>NC_140705.1:110365000-111565000 GCF_050655825.1 Lonchura striata
TGGTTAAATAGCCTATAAAAGAATTTTCATTTCATATAAAAGAATACAGTTGTCACATCAGAAAAAAAAAGGAAAAATAAGACAATGACTTTTATGAGCATGCATTGCTTTTATAGCTCTGTGTGCTGCAGTGGGAGTAGCCAATGCAATTTTATAGGACATGGCTTGATTCTGAACTATCTAAAACTCAATCCAACATCTGCAATCTTCTGATTTTGTCCCTGCAATGAAACTATAGTGTGGCCACTCAGAGACACTGGATGCTGGATTAATTGAATAAATATTGTAACCCAGCACCTCCCTACTATGGTGGCTGAGCACAGTAGTTAATGACAGACAGGATGAGCCTCTTTAAGGAGATAGAAACACAGGACACAGATCACTAAGTAAATATTTTGCAACAATGTGTGCTGTAAGAGTTTTAGGTCCCAGTTAGTTACTCTCCTGCAGAGTCCTCTTAAAGTAAGTGTGGGGCAAGAATGCAGGTGGTTTTTGACAGTCCATAGGATGATATAGACGCCTTTAATAATGTTTTAGGTAGGATGTTTACCTGGATTCTCCCAAGAGTCTTGCAAAATAATGAAGTGCTGGTACTAAATATGGTCTACAAGTCTCTTCAATCCCAGCTATATGTCATGCCTCTGGCACCATAAACTCCTGCTGATGTATGGCCACTCTGATGTTATATCACACAGGCCCTTTTAGAACCTGAATCACTTTTGGCTGCATTTGCCAGATAAGATGTCAGCCTCCATGTTTGAGATATTGATGCTTGAAAAGTGAATGAATATCAAATAGAAAAAAGTATTTGTTTTTTTAAGAAACACTGAATTAGGGTCTAAAATGTACTTCAAAATGAGTAATACAGGCCTTGCTTGCCATCTTGTAATCTCTAGCATTTTCTGAAACTTAATCCTTCATCATCTGACTGCCATTTTCCCTGTTGAGTGTGTTCTGACTAAGGATTCTAACTGGAGACTGGCATCAAATCATTGTGATTTCCCTTTTTCTGCTGCTTACCAACCCATGGTAGTGTCTCTTGTGCTGCATGGAGATATCAGTAGCTTAATTAAAATTTTCCAGGTAGAAAACATGTCACAGATTCCTACTGGCCCGGTTCTGCACTGTAACTCAGACTAGCACTGCCTGAGGCACTCAAATCAGTCACACATGATTTCTTTATCTGACAAGACAGCACAGCAATACACTGTGGGCAGGGCAGCAAACTGTGATTGCCCTTTCTTTCTACAGCAGAGCACTGGTGCTGAACAGCTACACTTTACTCAGTTGCTATCACTGATCACACCAAGTGGGATGCTGCTTAATGTATCTTAAGTTTCCATTTCCTGCCCTGAAACAGATACTGATAGCTGTGAGAGATGGATGAGCTGCAAGAGCGAGTTCCTGAAGAAATATATGCACAAAGTGGTCAACGACCTTCCCAGCTGCCCGTGCTCCTACCCCAGAGAAGTTGCGTACAGCACTGCTGAAATCTTTGACCGACTTAAGAGGAAGAGCTTCCGCTGGAAGGATGCGAGTGGTCCAAAGGAAAAACTGGAGATCTATAAGCCCACAGCACGATACTGCATCCGCTCCATGCTGTCTTTGGAGAGCACGACGCTCGCAGCGCAGCACTGCTGCTACGATGATAACATGCAGCTGATCACCAGGGGCAAAGGGGCAGGAACACCCAACCTGATCAGCATCGAATTCTCAGCGGAACTCCACTACAAAGTGGACATTCTGCCTTGGATCATATGCAAAGGTGACTGGAGCCGCTACAATGAAGCCCGGCCTCCCAACAATGGGCAGAAGTGCACAGAAAACCCGTCAGACGAAGACTACTACAAGCAGTTTCAAGAAGCAAGGGAATACTGAGGAGATTTTCCTTTTCTTCAGATGCAAAATAGCATTCGTTTCCTGGATGCCAAAGAACTGATGATGGCTGCTGCGTTGGCTCCTCGACAGGGGTTGGTCAGTTCCTTTCTGATGAATGTATATAGTTGTAATATAATACATGAGTATTTTTCACAGTGTGTGTAATTTATAAACACATATCTCTCTGTCTCACACACACCTATTTTTGCATACAGACATACATAAGTCTTGTCCTGATAGGATTTTATACTGCAATAACGTTCATGTAATAATGTGCATTTCATTTTATTTCCCATCTGTAACCTAATGAAGGGGGTGGAGGGTAGCTGCCATCGCCATCAGGCCCCAAGGCCCCAGCTGAGGAGGCACATACTTAAAAGTTGTTATAAACAATAGGATTGAAGAATGTACTCTTCCATATGGGAATGGTTTACAAGATTAATGCACCTACAGCATCAGTTTTCTTTATAATTAGTTTCATGACCAGTCATATCTAAGGAGGAAGGAATTTCTTTTGGAAGGGTAATAGTCAAAAGTGAATATAGAAAATCCCTACCAATTTTTCTCTTGGAATTCTTCCTGTTACCTTCTAGCTCAGGTATTTGCAGTCCACCTGGGGTAGGCTTGCAGGAAGATGTAGCTGTGGCTTTCCTACGGGCCAGAAAATGTCCTGGTGCAGTGGTTCTGCAAGAGTTACAAACAGCCCCCTCCTGGAGACATCTCTGGTGCAGAGCTGCATCTGTTGGGGGTTACATCTCCAGAGCAGCTGTGAACCATGAACTGAACATGCTGTAAGTCTTTGGAGGAGTGAGGGCAGAGAAGGAATCCATGTCAAAGAACCAAAAAGATAACAGTTCCTTCCCAGGTTTTAATACAAAGAATGTTTGGATCTGCTTGTTTCTTTCTTTTAAGAAAAGGAAGTTTATTATTTTAGAGAACAGTAAAACTGGAATCCACAAGATCCCTGGGATAAAAGATGCAACGAGCCCTTTTCCCCCATTTTTCTTATGCTGAATGCAGTGTCCTACAGAAGAAGCTATTCTTTAAGGGAAGCTTTCTGGGAGGAACTACTGGTGTCTTAAAGTGTCTTAATTTTTTAAAAAAAGCTAGCATTATTTTTGTAAAGTATTTATTGAATTGTAACAATGACTCACATGTGGGATGTATCTCTAACATAAAAGGTTTCGGTAGATGGAACTTGATTTCCAAGAACACAACTGTTGTTAGCAAAGGTTTTATTCCCAAATTTTTATAAAGTGCAAGTTTACAAACTGTCATAAAGCAGCTCATATCTGCATTCTGATGAAAGATTAAAGTTACACCCTGGGTAAATAAATGCAGTTCCATCCTGTGAAAGACTGCCTTGCTGCAAGTCAGTGTGTTCATTTGGGAAACTAAGGCTAAATGTCACTAGAAATATGCCTGTTTTGGGGTTATGTGGTCTGACACACATATATGGAACCCCACACAGAATTAAAGCTGACCAGCATTGCAGTCAGTCTGAGCTCAAAGATTCATGACCGACATAAAAGGCAATTCCCCCTGCTGTATACAGACACACATAGATGATATTTAAGGTCCCTTCCAACCCAAACCCTTCTGTGGCTTCCTGTAAAATCTTTTCCATGTCTCTGTTGGCCTCTCAGGTCAGGTTGATTGCAAGCTCATGGACGGACACGTGCGTGGTGCCCTGGCATTAACAGCGGCACTGGGCTGGGCCAGGTGTGTGTTGGTCTGCCCAGGTGGTGCAAACCAGGGGTCCAAAGGCAGTCTGACCCGTGCTGGAGGCTCTGCCAGATCTGCTGGGCTGCAGAGCCCCAGCACTGTGCTCCAAGTCTCCAGAAACAACAGCGGTCCGGGCAAAGCCACTGCACATCTGCACCAGCGACAGCTCTGCAGCTGGAAAACTTGGCCAAGTCATCGGAGCATCCCAGATCCAGACTTGAGTTGGTGGGGAAGACGTGGATATGGTCTAGCACAAGCTGGTAGTAACAAAACATGGTTAGTTGAGAAGGAGGGTAAGCATAGGGATCACCCCTTATTTTTTATGGAAACCAGATTTTGTAAATACTTGCAAGGTCATATGAAGGCACCACTAGCTCGTGGAGCCAGTTAAATTGACAGCAGATGGATGAAAGGCACAAGGAACTCCAGGATCACTTCAGAGGGAAGATAGGTATTTTCAGGGAGAAAGCTCTGCTTCTTACTTAACAATGTGGGGGGGAACAACATTCTCAGGTTTCTCTGGGAGAGAGATGAGAGGGCCGTTGGTCACAATTCTTGAAATATAAAACACATCCCTGCCCTTTGTGGATTAGTAAATTATGGTGCTATTGAGAAATGCTACTACACTATTAATACAGAACATAGCACATAAAGTGTCAGGGAAGAGGAAAAATTATTCTAATAAATGAAATGACGCACAAAGTTTCAAGTCCTACCACTCATAATTTGCCAAGACTGAAAACTGAGGGAGCCAAATAACTTCTGATAGGACCTACCAGGTGCATCATAGGATGAGTCCTGGAGCACAGATTGAGATAGTCTGTTCTCTCAAGTAACAGTCTTTATTAAAAACAAAGTCTGTCCTATTTCATAATAAATTATGATCCATTCAGAGCTGGGCTGCTTATTTTATTTTCTGTTTATCTCCTTTCCAGGGACTAAAATTGTACATTAAATGCCTTTGTGTAGTAGACTTTAGCAAGGTGATGGAGGTTACTATGGCCAAACTCAGCTCTGTCATTTAAGTATAGAACTCTTCATCTTAGAACAAGACCCAAGGAAGGGTTTGTGGCTCACATTCCCAGGCACAGGGCAATGGTTAGGAGAAGCTGTTGTTATGTTTCTTATGTTACAACAGAAAAGACATATTGGAACACTCAACCAAAGACATGGGGAGGGATTGAAACAAGCATAACTGAACAGGGAAACTGAAACAAGGAACCAGTCAAGTCATCCAACTTATTTTTAACCCCCGATCAATCAGCAGATAACGGATTACAGCACGGCTTGAGTCAAGTTGGTGGGAATTAATCAAGCTGGCACAGCCGCTGTGAAAGATGTGTGGAGCAGTGCCCTGGGGCAGCCATAAATGGATTGAATTGTACTTTTGATGTTTAAAAGGATGAGTGGGCCTGGCTTCACATTGCCCGGACAGCTGCTGAGCAGCAAAATTCCTCTAACAGAACCCACAGTGATGCATATGGGTTATAGGACAATATAGCAAAAACCAGAACCATACACACATCCATGAATCCCCACAGCCCTGCATTAGTTACCAGCTGCTTTTCTCCCCTCCTGCTGTGCAGGCTGGTTAGCACTGTCAACACAAGGCATTCTTTGGAAAAATGCTGGTGAGCTCGGGGAGCTGTTCCAGATACAGCCATCACAGTGAGGTTGTAGGGCTGGTTGCAATGAGTTGCTGATGCACCTGACACATCTGAGTGAGGTCACACCAGATGAAGGCAGGAAAGGGGGAAGTTACCTTGTCCTGTTGGAGAATCTGCCCTGCCTCAATGGCAAGGCTTTATTTAATGTCACGATGTCATATTTGTGGTGGTGGGAAGACAGTGAGGGAGAGCTGAGTGATGGCCCAGGGAGCTGCCTGCTCTGAGGAGCCACTGGTGCTCCCCCAGGCCTTCTCTTTCTCCCCTCCTTCGTTCTCCAGCAGGACTTGCCTGGAACTGCCCAGCAGCCAGCATGGCTCTCAGCAGTTTGGCTTTGGTTTACACTCAGCAGCAGATTCACACACTCATCCATCTCTGCAGAAATCATGTTCAGGCTGGACAGACCATGCAGAAACCTGGTACCTGCTGTTCCTAGCAGAGGCAGGAAGCTGCCAGGGCAGGGAGCCTGTTCATAACCCAGCCAGGCACAGCTGCTCTGCAGCTCCGCCGTCACCCACAGCACCATGCAGCACTACACAAGGGACAGTGGCATGGCTCTTGGTCACTCAGAGGAGGAAACCTGAAAAACAGATATGGACAAACTCAAATTTCTTCATGTTCACTGCATCCACCTGCAAGGCACCAGCATGGCCATATCCCTCCCCTCCAAACACACAGAGCCCAGCATGCTGAGGAGGGAGAACATCAGCAGGAAGACCACCAGAGTAAACATGAGACAGCAGGAAGACCACCAGAGTAAACATTCCCCAGCAAACTGGAGTGAGTGTGTGTTGCCACCTAGCTCCATGGCATTTCTGTGCCAGCTGAAAGAGTATGTTTTTTTCTATCACCAATTTCCCTTCTTTACCTTTGTAACTTGTAATGGAAAAATGCGTGGGCAGTTTCCATTATGCCTGTGCTGTTTCAGACAAATTAAGGGGTTGGCTAAGAAATCACTGGTTTCATATTTCATAAAGAAAACACACACATGCATATATTTAAATGTCTATGTAAATTAATTTAGGATATCCTCTAGTCATGTGCTGTACAGCAGTTTGCTGCTGAGCAGTGCCTGCAGGAAGGGTCCCAGAGCAGAGGATTTCCTTGCCTCCTGCACAGGCTATGAGGCTATTTTTGCACTTGTACAGGGGGAAGAAGGGCCAGGAGGCTAAAATGGCAGCAGTCATTCTTCAGCTCTGCCTCTTACTTTATGAGTGGCAGGTTTATTCATTTTTCCTTTTCAGCTGCACTGCGAAAGCCACAGAGGCCTTTTATGACTGTGCTAATTTTCTATCAGTTCAGGGAGTTATAAAGTTTTTCTTTATTTATTGTCTATCACAAAAAGGATCTGGGGGGGATTTTTAAACATACAGAGAACACAATTATATAAGGGGTTCAGAATGTTATATTCTGGAAGTGATAGCAATATTGCACAGGTCAGACTGGCCAAACTGAACACAGCTAAGCGTGGGTGGCTCTAGTCTTCAGAGAAGTGCTTAGATAATATTTCCTTTTTAAAACTGGGCAAACAGTATTACATGTGTTAAATGTCAGAGCTTGCTGTTTATTATGGGTCTGACCAATGCTTTGCTTAAAGTGGAACAGTGCTTCACTTATGGATTTCAGGAGGACTCTGGTAAGACTCTGAAACATGCCTGAAGCAAGAGACGGCATGTGCACACCATGGTGGTGGATACAGGATGTGAGTCAGAAAGTTTGGAGAGCAGAGAAGGATTGGGAACCATTTCCCAGTCCAGGCACCATATTCCAGGCTAGCTCCTGCCTCTGCACAGCTGTGCTTGACCCATTTGCTGTGCTTAGCCCATTCCTTTGTCCCCAGCTGCAAGCTGCACTCATTCTCCTTTCCACACTTCCCAGGGGCAGCTCTTGAGAGGATGTTGCCCAGCCATGGAACATAGAACATGGACACAGCTGGCCTTGGAAAAGCCCCATCAGCCTCAGTAGGGCTCACTGAGCCAGGTAAGGAAATGGAAGAAGTGCAAATGAACTGGACCATGCAGACACAGGGATTCCTGTATCTCACAGTTTCTGGCAGTGTTTACCATCAAGCACTCAACAGGGAGCACCTTCTAATCACAGTGCAGCCCAGCTTCATACACCGTCCTGCTTGCCAAAAATGAGGGCAAATCTTAAGCAGCATTCCAGCACTGCTGCAGTTCCTGTTACCCCAAAAAGGATGGGGGATCCAGCCTGGCATATCTCCATCCAGGAGTCAGCTCCCACCAGGAGGCAGAAGCACAGCTCCATCTCATGTGCAAATGTCCCAGCTATTCCAGTACGACCAGTAAATGACAACTTGGAGAACAGCAAGGTCTGCCACTACTGCCTGCATCAGTAACCACATCTGAACACCCTGAATTCAATGCCTCAGTTCTCCTACACATCTCTTATCATACAGCCTGCCTGGGAAACACCAAGAAAGGGTGTGGAAAAAGGAGGAGCCTCTTTGAGTTGAGAGGATGCAGTAACAGGAATGGGAAGAATCTCAGGTGTGGAGAGGAGAGTACAGTGCACTGAATTACAATGTGGCCTCATTAAGGGTGATCCCAATTTAAATCAGCATGTGGATAATGATATCCTGAAGGAGGGTGATCTCAGAGAGGGGCAAGTCAAAAGGAACAAAGCAAGTTTTGAAAAGGAGCTAAGCAAAGAAAACAGAATGTCTATGTCCAAAGCAGGCTAAGGATTTCCCTGGCCTGGCTATCCACTGACAGAGCCATTCCCCAGATATTTCACCATGTGTTAAATCACCACTAGGTACACAATCCCAGAAAAGCCAAATTAAAAGGTGCAGCTGGTAGGTGTAAGGGAAGGAAACATTCCTGAGCCATTTTCCTGAATAAAAGCACCCATGGCCACGTGTTCAGAGAGGCCGTGGCACAGCGGTGGCTGCACCACAGCTTCCAGCTGCCCACAACAGCTCCGTGGAGGTGGTTAACCTTGACAAATAACTGTGTTTTGCCCTTGCCCATAGTGGCACAGCTCTCAGTACTTCTGTAATTTAGTGTGGCTTTTGCTCAAAAGGTCAACCCCCCTCCTCTGACCCCCGTAGCAGCCACCCAGGCCAGCGGGTTTGCCCTGCTCCCAGCACCACTGGCAGCACAGCAGAGCACTGGCTTGGGTCTCTTTTCCCACAAGAAAAGGGGGACATGGCCTCCTCTTCCAGCACACAGACAGAAGCCACTGGAGCAGCACAGGCTGGAGGTGGGGGAGGAAGCTGAGTCAACCTCAAACACAACCGCATCCATCATTGCTGGGGTGGGGGGGAAGGCTGGGCTGTTTCTGCTGCCGGTGGCATTGCCCCATGGATTCAGTCTGTGAGCCAGAGGGAAAGCAGTGGCACGCTCCGTGTCTGACCATGCAGCACTGATGGGGAGGAGGAAGGTGGGAAGCTCTGAGAGCTCGGCACTTTTAGATCCAGCTATATACAAGAGCCAGCACTGCCTTTCTGAATCTCAGTCCTGGGATGGAAGCAGCACCCAGACAGGCACACGGGGAGCTGGGGCTGAAGGAACACATGGAAGCAGAGCCCAGCTTTGATGTCTAAGTCACTGTCAGGGTGTGTTTGGTCTGCATTTGAAAGGAGGTGAGGCCAGACAATTCCAGCTTTAGAAGAGAAAATCTACAAGGCTAGGGAATCTCACAGGACTATCTGCTCCAGCTGACACTTCCAGGCTGGCAATTCTACCATGAGCTCAAGAAGCAGTCTTGAACAGAGCTTGAACAGGATAGAGCAAATTTAATAGAAACTGTGATATCTTTTCCTTCTCAAGAATATCCACCTACTTCTCCCACAGATTGCCTTCTGCAAAACTTCCCAATGCTTTCAGCAGATGTAGAGCTGCTCTCCAACATCTTCAAATCCAGAGCCCTCTACAGAGAATCATGGCTTGGGTTGGAAGGGAGCTCAAAACTCATCTAGTTCCACCCACCCTGCCATGGGCAGGGACAACTTCCACTGCACCAGGTTGCTCAGAGCTCCATCTAACCCAACCTTGAAAGGTTCAGTAGCAGCAAAACCTAGAAGGGAAACAGCAGCAATATGACTTCCCCATAGCTTAGTCACCACCATGTCACTGCACCCCCAAAAATGCCAGGAGCTGCCAGCCCCTTCTGAACCATCAATCCCAGCTTTCCTGCCCACTGGCTGAGTTTTTCAGGTCAGGCCAGGTGTGGACTTCAATGAAAAGGCTTGAAAGACTTCTCTAGGAGACACTCATCCAATATGTTTGCTGCTAGCCCTGGGACACAGAGGACAAGTGGCAGCCCCTCTCCTACCATGAACTTGCCCTGTGTTGGCTTTTCAAAGGCCTCACTGCATCCCTGAGCTCTCAGGTCTGGCAGCACAGCTTAGCACCACCAGCATGGCCCACCACTGGCCACTGCATTGCCCTTATTCCAAAACACTTCTTATGTCAATTTTTTTTTCTTTTTTTAATGGAAAGAGAGACAAAGTCCGGCCCCCCTGTATGAAGATAATTTGTCTCTTCTGGGTAAGTTCCAGCACGAGGAGTGTACTTTATACATATGGGCTCACTTTCATGTTTGATTGCTGGACTAAGAGCATATTGTTGTCCAGCTCAGGGGAGGGAGGAAAAAAAGCAAAAACCACAGAAATCAGGAAAGCATTAGGTAGACTTAGCTCAGAATACATCTTCTGACGAAATGGAGAGCAGTGCTTTTTCATATAATTAGACCATCTGCTGGAAGTCAAACAGAACAAATGGTGATGCTTTCGGCGCTGTGGGAGCTGTGCAGTCCCCAGGAGATGATCACACCTTCCCCACAGCATTGGCTGTCACCCCTGAACAGGTTGTGAATGGAGACTGTGGTTTAGGAAACCCTCAGAAGCTCTTTCACTGCATTGCAGTTCCAAATGCCATTCCTCAGTCACAGAATCACAGACTTCAGAGATGATCCAGTTCCACCCCCTTTGCCATGGACAGGGACACCACGCTCAGAACAAGGTTGCTCAGGCCCCCATCCACCCTGGCCAGTCAATGAAGGAAGACAAAATGTGAAAACAAACCCTGATTGATTAAAAAATGTTTGAACATTATCTTCAAATTTGCATAAGGTGAGCAAAACGCTGCATTTGGCAGTAAAGGGACAGTGGCACAACCAGCAGGAAAGCAGATCCAGTGAGTGGGACTGTACTAAACACTGGAGGGAAAACACTCTGTACTGACACATAGCATCAAAGAGTAAATTATTCTGCCCTTCAGGTAATGTTTCTTTCAACAACAGCCTTTTCTCTAATGGGAGTGGCACGAATAGCATTGAAACAGGCAGGCACAGCAAAGGGAACTTGAGCCTGACACCCATATTTCTGCTCAGTGCAAGCAGTGGAGATAGAAAAGGATCAGAGCCTTCAACCCCCAAAGCCAACAGCAAGGCTCAAATCATCCGTAGCCCAATCTGGTTTTTCAGGAATCAACTCTTTACCAAGAAGAAACAAGTAAACATTTTCCATCCTCTTCTCTTCCTAGACATTAAGCAAGAGTAACTTGTAAATTGCTTCCAGCAACTTCGAGACAGCAAGGGAACAAACAACTATCAACAGGCATTACACTCATTGCTTCACACGAAAACAATTACGAGGCTGAAGGGATCCTGACAGGCAATTGGAAAACAGTTCTTTTTATGCTAAATTTACTGTATTTTAGTCCAATTTTCCATGATTTAAAGTGTGCGATGCAATAAAGAGCTGGAATGCCTTCTTTTGTCACAATATTTCACACCCAAGGCCTCAAAGCACTTTTGTGAATCAACCTCTGCAATAGTTTTGCAAAGCCAATGATTTAGGAAGCAATGAACTGGAAATAAAGGGCAGTTTCCACAGCTGTTGGTGGTCACAGAGGAGCCTATAAAAAACCAAAGCAGTGTCCCAATATCTGGGCTCCCTGATCCCGTGCCCTCCTTGGGCAGACGTCTGCTGACAGCCCACCAAGATCTCCTCACCTGGAGCTGGATCTCCTGCCCTGGCTGCATTGCATCCCAGCAATGAAAGAAATGTGGAAAGAAAGGTGAGATGGGTCCATTGAGGGAGGAAAACATGGGAAGTGAAACACTGCACATTGTACAGTATTCTTCCTGGGAAGAAAACAGTGTCCATTGTCTTGGCATCACTGCTGAGGAGACCACAGCTAACTGGGACCATTTGAGGGTCCCAGTTCAATTTCCCTGGACAAGCTGCCCCGCTGCAAAAGCCAGTTGTAACCAGCACCAACTACCAGGGGTAGACAAAGGCTTAAAGCCTCAGCAGACAGGAGGATGTGCTGGTTTTGGGGTATCCCACACACATATGGGTGAGATTTTTTTGCACTTCCGTGGAGAGGAACTTGCCTGTAGCCATAGGCCATGGTTACTCAGATTCCTTAGATTATCAGCACATAGTCAAATGTTTTCAGGGTTAAGCTGTTAGCTTTACTATATGCCTAGAGCAGAGCCCTTCCTGAGATCATTCACAGAATCCTGGAATCGTTAAGATGGGAAAAGACCTCCAAGATCAAGTCCAATCTTCAGCTGAATACCTCCATGTCCATCGCCATTGGCAGGATTTCTGGTCAACATGGGGAAGGAGTTGAGGCCTTTCTACTAACACAGACTTTCTCAATATGTTAAAACCAAAATCAGTGATGTACTGAGGGTTCTTATGAGCCACAATCAGCCCCTACACAGTGGGACAGGACAGGCTTAATCAGCAGGATCACAACCATACCTTGGTGTGGTTCTCCATACTCAGAATGTTTCTACGCCACTATTACAAAACATCTCTAAGTCCCTCTTGGGGATCTCAACTCAACAAATATTCATTACCTAATTTCCCCATAGCTTTTAAAGCCTGATAGTAATATTAGTAAAATTCATGGTGTCAAGAGAATTAACCTGGCTAAAGTCAGAGAGGAAGGGCTGTGGCAAAACTGGGACCTGATTGAAAATCCCTTTTCCCATAGGACTTCGTCTTTACTTCCAAAAGCATAAGCACTACTATGAATGATCACTAAAACACAAGTGGTATTAATGCTGATGTTTCTGAAGATTCCAGTAATTGAGTCTCATGTCCACCAGTGGTTTAGACAGAAACTGAGCAGCCAATAAGGCGTGTGAGGCAAAAACCAGTTTGTGCCCATGTTAAACACTGTACACACCTCAAAGCAGCACACAGACAAATCCTTCAAAGAACCAGGAATGGGTGGATGCAGATAGTGCACGTGGTGCAGGATTTGCCTCTCTGCAATGTGCCATTCACAGATGTCACATTGTCCTGCATCCAGGAGGGCTTTGTTCTCTGGAGTGAAACCTCAGCCTTCAGTTTGTTAAATGCAATTGCAGAAGCTGAAAGGGTGAGGCACACATATGATAAAAGCACACAGGACATGTATTCCATCACAGGGGATTGCTTAGGTCCAGCAAAGCCCTTTGGATGGGCACAGGTTGGGACACAGCCCCAGCCACCACCTCCCACCTGGTGCCAGACAGCGCTCAGGCACACAGTCTGTCCTCCAGCCCCTTTTAAAAGATAAATTTGGAAGTGGGAAAGAGAGGGGAAGGGCAATGAGTGCTTCTAAAGCTCCCTCAAGAGAAGCTACCTGTTGCAGAAGATAGATAAATATGATTATCCATAAATAATACAGCCAGGATGAGAACAGTTCTCCCAGCTAGCCGGACAACGCCCCTGCCTACGGATGGGTCCAGGGGTCAAGTGGATTGTTCCATCTCATCCCCAAAAGATGTATGGTTCACCCTGCACCTGTACCCTCCCCTAAAACATCAAGTGCCTGTAACCCCATTGGCCCAAGCCTTGTTCCAACCCACATTGAAGCTCCTTGAAAAGGGGGCTTCGAGGGGCCACGTGGCCTCTTGGAACTTCCTCCCCTCTCTTGGAACTTCCTCCCCTCTCTTGGAGCTTCCCCTCTCCTTGAGCATCCTTTTGTCTCTCCCCCACCTCCTTAAGCCTCGCCATGTCTGGCAGCACGAGGCAGAACCTTTCTGCACCCCCAATGAACCTCTTTCCCCAAGAGCAAACTTCAGAGATCTCTTGCCTCAATCCATCCACACCATGCCAGAGCCAGCAATTTTCTACAGCTGCCAGCACAGGACACCTTTAGCCTGCAAACAGTGCTGACAGCAGGATGCAGAGCCCACGGAAGCAAGGGCTGCAGCACGTCCTGGCTCCAGCTGGGCAGTGTTTTCCTGACCCCTCTGCTCAGCAGACTGAAAAGTCTTCCCTGGGATTAAACACCTGCCCAACCATGAGAGCCACAGCGGGACAGGAGGCTGCTGGCCAGCACAGGTTCCTGCCTCTCTTCTGCACTGGGCTGATCAGCTGCCTCATGCTTGGGAAAAACAAGGATGCCTATGGAGCAGCACCAGGGGAGGGAAAAGGGGGAGCAAACACCTGCAGGCGCTGCTTCTGCTGCTGTGGCTGAGATGTCTTGACCTCAGAGAGAAACCTGCTGTATCCCCACAGGGTCTGGAAGGGAAAAAAAGCTACAACTTAAAATCAGCTTCCAGGGTCAGCTGTTCCTTTACATCACCATTGCTCACAAGTTTCCGTCCCACAGCTGTGACCACCTTTCGTGATGTAGGTAGACACTCAGAAAAGCAAGCAGAGGTCAGATCCCCTTTGTTCTCCTCACGCAGACTGTCTCTTTTCCTTACCCCCTGCCTCCAGCCAGATGTGCTCACTGCCTCTCTCCTGCCAGCTTTTGCGTTCACCCTGGTGTTCATTCAGCAATTCAATTCAGGAAGCTGATCCAGCTGAAATCCTCAGCAAGGAAAAAAAAAAGAGGCTTCCAAGCACTGCCTTTGAACACACACACAAGAAAACCTTCCTAATTTGCTTCAAAAAAAAAAAAAAAAGAAAGAAAGTGATTGAAGTGTCTTCATTAAAATTTCCTTTTATGTTGAAGAGAAGTGCCATAAAAATACCAACCTTCTAACACCATAAATTGAGTTGTAGAGGAGATGATGCCTTTACCAAAAGAGGCTGTATGGAATTCATCACTGGTTCAGTCTTTTAAAATAAATCAGCTGGCAAAGTTGTGACGTGACCTACTTAATTTGCTGTCTTGAAAGTTGATGAGCATTTAAAATTTGTTCCCAAAGCCTGGAAAATGAGAGAAGGGGGGAAATGCAGGCACCATGTCCAAACCCCTGAGTTGAGATGCTGCCTTCTTTCGGACACTACAGGAATCAGTGGCTGCAGCAGCACTGCCTGGGAGAGGAAAGCTTTGCTCCAGTGGCCCTCTCAAGGAAATCCAGTCATTGTCCTGACTTAAAGCTGTTTCTAGAAGAGATTTGTTATCTTGAGAACTTTCCAATAATGGAAAATTTACACCTGAGCAAGCCATCTTCCACACCACTGAGTTTTTGCAGAAGCCTCCTTCCTTTCTGCCTCCAAGGCCCCCTTTTCTAGAGGTGACAGACACAGTGACCAACACCTTCCCTCTCTCCATGCACTGGTGGAGCTGGAGACTGTCACTGTCCCACGCCCTTAATCTTGCAGCTCCTTGCACTTTCTCTCTTGCTGTCTTCTCACTTCCCCATTTTTATTCCCTTTCCACAAAATGTGCAGCCCAAACCTTTCTCTGCCAGGGTTCACTTTTGTGGACATGTTTTTGTCCCAATGCAGCACAGCTCCAACACACTCCTGCACGTGTGTCAGGTTCAGTTCAAGCTCTCATGCTGTCAACCCACCCTTTGGAAAACTATCCACAACTCGCTCAGAATCCATTTGCCTCTGTTACTATTGTCATAGCCTAAGACTACACAGACTTCCATATTAAAAACAACAAAAAAAATAATCAAACACAATACCCGTCTCTCAAAAATCCCAAATCCTCCCACTCTTTCCCAGGTGAGACACTGAAAAACTCCCCTGATGCCACCAGAATCACAGCACTGCACCAAAAATGTGTCTCAAGGGCTCCAGAAAACCAAAGATTTGGCAAATAGGTCTTGGTGCTTTGACTAAAGATCCTTAACAGGTTTATAAGTATGTTTGGTAATTTTATTTGTAGGGAGAGAAATCAATTACATCTACCTGGTTGTATTTATAGCAGCTTAAACTCCTTTAAGATTTCATTTATTCTCCGATTTGATAAGATTGTGGCCCTTTAATAAGCTGAAGTATTCATATCCTTATGACAATCTGGCACTGGAATTGTTTACTTTAGCACTGCAGATTGCACAAGAGACATGAAAGGTTTCAGCGTAGCTGGAAAGTCACTTTTGATGAAATCACCCATCGCTGCAGGGGCTGCATTCTTTACAGTCTGTGCATACTGATGATATGTGTCTTTGGATGCATTTTGGCAACCCCATGCCATTTTCAGAAATCCATCTGGGACACAGGAACAAAGCAAATTATACTAACATGAGGAAGACAGAGCTGGCACAGCTACTGGGTGGAATTTCTTTAAGGAAGCTCAATCACTTATTAATTTTGCTGGCAGGAAAAGAGAGGAAAATGATTGTTCCTGTTCTCAATGAACTTTGTGATATTGTTAAATCCCTCAGACAACATATAATTCATGGCAAAGCTGTGGCAGAATTCCTTTGCGCTTATCCACAGTGTGGCTCTCCCCCAAAACACAGATCTCTGCCCTCATTTCATACACAAAAATTGCCCAGATGAACAATAGCTCTAACTTTAGAGAAAAATCAGAACACTTGCCCTTATTTTTTTTTTTTTTTTTTTTTGCTTCAAAACTGCCAAAATTTATTATTATTATTCCAGCAGTGGAAAAAATGCATCTTTTCTTGCAGTAAAACACAGAAGCAGACTCTATGCTGTGATATGGACTGGGAAGTGACTTTTGAAGAGTTTTCCGGGTAATGGCTTGAGCTTTGCCTTGGAAACCCTGGAAGGGAAAGCCCAAATTATGCCCCATACCTGGCAGTGCCAATGGCATCCAGCAGTGCTCTCAAAGCAGCACGAGGGCACATCCCTGAGCCCAGAGCAGAGTGAGGAGCTGGCACTTACTCCAGCTCTGACCACCAACCCAGCCTAAATCTCCTCCATAGGTGCTGGTGGATATTTCAGTTGTACCAGCCATGGATGTAGCCCCAGACTGCAAAATCATAATTAATACTTATCCCAGCTTTGCATTTCTTTTGGAGAAGGGCCGTGAATCACTGAAGTGGAGCCTGGTAGAGGAAATCCTCAGCCACAACAAAAAATGTTTCATGCTTTATCTCCCCCCTCAAGTATTTTAGCAGGAGACGATTTTCCTCCCAGTGACAACAATAACTGCGCTCACTGAGGAAAAATATGTGGAACAGGAAGACCTACATTCCTTGTGTGAAAAATAAGAGTGGTCTGTGCCAACTGCATTTTTCAGGAACAGCTCATCCACATGAAAAAATGGCTGCTGTGATAGTGTCCTGAACAGTGGGGCAATGGTAATATGTTACATAACTGAGAGATGGGAAAAGTAGAGGGAAAAACAAGGCTTGGTCTTTGTTTATTCCTAATATTCCATTATTAATATGTCCCTTTGACTCACATTTGAATGACTGCATCTTCCCCACTCTCTGCTCCCTCTGCTTTGTGTAGCAACTGTACCTTGTTCCTAATTTCACCATTCTCAGAAATTTTATTACACTGTTTTTAAGAATATTCCTCTAAGAAATCCTGATGTATTGGGGTCTTCAGGGCATGGATTTGGAAAGCTCATGCTTCAGTCATTTAGGTATAAACTTAACTTAATCTGTATGTCCCTAAATTCATTCAGTTCCCCCAAAGGGTATGGCTTAAGTGCAGCCTGGTAGTCCAGACAACTGTATTGTGATGATGATAATGATGATGATGATGATGACAAATTATTTTCATTGTTGTTAGTGTTACTACTGTTGTTGTTAGTTTTATTTTGATTATTATTTTTAAAAGAGAGCTCAAAAGGGGGAATAAAGATCTAGGGAATATTTCTTAACCCAAGATTAGCTCAATTGGTTGGAGTATGGTGCTCATAATATGAGGGTTGTGAGTTCAATCCCACTTAAGAATTGGACTCCATAATCCTTGTGGGTCCCCTCCAGCTGAGAATATTTTGTGAATCTGTGGACCTCTTCTAAATGAGGAAGAATGACAAGGACATCAGCCTCACATATGAGCTAAGGCAGCGCACGTTACAAAATTGGGTATTTAAAACACGAGGAGAACACAATTCCTACCTTCTGTCTGAGCACCGTCGTCTTCAGAGCAGGACCTCATGGACGTTTCCCAGTTCCAGACTCCCTGATGGCACCAATGCAGGTGCTTGTCCCACATCCAGAGGGTTTGCCCAAGTCACCCATGGCCATGACAGCAAAGGCAGTGTCTCCTCTAAATAAGGGTGCTTGTGACTCATTCCCATCGTGACAGATCTGCAGGAAACACAGGGCAAAGTCAAAGGCAGAAGAAGAAACTTTGCTGATGTGTGAAGGAGGAGTGGCAGCACAGGGGCTCAGAGGGGGCATCAGCACCAGCTGAAGGAGCAGAGGCTGAGCTGTGCCAGTCCTCAGCTCCCTTTCAGCCATTAAAATGAGTGAAGAGCAAGACTGGATAAACATCAGCCAAAAGAAACCTTGGAGGCAGTCAGAAGGCTACTGCTCCATACAATATAGACCATGTTTCCAAATTCCAAATACAAATATTACACTTGGCAGAGACACTCCTTTGCTTTGCTGTGCGAGAGGTATAAATAGCTGGGCTGGTATTAAAGCATTAAATGAGGGGTTTTTTGGTTGGGTTGGTTTTTTTTTTGTTAGTTTTTTTTTTTTGGTTGCAAAATATAAAAATGGTCCTAGCTCTTCATGGAACAAACACACACTATATTCCTGTGCCTGAATTTTTGTTGCTAATTACAGAAAATACCACGTAACCAAAAAACAATGTCCAAGAGCCAGACATGAAAAACACATCTTTCCTCTATGAAGTCATTTTTTTCAGAAAGCTGTCTGGAGGAGGGCATCTGGATCACCATAGAATTGACATGTGTGCATACATGCTTAAGTGGCCTCACAGAACAGCAGTTTCTGCTCACGCTGCAGTGTGGAAAGCCCCATGTCCCAACTGAGGAAGAGTGAGTGAGACAGAAGTTTAGAGTTGATCCTGGTTTAGGGTGTTGGTCACAAGTGCTTTGGCTGATCCTGGATTCCCTAATTATTTCCTGATTACAGACACAAGATTACGCTTTGTACTGCGTACAGTGATAATTATGGGCATGAGGCAAATCCCAGCAACCATTCAAGCCTCTCTATCTCAAGATGAGAAGATACTTGAAGGCTAAAAGGCACTTTCATTTGTTCTTTGATAAATCTGAGTGTGCATAAATATGAGAGCACTGCAGGGCCCTCACTAGGCAAATCCCCACTGCTTCTTTATCACAAATATCTAGCTGGCTTAACCAATAACTACCCGAATGGATAAAAGAGTTACTTTTAAGGATAGATGCAGATTGAACTATCTGACATGGATATAACATGAAACTACTGTCTTAGATAAACCAGAGATGAGAGTTCAAATACTGTTTAGCAAAGAAAAGGGTTATCAACTTCAGACAGCACAGAAGGCTGTCTATTCCCACTGAACTCAATACTTATTTCCATTAAAAAAAAAAAACTTACTAAATATTCCCAAGATTTTTCCAAGTGTTACAAGACCACCAAACCAATAGAGCAGACATTGACTGAAAATGTGAGATTAGTGATTAATAATCACAACTTCAGCAGCCCACAGAAAATGAATAATGCTTATTGTTCAGTTGCAGGGATGTTAAAGGGAATGGCACAAAAAATCCTTTGTTTAATAAAAGATATTTTGCTTGTGAGTGGACATGGGAGATGTGATTATTTAATGTGTCATGCTGAACCTTTCCATTCATTCATTCCACCTCAGCAGTCAGGTGAGAGAAACCAAGGAGGGTCTCACCTCACAAATGCTTTGAGGCTCAGATGTTGGAACAGCATCAGATCAAATGCTGCTGCTGATTACCAGTAAAAAGTACAAAAAGTACAAAATCACTTTCTCCTCTAATCCCTCATGGTTTTGCTGATGGCCAGACCCACTCATCAGAAGCAGATGACTATGCACTGCATTACATCTTTATAAATAGCTTGGTGACTATTCTTCTGGTTATTTCCCTTTGTACTACTCTAGGTAAAAATATTGGTCACCACTATTGTGACCAATATATGTAGGGAAAAATACTCCTACCACCAGTGGCTGGTGGAACAGAATAAGAATGACTTTCAAAGCCCCACAAAAATATTGGTAATTTTAGCTCCTGACACCAGTGCATTTCAGGAAGTGTCCAACCAGTAACATCATCCTACAGCACTGCAGCCAATCTCAGTTGAAAGACTTCTGCTTATCTCACGATCAATAGTTCTTGAGCTCATTTTCAGTTCACATTTTTGGCTGTGAGAAGTAGCTTGTTTTTCAGCCAGCATGCTAATCCCCAGAAAACATGCTTAGAAAGAGCTGAGTTAGACGTATACAGCTCTGGACTCATTTTCTACAAAAACAGCATCCCTCAAAACAAAGGTGTGGGACAAAACAAACACACTGCAAACTAGAGAGGAGCCATTCCCTGTGTTTGCCTGCTGCCATTACTCATTTGGAAAAAAGTGTATTTTTAACAACACAGAATTAGTACAGGGTGGTGAACCCTAAGCTGTCATTAGAGGCTGCCAAATGAGCCAGTGTCCCTTGTGCTGGTGAATAAACAAGGGTGTATGAGGGCTGAACAAACAAATAAACAGAGCAGGGAAGGGTGGCTTTTTGGACTCCAGCACAGGTCAGTGGTGTGGGAGTGAAGTGAAACCCTGAGCTATTTTGTCTCTGCTTTCACACCAGACACTGGTACGGGTGCCTGGAGTCCCCGTCTGGACTGGTGAGATCAGCTCAGTTTCCTGTTACTCTGTGGTTAAATCCATCAGAACTTCGTTCCACTCATAGAGGAGCCCCTTGCTACTGAAGAAGCACAACATGGAGGAAATTCAGCTGCTGGATGAATTCATCTGGTCAGTGAGATTCCTTTACAAACCAGGTAGATGCCAGTCCATCAGAGCTGCACAATGTATGAGCAGAGTTTTATACTTCTTAACATGTATTGCTTGCATGGAGCAACATCACAGCAGGAGCTGGGCCTGGGAACCCTCCTGTGCCACCTCCTGTGCATGGTCAGACAAACCTGGGTGAGTCACATCAGTGTAAAATTGACATGCAGACCACTCTGTATGAATGGTTTGAGCTCTGTGCTTGCCCATGCATGGTGACTTCAAACATTCTCAAATATTCTCTTCTCAATAACTTCCCTGGGAAATCAAATGCGAACCAGACTTGTGACACCTCTCTGATGGTGGCCTTGCCAGCTGAGCTCAGAGGAACTTCCCTGCATTCATAGAAGAAATAAAAATATCGTCCTTCAGTTCCTTTCCCCAACCTGCCCACAAAAGCTTAGCAGAATTTCTGCTAAAATTAAAATCTTACTCATGCATAAAGGAGGAAAAAAAAGGAGACTGAGAAAAACACTATGTACACAGATTTGGCAAACACCAGTCTTGGTTTCTGTGTGGGGATTAGAACAGCCCTGCCAGGATAAGTCCCTTTCTGGGCAATTTTACAGATACATTTATGCTAGTTGTGCTTCTGCTACAGGTTTTGCTTTCCCATTTACACAATACTCCACAACTTCTTACTCCATCTTCACCATGAATCCAAAATTGTCCATTTACTTTGAAGCCTTACTGACTCAAATCCTACTTCCTCTCCTTGGCTAAGGTAGTTCTGTTAAGAAAAGGTAACACCTTAAAGATGATTTCACTTTGCTTTTTGTGCTTACTATGGACTGAAGAGATTAAAGTTCTCTTCTCATTTTTTAAAGTGTAAAAACATTACTGTGTTAAACATATCTGTCAAAAGCAATAACTGCTTTCACTTGAATATTGTTACCATTGTTGACACTCTGAGGTTTCTCTCCCTCACTTCTCTGTGTAAAATCAACAGGTGAAAGCAGCCCATAGCCTTCTTCCAGCACCAAGTGTATCCACTGCCAAGAAAAAGATGTGGGACTCACGTTCCCCCGTGTTTGCAGTGGCTGCTCCCTTGCAGGTGGCCATGCACAGGCAGCCACCCCTGCACCTCTGAGTGATGCAGGCTGTGTCTGACCTGAGATTCTGCCTGAGATCTGTTATGCAGTTTGAAAGTTTCCCTGCACAACTCACAGGCATCATTCAACCAAAGCCAAACACTTGCTTCTGCACCAGGGACACGAGTTCATTTAGGTTATTGGGGTTTAGCAGCCTATCAAAAAGTTCCCAAGGTTTTTGCATTTTGCAGAGGTGGACGATGCTGTGGAAACCTGGGTGAGGTTTCACAGCTGAGTGAGGGATGGGCATGCCCCTGGGATGCCCGACAGTCCCTCATATTCTCTGTCCTTCTCTCCATCCCTGGGTGCCACATGGCTCCAAACTTCAGCATGTTCACAAATCAGTGACATTTCTAGGGAAGAGCACACAGAGCATGAGGCAGCCATGATTTAGCTGGTGAGAAAGTAATAATTTATATTAACATTTGAAGCAGGTCATTAAATATGACCCACTCACTGCAAACCCCATGCTGAGCAAGATATTTTCTTGTAAATTATTTACGAGCAAGCTTTTCATACTTTTGCCTTGTAGGTTTTCCATAACTGCAGGCTCACTTACATTTCCCAAGCCCTGGTAGCAGTTCTTCTTCAAACTGTGAAGACATCTGAAGGCTGCTGCAAATTGGTTGGGACAACTCAGCAAGGAAGAATAATAATTTGGGGCTTTTTGTGGCTTTCTCTGTCCCAGTTCTGTGATAAGGTGTATGAGAAATCCTGGAGATTTTTCTTGGGGCACCCAGGTAACCTCTGGTTGACTTTCCCTTTCTGACACTGCTTGATCTCAGGGGATGGACTTCCCACCTGCCAAGGAAGGGATGCTACTCTTCTCTCAGCTCTCAGCTCCATGACCAGCATGATGCTGAGCCTGCAGGTGGGTTCCTGCCTGCAAGTGGACCATTGTGTCTGCTACATTCCAGGGCCTGGAACAGCACAGGGATTTCTGCTGAGGCTGCTGCTCTTCCCAGGGTGGCAGTACCTGCACTCCAGCTAGGGAAACTCAAATCATGCCAGAGCAGAAGCATGGGCAGCAGGTCAGGGGAGGTGATTCTGTCCCCACTACTCTTCTCTGGTGAGACCATCCCTGGAGTGCTGCATCCAAGTCTGGGATCCTCAGCACAGGAAGGTCACAAACTTGTTGGAGCAGATCCAGGTGAGGGCCTTGAAGATAATCAGAGAGAACTTGGCACCTGGGCTGAGAAAACAAGCTGAGAGAGGTGGGCTTGTTCAGCCTGGAGAAGAGAAATATCCAGGGAAGCCTTCAAGTCCCTTCCAGTATCTAAAGAGGGCTTTTTAAAAAGATGGGGATAAATTTTGTAGCAGGTCCTGCTGCAATAGGACAAAGTATATTTTAAACTGAAGGAGGGTTGATTTAGAGCTGGTATTAGGAAGACATTTTTTTACAGTGGGGATGGTGAAACAGAGGCATAAGGTGCCCAGAGAAGCTGTGGATGCTCCATCCCTGGAAACATTTAAGGTCATGTTGGGTGGGGTTTTGAGCAACCTGATGTAGTGGAAGATATTCCTACTCACTGCAGAAGGGTTGGACTAGCTGGCCTTTAAAGGTTCTTCCAACCCAAACCATTCCATGATCCTGTGATAATGGAGCACACAGAGTGGTGATCCTTAGTGGGGAAACTCCACATCCTGCTTGCACGGCGTCCTCTGGGAGTGGCCATTTCCAACATGAATCTGCAGAACACCTTTCAGTGCAGAGAAATCTGGGAAACTGAAACAGTCACTGCACTGTTCATATCCTACTTTCTCCATCTTGAATTAAGTAATACTCATGTCCTTCTGAGAGGCATTTATAGTTTTGCAACCTCACATCATCCAATCCAAACTCCCACTGAAATCCATGGAAGCAATCTATCTTGTGTTTAGTCAGCTTCCAGCCAGACTTCAGTCTTGGAAGGACAATCACAGCTGAAGACAAAGAAAGAAGTTACACAGTTCTGTTTGATTTTGCCTTTTAAGTATAATTTTTAATCTGTGTAACTAGAACGGTTCCTTCACTAATGAGGCTGGATCATATTGCATGCTGCTTTTGATAGCACGAGAAACAAAATATTTGCTTTTATTTAGCTGGCAGATTGCTTTCTCCTTTCATGGAAGGGAAAAAAGCTTCTATCAAAAAATCAGAATATTTACTCTCATCATAAAGAATACTGATTTCTGATATTCTGAACATCTGATGCACCTTAAAGAAGGAGATCCTTATAAAATC
This sequence comes from Lonchura striata, assembly GCF_050655825.1. NCBI lineage: Eukaryota > Metazoa > Chordata > Aves > Passeriformes > Estrildidae > Lonchura > Lonchura striata. The sequence continues at coordinate 110,388,652 of NC_140705.1, forward strand.
AAATAATAAGCATCATTAAAGGATAAATTAATATTTAGATAAAATATAGAGAGAATCTATATAAAATGTACATATTATATATATATATAATATAAATAATAAAATTAACAAAGCCCCATTCTAATTTTAGGACCTGCCACATATGAGGTACCAATATTGAAAATATTCAGTGTTTGATGTCAAGCGAGTCCATACCTACACCACTAGTAGACGGAAGAAGACAACACTTGCAGAAAGGCAGATTTTTTTTTTTTTTAAGCATATAAACCATACAAGGGAAAAATATTTGCTTGTGAGCATGTTTGTAACTTCCGTTGTTTGAATTGCTCCGGCTTTTGGACGATTTCAGGCAAGTGAAGCCGCCCTGGTTGATGCCACCCTCAGTCCTGCCTGGTGCCATCCGTGCAGCCACAGAGCCGAGCCCGGCGTGTCTGGAGCCGCCAGGGAGATGAGTGATGTGCTGTTGCCCAGCTTTGTGTCCCTGAGAGCAGAAAGGAGTACGTGTTGAATTTCAGCCTCCCCGAGCAGCACGGGCTCTGCGCACACCGCTTTACTCCCAGCTCGCCCCCGGGGCAGGGTGGGCACAGCCTGGCTCCCCAGCTCCTGGCTGGCACCCAAAACCTGGCGCGATGGCTTCACCCGGCACATTCCCGGCAGCCCGGGGGGAACAACTCTGCGAGGGGTTCATACGAGGAGATACATCAGGGTGATGCTCTGCCCAGCTCGGAGCGAGCCCTGCTCACACCTTGGCTGCCAAACTTGCAGCGCCGGGGCAGGAGAGGGAATGGAGCCGCAAGATGCGGTGCTGCTACGCGTGTGAGTTCCGCTGCTGAAAGCTGTCCCTGCCTGTGGTACCCTCCTGTGGCCCCGCCTGACATAGCAGCAGCTGATGCTCCGTGCCCTCCGAACTGGGGAATCGGGGAGCGGCTTGGCTCGGGAGGAACCTTTGCAGGTCGTCTGATCCGATCCAAACCCCCTGCAAGGAGCAGGAACATCTTCAACCACACCAGGCCGCTCAGAGCATCAGAGCATCCCTGGATCCCCATCCAGCCTCCAGGGAGGAGGAACCCACCTGTGCCAGTGTTCCAGCACAAACCTTCATCCCTGTGACTGCCCCGCCTTGCAGTACCTCATCCTTAGTGATCGCCATCCCTTGTGTTCGTCCAGAGCAACCTCCAAGCCACCCACAGTGCTGCTTCCTCCCCAGCAACTTGGTGCTTGGCCCCTGGTTTTGGAGCACAGCCCTCTGTGAGCAGGGAGCTCCCAAGGGTCTGGACATGCCATGGCACGGGGCACAGCAGCTCCTGGCTCTGTTGCTCACCGGAGGATGTCCAGAGGAGTGGAGCCATCCTTTCCGTAGCTCCCAGCCTGGGTGCTGTGTAGGGATGGCTCCTGCCTCTTGTCTCTTGGGATCCAGCTGCTCCTGCAGCTCCCTCCGGCTGTGTGTGAGCATGGGCAGGACTCAGAGCTCCCACAGTCACCGCCACTTTCTCTGCTTCCAGCAAGCACAGCCCCTGTCAGCCCTTGGCAGGCAGCTGCTGCTGCGCCTGGTGTGGCAAGGTTGGGCTGGAAAACCAAAAGAAATGGTGTGGGGCACTCAGTCCTCATCACTGCCCAAATTTGCAGCATGCTCAGCAGGCTCTTGGGCACTCCTGATTTTGAAGGATGCTGAAGATGCAGGGGAGCCCAGGGATGCAGGATTTTTCCTGACTGGTTTGAGATCCCAGCAAGTGGTGCCCCATACCCCGTCTATCATCTCCTATTCCAAGCAAAAAGGCTATTCTTGCTGAAGGGGGGAGGAGGAGAAGGATTGTTATGTTTTAGCCTTTTTCCGACCTGGCAAAGCAATGCCGACAGATGGAGCTGCACGGAGCAGAGACCGCTCGCTTTGGCAGAGCACAGGGGAAGCGGCAGCCGAGCATGGAATTCGAATTATTAAGCATAATGAGAGATGAATCATCTCCAAGCAGGAGACAAACTTTATTTACTATGCTTGAGTGAAAAATAAGTCTGTCAACAAAGCTATAGCCCAGAATGGGGGAATCCCAGGATTTCTCCATCCCTTCATGTGAGGATGTGCTGTCCCAGGAGAGAAGAAGGGCTCACCACAGCCCTTCAGCAGACGCTGAAGCCTCAAAGTCCTGAGCTGAACTCACATCATCACCCACCAGAACTTCACATCAAAAGGATATATCGTGCAGGGCTTCTTCCTTCCCCAGGCTAATCCCAGACTTCAAAGCCTGGACACAACAGCATGGCACAGATCTCCTTGGGATCTCTCCTGAGATCAAAGTTCTCAGCTGAGCCCTCTTGCCTAACCCGAGGCCAAAAGCACAATATGAAGACTCCTTAGCTCACCAGCAGCCAGGGAATCAGGGATGCAGGAGCAGCAGGCTATCAGGAGGACAGAAAAAGGAAAGAGTTAACAGCAGGTGACCCTTTTTGGATTTGTATGCACAGACAGTGAATTTGAGAGCTGCATTGTTTCACCAAGAAATAAACTTAACTTGTTTAGCTAAACTTGTAAACTTAAAAGTCCACTGTCAAGTTAGTGCAGTTTTTTTTTTCCCCAGTCAAGATGGACTAAAACAAAATGTTCTTGGTATCCTCACAGGCAAAAGGTGTTGCAGCCTGTCTGCATAGGAGATAGAAATAATTAGAATATTTAAGATGAGGAGCAGATGCCAGCTCTCATTTGAAAGAATTTTTCCTTTTTGGTATTTTCAGGTAAGGAGAATTAGTTGCAGGAAGGGAAAAGGGCTTGTGTCTTCTTTCCAGCCACATGAAATGTTTCAGCAAAGAAGAAGCAAAAGCTTATGTGGTCTTTCTCTTACAAGCCCTGTTCAAAAAAGTCATTGTATCTACTTTTATGTCATGAATAGAGGATTTTTTCATGGCAATATTACATAAACATTGTATTGGTCTTTGGAAAAGGACTGCATGAAGCAACATCTTTGATGGAGAATTCTCAGGGCAGAAAAAATAAACTCACCAGAAAGTACAAAAAGCAGGGATGACTCCTTTGCCCCTTCACCAGCTCCCTTGTTGCCAGCAGAGATGCAGTGCCTTCTACAGGTAATATTCAGTGTAAGACTGGCAATACATTACTGTGCAGGTGATTTTTACCAGTTGTGAACAATCTGAGAAGGGAAAAATCTAAGAAATTAAATAGGCAAAACACTGGTGAAAATAAATAGAAATAAAAATTTAAAACTTTTGTACCAGCTTGAAAGGCTCTCATCTGTGAATGAAGCTGTTCTGTAATCACTGGATCAAACAATTCCTGGTTACTTCCACATTTGTGCCAATGGAGTTCACAGCAACCTACATTTTAGCCCTAACTGGGAAAAAAAAAATCTGTACAAAGGCTTTTTTGGGCAAGGATCCTCGAGGGACTCCTCAGTCTCCTTTCAATTCAGGAACTTGATGTATTTCCTTGTTCTTTCTAGCCACACACATTCATTTCACAGGGGAAATGTTAATAGTATTCAAGTGATGGTGCTGCAGAAAGAGAGAATAAAGTTGAAAAGAGTGGAGAGAACAGGACATGAAGTGGACATGAATAAAGACAACACATGTGCATGCAATTCAGGAGACCTGGAAGAACCTGCACCTAGGATTTCCAACACACTGACTAGCCAGCCATCATTATTATTAAAAAACTCTTTAAAATGTAGTTTTTGGAGTCTCTGACTTTTTTAAAATGGAAACTTCAAGCATTTTCCCAGGCAAATTATTCTGCTGATTCTTGGCAGTGATGGAGAAGGGACAACAGCATCAGAGTGATGGATACAGACTTTAGTACTCCATTACCCTGAGAAAGAATCACCAAACTGTGGCACTCAGGAAACATCCTGGAGACATTGTGACCTGTCCTCGGGGCAGGGCTTGGGCAAGGTGAGAGGTACAACTCAGTTTGGGGGGAAAACAAAATCAACAGGTCTTGTTTTCTTCATTTCCTTGCCAGGAGGGGTAGAAGGAAGGCTTGAACCACTTTGTGTGTGCCATTTGTGAGACTACCTAATATGGGCTCATTCTATTGCAGTGAAATGGATGAAGGATTGGAATTTGAACTACTTTGAAGACAAAGCACAGGGGAGTGTTGAAAGCCTATCCATTTCTTCAGACACCTGAATGCATTTGGGTTGTCATTCTCTGCAGGGTTAGTTCCTATTGGCTACCCAGCTGGGCTTGGCATCCTCACAGAAGTAAAAGCATCTTTGGTTTAAATTAATTTGTGTGACTTTAGAGATACCTAAAGTGAAAATGCTTTAGCAAAGCAAAAGCAAATGCATCTTAGTTTCAAATCTGAAAACAAAACAGAAAAGTACCAAAAGAAGCAAACAGCATTAGCTCATACCTGACCTTAAAACACTGTCACACTTTGCAGAACAGGATAATTCATTTGCCTTCTGCCCCTTGTGTATTAACAGTGAACTTTTTGCCTGGTTTCTGTTCATCATTTTTAGTTGGGTGTTTCCTTGTTTTTTGAGTTCTTTCCTAATTCAGGTTCCTCCCTAATGCTGGTCAGGATTCTTGAAACTTATCTGGGAATAACTATTTTGATATGCAAATAGAATACTCAAAATATGGGTTTTTTTCTATCCATTAAACCTTTTTCCTGAAGAATTAATGGAATTGCAGTCATCTAATTGCAACAGATTGCAAATCATCTATCATAGCACATTCTCTCTTGTGACACGGCATTGTCTTTTGGCTGGAGTTTACTCTTAGCTGCAAAAAGCAGCAGTATTTTCAAGTATGGACAATTTGATGTCAACTTTAAACCAATTCTCAAGCTGACAGGACCAGGAGATCTCCAACGTAGAATTGCATTGTGTGGCTGTTATCAGTCACAACTCATATTTTAAGGAAAAAATTCTAAAAACTAAGTTCAGTAAGATTTCTATCACAGGTACAGTACACACAGAAGATGTTGCAATCCAGGCTGGCTTTGTGGCTTATTGGAACTTACCTGGGACACAGTGGTTTGCCACAGGTGAGTTGTACCATGGGAATCCTTGCCTAAGGTTGTGCTCTGATGGGTTGCTGTTGCTACCGTTCACTCACACGTACCTGAAGTGAAACCCTGTGAATTATGAAACAGTACTGAGAGCCCTTTAGCTCCTTTTAGCACAGTCATTGCTTGGCTACAGCAGATTATTTGTGTGGTTTGGTTCTTCCATTTGGCTTGCTGGAGCCCTACACACCCAATAGATATTCCCAGATAATCTAAAAATTAAGTATGAGTCATCAAAACATCTCACACAACCTCATTTCTGAAGCCTTCAGTATTGGCATTAAGGGACTCATAAAGTTTGAGTCCTCTAAGATAAACCTTCAAGGATGACACCCTGGCTCCACTGAAGCTGATGGCTGAGCTCCAAGTGACCTCACTGGGGACATGATCTTACCTCAGACATTTGCCTTCGTGTGATGCTTTCTGAAAATGGCATTTCACTTTGAAAGGCTTTTTGTTTCAGAAAGATGAGCTTAGCTGGTCTCTATGCCTTAGTGGATATTTGCAGCAATACAGCATCATCACTGAGAGCTCGGAGGTAAGGCAGGGTACAATGGTTTAGGCACAAGGCAAAGGGAAAGCAGGTCCAATACCTGCTGCTCGTGCTAACACACTTTATTTGCTTCATTAGGCAGACAGGAGTGGGTAACAAGACACATCTGTTGTGTTTATAAATTTAAATTCCTATCAAGTGATGCTAACGGTCTTCATGGGGATTTAAGCCCCAGGTTATGTGGAATGTGTACAATCTAACCTGTGTCACTGTAAAATCTACAATAAAAGTCGGTGTACAAGTCCTCCTTATCTCTGTGCTATCTCCCAAGAGAGTGAATAATCAAGCACAGGGCTCTTACAGTAGCAAAATCTCCCATGAGCTTTCCTGTAAAAAATGAGCAAAAAGAAGAGAGGTAAGTTTTATTTATCAATAATGATGTCTTTAGACCCACCACCCGAGTCCTTTCCATATAAAATCTCAACACAATTTCCTGCAAGTTACAGGTTCTCAGCATTTCTTGGCAGATCTGGCCTCTGGTATGAGGCAGCAGCCTTTTCCCAACCCTCCTGCAAGGAATCTACAAAACCTCTGCTGACACTACATGGAGGCCAAAAGACACAGAAATTGTGTTTGTCTTCACTTTGCTGTAAACCAAAACAAATCTTTCATGTGAAAACCAAGTGTAAGGGAGCAATTCATACTCTGTCTCTTCAAATATCCCTTGGAAGATGAGCCCTAATAGCAAGTGAATGATTATCAATTCCTTGAAAACCCAAGTTTCTTGGTTACTGTCTTTTATTTTTTTTTTTCCTTTAAAATAATTGTTTTCCCTCTACCACTTTCCATTGATTTCCGCTCTCCTCTGTTGAATTTATTCTGTATTCTCTGCTAACAAGAGCCTTTATTTCCCTACCCAGCTACAGTATAAACTTTCCCTTCAACTCTTCAATTCACTCCTAAACTTCCTCCTATCAAGCAAGCTGACCTGAAAACCAGGTTATTTGCCTAAGTCATATTTTAATATGAAAAACTGACTCTCTACTAAGAGAATGGGATGTCAGCCACCCAGAATTACATTGATCCAAACTCTGTTAGAGTGGCAAACCTTCTGAGAATGAGGAGATAGTGCTCAGTTATTTGCACACACAACGCTGTAAAAACTGGCCATGCAATTCAGTGTCTTTCAACAGATAAATCCTGCTATGACTGAATGACAGAACTCTTGATATACCTCACTGCCTCAAAGTAAACAACCCAGTAACTGGAAGAAAAAGAAATCGTTAAATTGCAAGCCTTCACTTTAACAAGCATGTTTAAGTCTCATAACACACTTGAGAGCTTCCCATCTAATCCTGCACTGTTGTATTGTGTTATTTGGTCTGTTCCTGTTTTCCCCCTACATTCATGGTTTCACACTAAGTTGCCTCCCCTTCCCAAAGCGTCAATCCCATCCCCACTCCTCCCAAATCCCTGGAAACTTTTACCATTTGCCGCTGTGAAATATTACACCAATTCCTTTGGCTACTTTTTCTATATTCTGCTTTTAATTCACATTTTGAGTAACAACAGCAGTTATCCCAACCTTGCTAGTAACCCTAGATGTATTACCAGCTTTGTTTTCTTTTAGGCTTCCTTCTTTCCACAGCACCTTCTATATTGTCCTTCACACGTGAATGGCTGCAGTTCCTCTAAACCAAGTCCTCTCATCCTCCACCTCAGTCAAATCTCTCATATGCCACAGCATTTCCAGAGCTTAATTCAGAAGCAAAAAAGCATAGTCTTCATTTGTACAGAACTGCAAAGAGTTATTTAAAAAAACCCAACCCAACCAACCAAAAAAAAAAAAAAACAAATCCCCACAACTGGAATTCAAATCACCTCTTAAGTTTTTTTAGTGTAACAAACCTGTCTTCCATAACTTGCTCAGCTGGAGCCCTTTGAAATCACTCATTGCAGGCTCGTGCTGTTAAGGCACAGGAGCAAAGTAAGACAAAAATGGGTTATGTGTCAGGTTTGGTTTAGCCTATTAGAAGCTTTAAGCAAGAAAATTTATTATGGCTGAAGACTGACTAGGACTACTCTGGCACCAACCTGTCTGCTAATCCTTTAGGACATGTAATTGTGTCTTTGAGTATAAAATTGACAGCATTCCAATTTTATTTCTATGTATTTCACTTGCTCACCCTTCCTTTATAATTTCAGCAGATATTGCTGTCCACTGTGTAATTTCCTCCTGGGTTGTATCTGCTTATGCCAGTAGCAATGGTTACTTATTACACACTTAATGGGCTTACAGAACACATCATTGCAGTGTCCCTCCTCGCTATTTATATTTCATAAGCCTCTTTTAAGCTCAAAATATAACTAGTAGCATAATTAGTTGCATAATTAGTGTAATCTATTTCATTGGTTTAAGTGGGAGTTTGATAGGAAATTCTGCTCCTGTCAGTCTTCAGAATTACTGATACCAAAATTCATACATGCCCAGATGGTTTTCTTCTCATAAACTCTGCACCAAAAATAAGAAAAAAAAAAAAATTGATTGGAGCACTGTATAGATATAAAAACAAAGTAAAAACAAACCACAAAAATCCTATGCTGGAATCCAAACCTCCAAAAAGAGAGATTAAGCAAGTAAGGGCAAGAAAGCATTTATGAATTTACATTTTACAAGCTTATGGCATGAAAGAGTGAATTTATGCCAAAATTTCTATATGATGTCAGTACAGAAAAGCACTTTCAGAATAAAAGCAGGCTAACGCTGTTCCTTTAGCTTTTCAAACAACAAGGCCATTTTCAAATTTGGCTATGTACAAACCCATATACATGATCTTCAATTTTTCACTCACTTCACACAGTGAAGGGTCCTTCATTTTCTCAGACCATGATTGTACCACTGAGGATCCAACCTCAAGCATTGTATTTCAGCACAAACTATTTCAAGACAGGCACATTCCTCGTTGTTGTTGTGCAATCTGGAAAGCTGCTGTTTTATATTATTTACAGAACTGAACTGAAATATCTTCAACTACAGGGCTACACTGAGGTCAGAATTAAAAAACCATACACAGATGACAGTATCTCGATGTATGCTGTAGTATAATAGTGAAAATTAACTCAGGCTATTAAAAAAAATTTTATTATTTTCCATGAAAGATTGGTACTACAATCAATATAACCATTTAATCAGTCAAGTATGTCTGTTATAGGCAGGCACAATATTACAAAACAGGCAAGTACAATGCCTGATTAAGCGAATACAGTCTGAATATCTATTCATCCACTATTTCTGAAAACAGAATTATCAAATATCCACCAGGGAAAAGGATGAACTATTTTAGTTTCTCTTTGGCATACTTATCAGGACAATGAATCAATTACAAAAGTCTTCTATTGCTGCCAGTGCTGAGAAGGAAAAAGGACTGAGTGGAAGGTTTTACATCAGAACTTGCTTTTAGGACTTGGGCAACCTGGCTCCCATAGCCAAACTGGTGACAAATGACAGTTCAGCTGCCAACGCTTCACGAGGCAGACAAGGATTTTGTTGTTTTACATTGCAGATTTGTTCAAGGTATCAAAAAGAGTTACAGTAAATTTATGCACAGTACATACATATTACACACAGTTATATAAATACCCATGCTGCAGCTGGACATGAGGAAGTTGCTTTACCAACACGAAAGCTCAGTATCAGACCTCCCACCAGCCACTTGATACACATTGCACTTCTCATCCAGTAATATGTTCATTTCTGTACCTCTCTTAAAAATAGATTTAAAGCAGAAGTGAAGAATAATATTGAATCTTTCCATAAACTTTGTTTTCTTATTTACACTGTAATATTCCATTATACATAAAGACTGCGTAACGATACGTTATCTTCATATAGCTTTTTGCAATACATACAGCTTTGAGCTATTAACATCTGGGTTTGGGAACACAGATATGACCTATAAGACTATTCAAAAACAATTTGAGCCTTAATTTTGCTCTAGTTTGTTTCACTGAAACCATTCTTTGAACAAAAAAAAAAAATCCTCCTTACTGGAGAGGAAAAAAACAACTCATGTTTAAATCACCTCTGGATTTCCTTAAACTGCTAAGAAACTTAGAAACCACAATAATTTTTTGCATAATTATAAAGCCACTTCAAAGGCCTTTTAAATTTAGAATATGAATGACAATTGTGACCATATCTTTAAATCATTTTTTCTTAACTTTTGGTTATCTTTCAACACAGAAAAATGAAAATGCAATCACTAATCATACATGATCTTTGCACAACTGGGGAGCGTTCCTATTTTATTCATGGGACAAATGAACATGCACATAACCCCCATTCACAGAGTGAGAACATAAACTACAGCAGCACTTGTCTCAAGTTGTGGTGCATATGGTTGCAATACAGAGTATAAAACAAAAGCAGAATTTCCAACATCTGTTAAAACACAAAAAAACCCCTTATTGTACAAAGAGTCATTCACATTCTCTGCAATGAAGTGAAGAATCAGCTGCTTTCTGGACTCTCCAGCCTGCAAACTCCTCCTTCTATTGCCACGGACTGTCCTGCCACAGCTCCAGGAGGAAGTCTTGAAATGTGAGTCTGTGGAAAAGTCAAGAGAATATTATGGACTGTGAAAAGGCAAAGTTATGCAGGACAAAGTAAGTTTGTAAGTATTGAACAATTAAGCTACTCCCTCACTGAAGTCTGAGGACAAACTACAAAGCAACTTGAAAAGCAACTGAGATTCTTTTTCTATTTTGTTTGCATTAATGCTTAACACATGAAGAGAAAGACCACGACAGATGCATAGAAAAGGCAAATTGGATGAATCAATGCTCTGAAAGTAGAAAGAACTATCCAGAGTGAAGACAAAAGAAAATACTTATGGCATTTCATGGTTTATAGGTCTATTTCTTAGGGCGACTCAGAAGTCTTTACTGCTGCATACAGAAATATACCTTTGAGAAACCCCAGACAGAATTAAATACTTGACAAACTAACACTTCACAGGATCAGGCAACTGCAATGATCATTATGCAAATAAGACATTTCTCTGCAAAAAATACCTACACATCCACCTAAAAAACTCCAAAGACTTCCTGTTGTCAGGAATTGGTATCTCATTACCAAATAAATCAACCCAAAAAACAATTGTGTTTAAGCCAATAAGCATCTTTTCCAAGATACACAAGACCCCAAACCACTATACACCAGCACCTGAAGACTCCCATTTACAGAAACACTGAAACCACATATAACAAAGCATTTCTTAAAGCCTTTACTTGTATCCTGTTTATTTGCACTTTCTATGATGGAGCAAATACAGATCTGGTTTACACTGAGTACTTTTTATTACTTTCACCAACGGCTGCCTTGTGCAGAACAAAAATGAGACAGCTCTAAGATGATAATGTTTAAGATGTTACTTAATAAGTAATTTGAAAGAGTAACATTCATGTCAAGACAACTATAGAAAAGTCCCAAATGAATTCTTACATTTATATCTCCCTTGTTCTTAACCATAAGAACAAGCTCCAGTAAATAAAAAGGAACATCAAAGAACACTGAATATTTTTAAATGAACCACAGAACTTATTTGTAAAGTTCGCTACATTTTTATATCCCAACATCACATTTTACATTAAGTCCAGATTGTATAGTCAATTAGGTTTAGATTCTAGAAACTTAAGAAATAAAAAGGCAAACAAAAAAGAACACTGGAAAGGTTTTAATTGAACTCAATTAGTGTGCCACATGAATGAATGAACCTACACCTGGAAGAAATTGTGCCTGGGACCAGAATAAAAAGGAAAATAAGTATTTTTTCTGAGTTAATCCTCCACCCAACTCCACAGAAGCCTCTCTCTGAGGAAAATGTATGTCAAAGAATGGTAGATTAAGAATGATGAGTTACCCATATCTTCAGCTTCACATATAGGCATTTTACAGTCCCAGGACTATTCTGATTTGCTTTGCCTTCCCAGAGAAAAGCAAGGTTGGTGAGGGTCCCATAGGAGATGAGGAACCAACATCTGGGACACCAGTCAGCCACCACAGATTTTTGCTGCAGCTTAGAAGAGGAACCTCTTGCCCACAGTTCCACAGAAAAAAGGTAAATGCTGGAAGAAACATTTGATCTTTTGCTTCCTACCCCTCTATAAAGTCCAACTAACCAACCCCTCAGTGCTGATTCTTGCTCTGTGTTCCTGACATCCAAACCCACAGTGTTTCCCTCTTTCCCTCCTAACCAAACCAACATCATGGACCTACCAATCCCCCAACCACAGTGCTGCAGACACTGGAATGTTCCTCTCTCCCAGTGCTTTTTGACACACACTGTGAAGTTCCCTACTACTCACAAAACCAATAGCTCTTTCTGGAATACATGGAATACAACTACTACAGGAACAATGTATATGGTTTCATCTTTTTGACTTATATTACATCATGTCTCATAGACAAGGATCCTGAAACAACCTTGAGACCAAGGAATACGAAAAACATTTTCTTCTCAAGAACTAGTCTCCTTCTATTCACATAAAAGTATCAGTTTGTCACAACAACTTAGAGAATTTTTCTTTCATTAAAAGCATAAATACAATGTAAAATGAGCATATAAAATTTCAGCCAAGAGACAGACAGTGCTGCATGAGAAAGCTGAAATCAATCAAACGCTGCCAAGAGGACAGAGTACAACTACCAGATGGCAGTACATTCAGTTCTTAAGCAAACCTAGGGAGTACTTCATGTGTTTAGCACTCTTATTACACACTCAGGATATGCTCTAGATGGAATAATTTATAAAATAAACTTTTTCCATTCATTACACTATAGAGATGAAATATAATGAAAGACCAAATATACCATATCCTTAAGGAAATTGCTTTCTACAGCTTTGCTCCCTGAAAAAAAGATTACCACCAAGCTCACATACTCTTTAGAAATTTGGAGCCTTGTAACTGGGTACATACTTCCACCACCAGAACCATCTGACCACACATTCTGAATTTCTTTTCTAAGCAGTAAGAGCCCATTTTGGCAGCAACTCTGCTGCTCTGTCTCCTGGTAATTCTCTCCTCCACCATGGTTTGTATGTATATGTATGGAAGGAGAAGGTGCCACACTAAATACTGGCAACTGCTGTTCTTGGAAAATGCCATGTGCATCTTGGTTGGTGAAACCTTAGTAAAGAAAAAAAATGGGGAAAAAATGGAAAGAGAGGCTCCAGAATATTGTCCTTGTTGGGAAACAACAGAAAAATACAGTGATGATGTAATTCTGGTCTCACTGCACTGAAAATAATGATTTTACATACAGGTTGCTTAGGAAGTTAACAGTTTTCCAAGGCTCAAATTCACTCTGTGGGTAAGTATATTACTATAAATTATTAAGTATATTACTATAAATTATTTATGTATCTAATTAAATCACTCATACCTGTATCAAGACAGCCTAAAGACACATACCAATCAATCACCTAATCAGCTCAGCATCCCAGGGTTTTGTAGAGGTATTCTAAAACCCTGCCATGAATCTTCAAGTGTGATTTGTATCATTGTGAATTGCAGGTGCAAGGGTTATTGCATTTATATATACCTGCACACACAGTCCCATCTTCCCTACCCCACTCTGTCAGCCAAACCCAGGGCGAGTTCCAGAACTACTGGCTTTATGCAAGAACCCAAAAAGTGAACTTATCTTCTCATATCAGAGCCAGTTAACTTCCATGAAGGTCTATGACCCAAACATTTTAACCAGTATTAATCACTGAAGGTTATTTCCAACAAACAGAAAAACCTTATTTTTATGAGGGAACTGGATGGTCCACTGTATGCAAAGAATACTTTTCAAATTAAAATTTCTGACTGATTCTCCAGTCTTCAGACAAGTGTGAAGATTAAAGAAAGTAAGTAGAACAGTGACATATACTTCTCCTGTCTCATGAAGTTAAAAGACTGTCTCTGTAGTCTGAAATGAATGACTGAATTATTTGACTTCATATTTCTGCTCACTAAACAGGCTTAGTAAATTTTTCCACTAATTTTCAAATTAGAATTAAGATTCTTCCAAGATGTGTTTCTTCACACGATGAGCACTGGAAAACTGCCCTTCTCCTGCCAAAGGTCATTCACAGACCTTCCACTCACAAAGTCAAATACAGAAGCTCATCCTCAGAAAACCAACAACAATCACTGCAATCAGTATTTGTCACATGTATCACTTCAAACATAGAGGGAAGGGCTTCGGCTAAATTTTACAATATCAGTAAAGGCGAATAAATCTGATTATGACAGCTTACATCTCCACAGGCAAAGTGAGTTGTAGATGGTCTCCCTGTCCACCATGTTTATGTTTGCTCATTCTGGCAGATGAAATTAACTGTCAGAGATAAAAGTTTCTTTTTGAACATTGCAACCACAATGTTTGGTGTGGACAGCACTTGCTGCCTATGGATGTTTTCAAACACAGTAATGTGCAACACTCTCCACTAATGCTGGACTACGTCTTGCAAAGCAATGTGAATTTGGTTCATTTGAGAGTGGAAAGAATGGCTTTGCATTATTAAAACCTGCCATAACATAAAGCCTACCAGTTCATGTTATCATAACTGAATAGCTGCCAAAAAGAGATTCAAACTGGCAACTGAATTGGATTATATTCAGTACTGCAACTGGGCTTTTTAAATTTGCCATCTAAGTCATCCAGCTGTTAGAAGAACTAAAACCTATGAGTCTGCACTACTGCTAAAAAATATTGCAACATTTACAGTAAGTGCCAAAGTTTACAACATTTAGAGAGATCATATAGCAGCTTTATAAACACTAAGAAACACAGCAAGCTGATAAATTATTTCAAATACTTACACAAAATAAATGACCAAAACTACATTTTGCTGGTATTGGAACTGGATCTTGCACTGGGAAGAAAGGACTTTGACTTCAAATACTATAGAAAATAAAGTGAGGAATTACCTATCTTCAAGCAGAAACATCAGCCACCAGCAACTACTCTCAACCACCATGATAAGACACTGGTCAGATTCAGGAAAAAGTATCCCAGCCACTAACATTTTCTACATGCAGAATACTGCAGGATTTGAATAAACAAATACTCTGCAGACTCTGCCTGAGATTAAAGGGCTTCTGTCTGACTATGCACAGATACACAACATTAAATCAAGGAAAGCCTGCCTACCCATAGGCAGAACCTTCAAGAGATGTCATTGGTGTGAGAACTCACATTGCAGGCATACACTGCACTCTCATTTGAGACTGAAGAACTTATTTTCCTTTGAAGCATCCTCCACTGAGTAAGCAGACATGGAGCAAGAAGATATGAAGTCTTTGTAACCAAGAAGAGTCAATCAATTTTTGCAACCAAACCACTAACACCCTTCCTTCCCATTCCTCATTTTAATCTAAAATCACATTATGGGTGAACAGAACATAACCCAATCAGTTCAGGAAAATAGGAAATGATAACTGAACTCTGATGGAGTAATGCTAAAGAAGTCAGAGCCCCAGTAACAGGGTGACCTTCTTAGCTGATGCTATGAACAGTTGTTAGATTATGGATCCATAAAGAAATCCAAGCATCTGGAAGGTTGTTCTGAAGACCAACTAGTATCTCAGAAAGAGAAGAAAAGTTGGGCTGGAAAAAGAAATAATCGCTTAAATTCATATCAAGTAATTAACGAGTCAACAACACAATAACAAAAAAAAAATCTCCTCAGTTCATGCAGTTATTTAATCTTCCAGTCTTTCAATCTAGAGGCCATAACATTTGTGGCTGCAGCAGTTACTGCTACAAAAGGATACAGAGAGAATCCACAAACGAGTATTTTCTATCTGCTTCTATATATTCTCACAGCTGCAGCCAGAGACTTCCACTGCAGCCCAGAATATCCCAACAGCCTCTTGAGTGGATAGAAAGAGTTGAGCATCAGCTACTGTGACAATTCTGCCATCACAGAGGTGGTGATACAAGACCTCTGCTTCAAGAGATCTTGAGAAGCCCATTCAACTTCCAAAGAACAGGGCTGATGTTGAAACAATCTGTCACAGTATTGCTCAGGAAGGTTGGGCTCCAGAAACTCCTAAACCTTGTCTGCCCCTTAAGCTCATGATAACTGAGGCTCCCAAGCACCAGCCTGGGTTAGGTGCAGCACCAGGTGGTGCAGGTTAGTTCAAGAAGTATAGGAAAGAGCCAAAATGCTGAGATGAAAAGATTGTGTCCTTCCACATCCAATTTGTGACAAATGCTGACACCAAGTGATTACGAAGCTGCTTGTGCTGAGAAGGATGACAAGAAAAAGAAAGAAAAGCACAGTCAAACCAGCTAAGATCAGCCTTGATTAGCCACTGGAACATCCACTGTGCAGGTGCTGGAGATGACTCTCCCAGAGTGGAGGAGCTGAAATTGTTCCAGCATCCAGAAGGAGCTGATAGGACACACAGAGATGACTGTGTCAGCAATAAGGTGTGAGCTTAGTTCATCTGGCAAGGCTATGCAGGATTTTTAAAGCAACATTCACCTAAACACTTTAATCCAACAGAAAATGGTGACTTTTCCAGGCAACTGGTTTAAAACAAACAAACAGACAAACAAAAAGCACCACTGGATACCTTTACAGAAAGTATGCTTCAAATCAAACCACTATTAGTGCACAGCTCTTGTCTTGCAGGCTCAGCCATTTGGTGCTGGTGAGCTAACATTCAGGCAGCCTGATCTGAAGGTGAGTGGCCAGCTGCAGGACCCAGTCTTGCCTAAACTGGGAGCAAACAAACCCCTCAAGGTGCAAGGGTACTTCCAAACCACACTTGGAGAGCTCATGCTGCCAGAAGCACCGGCAGATCACGGTGTACAAACCACTTCAAGTCTGATTCCACTTTCCTGTCCCAGTCCTCTTTTAAGGAGTTGCTGACAGATAACTGGTTGTCTCTATGCCTGGAGCACACCAGTGTCTGCAGGTGAGGTGCATCCACCCTGTGTTTGCCTTGTAAGAAAGACATCCTGTGTCTCCACAGTTTCCATCTGGTGTTCAGAACCACCATTTGCTAGGCCCTATTATGAATTACATTAACCTCCCATGCCCAAAGAATCACACTAAGACAGAAAAGCAGGCTCCTTTTGTCTTTGGTATGCACCCCTTTTTATTATTCTAATACTAGTCTAGTAAAAAATTGAACCAGTTCAAAATCAGGCACTATGACAACCCCTGCATTTAAGAACAAAACTCGAGTCCTAGACCGAAGGTCTTTACCACCCTAGAAAAACAGGAAAGCAAATGTTTCCTTACAAGCTGCTGCCTAATCATTTTGCTATGGTCCTCATAAACAAGTGATATTCTATACTTTTATGAACTCTTATCCCATTATTCTTTCATGGCAAGCACTCAAAATTAACTGTAGCAAAACAGTCACTCTATTAAAGAACAGATTTTTTTTTTCACTTGCAATACATTGTGTTCTATTTCAAGCCCAGTTTTCCATCTATAACTTAGTCCTAGTTGTAGCAGAAGAAAATTCCAGCTTTTATGACAGAAGACTTTTTTTGATCAATAGAAGTCAGCAGCAAAAGCGTTTGTGGTTTTTCTCTGGAAAGCATTCGTGGCCACAGACTCAAAGAAGGAAGAAAGAGAGGGGGATTAACTCTTCAGTGAAGGTCAAAAACATAATTTAAAAGTGATCCAAGAAGAGCAGCTGTGTCTGTCAGCACAATCAGGATTACCAGCTGGAGAATTAACCAGCAGTATGAAAACAATGCACACCAGATGTCACATGTTGCAACTGTGAGCAGGAAAGCAACTCTGGGCATGGCACTGTCATGTTGATACTCATTACCAGAGAGATTTCATATTTAGCATTTATTTATTAATTAGACACTACCAGGAAGAAACAATAACATTTTGAGTTTCACATTGTAAGTCAGAGACAGGTGTACACACTGGAAACACTTAATATCCTTTATTCTCAGTTATTCTTTCACTGCAAACACAAGACAACAATTTTAAAGCTAACTAGCAAATTCTAGAACATCTGTGGCTGAACTTGCTTTAATTTCACTCAATCTGAGCTTTTAAGTTCAGTTTGGACTTTTTTTCCAACTAAATCTGAAACAAATATTAAGAAAAGAACTAAAACCACACTCTCTTCCATGTAGAGCTATCAGGAAAGAATTGTACCTAATTTATTCAAAAGTGAGGCAAATTCTTCACTTACACATCTACTAGCACTTCCTTCATTACCTGCTTGTTATCTTCCTTGTCTTTCTAGAACATTCTTGTCTTTTTTTTCTGCACATTTTACATCTTGAAGATGAACTCATCCATTCCAGTGCTTGAAACAGAGTTTTATACCAGTTTTTGCTATGTAAAATATCTGATGTTAATTTTCTTCTTTTGAATATTCTTGTATTACCTTGGTCACATCCCCCTTTGCATTAATGTCTACAGAAACCATTATGGTCTCTGCTTGCAGCTTCTCCCATGTTCATTCCTGTTCTTCAAACCTCTCTCCAAAATGCTCCAGTTACTACACTACAGTGCCCTTCTTTTTCTCCCTTCCATGCTCTTTTCCTTAAAATGAATGGCTCATCTACTTGGTTAATCCCTACTCCTTGATCATGAGATTTTCCAGGTTTTTTTTTCCAGAATTTTCCAGTTTTCATTGTTAAGTTCAAATTTAATGTAATATTAATTAATTCATATATAAAAATTATATTATATAATATATAATTATATTATATAATAAATTCAAATTTATGTAATAAATTCAAATGTAACATAATAAATTCAAATTTAATGTAATAAATTCAAATTTAATGTAATATTTCTCCCATTAAAAATCAATTATAAGGCCCCAAGAAACTGAAAATATGGATGGTTATATTTGAATTATGTATTACAGACGGTATTCTAGGACCTTGTTTGAAGTTTGTTTTATATCTTCCTTGATGGTGCAATTGCTTTATCCAAAGGAAGACACACCCACAGAAAAATAAAGTACCAGCATAACTGAATCAAGATTAATAAAGTTATTCAAATTCAAATACTGTCAGCAGAAGGAATGGACATGTGTTTGTGGCACCTTATCCTGACAAGGAATATATACTAGTATAGTGTTGTTAACTGCTGCAATTAAAAAAATTAGAAATGCCCAATCAATTGATACATTTAACTGCTTATGCAACCATTACTTCTTCTGTTCTCTTAGAGAAAGAAATTTCTTATATATTTCATTATCATTAATTCAAATTCTCCTTATCTTCTGCAGTCATCCTGCTGTATTACAGCCTATTCCTCCATGGCTTACCTTAGCTTTGCCATCCTGTGCAGACATGTATCCAACACACATGCTCTCTGTTGTATGGCTCCACAGAAATTCCACTATAAAGGAAAATGCACGAAGTTAAAATAAGGCCTTGGTTTAAAATACAAGATGCAACTTAACAAGACTGTGTCTCGAGGAACAAATATAGCAAGGAAAAAAAAACAAAGAACAAAAACTACTTACCAGAGCTATCAAACAAACAAGATTTTCCTGAGTATTAGTAGTCACATACTGCACAACTATTACCCAGAGTAAGAATGTTACTTCAATGATATGGAGCTTCCAAGATAAGACACACATCAACACCAACTGCAGTTAAAAACTGGACCAACTTCTAAAGCAGTGGCCTGTTCCACTCATCAGTAAAAGCTGACAGAACTTGTATTTGCCTGCCTTGAAGCCAGAAAAAAGCACCCTGCAACAGCATAAAGCCAGATGGTCTACTTTCAACAGGTAAAGGGGGATTTGTGGCTTAGCTGCTCAAGCAGGATACAGGCAAACATGCAGAAATAGTCATGTCTGCAATATGGGAATTGCAGATATAGATCAGGCAGGAAAGACATCTGGTAAAAGCAAAATTATCCTGCAGAGAAAGGAGGAGAGGTGTATGATGGAAACAGAGTAACATGCACAATAAGAAAGATTTCTGGCAAAATTAGAGAAAGTCCTGGATTCAAAAGTATGCTGAACTACAACAGGAGATGCAAACATCCCCTTTTTTTGTGGAGAGTGTGAGGAGCACTAAAGGTAAGAAAAGAAAGAAAGATGAGGAAAAAACTCCTAGCAATGCACTCCCAGGTCTGATTACCTGGATTTCCAGCACCAGATACACAACATCAGCTCTCAGGTACTGCACTCACAGCTAATGCAGAATATCAGTGCATGCTGATAGTGATAATGATTAACAAAACTAATCACTGCTCACAAGTATTGTTAATACCTGTTAATCCAGTAAGGTGTTGTCCTGAAGTTTGAAAGTGTTGTGATTTATGACCTGTTTAACAGCCTGTTCCAATAATCTTTAATTGCCTGATACATATGCAGGTATCTTTATGTACACAAACAGACTCCTACTCAGCTGCAACACAAAATTCAGACAAAGAGCACATTCAGCTCTCTGTCAGTGGAGCTTTTTAAATTGCCACACTGTTTTCTTCCTGCTCTCTGTCATGGTAATTTTTCTTTGTATTCATAAAGGTCATAATTTGGAAGGGGGGAAAGAAAAAAAATAGCTGATCATAATTCAAGATATTTCACAGAATTCTGTAAAAGGCTTAAAAAAGTGCACTGAAGCACAAATTCTTTCTCTGGATTATGGGAGGTGTCTTACATGAATCACACAAGATGCCTTGAACAGACATTTCCAAATATTTCTTTTGAGAGTGACTTTCACAAACTGCAAAACAAGCATCACTAGATGGGTTTAAAACCTTTACTCATTCCTATTCCTCACGTTCCTTTAATGTGGCTGATGAAGGTCACAGCCTGCTGAGCAGCCTCATCCTTTGAACCACATCTCCTTGCAAAGCAATTAAACCAGAGCAGGAGATCAAATGTTAGATGATCCCAGCAAGACTTGAAGATTCTGACAGATATGCAGATGCCATCATAAAAGAAAAATTAACTCCATTGAGGTGTGTGCTCTGCTCCCCCATAACAGATTCATGACTGATACCACCAAAGGTGAACCAAAGGCTTTCACAGAGTGAAATATATCCAGCACAATGTGTGTTTGAGGCACCCAACCTCTCCATGGCACCCCAAAATGCTTTTTCACTGTCAGTTAAAGTATTTTTAAAGACAAATTTAATCCCATCTTTCAATTTTGAGAAGTTGAGAAACAGTTCAGAAAAAATACTCTCAAAATATTGTATCTTTGCCTTTGAAAACTACCAAAAGTAGCCTGTACTAGCACAAACCTTAGCTATTGTTAGCCATTATAGGTAGTGAACTATATTGAAAACTCTAAATTACATGTGAAATATCTTCAGATAAGTATACTTTCAACCATTTAATAAGTCACTTCCTTGCCATTTTTTTCAACATTAAAAAGAAAGAAATAAAGATGATTCCAGTAACAAAGACATGAGAGTTCTTTATACACAAAGTTTCTCAGTATTAACCAACTTATTTTCAGTCCAAACAACACAAATACTACATGTGTTTAATTGTGTATTATCTCTGCATTCATTATAAGGTAGGAAATTTCCATGGTAAGAAAAAAAAACTATGTTACAACTAATCCCAGTGTTATTTCAGTGGAAAGAAAACCAAAAATCAATGGACAAATAGTCTTTACTTATGATGTACAATATATGGGGATTTTATAAATTAATTTCTGAGGAAAAAATGCCAAATCTTCATTAATATAATATGTTCTCTTATATAAATTACAAGCATTAAATGAATAGAAAAAATTCTCTCACTTCCAAATATCGGGAATTGAAGCTTACAATGACCTTGTTTGTTCTTACTTAACCAGACTTATTTTTTTATGTTCTTAACTCTTTTTTTTAAGGACAGAATTTATGTTGCAGGATGCTGTTGCACTAGATAATGTCACAGTTGGGTAAACAATAATAAAGCAGAGTATTATACAAAGGAAAAACACTTAAACTCTGGTAACATTGGACAGGTCAATGTGACCCAATAAATATGCACATCTAAGGAGCACCACAGGAAAGGTGATGGCACAAGTGTCATCCTGAAGTAATTCATATACCCCCAGTCCCAAATTCCTTCCCTCAGAGAGGCCTTAATGTCTCAGGGTTGTATTTCCACCCTGTTCTGCTCATAGTCTACAGCCTTCAGCTCCCATCTATTTCTCCCACACAAACCATGTGACAGTTTTCCATAATACACTTTTCTGCCATAAAGCAGCAAGAGAGAGATTGTGTTTCCAGGGCAGAAATAGGGATGAAGGGATGTAAAGCCCTTTTGGAACCAGAAGCTGCTGGTAGAGGCAAAGTCCAGGTGATTTCAGTATGAGCAGCAGAAAGTCATGTTTGGTGCAAATGCAAATAGTAACTGTGACTTATCTAAACCGATTTTCCTGGCCATTACCAAGAATAAACAATCATAAACAACTTTCCTTACAAATTTTAAATGAATTCTCCAAATTCACACATTTTCTTCTGCGAAAAGGAGGAATAGACAACTTTTTAGAAAGCATTTTTCACAAACAAGCTACTGAGAAGCAGTAAACAGCTACATGCATTACTGCCAGCTATAAATGCAAACTTTCCTATGAGGAACACATCCCACCTCACCACAAGCAACTATTATATCTATGCCATAGGTTTAGAAGGATCCCAAATAATCTTCTGAATGACAATTCTGCTTAGAAATAATGAGTCAGAAAGAATGCTCTTTTCTGAAGTTCTGTTAATACTAGCCTTTTTCGTTCCTTATTTCACTTTATAGAATTTTATTGTTTCAATTCCTTTTTGTTTTCTGTGTGGCTTTCAATCAGGCACAGAGATTTCATTTCACCCTTCGTTCTGAGTTAGCATCCAGCTGAATTAAAAATGAGTAAGAATTGCTTACCTAGTAAAGTTGGCTTTTCCTGTGAGGATTCAGGCTCAGCTGAGCACCTGCAGGAGCGGAGAACTATCACACCTCCGAGCACACCATCTTCATTGGCTAGAAAAGGTGAGCCTGGGCAAAAGCATTGGGGAGAATTACTTGCAATAAGAAGAGTTTCTTGGGCATTTTGTTTTTTAATTTGATTTTCTGCCTTTTCCCTTTAATCTCGAAAGACTGACAGATCAAGCAGTGCGTTTACAAAAGCATAAGATCTCTTCTTCCCTAGAGTTTCAAAAGAATAATTTTCTAGAACGTTAATCTACTAATTCACCAGCAATCCAAAAAATGAAGAGCTACATGCAAAAGAACAAAAACATTTAAAATTGCATTTGTGAGTGCAAACCTCAAATGTAATTTGGATGGATCAAGGAAAATATAATAATAAAAAATGGAGTGTCAAGTTGAAAAAAAATTGTGACTCAATATTTACCTCTTTCTGTTCTACAGGTTATATGAAGACAATCCAAAAAAATCAAGATAATTTGGGTCATTTTTACAGTTTCTTAATTTTTGCCAATATAAAACCCTTTGTACAGAGGCATCATCAAACTGCTGTAGTGTCTGCCTTGCTGTTTGATGAATACTAAAAGAAAAGCCTAAGCACATCCTTTTTACAGTGGCTCCTCTGTTGTTAATTTAAGAAATAAGATACAAAAGTCTTCTATCAGAAGCTGGAAATGCTTTAAAGGTAGCTGAGCCAAGCCTAAGTATTTTTTCTCTGGTTTGCAATTTGAAATAAGATTCCTATTGCTTTAAATGTGGAAACAATGATATAATTTACATACAATTTAAAATGTCTTGAGCCACAAAATTAATCAAGAACATTAATCAAGAAAGGTGCCTTCTTGCACTTAGGCCCATAGACATCCTAGTTACATATATGCATTATACTGTCATTTAAAACTGAACACACAATGGCAACAGCCATTTACTGTAATTCTTTTCAATTCTTTCTTTTAAATAAATTAGTGTATAGACACTGCAATTTGCCAGCCACTAGAACTTTAGAGCAGATCTATTCATCAGCCTCCTTTAACTTGCCCACAGCTATTTGTATGATTAAAATTACTCCTTTAATTCAAATAACAACAAAACAGCCCAATAAAAACCAACTTTGAGCATTACCATAAGGAAAACTAAAAGTTTTATTGTGTTTTCTCCAAACATTAGAGCAGCCACTTTGAAGAATGATACAAGGTGGCCACTGCAATAGATGCCCACATTGCAGGAAAATAATAAATGCAGTATGCTTAATAAACAGTAGTATCTTATTTGATCTACTGCAAACAGATTATTATCTTTAAAGGGCCACTTGCTTTGTGAAAGAACTATTACTAGTTATACCTGGTAATACACCTCCTGTATTACTCATTGACTTCAACCAAGTCCCTGTGAAACAAGAATCCATGATAAAGTAGTAGATAAAACGGGAAAATATGTTTGGTTAAAATAGAAACACAAGGGTTGGATAGTTGTGAAGAGTTTTACCACCCAAGTCAAAATCAGGCACTTCAAAGACAATGAACCTGATCTGCAGACCTAATCCTACACTAAACTGCACAAATTATTTAGGCTCTAAGCCATAGTGAAAAGTCTAAGCTCTCTAAGCTGAGGCAAAGAGACAGAAAAAGTTCTGGTTTCTTTCTAATAAGCAGTTTCTCCTTCCCTTTTAAGAGCTGTGAAAGATTCTTCCAAGGTTCTAGTGAAAATTATTAATTACCTCTTTAATTAGAATGGCTAAAAATATTCTACTTCATCAGAACACAGCCACCAAACTGTGTTCACAGCAGACAGCATATTCAAAGCCATAGTAAAACACCAGGACTGTAGGAATGCACATACACCAGACAGCAATTACTGATTTTAGAACTGGTTTCACTGAAGTCTTGTTCTAGAAATATTTCCATTAGTTTAATCATTTATTTTAGGGATTTTCTCTCAAACTCTGAAAAAAATAGATGAAAGGGAAGTCTGTAAATAAGCTAATTACATATTTCATCATTTTCCCAGTATTTTTGTTAACTATGCCATCACGACTGATCAAACTGTCAGTAATCTGAGTAACTTGTATATGGTCTTTTGAAATTTCACAAGGCTTAGCAGTGTATTTCTTTCCATGTAGAGACTGCAGCAGAACACGTAACACTGCACTTCCATCAAAAAACTTCCATTTTTACAGGAATTTCTTTGCAAGAACAAAATATTAATCTTCTGTGAAACACAGAACAAAAAAAAAACAATCAATCAATCAAAGCAAGTGTTTGTTGGAAAAGGGGTTTAAATAAGAATTTAAAATTTGAGCTTCAAGCACATAAGACAGTCTTATAACTTCATCCAAAAAGATGCTCAACCTCTACATGAACAACTGAGAGCTTCAAATCTGTCAGTATAAATAGCATTTATTTATTGCCATTAAACATGGTGTACATTATGTTGCCCTAAGTACGTCCACAATTGTTTTCTGAACAAATTACTTCAACAATTATGCACCACAGAAGCTTTATTACCAGTCCACAAAACTCACAGCCTTTGAAGACCATTCAAAAGTTGGAAAATGGTATTAATTCAGCCTTTGCTGAAGTACACTGCCACCCTACTGCAACTAGAAAACTCCAGAAGAGGATTAACTTAATAGCACTGCACCTGATAAAAGTGTGAGAAAAATCTTAACTTCAGCACCAATAAAACATAATAAATTGGCAAGACACTGACTTCTTTAAGAATGACACAGGTGGGGCCCTTGGACTAAGAAGAAATGTTGGTGATGCCACATGAAACCAGGTCACACTGCACTAACTTTGCAACACTGCTATTGGCATGACAGAGTACTACTGGTGTGAGATTAATAAAATTACTTAAAGTGACTTTTAGCAGGTAATTTGAATGAAGTATTGAACCAAATGTCTTAAAAAATTGTGT
Organism: Lonchura striata; assembly: GCF_050655825.1. Classification (NCBI taxonomy): domain Eukaryota; kingdom Metazoa; phylum Chordata; class Aves; order Passeriformes; family Estrildidae; genus Lonchura; species Lonchura striata. The sequence continues at coordinate 110,414,007 of NC_140705.1, forward strand.
TATGCAAACAAAGCAAGGATGATGGGAGGCATTATCTCTCCTACACACAAAAACATAGCCTTGCTTGCTCTTTTGATCTTCTACACCACTTCATCATCTCCTGCAGAATGAGCATTATTCAGGAATGGTGGGAGAAGCCTGTAAAAGAACATATCCCTTGTTTCCATCTCCAAACACAAGCAGCAAATGAAGACACAGACACTTCCAAGGGCCACCCTGCTTCCCTGTTTCTGTTGAAGACTGCCATTCCCAGAAACATCAGATGCAAACTGTGTGACTACACCCTCACCCATCCCAGATGCCTTCAGCAGCAAGTTCAGCTAAATCATCTCAGTGCAAAATCAGCAACAATACAGTGTATGCCTCCAATTCACTGCCTAAATTGTGGAGAATAAACCTCTGAGAAGTGCCAAAAATTAGTTGCCCTCACTAATAGTATTACAATATTCTATGTTACAGTAAATTTGGGCTGTTTCTCTGCTCTTAAAAATCAGACCCTAAGCCAAATTAAATACACGCTGAAAAGCATATTGTTTAAAAGTTACTTATTTTGCAATTAAAGCAATTTTTTTTAAATGTTAAAAGAGGGACTCAAATATAATACCTAGGATCTTTCTAGATATGTGGACCTACTGATGACAATTACAATTATGCTAAAGAGTATATTTTAACAAACTAGACAGTGCAAATGAGTAGGTCTATGATAAGTAAAATTCCAGACAGCTGAATGCTATGCATCCATCACTGAATCTGTAAAAATAATGGTACAAAAGCAGTATTATACTTTATTTCTAAAGAGAATCCATGTACCATGCACACAAAGTAATTTGACTGTTCTCAAAACACTGTGAATTCAAAGGTTAGGATATTTCATCAATTTAGTTCTAAAACTCATTTTTGTTACAGACAACCCATTCAGAAAAAGAATAACAGAGAGCAGAATTTTGTGAAACATAACAATATAGGTAATGACTTTTTTCTTTATACATTTAATTAGTATTTTAAGAGGAGAAGAGAAAGTGGAACTAAAATACTACCATGTATATTAAAGGCAGAATGGTTTCCCATTAGAAGGAAAAAGTGATCTGGCTCCCACCTCCTACACCATTTTTGCTCTCTCTGTGCATTTCAGAAATACAGGTTTTCCTCTACAAATTCAAAATTTAGTTAGAATAAAACCAAAATATGCCTAGTACCCAAAAACATTGTTTTCCACTGCGATAAAATAGAATTGCTGGACAAATCTTTGATCTAATAGCTTGCTAATGACAAAATTACAAAAACCTGGGGCTTTAAATATCATTTTAAGTCTCATGAAGTTCAGTATTCCTTTCCCAGTTACCCTGGCATACCACTGAGGAATGTGGGATGAAAAATCCAAAGTAAAACTCCAACTGCAGCATTAACTAATAATGCTAGCACTGACTGGCCACAGCATAGAGAAGTGGTGGGATGAAGCTCAACTACTTTGTTATTGCTATGCTACATAGAGAAAGCATTATTACATTTTTATTTATGTATTTTGTATGTTATTAACCTGTAGTAATGGTCCCTCAAAAACAAGCAAGCAGGTCATGACAGCTACTCCACATTCCCTGATCCCATGAAGTTCTGGCAGAGCAGCCAGGGCTGAACATGAGCACCCAGGTTCAGCTGCTGATCAGGGGCAGACCTGAGAGATTTCACAAGTGCTAAAGCAAATAATGGCCTCAACATTCAGCCTTGCTCTGGAGGAGCTACACTTACAAGTGAAGAACACTTTTTCTTCAGCATCTCTTGTAAATTAAGGCTCTTGCATGACAAAGATTGTTTCCTCTAGATCATGGGTAGGAAGTTGTTCACTTCTGATCCTGTTCTCCATTTGTAGTTACTGCATAGAACCATTCTAAGCACAGATTCAACACAAAGCTGTAAATGAAGTGTTTTATTTACACTTACCCAGCTGAAGGATGAACCAGCTGCTCATCAGATGTTCTACATTTACACTCTTCCATAGCAGAGAAGCCATTGCCAGTTCAGTTGTTTATGTCAGCTTTCAAAGGATCAGAACTTGGGTCTAGACACTGACTGTGCTGTGGTGTAACCAATTAAGTGCTTCAGCACCCCCCAATTTTAATAGAGGGCAGTTAAACAATTCTAAACCTGCTTGTGCACTGTGAGAGTGAAACTCTGACTTTTTCAAGTCTACAGATCACCTTGACCACTGGACTGTCAGCTTGTGTACAGAATGTGGTGGAAATGAAGCTGTTTGCCACTCTGCTTCTGCTGTGTATCCCACTAAACTCCAAATATAATAAGCACTAAATGAAGCCTGCTTTTAATTTTATGCACCATTATTTGGTGAACATTTTAGCACAAGCTGTCTCAAGTCAGAGGAATTTATATTTCATGATACATTAAGTTACAACATCTATATTGAATTTTTAAAGATGCTGCATGAGAAAACAACTGCACTTTAAAACTTTACAGGTAAGATTTTAAGAAATTAAATCACTGAAGATACCACAGGCCAATAAGATCCCAATGCTTTTGACATGGAGAAGCATAGGGAGGACCTATACAAAACCTTGTGGAACATCACCATGTTGTGCTGATGAAACTTCAGGATCACTTCATTCTCTCTGGAAATCTTTTTCTCTGTGTCATGGAGAAGCATAATAATGCTTCCATAGTTTGTTTCCCCTGCTAGAAAACCACAAAGGATACTACAAAGCTTAGAGTGATGCAGCACCAAAGGAAACTATAATGTACTATAAAGTAACTATAACACTGTGCTATGCCAGTCTTGTTACTGTTGAAGTACAAGGCTTTTTCCTCCCCAGCAAGCATAACTCATCTTCAGGAAGTTCATTTTCTATGATTCCTAGCTGTCCAAAGTCCTGATCAGAAATAGAGGATTTTGACACTAAATTTCTAGAAGAGAAAGTGTCAGCATTACTCTTTTGCTATTACCTTTCTGCAGACTTTGCTCAACTGAAGCACAGTTTAAAAATGCAAGAATAGAGAAACATACCTCTGCTAAGGAAAGAACAAATACCAGATTCCAACTATGTCTTTCAGCTCATTATTTCTAGTATTTCATAAGAAGTTCTAAAGTACCATTGGTAATGCTGCCATTTTTAAAAGCCCAGATTTCCTGCCAATGAGATGACACAAATATTTACTCTAAGTCTACACTGGAGTCTACAAACACAAACTTGGCTGCATTTGAAAGGAATGATGAGTAACAAAATCCTCCGTTCTTCTCTTTGGAAGGTACTTGTGTTTACAGAACACCATTCTTTAATTGTGAACCAAGCCTTCTGCTCTCTGACTAAAGATATGGTGCTCATTCCACTTACAAAAAGTCTATATTTCATTTCTCTCACCTCTGATCCAACCATCACTTGTGCATTCTCCACAGTAAGCTGGCTCTGAGAAAGGATGAGCGAAGCACATCTGACATCAGTTTGTTCATCACCTGCTGTTTAAACAGCACTCAGTGTCTAAACCAGGCATTCCCTAGCTGGAAGGAATCCCAGGACTCTGCAGAGACTCAGAGTCCTGTAAACAGGAAGCACCAATCTGGTGGCAGCTGCCAAAATCAGCTGTTCATTCCTCTGATACAAGTAACACACATTTTGACTTCTGATAAAACATTCTAGCTCAGCTTTGTTAAAGGCTGGGTTTTTTTCCAATGCCTTGATCCATTATAATTCTGGTGACAGCTTGAAAGACCACAAAGCAGGGCTCTAAGGAAGGCAAGGGAAACATCCATGCCATCAGCAAGAAATCTATTGCCCTGTTTTATCCTGATGTTTCACAATAAGAAATTCTGCACCATACCACACATCCTGTGCTATCAACTAACACATCACTTATGAAAAGTCACAGCAAAAAAACCTATTTAGTATAAACCTACCATTTTTAAGTGTGATGCATGTTTTTAACTGTTGCACTGTATTTGCCATGTCTAACTTTGCATTCCATCTGCAGAATTGCCAAGATCACCAGAATTTCTCTACCAGCTACAAACTCAATACTACCTCACATGTAACCAGCAGGATGTATCTGGATTTTGATGTTTTCCTCCATCAGTCTTCATTCACAGGACAGCTGAGCACAAACTAGATTTTATGTTTTCTAAACCAAGCACTTCACCTACACAAAAACCAAAGGTGGCAGTATCTTTTTGCCCCACATCAGCACTGCCCTGAGTATAACTGAGCAGATACTACACAGTCTTGCTGTCAGGCAGCAGAAGCTGCAGTGGTAAGTTTCTGAAAATACAAGCCAGACTTGTCCTGAATTAAAACTTTAAAAAGAAATTACAAACCATTTATATTAATGTTATATAAACTTTTTTTTTTCAAATTTTCTTTTCATGGAGAGCATTAATTTAATCCTCTCACTCTTTTCTTTCTGCTGTTTAGCTGGGTTTAGTGTTTTCCCAAGGCAATAACACATCACACTGATATCCTGGTACCTCTGTCTGTGCAGCTACTCTTTCTCTGCAATTGACAGTTCAGCTGTAACAAATTCTTCAGCAACATTTAATATGCCTTTATCTCCAACAGAAACATTTTCACATTTCCACTAAAGAACACAATGCATATATCACATAGGAGCCAGTTAACATTTAATATGCAAAGTGGTGGCAAAATACGTTTGCATTAAACAAGCAAAATGAGAATTGCATTTTTTGGTAACCATTACCAAACCTAACAAAGAAAACCCATAAAACTCAAAGCAACTCAAAGAAGGCACCTTTAACTAAAACAATTTAAATTTTGGGCTTTTATCAGCCAGTCACTGTGAATTACTTCATCAGTAGCTTTCCATCTTGTATGCGTACATTTATTAATATGACATCGCACAAGGCTACATAAAATTTGGGCTTGCTTTTAGCACTCTTAGAACAAATAGCAGAATAAATTTTAAGAGCATGGACTAGAGATCTGACTTTCCTGAAGTTAGGCCACTCCCATACAACATCTGCAAAGCAGGTTACAAATTAGCCAAGCTATCACAACATCCTTCCTAAACACTTCTTTTGGGTACACAAACTCCTAATTTTGTGCCACTATTGCGCTGGAATGAGTGATTAAATACAAAAGAACTACATTTTTGCTGCTTGGATTAGAATCTTTTTGGGGAACACACAGAGTGTTCTGCACTCTAACAAGACCTAGAAATGACCACAGTACAGCAGCAGATTATCAAGTTCAGTTTTCCAAAGCAAAGGTGACTTCCCTTCAAAAAAGTCAAATGTCAGAAGCAGAATCTAACGTGGATTCAACACTTCAAAAAAAAAAAAAAATCAAGAAGTTGCAATGCACTGCTTGCCAAGACCAAGGGCATTAGTCCCTGGGACCCCAAAAGGTGTGTATATGCCCCTTTTCAGTTCTAATTAAAGTATCACAAAACGAGCTTTGGAAACACAGTGTACAAGAATTATGTTGTCCAGAAGAAATTTTCATGACAAAAATTTTCTGTGGATCCTAAAGCTTGAAAAATTTTAAAGAGTTATGAAAACACTGCAAGTCAACATATATGCCAGAAGCTTCACTGAAATTTTCAAAGGGGCAAGAATTTATGGTTATTTTAAAATCCACTTTCATATTTTGCTTATGATTTGAGGAAAGAAAACAAGATCTATATTTATAAGAAATTGAAGATCTATTACACAATTTTCTTAAATCAAATTAATTTTTTTTAACAAAGTATATTTCACTTTTTTAAGAATAAATATATGTATGTGTATCATATATATGTAAATAGCAAACCAGAATCTGTCTGCCCAAAGCATTTAATTAGAACATGAAATAGTTTTGAGGTCAACTATTTTTAAAAGGGTTAACATGATGAATAATTTTTACTAATGGTCCTAAACCATCAATTCTAAAGCGTGCAACTGTACACCACAGCCCATGATTCAGACAGGAAATTCTTTCTTCAAACCTCTCTGGGTATTCTATGACTCACATAACAATTGAGGTATTTCCAAGGGTTTGCCTTTAAATTTCGTAATATATTCTTCTGTAGTTTAACATTTTTCAGATGTAACACAAGACTAAATCAGAAGCCAAGTGCAACACAAAGCTTCAACAAAAATCACAAGAGTAAGTACCTTTGATAGAGTTACTTGCATTTTCAACTAACTTGCATTTAGGCAATTTGGGCCATATACTTACCAATAAACTTGTTTTGCATAGTCTCTAGGAGAGCTTGGTGGGCATCCTCTGTTTGCAAAGCACAAGAACATTCTCTGGCCAGTATGGTCCGGACAAGGTGCTCGCCACAACCTAAAGAAATATTAAGATTGGGAATAGTCAAAATACAGATATCACTTTGAAGAAACCCGGTAATTAATTTATATCATCATGTTAATTTGGCTGAGATGATGCAAAATAATGACAGTTTCTTCACAGCGATGCAAATGACAAGTTTCTGCCACACGTATTTGTTTTTTAAAAAGGTTGACATGAAGTCACTCAAAAATTCAATTAAGTCAGTGGTTTTCTCACAACTTTCTCGAAATTTCGACTCCACAAAGCCATAAACCAAACAAAAATTAAGTGCAGAAAGAAGAAACAAGCAACACTGTCTTTAACTTAGCATCTTTATCCAGATACAATCCTCTTACTAATCACTCTCTCAGGAAAGATGCTTGCATGCAACATTTCAAACCAAGAACAACCTCAGTGACACAGTAACTTCTTTTGCATGGCAAAATCTTCTATGTAGTCCATCTGATTCAGCCTTTTTGCAACAAAGGAATACATTAATTCAGCCATGCTTTTTTGCCAGAGTGGCTGGTCAATCTAATACAAATTCCTTTAATTTTTAAAGGTTTGTCCTTAAGAAACTAAAAATCTTCTAGAAAGAATCACTTACTGCCTCAGTGCTTTCTGTACATATCCTCTGAAACCTATTTTTGGCGAAACAAGCAGGTCATTGCTGCTACTCTTGTTCTGTAGGAACACTTTCACACCTGCTATCTTTTCTCCTACACACTTTCCCCTTCCTGTACTGTGCTTTGGGACATACAGCTGCAGCCAAATGGCACCGTGAGTGTTTACTGGACCAGCTGGGATTGTTGGACAGAAAATTCATGGCTGATACCTTCTCCATATAGACCAAGGTCATTACACTGCTTATGCCTCCTGTTTGTTGACATTTTTCCTGACTGGCAGGGAAGCAGATAAAGCAGCTAGAAGAGGTTTAACCAAGAGCCAGGCGAACTGTGTTATCCCATTAGGAAAGAAAAAAACCACAACTAATGTTGAGTTGCAATGTAACAATGATCTCAAATCATCTATCTGTGACTACATTTTGATCAGATTTGTAACTTATCAGGACTGCATTAGACACCAGAATACACAGAAAGACGTCAGATACAATCCATTCACAATTATATATAAATATTTCTAGCATATTTCTCATTAAATACAACAAGATGAAGCAAGCACTGGAATCATAAATTAAAAAAAAATGCTATAATACAGTTTGACTTATTCGCTCAGGTACAGAATACATAAATACACCTACACAGCCTCCAGAAACAAATTTATGGCTGGAAACAATCTAGTTGCTTCCAAGTGTCAGGGAGGTGGAGCTGGTAAGACATCAGACCTAGGCTGGCTTCAGACAAAGGCAGTTCAGTCTCCACAGGTAACTCATACTTTACTGGAAGCACAAATCCAGAACAGACATACTGGCTGAAGCCAGCCTAGATGTGGCATAAATTAAAATTTAATTATTAAACCCAACCCAAAGTGGCTCCAGTGCAGCCTGCTGAGTCTCTCATCACTGTGCATATGCTGAGATTAGAGCATTGACTGGTGTGGGTACAACAGGGCACAAACACGTTGGCAGGTCCAGCATTGTGTATTGCAACAACTCACAGACTGGTTTCTAGTTCTTCTCACCATTTTAAACCCTGACATGGCAACCTACTCAAAGAATCTCCCTCTCTGGCTACTTGACACACAATTATACCCTTCCCATTAAATGCACAGTGGGTTTCCACTGTTCTTCAAAGACTGCTAATAGAGAAGGAAAAAAAATTACCCCCCTCATTTTCAAAATTAAACAACACCCTCTGGAGCACTATGGATGCACTAGATGTCAGAGAATCAGCCCAGAGATCAGATTGCTGAAAAACTGTGTACACATTTCCCAAAATCCTGCTATGTTCAATCTTCACAAAAATAACTTGGTCTTCAGTTATGCATCCCTGCTAATGGGAAGTGTCTCCTGATCAATACAATTCAGCTAAACTGAGTTGTTCCAAGTGAGACACTTTGGCATTGAATCCACATACAATTGGCACAACTGAAACACAAAAAATTCTTTGTATAGCAAACAGTCTGAGTAAAATCCAGTAACAAATTTAGAGGAAAATGAAAGAGCAAAAATACTACAACAGTTACACAGACAAGGGAAGTAATTCTTGAGAGCACAAGGGAAAAAGTGTTTAAATCAAGACTGTCAAGCTCTCAATGAGAGAAGTGTCCTGGTCAGGAGATAATCTTCAGGAGGCTCATGAAATACAGCAACCTCAGCAACTGCTTACAGATTTGTCTATTCATTTGCCTCATTATACTCACACTCTGAAGCTTCTGTCCACAATAGAACTGTGAGTTATCTACTATTTATTCCAAAGTGGTAGATGAAGAGTATGAAAAAACCCCACAAGCTATATTTTACCCACAGATCACAACATGGACATAATTTTTTTAAAACTAGGAAACTTTAATCACTATGAAGCTTTGCTGTAAAGAATAAAACTAAACAGGCATATGCTCTGGCCAAAACTGAGAAAGCTGTTTTTTTTCTTAAAAAACCCATTAGTACCTTTAAAATATAACATGTAACACCTTTAAATATAACTATATGAATAAGAAGCAGGGGACTTAGAAGAGGAATCAAACAAATGAGACACAGAAATCAGTGAGCCTATGTATGTTCAATGCATCAAGTAATAAAAACAGATGTTACTACTTCACAATTTTCAAGTATTTCCTAAATTGGAATTAAAAAAAAATGGCCATTTTTTAGCATGACATATAATATTATTTCCCCCCTGAGAGAATTACTTTATTGAAAAGTTCCCATAATATCAAGTCTGCTTCAAAAAAAATTCAGAGAGAGAAAACTCAGTATGGGTTAAGAAAAGTTGCAGCCCATGTCCCCATCAAGGATCAACCACAAGGAAAGCAGCTTTGAAATTCTACTAACACATCACATATCTCTACATCCCCACAGATAAAGTCATTCCTTTTTGTTATATTTATGTCAACCTGTAAGGCAACAGACTTACAGACTGCTGCTGGCAGCATATGTGAAAATCTTTCAGCACATCGCTTGCTGGCAGTCTGCAGGGACAGATAACTAAGGAAAACAATTCCCCCATTTGCAAAAGAAAAATTTGTTACTGGAGTTTTTGATGTAGGAACATCTATTTTTGAGGAAATAAAAAAAAAAACAAACCCAGCTGAGCAGTGTGTCACATACTTTGACCAGATACAGGCTGAGAAAAAGAATTACACTTTCTATTATCTCAAGTCAGAACCACATTTCTTGCAGGTTTAGCAGATTTGTAGGTCTGTATAGCCTTGAACTGTAGATAATACTAGGACTAGGCACAAAATTAACATATACATTACTAGAGCAATCAAAACTGATTTATGACTTACAATATAAACTCGTGGGTACAAATTTATAGATCCAGTCACTTTAGTCTAATTGCCAGCAGTAGTCAACTTCCAAAAAAGTTGTATTAACGTGACTCAAGACAGCAATTCCAGTGAAAACTACTTAAACACATTTCCAAATCATGCAGACAAGTCAAAAATGTAATTCTGATTAATTTGCTTAACTATCTCACATCATACTACATTTAACTGCAAGTGTTAATACATTTGGCATTTCTTCCACTAAATAGTACTACCAAGTACAACCAATCCAAGAGGGACTCTCACTAAGTTTTTCAATTCTACATTGAAGTCTCAAATACATTGTTTTAGTAACTTTCCTGTAAACACAGTTAAAATCATTTTACTATCCTTTCCCAATTATGATGATGACTTCTTCAGTATTCTGAAGCTCATTCTATGTCAGAGATGAATATTTTGCAATGACAGACAAATGCTTCCCTAAGATTTCATACATGAGTGACTCAAATGCAGATGACTACCTTGAAAAATTTACTGGGTTAAATTAGAGCTTCACATTGAAATAACTTTCATATAGTAAACAAATTATTTTCCTAACACAGTAATATTCTGCAAACACTATGTTGTCTACTTGCAGCTCCTCTGCTGTCAAAAAAACTACTGCTGGAGCTGCTGTAGTCCATGTTTGCAGGGCTAAGTACAATTAACTGCCTTCCTTTAGGATTGCTTCTGGCAAAGGCAAAAACGCTTCTACAGAAAACAAAGAGTTTATAGAGAATATTTAGATAAATCATGCCTGACAAACTTGGTGACCTTCTACAATGAGGTTACAGCATTGGAGGGTAAGGGAAGCGCCAAATCACAAGGAGAGGCTGGAGGAGAACAGATTGAGAGCAGCCCTGAGGAGGACTTCGGGTTTTCTGGTGGACAAGATGCTCAACATGACCTGAGAGTGTGTGCTCACAGCCCAGAGAACCAGCCACATCCCAGGCTACATCCAAAGCCCCATGGGCAGCAGAGGAGGGAGGGGACTCTGCCCCACTGCCCAGCTTAAGTGAGAGCCCACCTGCAGTGCTGCATCCAAGACAAGAGCCTATAGTAACAGGACAAGGGGGAATGTCTTTACAGCAAGGGAGGGTAGATTTAGATTAAATATCAGGAAGAAATGCTTTACTATGAAGGTGGTGAGATACTGGAACTGGTTGCCCAGGGAAGTTCTGAATGTGCCATCCCTGGAAGTGTTCATGGGCAAGCTCAATGGAGCCCTGAGCAACTAGTTCTAGTGGAAGGGGTGCCTGCCCATGGCAGGAACTTTAAGGTCTGATCTTTAGGGTCCCTCCCAACCCAAGCCACTCAAAGATCCTACAAAAAAATAAACAGAAATAGACAGATATTTTGACGCAAGTTTCTAGCTTCCTAGATTAAGGGGAGAGAATATACAAATGCCTAAATGCTCCAGGCACTGATAGCAACAGATTCCTATGACAAGGGAAGGAGAGGAGAATGAGGCTTAATAGCCACAACACCGTTACTTTGTAAATGAACTACAAACCCAAATGAAACTCTAAAGGATCCCAGAAAACCTGTCTTCAACCAGAAGCTTCTATTCCTGTCTGAAAATGATTTGAAGATCATACACAAAATCACTTAAGATCATACAGAAACACCAACACTGATTTTCAGAGACACGTATCTTGGATCATGGCACAATACAGTTTTGATGCAGTGCTTCTTTCAAAGTGCCAGGCAGACCTACAGTGAAACAGAACTTCCCTTTTCTGTGGGTATTGAAAAGTGTAATTTCTGATAATAATACACATTTACCTCCAATTCAAATACTCCTCATTGATTACTGCAAGAATTACACAAGAACGGTCTAGGAATCTACAACCTTTCTTTTCATAGTCTCTTTTTCTTATGTTATCCTACTCTAATTTAGCTGTTCTGGATGTATTAGTAAATCCCTCAAGTTACTACTTCAGCAGTAATTTTGCTAGTTACCCAATGCACAACTTCCATAACAACCATGTTACTAGGGGGAAGGAGGAGCTGTGATGTTTTTGTTTTATTTTTTAAGATTGTTAACATCTTCAACTTTTAGGTACTATATTAGACACTATCTTACATTGCATATAATTCTGAAAAAAAGGTAAGAAATCCCAGCTGTAACATTTAAATGTTAATCTTCCTGTTAACCGAGTCACAGGTTATACAAACCTTAACTTGCTACAGACTCGGATCTTTCATTTGAGCTTCATGCAAGAAACTGAGGATTAAATCTCTAGGTTTTTCCTCAGCATACTGACTTCTCAAGAAGATTTCTAATGCTTGAAGTAACCACAAGAGGAGAAAGAACACAACACAATATAAGCTGAACATCCCCTACAATGCGTGCTCTGCATCTTATAATGCTCCTCCGATGGAACCAAGATGGCAAAGGAAAGGAAGGCCTTGTGCAAAGCGAGAATGTCAGAGAGAAATTGTTTTTCTGCTTCTTTTGATGGGAGATGCTTTCAAGTCAGGAAATTAGAAACAGGTGTGCCAGAGGGCACACACACATCCATGCACCACACTGAAAAACACGCGTTTCCAATTTTCAGACATGAAAGCGGCTCCTGTTGAATGGAAGGAGAAATGAAAATCGAGTTTGCTTTCCGCAAGCCACAAGCAGGGAGCTTATGGAGCTTTGACAGGCTGCAGGAGCCTGTCTAGCTATGAAACACACAGTACCTCAACACAAAGTTGTCGAGTTGGAACTTGTTTTAAAAGACTACAGAATGGAAACTTGCATTACTCATATACAGTCAAGAATGGAAAAATTCATCTAGTTTACTCCACTGCCAAAGTATGACTTTTTGCTTTACAGAAGCTAAAGACAGAAGTTACAGGTTATCTGTATTTTATCATCTATTCTACACAGCAGAGTCTTAACCTGGCCCTGTTGTTTCTGTCCTGTTAAGCTTTGATGTTATTTTCAGTTCAATAGTAGTCCCTAAAGTATCAGCTAACAAGTTAAAGAACTACTATTTCTGCTCTATTTCCTGGACAACTTCTAGTTATGCCTAATGGAAACACTGTGAAACCTGTATTTCAGTAAGCTCTGCTCTTCATTTCCAGCATCTCTAGAAAGATCTGACTAAAACCTTGCATGGCAGTGATTTAAAAAAAAAACAAAATACAGTACAATAAAAATATTTAGTTGGCAAGACACTGATACAAATAAATACATATTGAAAAAAATGTAATGCATAATTCTCAAAAGACAAAATGCTGCAGTCTAGCAGAATGCACTACAGTGTTGTATTAAAGTAACAATTTTAGGGGTTTTTTTCTCCTATCAGCTGCTGTATCTTGTCTTCATACTAGCAGGGGGAATTTTTAAATTACTGACCTGCTGCCAGAAAAAACACCTGCAAACAAAGTTCTGTCCAATTCCTAAAGCATTGATCCTAGAGGGCTCAGTGGAGCACATTCCTCCTGCAGACAGAATATCCTTAGATGATTTATCAACTAAGAAAATGCAATGGAAATTTTCCAAAAGGTTGAACCTTTAGTAAATTTGGGCAGGTTTCAAAGATAACAAAAGAAATTCAACATGCAGACACACTCATATCTAAAGCACCTTCTCTAAGGAAAGGAAGGAAAACATGTCTCTAAGTTTTTAATATGGGAAAAATAAACTAAAATCACTCCAAAAAAACAACTCATTGAGGTTTTCTACAATTTTACAGGTAAGAAAAAAAAATTGTTAGATAGATAAGGATTCATTCATTTGGCACTGTACATTCTAAATAGTGGTAAATGGCAAATAATTGATTTTAAAAGCGTTTTGTTAGAGTTACTATGAACAAAAAGAAATTCAGATGTATCTCCAAGAGAGGTTAGAATGAATTAAAAACGTAGGTCCCTTAAAGGGGATATACTTCTTACATTCTTCACTACATTTAAATATTTTGAAAGATTAATTTCAGTTAGGCTGTAAAGAAGGAAGCAAACACTTTTGCTTAGGCCTTCCTCAGAATCTTTGCTGCTAGTGATCTCTGTAAAACACACTATACCTTCTCTAAATTACATCACTTCTGTCATGTAAAACTCACAGGGAAGAAAGTATGACAGTAACTTACGTGTTTGCTAACTAAAGGTATAAAACCTCTTACTCTCAAATCCCACAAAAGTGTTTAAGACATAGAAAGGGAATTCAGTCTGCCACCATCTTCAATTCTATCCTTGCACCTATTTCAAGCCACTTGCACAAGGCACAGCACAGGACAGCACCAAGTGTCCAGGGCAGGGCTGGTGCTGCACAGCTGCTGGCCCTGCTTACAAAACACTGCTCAGCCAGCCCTGGGACTCCTGCAGGAAGCTACAGCTTCCACAAGCCTGTGCACCTTCAAGCTAATAGATATTATAACATCAAGTCCAATTGGAATTTCAAGAGGCATCTCTGATCATTGTATCCATCGAGTTCTGCTTCCCAGCAAGCCTTCCAAAGGCAATTCAAACAACCATTCTCAGCTGTGAACACTGCAGTACTGTGTTTAACTGATTAGCTTCTCAGTGCTACCATTCCCACAAATAATTTCTCAAGCTTCAAGCTTCCTCTCTCTTCTCCCAGACTTCTCTGGTGGTGCTGAGTTAGCTCACAGGCCACAGCACTGAGTCCTCCCAGCTGCATCTGGACACATGGGCTGAATGAACTCTTGACAGAAACATTCACTTCATAGCTAAACACTGATCTGTCTGGAGATAGACCTCCCCTTCCTCCAGCCTACCCTCTGCTTCATGGTAACAATTACATAACTCTTCTCCATTTGCTTCATTAAATTACCTCTTATTCCCCAAATCTTACAGGACCAGACTGATTTTGAGAGATAATACATGTGTCTACAAAGAGATTAATTGTATCATATCATCTATCTCACATAGTGTAGCTCAAACAATCTGTACAGGATATAAGATTTACATATGAAATTCCTCTGGGCATTGGACTCAGGACAGGCCACACAGACAATGCTGCACTTGTGTGTTCCAGAAGGGCTGACAACACATGCAAGTTTGAAGCAAGCTTTGTCATCACTTGGAAAAACTGTGGATGCCCCATTGCTGGAAGTGTTCGAGGCCAGGCTCAGTGAAGCTTTGAGCAAGCTGGTCCATAGGAGAAGGTATCCCTGCCCAGGGCAGAGGGGCTCCATCCATCCTTCCAATCCAAACTATTTCATGATTCTACAACACAGCACTGGCCAGGTATTCATTCAAAGGATCCCAACACAGCCATTACTGCCTTCAGCAAAAAGGAATCACAAAGCCAAAGCTATGCATTACAAGTCAATTTATTTGCATTAAAGCTTCCCTGAAAAGTATTTACTCTGTAGATTTGCACATCACTATAGTTTGTTTGCAAAAGGAGTTTTCAAGTAGGAATCTACAGATCAGTGGCTTCCATAAGGAGACCAAAATGCTGGCTGACAAACAATTTAACAACTACAGCAATCTCTGCACAGGTGTCATTCCTATCCCATCCTATTCCACATACCCATCCCACACTGCCTGCAAAACACCCATAAAACACACAATGGACTGCAAAGAACGACAAATGTGAACACAATTTGAGCAGCAAAAGGTGAGGCAAGGAAAATTAAACCTATATATTCCCTTATTGATGTCGATATCAAAAACAAGAGAAACCTCCTTGAGCAGGGGGTTGGACTAGACCTCCAGATGCTCCTTTCACACTAAACAATTCTGTGATTCTTCAAAACACAGTGTGCTATTTGTCCTTCATGGAATGATGTATTGTGTACACAAATGTATACCCAACACAGCTTTTAAAGAATTTTGATCTAATCTCTAAAATGCATTTATGAGAACAGAGGCCACTGCTTTTGTCATGAGACCTTAACAGTTTTCTAGGATCTTGGTGAATTCACCAACACAAGAAACTGGCAAGGAAGTTTACATAGAATAAATACATGTTTGTACATGTATTCCTGAAACACTGCTGTTTTCTCTATCTGATTTTCATTCCATTCCAGAATGGATTCTGTGCAGGAGAGAAGAGCAAGACATCACTACAAGACTTCTCCCAGACAGAATCCTCACCTACACCTCGTAAATAAATCTGGTATTTCCAGAAATCTGACATCCCTTGTACCTTCCCAACTCAACTATCAATGCAATTCTGGCTCAGTCCTGAAACCAAATTACGTTCATTAGCATCCTTTATTTTCTGAATGCCTTCAACGTATGTCAAGCTTCTACTCCTTCTTTAGGATCATAAATTAGGTCATATTTTAAATTTCCCTAGGATAACCTATGTGACTTTCTTGTATCAAATACTCTCTTCAAATAAATTTTAGTAAAAGCTGGAGATTTTGCAGCTTTGTGTCACAGACTTTCTGTGTTTTGTAAATAATGCAGGACCTTCTATCTTCAGAAATGCAATATTTGCTGGCCTCAATGGCTGGTACCTAGACACAAAACACACCCATCCTTTGTATGCTTTCCATTTCCTGCTGTTGTTAAGATGGAAGAAATACAGGACATCATTTTCAGTCTCTACACTTCCACTCAAAAATTCCACTTGTGTATAATTTTCAAAATGTCCTGCATTAGCTGTTACTGTAATTTTATATTTATAGTTATTGCTAAGGTTGTGCATATGCAAAGAGAATTAGTATTTCTCAATTTATCTCCTGGGAAAAATACAGCCTGACTCTTACACCAGCAGTATTACTTTTGGCAGTTAGTGAATTGAATATTCACAATATTCCAACTGGGCAGGAGATTCAGTGTCACACTTGATATTATTTTGAATGAGAAGAATATGCACAAAGTCTTTGATTCTTATTATGCTCAGGAAAAAACAGGAATTTTTTTCTTTAAGTACAGCCAAAAAATGAACTATTGCTTCTCCTGTGGCTGGGTTTTGTTCACAAATGTTTTCCCTCCAAATAATACCCATCTTCCTGTTTTTACATTTGTATACCAGCAAAAAAAAAACCACCCACTAAAGAGTTCCAAGCAGCCTAACAAGTGTTCTGGCCCCTTTTTGTGGAGAGATGGTGGGGGTGCTTAAAAGGAAGCCTGTTTTGTTTGTGTCTGTGTGCACACATGCATGGAAAAGCTTTTAAATACCACAGATTTGGCTTCTACTACATTGATCCAAAACACAGTTTATCTGTTAATTACATTTATACTAAATAAAGGCCATTGGTCATTCTCATCTCATTTACCAAGTTTCACTCTGTCTCCACCATTCCTGCACGGAATGGTCCTTGCATTGTTATTAGTTAAGTTGCCCAGGTATCTTGGGTGTGCCCCCAACACAAGTGCAGCATTCTTTGAGATTCTTGAATTTTAATACTGGTTTGGACATACTTAAATTCCTGTAATGTTTATCCTTCAGCGGCCAATAAAGTCCCATAATCATTCGTTCCCAACCAAAATATTAATTTTAATATAATGCAGAGTTTATACATCAAAATGTCTCCAAAAGTTGATGGGAAAGAAAAATCAGAAAGGCTTTACTTGTTTACATAGAAACTGAATTTTAGACTGAGAATCACAGAATAAACCTTGGATTTAGGGCCCCTTAAACTCACAGTCATTCCTCACAGCCATTCACCATGTCCCCCACTGTGTTTTTAGAAAGTCTCCACCTTTTGATTTCAGTTGTCCTGGGCCCTGTCAAACTACAAACATAAAATATGAGTTTTACAATATGCTGTATTTTGTAAACCTTGAAGTAATTTTTGAAAAGTCAAAAAAAAAAAAAAAAACCCCACAAAAAAAAAAAAACCACCAAAGACACTGTGTTCAAACTACATGGTCAAGTGACTGTTAGAGGTATGAAATTACCATGCAAAAAGTTGAAGTCATGCCCAAACAAGTACAGAACCACCACCTTTGGCACATTCAGCATAATAACATTATAAAAACAGCCAAAACTATTTAAGAAACAACTTGCTAAAAAGGCCTAAGAGCTAATACCAAATCCTTTCCTGAACAGGCAAAAGCAGGAAGCCTCCCAGCAGCTACAGGGCCAACAGAAAATCCAGGATTGTCTTCAAATAATACACAACCATTGAAAGAAAGCTACAGGAACTTGCAATTACTTTTAAGTACTTGTGTGGTGACATCTTCCCCCAGTCTGCCTTTTTTTTAATGAGGCAAGTACTGAAAGATATTGAAGCTTCAATTGGAGGATTTTAGAAGAAAATTAATAAAAGTTCAAGAATAAAGCCTACTATATTATTAACTGTGGCATTTAAACTAAAACTTCCTTTTACAAAGAAGTTTCTACAAAGGTAATCACTTTGAATACATTCATGCTTGAATATAAAGCCTGATATAACAAACTCTCAAGGTTTAACTTTCTATTCTCAGTGATCACTAAAAAGAAGTTTAAAAGTGTAAATCAGCACAAAAGAGAAACCTTTTATTTTCCAAAGAATTATTCAACTAAAATTTTTTTGTTTAACATACACTAATACAAAATAATTTTGAGGACACTTTTGATAAATCTTATGAGACATTTGAGTTTAACTTTTTATTCAAGATTTTTTTTTTTTATTCCAAATGTGATTTGATGAGTCAGCTATTCTCTGAAGTCATGTAACAATAAACATAAAATATTACTCAATGCCCACAGTAACCACTGTCTAATTTTATTCTTTTATTTCTCCTCCCCACAAAATGGAAAAAATTCCCTGTAGAAACTATTATATTTGTGACAAATTTATGACTCAAAGAAAAATTAAAATAAATAGATATGTGAAATTAAAACAACAAAATGCTATATTGTGAAAACCACAGAAATTTAAACTGATTGTAGGTTTCTTTTATGTACATCTTTTAAATACATTTACACACAGGTGTAAATGTCTGAATGTAAAATGAAACAAAATGAATGTGCACGTACACACTTTTTATTTATATATAACATGCAAGTTACATTTGTTGCTGATTTTTAAAAAAAAATGTTAACACAAAACCCATTTGGAAACCTACAAGAGGAGGGCATAATCACTACTACAAATACAGTCTAGTCTGGGTTTAGTTACATCAAGGGACAGTGGTGATATTCTGCTAAGAAGCACTGTTCATCTTGGAGCTTTTTAAATCAAGGCATCTTCTAGAATTTAGACAGTACATTTATTTTCTAAATATTTAACAATGCTATAACTTAATGCATTATTATCTTCCTTGGAAATGGCAGTTTCACCTGAATATTTGCAGATGTTTATACCCCCATTCCCATCTCTTCTTGTGATCCAGACAAGCTCTAAGTTTCATTATTTCAACTTTTCCTACAGCTTAATTTTCCATCCCTTTACTCCTTAATTAAATTCATGGTTCAAATCATTGGATGTTCATATTTTAAATAAGAGTCAGGCATCAATATATTTTAGAACTGCACTAAACATAAAGTACATTATAAAATAAAACATTATGAGCTTCTTAAATGGAAAAAAGAATGGTATTGATTACAGAGGAGTTCTCACTTCCTGTAAACATTTCTATCTCCCTCCCTCTCACAGACATACACATACTTTAAAGGAAAAAACAGAAACAAGAGTTTAATTAAACACCACTAGTCTGAATTTCAAATCCATGAATGAACAGATGGCCACGCTCCAAAGTCTGCCAGCAGCCACTCCAATTAACTGGGACTGGCATCAGGGGAATGTCATGGAAGCTAGAAGTTCTGAACCAAACAAATATCCATATATATGTGTATTTGTGACAGTTATAAATAGTATAACACTGAAGGATTTAGCACTATACAAAAGTGGTACCAGCAAAAAGAGAGGAGGCTACTATTTCAGGCCATCATTAAATCTGGCCATCTCCTGTGAGTGCACCAGGATGCTTGTCAGTACTGACACAAACTTCAAATCCAGCTGACTTTGCAAAGAACAGCTTTAAAGAAGTAAATAAAGTTGTCCACTTCAGCTCTTCCACAATCTCTAATATTGAACTTGTGCTCAATTAATTAATTAAAACACGGTCCCAAATACTTAAATATATTCAGTTATGTCAGTAAGCATTTATTAAACTAAAATCAATATGGTGTCCCTTGAGTAAAAATGTCTTCTGACACTCCTGCATTCAGTAAAACCATCCCCTGAATAAGCACCAAAAAGGACATCTGCTTTTCCTGACATTAAACTTAAGGGTGAACATCTACCTAAATTTTCAACAGTACACAACAGACATGAATACAGAGGAAATAAAAGCAATACAGGATATTCCTGATGCTCTTCAGCCTCTATCAAATTTTAACTCTGCAATCTGTCACCTTGCTCCCCCTCCTATTTCTGCAGCAGGACTCCAACTCTGCACTGCCCATGGGATACAGGTGACATTACCTAAATCTGAACTCTGCACATTTTCTTCACCTCTCCCTATACTGAATGCTGACAACTCTGACCCCTGAGCAGTGGGCAACACCATACATTTTGCAACCTGAAATAAGCACTTAAGAAAGAGTGTTACAAGTAGTTTTTCTGATTGAGGCTGTTCACACAACCAGGGGGAGAAAAAAAAAAAGTAAAAGCAACTCCTACATAATTTCACCTTAAGACTTTTGTGTTCTGTAAGGCATCAAATGAACACAATACATTTGTGTGTCGAGGACCCTAAGCTTTCCAAAGAGAACAGAAGTTCTCCTAATTCTTACATCACTTCCACAATTGCTGAATAAATATTTCCTGATACATCTTATTCCAGTATTTTGGTTTTGCCTTTTCCCTTCCCTTTCAGAAGGAAAAGAGAGATGAAGAAAAAATTCTCTTAATTACTCATCTGAAATAGTAATTAAATACTTTTGAGGAAAAAAATGCTGCATGTAATATTTTTGTATCCAAAGGACCCCCTGATTATCTCAGTCCTTTACACAAAGCTTCCATTCCCAGAGGTATTCTGCATTTAATACAATACTTGCCTAATTAGCACTTCTTCACAGGAGGACAGGTTCCCTAATACTTAACAAATACAGCACATCTTTTCAGTGCAATACAAAACACGATAAAAATTCCTATGGTTGCTAATTAACTAAAAAGGGCAATATAAGCAACCAACAAGAGATCAATTCATGGATTTAAATACAATACTGGCACTAATAAATGATACAAATTAAATGATACTAATAAACAAATGATACAAATTTCGAATAGAGTCTGGAAATTATGCTGGTATTTCAAATTTGGAACTAATTACAGAGAAAGACAGCAACTTCATTAATATTTATAAAAGTAATAAATACCTGAAGTACTCACAGCAGTGGAATAAGGATTATGAGCTCCTGTATTTTCAGCCCAGCAGCCACAACCATAAAGAGCTGCCTAAGGAAAAAAGCACATTGTTCATAAATATTAAGTGTATAAGATTTTTGCTTTATTCTATTTCCTTAAAAAAAAATGAAAACAGCATAACAACCTCAAACCAACAATAACAAAAAAAGAAACATGAGAAAAATCCAAGTATTAACACAAAAGATGACTAAGAATATCATAACCATATTGCAATTCCACTCCATTTTGCCACATCCTTTTGCTGTTCTTGAGATCTGAGTGTTTGTCACAGATACAGTATTCTAGCCTAGCTTAACAGAAAATGGGGGTAAAGATATAACCCTGTTCATATGAAGTCTCTTTCACTCTGCTATTCAAAAAACAAACAAACCAAAAAATCTACCTACATTTCAAAAAAGAACTGCTTTTTGGACAGTGCAAAATGTCAACCAAAACTACAGCTGTACAGCAATGGAGTACAAAATCTCTAATGCACCTCAAAATTCCCTAGCAATATGGTGACACATCATAAATATATTATTATTATCATTAACAATAAATAGAACTATACACAATTTATAAGCATAATCATAATTATATATAACACATCATAAATACCAGATAAGTTATTTTATTACTTTTGTCACTTTCTCCAATTCACAAGATCATTTAAAAATTAATTAGGACAGCTTCCCTAAATATTGAGAGAAATCTTATTTTAAGACTCTATTTAAAAGATGATTTAAGGATGTATTTAAGCCCAAGAAGTTAACTTAATGATTTCTCTGTCAAAAGGTAACTAACTACAGAACATCTTACCTATCACTGTTTTATTACAATGATGGAGGACACTGAAAACATTTACATATCAATTCAATGAAAATGCCTTCAGCATTTAACAGGAAGGGAGAACAGAAGTTTGCTGTCACAGCTTTTGCTTGACACCACACCTGCTTGTGACACTGAACAATCATTCCAACAACAACAAAAAAATGTACAATAATCACCTGACCAACTCTTCCAGGATGCTTCAGTGCTAAACCTCCACTGGAGACAGCAGCAGCAACATTTCCTTCTTGGTCAACAACAACTGCACCAACTGTATCCAAGGTTCCTGAGTCATTCTCCTGCAGGACACACACAAAAAAAAAAAAAATCCTAGCAAAAATAGTATATTAAAGTCAGATCATACTCCTTAGGAGTGTGCAAATGAGAGGCCTAGCAACCAAATGGATTTGTTATCATGCACTTGTACCCACTGCCATAAATCTTCCCAAAGTGCTGCTTTGCCTCAGACAAGACCTTAATAAAACTTCCCCAGTAACAAGAAGGCAATAAACATCTCAGAACTAATCCAATCCTTAGATCACCTGCTTTTACTCACAGAAGTGCCAGAAGTCATTTTTTCTTAGTGGTTGCCACTTGTCCACTAAGAAATGATTCAGTAACTGATGCCACATCAAAAGGCCTTTCCTAAAAGGCCCAAAAAAGCATTTTCAGAGGCTCTGATCTCTGAAGATGTGCGATTTTAAAAAAGTGAAATTAAAAAAAATCAAAACAACAACAAAAACCAACCCCCCCAAACAAAAAAACCCAAAGTACCCCCCCAAAAAAACAAAGCACCACCAAAAAAAAAAAAAAAAAAAAAAAGCAGCAGCTCTTTACCATGTAAAGAGAAAATACTGATATTCTGAGCAAGACAATAAATAGAAGCCTCAAGAAACAAATCTCCCCTAGGACAGATTCTGCCAGTCTTGTTCTCAGTTCAGGAATCTTTAGTGAGTAAAGCAGTTTTACTCTTTGTTTCTGTAACTAGAAGATAACTAGCAAAGTGTCCTTACTTCCATGACTTCTGAGTAGATTTACTCTGCCCAGGAGCAGGGGTCTTCCTTTATATCCTTCCCCCATTCCTTAATACACTACATTAAGTCGCTCTTAGAGAAGGAAGTTTTCCCCTCTCTGCCTAGGCTTAGCCTAGATTCCCCTCTCTGCAGAACTCAGGGCAGGGCACTCAGACTTCATGCTCCACCACACACACAGCATGCAGTGTACAGAAAACAAAACCAATAAACAAAATTGATCCATCATCCATCACGTACTCCAGAGATGTGCACTGTTGCTACACAAGCCTCAAGCCCCTTACATAGACTTACCCAGTGAAATAATGCCAAAGTTCTTTAAGATTTTCATATAAATGTGAATTTTTTGCACTAGAATTCAGAGGGAGGAATTAAGGAAAAAAAAAAACAAAAAACAAAACCTAACTATTCAACTTCAAATTTTCAAGTTCCCATCATCAATTAAAATTCCCTTGGGCATACTATGTCACTTAACAAGCATGGTTTCCAGTACTGTAACTCTTGATGATACTCTGCCCACACTTAATTTAAGAGAAAACACTTGGGTTCATTCTGGGTCAGTCTCAAAAGGAAAAATATGCAGTACAACACTACCATGTGCCACAATACTTCTCAAGCAACTGGAACTCTTAGGCAGGAGATTCATCCTTGGCTTTCACCCAGAGAAACAGTAAGTTTCTTCTCTGCACCTACACCTCTATCCTCCCTGGTAAGTTCTGCACTCAGATGTTGGCACTGACCATATTCAATATTAAAACAAAAGGATGGATGTCCTAACAATAAAGCAGAATAACTGCATAAAGACAGAGAGGGGTGAGAAGCTGGAGATCCACAGTTTCAACTGGTACTGGGAAGAAGGGTAAGCTGAAAAACGAGAGGAAGGATCAGGAAGGGTAGGAAAAGTAGAAACAAAAGGAGTTCTGATGCTGGGAGCAAAGGGGATAAGAAAAGAGCCATCTTCCTTCCAAGTTCTAAAGATGAAAGAAAATGAAGGAACCTTTTATTAACATCTCATGTGCAAATGTATTTCCCAACTCCCAGAACTCCCAGACACACCCTGAGCTAATACTAACCCAGTTCAAACAATACCACTCAGTGGATTGAAAAGACCTTAACCAGCAGAGCAGGCTGCTCACAGGACATGGAGATTTCCACCCTTGGAGGTTTCCAAGACCAGGCTGGACAAAGCTCTTTCCAGCATTAATTCTCTTAAGATTTCTCTTTAGAGGAGAACTACTATGATACAGGTGCTGCTGTCTACCCCCTGCCCCCTTTTATTGAAGGAAATTATACTGACAACAAAACTCCTAATTAATAAACAACTACAGATATAAAAATCTAGTCAAAGAAAATCTTATAGAAGTTACTTTAAATGAGGTAATGTTTTCTAAGGGAAACATTTCTAAGGGAAGATTGAGGTGGCCCACACAACCTTTCTGAAGGAAATCAGTATCTCTGAAGCAAAGGAATTCTGTATTTTTCTTCTCAGTAATATAAGTTTTGAGAGGGGGAGAAGGGACTGGTTTGTGACCAAAAAAAAAAAAAGACACTGATACAGAGATGATGCTGTATTTATCCTTATTCAGCAAACTGAAAACCAGTGATGTTCTAGTCCACATCCAAGGGGAAAAATACATTGTTAGTATCTTCTACATAAATGAACTGTACTGGCAACCCTGATTTCTGGACCAGTAAATAAAGAGCTCATCACAATTTAACAAAGGAACTTTCTTTACATCTCCCTATAGGAAAGCATCACGTGCCTGAGGAGTCACTGCAAGACTGCTGAAAAGACTTCCAGTGTCACACATTTCATCTCTACAAATCCCATGAATGTTGAAAAGCAGAGGATCCTGTCAAGCTAGTGTCAGGACAATAAAAACAAGTATGATAAATACTACAATTCAAAAACTCTAAAATAAGACCAAATTTTATACAGGTCCAATAGGGACTAATCAAGATCCTGTTTGCTCGTCCTTACCTTTCTATTGATTAATTTATTTAGCTACTTAAATTTTAAAATTTTGCAGGTTCCAAAGGAAACTTGGTGAAATCCGTTACCAAATTCTGTATCTGAGTTCAGATACTAAATGATACTTGTCCACTCCAAAGGCAGTTTGGGGATTTTAGCAATGCAGTATTGCAACCTAAATATCTATTACTTAATATTTTGCAAGTAAGAAATTGAAAGTCAGTGTTGTAAGTCAGACCTCACATTACTTAATTTGCACCTTGCAGCAGGAAAGGAAATTAGCTTATTAAACCATGGTCCAAATACTCGGATATTTGCTAAGAACATGCACACAAAACTGAAAGATGCTCACCTGCACAAATGCAGAGTTCTATCAAGCATTTTTTAAAACCCTCCTTCCCTCCTGCACATAAAAAAATTGTAAATATTCATCACTACAAGCCCCTAAGGAAGCAATTAGCAGATTAGGAGAGCTCTACTCAGTGCCCACTGAAAGATTCTACACACAGGGCCTTTTCCCTCTCCACTTGAGATAGTTCTGAAATGCCATGGAAAGTAATTACTACTAAATCTCATATCTGAGTATAACTGACAAAATACAAAATTAATCAGATTGAAGCTACTAACATTTCTATGCTATTACCCAACTATCCAATTACACAAAGCTTGATGAGCAATCCCAGCCTTCCCAGTTCAACAGTTGTTTTGTATGTAAATAAGAACATTTTGTTTGATTTTCATGTGCAAGATGAGAAAATTATTCCATACTGTATTTCCACAGATAAAGCCAAAACAAAACAACATAACATAACTAGAATGGGTAAAAATTATTTAGGTTTATTTTCCCATACTAAATGGATTTTGAAGCATACTTTTGAAAAGTGTAAGGTTTTATTATCAAAGACCATTTGCACACAAATATGAGATGGAACATTCATTTCATTTTTAAGGAAATTTCCAAACTGCAACACTAAATAAGACAGACACTAGGATTGCCATAGTTGACTGCTACCCTTACAATTACCTGCACATAGACAAAAATATTTTCTAAATATGTTCAGTCTTAATACAGTAACAGAAGCACATGGAAGTGTTGACTCCACACATATAATTCCAACTGGTGCATACATATGTCAGTACCTATGTTGAACTAGATAAAAACCAAGCCAGTTTTAATAAAATTCAACCTAAATAATGTTATTTCTAGAGCTAAATAACTAGGCTATAAAATACTAACCTACAAACACTAATCTGTCCCAAAAAAATCATGTGTACTAGGGGTTCTTAGTGTCACTTATTCAAACCAAGAAGAGGATAATTTTTTACAGATATGCTGAGATCACTTGTAAAAGTTTGTAATAGCAAAAGACAAAGTAAAATCAGGATTTCAAGCCAAACTCTGCTAAGCTATTTTCAAAGACAATTTCCTCTGGTAAATGACAGACTAACAGTAAGCAGAAATATATTTACTTCTGATATTTACTGGTGCTTGAGGGGAGAATTTGAGAATGGCATCTGGCTGAATGAACACATCATAGACACTCCCCCATGAAAATGTTTAGTTAATTTTTGTTTGTGTGTGAATTATTTCTTAGCTATGTAAATCAGTAAAACTCTCCAACTAAAAAAAGACTAAATCTTTACACCTTCAAAATTTGGTGAAGTTATGAATGGATTTTCCTGTATGCAAATGCATAACCCTCTGCAAATGCTACATTGGGTGAACAAAGAAAAACACAGAAAAAACTCAATTTATCAGGTAATAAAATTCCTTTAGTAAGTTACACTGCCACATTTTTCCATACAAACTTTGACGAATTTAAACAGCCTCATTCTTTTTAAGGTTGGTATAATCACATTTTTATTGAAAACTAATTTTTAAACCTGTACTTTTCTTTTTAGCTGGCGATATTTATCAGTAGCTCAAACTTCCAAGTAATTTTAGTCTGTTTTGGTAGCAATACTGCATCTTCACACTGGCTTATTAGCTCTGATCCCATTTAACTCCACTTTTGCCAACATCTTTTTTACCTTGCTCTCCCCACAGCCTGCAGCACTGACAACAGAGGCACACGTGCTCAGCTGCAGCACAGAGTTAAAGGGGGTGAGTCAAACCAGATAATAAAACAGCTCTGAAGTGCTGCTGAAAGGAATGGTCTGCAGCTCCAGAGAAGCACAGCTGATAAAAAAGTTACATGAGCATTTAGCAATTAAAATAACTTTGACAAGAAGATTAACTTCTAATTACTCAAGTATTTTAAAAAGTTAATTTAAAACCTTTTATGAGAGCACAGCTTTGACAGTGTGAGTTTTAGGGCAACAAATCACATGCCACATGAAAATGTCCTTGCTAAATGACCCTTTTCTACTGACCCTTTAGTAGAAATGGGTCATTTAGCAAAGACTTTGATGACCATAGAAGGGTCATCAAGTAGAGTATATCTGGGGAGACATACTCTTTTTTTTCTCTTTTAGAATTTGATTTTTCATTCCTATTTCATTTTGAAAAATTACTTTGAAAACCTTACTTCCTGCAAGGCTGCAATTATATCCTACACTCTGTGGATAGCACAAGAATTCCATATGGAGAACGTGGGTTGGTTTTCATCCCTGCAGCCAGAGGACAAAGCTCTGGCTGAGGTCTGGATAACTGGGTGGATGTGGAAAACTGCTAGGCTGGATACAAGGAGGAACTGAATGTATTAAACAGCAATGTGAGAAACTAATAGATCTGCAGTTAGTGCTGTGAGGAGTGGCCAGATTCATTGGGTACCTGGATGGGAACACCAGGGACCTTTTGGGGATCCAAGTGCAGCAAGGCCAGCAGCAGCACCTGGGGAACTAAATCAGCAATGCTGCCAAAAAATGAGATTGCAAATATCAGAAATAGCAAACAACCATACTGAAACCAGCAAGTTGTTAGTGGATTACTCACTAATCCACTCTATCTGAAGTGCTCTATCTGATCATCTCCTTTACCTACCACCACTGGCCTCTGGGAATCTCCCACAAGTGCTGCACAGGACTCTGGAGCCCTTGAAAATCCAAACTGCAGGTTGGTAAGCTCATGCACTGGCTTATGTTTCAAGCATTGACTTGCCCCTTATGACATGAACAGCAATAGGGCACAGGGAGCCCTCCTCCCCCAGCTACACTTTCACACTCCCAGTTTCACAAGGAGGTAACTGAAGTTCTGGGAACAGGAAAAGTTCCAAAATGAACAACTAGCTTCCATGGCTCCCCCATCCTTAATTTCTTCACAAGTCTTAGCTCCTTGAAAAAGTAAAAATTAGTATCCTGCTAGAGAAACACCTTATCTAAGAACACAGACGTAAATTACCTATTTATCACTGTTTGCCTTTGCAGACTACAGAGAATAGACTTTTGCTAACAATTCTCTGGGATTTATACCTTATTTATATCAATATGTGTAACCACACAGTAGTCAGACAGCTCAGCAAAGCAAAGAGAAATGGCCAATCCAAAGGCCCACAGGCCCCAAATAAAGCACAGGAATTTAATTTCATGAGCCATACTTTGGTATTCAACATTAAACATAAATACTGTGAATGACATTCTCACAGGTTACCAAAGCTCTACATTTAAACTAAAAATGAGGGGAACAGAGGGAATCCCTGGTAGTTTTGTAGCACAAGTAATATGGGCCAGGTCAATGCCAGATGCATGCACAGATGCACATGTTTACCTACCTGGTATTTCAAATTTCACCAATTCCAGTTCCATAAAGCAATGTGCTCAGGATACATTAAAAAGTGGGAAACAGTGACAGAGATCCCAAGCTAAAGAAAACGTTTTGGCAAATAGAATAAATAGTAGAAAATATTTTGGTAAATCTGTATTTACATTTGTCATATTTCCAGTTCAAAATGAGCAAAATATTTTTATTAGCACAAACAAGATATAAAGTGATGGTTTGGTTTTCAAACAGCAAGGCAGAAGGTTTTAACTACACTAAGTTTTTATTATATCATCTAAACATTAAGATGGACAAGGAGAACAGGCTTCTGAGGTACATCAGTCTTATCATATAAGACATGAAGCTTATTAGCAATCAGCTGTTAAGTTTAGGATGACACAAGAATTTGAAACAAGAGCTAACCTTTTCATTTGATTGTCTTCTTTTCTTTAGTTGAATGAGATCTGTTTCCACCTTTTCGGCCAACTCCAGCTTCCTCTTGTTCCTCTTAAAAGCTGCTAAACTAAACCCTATAAAAATAGTTCAAAAGCATGTAACTAAGTAAAATTTACTTATTTTAAGCAAATATTGATAAGTCTACATTTTGAAGGACACATCCCCCACTTCTTAAATGATGCAAAAAGCATCAATAAAAAGCCAAAAACTAAGTATTCAAGTTTCAGTAAAAGTTGTTCACATCTTTTCCTAAGTTTAAAAGTTCTACTATTGTTCAGCAATCGTGAAGAGTAAAATATCTGGTAGAAACACAGCATGAACACATGGAAGCTGGTTTAAATATCTTTGGCAATGAAGCAGCACTGCACAGAAGAGACCAGAATAAGTGGCTTGTGTTAAAATTGGTTTTGACTGCTGACAAGAAAATAGATACCATGTGAGCTCATTCTGATAGCCATAAAATTAGGTTACTATTTTATTACCTTAATCACATATCTGTATGTTTACCCATATATTTAAAGCCACACATAAGTCTAGCAGTAGTTTATGCTCCATAATCCAACACAGTGTAAAGACCACCTAGGTCTCAAGAAGACAAACACCTACTTTCTACATCTAAGCCCTACATTCAGAAAGGAAGTGCTCTATAAAAAATAAAATTGTTATGCTTAAGAGACTAAAATGACATGTTCCCATTTTAGAAGTTTCAGTTCATGAACAAATTGCAGATATTGACATATTTAGTTTAAATTAGTTTTGACTCAATATCATCCCCAGGCTGTTTTAACATCTTCTGTAAAATGTAAAGAGGTAGGGAGAAAATGTCTTTTGTCACTTGTTTAACCACACTAAATCAAGCTATTGGGAGAACAGAGCAATTTGAATCTCTTACTTATACAAGTAAGTCACAAATTCAATGGAAACTAAAAAGCACAGGTTTTTCTATAAAGTTCAAAAAAATGTCATTTTAAATGAAATTCTGAACATAGTTACATCAGTATTATTCAGAAGACTGGAACAGCTACATGAAGTCTAGTAATAAACTCAATGTTGCAGAGCCAATAGAACCCAGAGCTTTAATTTACAATTCTCACAAATTATACAGACAGTGAGCATGTTACTTTGTAATTTCTTCACACAGTTGTCAAAATTCACCTAGCAAACTTTTTTAATCATGTTTTTAAGTATATAAAACTGGACCTTAATGTCCACACAGTTAGTTGTTCAAGTATATAACTCAAAAAGTAGTGAGAAAGCTGGCATTTCTCTCCAAAAACCTAATGAATACCAGTTCTTTAAAAATGCAAACCCATATTAATCAGCCATCACCAAGAAAGGAATTCATTCTACTATATAGAGCTGATTAATGCAGCTACTTTGGACAACACATTTCTATGTTTGAAATGAGGATGAAGAGGTAAAACCTGAATACTTGATAAGAAGGAGAGACAAACAATCATTTTAGTCAAGTACTAACTGGCAGTGGGGAGAAACAAACTAATAATTTCTAACAGATCAAGAACTTCATTAACAGAAGTGCCCCAAAATAAAACTAAGCCAGCACATTGTTTTAAAGAGAATTTTTAAACAGGAGAACTTGTAAGTTGCTGTAAGTTCACCAAGCACAGCAAATACCTGTGGGCAGAGCCACAAGGGGTGAGTAAGAAAAGCCTTGGTGTTCCTCAAGAGCAGGCATTACACAGGGATAAATATGCCTAAGCCTGTTACCTGCTGCTGCCACTCACTACCTCCTGCCAAGCTGGAAAAAACGTGGATCTAGAGAGGCAAAAGGGTGCAGGAGCCCACACATGCCAACCTGAACATGTTCCCTGCACTTCAGAACCAAATGTCAGCAGTGTCCTGAAAGCTTCTGCAGTATTTGCACATTCAGCAACCCAAACACACGCACAAAGATCTCATCAAATGCACAGAACACATGGACTAATTCCCAGCTGCACTAAGTGCTGCTGTATGTATGGCAGCATCTCCACTCCACCTATATATTGGTAGAATATTTATCCTGCCATTTTTCCACAACGTACAAAATTCTCCAAGCTTGAGAGATGTTTCATTCACTTAAGACCACAATCCCTAGTTAAGCAATTAATTTTCAGAGGTTATCCTGTGCTTTAAGATTGTCTTTTCAAAACAAGGAAAAGCCTGAAGACTTACTCTGAATGATATGCTAACAATAACTTCTTATCTGCATTGTTAATTCAAGATTGTATTGATAAGTTGAGAAATACAGGGCAGAAAAAAACATCATTATGAGGAAAGAAGTACACATCTCTGGGGCTATGTCAGACAGACAGATGAAGACACCTTTCTAGCAGCATTTAATGATGTAGGTTGGAAGGGATATTAGGAGGTTGTGGAGTCCTACCTCCAAAAAACCCCAAATGCAATTTAAAAGGATTTGTTAGATTCTGAGTACTTTCAACAATGGAGATTTCACAACTCCTGTCAGCTTCTGTATCAGTATCTGATCAACCTCAGGTTTAAATAAATAAGGTATTAACTCATACTCCTCAGTTTTGTTCAGTTTACCACAAAACCTCATACCTTTCATACCTGTGAGGGAACATCAGAATAGTCAGACATCCCCTAGAAGGGAAGTTCTTGTGCTCAGGCTACATTGAACTTCAAAATAGTTATTAGGATTAACTTTTAGATGAAAAGATTTTGTTTTAGCAAGGACTTATGAATAACAGCCCTTTGTTATTTAAGAAAAATAATTACTATCAGTAATTATCAATTCCTCCTAGCAAGATAAGCAAGCTAATACCTCGAAACTGACCAAATAACCATGAAATAAAGGACCAGGTTACACTCAAAACCTGGCAATTTTTTCCTTTGATAGTTTTATGGCCAACTTCAGTTAAAAAAAAAAAAGTCATGATTCTTAGTTGAATCTTAAATTTGGTTTTTTTCTCCCCAGAGTAAGGGAATAAAGACTAAAGCAAGTGACAAGCTGCCTGCACTCAGTTTATTCCTGCTTTTGTGATGTTCTATTTATGTAAAACCACTATAAATGCCATTAAAATGAACAGTACTCTCATTGCTTCGTCTTGGTCTATTACTGACAAAAGAAACTGAGGAACACAAGCGAGCTCCAAACTGCACACACAAAAGGTGTTTTATGAAAGTTTTCTGAAAACACCCTCTAAGGTTGATCCTTGACAAAGAACATACTAAAACATTCCATGAACTAAAATATAGTCTAGGATTCAAACATGCTTGGTTAACAACACACACACAACATGGAAGAACACCCAACAACAAGTTTATTTTGCAAATATGCATTACAGACAGAAAGAAAACACCTAGACACAATTTGAGTTCATAGTTCACATTAAATCTAAAACAAAACCTCAACTTTGTGGTGCAAGGACACTACAAAATTTCATTTGTCCTTAATGACAGTATAAAAACCACTCTCACCTTCTCCAACCAGACAGTGCATTCCAAGCTTGAGAAAAGGAAAGGGTCACAACACAGTGATGAAGACAGGCATGTTTTCCTAAAACAAATGCAATATAGCTACATCAGCCTGATGTTGCCTGGATCAAGGAGGAAGAGAAGAGCAAGAGAAGCAAAGCTTACAGACTGGGAAGAAAGCTAGGAAGAGGGGTAAGGGAGCTGATGGAATTTTAGCTTGAAAAAGTTTTGGATCACAGCTCAGTGGTACTGTCGCTGAAATGTATGGAAAGGTATTTAGTAAAATGTCCTTTGATTTTGCTCAAGAACTTAAAAGTTTAGATGCAATTCAAACAAGTACTTTCAGATAAATCCCTGGCAATTACTACCCTACCCATGTAACAACATGTGCACTCCCCATCATGCTTAGAAGAAATGAGAATTGAGTCTTGGGAGCCACAGAGTACAACCAGCCCTGTTGTTCTGCTCCATCATTTATGCACCGAGTGGCATAAATAAAACCACCTCCGAGCTGCTGGGAGAGGAAGGGAAGAAAAGAAAAAATGTCCCACAGGTTTATAAAATTACTGTTAAAATGTCATTTAAAATGTCTTGTTAAAATGTCAGTTTCTCAGGCCTAAAGACTCAATGAGTGACAGCCGTAGCACATCGGAACCAAAGTATTACAAATCAATCCAACCTCATTTACAGTATTTATCACACATCCCTGCCTCGCAGCATGGGATGCATCTTCTGGAACAAATAACCTTCAAGGACCTGGAAACACCTTCTTAATCATCCACATTCCTCCTTCAGCCCCCAAGGTACCAACACGAGCAGCTCACGTGTACTCTGCAATTTGGGCGCAACTGTGCCAGACAGGGGAAGCTCTGGTGGGACACTTGGTCACAGCAGAGGAGAGACAAATTTCCCTGGGAGAAGGTTCAGTGGCTGAGCACAGAACAGTAGAAGCAGCTCCTGCTCAACACCACTCGCCTGCAGGAGAGGTTGGGCATCAGTGGATGTGGTATCAGAACATGCACTTGATAATATTTATCTGTAAATGCAGAAGAAAAGTCTCACAGGCTCATCTTGTTCAAAGCTAAGACTGATTGTTCTGATGTTCCTGGATACCCTGCTGAGAAAAGGCCACAAGATCTCCATTACCTAATTAATTAGCCCAAGATTCATCTCCTAAACTATCACTGCTAGCCAATAAGTACACCTTTTTTACATGCTTTTTTCATCATTATCACCACCTAACAAGGAGATGAGAAAGTAATTCTCAGCAAGCAGGTCAGAGACTAATGATGAAGAGATTCATTTGTGCCACTTGTTTGCCATAAAACTTCCAGTCCTTTACTCACCTCCTGTACTCTGATCATTCCCTTAACTCCTTTAACCATTATACTACGTACAAGTAAAAATTTAATCAAAAATCTCGACAGTTCTATTAGATGATACAATGATTAAGAAAATGAAGCACAACTGTATTTCCCATTCTACACAGCTCTTCAAAAGTTTCTCAGTCACTTTTCATAGCCCATTAGATATTCAGAGACCACAGGCAGATTAAAAGCAGATTTGTCCTATACATGGAGTCCTTGAAACTACTGAATTGTTCATACAGACTTAAATACAACACTAAGACACCTTTTCATTTGTTAAATAATGGCACAATTGATACATATCTACTTGTTCATTCCAGCCCTATGTACCTTAAACAGGCCTGCAGAAGACAGGCTGTTTATTAGAATACACTGTTAATTTCTTGACCAAAGTTAATGCAAAACATTTTTACTACAAAGTCTATGTTTCTTTAAAATCCCCATGCTTTTATAAGCCATATGTATTCCCTTATTTACTTTCAGCAAGGTTGAAAATTTAGATAATGGCTATGTGAACAACTTCATTATCAAATAGAGGAAGGAAATATAAATTTTTAACATAAATCAAGTTTTAAATAAATAAATCAAGTTCAGAACAATATTCAAACTCTCCTGGTTACAGTGGTGGAACGGCAAGCTGGGAACACAAACCCCAAATATTAACTTTCAATCAGACACATTACAAATTACTATGCAACTAAATATTATGCAACCTATAAGTGTTCAGCAATCCTTGTTTAAAATCAAACTATAAATTGAAAATACTAAAAAAACTCCAAGAATGTTTAAAAATCTTTGAAGTAGAGCAAGAGCTCTGACCAATCATATAGCACCCCCTGGCAGACTCTGCTTAGAGTCAGCTGGCAGAAGCTTTCTGCACTTTATCTTTCTATTCCATATGAAAGTAGAATGCAACTATTGGAGAAGAGAATTAAAAAGGAATATACTAACAAATTAGTTAACCCACAGGAATTCAAATGATCTTGTGAAGAATTCTGTTGAGAAGTTGCTAAAATAAATGACACAAATTAAAACAGAAAGACAAAAATAAATTTCTTTTTAATAAAGCTACTTTAAATGACAGATTAACACCACTTAGGCTTGTGTTGGGACTAAAAGACTAACTTCCATGTTGCCATACTTTGCCAGAAACAGCAAAATGAATGGGGGGAAATGGCACTTGGCTAAATCATATTTAAAGAATAACCTTCATCTCCCCCTTAAAAACAAAGGAAACATGGTCTGAGCCACTGCCTCATAGCAGAGTTCCAGCAATACAGCAAATGTTTTTTTTCTAATACAATAATAAGTAATGAGAGAACTGGGAGTGAGGTGAGATTTGGGGTTTTGGAGGACAGGCAGGCAATACTGGTGGTCAGGGAGACATACAGTGTCACTAGATATAGCACAGTCTGCACTATACTCAACCAAAAAAGACTCTCCCTCATTAAAAAAATCCAAGCAGCCATAAGATAAACAAGAATTTCCTTGCATGCACACAGTTAATATAAAAAAAAGTAACAAAGTACAAGTAAAGAAATGGTCTGTTACAAATAGAATTTCAAACCAACCCATAGCAGCCCTGTGTCTGTTGAACAAGATGTGATTTTACTGATGACCACCCAAAGTTATTCAAGGTAATTCGAGAATTTGACTGAAGAAGGATTCTGATCAGGATTCTGACAATGAAGTAGCAGCTTTTACTCAGCAAGCCTCAAAATAATGACAGTGAGGTAATGTAGTTGTGAAGGTTTACTGCACTGTTCACTTTCCATGTATACAGGAGTCACTAACAAATCCAGAATGTAGAGTCTGGAATAATGTAAGGGATAGGGGAAGGGAATCAAATACTTGCTGTGTTCTTACATCCTTCCTTAAGCATCTTATTTATGGCTATTCTTGAACTGCAGTTCACAAGTTATGTGGATCCACTGCCACTATTTTTGTTCTTATATAACATTATTAATCACTAAGGTGCTTACAGTCACTTCCACATTGTTAGAGTTACAAGTTTGCTGCATGAGTAGGTGCTTTCCTTCTCTTTCCCTCTGAAGATTTAACATTGTAAGCAAATGCAAGATGCTATCTTACAAAGTGTTATCTTTGTCAAAGATAATTTATATCTATTATAGGCTGAGTTGATAATTTCAGATAGAAGTGTTTTGGTTATTCCTACTGCAGGCACAAATAATGGCAGCTGAGGATGTACCTCAAATTTATGTTGCATATTTAAAGTGCCCTTTTAACATTTTTAAGAGACTGCAATGTACAGTAATTCAGCACTTCTAAATTTTAAATACACCTTAAAACTTAGATTACACTGCCAAAGCAGTCTCTGTAGCACAGAGCAACAAAGCACTG
The DNA here is from genome assembly GCF_050655825.1 of Lonchura striata. Classification (NCBI taxonomy): domain Eukaryota; kingdom Metazoa; phylum Chordata; class Aves; order Passeriformes; family Estrildidae; genus Lonchura; species Lonchura striata. The sequence continues at coordinate 110,450,110 of NC_140705.1, forward strand.
GGATAAGTCAGTATGGGCTCTGTACTGGCAGCCTCTAGTCTGGGCAGGGATTAATAAATTCAGCTTCCTTGCAGACTGTGGGCAATACAGACAGATCACATTTCAGGTGTTTGGGTTGTTTTTTTTTTTTAAACCACCCACTCTGTACACTGGAAAGTCACCAGGTTTCTGCAAATGGTAGAAATCCCATTTCCTCACACACTTGACAAACCGAAGAAGTTGAAGCACATGAACCAAAACAAAACCTTGATGCAATTCAACAATGAACATGGTTTAAAACAGACTTCCAGTTTGGTGCTTCCATACTTGGATAGTTCTGAGAGAACCATGGAGTGTGACCACAAAGCAGATCGTGACCCTTTCTTTGACACTGACCACAGGGATGCTCCACCCGTGCAAACCAACCTCCCAATCCCCAGCCTTCCTGACAGCAGCTGCAACATTACTCTTCTCATTACTCTTCTCATCCCAGGTCCAAGAAAAAGGAGACAGAATAAGACAATTCAAGAATCTATTTTCCATGTGCAGCACAGAGAAGCCAAAACATGCACCTGCTTTGGCGCATATGGAGACCATGCATAGTTCTCCCTGCCAATATTTAATGCAAGTGCACATCTAAATTTGGATTAGAGGTTTTTGGAGGGGATTTCTGTTTGGTTTTTTGAAAATAAGTTACTAAACATATTTTCCTGATGTTTAGCAATTCTTTCAGTTCTTTCTTTTACAGAGATATTCAGAAGCTATGCAATGTCTACTTAATTTACCCCCAGCTCTCCATGCAAACTTTACCACAGCAATGGTAGCAGGCACAATCAAAAAAATCTCCCTTTTTTGGAAGATTGGTACAGTATTTAACAAAACAGCTGACTTCAGATGAAATCTCTTTGTGGTTGCTTGGAAACAAATTCTATTTGATTGTTTCTTAAGCAGATCCAACTTTCCTTTCCATGGTAACATTGGATGAATTTATTTTGGCTTCTTATATGCTATCTGTGAGAGAGTTTCCCATTTCTTTTCATTTGTAACAATCCCATGTTGTCACATATGTTGTTAATGGTCATCTTCCAATCCCACTGACCAGAGGTCAATGAAGTACAAGATTTACTTTGCTAAGGACTGGGACAGGAATCAGTATAACATTTCCTGGAACTGATTCTTCAGGTTCTTGTTTACTCTTGCATTGGTTTTTGTTTGTTTGTTTGTTTTTTTAAGGAAAAAAAACTCAGATATACTACCATTAATAACTATAATGCAAAATTAACTTGTCAGTCCTGGATGTTTCAACTGTTTTAATGCAAATTGTTTTGATAAACAGAAATATGCCGAATGTACTGTGGAGACAAAATGCAAGAAGTAGTCTATTGGAGCAGGATTGTGAAATTACATTGGATGGGATTATTCTTCTAATGTTTCTCCAATATAAATTCACAGTATGGATTAGGCAAACCAAACTAACAGTGGCCATCCCTGCTAGTGTGTATATTTATTCTGACTTGGGTACACTGTAGCTAGCAAATGTATCATCGGGCAATTAATGTCACAATCAAAATACACTGGTACTAGAAACAGTTGAAATCTGTGCATGCAAACAAAATTAGTCAGGGCACCTTCTTTGTGAAGTATCTCCTGCATGTAAGCAGCAACTACCTTCCTAAAAAGAGAAAAAAAAAAAGCAACCCTCCTCCCCGCCAAGAAAACTTCTAAGCATTAAGTGTTTCTACTCTTTCTAGAGCCACAGAAATAAAGGTGTTCTGCTCAACTCAGCACAATAGATGTTCTGCAAATGCTATTTTGGACAGCAGATAGAGCAAAGGTTTCAGTCATATGGAGCTAGAGATCAAAACTTTCTGTTCAAAATGAAATGTGTCGTGAATGCGTATGAAAATCAGTGCAATCAAACAAAACAGTGCCACTGCTTCAGGGGTTACACTTCAGCACTGAGTATCAACAATTCTGAGCTGCAGTTTCTAGATATTTCTCTACATTTAAAATTAGAACCAATAAAAGGCTTAATGGGAGCCCTGGGTTTCAACCTCTGATCTAGGGGTAAGATATTTGAAGTAGTAGTACTCTTTACTGTAAAGTAAACATTCCTAATCTTCTGTGTTCTCCTTCTTTGGGTAAAAACTTCTGGTTTTTGTCCTGCATAACCTCAACAGGCAGCACAGGGCATGTTCTCACCTAAAACAAACTACAGACTGGTAGTTATGGCACTTTCCAAAAGGCTGAAGAAGAGAAGGAAGAAAACCACATCTTCCTTTCCATGGGTAAGTGCACTCATTTTTAGCCTAGTTCAGATGATGTTTTAATATAAAATAAAAAAACAGTGATTATGTTAAGATAATAAGCTTTTATATTAGATAAGATCAATATACAGTATAATCCAAGTCTGTTTACCAGATTGGGTTATTATCAGATTAGGTGAAGTGAAGCCTCATGTTGAAAAAAAAAAAAGGCAAATTACTTTGACAGTATGTTTAGACAAGAGCAGTTCTGGACAAAGACCCAGGGATGAGTGTAACTACACAATCTTAGAGACAAACTGGCACCTGCTGAATTTTGATATATGGCTAGTTGGTGCTGTTAGGGTCCAAGATGGATCACAACTGGAGACTTGTAGGACTGAGCTTTTAAAGAGCCTACATTTTGGTGAAAAATAAGTCCATCATTGAATTTAGTCCTAGAATCACAGATTCACTTAAATTAGATGTTGCTAAAATACAGCTAAAGAGTTTACAATTTTTTTTCTATTTAGAAACTTATTAGAAAATTAGTAAACTTAGAACAACCCTTATAGACCATAACACGATAAGCTAGTTGAATGTTAAGAACAATGAAGTGATGTACACCTCAAAAGATGAGGCACCATTTAAAGTTACTCTGTCCTGTTCTTCCTACTGACACCACCAGTTTACTCACTTGTAGCCATGATACCTGGAGGACATGCTGGTATCCCGTGATCAACTGCCCATCTGTAAGCTCCTTCACCAACTAAAAAGCTAGGAGACACAGAAGAGGGAGTTTAAACAAAACCATATAACAAATCCCCCTTTGCTTGCAATTATTTTTTTTCTATTTGGTTTGGTCAATTTTAAATCATAAACTGTCTATATTTCACAGGACCGTCTGCTATTAATTACATTTGGCAACCTTACGTAGTTTCTTTAAAAGATTATGCAGCTCTGACATTAAATTTATTACCGGACAAAACCAAGTGCTATTAAGTTTGAAATTCAATACAAAATCAGCATCAGCTTGCAACTGCAGCTAAAACAGGACAGAGCTGTCTCAAATCTTGCTCTCTACATCAACTTAGCAAGATTCTGAAGACTAAAAATATGGGATGGGAAAGGTGAGAATGGTAAGGTATTTCCAGTAAAGCCAGCCAGTGTCAAAGGAATACCAAGCAGTATTTGGAGAAGTACAACACAAGCTAAAAACTAACTTTATTTAGAATGATTAAGGTCTATTTCATGGAGCTTTATCAATCATTTGCAAATGAGACTAGCCCATTAAATTTTAAATATACTTGTAAAAATACTCCAGAGATCTAAGAAGCTGTTCTCTAGTCAGTACTGAACACTTTACCATAGTGAGACAGTACAGAGAGCTGTGACAACAAACAAGAGCAAAAAATATACACACACATGGAACTTCCAGGATAGAAGAAAAAGCAAACCTCATGTTGTTTCCCCTTAGAGAAATTAATCTTACTGCCAAAAACAGGGTATGTAGTAGCTGGAAATGAGACACTTTCATAAAGCTGCTGTGCAACACAATAAAGGACAACTACTTCCAATCTTATTTCAAAAGTGGACAATGAAGTTAAGAATAACACAACTGCCTAATGGACACAAGAAGCAAAGACTAAGAATTTTCAGCAAACTGGAAAACATTTTACTGAAATACCAGAGTTAAGAAGATGAGTCTGAAGAAGTTATTCCAGATACTAAGTAGTCCCTTGGGCCATGCAGTTCTCAGTTTCTGAGAACACTATTGATACAGAAAATTTGTTAGCATTAATGCTGCTGAAGTTTTCTTTACAGTGCTACATCCAACATCTGCAGCTTTCATTATACAGTATTTTGTGGTGGTATTTTTTATCTTCTATATGATTTAACAAATCCAAGAGGTATGCTCAGTCTTTCTTTATTAAAGCCTCATGAAAGGTCGATCTAAATGAGAATTTGAATTGTTAAATGTACATTTCTTACCATTGTTAGTGCAGCTTCAGGTAAGAATTATTCTCATTGCAAGATACTGTAGGATAAGTTATTGGGTACTTTGGCAGAACTCAAGCATCTACTGTTAGATAAGTTAGTGCTCAAGAAATAACCTGACTGACACATAACATAATAAACCTTTCAATATTAACATTAAAAAAATATGAAAACTGTAGCCAAACCAAATTTAGTAGTATTCTTCATTGTATAAAAGAAGGTAGTTTTGGTCTTTATCAAACAATACATTTTTGGGGAGTAAATAAGCACTTCTTTTTCAATAAAATAATTTACACAGAGAGAAAGGTTAGGTGGGAAAAGCATCAAACTCAACATTGAGAGTTCAATATATGGTAACTCAAGCACAGGTCAGTCAGAAATACTGAGTTTTACAAGCAGTTTCACAGCTGCCTTTTTAATACTTAAAGTCAGAAAATGTCACCAGTATTTTATGAGGAATGGAAAAAAGCACCCAAGAGTGTCACCTAACTTATGCGATGTGACTTTTAGTTTGTTCACGTTTCTGTCCTTAATCCTTAGATTCCTTTCCCTCCTAGAACACATACCATTTTAGTTCCAAAGTCTTTAAATCAGAGTAGAAAACTAATTGAGGCTCCATATCACTGCAGAGATCCTCCTTTTAAAAACTGTTTAAAAACCTTTTTAAAACTGTTCCATTCAGATCTTTGAAGGACACCGTAATCACAGCAAAGTTAAAATAAACTGTTTACAAGACAAATAGCATCAGGACCTCAATGCTTTGTTGTCTGCATATAAAAACAAAACTACCACCAAGCTTGATTTACTGGGGGAGAAGGAAGAAGAAATAAAGCCAGTGCATTATAGAAAGCAGTCAAAACAACCCCAAGTTTCCAAAGCCTTCGGGCTAATTCAAAATACAATTTTCCAAATGGAGGGGAAAAACAAATACAAAGGATTAATGAGTTCATTAATACAAACAAAGGATTAATGAGTTTATTCTCTGCTACTCTGAAAGTTGGGTCTGCACAGACAGGACATGAAGATCTTTCTTGCAAATATATCAGAGTACTCTGCAGCTCTTACAGGCTCAGAACACAGATGATGAAAACATCCTCCCAGAAAGGAGGTGGTGCTCAGATGTGCTTTCCAGTTCCAGGCACACTAGGCCATATTAATAGAAAATATAAGTAAAGGCCTCTAAAATGATCTTCTTAGGCAATTTTCTCCAAGAACATGATTATGCTGTGTTGAATACTCCAAACATGGACATTTAATATGGGCTGTAGGGAAACAGGATGCTCCAAGCTAAACAGAAGTGTCACAAAGTTTGGTTCATAAGGTGATCCACATTGTAATAAATACACTTGGTAACATTTTATCATAAACTGTAGCAATCACTCTGAAATCAGTGTTACAAAGAAGAAATTGTTCTGAAGAAATACAGAGCAGAGATAAAAGGTGGTGTGTGCTCATTCACTCTGGGAGCTTTGGCTATGCACTGCCCTACTAATTACACAATGTTTGTATCCTGCACATAATAGTGCAAAGCTGTGAAGCAATTACAAATCTCTGTATATCCCAAGAACCTAAGAAGGAATTCTATCCCCTATCATCATTATTGAGAAAGGGATATGGACATGGACTTAATTTCACTACTACTACAGAGTTCTAAGAATGGAAACATTTAGGTGCATTTGTGCTGTCCTGCAAATCTTACCAACATACATTTAAGAACAGACAGATATAAAGAAGTTTCTTTCCTTCGGTCAAAGTTTCACAACAGGAAATAGAAAATCTTCATGCTTATTACCACAAAACATCTAATCTATTACTCTGTGATCCAAGACCCCTTCCAAAGGCTCATCCAGTTTGTAATCATGCAATTACTAAAGTACTTTCTTTTGTAAAAGTTATACAAGGAACAGGAATATCTTATGTGACATAATGAAATATTTACAAGTATTTTCTGTTCCTTCATCCGAGAAAATCCTGGCAGAACAGGATTTCTCCATCCCAGTAAGTTTACTGGGTAAGCTCTCTGAGTAACTTAATTCAAACTCATTTGAATTTCTTCTACGGAAAATCAGAAATATACCCTTTGAATTAGTTTTGAACTGCCACTATGAAAATGTATGCTGCACAGGGGTAAACAGCCCAAGCAAACTATCACCACTGATATTTCACAGCAAAAAACTCCCTAATACCACTTTTACTAACCTCACAGCTCCTGAATTTTTTTCTGTTTGGTCACGCACCAAACATTTTTGGCAGAAAACATTAAGCTAGTTTAGACCATGCTACAAAAAGAGCCTCTACCATAAGTTTCTTTAAGCAGGTTTTTGGGCTAAGCAGAATCTGGAAGATTCCTGATACACTATGTGCCAACGAGAACCAAGATGAAAATCGTGTATCTTTACAATTAAAAATCACTTACTAGAATCCTGACATTTCCTAGGAATGCCAAAATATGGCTATTCTCTTGCCATTCTAAGTATTCCCAGCTTTGGCAGGAATATTTTTGCAGTCCCAGATGTGTCATGCCAACCCCAGTCAGGAAGGCAAGACATGAAATCCTCCATAGCACCACCTTCAATGTACATGAACTCTCATTCTGACCTTGGCATAGAAGCACCCACCACAGCAAGCTCAAAGCATAACCCATCGTATCCCACTAGTATAGACTCCTTCCAGTCTATAAAAATCTTAATTTTAAGATGTGCATTCAAAATCCAGAAGGGGGAAAAGAGGAAATGAAAATATTTGTCAGGTAACCCAAGTGCCTTGGTTCCAAAAACAGCTCATCTCTCATCTCAAGATTTGAGCTTTAAAAACATCTGCTAGTTTTGCACAGTCCTCAAAAGATTTAGCCTTGCCCTTGTAGGGCAAGAGGATATAGCTCCTTTTCCACTCAGTATTTTTAAAACAGCATCATAAAGTAGGTCACAAAATCACAGCATAATATCAAAGTGCTCTTCCTTACAATAATTCTAGAACACTGATGATATAAGTAAAACAATCTCAAGCGCTTGCTCCTGTAGCTGATTTCCATAATACTTCTGGAACACAAAAAAAACACATTTCACACTCATTTCACATTTCAATGTACCTCAGCAAAGCCTCATTTTCTCCTGACAGCTAAGGAAATGAGCAGCTAACAGCTATTGAATATAAAGTTCCTATTCTTTAGTAAACCTCCCCACAATTACTCTGTTCTTTATCCATTAAAGTGTTTAAAATGCAAAATTTGCCTGTTGATGGTTTGATTTCAAGGTGGCTTTTTTTGATCTATGAAATTTTTTTGCACATGACAGAACATTGAAATCCTCACCATTTAAATATGAATACTGCACCATCTAGCTAAAAGCTACTTGGCTAAATTCAGAGAATACTACAGTAAGGAAAGTAAAATTTGTAAATCTAGTACTCACATTTTTTTTAAACTACATAAATGCTGGTTTAATACTTTTGCAAATACCGACCACTAGTTGGCAAAGGGCAGCAAATTCTACCACAGGTATGATAACTGATGATAGCAGTCAATTAATATGAATAAATTATTCAAGTTCTCTACCTGTCAATTTAAACTGCTAATGAAAATAAGGTGGTTTTAAGAGCAATCAATTCTGACACATTTCTTGGATTCTTTCCAAAGTAAGGCAATAACATTTTGAGTTATTCTGTGTTTAATACTTACCTCTTCCATTTAAGTTTTATAATGAGCGACTGCTTGTTCTCACTTTTGTTGTAAATATTATTAAATTTATCTTTAAAATAAGAGGAAGTTACTAAATGCTGCACATTTCCACAAAGCCACAAAGGCAGTAAAATATGATTTTTTTCTATACTTATTAAAAACTGCTTGTTGGTTTTTGTTAAAGGTAGATAGAGGCAAAGACAGTAGAATTTCCATGTAATCTTGATGGGTTTGATTTTTCAAAAGGCTACAGAAACAAACATAAGAAGTAAGTATGACAACTGGAAATAATCAGACAGACAGAAACTATCACAAAATGATGTTGCCATCTATATCTAATACTTCCTTCCACTGACTGCCTAAGAAGTTTCAAGATCAGAGAACAAAGCTTATCTTCTTTTTAAAGACCCACTATCACCGGTATGTAAAACAGCACCAGCCTTCCTGGGTGAGATAAAACCTTCAAATATTGCATCCATGCAGTAGAGACCAAAGAGCGAAGGAAAGTCAAGCAGAACAAAGCAATTACCAGGGTGGAATTCTGCCAGCAGAGAGTTTCCCCTTCTGCCCTTCACACAACAATCTATTTGCAACCGAAACTGGATTCTTGATTCCTAAAAAAAAAAAAAAATTAGCAAAAAAAAAAAAAAGGAACAAAACATTAAAAATATTTTCCTCTCATAGCACTATACAGTTCATTTTGGCAGTGGAACTCAGATTCCTTTAATTTCCAAGGTTTTTAAGAGACACCTTATGTTTCAATGTAGTAACAACATTTCAGTTTTCCCTTCACATGCTGTTGGTAGTGACAAAGCCTTCCAGTCGACATCTCCTCCACTTTTTTTTAAAAGCTATATTGAAATAGGAGGAGTGATCACCTACCACAGAAATCTCATGTAAAATCCATTGTATTTAAGGGTCAAAGATGTTTATAAGCGTTAATTTTTCTAGCTGGAATTTTTATTTGGATCTATCTGGCCAGAACAGAAATTATAGAACTCAGATGTCTCACACTCTCAGTTTCCTCCTTCCCCATGGTTGGAAGGATACACTTTGTAACAAATAAGGCTTGAAACACTTAATTTTACTATTTATTTTAGATTTATGTCTACATGAGGAAGCTATTACCACAGTTTAGAACTATTCTAGGATAAAGAATAAAGCTTGAAATCTTGTCAGAAAAGCTATTCAATAGTAACAGCTAAGGCAGTTCATATACTTAGAATGAAACCTTAACAATCCCTGTTTGGGACCTTATATTTGTTTTATACTGAAAGCTAAAACTAGGAAAAAAGAGAGAAACACATTAGCTCTCATATTAAATGAGTCCCATATGCAAATAAATTACCTGAGCACAAAACCAAATAAAAAGCCTAATTTAAATACTTGTAATATTTTTAACAACTGAATGTTATTACACTATCATTCCTCAAATTCATCTCAGCAAACTGAGTCCCACTGCAAATACTGTGTGCTATGTCAAAGGATTATCAGTGAACTAATAAGACAACATGTTACACCAAGAAATTAACATAAACCAGCATTTCAGGGAGCAGGACTGCCTCCTCCTTTTTTAAAGGAGCAGAATTTATTTAAACACAACAGAATTTACAATAAGTCTCCCTTCAAATCAGTAATAAAAACCCCGAAATTGATCTTTGCACTTAAATCAGCAGTTAGCTTTATAATTAACATACCACTCAGTGCTCCAACAGCTCCAAAATTCAATGACTTTCCATCCATTATACTGGCATCACATTCTATCTCACCCAGCAGGTTTAGGTTAGATCCCAATCCTGCATTTGTAAAAGGAGAATCCTAAAAATAAGAATAGAACACTATAAGGCCACATCCATAACAGATAGATCAAACCTCTGTATAAGTGATCTGATGGCACTGATCTTGGTGCAATGCATTTTCTTATTTTAGTAGCTTAATCTTGCACAACAAAAACAAAGGCAAATTGAACAGAGCATCTAAAATTACTACAGTGGACAGCTTTCACCTCTGTAGGGTGTGATATATCTCAAATGTAATAATGCACTAATATAAAAACCAATTGCCTAACAATTAATTTCTATACAAGCAAAAGCCTTGCAATACAAGTGAAAATCTCTCCCTCCCCCAAAGTACACACCTCCTTGTTCCTTAACCCATGAAGTAACATTTAAGTAACATCTTATAATCACTGCACAGACCAGTCTATCTTTGAAACTCCTAAGTATGACACTACAGCAAAACAGAACTGCCCTTTTTCTGAACATTCTAAGCCCACAACTGCAGCTCCACATGCAGAAATGATGAACTGGCATCACTGAAAATCCACTTTGTAAAATTCCTATTTGACCAGTGGCACAGGGACTGTGGTCTGGAAGCTTCTTGACTAAAAACCAATTCCTATTTCATAGAAACTATGGAATAACATTTTAACAAGATCACAAAGCTAACTCCTTTTTTGTTAACAACTTCTGTTGCTTTTAATAAACCCAAGGTTGTCAAAGAGCAAGTTCTGCATGCTAGAACTAAACCCCATTTTTATCCTTCATTTCATCAGAGCATCCCCATAACTTCAAAACCACAAAATTTCAAAGTAGCACAGTTCAGCAGTCTCACTGCCAGTTCAGTACAAGCCCCTCTTCTATATGAAAGGAATATAGGACAAAGAAATAATAGCTAAATCAAATTTCAGAGAGATGCTGCATGCTTTCAGAGTTTCCTATGTTTAAATTACATCAGTGTAACAACCTGATGCAACGAGGAACAATGTTTGTCTAGACCAGTGTGTCTTTTACAACGTGCCCAAAACCCTCTAACTTTAAAGAATCCAAGTGTGCACTGTAGAAGTATGACATCTCATTTCACTGATGAGTAATAAAAGCTGAACCAGGAAACAAATTACTGGAAACAGCTCAAAGTTTTGTCTTACTTTTAAAATTAACTGGATGGGTTTTGAACATTCTAATCTACAATGAATTTAAAGAAATAAGAGGTGAGCACATAGAAATGAAAAATAAATCTGATGTCAGTTAAGCTTTTATTAACTTTCAAAACAGCAAGTAGTGAGTAAATTCAAAATCTGTTCTGCAAGATGTTGATTCAAATTTACAGAGACATGTAAAGAGTTCTCAGTGTTTGAGTCACCAAAACACTATCTTTCTGAAGAATCATGAATACAAGATCCCTGGCTAATACATAATCATGAAACTGGCCTTTATTTTCTGCTTTTTCCTTCTGAAGCAGCACAAGATTTTATCCTATTTTATCCCATACCACAATACTTCTTCCAATTCACTGTGTATATTCATTTTGTTGTTTATTTTGACAGCAACACCTCACAGCACATAAGTAAATTTGAAAATATTTTCGGATAATGAAACATTTACAGTGTAGAATGCACAAACAATTTTCTGTAGAAAGTGGATGGGTGGGGGAAAATATGTTTAGAAACAGCTGACAGCCTTAAAAAGGCAGAAGATGCAGAGTAGCTGCTGGTTTAACTTGCTTCATTGCTCCTCAGGCTCTACAAATATGAAGAAAACTAAATCAGTGAAGTTTAGGAAAAAAGGGAGCAGAGAAGTGGTGGAAGGAATTGAAAGCAAACAGTGACAGGTACTTGGAAAACACAGTAAAACCAGGAATGCTTAGCATGACCAATACTTGCTCCTAGTGCTGTCCAAGTCCTCTCCCCCTGGATAATCAGAGTGCAAAGACCTGCGAGTCTGGAGACAATTCTCTAATATTCTCTTCCAAATACATTCACTCAGTGCATTATACTTAAAAGAATTAGCAAAGAGGAAAACTATTGTGCTCCACAGATTTTTCGCTGCCACAAAACAGAAACAGCTTTTATCCTAAGAGTACATGTCATGGCCAAATAAAGGGAGTAAGAAGGACACACCAGAACAAGTCCTGGTAACACTGTCCAGAATTCCTCTGCACTCAAGGCACAAAGGTCTCTACCATCTGGTAAAGGCAATAATCAAAAGAGGCCAAGGAAAAAATACAGGATACAGAGCTCACTTTATTTCACAGGATCTATAAGTGCTGCATGCTTTGGCATAGCACCTTCACTGGCACAACCTCAAGGATGCACCAAGACACAATTTAGAACAAAGGGAACATCACCTACTTCCCCCTATAGAATATTTATTAGAACACTAAACTATTTTTGATAATAAGAACTCCACACCAAATTGCAGATGTCTCTTTGGTGGGGTAACTCTCATATTAGGACTCAGAATCTTATCAGTAACAACATGAGTAACTTCTCCAGTAAAAAGAAATAAAGACAAAATTTCAATAATCTGTTTAAATTTTCTATGGAGTTTCAATTAGCTTTAGAATCAGATTACATTCAATTAAGAAAAAAGGCTCAGAATTCTAAGAGGAAGATGGTTTAACTTCACGCATCTGAAAGGTAATCTGAAAACAGCTTTAGAGAGACTGGGTGTGAACATATGGAATTTTTTGTATCTACCTGCATTTCTCTGAAGTGAGATAAATGCCTTTGAAACAAGGTAGGGGAAAACATACCTATTTAAAAAAAATGGAAATAAGACATTCACACCTACTTCTATGAATAGGCAAAGATATGAACTACACCACACAAATACAATCTCTATTTCAAAACATGAATCTCTGCAAAGTTTGACCAAAAGATTTTAAGAGTCTGATATGTAAGTGGAAGAATATAATGTATAAACATAGAGGTGTATTTTGAAATGAAAACTCAAAACTTACAAGAAATGCAGAAACATTTAAACAGAAGAATGAATGCCTTTAAAGAGGCAAGAAACAAACTGACCTAAGTGAAATTCTTTTCATACCCTCAGACAGAAAAGTGCAGCACTGCAAGATCTGACTACCATAAAATGGGGATGAACCCAACCAAAGCATGTGTCCAGGAAAAGGGAGGACAGGAAAAGAGAAAAAGGTATCTTCAGGAATATATTTTTATTTAAAACCACAGCAGCTATCAGATTTTGTGTTTCTAAGGAAACTGAAAAAGTAAGCAAACCAAGCCTTAGCTTTGCACGTTAACAGCAAGCCTTGCCACCATAGAACACTAAGAAGAGAGAAAAGACAAAAAAAAGGCTATTCAAAGCATTTTAACAAAATGTAACTCTTCAGTTATGTGACAAACACTAGACTTCCTGGCAATGACTCCACAAAGTGTCTCTAACTTACCATGTAAAGCTGTAGCAAAGGAGGTAAGAGAAAGCTTTAAGACGTGAAATAAGAGTTTTGTTTTCCCAAGTTACCCATCTTGCAAAAACTCTCAAGCTTCTGAGGGCATCATTTTTATTTACAGAATCCTTTTTACTTCAAAATGTATTTGCAATTGTCCTGGCAGCAAATACAGGCATCCTGGAATTTCTAGCTGTGGTCAAAGTTGGAATGCTTGAAGATGTTACTCAGCTCTGTAACACATCTAGGCAAACAGTTAAAATGCTCAGATTTCAGTGAACATGAAAGAACATTCCATCCATCTTTGATACAGCCTTGGCCATGGCTGATTTGTACCTTTTAAAGCAAATTCAACACACACTGATTTTAGAAGTTATTTTTCTGTGAGAGTTTCATGACAATCAATATTCTACAAGGATGAGTCACATCCCTTTCAATTACACGAGCAAAAATGTTTTTAGACAACACTTTTGTCACAAATTACTGTCAGTCACTCTGCAGCAAAGCATCATAGTAATGTTTTTCACTGGAATTAATAACTGCCAGTTCATTACCCATTAGAATTTCATCTATGGTGACTGCCTTAAAATGACAAGGATGCTTCTCCTTGAAAGAGAAATCCGTGGGACTAAGACTGTATATTCAAAGGTCTTAACTATTAGGAAAATAATAATAATTAAAAAAAAAAAAAAACCAATTCCTCAAGAAAAAGGTTTTTTCACTGCAAAATTCTGCTGACAACCATAGAAACACACTGCTTGAATATAACGGATCCAAAACATTCTTTGCATGGATCTACAACATGCAAAATAAACTGAGCAATTTCAGTAGCAAGGAGACTGGAACCCAAAATGTGACATCTACTTCCCCATCAATCATATTAACTCCCAATTTAAATGATGTTCACAAAGAATGTTCTACTGAAGTCAGATAAAGAAACAAGTAATCTACATAAATATTAATAAAGGATTACACTAAACTTAGAAACAATTTGAAATCTTCATCACTCTTTACAACTACTGTATGTTCCTAGTACTTGACAGTAGACTTCATTAAGTGTTCCATAGTAAAGGAAAACTTTGAAATTACATAATTTTCTCACAGCCAGACATGAATGCAATCAACCTGTGGTTTTGCTGAAAACAGCACATTTTAAGTGGGTTGTATGAGGTCTCCTCCCCCCACCAAAAAAACCTGTTTAATAATTTCACTGTGTTTCAAGAAAAATCCAGGCATCATATGGTGGCTGATAGCAAGGGTGCAAAAATTAAGAGTACTGCAATAATGTCTTTGTGGAAGTAAACAATGAGTCTTACAAAATACCTTGCCCAGACCATTTTGTTACCAAAGGCTGACAGAGGTAACACGTGCATTTGTTTCTCTGCAATACAGAGTTCTTAAACCACAAAACATACCTGCCTTAATGACCTTATCAAATACAGCTGATGCTTATGAAGACCAGCACGGATGTTTTAACAATATTCTCTGTCAGTCTTGTTCCTTTGCAAAAGAAATCCACCTTTTCCTCTAGTTAATTATTACTATTATTGTATTCACAGAACACCATTTCACTTGAGTCACACAGTCCAACAAAGAAAGGTTATTTTTTCTGCACTTAGAGCCTGAAAAAATAAAACACAGACAGCATACCACAAGCAAACTGTCTGCTTGATCATAAAAGATCAAGAGCAACTCTTGTGCCTCAACAACTCTTTGAAGTGATGCCTTTTGGATGAGCTGCAATCCTGTATAACAGGAGTTCTGTAATTGAGTGGAACTGAGGAAAAACATTCATCTCTTGCAATATTTCCATGAAAAGATATTTTGCCTTGCAAAGATTACAAATTTTGGAATACAGCATTAGAAGTCTGAGAGAACTGTAAAAGTGATTAAATATTTACACATAAACTCATAGCAATGTGACCTACAGAAACCAAAATATCAAGAAGTTACAGTCAGTATATTTATAATGAAATCTGTTATCATTTAATACAATATTCTGTTGTTCTGCATCTTCATTTGTGTTACAGGGATACAAGAAGACAGTTTCACACAGATTTGTTATTTATTTGTCAACTTCAAATGCTACAACACATTGTTCATGCTAGTATAATATAAATATTATAATATACACAAAAGAGTGACAGCTCACTAGAGAAACCGTCAACACAAACCTGCATTTTTGCTCATAAAATTAATGAGAAAAACTATTCTGATTGCTTTGTTGACTTACCACGTGTAGTTTGCTTCCCATAGAGCACCAGAAAAACCACCAGTACTAAACCAGAAGATGCAGCTCCAGAAATGACAGAGATGTCTGGAGATGCTGCTCAAAATGAGGTATGAGTAGATACAAACTGTTCCATATTTTGGAAGCTGGCAGTCTAACACTTGGGAGTTTCTCACACCAGATCCAAAAATCTGCCACTGCAAACCACACCATTTTCTGGTTTGGGTACAAATTTGACTTTCCCTCAATGTAATTGCATAACTAACTACTTTAATGTAAAGAAGGCCAAATCCCACACCCAGTACTCCCTATTCCAGTAACAGACAGAACCTTCAATTAAGAGATTATATAAATCACTTAATGAATAAATTAAAGTAAATAATTACATTAATGACTGCACTACAACCTGAACAAAATAACATTTAATCTTAAAAACAGGAAAAAGGAAAAAAACATTTTGTACAACAGAACATAAAAATACTACCTAAGACAATTGCCAAACCAAAAAGTGGAATGACAGCAGGCATTAGTACAGTAGTAGCAAGATAGATAAGGAGAAAAAGGATTCTGATTGGAGTAATTAGAAGAAAACTTTTTAATCTTAGAGCCATAACTTGTTCTACAGAAGCTGCTTCAGAGTATTTAAATCTACTAAAGTAAAAGTCTCTTGGGGATAACAAAAACATATAAACTATTTACCCCAGACACAGCTGCAAAGAGATCTACAACTGTTCGGTCAAGCTTTTCAAAATATGTTTTTCTCTGTAGCTCAGGAACACAATAAAAATCACAACTCAAAGTAGATTTTTATTTTTGCTTTCCACTGAGGAGGGAGCTGACACACAAACCAGTTTCATGGAGTGAGAGCAGCCTCAGTGAGCTTAGGGAAGTGCATCGTAAATAATTCCATGAGAGAGACACCCACTGCTTTCTGTGAGCCATACTCTAATGTGTAAGATAACACATGAAAGCATATTTGAACAGCTCACTGAGACCCACAGGAGTGCTAAAAGCCAAGGCACTTGCCAAGTTCACAGTGTGACTGAAGCCTTGGCTACCACTCAGCATGTCTAACACATACTGAAGTATGCACTTACTGCCTGCCTTACACTATCCCCATCAAGTACATTAATGAACACTTTCCCAACATCTGGATAAGCAAATCCACTGCTAATCCTCTTGGAATACTACCATAAATTCCAAGTGCAGGAAATTATTTTTACAGCACAACACCTACCTTGCTTTCCTTTTTTTTTAACTAATAAAGTTGGAGAGGAAGAAGCAATTACTACTTACAGGAGAAGAGGAATACCTGTTTCCATCATTACTGTCATAAAGGATTACTGGATCTGGGACAATGACCAAACTGCTTCATTTACCACCCAGAAATGTTTAGCTTTACTCACGTCTATATTATTTCATGGGGACCTTCACTGAAGGCAGATGCTATAAAAACCTCATCACTTCAAAAAGACACTTTTCCAAAAACCTCACCAGCAGCTGCTCACCAAGATGTTCTAGCTTAATTAACAAGTACTGTTTTGAAATAAAAACATTACTTGCCCAATTCCTCTACACATATTTTGTCATAATAATCAAAACCAGTAGGATATAGTTTCTCTCTCTAAGAAGCAGAGCCAGAACAACCTGTCTGTAGCTCAGCAAGCCAGAAATTCAGTTCCTTACAAAGTGTTCAGTAAATCTTCAATTACTGCATTTATTCTTAAAGGGTAAAGACTATCTGATAAGGCACACCTAAAATGACAACCAAATTGCACCAACTAGAAAACGTTAATTCAGTTTGCATATTTATAAAGTACTTTACACCAAAATATAGCGGAAAAGCAAAAGATAAAAGTAGTGTAGCACAAAAACAAAAATCCACTGAGATTGCCCATTTAACACCCCCTACAGAAAGGTCTGGCAAGATTTACCCAAGAGTTATATTTACTACTAGTCAGAAATTCATACCTCTAATTCTATAAGTGCTGCAGTCACTGCATCTGTTGCAAGAGCACCAGCCTGTAGCTTTTCAATTGCCTGTAAAACACAAGTTGTAGCTGATGATTAGGAAATTCTATTATTCTGTGACTGAGCCCTACATTTTTCTATTCCTGTATAAAATAAAATCTTCACCAAATTATTTTAAAATCTAAGAGTGTAAGAACAAGAAGCACTGGAAAAAGTCAGTATGAATCATATGAGGGCAGATCTGAAGGTATGATTTTACTATTATGACATTGTGACACTGTATTTAGTAGCAGATTTCTGCATAGTCAAATTTCTATCAAAATAACTTCTTATACTTCATGTCCTCAAACACCAAATGTCAGTCAACAAGTTTCAACTTTCCCTTCCAAGCTCCAACACGAATTTCTAGTACCACATATAGCAATTACCATAAAATTGAAGATAACTTCTCAACTTCATCTAAAAACCAATACAAATCACCTAAAATAATGTTACCTTCAAATAGCATACAGACACAACAATTGTAGAGCCTAACAGTATTTATTATATCCATACTGAACGAGATCTTACAATCAAGCTTTCTCAGGGAACCCCAGAAAATAACTCTGGCTGCAAGACAAACCTGAAACTGTTTATTCTTCACAGAAGTTATTGATGTTGGCTACTCAGCTCAAGAGTAGCTACACAGAATCTCAAATTGGACTTGAATTCAACAGCAGATCTCATATGACCAGCTGGAAAATTACTTTCACCAAGGCTAAAAAAGCCAGTGTTAAATTTGGATAATTTGCGAGGCCTCTCATTGCAAAATTAGATTGGTATTACGATTGAGCAACAAACTGTAACACAAAGTGATAATTATCAGAGACCAATTCTGAAACTCTTTTAAAAATCCTGCCAAGCTCCTTCTCCCTGCACTAAAAATTTTAGAGAGAGGTCTTCCAGCTACTCATTCAATACTTAAAAGACAGGACTTTCCAGCTCCAAAGCAAAGTTCTTGGAAGAGATGAAAACATATTAATTTCAAGGGAAATGAAAATCTTGCCATTTCTCCGTTTCCAACTTTGATTTTTTTTTAGTTTTGTTTTTCCTGTTCCTACCTCCCTGCCTATTAAGAGGGTAAGAGCTATCAAGAATATAATAATTACAGAAATCCCTGCATTCACAGAGCAACCTGGATGCTAGAGTTTAAATAAATTCCAAAAAGTGGATGTGGAAGAAATCTGTATATAGATATCATACTTAGCTCCAGAAAGCCTGGAGAAGTGCAGGAAGCTGTAGGAATACTCCTTATAGGTACCACTGTGACCTTCTCTTGTTCTCCCACTGTTCATTTGGTGTCTGCTATTTGCCAGCACTGATGAGAATGTTGCTGCATCTCATGGCCTGCACTGTCCTGCCTCTGTATCATCTTAAGTGTTTCTGCTCTGGTTTCCCTCATTTCCTTCTATAAAAACATACAGCCCAAGCAGCTAAATCCAGATATTTCTTGTGTTACCCAGTACAGGACTGTGGAGCTGGTGACATGTACCTTCTGGCAGGCTCTTTTGCACACATGCTTGTACTCTTTAGCTTTGGATTCAGAATGATAACCTGCACCTGCAATTGAAACAGAAGGAAAATACATTATACTACCTGGCAAACTACAGCCTGCAGTTCACACAGAGATTTAAGACACAGGCAGATACACTTTTCCTTATTCTGGATTACACTGGCATTTCCTATCAATGATTGACAACTTTATGCATTCAAACACAGAATCAAACACACTCAGTAAAATACAGGATACAGATGATATAGCCAGAAGCATGCAGGTATAAATATCAGCATCAATCTCTTCCTAGAAAAACGTTCCAAGAGATTCCAGTTTCACTCATTCTTGGAGGATTTCCAGTATAGCTTTTTTCTATACTGTCCATTATTGGGCAAAACTCTCAGTTTTAAGTCAAACTCTGATTTTCTTTTTTTCCACAATTCTGCTCATTTTCTCATGTTTATGCTATGTTTTTAAAACTTGTTACTCCTAACTTAGAACAAGGAGTTCCTTCAAATGAAACTCATACAGATTTTTCACCTTTTTTCTTATTCTCAGTCTTTATCCTGCTGTATTGAACCATTCTGCCTTATTTTGAAGCCACTGCCCCTACTTCCACACCTGAAAAGTTTATCAGTGCCACCATTCAACTAAATGCAGCATCAGAAAAACAAGAGTGGCACATATTTAAAATCTAATTCTGTTTTACCAGGTTTTGCATCTAAAACCATGCTTGTATTTACCACAACTTCCCTTCGCTCACCTTTAGAAATATTATTTTTGAGAAAGTCTAAAATAAGCTTTAACACTAATACCAAAGTGACCCAGCAAAGGGTCACTATATTGAGCAATTTCATTTGCCCTTAAAATAGAATACCAAGGTCATCAAACATCAACCCAGAATAAATGATTTAAGGTTTGGGGCTGTTTTTTTAATCTTAATGATTTTATAAAGCAAGTAACATGTTGGCTTTTCAAATGTTTTAGGCATGACCAGGCCACTTTCCTCTATTTCACCTCATGTACTCACACAGATGCTCAATATACACCCAGATATAAGCATTGTCACCTTCATGATTCATAGTATTTAATAAAGAACCTATGAAAGAAGAATTTATGAGCAAGATACACATAATACGTAATTTCTGCATCAGATCTGAGTAGAGGAGGCCTTCATTACATGTGGAAAGAATAAACAGTAACTCACTTAAATATGAACAAGATCAAAAAAACAGATTCAGAAGGAAAAAAGAGCTCTGCAAAAAACAGCCTAAGCAGATTTCAGAAGGTCTTAGCTGGACTGTCCTCATGGACAAGCTAGACAAGAAACCATCAGCAATGAAAGAAAGGACTGTATTTGATCCTTCCATAGATAAAGAAACAGACTGAAATATCTCACTCATTTTGTAGGTTTGCCAAGCTTAGCAGACAACTACAGAATACAACATTTTATAATCATTTACCTTTAGGAAGGAGAAGAAAAATATCATCCAGAACACCCAAATAACAACACTATGATTAAGACTTTCCTGTGCAACTTCCAATCAGACTCCTCATTCTGAGACTTGAACACAGAGTTAATGTCACTTTATTAGCACATTAGTAGTCCAAAGCCACTATAAAATTTTTGTTGCTAACTAGTTTGATATCAAAATATGCACTATTTCCATTCCAGCTGTTCTGCTTCCACATCTTACCTGCATGGACAAGCACAAATCCCACTCGTTTCCCTCTTTGGGTTTGCTTTGTTTCGGGCTCTTTGACGACCACTTTTACAGCTGTAACCTGAGATGATTTGGAAGGTAACACTTCTACTGAGCTTATCCCCTTCTCCATGATCATACATTAGGATCACCATCTTCTACTGGGAAGGAGCACACTTCCATTCAAAAATAAACTCTGGAGAGAAATCATCCTAAAACCAGATCACATATATATATATGTTAGACACTGACTTCAAGAGATGAATTTCACACAAATAACCTCAGAAAGAACTTTTAGGAGAGAAGTTTAAACCAAGGAGAACACACCTCTCCAAAGCAGGGTTTCCAAGTTCTGCCTCTTCCCTAGCCAACAGCACTAATGAGACGTAAAATAATCAAAGTCCATGCTGCAAGCTGAAAGAAGCCTTTTCACTACAATATAACTTGAACCTCATGATCTTGCCATACACTGGAAGCAACTGTTAATGTAAGTTTTGCTTTCCATGGTGCCCTGTTTTCCAACAATACAACTAATTTCTCTGCTCATCACATCTAACTGGCACATGACTAACCCTTTAAAACACCACACATTTTCCTTTCTATGCAAAAAAAGCCTGTTTAAGATCCTATAATGAACTCCTATTCTTCTATACTGTTTCATCCCATCTCCTTATAATTCCCCACTAATGTGCAGCAGGAAAAGAAAAAATAAATTAACTTTTTTTTAATGACAAATTATTTCTAAAACAAAACCAAGTAAGCCTAAAACAGTCAAACAATGTTTGTCTGGGTAAGAAGAGCTACTATGATTACTAGTGAACCTCCACATCCTTAAGTCAAGCTCGAATAATTAATAACTTTATTGGCTTTGATGGTTACCCTTAAGATGCTAAGGAAATTAATGCTTATAGAAAGCTAATGGAAATATTGTCAGTATTACCTACTACATGAAATAAAAAAAATAACAATACAGAATGATGTATTTATCAGGAGTTGCCAAAGTGTCTGTATTTACTGCTGCTCTTATCCACAGCTTACTACATATTAATCCTGACAAAACCATTTGTCTACTTCAGAAGGTAAAACAGAGACATTTCACACACTGAATTACTTAAGGAAGTGAAAAGCATGTAGTGCTAATGCAGAAATGGAGAAAAACTCTGTAATACATTAAGATAGTTTATATATTAAGAACTAGATGAATGTGAAGGTCTCTTCCAATCCAAACCATTCTCTGACTCTACATCTCTACATTCCAGTATAACATCTATCAATCCTACCATCTCAAAAAGGACTTTATAACCCAAGAACACTGGAAAGCGAACAGAAAAATGAGATGTTTAACGCATAAGACTTAAACCACTGACTCCTCAAATGCCAATTGGCTTACTCCAGCAATTAAATACCACTCCATTTAAATGGCCCAAGCTATGTAAATGATGTCAAGCAAGATTCAGCAGTGCCACAGAACAAACCAGCTGGTTTGCCACAACTATTCTTTTGATAAGAAGAATCAGCACAGCACTGGAGGAAGTTATTTATCTACCACAATTTCTTCCTAAATACTAAACATACCTAGTAATCTTCATACAGTTATAAATTTACTTTTTAAAATAAAATATGAACTTGTTGTTATAATTATATATGTCCAATACAAAATGAAAGGCCACTACAATACATAGGCTCTACAGAGAGAAAGTGTTTACGGATTATATCCGATTGTAATGGACACTTGAGAACATTTCAGAGCTAAGATTAAAGTATTCATCACTGCATTTACTTCCTTTCTACCAATAGTAAAGATGGCTCCCGCGACCATCGGTTCTCTTTGCTGCATCTTGCTACACCCTCCAGAAAGTCACTCCTACAACAAGGGCACAGCACAGACTTCAGTAAAGAAACAGAGGAGCAAGTAAGGAATTGAAACTGTCACGGGAATGGAAGAAATAGTGGGGTAGTAGGAAAAGCAGTAATGATGATAAAATGGCTTTTGTAAATTAAGCCAATGATGTCACTTGAAGACTTACTAACAGTGTAACTGCAGGCTGGAAATCCTCTTTAGGCCTTTGCACAGAGGTGGGTCTAAGGATGTGTTTATATTTATAGAGAACATACAGGCAACCCAACCTATCTCTCGTTTGCTTCCATTTGTAACACTTCCTCCAAATCAACTCAATTTTCTCAAACACCTCCCATCTCAAACTGTTCTTCAAGTCCTTTTACATTTCATTCACAAACCTGCTGCTTCCACTTGTTAAGCTCCCACTGGACCCAACTTTTCCCTTTCAATCCTCTTTTAGGATTTATCACTTCTCCCTGCTGGGCTGTCACGCTCGCACCACTCTTGACTCGATTCCTCCTTGCTACACATTTCCCGTGCAGCGGCAGGCACGGTGGAAGAGCACACACCAGGACCAGGAACCAGAACGCTTTCACCGAAACAGCCAAGGAACGCCCTGAGCGCCCGGCAGCAGCGGCCCGGCCTCCTGCCCGGGCGCGGGGCGGGCGCAGCCCCGCTCCCGCCGGGGCGCGGCCGGCAGCGAGCGGAGCGCGGGGCGGGCCGGGCCGCCGCCGCGCCCCCGCCCCGACCGCCGCGGCCCGGCCCCGCTCCCAGCGCCGCGGGCAGGGCGCGCACGGGAGAGGCCGTGCCGGGCAGCGGCGGCCCGGGGCAGCCCCGCCGCACTCACCCTGCGCCGCCGCCATCCGGGACCGCCCGCTCGTTGCCGCGGTGAGCGGAGGCGGCCCGCCCCCGCCCCGCGCCCATTGGCCGGGCCGCGCCCGCCGGCGGATGTGGCGCCGCTGCTGAGCGGCGTTCCGCGGGGCCAATGGCGCGGGGCGGGCGCGGCGGGGCCGGCCGGGACGGCGGTCCCCGGGACGGCGATCCCCGGGAGGGCGATCCCCGGGACGGCGATCCCCGGGACGGCGGTCCCCGGGACGGCGGTCCCCGGGACGGCGGTCCCCGGGAGAGGGATCCCCGGGACGGCGATCTCTAGGAGAGCGATCCCCGGGAGGGCGATCCCCGGGAGAGCGATCCCCGGGAGGGCGATCCCCGGGAGGGCGATCCCCGGGATGGGACAGCGACCCCCGGGATGGGACAGCGCTCCCCGGGATGGGACAGGGATCCCCGGGATGGGACAGCGCTCCCCGGGACGGCGATCCCCGGGAGAGGGATCCCCGGGAGAGCGATCCCCGGGAGAGGGATCCCCGGGACGGCGATCTCTAGGAGAGCGATCCCCGGGAGGGCGATCCCCGGGAGAGCGATCTCTAGGAGAGCGATCCCCGGGACGGCGATCCCCGGGATGGGACGGCGATCCCCGCCGCGGTCCGGCCGCACGGTCGGAGCCAGGCTCGGCCTCCGGGCACAGCGGCACAGCCCCCCGGTGCCATCGGTGTGTCAAGGGGATGGATAGTAACCTCCAGTGTTGTTGCCGTGAGCCCCAGGGCAATATACCTGTATCTCGTATCAATATGCGTGTGTATCGTATCACATATAATCAATATTATAGAATATGTGATGTATCTCTATATCTATGCAATATACATATATACCTATATCTCACATCAATATGCGTGTGTATCATACCAATACAAAATCAATATAGGAATCATAGAATATGTGATGTATCTCTATGCAATATACATATATATCATATATATAATACAATATGCAGTGTACAAATATATAAATATGCTACATACCCATATATCATATCAATACACATATTTCTATCAATATGCAGATATAGTTTAGCAATATACATACATATCATCCAACATGCAATACAACTATATATCAGCATACAATGTAGATATGTCATGCAATATGCATATTAATATACATAGATATGCAATTATATGTGTATATGTATATATACATTAATATGCAATGTGCATAGTAATATGCATGTAAATGCAATTATATGTATATATGTATATATGTATAGGCATATATAAACATGCAATATGTATATTAATATACATATATTAATATGCCATATACATATGTACAATTACACATAAATATAACACAGTATGCACTATATAATACAACATACACATATCCATGTAGGATACATGTATATCTACACATGTGACTTCTCATAGCTACTCAAAACTAACCTTATTGATTAAAAATATGTGTATTTCATAATACAGTTGCTAGGAAATCCTCACAACAATCAGGTATTTTACATCTTTCTGCTTCAATGAGCATTTAACTATTGTGTTCTGCTAGAGATAATAAGTTTTTATTAACTTCTGTCCACTTTGTTGTAGAGGTGGTATAAAAAACACATTGTTTACTGAAGTTGCCTTTCCAGGATCAAGGACAGCTGTATGTGAATCCCATTTCCATGGTACCTTCTCTGATGGTCACTATCATCAGTCCTGGGGACCAGCTGTGTATGTGTGAGACAGTTCATTATCCCAGTCCACACAGTCCACTGTTCCCAAAGTACCTCCACACTTCCAGCCTGCTGCTCCTCTTCTTCATAGAACCATGAAATGAGTCCAGATGTCCTTATAGATTTACTTTTATTGTAAATTTATTTTATCTGACAGCTGAAATTCTCACTTGCAAAGCTTGGCCTTTTAAAGTAGAAACTCTAAAGCTTTTAATACATCAAGAGAAGGTTGCTCTGTTTGCAGAATTCACTTACTTTCTTGCTGAAGCTGCACATGGGCAGTGAAATGATATCGATTATACACAATATTATCCTGACCCCTCTAGATGAAATAGATTTTAACTCCTCAGTTTTATTTTCTTAGGAGTAAGTATGTAGCTATTACACTGGTTCCTGCAACAGTGAGCAATATAATGCATTCTGTGCAAACAAGCTGTCAGAAAATCACCTGCTTCAGCCAAACTACAGGTTTTGAAAAGAAAATTTCTACGGTGCCTCTCTGACAATGAATTCATTCACTACTAATAATAGGTGTCTTTCTAAATAAACTATTTTAATAATAATACAAAGCTGTATGAGTAATCTTGCAGTATATTGCTCCATTTGCCTAGCAGGGGTTGCATCTAAGTCCTTCCACACTTTCTCGCTCCTTCCTCTCTGGAGCCCGTTCCCCTGCAGGCAGCGTTGGCGCAGGTGACATGACGTGGCAATGCACTGTGGCAGCCCAGAAAACAACCCTGCTCCAGGCTGCATCCAGAGCCCTGCGGGCAGCAGATGAGGGAGGGGATTCTGCCTCTCTGCCCCCTCTCTGGTGTGACCCCAGCTGCAGGGCTGTGTCCAGATCTGGGGTGGCCAGCATTGGAAGGACACAGAGCTGTTGGAGTGAGGCCAGAAGAAGCCACCAAGATGATCAGAGCGATGGAGCAGCTTTCCTTGAGGAAAGCCTGAGAGATTTGGGGTTGTTCAGCCTGGAGAAGAGAAGGCTCAGGGGTGACCTAATTGTGACCTTCCAGTACCTGAAGGGAGCCTACAAGAAGGATGGACAGAGACTGTTCACTAGAGCATGGAGTGACAGGACAAGGGGGAATGACTTCCTAGTAACACCAATTTCATTCACTAGCCAAAATAGATTTAGTAGCAAATAATAACTAGCAACAGATTGCTTACACTTCTTACTGTCATCAAGAGAAGTGTCATTTGCTTTCATGTTTGTGGTGAACACAGGCTATACCATGTATTAAACATCAGCAGGAACTTGCAATGAAGTGGCAAGAACCACACAAAGAATTGTAGAACCATAGAACGGTTTGGGCTGGATGGAGCTTTTAAAGAACATCTAATCCAAACCCCCCTGCTGTGGATAGGGACATCTGGAAACTAACTTTTTCAGCCCCACACTTTATTCCACCTCCATCACATCCTAATTGCTCTACACAGGATCTCCCCCAGGAATTCAGAGGGCTCCTCCCTGGCCCGCCTAATAGTCACAGAAAATCTTTCTGTAGATTTTTTTCCCAGTAAAAATGTGCTTCCACTTTTGTATCATTGACTTCTTTTTTTCAAAGACCAGCCTTACATTTTTAACAATGCAAAATATGTCAGGAACAAATGCAAGTCTTTTTCAACACAAGTTTTTGGCACACAAAACTATGTGGCTTTTGGAGAGCAGTTTTGTCTTCCACATTACCAGGTGCTTCCTATTCTGTTGGACAAAACTACAAGGAAATAACATGCACTCCACAAACCCTCAGGAAAACTTTGGCTTTCTTTCACAGATTTTAACCTGAGGTCCAAATCCAAGTTGCAAGTTGCTTTGTTACCTTTTTTTTTTTTTTTTTTTTGTTTTTGTTTTATTTCAAGCCCTTGTTATTCTTAACAGTGCTGAACTGAACCAAGGAGATTCCTCAAAGTACTTTTTTTCTTCTCAGATGGCAATAGGTACATATGAGGTAGGACAGACTGATTCGAGAGAAAAGGAAGGTGTTGGTAAAAAAAAGACTGCAATATGATACTGGCTTTCACATTGTATATATTAGTTTTTGCACTGATCATGTATACCTTTGTTTAGTTGTTTGTCAGTATAACAATAAGTTTAAGTACATACTGCATATCTTATAGAAATAGTAGTGGGATGAATATACTATCTTACAGGCCTTAGCTGAACACTAGGTTTTAAAATACCTCTATCTAACCAAACAAACGGTGTAAAGTGAACATGGTGTTCCCCTTTCCTTGACTGAATCCTCCAAGTGATAAGATAACCATGACACAAACCAGAGCACTGGAGGACAATTAGAGAATACCATGTTAAATTTAAGGAGGGCATACTAAATTCTTGTCAGAGGATGTGAAACAGCAGGATGGAGATACAAGAAGAAATTAAATATATTGACCCAGGATATCATGCAGATAAACCGGAGCGTGAAGCCAAAAACAGGAGTTCCTAAAACATCAGAAAGTCCACAAGAATGTTTAAATAATGTATGAAACACATGAATATGCATGTACCTCAGTGATGTAACCATATAAAGATAACAATGTTGGGATATACCCCTGTGTTCTTTGGCTGTCCACCAGGAGCACCCCAGAGCTGGACTTTCGTCTCTTATTTTAGCCTTTATCAAACCTTACAAAAACCCTTTATCTTGAGCTTCCCAACCAAGATGCTCCCTCAGCACTCAGTAACTTGAGAACAAATCCAACAACAAAAACTTCTGATTACATAAAATGATTATACGTTAAGCACTTACAGGATACCCAATACACACTACCATACAACAAAATAATTATTTAAACCGATATTTAAAATCACTATGAAGTCTGCATTCACCTTTCCATACATTTTGTCTATGACTTGCAAGTAGAGGCAAGGCTTCCTAACAGGAGAAAGTAGCCATGTGAAGATAGAACATAATTTATACAATCTAATTTAAATTAGAAAGAAATCCTCACAATTTGTGACTTCTAAATTTTATAACCAGATTTTTCAAATTACTCCTCCAGCAAAGTTCATATCAAGGACAGAGGCATTGCAGGAGGACAGAGGTTCTGGTGGAGTTCTGTACCAGTGAGTCACTCAGCATATCTGGGCAATCTGCAGGAGCAGAGATCCACTGATTCCACTTTGATTTCCAGCTAGAAAAGCACCAAACTGAAAAGAAAAGCACCAATAACACAGAAGTGTTTGGTAGAACTCAGCAGGGTTAGAGGATTCAAGAGACAGCGTAGTTTGTTGTTGCCTTTCATTTCCCAACACATCTGTTTTCCATACAAATTACTGAACAAAATTATGGGAGACTTTCAATCGACCCAGTATTAAAACAAAGTAACTCTGAAGATGTTAAAATGTTTATGATAAGTAATTACATTTAAAACAGTCTCCAAGTATTCAATAGGAACATCATTGCAAAGCACTCTTGTAAAATCCATCTCCACCTGTATTTGTGTATTATGTTCCTTAATACCTTTGGGTTTTTTGGTCATTCTACAGCCTCCCATGTATTAATCCAGCTCTCTTATCTCCTTTACATACTGAGATAAATTTACTTGCTATAAACACTGGTTTTGATTATCAATAGTTTTAATCTCTGATTCATAGAAGTCTTTGTTTAGATTAGTAGAACATTTTAGAAATTAAAAATGTCTTTAAAATGGAAAATTACCTTTCAGCTCCTGGTTTCTAAAATTTTCAGTGTTTCTTGTAATGCCATGTTGTATTTCCATTGTAGCTGATACAGCAAACTTTTAAAAAAATCCCAACACCCCAACTCACACCCAACCTTAATCAATGGCCGTACTCCAGGGAAGAGTGATCATTTTCTACTTACTGTATTCTCCCTGCACCTTTGATACCTTCATCACCAGCACTGACATGGCCAAACAAGATGTTTTCTAAAACTGTACCATCTAGATCTGCCTTTGATTTTTTTCCTTTCCTCTTCCCATCCCCTCTTTGTTTTTTTTAACACTTGCAATACTGGAAGACCTTGTATAAGTATCATATTCATGGAAATGTAATAACAATAACAAAAAGTTTATTTTGATGCAATTTCATTTAGGCGTGAAATAAAAAAACACAGCTAGTACCCAAAATTCGTTTGGGCCAATTTAAAATATTTATTTCCAAAGTATGTCAATGAAACACTTCTAAAGGGCAATATTTCCACTAATTAGTTCTATTACCTTCAAGTATTAAAAAGAGAAATGTATAAAGCATTTATGCAATCTTTTAAAAAATCTATGAAAAGCTTGTATACAAAATTTTGTCCATTTGTAGTTATATTATTACCTTCTTTATCAGGACAGGTATGTTTTACAGACTTCCGTGGAATTAAAAACTTTAAAACCACTTAGTTTCAGCAATAAACCTCTGCAGAATGGTTTTTATTATTTATAAATAAACCCATAATCATGATGTTTTTAGCCATTTTCAGTGCTTCTATTATTTTTAAGAGATGACATGATACAAAACAAATCACCCCAAAACCATCATTTCCTTACATATATGCAAAACGGTATTTGTTGTGGCATAAGAAAAGAGTGATTATTACTCTGAACACTTCACAATTCACCAACATAGTTAAATGAATTTTCAGGATATTTTAGGTGGACAGGAATTAGAGCAGGCCACAGTAACTTAAACAGATGTCTCCAGTTAGCAGGGCTTGGACTAAAGTAAAGGCTGAGTAAAATCAAAGTTCAGTTATTTGAATTTCTGCTTTTTCCGTGCCTGAAACTCTTGGGTTTTATGTTTGACTGACTTTATTAGCATTGATAGGGCAGGATTTATGGCTTTCTTGGCAACCTCTCCTTTCTTTGCCATCTTGTTCTCCAGGCCCTTGTTTGCCTCCTTGAGATCTTGCTCCTTTTCTTCTCTTCGGCGAGCTTTCTCTTCCAGGATCTTTTCTACTGCTTTTGTCTTTTTGAAATTTGGATCTGAAGGATCCAAATTAAACAGAGGAGAAGTAAACATGGCTTGGAATCTTGAATCAGCAACATTTACCTGAAGTGAGAAAAGAAGCATTTATTTTAGGTAAACTTTTCCCATGACAGCAAAGCTTTTAAGCCTAATAAAACATGAACTGCTCCAGAAGTCATAGTTCATGAGATTCCTGGAGCTGCTTCAGTCACAAAATCAAGAAATACACAATTACCTGGAAGTCATCTTCTAGTAATTCTTTCTTTTTCATAAGAAGTTTCTTTTTCTTCTTGCTCAAATTCTGTTGTTCTATAATCTTTTTATAATTAAAATGTTTTCTGGTGTCATCCTCATCATCCATCATCAGTAGGGCCATTTCAGCCTGTTACAAAATAAGAAAGTCCATGTACACAACGAAAGTTTTCTAGGAAAAAATTCAGCATCACATTAATAAAACCTGTATGAGTCTACATTTGTTTAAATAAGTTGAAATAGGGTCATCAGGGCAGTATTATTTCATCCATAAAAACATTCTTTTAACATTTTGAGGTGTAGTATTAATACAAATTTATTTCCTTCTTATTAGATTTTAAATGAATGCAAATATGCACATTCAATTTTCAACCACAGTAATAATCTCATCTGAAAATTTTACACTATAACTTAGAAATAACTAATGGATACAATTTAATACTGATATTCATATAGCAAGATTAAAACAAAAATATCTGGATTTAAGTGATTCTTTTAGTTAACTTGTTCTGAGAGAGGATGAAAAGAAAACAAAATAGCAAATAACTCACTCTTCAAGGACAAAAATATACAGGACAAGGTTTGAACTCACAAATGTTTCATACAATACTGATGTTAAAAAAATAAAAACTTCGTGGTAGTTTTTGCTCTACGGGCTCTCACTAATAAAATTGTATAGTTTTATTCTACTGCTATCCTACGAAATTCTACAGTTCTGTTCACAAACACATACCAGATACTTGCAGAATTCATACAATGCAACATTTTACACCACTTTACCTTCTGTTTTTCAACTTCATCCTCATCTTCTGAGGTGCTTTCTATTGATTCTGGCTTCTTCTTTAAACCTAAGTGCAAATACAGGGCACAAACATATTTATCCAAGCTTATGCATGAGGGCATAATTTACCTATAGCTAGAACTTCTAAGTACATCTCATTTTCTTGCACTCAGTATTTGAATGTTGGATGTGGAAAAAGGCTGAAAAGTTAAGAAAAACCAGGAAAACTTAAAGCAATAAAAATCCTCTGAATAGTTGTTCAGTTTAAGGAGGCAGCAACATTCAAATGGCATTAATAAGTCAAAACCATGGTTTTACTGTATTTTTCATGGAGCAGTAGAAAGAAGTATCACAATAGTGCAGGCAAACTCATGACATCACACCACTCCCAGGGCATTTTCTTGTGGAAATTAAAATATGATTGACTCTGCTCAGACTGAATATTGTTCTGAGGAAGCTCCCCTACTCCCTTAGCCTTCAGATACACAGTGCTGATAATGACAGATATAATGAACAGTAACAGCATAAGACATTAGTCAAATCTAACTTCTAATGAAAACAGACCTGTTTATAAATCCCACTAAATCAAATTATTCTTTTTGGAATGCCTGTAGATCTTGATCAAGAAAAAACAGGAAAAGCAGAAGGTTTCCTGACCCAAACCACACACTCTGACCTTTGAGCTTAGAATGACATTCCCAGGCAATTTACTGCAGTCCACTGGGGGTACTCTTAAGGAAGATATTTGGCTTCATTTTGTTAGGACAGGTTTGTACTCAGACTAGAAATACAGACATGCCAGACACATGTCAAGTTATATCACTAAGGATACTCTGGAAGAGGATGTATTTCTTGAGAAAGGTTTTTTTTTTGCCTTGACTATTCCCTTGACTATTTCTACATGGATTCCAAACTGGAAATGGATTTCCAGAAGAAACAAACCATCACCATGAAAAAATAAACTATTCTGATGCACAATGCCATCAGCTGAAAAACTAAACTATTGATTTAGTAGTTCCAGAAAATGTGCAGGAAAAGCAGATTCAGATATGATAGTTTTACCTAAATGACACAATTTAAGTTAACGTGTAGAAGGAAGAAATAAATGTCTTCTGTAGGCCTTCAACAACTATGGAATATTTTTATCTTTCAGAAGTGGCTAAACTACAGAAAAGGAGAACAGAGATAAAATTGGAGACAGTTATATGAGAAATTAGATCAATACATTTATTTTCTTTCTACACATTTCCCAAAGCAAAGTCATTCAAGTCACCTTCCTCTCTCTTTCACTCTATGGGGAATTACAGCAGTGACGCTTATGCCTTCAGGGTATTCTGTGGATGAAGATGGGGCTGAACAAGGAGTTGGTATCAAACTGAGCTCTTCTCCATGAAAATAAATAATTTAGCAAACCCTTTATTTCTTACTTTGACACTGTGCAGCTAGTAAAACCAGCTCGGGACTTAAAATCACCCTTGGGACTCAACAATTTGTATAAAACTGAAAATGGTTCTGCTTGAAAATTCACAAATGAATAATTTTCTCTCTTATTAGCATATGCCTGCTACAGTCCCTCTTCCCACATACATTCTTCTAACCCCACCACACACACTTGTTGCACACTTATGGCAAACTGATTGCAATCTGTCAGAGTTTTCCTAGCACTTCATCCCCACTGCCATCCTTCAATCAGATTTGTCCCACCTACAACAGAAGATACTTCAGTGTGCCACAGAATTAATTGGTAGCTGGTGCCAGCCAGTACAAGTGTCCAGTTTCTGCTGTAATTCCCACTCAAGCTACCATTCAACTCTTTCTCAGCTCAAGAATTTTGTTTGCAACATTAACTTTGCACATCAACAACTTTCCAGCAGACAGTAAAAGCTAATTATATCTTTGGGACTTCAGATACAGAAACTGACCCCAAGTCAAAAACTCCTTTCACAAGACCTCTGCCTTATTCAGAAACTTGAGTCGGTCTCAAAACCCTTGCAAAGAAATGTGGTAAATGAATCTTTTCATCTACTTTATCTTTCAAGTACAGGTTCTACAACTATACTCTGATTCTGTCGTTAAGCTCTTAGGTCCTTGCACTCATACTGCTCCCTTCCAGCTTTAAAGAGCCATCAGTTCCTTCCTATATCATAAATTAGATCATGAGAAGGCAACTAATGGTTTGAAACTAACAGGAGTTACAATAATGTGTGGAGAATTCCTCAATGGTTCAACAGAAACTATGTTTAATAGTCTAATGTCTTCTGAACCTGTTCAGTGATCCCCAAAAGCAGGACCTTGGTTTCAGTTAATAAGCAATTACACTATTTAGACATTGATTTTTCAACAGTTTAAGCTACAAGAGTCATTTTGTCTCCCTTTTCCAAGACCCCACATAAGCTGATGCAGTAACAGTGAGACTGACAAATCCAAACCCAAATCTTACAAGGCTTTTTGAAACAGTATGGGCATCAGTGTAAAATGAAAGTGACAATTTTTTTTTTTTCTTGACAATATGAAACTAGAATCAAGCTTCTAGAATGGATCATCAGGGCTCATGTATCTGCAGCATCTGACATTTTAGCCTGTGGTACTATTGAATAGTCACATGAAAACTGCAAAGCAAGTACTGCCATGAACCCTACACAGCTTTTGAGCAGGCACAAAGGATTTCATCTACCTTGCCTCTCCCAAGGTGAAGCATCCACAATCTAAGAATCATTGCCTGCTTAACAGGAACAAAGACATACCTGAGGAACATATGGTACAGTGAACTTCCCGTAAATTCCAGATTTCCTTTCACAGCACTCAGAGTTTTAGGCCCTTGGTCTAGCATCTCCTTTCACTCTTGCTTCCCTTCATTGCCTCAGCTTGACAGAAACCAAGCTACACAAGAGCCATGCATGTTACAGCCAACAAATGAATCCAGCACTACTGCATCCTCAGTTTCTGCACTGGTCCACATAAGTCTGCAAATAAACCCTGTCATATGATTTTTCAGCATAATCTAAAATAATCTGTCAGTCAATTTAAGAGTGAAATTTCAAACTTCCAGGGGAATTGTGGAAGGCTCGTGAAAAATGATGGTCATTTAAGTTGCCTGTACCCTAAATACAAACTTGGCAGGATTACAGGCAAGTTCAAAGATGACTGTAACCTATTCTCCCTCACTGGATAAGCTGTGCTTAAAAGCAACCCCAACTATGAGACAGAGGCTCTTCTGGGTAAACTTGGTGAACGCCAAAGTTGTGCAGTGAGTGTAATTACCATTAAAATGTAAACTGGCTCATAGCCAGCCACTGTACTGTCTCTTTAGAACTTCTCCAGGGCTAACCACGTCCTGGTTTTCTCCTGTACCTTAGTAATTATCAGTAATTGTGAAGACAAAAGCTTCACTTTCTTAACTTTTATGTGTATTAACTATCCTCAAAGACTCCACAAACAAGTCTATTCTCTATGTTATGGACAAGGTTTAAAGTGCAGATAAGCTCATTCTCTGCAAAGCCCCTTTAGGACACAACTTTTCACATAATGCAGAAGAAAATTTTTTCAGAGATTTCACAGAGAACATCACACATTATATGAGAGTACATAGGTAATCTCGCTATTAAAGAAAAATGAAATAATTTGGTGAAAGGAATGGTTATCTTTACAATTAATGACTTCAACCTATACACAAGCCACCCAGAAATCATGGCAGAAAACAGCACTGCATGACACTTGGGACTGTGGTGTTTTTTCTAAAACATGGACAGGACTCACTCTACTCTTCTGTATTTCAGCTTATTAAGTACAAAATCATCCAGATTTGGGAGGTTAGTTATTTATTTTATCCTAGGATAGATTGTAACATTCAGGACAGAAGCCTGTGTGTTGGTGAGTATAAAATTAAAAGTAACTTACCCTTTTTAAATGGAACTTGGATCTGCACTACTGTGCTCAAAAAAACCCCAACCAAACAACAGACTGGCAATATGAGTAAACCAGTTACTAACTTATTTATGTTTGTTTTCTTCTTTTGTTTTGATGTCATTTTTCTTCTTTTAATATGCAGTAATATGAGCCACCCTTAGGATCTGGCTCCCAAAAATAAGGAACATCAGAAACTTACCTTTAGTGATTTTACTCAGCAAAATCACTCAAAATAAAATTTGCTGTTACCATGGCAAAAGCTAATTTAAACATCAGAATAAAAAGTTTGTAAAAAAGGTATCCTAAAAATCTAAACTGGGCAAGTTATTTTCTAAAATATTACATTTCTCAATTGGGGTTTCTAAGCAGCCAAAAGTACTCCAGTAAAAACATGTATCAGAATAAGAGAAAAGTGATTTCTTCTTAAAGACAACTTTGTTTATCATGCAAAAACATTTGACATTTTTGTAATTTTTGTAATTGACCCAAGCTTCAAAGAGACCCATATAGATTTGGCTCTTCTTAAATAAAAAGACTTCAAAAGCAATGGAATACTTTTCTCTGGAATACTTAGGGGAGCAGCTTGTTTTTAACAGCCATCCCCAGAAACTGGATAACTAATGATCTCTGGTGAAAGCCAAGAGAATATTCCGTACCATTCCATGTATTACAATACACATAATTTTACAGAAATGGCCATTTTAGGCAAGTAACACCTACTTAATTTAATTCTGAACATTCTATCTCTATGTTCAGTCCAGCCTGACTTTGTTTTGGAAACTCAGTATTTAACAGAAAGGCAGATTTACTCTAGAAGTCGCCTGTCTTGACTGACCTGTTTTCTCAAATTCTTCAGCAAAATAGGGGTCATTGAGGTCAACATCAGGTGGAAGTTCATCTTCACTCTCTTCTTTCTCAGCAGCAGCCTGTAACAAAGCACAAACATTAATTCAATCAACACTTGATTATTTCAACACTATTTCAATCAATCAACTATTTAAGTTTCACTGGAATGAGAAGTTCTTTTAGTAGCTATGAAGATGAAAACTGAAATAATGTACATGAAACATCAAAAAAACCAGAGCACAGCAAAATTTGATAGTAAAGACAAATAAAAAAATTCAACCCTCTTTCATACATTTTATCAGGCATATCCCCAAACTGTGATGCATCAGACAACCATTCCAACAAAATTACAAGATCAGTACTGTTATGTCCTTACTTTATGTTCCACAAAAGTTATGCTTGGGGACAAATTTGAGTAAAAAAGTTCACTTTGTGCTGCAGATTTCAAAAAGCTGGAGTTCAGATTTAAATGAACAAATTTTCTTACTGATAGTAGTGTGTCATACACCTTGCTCCTTGATGTAATTTATCAAACTGGACAAGCCTGTTTAGCTAGACAAAGTTGCTCTGCTACTGAACACTGCTGCTTACTCCATTTTAAGCACTTATCAACTTAAAGAAGTTACTCATCAAGTGCCAGTTAAAATTAACTGACAGGCACAGAATAACTCAAGGTGTAGAGTTTACTCTTAGAAGTGTAATTCAGCAATGTGAGTTATACTAAGAGTAAGACTTCAGAGAATCTAGATTCTGCATGCAACATGCTTTTTATTTTTTATCTTGCAATTTGCAATTTGAATAGTTCTTTGCAGCTATTAATTCTTTGTAATTACAGGTTTGGTAAACAAGTCTGTATTATTTTAGCCTCAAAATCCCCAAATTATCATTGTCATAACAACTACAATTATCGTTGTCATAACAACTTTGAATTGATATGCACACAGTAGCAAAAAGACTGCTTCTAATGCATTAAAAATGCAAATTACAGTCAATTATTATTATGACTAATTTATCTTTACAGCAGCACAAGTAGATAAAAGATGCTTTGTGGAAGCATATGTATGGTTAGCAGTATGCTGAATATCCTTTTCCTGTGTAGGTTTGATGAACTACTCCCAGTATTTCCATATGAGTGACCATTGCATATTATAACCTTAAAATAGCACTGGCAGCTGGACAATTTATTTTGTTTATCTGAAACAAACCTTAACAACAAATAAGAAAACAAACAACAACTCCCCCTCAAATGGCCAATATAAACATTACCTTTCTCTTTTTCTTAAGAATTCTTTTTTCTTTCTTCTTCTCTAGATATTTTTGCCATGGAGTCAGGTTATCTTTTCCCTCCAACCTGTTTTTGACCATTTCTTCAGCAGTTTCTTTGAGGCCTAGGAAAAAAGCCATAGTAAATTTAATAAATGTGATGAATCTGAATTTTTTTAATAAACTGTTTTCTCCTTTGCAAAAGATCTATCTAGCTTTTATTCAACAAGTCTGTGGAAACAACATAAATATTGCTTAAAAACCCATCTTTATAAGAAGACTGCTTTACAGTATGTGTTTTTCCAAATAAAACATTCCTTCAGTAAAAACTGTATAAAAGTCAGAAGAAGTGTTTGCTATGTGGTATCTGATCCCCAACACTCCTGCTGCTCCTCAGAAAGGTCTCTTCTGCAGACATTCAATTGTGCAGTGTACTGATGCCAGAATGAGTAACACAACAAAACCAACAGACATACACAGAGCCCTTATGTTTAATGTACCACACTATCATTAGTTCAGATTCTGAATTAGTTACATTGCTGAAACTTTGCCTGTGTGGCAATACTCTGAAAATGCTCTAGGATCTCTGCTGAACACTGTATTTTTCATTCTAGAAAAGTAAACTTCATAGAAGTGCAACATGTCTGGCTCTTAATAATTTTGGCCTAACAGGATCAGACAGTTAATTTTGGATGTGTGAACTAGGACAGTTAAGTTTGGATGTGTAAATTAGGTTTACATTAAATTCCATAATTTAGCACAGATATCTACTGTTTCCATGCCCAGCACTTTCGTCTGCATTGACAAGTGTTTCTTAACCTTTAAGCTTTTTGTAAATAGAACAGAATAAAGGTTTCTATAAATATGCATCATTAGAGTATTCAATGATGTAAGAACATCACCTTAAACA
This sequence comes from Lonchura striata, assembly GCF_050655825.1. Taxonomy (NCBI): domain Eukaryota; kingdom Metazoa; phylum Chordata; class Aves; order Passeriformes; family Estrildidae; genus Lonchura; species Lonchura striata. Next base: position 110,487,910 of record NC_140705.1, read on the forward strand.
TAAATCCACTAAGTAACTGAAGTATTCCCACTTTACATGTGGAATACTTAAATCCAGAATATGCACTACATTTAAAAGCAATCTTCTAATTTTAGTAAAAAGTTCCATATACATCAAGAACACTGTCCTAAAATTCATTGCATCACAGAGCACTTGGATATTATGAGGATGAAAACTGATTTCAGATGCACCTCATAAACGTTCAGCCCACTCTTCAGAAGATGGGTGTTTGCAAAAACAAAATTTCATGATCTAAGAAGATTAAGTGACTTGTTGTGCAATACACTGAGCACAATTAATGGGAAGTAATGGAACTGACTTCCCTGGTAGGAGGTAACAGCCTGGGCAATGAAGTATTTTTCTCCTACCTGCAATTCCTTGCTTCATTCACTAAACCTTTTTTTTTTTTTTTTTTTTACTTTGGTAACAAATTAGTCAGATATCCTACACATAACATTGTCAGCCAAAAAGTGACTGAATTTGCTTGGGAGTTTGTAGGAATCCTGTTTCTGCTTCACTCTCCAAGTCTGATATTCATTGTCTCTTCCTCAGTCCTACTTCTAGTGGTCTCTCTTCTGCCACACCACTCCAGCCCTGACCTAACTAGATCCTACTCTCCCACCCCTCATCCCAGTTTTATTGCTTACAAAGCATACTCAGACCTCTCCAGATGTCCTAGACTAGATCCCATTCTTTTTCCCATATTTCTCAGTTGCCAAGTTCCCATTCTTCATCATTTCTTCCAGCCCTCCTCAGCATGGAGGAACTGAAAACAATGATCATGATGGAATAACAGGGCAGCTTTCATGGACAGTTCTAGCCATCCTCAGAAGAGCAGGCAGAACATTTTTCTGAAAAACTGCAAACACTAATCCCTGTTTTTGCGTTCCATTGACACTCCAAAAATTATTCCAAGGCTGGGGAGCTGGTTACAAATTGTCTGAAATATGAAGTGTGGACAAGATATAAAATCATATTAAACCACAGAATCATAGGAGGAAAAGAATGGAGCAAAAACAAGATAAAGGATACTTCTACTACTCTGGAAAATTGCCAGAATGAACAGTAAGTGGCAAACTGTTACAGCCAGAAAAATTGGCTGGTACTTAACCAGCACACAAATCAGAGCCACAATAAAAGAAGGATTTTGCATAGATTAACTAAAAACATGCCATTAAGGATCTCTCATAGAACAAGAACAAATATTTAGTTATCTTCAAAGTCCATGAAAGCAGAGTCATCAGCTTCCTTGAAACTGAACCACTATAACTTTGAATATTTTGTAGTACTTTTATGGAAAAAATTACTGGTCAGGTAACAACCCTGCAGATTCTCTTTGAAGATAATAAATACAGAATAAAAAAAAAAAAATGTCACATCTCCAGCAAAAGAGAGACCCAAAATCTGAAAGGAAGTTACAATATTTCTGATTTATTTGCCTGGAAAATTGAATCATTTGATCCATCTGGCACTGAAGAACTTGGAGGAAAATCCAGCCCTTTCTTGTGGTATTTGGCAGTCTCATGAAAGGCATTAGAGTTTCTCCACAGATTAGAATGCTTAGAAACTACTGTCCAGACCACTTCCCGAGAATAAGAGTGTATTTAAGTGGTCAGAAGGATTTTGATTCCAGAAGGGGAAAGGAACTGTCTACTTTAGGTAGAAATATTAGCTGGCCATAGAAAGGTCTAACTTAGATATACCCTTACTGATATAATTTTTTTTTTAAATTAATGAATCAATAGTTTTATTTAATCTTCACAAAAGTGGGCAAGGAAAAAGATCATCTATATTAGCATGCAACGAAATTATACTTCAGCTAAAGGATTAAACGTGTTGTAAATACTACAGCAAACCTAAATACACTGCTGTTCTCACTGGTGGGACAGCAAGCAATGGGTGCAGGCAGAATTTTTACTTCTCCAAACACTTAGTTCTGAAAACTAATGGAAGTATAAACAGCCTGCAACTGTCACTGTTATTAGAGGCTAGAAAGATACATTTCTGTTCTCAGGAAATCTAAACAAGCAAGTTCATTTTTGCGTGTAACGCCTCACCTGAAAAATGAAACACTTTTCAACAGGTAGCTGAAAGGAACGCAAATAGAAGCACTCGGATAACATTAGAATTTATTTGAGCTTTCCTCAGCAGTAAAAGTGCCTGTGAGAAGCCACCACACGTAGCAGCTGTCAGGTGTGAGCCCCCACACAGCTCAGCACATGCTGCAGGAGCTGAGGCCACTCCAGGAGATGGACACACTCAGCAATGACCCAGATGGAGATAAATACTTCATATAAGCATTTCTGTGCTCAGCATCATCTCTAACTACAGTTGGGCTTTACTATGCACTTTACAGATGCCACAGTCTTCTATGCTACTCACCAAAACATATCTGAAATTTTGCTCTAAGCCTAGCTAAATATTTACATCTCATTCTTCCCAAAGGAAAAGTTGTTAAGTTCAAAAAATGCCCCCAAAAACTTGGCTGAGTATCATCAAGAAATGCAGCTGTGGTCTTCTCTCTTTTCACTTTCTAAGGGGAGCTTTGGGAGCTGGATAAGGATTCATACTAATTGTTGCTTAAATCAGATATGATTAAGAAAACAGATGGATGCTTGAATATAACACTGATTTTGTGCCTAGAAGAAACAGGCCAAAGAGAGCTGGAACTACATCTAATTTATTTTTACTGGCACTGTGGTTTATTTAAAACTATTATGATTCAAGCATAACTGAACCATTGACAAAGTATGCTTTCTATAACCATGTGTAAATAACTATTCCAAAACTCAAAATTTCAAATTAATTCAAATATCTGCCTCTCAGTTGAAAAACTTCCTAGATTTAACTGTTGTAATTCTTCCATGTATTAATCATTTGGGCAGGAAAAAGATTTTGCAATAAGTCAAGCACAATAAGGCAGAACTTGATAATAAAAATATTTCAACAGACATAAATTAGTTTCCTGAAAAAAAATAAGGAGGCTTCAGAGAATACAACTAAAACTATTTTTGAATGCCTAGAATGCACCAACTAAACATAAATTATTTTGAAATTTAAAAGAGCACATTTGTTCAAGAAAAAATAACGTAACAACTAATGTTGTCTCCCTAAGGAAGCATAGCCTCAAGCGTGTATAAATTGCCAAAGCTACAAACTACTGTTCAACATGTGCTGCTTATGCTCCACAATACAAAAAACATATATAAAGAGTATCCTCTTCAGGTGTGCAGGACCTCTTCTCCAAATGCTGCCCAAATTAAGTAATAGCTGAATTTTTGACTCAAAAGCAAACTTTAGACACTGATTTTCAGTTTTACGACTTGTGTTTTGGACAAAATTATATTGCAGGGGTCACTAGCCAGAAGTGGCACTGCTGACCTTGTGGAGGGGAACAGTCTCTAACAAAGGCAAGTGAACACTTTTATGATTTCCAGAACCTCTGCCCTTCAACAAACCTCTCATTATTCAGCGTAAGAAATGAGGAAATGTTACCACATACTGTAAAATTATAGTTGCTAAATTAACATCAAATACTATAAACTATCCATGTAAAATTAATTGTGTGCACATGCGCATTGAACCTAAAATTATATGAATATCTATGCATGGACATCTAACTACATTTAGACAAAATCAGTCAAATTTATGTTTTTTGTTTAGTTGTTTGGGTTTTTTTACCATCCTTCCATCAGAAGAGTCCTAGGAGTCCTACAAGAAGGTGCAGCTAGGAAGGGGTTGGACTAGGTGTAAGCATGTAACTAATCCAATTTTCTAAAGTTCCATTGGAAAGAAACAGAGAGCCCATGCCTCGTGGAACTGGATTCCATCTCTACTACAGTTAATACTCCATTGCTACTAAATGTGAATGCAATTTACTCATAACATAAAAGGTACAGTCTTAATGACGGCCTCTTAGAAAACTTCTTGCTCTCTCAGGGCAAGCAAGACTAGAGAGTTTTCTTTGGTCTCCCTTAAAACAATTTTCCATTTGCTAAAATGAATGGTTTGCTCTAGATTCCTGAATATGCACATTAAGTTGCTCAATTTTTTTTAAATTTACAGAACTTCTTTCATACAATTCGTAGAATTCTTTGAAAAACAGAATGCATAACAAACAAAAAACCCTCCAAACGTGTTTTCCAAAGACAACACAAAAAATAGTTACATTAACAACATCTAAATACAAACATTTATAAATACAAAACACTCATAGCAGCAACTGATTCACCTGTGGTTTCCACCTTCACTCTGAAAGGTGGCAACAACAAATCTCTGTGGAAGTCTTATATAGCTACCTATCTATGAAAACTCCTTGGTCTTGAATACTCAGTGACACAATGAATCAACTACTCAGTGAGCAACATCGTGAATGCAAGTACTGACATGCTGTGGACAGATGGAGTACGACACTCTGTTAGTGATCACTTGTCCTGGCTGCATGATACATGCTTTTTCAAAAAGGTTTTGACAGAATTCATATCAGAAATTATTGGAATTATAAAAGCATGATTGAAAGCACATACTTTTTAATGCCCATGTATCCTTTTGAATACAGGTCTCATGAAGAAATAGGAATAAAATTATTCCTTTCAGTTTAGTCCATTTCAGTGAACTGAACAGCTACAGACCAGAATATTTCAAACTGAGCAGAACTTCTATTCAGCAGAAGTTACCTGAATTACAACTCAGAATAATATTTGTATAAATCATATTGTTAGATATGCATTGTTAGCTGGGATTAATCCATCAGCAGTGAAGGGCCTGTATTTTGGCATGTGTCTGGTCTTGCTGTATGCAGTAACAGAATGGGGCTGTGTCCTGACATAGGCTGCAGTCCCACAGCTGCTGCACCTTGCTGCTCCCAAGAAGGGAATGTCATACTTTCCTAATCTTTCAGCTGGACATTTAACCCTCTGAACATGTGCCTAACATGCTAACTCAGTGGAAAAGATCCAGATCTTTTCTTTTCCAGAGTAGTTCTGTTATTTTAGCAAACAAAATTAGACTTGTAGAGACCTACCAAGTGCCAGGGCTGGTACAGACAGTCAGAATGAGCTCTGGGCCAGGATTAAGGTGATGGCACAGTGCAAACCTTTCCCTTTGTGGATGTAGTGAGTTGTTAAAATGGCTCATTGCACCTCATGGAAAGCATTCAGTCTGAGTGGTTTTTTGTCACAAAGAAAAAAGAGAACTATACACTCAGGTTTGGCTCTCCAGATGAGTTGTGCTGGGATGCTACATGGTGAAGTTACCTTTCACTGATTTCCAAATGTCAATCTGGATGTCACTGATCCCCAGCCATTCCTGGTACCTTGCTTTTTCTCCCAGAGCAGTTTCACTGGAAGGTCTTCTTCCTCATTTCTTCCCTAGATCTTTAGCATTATGCAAGCAACACTTCCAAACCACTCTCCTCTAATTATATACTATGTTTCCAAATCATACTGATTTCCATTTTTAAAAGTGTAAGCATGTTTTATGACTCTATAGCAAACACATGAATTCTACTTAAAAAATGTCTATAAAGTGATAATTAAAAAAGCAAGTACAAAAAGTCTTGGCAAAAATTATCTATGAAGAAAAACTTACAGCTCAGGAACTGAGTTCAGTCATGTTATTTCTTCTATTTCCCTCACTGTAAACAATCTGGATTTCAATTTATGGGAAAAAAAAGGGGTTTTTTCTCCTACTATAAATTCAGCACCTTACACTATATCCACGTCAGCAGACCAATACTGCATATCTGCCAAAACAGGAAAAAAAATAAACCCTACCTGGAACCCACTTAATCTCCATTCCTATATCCTTTTCTTCCTGTTTTTTCTCTTTTTCTTTGATACTTTGCAAAAGTTCTCTGTACTTGGCAATTTGCTCTTCATCATCTTTGTGGCTTTTCCTCGGTTTGTCATCTTCCATTTCATGAGCTACATCACCATCTTGGAGGAGAGAGCAAAGTTATCACAGAGAGCTCCATGAAAACTGAAATTAATCTTTACAAAATAAATCAGTCATACACATTATTTCCAGAAGATAATGTAAAATATTTTCATCTATTATTACCCTACAGAACAGCCAGTTTAAGAATTCCCTTATTTAGACGAGTTAAAACGGTATCTGAAAAGACAAGACAATTTGTCCTGTAAAGGAAATCACTTACTGGACACACATCCTTCACCATATTTTACAATTATTACTTTTAGAGTCCCTTCCAGCAGAGTAGAATGTAAATCTCCAAAACCAGCCCTTCCAGGCCTTTGTGTAGTTGGGCATTACATCTCTGAACTTCCAATCAACTGGGACCTCCTTGATTATCCAGGACTGCTCAAAAATGATGGAAAGTGGCTAAGAGCATAAGATATCTGCCAACTCCCTCAGTACCCTTGGGTGGATCCCATCTGGCCCCACAGACTTTTGTGCCTCTAAGTGGTGTAGCAGATCACTGACCATTTCCCTTTGGATTAAGGGGGCTTCTTTCTGCTCCCTGTTCCTGTCTTCCAGTTCAGGCACCCACAGAACTGGCACTACTATTAAAGACAAGCAAAGCAGGCATTAGTACTGCAGCCTTTCACTCATTCTTTGTCACGGTGCTTCCCTCTACATCCAGTGAAGGATGGAGATCCTCCTTAGCTCTCCTCTTATTGCAAATGTATTTATATAGACAATTTTTGTCTTCCACAGCAGTAATCAGGTTAAGTTCTAGCTTGGCTGTGGCCCTTATTTTCTCCCTGCATAACCTCCCCACACCCTTGCAGTCCCCCTGAATTGCCTGCCCCTTCTTCCAAAGTTCATAAACCCTCCTTTCTTTCCTAAGTTCCAGCCAAAGCTCTCTGCTCAGCCAGGCCGGGCTCGTTCCCTGCCAGCTCATCTTTTGCACAGCACATGGGGACAAGTCAGCTGCAGCTGCTTTTCTACTTTCCTCATCAGAAGCTGAGATCTAAGAGGGAAGCATCTGCTCATCCAGAAAGCAAAAGGCAACTGTTTTGAAGACAAGTAGAAAAAGAAGACATTTGGTTGTTTCTTATTCCTAGTGTCCTGAGAAAGAAGAGGTTGAACTGCATGGGAACTGAAAAAATCCTTAAGCTAAAAGAGGATGCTAGAATCTGGATAGGCAAGGGGCTATCAGTTTGTATTTATCACTTGTTTTGCTAGGAGAAATTTAAGTGGCAATGCATACTGTCATTCTTTCTCATTTAGATAGAATTTGTGTTTCTTCTGTCAAAATTAACAGTTCCAAAACAAATGTTCAACATCGCCTTCAAATGAACTGTAGGAGCTTTTAATTCTGTAAGCAAATAAAGCACATTTGACCACAGCTGCAAGAAAGGAAAGTGAGCTGAATTTGTTCTCAAAGTTTGTTCAGAGTTCAAATAACCTTGTCAGTAGCTTTCAAGTATCAAGCTGTATTGCACAACATCAGGAAACACTTTTTGATGGATATTAAGGCAGCAACGCTTTCTGCCAACAGCTTGTTCAAAGGCTTTTTGAACAAAACACACAAACCAAAAAGTTCTGGGGCATTAACTGCTGCACTGCAAGAGAAATACAATCAACCTGGGAAGGAGAAAAAGGCAAAAACTGATGAAATTTAAAATAAAATACAAGCATATTCTTATTGTTTTCAAAAGAAAGTAGTAATAGAAGTGCTAAAAGATTTTAAAACAAGGAAGTTCAAATAGTGAGGCTGGTCAGGAACATTCAAATACAACAATTTGTTTATAGAAGATGATATTAATACCAAATATAACCAAATGCAGAGGTTCAATATATTAAATCAGTGACTGGCAGCTGAGTTAGCTGAGATCATCTTGTTCTTGTAATAATAGGGTTGTGAAGAGATCATGTTCTTAGTTTAAGATTAGCTTGCAATAGCTGAGAAGATGATACCTTTTTTTAAAAAACTCAACCTTAGAAACTAAAGACAGTAGAAAACTTTTAGCAGATATAACATCAGACAAGAGGTCTGATGCAAAGCTGAATTATTTTAGAGGTAGGGGGAATTTTCTTTCATGTAGTGGCAAAGCAGAAAACTCAGCTACTGACTTGGATGCTGATGGCACTACCATAAAAATTGCCCTAAATATCTCAATTTTATTCAGGGTAGGTACTCAAATTCAGATAGATAAAAAATGAAAACCAAAATATGTACAATGCATGTAGACCCAGAGAATTAAAACCAAAAAGCTTTAGACTCCAGCGCTCAAGAATCAAGTCTGAGGTACAGGTTTTTGCACTACAGCATGCTATGAAAAATGAAATGTGTTGATGTCAGTTGTGAGCCAGAAAATAATGTCAAAGAAAACATTGGGGTTTAACCCCTTTTCCCCACATTCTAAGCACTTCCTGAACAAGGATTTTTGCAAATCCCGTTAGTTCATCCCAGTGAAAAAAAAAAAAATGGAAAAATTTAGTATACAAGAAGAAGTTTATTCAAAGCCTATCAGAGTTGATGCCTTTTTGTAAGATTTTTCAGGGAGAAAAGATACTGGAAGAAGAGAATGCAAACAGACAGATAACAGTAAATGAATGGTAAACATTTAATTACGGCATTTTCTTAGATTTCTTTGCGTTTTCCTTCAGATCTGTGTAGTCTAGCTATTGAGGGGTGTGCACTGGGTGCAGTTTTTAAACCTCCTCTTGCAAACCAGGTGAGTTTTGTATCTGCAGCCTTCAAGCACCTGTCTGTGCACCACTAGAGACAGGCCTCTGAGCCAGCCAGACCTAAGGCAAGGTTAATACTTTGGCACTCGGAGTCAGTCCTGAGTAGAGACTCACTGGCCTGCAAAAGCACAGGGAGATGTGTTCCTCATGTCACTGGACACCTCCAACAGTTTACATGAACTTCCTAGTAGGAATGCTGACATGACCCTTCTTGGCCTTACAAGCACCTTTATTTACAAAACAAGCCCAACCCAACAGTTCCTGCAAACATGCTTTGGAAAAGTATCCAACATCGCATCAGTTGAATCAAGTTTCTGATGCTTCACAGAAAGAAAATAATCAGGTTGTGGTATTTGCATTCTGAAATTCCCATGAAATTCTACCCAAGCCTGGCCAACTCATAAACTGCTAAACCCTCTTGCTTCTTCTTTCCACAGACAATAATAAATAACCACATGTTCTACTTCTGTCACCCTTCAATTCTTAGCCTTCTGTAATAGCTTTAGCAAATATAAACACATGTGGATACTGTTCATTTTTAAGAGAAAAATTCTGTGCCTTATCTAATGAAATGCTATACATGCATTTAAATTTATATATGCAGTCATGAGTTATTGCAACAAATAGATTTCAGAGTTGTAAAAAGATTTAATAACTAGTCTGATTCTAAACTTAATTATTATTTAAACAAAAATGCCTCCCTCCTGACCACTACATTTCCTTTCACTGCACTTGTACATCTCTGGCATCAGGAGGGCAGTACAAAACAAAAGACCTACAGGCTTTGTGGAGCCTTGTACTGGAAGTCAAGTACCACAGGAGACTGGATTTCCTGCTCAGATTCCTACTGAGGAGAGCAGGGATCTACATTAAGCTCCTACAAGCCTGGTGGTGTTCAGTGTTTGGACAACTCTTAGGTTTAACTTCCCTTTGCAGAGTCACAACTTGGACCCAGTGACCCTCATGGGTCCCTTCCAACTTAGGATATTCAGTGATTCCATGATTCTATAAAGACCAGCTAAATAAATAAAGTCCTAAAAAGTATTTTGTCATAGAGTCTGTTTCACTATTTGTGTGCTGTGCAAAGCAGAACAGCAGAAAATATGTTGTTCTTGTAAAGATTAAAAAAAAAACCAAAAAACAACCAGATTAAAAGCTTAGACATAAACCCCATAATGCTTAATTTGAAGCATATTCAAAATGCCATACACTAAGTCACTGGTCCACATTGTCAAAATAGCAATAATGGGTTGAACTTGATGAATGCCACAAACACTTCCTAACTGGGATAAATGTACCCAAGTAACAGAAAATTCAGAAGCAACATAAAGGAGAATTTTTTTGCTATGAACCACAACATTCCAGGTCACTGAAATCCTTGATGTTACAGAACTGTTGTTTAACAGTAATACTAACATTCACACGATGCACATATTTTAAGCTGAAAAATTCCATGAAAAAACATGTTAGAACAGGCCAACAAAAACCCTTTTAAAAATAAAACATTTTAATAAGTTTGAAAAATATGAATAGAAGTCCAGGACACTTTTTCCTCCTTATCAGACTCCTACATTTCTATTCAGGCAGCTGACATTGATTTTTCCCATTTGTGCATAGCACCACATAATTCTGCTGAATGGAACCCTAACAGATGGAATCCTGTTTTGTATCACATAACTGAATGGGTAAAATGTCAGGAACATATTAAAGACATGACAACGTAATTCCTCTATTAACAACTTACTTTTCAAAACATAATTTGAATCTAGATAGTTCCAGATTTAAAATTTATTAGTGTGGTAAGATTATTTAAGGTCATTTTTTTTTCCTTCCCAGCAATGGAATTTTACTCTTTAAAATTCCTGAAGTGTTGTTCACATGAATATTTGCTTTCATCACTACCCTATCATAGATGCTTATCTTTAGCACCTTGGTAGTCTTGTACCTGAGAGAAGATCTTTACTCTGCATCCCCTGGTCCCCGTTATAGACTTCACTAAGTATTGCTAGAGAAAATAAGGTGCATTACAGTGCAGTTTTTATGTAAAATAAGACACAAGTGGACATTATTGTTGCCAAGATAATGCCAAAATAAGTTTTCTGCCAAAAGATTTCCCAACTTTAAAACCAGAAGAATCTGCAATGTTTTTTTGCATGCTCCAAGCTCATCTCTGATTGCAACAACCTGCTTTAATGTGGTATAAATAAATTTTAACATCTGTTTGAAAGACCTAATTAAGGTTTAATGAAATTTTATTTGCCTTGTAATCTAGGCTGTATATATTAAGAGCAAGATGAATTTTAGAATGAAAACAAACAATTTAAATCAGGAATTTAAACATTGCTGCACCATATGAAAAAACTCATGTACCTTACAAAGTTAGATTAAATTCTCTCTATATTCTTAAGAAGTATGTGAATCAAAAAGCATGTGAAATATGTTCCTGTTCATTTAGTCATTATCCACCTTGCATTTCAAACTAGGACTTTTCCTCTGAAAAGGAAACACTTCAAGTTCTATGGGCCTATAATTTATCTCAGAAATTAACAGATTAAAAGCGGATATTGCCAAACTTGACAAAGAGATGCCAAGATACCCTGAAGAAAGAAAAAAAAAAGGAGTAGGAGGAGAAACAAAATGCAAGAAAATTATTTTCCACTCAGAGGTGCTAGCTCCTATTCAGAAAGCAGCTACTGTAGTCCAGTGGAAGGTGACCCTGACAACAGCAGGCTATTGGGAGCTAGATGGTCTTTAAGGCCCTTTCCAGTCTGGACTATTTAAAGATTCTGCTCAGGGGTACAATCATTATGCAACAAATGTAATATTGTCCTTGTAAATGATGATGTTCAAAGCATTTTCTATAGATATGACATTTAAATACATAAATAATTTGTATTCAGAACCCTTCAGCTAACCACTTTGTGTACAATATTTATTACCAAAGTACCTTGCTGTTGTTCCTCTTCTTCTTCGCTTGATGAAGCCAAATAAGCTTGAAAATCCATGTCAAGAAGCTCCTCTTTGTTAAAAGTTCTGCTGAGTGACGTTACTCGTTCATGATCTGTCTCATCCCATGTGATATCTACCTTAAAAGAAAGAATGCCATTTGTAGAAGCTGAAACTAAAAACTGTAATGTTGTCTTTATAGGGAAGATTATTTTATATTTTCAGTTCAATTACCTGTTAGTAATGCTCTCTACAATAATTCACTATAATAACCATTTAGTTACATAAATTTAATTACAACATCTTGGAATTTATTTTACAGTTTTAAGGCATTTGAGCTAAAAGAAGAACTGAAGAGATCTCATGCACTGAAATGGTTCTTTAACAGCAGGTCCCACAACACAAAACCTCTGTAAGCCAAATTTCCTTTGTGGCAACAGATACTGGAGTTGAAGCAGCCACTAACTCCTCTCTTTTCCTCTTCCAGCAGCAATTCCCTGCCGGAATCACACACGGACTGCAGTGGAGACAATGAAAGTGTTTGCGCAACTGCGCCCTCAACCAGAACGTGAAACAGATCTGACCGAAAAACCATCTAACAGAAAGTTCTTATTTCTCAACTAATCACTTCTCCAATCTGGTTCACTTCATGGCCAGATGGAAATTTTGGCTCTCAGTAGGACAGAGTAGGAATTAATTGCTACAAGGAGGGGAAGCAACTGTTGAAGCCTGGCATTACTACCAGAAAAGCTCTTACTGATTTATACACTAACATCCATTTTAGGCAAATTAAAGGATTTAACTGTAAATTACAAAGTAATTTTATGTGCAACTTGTCACAGAGATATAATGAGGTCAACATTCAGTATTTAATTTGTAAAAGAGAAGCACAATCTCTTTTAAAAACCAAACCAGGGTTGCAACTTGTAGGTCCATAGCATGCTTAAATCTTTAATATGTTTGGTGTCTTTATTTTGAAATGGTGGAGATAATCAGGAATCTTTTCCCTAGTACATATATCATTCATAAGCTGACAGCAAAACTAAACAAATAAGAAAAGCATTACAAAAACACTGTAAAGATACCTTTGATGTTCCCATAGCAGCAGATGTGAAGTACTTTGGTTTATAAGCAGCTATGTTCACTTCTGAGGCTACATCTTTTGGCTTATCATCAAATGTAACATTATCTGGAATAAATCTTAAAGGCAAATAAAACATGTTATTCTTCAAATACACCGGGAAATTTCATAGTATAAACAGCCTAAGCTTTCCTGAGTATGGTACATCAGCATGAAAGAATTAGCTAAAATAAAAAGGGGGTAAGTCTGAAAAGGGAAAAAAATATATGGACAAGTACTCCACACATGTGAGATTTACTGCCTGGCTTCTGCAGATCTGTTCCACAAGTTTTCAGTGTACAACAACATGCTCTTTGGGAAGTATTTCAATTTTCAGTATTTCAATATTACCAAATTTCATTCTGGTACAAATAGGGTCACAGGTGGGTTTTTTTTTGGTGTTTTTCTTTGTTTTAAGAACAATCTTTTCAGAAAGTTTAGTATTAAACATTAAAAAGAAAAAAGTGAATAAAATAGGATTTGGAAACAGATGAATAAGAAATTCCAAACCTTTTAGGAATGTTTGGCACATCCTGAGAATTATAATTAGTAAGGAAAAAAAAAGTTTAGAAGTAACAATTGAAGAACTTAGTTTACAAAAAAAACCCAAAAACTTTGATATGCTACTTGAGAAATTACTTGTGACTTTTTAAAATCTTTGCAAATGTAATCTGATAAATAGTATTCAACATTAAAATCTAATAAAGCAGAAGATTAGGAAAATAATTGGAGATTTTCAAACAACTGTATGTTGTAAAACTTTATCAGTGTTCAAAATGATGAAAAGTTACATGTTCCCTTAGCATAGATGTCTTCTCCAAGTTGGTTCAAAGCAAATTAACTGAGTTTCTCTAGAACATGATTCAAAGCAAAAAACCCTTAAATTTCACTGACTTCCAAAGGTATCCATAACAGAGGCTCCAGCAGACAAACAGGGCTTTTGTCATAACTTTTTGTGATTTAGTAACTTTTCTACTTAGAACAAAAGGCGGCTTTTGCAACAAAAGGAAAAACTAACAATAAACCAAACCATAACTTTAAATCCTTTCTTTCTCAAACATGACTTTTGAAGTATCAGAGCATCCAGGTCATTCACAAGGACTAACATATCTATTGCAGCTTTGTGACAAAAGCAGCAATAATCTTGCCCTGTGGTAAGGAATCACAAAAAAGATCCACTTCTGGATCCTTGGGAAGAGAAAAAGAAAAAAATTACATTTTCTGAATCCTATCACTTTACTTAATTGTACCAAAGCTCGAAGATGTAATCAGAATTTTTTATCCTGGCTTCTCTGAAAATAGACTCTCTATGCAGAGATCCTCTTGAACTTCCCATATTACAATAAAAGTGGTTAAAAAGAAGAGAAATCAAAGGGAAACCTAACAACTCACTGGATGCCCAATTTACCTTCGTAACTCATTTTGGTTACAGAATAAAGTAATATAGTTTACTCTGAATTATTATAAAGTGCCTTTAATTCACCCTCCCTGGCCCAAAGTGCAAAAATATCACCAGTGGAGTTACCTCAGGTCTATGAAAGAACAGCTACTTTCAAATTCCAGTCCATCACATTCCTCATAAATTTTATTGGCTGTTTCAGGAGAATCACATTCTACAACTGCATAGAAGTATTTCAGTCGCTTAAACTGGTACTCCCGCAGTTTTTCCCTATAAATCCTGCAAAAGTGGAGAAAAGACCAGTCAGGTGAGCTGGCTTTAACAGCTTTTTATTCACAATATCTTTTAATTCAACTCATTAAAAACATGCACCAATCAACCACTCTCCTCATCTTGTAAGATTGAATGTTAAACAGCACAAAGTTCCATCAGAATTGAGTTTTCTTCAAGTAAAAAGACTACTTCAGACAGTTTTATTAAGTGTAAAATTTGTACATGACTCCACTGAAAGGTCACAGGGATGAGGTTCAGTGAATCAGAAGGGCACAGGTACCACTGAGGTACCTCTGGGATACCTGGATTTTTGTGTGTTGGATTCCTGATGCTCTCAAGCCTACTGAGCAGTAAATCCAACACTTCAGGATGCACCCTGATGAACACAATGCAGGTGACCTCAGAACGTGCTCTACATCCACCTTACAATCTCCTGATGCACCAGAGAATATCTTCAAAGGGATCTGCCCTTATTTTATAAGCATCTACATTTTGTAAATACAGGCCAGTCCAGCAGGATGCATTATACAAATATGGCCCCAATCAGGCTGCCAAACATCTGGAAATTCTGGAAAAATATCAAAGCAAAACCTTGAACAAAAGCTAAAAAAAGGCAAAAAAGACATGCCTGAAGAACTGAGGAACTCAGCCTAGGAGGCCTGGGCTGTTGCTGGTGACACTCAAGAAATCTCAGTCTGGGAATTCTTGGACTAAGGTCCCTGTTGATTCACAGGTAAGAATATCGACAGTGAGCACTAAAGAGAGCTTACTGCACAAATGGCAATTTGTAGAGGAGAAATGCTGGTTTTTAAGCTAACTATGCATTTGTTCCATTGATTATTCCAATGAGCTACATCTTAAAATTCTGAACTCATATGAAAAGGCAAATCTTCTCAAGTTTCATCATCATGCATTTATTAAATGCTCTGATCATGAACGAGTGTCTGTTGTAAAACAACCTTTGAACAAAACTAGAAAAATAAGGTGCCCACAGACACTTCCAGATATGAACTCCTGGAAACAGGAGTTGATTGGGATTTCTACTAAGAATTAAACATATTATATCTGTCATTTGAAGACAAAATTAAAATTAATACCCATCATCCTCTGTGGTATTCTCTGGAAGATCGAACAGTTCCACAGGTCCTTTTTGTTCTTCCTCTTTCAATCTTTCTTTTCCAAACTCTGAAGGATAAATCTACAAATACAACAACACAAAACTAAGCTTTTAACTGCAGTGTAATGTAGACTAAGGAAAAAAAAAATCTCTCTAGGCTTTTACACTTCACAGTTTTTATTTAGGATCAGTAAAGGGATCAATTCCATAAACTTTAATAGCTTCCTAATGTTAATGTATGGAAAAGACAGTTATTCCAACCAAACTGCCTGCTAGGATTTTTGAGGCAGATGAAGAACAACAGGAACCTTGACTTTGTTCATTGTGTACATTGTGGCCCTTTTCAGAAAGAGGTATCTGATTAAAATTTCTCAGAGAGCTGAGGTAGACACTAATAATGGAAAAATATAACTAAACTGGCCAGAATAAAACCAATTTATTAGTAAGGTCTAAGGCTGGATCTTTAATCTAAGGTTGGGTTATCTGCCATACTACTACCACTGAATATTAAACTAATCAAGGAAATGTAGTCTCTTCCTACTAGAGAAAACCTGCACTTTGGGCCAACCTCATAAATAAAAGAAGTTAATGGCTTTGGCTTCTAATTCTGCTAAATACATGCCTGTTACAGCAAGTTAAAATGCAACAGAGTTTCTCTTTGAACACATTAATATTTCTTTTGGCTCTCCACAGTACTGTCTTGCTTCTTATTTTCTAGTCTATTTTTTTAACAATGAAAGTCAGTACTCCTTTTAGAAACCAGTTCTTACCTTAACAGAAAACACTGTTCCTCCTTTGGGTGTGAAACAATTAAATAGAGCCAATAAATCCTTAGCCTTCAACCTATCCCAATCCATATTACAAACAGCCAATCTACTTGTAATCTGAAAGAACATAAGAATTCATAGATTTATATGTTACCTGTTGTGGGGAATACACAATTCACAATACACTAGCAGAACTCAGTGGTAAAAATCAAAGTCAGCAATAAACTTTGCTGAAAAAAATAAAAGTAGCATTGTCGTTGTGACTTTTTACCATTTAAAGTAGCAAAGATGAGAAGCATCATCATGACCTTTTAACCTTAAAGTAGCAAAGATGAGAAGCATCGATTACCAGAGCACATAAAAAGGACATAAATAGTGAAGCACCACAGAATGGACCGCACCAATCACAGATTTAGAACTGCAGTGACAATATAATTGCTTAGGATTCTGTTATCATCAAACATTGTTAGTCTCAGGAGCAACAACCACCACTATTGTGACAGCACTAGAGTACTGTGATTTCTTTACACACTGATTGTGCTAGCTGTAAAGTCCTATTTCACTGTCCCACGATGCCTTAATTTCTTAAAGTGAGAGTTAAAGAACTAAATTTTTAAAAAGTGAAAAAAATCAGTAATGAACAAAAGCAGTACTATTTAAATTCTGGAATTACTGAGAGGCTTGATTTTATTTGTTCTTTCACCATAGCCAGCTTATTCATATGTATAGGTAAGTGTGCTTAGGGGAAGAGGAGATACCAGTGAAAACTGCAAGTCTCTCATTGTCAATTTCATTACCACTTCCATTCTGTCACGAAAAGGCTGAAAAACCTTTATGAAAAATACTTCCACAAACTGTTCCAGAGATGATGGTCTACAATGAACTCGTAACATTTCTGAGTTTGTCATGTAGCAGCTTTTCACATGCAAAGTATTGTTACCTCATCTCCACGTGGGGCATCTTTGTCTAGCTCTCGCCATGAGTGCTCGATCTCCGGCTCCTTTGGAAACAGCTCGTTTAAATCCTCATCATCCTCTGAGCTTGTGTCAATGTTCCCTATGCCTCTGGCTAGATCAGGCCCTTCATCTAGATCACTTTCTTCATCATCTTCTGAATCACTGTCATCCTCATCCATTTCCCCATCATCTTCTGGCTCCTCTTCCTTGCTTGTTTCTCCACCATCTTCTGATTCCTCTTCTTCCAATTCTGCATCTTCACTTGAAGAGGTTTCTTCCTCTAACTGGCTTTTACCTTGGACACTTTGGTCACAGATGTCTGAGCACAGAAAGATAAACATTAGATACCTTTTTATGTTAGAATTACACATGACTCTTTACGAAAAGGGAAACTTCAGGGTTTTTTCATACCTATTTACAGGACTCCTGATACAATGCAGGAGCAAGAAACAGAAAACATCAGCATTTCCTCTTTTGTTTGTCTGGTCTAATCTAATTTAATTACTCTTTAGGCTCAAAATTGTACTATCAATCCCAAATGTAATTAAATATTCAGCTATTTTATTTATATTACAGAATGAAGAAGTAGAAATCTATTTAATAATGGAGGCTATACACATGCACAAGTTTTTCTTCAAGTTGCCAGTTCTTTCTAATTCCCCCTAATATTAATGGCTCAACACTGCCATATTTCAGTCCACAAGTTGTGACGTGCCTTCATGATATCAGTTCATGTATCTGCAGTTCAGTTTAATAAATACAGCAGTGCATATGCTGTTATAAATTTTCCTTTCCTTTCCTAACGAACTGACAATTTCAGCAACAAGAATTAAAAGAACAGAACAGGGATATTCACAATCTTACTGAAGAATCAGAACTGATTCTATAGTGAGCTGACCAGCTCCAATCCTTCAGCAGCACTGAATTTGAGTCAGTTAGCTATTTTATAACTAATCTTGCAGAATAAAACAAAAGCATCAACATCCAAATGAACACAACTAAATTCTCCTTGTTATTTGAACAACTAACCTGATTCTTTTATTTTCCCTCCTACGGAGTGGTCCCTCCTGGGAGCTTTGACTGACTTAGCAGCACTTCCCTGTGAAGACTTTTCCTTGATTTGAATGGAAATGGATCTTCCCTCTGACACTCCTTCTTGTTTGTTTTTCCCTTTGGGTAAAAGGCCCGTGATTCTCTGAGAGTGATCAACTTCCACAGCAGGTTTCTGCGAGTCCTCTTTCACGCTGAACTTAGACTTACTTTTTTGTCCTTCTTTTTTAAGGTCATTTAGTTTAGTCACCGCCTCACATGTTTGGTCCACCCCTTGTTGGGCTTTTTTGCTCTCCTCCTTTGGGATGCCACCTGCAAGAGCCTTTGCAGAATCTCCTTCTCCTTTACCTTTAACTTTCTTTTTCTTTTTTTTCTTTGCTGTGAGTTCTTTGCTATCACTTTCCGAAAGATCAGAATCAGATTCTGACAAGGCATAAAACTTCCTGAGGTTCTCTGTAGTGGTGTAGTTAACAGGGCGACCTCTTTTATCCACTGTGTACTTCAGCTTGAACTTCTTGTCATGGAACATGGCTCGGAACCGCTTGTCAATCTTGACTTTACGTTCCTTTTCAGGCATCTCCCAAAACCTGGGGTCCCTCGCAACGCAGCTGAACCGGCCATCGCTCAGTATTTCCTCCTGGGCTGACATTTTCGATGCCATTGAAGATTTGGACATCTACAATACAGAAAAAACCCAAACATTTCTTATTAAAAAAAAAACAATTAACATAGATTTAGATATGCAATTTAAAAAATCAAGGATCAAACAAAGTTGGATTTCTAACCTATACTGAAGACGTTATTTCAAAAACCATATATGGCAATTTCATAGCATCACAAGCCACCTGCTTGGAAGGGACCTCAAAGATTCCCTGGCCCAACATTTCTTGGCAAAAGCACTGAATATACAAGGTGGCCCAGCACTCTGACAGCCAAATCTTGTAAGTGGGAATCCACCACT
This sequence comes from Lonchura striata, assembly GCF_050655825.1. Taxonomy (NCBI): domain Eukaryota; kingdom Metazoa; phylum Chordata; class Aves; order Passeriformes; family Estrildidae; genus Lonchura; species Lonchura striata. The sequence continues at coordinate 110,507,157 of NC_140705.1, forward strand.
TCCCTGGGGAGATTCTTCCAGTGGTGGAATATTCTTATTGAGGAAAATTTTCCTTTTGTATCTAAATGGAATCTCTCCAGGAATAACTTGTACCTATAAGCCCTTGTCTTTTGCTTGTGACTTCTTGTAAAAACACAGTCTCTGACTTCTTTGTAGCCACTTTTTAAACACTGGAACCTGAGGATAAGGTCTCCCCTGAACCTTCTTTCCTCAACGTGGAACAAATCCAACTCTCTATGCCTTTCCTCACATGGCAGCTTGCCAGTCCTTTGGCCATCCTTGTGGCCCTTTTCTGGACCCTCTCCAGCCTGTCCACATCTTTTTTGTAGGGCAGAGACCAAAACTGAGCACAGATGTGACCTGACAGGCACCATGTGGCATAATGACTTCTTTATCCCTGCTGGTTGATGGAACCTAGCAGCCTGATGGCTTTGATGCAGCAGCAGATTTAAACAAGTCACAAACAGTCCTGTACCTACCACAGTCTCAGCCACAAATCTTTGCTTTGTCAGCTGCACTGGCAGCCCAAAAAACCCCTGTGCCCTGGGCTGCATCCAAAGCTCCATGTACAGAAGGCAAGGAAGGGAATTCTGCCCCTCTGCTCTGGTGAGAGCCCACCTTAAGTGCTCTGTCCAGATGTGGGGTCCCAACACGGGAAGAACATGGAGCTATTGGAGCAAGTCCAGAGACCACCAAGAGAAGAGGAGCTCCTCTCCTATGAGAAAAGACTGAGAGAATTGAAATGGCTCAACCTAGAGAAGGCTTCAGGAGACCTAACTATGGCCTTCCATCTGAAGGGAGCCTACAAGAAAGATGGAGAAAGACTATTTACAAGGATCTGGAATAGCAGCACGAGGGGAAATGGTTTCAACCTATTAGAAGATAGGTTTAGATTAGATAGAAAAAATTCTTTCTATCTAAGGAAGACGGTGGCGAGGCACTGGTACAGGTTGCCCGGAGAAGCTGTGGATGCTTCATCCCTGGAAGTGCTCAAGGCCAGCTTGGATGGGGCTCTGAGCAAACTGGTCTGGCGGAACGTGCCCCTAGCCTGTGTTTAAGACCTCTTTCAACCCAGGCCGTTCTCTGACTCTCCAATTACGGATACACCTGGCTTGCAGACACATCCCTCCGTGACTCCTCACCAGACCCACGCGTGGGACCTTCAACGAGATTAAAACCCAACAACATCCCACCAGCAGCACCAGGTGCGCCAACTCGGCTCCAACCCCCACACCCGCTCCGTCCCGCACCCCAGCGACGGAGGCGCCCGCGGTGCGGAGCCGCGAGGCCGCTCCGCTCCCGCCGACCGTGCCCGGCGCCCGCCGCTCCCTCACGGCTCCCTCACGGCGCCCTCACGGCTCCCTCACGGCGCCACTCTCGGCCGCTCTCGGCCGCTGTCGGCCGCTTCCGGCGGCGCTACGGCGGCCGGGCGGGCCGCGGCTCCCCGCCCGCACGGCGCAGGCGCGGAGGGGCGCGGGGCCGGGCCGATGGCGCCGCCATGGCGCTGCTCCTTCTGCGCGCTGAGGGCGCGCTGCTGCCGCCCCTTCTGGGCGCTGCCGGCCAGGGCTGCCGCCACTTCGCCTCCTCCTTCTCCTCCTCCCCCTCCTGCCGGAGCCTCGCCGGGCGCGCTGAACCCGTTCGACCGGCGGCTGAAGCGGAAGCAGAAGAACTGGGCGGCGCTGCAGGCCGAGCCCGCCAAGTGCGATTACCTGAGGGAGGAGGTGCGGGGCCGGCGGCGTCCCCCAGTGCTGTGGCCAGGCCTGGGCCCCGGGGCTCTGGGCGATGCTGAGCAGCTGGAACGGGTCCAGGGGAGGGCAGCGGGGCTGCACAAGGCTCTGAGAGAGCTGGGCTGTTCAGCCCGGAGGAAAGAAGGCTTAGGGGTCGCCTTATCACTCTATAACTCCCTGGATAGGGGGTTGTAGGCAGGTGGAGGTCGGACTATTTTCTTAGGCAGCCAGCGACAGTATAAGATGCCATCGCCTCAAGCTTTGCCAGGGGAAGTTTAGGTTGGACATCAGGAATTTCCTCACAGAAAAGAGTAATCAGACATTGGAATGGGCTGCCCAGGGAGGTGGTGGAGTCACCGTCCCTGGAGGTGTTTAATGAAAGTCTGGACGTGGCACTCAGTTTAGTTAACCACGGTTTAGCTGACAAGGTGCTGTTTACTAACAGGTTGTACTTGATCCCAGATCTTTTCCAGCCTCACTGCGCCTGTGATTCTGACCGCCGGCTCTCCCCGCAGGTCGGCGGCAGGATCGCGGACCGGGTGTTTGACATCACCAGGTGAGCCCCGCCTGTCCCTCATCCCCAGGGCTGGGAGCCCTGGGGGTAGCGCTGGATGCGGAGTGCCTTTCCCCGAGGTACCACAAAAGCATGCTCGGTGGGCTGAGTTCAATAAGGTAGCGGCTCTAAAATTAAAAATACTGGTTATGTTCTGTATTGCTGATCTTATCCTTTAGAACGTTTCCTCTCGCTTTGGATGTTGGCTCTGGAAGAGGTTACATAGCTCAGCACTTAACCAAGGTACTGTTCTCTTCATACTTAGAAGTGTTTAAGGGAAGGTCATAAGTTGTACGTCCCTTTCAAACAGGGCTCTGTTACAACTTAAGACAATCATCTGAGTCTTAATGAGGTAAATTTTCCCCCACCCCATACGCCTATACCTGTAGTTACAGTTCAAAGCTGCGTGTTGTGCAGGCTGTTCTTCATTTATTGCCACTGAAAACTGGACAAATGTGCAAGGGAAGTTAGCTATTATAATACAGTTAACTTTTCGTTTTGGTAGAAATATGCCTGTTTTTTTGGTGAATATATTGGCTACAGTTAGTTGTTAAAGAGAAGTGTCATTATGGAGGCTTTGAAGCCATTAACAGTTTACCATTTATGAACCACTCTGTGAGTAAAGGTGCTTCCTTGGCTGTTAATCCATGGTTTATGTTTAACTAAACCTATGCCTAAAATTACAGAATGTGTTTTCTGTTACCACTTCTGTCTCAGCTGTTCTCCCTGGGTGCCACATTGTGTGGGGAAATGTGCTTTGTGCTTTATATAAAGCTTCTATCAAGAGTGGAAAATATTCGTTCTAATTTATTATAGGTGTAAGTGCCAAAAAGTTACTCATGTCCATTTACAAAATAATTCACATATTTAATAGACTTTTAAAATTTTATTTCAGGAAACAGTTGAAAAGCTTGTTCAAGCTGATATCGCAGAGAATGCTTTAGTAAGTAGCTTTTTGAATGCTAAAGTGCTTCAATTCTGTAATACAGGAAAGCAACAGAAGTGAGGTTTTGATGAGCTGTTTTTCTTCCAACCCAACATTAGAAAAATGCTGTAGAATCTGAAATCCCGACGGTCAGGGTTGTAGCTGATGAGGAATTCCTTCCTTTTAAAGAAGATACATTTGATCTTGTTGTCAGCAGCTTAAGGTATGTATTCATAATTTATTTGTTTTGTTCAAGTTGTTAATAATGTTCTTTTCAGAGTAGCTTTAAGAAAATAAATCCAACAAATTTTACTAGTCCCATTAAAAGGCAATAAGAAAAGTACTTGCATAGTTAATTTGGTCATGTATTAGGAAAAACTGCTGTCCTGGTGATTCTTCCTGTTTTTGTTTAATTTCCTTCAAAACACTTGGAACTTCTCTCTTTCCTGCATTTTGACATACTAGTCTCCAAGATTTGTGTTTTCTCCCCAAAAAGAAGGTCTTTGTGGATAAACTTCTGTTCTTGTTTGGTATCAGTTTCAAGCAGCTGTTTCATCTTCAGAAATCAGTTTGTGGCTTTGGCTTCTGCTAACTAGGTAGTTAGCATTTGATTTAATCTGAAATTATAAAATGTACACTTCTGTTATTTCAGTTTACATTGGGTGAATGACCTTCCTAAAGCTTTCAAAGAGGTAAGAAATTGTTTTTTAATACTCTTAAGTTAGTACTTGCCATTACTTGCATTGAGAGCACTCTCTATTTCCAGGTCTTCTTTAAATAAGAGGCACACAACTCATGCTGCATGCAAATATTTTTTGTAACACTTTTCACAGTTTGAGGAGCATTAGCTTACGTTGTTACTAATTTGCTCCCTCAGACCAATTTGGAAAAAATAACAACATCATACTTGTACAATATTTGGATTCTCCACAGCTGAGATCATGGTAACTAATGTCACCTGAGACAGTGCTATTGATCTTTATTGTTAGCTCTTACTATTTGTAATAAAATACTACACTTCTCCAGAGCTGCTTTATGGAGCTTGAGTTATTTTTATCTCTTAGCTGTTTATTTTGAAATACAGCTTTGACCAAGGCTTTTTGATATTAGAATAAAGCAAATACTTGTTGAGGACAGAAAAATATTTTTTTTCACTAACAGTTTTGGTTATTTTGGATTACTTCAGCTCTTTCCTGCAGGTGTAAACTTTAGTCAAATCAAAAAACGTGGTGCAGGAACAAGGAACATGTTAACCAGTTTGCTGGTTTTTCATTTATTTCAAATTGATCAGTCATTGCAGTGCTGTTTTATCACCTGTTGGTAGGACTAGGACTACCCTACTGTCACTGAAATAATAAAAATCAATTGAAATGCATTCGGTACCTATAAAAAGAAGTTTGAAAGAAATACAGAATTTTCACTGGAATTTAAGTATTCTATGGAGGGCCAAATACTTTCTCCTACAGTAAATATAACTGACACTGTCTCACAGTGGTGAGGGAACTGGGCTTCTTGGCCAGCTCTCATGATTTCCTGTGTTGTCTTTAAGTGATGGAAACTGCCTTTAACTGCCTAATTGTCTTACCTGTCAATTAAAGGCTTTTTTACTAAGACAGAAAAGGTAGCTTGATTAATACTTCATTAAAAAACTATGGAAAACATTTTTTTTCAAAGGCATTGGAAATGCTTGCTGTTGTGTTAGCCTGGCTGTATAATCAGACTCTTCTGGATGTCTAAGCCAGAGATAACTTCCAGCTCTTAAAGCAATGAGAAAGCATGAATTTATTTGCCTTCTCTCTAGGAAGAGGGCTAGAACTTAGAAGACCAGAAAGCAGCTTGTCAGCCTTGGTGTTTGAATTATAATATTGCTGTTTGGGCAAGTTAATAATAAGTAACTGTAGACATAATAAAAATGGCATTACTCTATTGTCTCAGAAGTGCAGAGATCAGTACTGGAAACGAAAGTCTTAACTTCTCTTAAATCAAGACATTAAGTGCTTTTGCTGCTCTCAGAAAGTAAAAGTAAATAGCATACTTGGCTTAATCTATCTTCCTTTTAGAAGTAAATTAATTTAGAATAGTATTTTAGGAGTATTGTGCTGAAAATAGTTTTACCCTCAATTTCTACGGTTTGTTCCATGTTTCCTGAATGTAAGTGTAATTTCTGAGGATTTACTCTTAAGAACAGAAAATAGTCTCTCTTCAACAAGAGTATTTGCAGTGTGACCAGAAGCTGCATCACAGCTTGCCCTGCAGAATACAGTCCATATTAAAAGTCTGTCACAGCTTTAAAAATGATTACTTCTGAGTTTTTTTTTAATAAAAAGTGCTAAAAACCACTTAGTTACGTAGGCTCCACGCAGCAAAGCCGTGTTTGTGTGTTGCAGATCCACCAGGTGCTGAAGCCCAACGGAGTGTTCATCGGAGCCATGTTCGGGGGGGACACTCTGTACGAGCTGCGCTGCTCCCTGCAGCTGGCTGAGCTGGAGAGGGAAGGGGGCTTCTCTCCTCACGTCTCGCCCTTCACCGCCGTCGCCGATCTGGGACATCTGCTGTCCAGGGCTGGCTTTAACACCCTCACTGTGGTAATTATGAGAGCCAGCAGGGAGAACAATCCAGAGCATCAGAGCTGCTGGAATATGGAAATCGCTGTTTGCTAATGTAGTAATAACATACTGCGTCATTCTGCATGTGGTGCATCTTGCTGAACAGGCTGCAGAAATAGCCTGGATTGCCACTGTTCTTGGTTTTGTGGTGATTATGGAACCAGCTGAAGTGTATCTTTGGCTCATGGCCCAGTAGAATTTGGATGGCTTTCTTGGAGAAATGTCAAAGAATGTTAGACCTGCATGAAAAAATTATAGACACTTGCTCTTTCTTCTAAAACCAAGAAGAAGATAATGGCATTTAAATTCAAATTTGATTGCATTTGGGCTACTAAGCAAAACTTGCTTAGAAATCTTAAAATAGTACATGCTTCCTAGAAATACATGATTTGAGCAGAAGAGGCAGAAGAATAGAATTGTAGAATGGTTTGGGTTGGAAGGGACTTCAGAAATCATCTAGTTCCAACTGTCCTGCCACAGGCAGGGAATAGTTTGGTAGTACAGCAAGGTTGAAAGAATGCTACTGGTTTAGTTTGGTATGCTCTAAAATTGAACTTCTCTCTTCTTCTAGGATACTGATGAAATCCAAGTGAACTATCCAGGGTTATTTGAGGTTATGGAAGACTTACAAGGCAAGTATATTCTTTGTGGGAAGATAAATGTTTCCTGTATCAGTGGACCAGACACAGAACTGTTTTACTGTGTGTTTCTTAACTCTAAATCATAGACTAGTGTGGGTTGGAAAGAACCTTTGAAGGTCATCTAATCCAACTCTGCAGTGAGCAAAGACATCTTGAACCTAGATCAGGTTGCTCAGAGCTCCCTCCGACCTGGTCTTGGATGTTTCCAGGTGTGGGTCATCCACTACCTCTCTTAGCAACCTGAGCCAGTGTTTCAGCATATTCATCACAAAGAATTTCTTTCTTAAAATAATACAAATAAATCTTAGTGCAACAGGGGAAGCATTAGGTTTTTTCCAGCTTTCTAGTGAGTCGGGAGATTATGCCTGTCAGGAGCTTTGTGTTGGGAGGCACAAGTCAAAGATTTGCTGCTTCATGGTCTGCTGTGAATGTTCTGCTTCCCTGGGTTTCCTGTTCTGCATGAGCCTGTTCACTGTAAGGTGCAGAAAAGCCTTTAAAGGGAGACAGCAGTCCATATCCCACACACTGACTTTTCCTGTGAGCCTTTCTAATTACCAAGGCAATCAGCAAACGGCTTTGGAATGAGAGTAAATAAATCCTTAATTTGGAAGTTGCTGAGGAACAGCAAACAATTGAGTAACGATTTTGTTAATACTCTGATTGCATTTGTCATGGATTGTAAAGCAGTCATTCACATGCAGTTTGTTGTTACTGACAGCAACTCAGGGCATTTCTTATCTGGATCGACTGCTGTATGGAGTAATTCCTTAATGGAAAGGCAGCTTTTATTCTGAGCAGAAACATTCAGATGCAGTAAGTGATTAAAAAGATCAGAATTGTGGTTACTTTATTTTGTATTTTAAATCTCTTGGATTAGTAATTGTAATGATTATCTGTTAAACAAATACTGTCATGTGTCTGAATAAACCCTTTGTACTCATTCTTAAAATCAGTTATACTTAAAAGCCTAAATGTTTGAAGACTCAGACTGAAGAAGTAATAATTTGAAATTATTCCTAGCAGTGCAAACTGTAAATTGCAAAGTGTAGGAATTAAAAGTTTTGGATTCTTATACATAAGAAACTCACCTAATGATAATGTGGTATGTTTTCTCTTGCATTGAATAACAGAGGAGTCTGTACTTTGGTTTTGTAAGAATCTGTCCTTAGTGCATGACACTTAACTCATGGAGTGTGCAATTCTTTTTCTTAAAGCTAAAACATATTTTTAGGTATGGGGGAGAGTAATTGCTCTTGGAATAGAAAACCTCTGCTGCACAGGGAGACAATGCTGGCAGCTGCTGCAATATACCAAGGTCAGTATTACAGAGTAATGAGTTCATCTAAAATGACTTTGAGAATATTTTTCTATGTCTTTTTTTATGACTTTTTTGTAAAAAAACTCCAAAACCTAAACAAACCCAAAGCAAAACCAAAAACCCCAAATACTCCAGAACAAAATGCCATTATCATAAGCTATTTTTAACCTCAGTTATAATGCTAGGATTTGAACTATATTGATGCAGCAGTCTGAGATATTTTTATTGTCCCAAATCTTTCAGCAGGAGTCATTCTGATGAATATGTCACACTCAGCTCTGATGTTCTGAGAACTGAGTGTTTCCTAGAGCTGACAGCCTGTACCTTCTCTCTCTCCCTTCCTGCCCCAACAGAAATGTACGGAAACAGCAATGGCTCCGTACCAGCCACCTTTCAGATCTACTACATGATTGGCTGGAAATACCACGAGTCACAGGTAATGTGAAGCTGTTATTTTCTCTATGAAGGTACTGATGTTTTAAAAGCTTTTCACTAAATTTATTTAAAATTAGCTCTATATGGTTTGGTTTTGTTTTTTTTTCTTCCTTAGGCAAAACCAGCCCAGCGAGGTTCTGCAACAGTTTCATTTGGAGATCTGGCAAAAATAGAAGGACTTCTTAAAACGGGAAAAAAATAGTTGTTCTTCAGAAATAATAATTGTCTTGAAACTTCTATTAAAGTTTTAATTGCAGACAGTCTTCACTTGAGCTTATTTAATGATGACGTCCTGAAATGATAATAAAGTACGCACTGTTGAGGTTTTGTACTGTGCCACAGCATTATCTGTGTGAAATGGTGGGTGTTAATTTTTTCTTTCTAGATAAATATTTGAGCAGTTTTCTCTCTCAAGTCTTTGAGAGAGCAATTCAACTTTCGACTTTGTATTAAATTTACTATTCTCAAAAATAACACCTCCTTCAGATTTCAGTATCAAAGGGTGCTCCAGGTATGGTTTACATATCTTGAATGCATTTTAAAATAATTTTTCAAAGCTAGTAGATCATAATAAATAATAGTGTATTATAACAGTAAAGAATGGTAGCAGGTGAATTTATGAGACAGCCTATAAGAGAAACTATCAGCAAATACAAAGATATGAATTGTTATGGTTTTTATTAGTTGGGAAGTATGGGTAAAAAGTTACTGTAAGAGATTTGAATAATTGATACATTATCTAAATGTTAGTTGAAAATTACGCTTACACATTACTTTCCACTTTTCTATGTCAGAGGCTAAAGAGCAAGAAGAGTAATTTTCTCCTTAGGTGTGCCATTGAGTTATGATTTTTCTTGTCTATAACAGCATTGCCAGAAATTTATATTAATTGCAACTATGACCCATTAATATGAGAGGTTTAGAAAAAATACCTGCCCAGAGATTTTGTCTGATTGTAGCACTCATAGAGTTGGGGAGAAACAGAAAGGATGAAGCCTATACAACCAAATATTCAGTTCCATAATTTTTATTCTAGTATCTTAAGTGGTATATCAATCCTGATGGAGCTAAAGCTTTTAAAGTTTATTTCCTAGGTTTTTTTAAGATTAACCACCAGGTGGAGTTTGACAGAACTTGTGCATAATACAAACCCAACAGGCCAGGCAGGCAAAAGTCTTCCCATCTGTAATGTCGTGATTTGGGGGCTTATTTTATTGACCAGGCTGTGACTTTAAATAAAAAATGGGCAGAGAACATATAAATCATGAGAAGGAGGGCAAGAATATTCTGTCCTGTTTTTGCTTACAAGCCTAACCCATAATTATCTGAGAGAAATTAATTGATTTATTGTTTTCCTAGAAAAGAACAGTAATTCTGCTGGGAAAAAAGGGGAGAGGATCTAAATGGTCTGACAACCTTTAAAACTCTCGAAAGACTAAAACAAGAGCTTGTTTCTGTGAAAGCTGCTGTTTTTTTAATACTCCATCAGTGGACTTGGTACAAAATAGTGCATCACTCTACAGGTCTTCTCTGGCTTAAATAAAATTCCCTTGTTTCTGGAGGAATCTCTGATTTCCCAGATGTAGGTTTCCATGAAGTTATGTGTCAAATTAATGTAACTTTATAAATCATTGGTTTAGTAGGTTAATTTCCAATCACTTGAGCTCGTGGTTGTGACTCAGACGTGTTAAGTGAGTGAGGAGGTGGAATGTGCTGGGTAAATGTTAATTGGAGAAGTGCTCCTGCTGTGCTCCTTTGAAGTATTCAAGTTGTGGTGAAAAGGAAGGCTTTCCAGTTCTTTGATTTCATATTTCATAGATGGCATACATAAATAGTAAAGTGTTTTGGTAGTGGAGAAACATCTTCTGAACAGGAGGAAAAGATATATAGCTTTCCTCCTAGCCCTTGGGGGAAAAAAGGTGTAGATATTCTATTAATTCGAAAAAGGGCTGGGGAGTAATAGAAGTGAGGAGTAGTAAAAATGGCATTGGAGCAGTATGGGTTAGAATTAGGAAACATGTAACAGGCAGGTGAGGTGTTAATTTCCCTGTCTATGTTTGAATACCTGCCTTTTGTGGGGGCTTTAAACTGCAATTATAGGGGTTTTTTTTGTAGTACTTGGAGTTCTAGGTTACTCCTGGTTTCTATTAGTTGCTTGAATAAGTAACTTTGAAAACACTTAGTTTAATATGAAGAGATGTTTTTGTCACAAGATTCTGTTTCATTTTAATTATTTTTCAGATTTAAGTCTTTATGGCTTTCTAAAATTGTAATGAAGAAGAGCACAGTTGCCAGTTGCTAGCCTAGTACTCTGTATGCCGACAGTCAGATTTTCAGAGTTAGTAACTTCTAAAAAGTAGCTGTGAAGGTGATGTAATGTCTCTTGTAAGTTTAGTTAACTTAAAAAGCTTTATGCATAATACAGAATATTTTTCTCCTGAATACAGAATGAGAGAAAAAATCAAGGCGATAAGTATTTGATTAATCAAAAGTTAGGAGCCCATAAATAAAATAAAAACAAGTTTGGAAGAAGTGTGGTTGCACTTAATGAGCATGAGAGTTTGAGTCACAGATCAGTGAGTATGCTTGGTCTGGGTCTTTGGTTGCAAGATCTGTCAATGTATGGTTTTATTCAAGTCTGTTTAGAATAAAGGAATGAGATCCTGTGCTTTCAAGACTAAGAATCTGTGAAGTTAAAACATGAGAGAGGATTCTTCATTACCTCTAATTTATAAAAATGACATCAGTAGAAGTACAAAAGTGAACCATACAAAATTAAATTTAGCTGTATTTCTTTACACTGTTTAAAAAAGAAAAATACGAATGACACTCTTTTGATGTTTTCTGGAAAAACTAGGAGCTAACACTGAGCTTTCAGTTGCAGGGGGAGAGACACACCAAGCTTTCATATGATGTTTAATTGGAATTTTCTGAAGCAAAAACCTGATCTCTGGGATTAAATTCATTAGAGCATCTTGTTTAAGAAACCACTTCTTAGAAGGCTAGCATGTATGTTAAACCTCTTAAGCTTTCATTTTTGTAACCCAGAGATTTAATATGCACTTTTCAAAGATGTGGTCCATTTTTGCCCAGGATTTGGAGCCATTACTTTGAAGAAGTACAATTATTGTAGTCCTTTAGTCCTTTGATTGGAATCAGTCTGAGTACTGAAGCCAGTGTGATTTCCTGACTATCTTGGATGCTTTCAGGTGAAAGAAAAGGAAAAGAAAAATAAAAACCCGAGATAGGTAAGTTCAGTTGAAGGCTACATGTAATAGGAGTGAAGCAGAAGACACTGAGGAGTGCATTTGCTGCTTGTAAGGGAAAAACAGCTCATGCCTTACTTAAATCAAGTTAAAATTGAAGTGATTTGTTGATTTATTGCTAGTTTGTAATTGACTGTTAGTCCATGAACTATGCATGCAGGATTAATAGCAGCAACATAACAGATAAATGACTACTAGACCCTTACAAAACCTTTGTAAAAACCTTCACATACCTAAACATACTCCTATAGCAACCCCCACAGCCCCCACACAAACACTGTCAAATTTGCTCAAAAATGCTCACCCCCGTCCCTTTACCAGGAGGTTTCAGTGGTTTGAGCCCACCCTTCTCAAAGTATATTTCTGTGTGCATGCATCACCTGAGGAGGTGTGGATGCTGTGGCTGCATTCTCCCCTGGGCTGTTCCTATCACCTGCTAATCCACCCAGCTGTTGGGGCAGGGCCCCAAAGGTGGCACCGCACCCCAGGAGTGACCTGTGCTTGTTGAGCTCTGTTCTCAGCCCACTGCCAGGGGAGGCTGTTCCCTCAGGCCCCATAGAGCTTGAGATGCCAGGGGCACCTTCTTGGTATCAAACCAGTTTTTCACTGCTCTTTTCTCCCTGTTAGAAATGTTAGGGCTTTTTATATTTTATATTTTAGCTGATATTTCTTTCCTATCTGAGGTCTCTTGATAACTGCCTGATTACTGTTTCATGTGGCTGATGGTTATCTTCATTTTCAGACAATCTCAGCAGATTTTAAGCAAACACTCTGTCAGTTCCGGATGTTTTGTTTGCACACATTGCACATGTATTTCTATCATAGCAGCTGATGATGTTCAGGATTTTTTGCCACCTTGTACTCTCTGTAGGTTTCCCCCATTATGTGGAGCTGTGTCTTGGGGTACAAGGTTTGTTGATAAAGGAAGAGACAAATTCCACAGAAAAAGTGTTCCTGTTTGGAGCCTTATTTTGAAGCACAGAACAATGAATACTGGGCAATCTTATTTGGCCTCAAACTCATGATAGGCCAGAATATATGAAAATTTGCAAGTTTTCTAATAATTGCAAAATAAGAAGGTTTATTCAAATACAATCTATATAACATATATTGGATATAATTTCTGGTTTCATAGATGCCAAAACTATGGAAATACATTGGATGCATTTCAACAGCCTTCCAATACTAAAGGGGCTGCAAAAGAGTTGGTGAGGGACTTTTCAATGGTGTGTGGGCTTTAAAGTGACAGGGGGTGGGTTTAGATTAAATAATAGGAAGAAATTACTTCCTGTGAGGGTGGTGAGGCCCTTGAACAAGTTGCGCAGGGGAGCTGTGGATGTCCCATCTCTGGAGAAATGTTCAAGGCCGAGTTGGATGGGGCTTGCAGTGACTTAGTCTAGCAGAAGGTCTCCCTGCCAGTGGTGGGGGTTGGAACTAGGCAACCTTTAACATTTCTCTCGACCCAAGCCATTCTGTGATAGTTTGTATAAAATGCCACCTTTTAGCCAAATTACAACATAAAAGAAGTTATTGTTTTACTTGCTACCTGCATTGGTTTAAATCTCTAACATTGAATTTTTTACATCTAAAGTAAGGCACCCTAGTATTAAAATATCACTTATTCTGTGGAAATACTAGCCAAAATGAACAATTTACTGAGGGAATCTACTGGGTAACAAGTATAAAAAGTAGTAACTTGAAGTTCTTGTTGATAGTAGAATCATTGTACTCCCTGAGGGTTTTTTATCCATGGAATTTTTTCCTCCTGGAATTGTTTTCTCCCTAAACTGAGCCACAGATGGTTGTATGTGATGCCCATTTTTTTAGCCATACTATCATCTTGTCTTCACAAAATGTGTATTGCTGTACCATTCAGGTGCCAGAGCCATCAGTTCTTACCAAAAATTACATAGGGAATGTTTTAAAGTCTCCCATTTATTTTTCTGCTGTGTGTAGGAATGTGCCGCCTGTTGGAGTGACTAAATTATTCTTTGTCTTAAGAAGGCAAAAAGCCCAGACCCCAATTTGCTAAAATGACACCTCATAGAACCTTTTGGACTTCATCTCACACCTGGGGCTGTCAGATTGGACAGAGGCCAAGAGGTTCCACCTAGGTAATCCACTAGAAAAGGTAGAGAACAAAGGAAATAATTGCTTTTGTGGGGTATTTTAGCAGAAGCAAGGACCTCTTGCCCCTGGCTTGGTTTTTCTCTGTAACAGCTTTGTTATTTTGTCTTTTATAAAACCTTTTTCTGTTTCCAACATTATGTAAGAAGCCCTCCTGCTAATTTTATGTGTTTGAGGTAACTGGGCTATCTCAGGTGTGATAGGTTTTTTGGGAGCTCATAAGACCTGGTTTGAGGAGAAACCCATCAACCACGTATTATATTTTCAGTTTTATGAAAATCTATTACTTTATTCCAATTCTAGAACTATTGATTGCTTTAATTTGATGCAGAACATACATTTGTTTCAGAAGTCTCCATGTGATTTTCTAATGTCAGTTGCGTTCGCTTCTGGAATTAAAAATGTAATTCCCATCAAGTACCACCTCAGATTTGGTGATTATATTCCCAGTCAATTTCTTTTCTGACTCAAAAGCAGGATGCCCAATCTTAGAGTAATATTGCAGTTCTGAGGCAGCAGGTGTAGTTAGCTTTACTTGGTAAACTGATGCTGAATTTGATAGGTAGCTAAATTCAAAATATAAGCCAGTCAGAACTCAGTATCCATTTAACAGAAATTTGCATAATATCTTGTCCAGGCCAGACTTTTTGTCTGTGACTTTTTTTTTTTTTTTTTTACCTATAATTTATGTTTCTGAAATTCCGAAAGAAAAGCTGAGCTGGAGCTACTGTGAAGAGATTTTTTTAATCACATCTCAAAGAAAGCATTCCTCAGATGATTTTGCCTCCAGGCATCAACTTCGAAGGCATTCTCAGGAGGAGCTGCAGTGCTGTCACAGCACTGTTGAGTCAACAGAGGTAGAGCACTTGTTTGATACATGGATGACTGATCTTCGATTACCACCTTTCACAAAACAAATGAAAACATCTGTTCTTTTATTTATATGTGAGCTTTCCAAGTAGATGTGTACAATTTTCTTTTGTTTATTTTTGTTGTGTGTGTTCTTTTTCCCTCCTGACTCACTGAATCTTCATTGTATGGAAAGTGAAACTTTGAGCACTGAATGGCTTGGGTGATTGCATCTCTATTCAGGTTGGTTTACAATGTGGTGGCTGGTATTTTTTTGTACCTAAAAGTTTATTATCCCTTAGAACATAGCTAAGCACAGAGTTATAAATTAAATTATATCCCAAAGATATGGCATAAAGATAATAGTATGATCATTTATTACCCTATGTTTGGAGCAGACTCAATTGCTCTGCTTTGGAAAAGAATTCAGGTTTATAAACACAAATGCTGCCAAAGTGCAGGGAAGTGTTTCCCTGCAAAGAGTTAGTAAATCTTCACAAATATAAAATTACTCAGTCCCTGCACTCCTTTCTGGCATTTTCTGCTTGACAGCTTGGCTTTATTAAATACTTGCTCTCATAGATCTCTCAATTGTCACGTAGAGACTGTGCATAATTTTAGAAGTCTTGAGAATTGAAATCAGAGCCCCTTAGCTTTGAAAAGGATCTGAGAGTTGGATCACAGAATGGCTTGGGTTGGAAGGGACCTTAAAGCTCATCTAGTTCCAACCCCCCTGCCATGGGCAGGGCCACCTGTCACCAGAGCACTGCCCTGAGTGCTGCAGCAATACGAATGGTTCTGTGCACCTACCTGCTCAGTGTCTGCTTTTGAGCATTGCTGAATAACTCCATTGAACTATACTGTAAATATTATTTGTTTTCAAGCAGTTAACCGTCTTGAAAACACATCAACATGACTTAGTATAACATTTGATGAATTTACAAATGAATCTTGGCATAAGGCAAATGCATTTTAACGCTGTGGTTTGTATGCCTGCTCCCTGCATATTTATTTTCAACTTCCAGTTGATTAGTTGCTTTGTCTTGTGTGTAGAAATGGCCTGTTTAATGCAGTGGGAAGTCGAGTAGAAGCCAGCATTTGTTAATGGATGCTTTGAACAGGCACAGTCAGACATTTTAAATTATTCTAACTAAGCAGGAATTCTAATTTATTTCTAAAGATAGAAGTACAACAACCCAATTACCTAGTTTTCTCAGAGAGTGTAATGAGTGTAATTAGCATTAAATTGGTCTATAAATTTAATGGGCAATTTCTTGTGTGGACATTGAAAACACTAGTAAAAATGTGGCAAGCTATATTAGAGTCCATATAGTGTCTTGTTCCCATTAGATGCTTCCTTGACAGAAGGCATTACTGTAAAATATCAATCCAATCTGTTCTGCACAAGGAGTTTCTAAGGTATTGGTTCAAACAGGCATGCCTGTAGGTTTGAAAGTTCCTTCAATCAGAGAATTTTTTTGGCTGTGTTGGCAGTAGGGTTTTTTTACCTTTTAAAGATGGTTTTCTGACTATAAGTTCAAATTTGTAGCATATGTGAGGATGTGGCCAGTTTTGTGTGTAGCCTCATAGCAATAGCTGGATCAGTTGTTCTAAATGTAGATTATACACACAGCTGACAATAAAGATAATACTATTTATTTACTCTTGAAGTGGAAGGGGTGCTGGAGTCCCACACCTGATGCAGAGGTTCTCAAGTCATGATTCAGGCTGCTGCCAGCTCTTTTGCAGTTGGTTGGATGTAACCAGCTGTGGGGCATTTCAGAAGTTCTAGATGATGGAATTCAAAGGATTATTTTCCCTCCCTTCTACAGCCGATTTGTTTATGATGGGGAATTCTCTATGAATGTGTTTTCATCTAGTACTGTGAAGTCAGACATAGCAAAGTTGTGGTGATCTGCTGGGACTAAAGTGGTGAAAATTAATGCTGTGAGAGAGAACACATACTTAGAAGAATATAAAGTTTCTTCTGCTTTGTCTGTTCCCTAGAGAGTGAATAAACAAAAAATCCAACCCTGAGGCTTGAAGATTAGGACCAAGTTCTTCAAAGTATGTTTTTCATGATGGGTTTTTGATTTTACCCTAGTGCAATCTGACATTACTGGAAAGAGAGATAAATGTAAAATTCTCTGAAACAAATTCACCAATCATGAAAATTCTTTAATTTCTTCAAGAGTGTATCCATTTAAAAGTTACTTTTATTGCATTGTTCTGTTAAATACAATGAATAAAATTATGGCTGTGACTGTGAAAATAGCAAGTTATTTCTTGTGCATTAGAACAGCAACTCTCTTAGGGATTTATGCCCTACCACATCTTTCCCTGTCTGATAATTTCAGAGTGCACTTGCCTGCCTTCCTCTTTTGCCTTATCACTGAGCAAATGAAATAATTTTCAGGTTCTGGGCTGCTTTGGAGAGATGTTGGGTCACTGTGTGTACTCTGTGCAGCCTGCCAAACAAATTGGGCAGTGTGCTCAATTTACTTGGTTGTAGGGCCAGTAATAGATGTATCTTTACATTTCTAGGATTTAACTCAGGGAAATGTAAATTATTTTATCAAAATATATTAACATGTAATTAACAATTCTGTTCCAGGTTCAACCCTAATCCTATGGGATTGCTAACTTGGATTTATTCAAGAAATAGTATTTTAAAGCAGATATTTTAAAAAAGGGGTTTTTAAAGTTCCTGAACTCAATATGAACCACACAGCAAGGGGAGAAAAACATGGAGAGGTCCATTGCTGGCCTCCCTCAAACTGAGCTGTACTCTACTAAAATAGAATTTCTTATGGAGGAAAAGTATTCTCAGGTCTTTTGGTCTGAGAGAGTCACAGAAAAAATAGATCAAACTTTTAAATAAATCTCTTGGGAGAGTGTATTCATATTTTACCTGGTAAATCAGTGCACGTATCTTCACTAGTAGCTGAAGATTGAAGATGTGATTCTATAATAAGGATGTTTTGGCAGTAGAACTTGTAAGAAGAAAAGTATTTTGTTGGTCTGTGTAGGAATTTAGGTGTGTTTGACTTGGAATGTAAGAACCACCTCACTTAATCCTGATTATAGGAATAAAGTTACAGGCAGTGCAGGAAGGGGCTGATTTTGGTGGCTGTGCTCACAGGGTTAGCAGCACCCAAGCTCCATCTGTGTTTCAGGGCTGCCCTCACTTCTGCAGGCAAAAAAAAAAAAAAAAAAAAAAAAAGTAAAGTTCCCATTTCTGGAAATATTGTCAAGCTGGATGGGACTGTGAGCAACCCGATCTGGTTGAAGGTATCCCTGCTCTTTTGCTCTTTTCAGGGAGGTTGGACTAGATGGTCTTTAAAGGGCCTTTAAACCTAAACCATTCTATGGTTCTGCAATCTTATCAAAGTGGAAATTATAATGTATTTCTCCCATCGAACGCTTTGTGATTGACAAAATAGAACCAGATGTAAGCACAAAGCAAACCCCTGTTTCCCAAGGAGTTTCAGAAGTTAAAAATGGTGATATGGGTAAGTTTGGAAGTTGGCTGCAAGGTCAGGTAAGTAGAGCAACATTATTGCTTATAAAAATAATAGTGTTGATTTTTCTCTTCTGTGGATTTTTTTTTCAGCACAGGCTTTTACCATCTATTGGAAGCAGAGCACTTGTGCTCTGAAATGAATAATTATCTGTTGAAGTAGGTCTGTGCTGTGTCAGTACAGCCTTCTCTTATGTAACAGAGAAATTGAAACTGAAATGGGGGAAATGTTACTAAATCCTATACAGAGGTTTAAATTTTAAATTAAAATGGGGTTGTGATGTTAGATGCTGCTTGGGAAAGACACCTTGCCTCCTAGTGTTCTCCTTGTAATCATATTTCCAGCAGTATTCTTACAGAACTGAATTTCTAAGTATATTTCATTTTAAAAATAATAGTATTTTAAATTCTAACATGGTGCCACTAACTGACTATTTTTGCAAAATGGTACCATGAAAAGCAAATACTTTAATAGTAATAAGGACATTAAATTCAGCATTCTGTGGTTTATATATGGTTTGTATTTTAGTAAAATATGCAAATTTAGTTTTTTCTAATGTACTTTGCATAAATACTGACTGTGATTACTCTTTTTTGTCTGTAGTTGCAGTTATTGCCACTTGTATTAAGCTGTTTTGCAGCTTGTTCAGCTCTGTGGAATACAGCTAACTGTATGTGGCTATAATACACTTTTTTATTAAAAAGCCTAATTATTTATAAAACAAATTATGAAAATCCTAGTTCTGGTAAAGTTTATTCAGCAGCACAATATAAAACTAACCACAGGAGAATGAAATCTGTGGTGGAAGGGAAATGTAATTTGGAAAGGTACAGCTCTATTAGAGGAATGTGTGGGATAAACCATGAAGACGTGTCTCTTTCACTGAGAACTGGAATAGTGAAGACAAGGGAAGAAAACTAAGGAGAGGAAGATCACCATTAACCTAAATGTTGAAATTCACACTCAAAACTAATGAGAGACAGATTATTACCAGCTCAAGATTTTAATAGGTAAAGTATCATATTTCTCATTAACCTTCTTTAATAATTTAAATTTCATGTATATTCTTCCATTTCACCTTTTCATGCCCTGCCTTCCCCTTTATATACTGTAGACAATTCTTCTAGTTTCTCATTTCCAAGCTGTGTTACTTAGAGGTACTCAATTATATATCACATATATATCTTTGTTTCCATTTACTGAATGACAGTGCATATCACTTCTGCATTGTTTCATATGTTAGGTTGCTACAAATGCTTATGCACCTTGATATGAATTCCTTATCCACAGCTATTTATATCAGGAAAACTCAATTGGTTTGAGCACTGCTGGAAAGTAAATGCAAGAAGTGCCCTGATATCATTAAATCAAATTCACTGAAAAATATAAGAAGGAAAATCTGTGCAAAGTGAAGCTATATGGCTGCAGTCAGATATATGATATATGGCATGGAGACAAGCCTTGTAGCCTGCTTGAGCTCAGGTATTTTTATTGCTTATGCAGAAATTAGTTGCATGTATACTCTGCAGGGCACACAGCAGTTTTTCTTGAAAAGGTATGGAACTTTAACCTCCAGATTGCCAGCTTACTGCAGTTGGTTTTTTTCCTTTGCTGCAGGCACTTGTTTTTAAAGCTGGTGATTATTATCATATGCTGTTATGAAAGGAAGCAAAGGGGCTACAGTGAAACTGTGGCCAACACATAAATAATGTCATTATTCTAAGCACTCCCAGATAATTGCAGAGGTGGAAGTTTAGGCTCCTGATGAGGGAGCGTCTGCAAAGGAAAGGCAGAAGGCACAAAGAATTGAGGAACAACTCTTAAAGGTACTTTGTTTGCTCCTTGTTGCTCAGACCCTTAAGTGCCAAGGTTGCCAAGTGACTAAAATTTCTGAGACTATTTTTCCCAAGGGAATAAAAGCAGCACATTTGTTATAGTTCTGTCTTTAGCTGGAACATACAGGGACTTCTGAGGGCAAAGCTCTTGTTTTGGGACCTGGCTTAAGAAAGCATTTTTTCTTCCTCTTCTTGTTACTAAAAATAAAAAGCATTATTAAGTAATGCTGTTTGCAGCTATGCTAGAGAAGCTATATTGCTTCCATGTGATTGCACAGAATATTGTCAGAGAACAGTATGAAAAGGACTCAGAAACATGGGACATTGAGAGAGGACAGCTCAGAGGGCACCACAGGCTAAGCTAGAGCCTGAGATACCAGTTCACATTAAGAGGCAGAGATGTTTGAATCTGAAAACAAAAAGCCTTAGTGTCAAAGGTAAAGGAATGATAAAAGCAGCTGTCAAGGGTGGCGTGGTCAGCAGCTGGATTCCCAAAACACTGAAGAACTTAGGGTGACAAGCAGGAAAAGGGGTACTGTCAAGAGTATCTGCTATGGTTTCAGGATCAGAGGGAGAGAGAAAAACAGGTTTATAGAACAACAAGAAAAGAAGGCAGGTAGGATTTAGAAACAGCTTCACTAAAGGAGAAATCGGTTGAGTGTTCTAATGATGGAAGGAGAAGAATAAGTTTGAATGGAAGGAGAAGAATAAGTTTGAATGAGGGAAAAGGGATCTGACAAACTCGAAACTTTCTTTTTGCTAGTTAGCTGGAGGTGACAAGGCACACCTCCAGTTCTGGTGCTAAAAATGGGAGCTTGCAGTACAGCCAGTTCACTCAAAGGCAGAAATTACTTTTGGAAGTACTGAGAATAGGTGATGTCATTTAGGTGAAAGAGAGAAGGTCCACAAAAAGAGGCTGCAGGAAAAGGAAATCTGTCTTTTTATCACCTTATTCAATAGGGTTAACTTTTAGGAGGAGAAGTAGTTATTGCTTCTCCTTTCTCCTGTGACATTATATAGACTGAGAGGTACAGTTGTTGAAAATATTTAAAAAGTTATTATGATGAAAAGATTTGGACTTTGTCATCCTGGTCACTCAGATATGTCAAATTTCAGTGAAGGAAAGAAAAAAATATGTTGTAGATTGAAAAGGATTAGAAGTGGTAGAGCAACAGGAATTAACTTTGCTATACAAAACACTGAAAAAGTTTTGGAAAGGGGTTGACTGCAACAGGTTCAGTGATGAAGGTGAGAGGCTGAAAATGAGATAGTGTGGGGAGTGATGTAGGCTGACTCCTACCCTGTGTGAAATACATGGGCAGCTCAGTATTTCTTGGCACTATGAACAAGGTTGAGTTTTAATGCCTAAGAGGTGAGGGGAAAATAAATTTCCTCTCCCAGAGAGGATGAAAACCAACTCCTGTGGCTGCTGCTACCTGCCAGAGAGTGAGTAAATCTGCAACTATTGTAGACAAGTGCCATGGCAACTGCTCTGAGACCAAGCAAGTCTGCCTCTTCTTGATTTCTTATGCTTTTTCCATCCCATTAGTCTAAAAGGTTATTTATCTTTATCTATATTTCTCTCCCTCCCCCCTGCCCAGTAATTGCTTGCTTTGATAATAGTGCATACAAATGAGAAAATATGTCATTCAAATTGTTAAAGATAAGACAGGGATTAAATCACTTTAGAAAGCATCAACAAGACTGTTTTCAATGGAAAGATGAGAAGGTATGTTTCCGTTCTCTGAATAAAAACTTCTCCTCAGTACGTAGTAAAATTAAGTCTGTCAGTAGGATTGATTTAAGGATACAGGTGAGGAAGTACTTCAGGATATCTGTTTTATGTTGGCAGCTTCATACAATACAGTCAATTAGTTTTTGAAGGCTCCAGTAGAGTCCTGATGGCTTGAAAGTTTCTTGGAGTTTTCATGCTAATTTGTAAAACTTCTTGTGCCTCGGGCCTCAGGAGCTCAATATCTGTCTTTGGGGCATCACTTCCCAGGGACATCCTTCAGAACACTGAAGAAGCCTTGGTGACTTCAGTAAAGGACTCAAAAGTTATTTAATCTTGATTTGAGAGCTCAAATGCAAGAGAAGCTACCACAGGCCTTATTTGCAATGATTAATTATTCACTATTTTAAAAAGGTGAACCTTACTTTCAGCCTTAAATCTGGAGCTTGCAGCTGTTGCACTGATTATGGAGTGCTGTGTAAGACTATAGCCCTTCAGAGTAAAAACATATCTGAGAGTGTATGGTGATCAAATTCTACTTTAACATACTTGGATGAAAAAGAAAGTGTTTTTAGAACTGCTTATTCTTTAAATAGCATTTAATTGCACTAAATACTGCATATTTAACAGGGAAGATCTTTTCACCCATTTCCCTCAATTTTTATGCTTAATTTCTTTCAATTTTTTGAGGGAACTTGATGAGTTTTTTTTTCTAGAAGAGATTCATTTAGCTAAAGATTTTTTTTTTTTTGTTTTACAGTTTTAGTGACTGTAGATATGGTACAGAGTAGATAGCTTTTGATGCAAAGAAAATTTATGTGTGGTGATTATGTGAGAGGTATAGTTTCACAACCTGAGCATGTAAAGACCTGCTGTGCATGATTTTTAATATGCATAAAGCATCATAACACATGTTATTTTGTGAACTGATCACAGAAAAAATCCTTTGATGAAGAATAATTACATTCTCAGAACCAAATGTGGATTGATTTCACAGGTGTGAAAAAGAAAATATACAGTACAGAAGTTCTTAGAGCAGCAGTTTGGTAAAGCTGGACAGAAAAGTAGCAGTAGAACTAAGTGAGGTTTTACACTTCTGCAGCACAGCTAAGCAATGAGCCAGACCTTAGTGTTTTAATATGCATTAAGTATTCTGTGCTTTAATGAGATCTTGTGCTTTGGCTCTGAAGATTGTTAGTGCCCTGGTGAATAGCCCTTCAGTCTTCAGGCATACCATGAGAATTTGATTCCTCTTTCAACTCTTCAACTTCTTGGATAGAATTTATTATTTCCCTAAATATAAGGCAGCTGACAAAATTCATTATATATTATAATACCCCTTTTTTGCTATTTTTAACTCCATCCCATTAAGTGGGTTACATGGAATCCTTTTGTAATTAAGTGCAGATTAAATATCATATTAAAGACATAAAAAATGACACCTTTTCAACTGCCATTATGAAATTTTTAAAGGCAAAAGAACAATTCTGATTTTTTTGTCCAGAAATGTTGGTCAATAAAATAAATACATCTTGTCCTTGTTGATGTGATGTAGAATCAAAAATGTCAAGATGAAATGTGCTTTGTTCTTTCCCACTTAAATGCCTTTCAAAGATAATTAATTTTTTTGCCTATTTTATCCTTCTTTGAGAAATAATGATTTCCTTCCAAGAGTTTTGTTGGATGTGAATTATTTGGACACCAGGAAACCGAAATATTGGTAGAATCAGGGAACAGAGAAAAAATAAGATTTATATATTAATTTGGTAAGTATTGTCTTTATTTGGTAATAAAATAGCATTTCTATTTCCACCAACTACATAGAGTGAAACCAATCCATGGAAATTACTTGTAAAAATTCTGCATGTTTTAAAATTTGATCAAGACAAGCATTATGGCCCCAAAACTTTCTTCATATGAACTCACAGAGTTCCAAATCTAAATCCAACCTATTTAACATCAATCAATTAAGACTGTCTATAGAAAAAAGAGAGTTCTTCCATAGATTTGAAATAAGAGAGTTCTTCCATAGATTTGATTCCCACCCAAGACTTGCATCACCTGTAAAAGCACTCTCTGCCTTTGCTGCCCACAAGGAAGCAGCCACTCTCCTGCTCCAAGTATCTCTGGCTGGGGGCTATGTACAAATCACAAACGGGACGGGGCTGCTGAGGAACTCAGTTTTGAGCTGTTTATTTTTTAGCATCAGTCTCATTACATGGTTATGATAATGGGAAGATGCTAGCAGCTCACATCTCAGGCAGCAGACTAAGAACTTAATGTTACAAATTATTTTATAAACTTTTTGACCGATCACACAAAGCAAAAGCATATTGACAGTAGTTTTATCCAATCATTATAAGCACATGTACTTCTGGTTAAAACAATGCTTGCTTGTTTAGACTACAATACTTGCTTGTAAACCTTAAGAGACAATGCACAGAGCTCTATTATTAAGCTTAGAACTTCTTAAGGTCTCACCAGATTTTCTACCCAAGTGTTGATACATAGACCATTGTTCTATTTGTCCTTTCTTTCTACTTCTTGTATAATTTTTCTGCTGACAAATCTTATAGCTACTGCTTAGCTCTAATCACCATCCTGCTGTCTCTGAGGCCTGCCTTTTGCAACGTGTCCAAAACCCTCTGATTTTAAGGATTTCCACATCAAGTGCCCCATTAATGCCTAAAGGTGAGGGAATGTAAATTTGGTGGTCCTCACTGAGCTCAATGAAGCCAAACTGCTCAGTGTAACTTGGTCCTCTGGCTTTGGAGTTAAACTCTACCTTGGCCTCCTGCTTTTCTTCAAGTTTGTTTCAGGTATGATTTAAGCATAAAGTAAGTGTGTGTTATTAATTATTTCAATCTGGATCCTCAAGAGATTTCTTTGGGTAAAACTGTTGTTAATTCTAATTTATCTGATTTCAAACTAAGTCAGCAACTGCATGATTCCTAAGAGGTAAATTCTGTTCCCCAGGCTGGGCTGTAGTGACAATCAACCCATTCTGTCACCAGTGCTCAAAGCATTTTCTGCAAAAAAACAAAAAGCAGCCATCATACTATCCTTATGCACCTGAACAGCTGCATTAGACTTAGTAATTATCAAGTCCTTAATGATGGCAATTTATCAAATTAGCCTTAAAAATAATACATACCTTTTTCGAAATGCTAGGCCATTAGCATGCCAAATTTTGACTGTCTTTATCAAATAGTAAAGTTTCCTTTAAAATTAGTCTTTCCACTCACTCCCAAAAAGGTGAAATGAGTTTGATATATTCTACATTTTCGTTTTGTTTCATGTGAATTGAAAAATATTTAAATGCACAAAAAATATGTTTCCCTGATTAGCTGTTGAATCTGATTTCTTGCTAAAAGTGATTATTGCAGATGCAGTCCCACTCAGCAGATCTGTCATGCCAAAATAGCCATAGTTTAGCATGGAAGGTGGAAAGTGGCTGAATTTGAGGAGTTAGATATTTCAGCTGGAAACAATTCTTTCTAAAGAACAAGATCAGGTTAGCTCTGCTAAAACCAGACAAACCAGCAATTTGGAATTCTTGTTGCAGTGCATTGGTATATATGGAAGATGTTATTTTTTGTGAAAACATGAAATGGTGTTCCAAAGTATTTTCACTGCAAATACATTACCTGCTCTGCCCAGCTGATGATAGTATCTCTAAAAGCGATCAGCAAAGTATAAAATTAATAAATAGATATATATTTATGTATGTATGATTAATATAGATGTATTCTGCGTGCGTAAGCCTTAGGCACAAGGAGTACTTACATATCTGTTATTTTGCAAAGCCTTGCAGACTATGCTGACCTAATAAGTAAGAATTGTTCATTTCTGACAGTGGAGATAGAAAGGAATGAGACTAACCTTCTGATTCAATTAGTTTTCTTTACAGCACTGAAGAAGGAAAGAACTTTCTCCTAGTTTGATGCTGTCTGGCAGCTTCAGTTCCCCTTTTGCTGGAGACCTAGAATCTACTTTGATTCCATATTTGCAGCCTATTATCTTTCTTTCATATTGGTAGGTTCTATAACTATTGCAGTATTGGATCTTAGGGTCTAGATTGAAGTGTTATTGTTCTGGGCACAGTGAATATAAGTACAAGAACCAGCTTCCACCCTGAGAAGCCCTAAAATACAGTCTGCTCTTCCACAAGCTTTACAGTCCTGTAGGCTTTGTCTTTGTTAGCAAGTAGTGTGGAGCAGTGGATGTGGACTTGCAGGAGCAAACAGGCTGCAGGTACCCACTGTGTGGGTTTTGAAGGGGTGATGGGTGGCTTTACATCACACTAGTTAAAAACTCATACTGTGAACTAATTGCCCATTCATGGTTGATGTGCACTTCCAATTTAGTTGGTCCTTAAACTAATCAAGTCGGTGCACATCAAACCTGGTCCACAATGTGAACCAAATCAGGCAAATGGGGACAGTGAGATTTGGTTTGAAAAGTACATTCTTGAGCACAACAAGCAAACCCAGGACTGTTTGTGTAAGACTTGCTGTTGTAGTAGTGCAAACATGGTTGATGTCCAAGACATACACGTGCTGAGTGCCTAGGGAGTCCATGTATCTAAATGGATCCAGCTGACACCAGTGGCTTAATATCTTCTGCTTAGTTTCTGTGATTTTCTGTGCCCAAAACACAGGCCTTAGCAACTCTCACACACAACATTCACAAGTTTTTTTGTGTGACAGTACCTACCTTGAGCACAACTCAAGAAACAGAGCAGAGGGCTGAAACACATCCCCATAAACACACAAATCACTGTTGCCTTTTGTGTTGCTCTTGTTTTGCCCCAGACCCCCAGATAATTTTAACAAAACGTCTGAGTTTCTCTGTCCTAGGTTACAAGGTGAGATGTATTTGCCATCTGTTAGAGGTATGGCCGTTGTCTTCTGTTAATTGGGCAGTTTTCTTTATCTCTTCCACAAACTCATCCTCCCTCAGAGGAGACATCTGCTGTTAATGGCCTATTCAATGTCACTTCCTGACTGATAAAAGTTACAGCATCCCATTGTGAGATGCTCCACCCAGGGGGAGGAGCCAAGCACTCCTACCTGGATAAAATCTGAGTTTTTGGAACATAGACTGAGCCTTTCCACTGGACTCCCAGAGGAACTGCTGGGACTTTTCACTGGACCTTCAGAGGAAGACTACACCCTTCTACAGGATCACTGCTCCAACAGAACCACATCTGCCACTCCAGGAGGACTGCAGCCATTCCAGTTTGGACTGCTACCAACACCCTGACCAAAAGGGTGTCAGGTTGTATTCTGACTCTGTCAGTGGTTTCTCTTATGTATTTTGGTTTTTTATTTTTTCCCTTTTCCTAATAAATTGTATTTCTGACTTTCTGGTTTTGCTTTCAAACCAGAACACTCCCAAACTTTCTGTTATCAACACATAGTTTAGTTCTTAAACACTCAAATTTTGTCCATCTTCAATGTTTTTAATCCAACAACAGTTGCTAATAAATTGTAAGACCTAAGGTGGAGATGAAAAAAGAGCAATATATAGTGATCCAGAGATATCAAAGCAGCCAGTTATGCTAAACTTAATGAAACTGCATAAACACGTTGGGTAACTAGAATAAACTTGCACAAGAAAATATTTTCAATATTAATTTCTCTTAGTAGATATTGGACAGTTCAGTAAAAAAAGAATAGTAGCTGGAAGAATTCAGTGCCAGGGATTACACTGGAAATTATCAACAATTCACCCTTCATGTGGCTACAGGTATAAGGCCAAGAATGAGAAATAATGGTCTTATTATTTACTAAAACAGGGTTTCTGTTAGCTCTGTATGTCTCTGTTAGCTCTGTATTTGCTATTGCTGCACTAAGGACATGATTTCAAGACTGTTGGTTTGCAAAATAAGATACTTTCATTTTACCATCACTCATGTAAACTGGATGTTCTACTGATGATGCTTTAAGGATAAAATTATCTCTAACAAGAACAATAATGTAAGAAAACTCAAATTGATTTTATTAACTTCAAATGCTAAAATATGTTTTCTGCCATTACAAATAGAATTTCTTATGACGATCATTATGCTCCAGAAACAGAGTTAAAAGTAAAAATTTATGACTTACAGTACCACATGGCTACTTTTTTTTTTTTAAAGTACAGCACGATCTTGGGAATTAGGGAAGCTTCTAGCTGGTGCTTGAGTATGAAGGCCAGAAATGCTCCTACCCCTACCCACCTGCAGAATGGAACTTGGCACCATTTCCCACAGGAAGCTTAGTCAGCTCTGTTAAATAAATTGCAATAGTATGATTTTAAATTGTATGACAAAACTTAACACCTACTCTTGCAGTTAATGTAGGGTACAGTCATTTTGAAAGAATAAAGTATTTGGGGAACACATAACTCAGAGGGCTGAGCTGGTTTTGCTTGTAACGTCAGGGAAGCAGCACAGGTTTCATGAACTATGGCTCTGCTGGCTCAGCTTGATTTCTAAGAAGTCTTAAATATATTTCTCTCATGCTCTGCAAGACTAAATAGGACATAGAATCAAATATGAAGCCATTAAAGCTACAAAGCTGT
The DNA here is from genome assembly GCF_050655825.1 of Lonchura striata. NCBI lineage: Eukaryota > Metazoa > Chordata > Aves > Passeriformes > Estrildidae > Lonchura > Lonchura striata. The sequence goes on from NC_140705.1 coordinate 110,535,259, forward strand.
GCAGTCAGTTTCATTTTTTGGCTTAAAGCACTAGTGTGCAGCTGAAATTTGAGATGTAAGGCTACAGTGGTACAAAATGCAGCAAGTTATGTCTGATGGAACCTCTGCATGGTGGGGTTGTTTTGTTCATTCTAGGTGTTTTTGTGTGGTTTTTGGTTTGGTGGTTTTTTTTTGTTTTGGGGTTGTTTTATGGACTATGTCAACTACGGAACCTAGAAATATTTTTCACAAATAGGTATACCTATTGGGTTTAGTAAAGTTTTCATAGGTACACTTTGGAAATTCTGATGGAGAATGTGAAGCGATTTCATTGGCTTGTGGCTTTAATTTTTAAAAAAATCAAAAACAACAAAAACAAAAGACCAAAAAACCCAAAACATCCTCACCCACCTCAAAATCTAAGATTTTGTATCGAATTTAGAATAAAAATCATCTTGATCACAATATCTTTGATATTTCCCTTGTAGGCTACTGAGAACTGGACATAGTCCAGTGAACCCAATGGCTCAGAAATGCAGATAATCACAAAATCATAAAGGCTAGGAGCCCACAAATTAAGCCAATGGAAACTGATTTAGACTCTGGGGTATGCCATTCTTGCAGTGTATTCCAAGATTTTTGGTAGCTACAAGCTGGAATTAAAAACATGAATGATAATTGAGATTAGAAAATATAGAAATCTACAGCAAATCTTGCATATATTCTAGTGAAGCTCCTTCTGTGTACCCAAGAAAATAGCACTGTAGTATATTCAAAATAGAGATAATAATTCTTAGAGATAATTCTAGACATACTTATAATACCAGGAATTATTTTTTATTAATTTGATTGAATTAATGTCCATTTTATGTAATAATGTACTTTTGTAAAGAATACGCTGTTCTTCTGAGCCTTTAAAATGAATGAATGGGAAAGATAAGTGCATAATTCATGGACCATTTGCAGCCCACCATTCTGCATAAGAGGGAAAATCTGGAGGAAAAAAAAAGACCATCACCTGTACAATTTAAAAATAAGTTGTGATGTTAAATGAGGGAGAAATAGAACTTCCACAATTTCTTCTGAAATGTGAGTTAAGTCTAAAGGAAAACCATGCTGAAACACTGGAGAGACTTCTGACCAAGGCAGTGGAGATTTCACAGTTGAGAGTGATAATTTCTAAATATAACTGCATAGTCACACACTGTTTCTTGCAAAGCTGTAATAAACTGCCATCCTAACAATTTTTTATTGTACAATTGCACCTTAAATTGTCACCCACTACAGAAGTCCTTATTGGTCATGGCACTTTTTAATCTTGTCTACTGTAAAACTACTGGAAATATTGTAAAGGAACATTATAGGAAAAAAATAAATGTTATTTTTCAAGTTCTCTGCAGGAGACCAGAGCGGGCTGCCAGGCAGAAATTTCAAAAGCAGACTTGCTGTCTGAGATGCTATGGAGAATGGAGCAGCTGAGGAACAGAGAATTACTGTTATATAAGCTTTCTATTTCCTGGCTGAACAAGGCAGGTCGCTTGTAGAAACTGAAGCCACGAACTAACATGAATCTCTAATATGTGTGACAAAGCATAACAGTGAAGTGGGAGAAGGCATCCAAGCGTCACAGCTCTGCAGGATGTGCCCCAGAGAGACACTGCCCTACGTGTCTGTCTCTGGAGTGCATCAGATGAAATGCAGGTGAGTGAAATTGTTTTACTGATAAAAAAACTTTCACACAAGAAGCAGAATGGGCAGATCTGGTTTGTAGGGACAAAGGAATGGATTAATGGTGCTGGGCCAACATGTTCCTCCTTTCTAGCTGGTGCCTTCCATGGCAGTTTTTACCAACTCCTTTGCAGTGGGATGCAGTCACCAAACTGCCATGTGTGGTATCTTGAAGTTGATACTTCAAGGGGAAGAGCAAAGAAAGATCCTGCCAGAGTACTTGGGTGGATTCAGTTCAGCCTTCTTACTATTTTAGGAAGGGAAAAAGGCAAAGTTAGTGGAGAGGGAAAAGAAATTCTTGCTCAATCCAGAACTGGGTAAAGTTGATGCAAAACTTGGTTTGATTAGCATGTATAGGAGTCATTTGCAGTCATTTATCTGCTTTTTTCCTAGTGCTTTTGTCCTAAACTTGTTTTGCACTGCGAAGTAAGGCAGTTATCAGCTGCTTTTCTGTTATCGTCTGAGGGGAGCATTTTCTGCAGCTGCTGAATTGCGCTCAGAACAGTGGAGAATGATCACAATGATTTACAGGAGGCTTCTGGCCAATACCATGCTGAGGAAGTGAAGGAGCAGGGGTTGATCAGACAAAGATAACTGCTTCTGCCTGGAAGGTACAGGGCTGCCCTTGAGGGGAGATCACATAGGGGCTGCAGGTTCAATCGCTCCAGGGATGTGGTAATCACTAGGTGGGTCACTTACCTGAAGAGTCTGGAGATAGCACTAACTATTCATTACTGCAGAGTTATCAAATTGATTACTCTCTCTTTTCCCTGATTTTCTTGGGCTTAGCACTTAAAGAGCAAAACAGGAAAGTTGCTATATTAAACAGCTCTTAAATAAGGTGTAACAATGAGCTTTGTTATAAGTAGTTTATAAATGGTACTGAAGAAGAGTAAAATCCAGAGGGCAGAGTCTACTGCTATTAACACAAATTATTTCCACTCACTGGTTTGCAAAGTTCTTAGTTCAAATTAACTGAGCTTCCTACTTTGGAGAGAGTAGCATCACAAGAGATTGATTTTCTTCCCTTTTGAGCACAGGAGTAAAAGGAGAAAGATGGGCATTTGAATTTGCTATAAATGAGAGCTCCAATTTTTTAATTTAAGAAAATTTATTAAATGTTCCAAATACGAATTTAGAGAATAAAAACAAAAAGCCACTATCAAAAAGGGTCAGTGCCGAGCCCGGGTGTCGGCACTGGGTGAGACACAGGTTTGACCGCTGCAGCACAGGGTCCCCTGTGCTTCACACCGACTGTCCTGTCTGACCAATTTTAATATGTTTTTTCTTGCCTGAGGCAGAGTCCTTTTTCTTCCTTTTTGTACTGCACGTATTCACGTGGCAAGTTGAACAAAACATGTCTGGAGAGTGATGAACACCCATGATCGTGTTCCTGGAATTCGGTATGGAGATGTATCTCCCTGATGGCTCTGGCTATATCAGTCTTGGGTATTCATCATATGGGTGTTCCTCTGACCACCTGGATGGGTGATCCTTCTCCAGGCTGGCCATGATCATTTGCTTGTAAATGAAGTCCCCCTCTCTTGTCCAGGTGGTTTCAACATTGTGTTGCAATCCCTGTCACTGGCTTGTACATTTTAAAAACTTCTTATAAGAGTATATCTTAACAGTACATAATTATAAAATATATCACAACTTTATTTGCACGAATTATCATATACACATATAACAAATCGGTCTAATCAGAAGAAAGGTACACTCATGCCAAAGAAATCTGAGGTTCAAACTGCCTGGGGCACTACATGGCACAAGAGTTTAAACATGTTATTCAAACTGCATGGTTAAAGAGCATAGGTTTATAGAGGCCAGACACCTGAGACCCAGTAAAGGGAGAGCTGTTCCAGTGTCGATAAAACTGATCTGTTGGCTTAGACATCTAGCTGGGATGCAGAAGACTTGTATTCTATTTCAGGTTGTATAAAGACAACCCATGGTCCCTGGACAGATAGTTATCCAACTTCTTCTGTGGTTCCTACTTGAGAAATTAGTGTAATAATTCTCTTGCGTGTGGTCATGTGCTGGTAACTGTAATATATGTTATGGAACAATTCGTGCTCATGCCAAATATACATGAAATAAGTTGTGCTTGTCAAGAATTTTTAAAGTTTAAAAAAACCCACAAGCTGAAGCGGGGGAAAGGTTGCAAAACCACAGATGGCAGCAGGGAGAAAGACCTCATTTACAAACAAAAAACCGAAAAACCGTGGTTTTGTGCAGAGATGGGCCCTTTCCCAGGACCATCCAGGAGACACCCAAGAAATGAAGATTTGAGAAGTATCCATGATCAAGATAGTCAGAGTCATTAGGAGCATGTCAGGACCATGCATCTCAATACCAGGTTCCCCCAGCTTGAGGATCAGGAAACAACTTTGTCCAGCCCAGCACAGAGAAAAGGAGACCCCATGAATATGTGAAGCAATGAAAAAATAGGAGAACCTCTGCCCCAGGCAGAAAAAACTGTATAAAACTAACCAGACAGAGACAATGTTCCTGAACAGAGGGGATCTGAAACGATAGAGTTCGGATCAGAGTTCACCCAGTGCCAATCCCAGGCTCTGTGCTGTCCCTTTGATTGTGGCTATCGGAGACCGAATCTCAGTCGCAATATAAAAACTGATTTTTTATTATTATTAATTCAGCTCTATAATTTTTTTACCTATAACAGTAAACAACAGGAAAGATCACTGTCATGGTGCTTTGACTCTATGCTCCTTCCACTAAAAGTTCAGAGAAACAAGGATGAATGTGTTTTTTCTGTGGGCTTTGCTTATGAAATATGTTCTCACTGAAACCCATTAATCGAAGTAGAGGTTGATGCATGGTTATTTGCTTGATCTAATGTTTACTGAAGTCAGCTGAAATCTTTCACTGGGTGTTTAATGTCTTCCCCTCCCTGTCTCGCTGTGATGCTTTATGGTCAGTGGAGCAGCTTGCGATTAAAAGCTCTTAGGGTGAGTATTGAGGCAGCAGGGATCCAGCAAAAATAATCTGAAGGGTCACATAATTTATATTTTTTAAAGTAATTGTAGCCCTACAGCAACAGTGTTAGTGTAAGGACTGTTGCAGCCTTGATGCTTCAAAGGTATATGGGAAATAAGGTTGTTTAACTCAAGGTCTAAATCAAATTTAAATGCATTTATTCTAAACTTTATTACACTTATCCCCATAGTCTGAAGTGCAGAATAGAATGCCCAATAAGCTGAACACTGACCCAATAATCTTTGTATTTTATCAGGTAAAACAATTGAACTTTGAAATTGAAAATGCCATTGTTTCAACTTTTAGAACTGCTTGTTTGAGACATAACCTTTGTTAGATAACACTGTCTTGAATTTCCTTCTTTTCCCACAAAGACGTATAATAATAACCTGGAATACAGGCAAGGGACAGAAGCAGGAGGAGCATGTTGTACAAGGAAAGGCTGTGTCCAGCCACAGACCACCTAGCCCTGCTCCAGGACCAGTGGTCCTGGTCATAGAGAGGAGCTCGGTGGCTGAGGAGTCACACTCAAGCTCTGGGGACACCAGTGTCAGCTCCAGACAAAACCAAAGCACAGGCATGTGGGAAATGCTGAAAGAAGCCAGGGAAGAAGTTCCTGAAATTGTAGGATTTTGTTCGGACAGGAATGAGGAGGATTTCAGTTTTTACTTCTCTTGGGAGAAATAAAATTTTAGTTTATTCTTTCTCCTTCACCCCTGTCCTGTGATTCACAAGTCCTGACTTATTTCTCATATGTAAGAGCTACGTGATGAACTCCAGTCATAAATTTGGGTTGTTCAGCCTCCTTTCACATCAAATGCTTATTTAGGAAATACCTGGAGGACTATTTGTAATTACTATGACACATTCAGTATGTCCATACAGTGTTTAAAAGGGGTTTCCTAGTATCTACTTTCTTTATCTTTCTGTTCATAGTTTCCAGAGTGATTTTTATGTCTTTAAGACAAATTAAGTGATGAACCTGGCCTGACAAATAGCATTTTAGGACCAAAATTCCTCAAATGTGTTCAAGTTCTACAGCGATGGGATTTTTACGAATTAAGTACAAAGCAGGCACAAGAGGTCTTGAGGTAAGACACTTTCTACAGTGTCAGTAGTAAGTGAAAATGTCTAGAAAATTCTGCCATCACTTGATATTTATTCTTCTGTCCTTCGTGCATTATCTTTTAGACTATGTTTTCTATACCATATTGTTATGCAGTGATAAAGGGTTCAACAAAATGAAAAATTTTTCAAATGAAAAATGCGAATATGACTATGACTTGACTGGTTTGTACAGATAGGAGAGTATATGAAATATAATGTTATCAGTTTAATCCATGTTACTTTGGACATTGCCACACTTACAGTTTATTAACAGTAGGATTTCTGCTCTGTAGGTTTTGTACCAGCTAAGTTGCTTAGCAACCTTAACTCCAAGATAACGATGTCTTGCTGCCTGTGATTAAAGAATAATTTTTCCTGTATTCTGTTTATGATATATCTAAGTTACATATTTTGTTTGAAAAGTCTTTCCCCTCAATTTTCATTCAAAATATAGCAAGGTATATATATGTTCCTTGAAGTACTTTATCTTTGAGATTTACCACAGTCTCCTACTTGAGTAATGCAAGTAGCACAATGGTATTATGAGAAAACCCACACTATACAATAATGCAAGAACATAAAATGGAGAAGCAGCCTATAGGGCTGCTCCTGATTCTGCTGTATAAATCCTTAAAACATTTTCAGCACAAGTGCATTGCTAATAACCATGGATAATGCTTTAGTCCTGTGGTTTAATTCTCCTCTTAAATAAAGAAATAGAAACCTCTAGAACTTGCCCATGTGTGATGCTGTGCTTTGGAACTGGTCCAGAAAAGTGAAGTAGTGTATTTTAGATGGTAGCAAATGCCTCTTGATAAAGCTGGGAGCTAGATCAATTACTTTAATAGTATTACAGAAGTCCACTGGACCTCAACACTAACAGTGTTGTGACCCAGCATCTGAAGGATGGCACGAATATATTTCAAAATATTCTGTTAATTCCTGAACACCTTATCACCATGGTTACTGTGACACAAAATTAAACAGACAGGAAATAATTTTAAATTAATCCATGGTGAATAAGATTCTAATGGAATTCAGACTCTCATTTAAGCATTGGGACTCACATTCAAGAGTGACAGCTCTTTGGCTAGTAATATAACTCATGCCTGCTGGAAGAGGAGGAGCTCTGTTCTGAGGTTTGGGGTGTCTATCATAAATTATTGTAACTGCATGGTGTAGAGGTTTGTAACTGAAGTATTGATATTGGTATGGATGCAATGGGAATATCTGTATGTGACAGCACTGGAAGTTACAGCAAAGTATTATGAGACTGGAATCTGCCTTGAATTCCCAGGACATGGTACCCAGTGGTAACACTGAGGAGAAAGATGCTTAAATCATGTGAGAAAGGAGCACAGCACAGATGCTTCCTCAAGGCAAGACCCTCCATCCTAAACTCAGGATGCAACAAGTTGCAGTGCATCATGAGTGCCAATCCTTTCCTTTTTCCCCAAACAGAAAAACTTACATTTCAATCAAACAAAAGAAAAAAAACAAGAAAGAAAAAATGACAATGCATTATGAGCTTACCAAAAGCTTATGGCACTACTGGAGTAAAAAGCAAAGTACTAGCTTGTCAAAATTGGTAAATATGTTGTCTTTGTGCTTAAGTATTAAGTTAATGCTACATTCAACTCTCTTCATCTAAGAGATGTGAACAAGTCCTGCAGCACGATATTTACCATATGCTGCTTTTAAGGGTTTCTAATGTATCAAGTTGTCAGCAGTTTCTAGGTGTTTATTTTGAACAATTATCATTACTTAACAATTCAGCAATTCTGCTCTGAGTGTTTGGAGTAAGTTTTTAGTTACTGACCTGGACTGGCTTCTATTGCAGTGTTGGATGTGTGAGGGTGTTACAGAAGCAGAAGGGGAAGGTATCTGTGATACACAATAATGTTAATGTCTGTAGTGAACATTCTGTAGACCAACAATTGAAAAATATGAGCATTTCTACAGTGAATTCCTGCTGGATCGGCCTGGTGCTTCTTGAATATTTTTGTCAAGAATACTTTCAAGAAGTGTTGCCTCAATGGAAATAGAAGTTGTCCCATACAGGATAAAGTTCCCCTACAAGAAACATTTATTTCAAATATCTACCTGCCAGGTGTATAAAATCTGATACTCTGGTGCTTTTAGTTTAAAGTGGAAACTCATTCTGTTCATCCTATTGTTGCCATAGGTGCCATGGGATCTGAAGCAGATGACAAAACTAGTCTTTCCAAGGAAGTTCATACAATCAAAATGCAAAACCTTAGCAAGAGCAATATGAAGGCATAACAGGAATACAGGAATATCAATTAAAATACCCTCTTGAGTGACAGGGTTCTGTCAAATTTGCTTAAATTCACCAAACATGTTTGTATACAAGTAAATATTTGTCATCTGGAGATTCCCCTTGACTTGAAACTAGGCATCAATTAAAGCACTTTTAGCTTATGCTGAACTAGTCTGTGCTGAGCAATACAGTGAGAAACATCTTAACAGATATACATTTTGAGGATCTGATCCACTGATAATTATGAATAAAATTAATAGAATCTGGAGTACCTGATTTTGTAGTGACATCCCCAGGGGGGAGCTCACAGTAGTAATACTGGCTGGCTCTAGAAATGAAGGTGCATTAAATGATAGTGAGCTGTAATGGGAAGTGAATCTGGTTTGAGTCATCAGAAAAGAGTGACTGGAACAAACACTATTTTTAAGGGAAGGCCTTTAACCTATGTAATTAGTGCATATGTAGTCACAATGGAGTTTCACTCAGACTAAAATTCTTCAAAATTACATCTGGTATTCAAGAGACTTAGACAAATCAGAAAGTCTTCTCTGTGAGAAGTTAAAGTATTTTCTATTTTTGAATTATAGTTAATGTTTTCTCACAAAAGCATTTTGAACTTGTTAGCATTTAAAGATGAACCTATAACTTTGACAGCTGAATATAGTTTTTGGTGGTAGTGTAAGAACATGTGAATTAAAATAGCCAAAACATCTCTCACATTATGCACTCACTCAAAATTCAGGTTTAAAATCTTCTTGGGGATTCATATTTAATATTTAGTTAAACTTTGCCAATTATCTCTGGAGCCACAGAATATAACAGAACTTTAGTAATTGTTACAAACAGTGACATGGAACAGCTTATTCCAGTGTGAATGAAGCTCTGAACATAAGTAATTCTTTTAAAGAATAAAAAAAGAAGTACATTAAAGGTTCAGTATCACTCATTAATATTAGTTTCTTCCAACATTGATCAGGAAATGTGATCCTCTAAAGCTATCTCAAAGAAGATGCTGTCATTCGGATAATTACACATGACCCCAATTTATGCCAAGATATATGTAGAAATAAACTAATTCTTACTGCTATTCAAACATTTATAAGTTTCCAGATGAGTAGTGCTAATTAGACCTTTATACACTTACAAAGAAAATTTAAAATAGTGTGTTTAGCTTGGCTTTTATAAAATCTTCATTTCTTTTCCCAAAGATGTCATACAGCAACACGGCTGTAGTGGCATCATATGCAGAAGCCCAGGAGGTCTGAAGAATAAAGCAGGAGCTATTCTTTCCATTGCATTCAAATTTCCTGTGGCTGTTGTTTTGCTGGCATTTATAGACTCTAATTCAGAACTGAGAGGTTCAAATTGAATTTGAGTGTTTCCTAAAGCCTTTAAGAGTAGTTACAGAGTAATGGCCTGAACACCAATAGCTAATATTCCATTGTCTGCCAGCTAACTACAACACATTTTTTTTTTGAAACAAAGATCTTTCAAGTTCTGTTTCTTCTCCCACACTCCCAGACTATTAGTTTCAACTTAATGTGGCTGTTACTTGGTAACATTAATATTAACACGAGGTTAGGGTTAATAACATTAAATAATAAAAAGACCTGGGAGTTAGATTGCAGGGGAAAAAAGTCTGGTTCAGGCTTACATAAAGCTTTTGGTAAGTGAGAGAGGACTTCTAAATCCCTTTGCATTTATTAATGGCAGGGCTGGATTTGCACCCAAAGCTACAGAAACCTAAAAGAAGCCACCAGTAAAATACTGGTCACTGATAGCCCATATCAGTTTCTTCACCCAGATCAACACTTGTGCCAGTGCAAGGGGAGGATGGCATGAGGTAAAAATAAGGAACCAATGATTATTTCTTTCAGTGCCAATGCGCTTCCAACTTAAACTTAGTGCTAAAAAATAAGATAGCTGTGTTTAGTGTAAAGGAAATTCTGCTTGAAGATTAAGTGGAAGAGAAAGAAACAACATTTTCTTCCATTCTACCTAATGTACTAGTAATTCCTCTGGTTGGAAGTGTATTGTTTGAGGCCTGATTTCTGGGTACAAAGTATGTGCTTTTGGAAACCTTGTTCCTACCAGAGTCATAGAGATTTCCTCTGAGTCAAAGGGGGACAGAGCATGTAACACATGTGCATCTGTGCATGCATGTGCATGCTACACAACTGCTCTGCACCTTGGTAGTCACTTGGGCTGGGGAATAGATGGGGCAATACTTCCATCAAAAGGAAAAATACACACCCTGAAACTGGTGGTTCCAAATGTCTTTCACTGGCTAAAATAAAATATCTCACTGTTGTTACTATTTGATAAGTAGAGTGCTGCAATAACCAGTGTTCTCTCTGTAGTAGCCCTGTGCTTCAGGCAACAGTCCTTTATAGGAAGATGCCTTAGGTGCTAAAATGTCTTATATTCTTAGTGGCATGCTTATTTTCCTTATTTTGCTTATGGATGCTCATATTTTTTTGTAATAAAGATGAGTGAGGGAGTGCCACAGCAATTTTTTTCTTGAATTCTTTAGTAGACTTTTGTGCTGTGAATGGCTCTAGGAAAGTACAAATTGCTGCTCCCTCACAAAGAACACACTTCCTTCTCAATCTATCTTCCCTCATCCTCAAACTATAAATGAGGATTTCACCTATTTTTGTGTGTGTTTTTAAGGATTACAAGTTAACATTATCTTGCATATTTCTTCCTTTGTTTTGGTTGTGTTAAAACATATAACTACTTGATGGAGAAGGTTATATGAAAGATTGGTACCTATATCTTTTAAGACTTAATGTGTTTAATTCAGGGATGACTGTACTAATTTTATCTAAGCTGAATTCTAAATGAATGTCAGTGGTTTTCAAAAGCTTTATTTCAATGAATAACTTTTTTTACATATATAATTCCTTATTTTTACAGAATTATTTAATTTATAATAGTCACACATGGATATGAGACAAATCAAAGCATTTATCATTTGGGTAATCACATTAATATAACTGCATAAAGTAACATAATCTTTCTGCAATAATATTGTAAAATGATATATCTTACTATCACATTTACCGTGATTTTTATGCTTTGTTTGACATTTTCCCGTGGTCACACAGTTCAGACCACAGATCATGTGGCCCCAGGCACTGACCAGTGTTCACCAGACCATGTGTATTTGAAGATAGCAGTAAGTGCTGTCAATTGTGGTCTGGATATCTTCCTTTTTTTATTAATCATTATGCTTAATTTTGATTTTCCCCTCCACCTTTTCTGTTTCCTGTCTCCTGTTTCTTCCCACATTGCTTAGGGAGAACGCTTCAGACTGTCCTGAAGGGGAGACTCAAAGGAAGAGTGACCAAATGGGAATGTTCCTGAAAAACTACAAAGGGGGTAAGTACACAGGATACTCTCTAATCTCCATCTGCTGAGAAGCTCAGAGACTTCTTGATCTAGATACAATGCTTGACAATTTAATAATTCTCAGTGTTTTTATTTTCTGTGGAGTTGTTCAGTGTCCCCTAGAGCTCCTGCAAATTTTTTGGCACCACTGCATCTTTTGGCATGCAGTTCCCTAGATGTCCTCTCTGCTACATGAGGAAAACTTTCATTTGTTTCCAGTGTAGCTCCTAATAGCCTAATTTGATCCCCCATAGGTTTTGTTTCGGAAGAGGCAATGAATACTTGGTCTCTATCCAACTTCTCCATACAAGTCATGCTTTTGTATATCTTTGTCATACCCCTTTTTAGTCATCCCTTTTTCAGATTAGAGAAAAAAAATACATCTTGGACAAGTTCAAGAAAAAAAAAACAAAAACATTTTTAAGGCTTTCAGGAAACACCGCTGCTTAAGTACTACACCATCCATTGTGCAGAACAGTAGGCAGCATTCTGCTTTGCTCCATGACTAATAGATGGTGGAGCTGTCTAATTTCACATTTGTTATGCCTTTATCCTCACTAGCCAGGAATTTACTTGCAAGCTAGCAATCCTTATCATGATGGGGTTTGCTGTGGTCTACCAGGTTGTTTTGCAGGCAAAAAGAACCAACCAAATAAATTACAGCAACAAGCATAGCTAAGAGATATTTTCTTTTTCCCTATCTATTATCTTACTGAAACAGCTTTAGTGGTAAACAGTTAAAAGAAACACTTCTCAATGTCTTTTTAAAAAGGACTGCCAATCACAATGGAAGTAAGGTAATCCCATCTCCAGTCAGACAACATCAATAATAATCAAAAGAATTTTACTATCAATGCACTACTTGGAAAAATCCAGCAGTCAAATTAAAATAGAAATTATATTTTTGAGTAATTGAGTATAGATTAGATTGCATTAAGGGAAATACTATGACTCCATCTTCTTTTATAAGAAATAAAATTTACTTTCTTTACTTAATCTTATCACGGCATTACTGAATAGATGAGATTGGGTGGGATTTCTAGAGATGACCTGGTCCAGGGCCCATGATCAGGCATGGTCTTCAGAGGGGTCATGGAGGCTTCATCCTTGGAGATATTCAAAACCTGATGGGATGGGGTCCTGGGAAACCTATTGTAGTGATCACCTTCACATAAATAAACATTTTCCTATGTTTAGCTGGAGTTTCCTGTATTTTAAGATGCTTCTTGTCCTGTTTAGATACTACTGAAAAGAGAGTGGCAGTTTTCTTTACTGAGGGTCAGATTGAAGTGAAGAAGGCATCGAGTGCTTTGTTCTTTTTGTGCCCTCTCCTCTGTGATCAGTTCCCCGTCATGCTCAAGAGTAGTCCCACAATTTCCCTAGACTTCCTCTTGCTGCTGATCTACTTGTAGAAACACATCTTTTTGCACCTCACATTTTTAAGTAATTCATCTGCAGGTGAGTTTCAGTTTAAATGTAACAGATGACTTTAGATAGATTTAGCTAATTACAAAATTTCTTGCAAATTAGTCTGGTTGAGTTTTACAGGTGCTACTTGTTACTTATTTTCCTGAGGGAAAAAATATATCTGTATTTCTCAGCTTGGTTGTAGCTTATGTAAAAACAGGTATCTTAATAGAATTAGCTTGTATATAATATATACTTTGCTACATATATTTTACTTCTAAGTAATGATAAAAAACATTTGGTCTAGATGGTTTAGCATTCTAAAAGCTCTGGGTTAGAAAATTTCTTTGCCTCACAAATCCCTCCAACATCTACCACAGCACTGAAAATCGCTATTGCCCACTATATAGATCTAAAGACTGCATATTTCATGGTTAAAATACACCAAACATTTCAGAAATCTTAATGATTTTCCTCTGTGACTATTTCTTCATTTTGATATACTCACTGCACACTTCTCCACTGAGTCACTTTCTTGGATCAGCAAACAATCTATGATCCGCATTTTACAGAACGGTTTTCAAAAAATAATAACCTACTCCCAAATGCAAATCAAGTGAACAAGAATGAATTTGGCCCACATTAAATTAAAAGTTTAGAGAAATGCTCAGTCATTTTACCCCATGGAAGCTCTTCTGAATGTGAATTGAAAATTAACCCTGTATGGGATTAAAATGCTGAACTGGAAAGGCAGGTCATGTGAGCTCCCAGAAATCAAAGGTGACACTTGGATTATTGTCTCATTCATTGTCATCTTTAATGGCAATATTGCAGAAGATTAGATTGGGGATGTATTAACTTCCATTGCCTAGTTTTGGTAGTGGGGGGCTACAGGTCTGGCTTCTGCAAGGAGCTGCCAGAAGCTTCTACCATGTGTGGCAGAGCCAATCCCTGGTGCCTCCAAAGATGGATGTGCTGCTGGTCAGGGCTGGGCTGCCTCTGTGAGAACACGTTTTAGAGCAAAGGAAAAAAAAGGTATGGTGCAGTTGTAATTGCCAGAGAAGAGCAGGGTGAGAACATGTGGGAGGAACAACCCTGCAGACACAAGGTGGGGGCAGAAGGAGGAGCAGGAGGTGCTCCAGGCACGGAGCTGGGGTTCCTCTGCAGCCTGGGGTGAGCCCATGGTGAGGCAGCTGTGCCCTGCAGCCCACGGAGATCCAGGGGGATGCAGAGACCCACCCACAGCCCGTGGGGAGCTGGGGGTGCCTGAGAAGGGGCTGGGACCCTGTGGGAGGCCCATGGAGAGAGGAGCCCACGCTAGAGCAGCCTGTCCTTGAGGGACTGCACCCCCTGCAAGTGACCCCACCCTGCAGAGGTTTGGGGAGGACTCTCACCATGGGATGGGCTCAGGCTGGAGCAGTTTGCAGAGAGCTGCTGCTCATGGGATGGACTCACATTATTGCAAATGCAGGTGAACCCAATGGGAAGAAATGACCATGTCTGACTCAATTCAGAAAGCTGAATGATTTCTTTATTATGACTATGCTAAAATACATTAATATACTATATAAAAAAGAAGATCCTAAAACTCCATACTACTTTTTCTGACTCTAACACAACTGGTGACCCTCTCTGAGAGCCCAGGCCCAGGTGGGTTGGATTGGCCATCAGGCTCAAACAATCCTCACCAGAATCCAAACAAGCACTCACTCCAGGTAAACAATTCTCCAAACACATTCCACATAGGAAAAACAAGGAGCAGAAATAGAAATTGTTTTCTCTTTCATTTCTCTCTGTGCACCTCTATGAAAAGTCCTGAGAGGGAGAGAAATGTGCTTGCCCCACTCATTGGAGAAGTTTGTGGAGAACTGTCTCCCATGGGAAGGACCCCACAGTGTGGCAGGGGAACATCTGGAGTGGACATGATGTAGCAGGTAGAAGTCGAAGACAGTGAAATTTTTTATTGAAGATGACACTTCAAATTTTTGAGACACATCTGCTTTAGAAAGGCTTTGTAACTCCATTGTCTCACACTACCAGCATGCTTTACAGAGGGCAAGCAGCACGTGGGGAAAGCAGATACTTAAAGCCAAGGCTGTTAACTTGCAGTGAGGTGATGTCTTCCATTCTTTATCCTTGAAATTCATTCAGTGTGTCCTAGATATGAGAAGAAAAGAAATGATGCACCATTTCTTTCAAATCAATCTTTATTTTTGAGATATACACGCAGATTATGTGTATTTCTAGATATTGTTCATCATTCATATTAGTAATAACTGACGTAAAATGTCACTCAGTTCTCTACTTTTACTCTTAATTTATAGAATTTAAACAGTCTTGTTATGCTGCTGAGCTGTATTTGAAACATTTGTTAAGACTGACATCCCATACATAAAACATCTAAAAATTCAGCTTATCTGATTTTGAGATGGCACAAATATGTTCACATATTTTATGAGCTGAAGGAGTCTGGGCTTCTTAGGCTGAAGAAAAGCAGGTTGTAATTGGTAGCTGGAATCATTGTGTGTGATCATTGTGTGGTCATTGAAAAAATATACTCTGTATGTATTGACTTTTAAAAAGCAGCATTAATGGCCCATTCACTGTTTAGAAAACATTTCAGTAAGTATTTAAAGTTTCTTCTTTATTAGCATTAGGAATTTAGTAATAACAGATATCAGAACTCCAGTGTTATCAATGAAATCTCATATTTAATTATATTTAATATTTATCAGATTTTGCAGAAAACAAAAAGTAGAAGAAGATATAGCTGTGTAGTAAACATCTTCCATTTGTTACTGCTCATAATTTTATACTGTGCTTCTCTATTTTATTTTATTTTTTCTCAAAGTGTTCTTATTTAAGGAGGCTGCTCTTTTCTCAGACACGATGCATTTAGTCAGCATGTTTCTAAAACTTACAAACCTGGAACGAAAACACTTGTCTCAATAAGCAAGTAAATCTGATAGACCCTTTCCAAGTATAGTATCTGACAGAATAACTGAGATAAAAGTTCACTGAAAATAAAAGTTCACTGAAATTCTCAAAAAAACTATTGTTTCATTTAGTGTGCCATGGCCATCACAATCACTTGAACATTTTTTTTTTTTTCTGAGTGTTTGCCTGTGTTTCACATTGGCCTGACCTAATTTACCCACATCTGAAAGGCAATGCCAAATTTCATTCCCTGTGAGTCAGTGTAGCCTCCACAGACAGCCTGGGGATATATACAGATCCAGTGAATGCAGCTATAGCCTTGTTTTATTATTGCTGGAATTTGACCTATAAGAAGGAGCCTTGCTTCCATTTTTATCCTGCCAAAGCTGTTTCTTAAGCCAAGGACCCCAAATTCTGATTTTTCCTAAGAAAACAAATTCCAACAAAACACATACACAGTTTCCCACCCCTCTCTGTGCACCAAAATACTGCCCATAGCTACTTGTATAAATCTTATTAATACTCCTCAGTTAATGCCCCTCACTGATCTACTTTTTCTTCCTGAAGAAAACTCTTATAATCAAATTATTTCTATAAGGGAGAATCTCATAAGTCTTTGAAGAAATAAAATTTTAGCATTCTCATTAATATTTCTTCAGAATCTGGAGCACAGTGTCTGGTGCTCAGGTAGTTCCCATTTTAGTTTATCAGGGTGTTACTTTTTCAACTGAAACTTGACGTCACTTCTGAAATGGCATTTGTGGCCACAGATGCAATTCAATCATCATTAAAATCAGTGGGCACTTTTGCCTGCAGCATCTGCCCTTTGGGACTAAAAACCTTTTCAGTCTTCTCTCTAATCCTGCTCAGATGCAGGAATATACCAGGAGAATCTGACAAAACTCTGACATCAGACCAGTTTTGACAGTTTTCTACACTTTACTTATATTAAACTAGCATACAAAAAAGCATGAACATTTTAAACCTCTAGCTGTCATTGCTGAATCACTGAAATACTTCATTTAGATAGCACGGTGTAAAACTGCATAAAGAGGGTGATGACCAATTAAGGACCAAAAGAAGGGCAGGGGCAGACCTTGTAAGAGACTGGATAACACACATGAAAAAGTCTGCTGGCAGAGATATATCTGTAAATGAGTATTTTGGCAAGGATTGGTTCATCAGGCCATGTCAGCTATACTAACAAAAGCACTTTAATATCAGACTTGTGTCTCTGATGGAAAAACATTGAAGAACTAATAAAAATAAAATTTACCAGTGTTTCTAATTTTTTTAGACTGGGTTTAAATTGGTTTTTCACTAAATACTGCTAGGATTTCTATTTTCTGGGTTTTCATTTCCCTCTATCCATTATTTGAACTGTGATGACCTCCTTAATCTAGGTTTTAAATAATCTCATCTTGCTATTATAATATTAATATGCTTTGGGTTTATTTCAGCTTGGCAGCCTTGTTCAAAAATGCACATCATTTATATTCAGGTAAGTCCTTATTTGCATTAAGAAGTTCAAGTACAGCAGCTTTCCTATTTTTCCTGGAATATTTTTAACATTTGAAACATAACCATTCTAGATCATCTTTTCCATAACTTGTGAAGGTCTATCAAAATCACATTTGCTCTAGGCAATAAAACAGCCTAAAGCTGAAATGCTGGCTGTGGCCCTTTGGAAAAATGTAAAGAATTTATCAGTAAAAGTGTTATGTCCCTTTGGCAGTGTCTCAATTAATTATCCTTGTGCCACTGTAGGTATGGCAGGTATATTGCCATCAAATGTCCAGGGTGAACTAAAATGCATTATGTTGTTCCATCTTTCATATACAAACTATTTTAAAACTGCAGATACTGTTATTATAGGAAGGGGAGAATTATGCACATTTACTGCAGAGCTCTGCTAAGGCAGATGTGGTCGTACATTGTTAATCTGTTTTTTAACTTCTCATAAAAGTTGTGGTCTGTACCTTCTAACTCTACCCTAAGTTGTGTGTTTAACTAAAAAAACAGAAGTAGCAACCACAGAAAAATTGTTGATTTTGTGATAGTTTAAGGTGATTATTAACTGCTGTATCTGGATACATGCCTCAGTGTTGGGGGACTGACAGAGAGCTGTTCTGTCAGCTCCACTTGAACTAACCTCATTACTTTTGGATTCTTCCCTGAGGCTATTTCTACCCCATTTTGTACAACTAGAGCAACATGATGAGACTGAAGTTTTGCAGAGTTGAGTCTATAATTTGAAACACTTTTTTTTAAAAATTTTTTTTTTTCATTTTTTTTTCTTTAAGGAGTAGCTGATTTCCCTTGTATAGCAAACTTGTTCAATTGTCCAATTAGATTGCTAGAAGGGGCAATTTATTATTAAGGTCTGAGAAGTCATATTCTAGGAGGGTTTTTTGTGAATTTATATCCGTTACAATTAAATAATATTTTTTGGCAACATTTCATACTTAATTTTTAGGGTGATGTTAAATAGAGGAAATGATCAACAATTAAGATGAGTGTCAAATCCAGAAATCATCATGAAAACAGTTTTGCTGCCTAACAGAGGCAGTCTAAAATAATATTTTTAAAAATGGGAATACATATTTTGTAAACAGAAAATTGTTAATATTTCACAAACCACAGAAGTGCTCCACGATGAACACATCATTTTTCTTACTGTTAACAGTGCTATTTTGCAATCAAGGAAAATTAACCTTGTTTTCAAATGCAACTGAAGCAAGGCCCAAAGAACGAAGTCAATTATTTAATATACTGCTTTCAAAAGGATTGTATATTACCCCACATGCAAAGTATCAACACAAAATAAATTCAGTATAAAATATGTGCAAGTCTCCAGCAGAAAAAAATGAACAATAACAGGCTTATGGAGAGCAGCCTGTGATTCTCTTGTTCATAGACAAGACTGTATCCGGTATAGATTATTTCCAATAAAAACAGTCAAATGCAACTGGATTTAGGCATAAACTAAGATTTTATTTCAAAAACTTACTACTAAAATAACTGCATCTAGCAGCAAATATTTGATAAGCATTTCTCATCTATATCTCAACTATAGCTTAGCACGTGAAACTGAACTCATTTAATAAGTGTCATCTTCACAAATCATGCCTGTGAGGTATTGATTTGGATACTAAAAATTAGCAGGACCAAAATTAATGGCCACTTTGCAAAATGTGGTTGTATTCAAATATTGTGGGGCAGCTCCAGCTGTATGTGGTGAATTTCCATTTCCACCTGATTCCTAGTTTAAGGACCTGGACTGATTCATCAATCTTGGAGGGATTTTTCAGATTCCTGCTTTATCAGCAGCAATATAGAAGACATTGATAGTACATACTGCTATATATAGCAGCAGCTTAATGCTATTTCATTTTTCCAATAATAACAATATGTTTCACCACAGTAATGAAAGTACATTGTAAGACTTTATTGAAAATTGCAATTTTTAGCTATCACTGGAGAAAACACTGTAAGAAACAGTCTTTAAGACTCAGGACTTAAAAAATGAGCTCTCATTAGCTCTACCCATTTCTGTGCTCAAATGTATTTCACTGGCCAGTTCTGTAGTGGTGACCAACTACCAGAGAGAGGGACAGATAATGAGATGCTTGTGGCTCAGCTAATTAATTACTAGTAAGTCCATCTGTAGCAAGATGCATGGTTGGGGGAGGGAGGACAATTTCTGTGAGGTGGCAGCTGTTTACTGAATTAATTTCTGGGTCCTGGTGGCAAATTCCAGGCAGTGTATCAAGCTGATGGTCCTGCTCCTCCCGAGCACAGGACATGGCTGCTGGACTTTACTGCTGTGTGAAGCACAGACCTGAGGTCTCCAGCAATATTGGTGACCAGGTATTTGGGAACACATGGTCTCAACATCTGTGGTGGCCAGGGCTGGGTAACCAAATTGCAAAGGTGGGCAGTTGCACTCTGAAGTGCATGGACTTACTCTTCTCTGTGGAAGCTGGCCTCCAGAGAATTGCTTAGATTGTCCCATTGTAGCCATTCATAAGAGCTGTGAGTGCCTATGAGACATCATCTGATCTCTCTTCCTCCTGCCTGCTGTGTTGTCAAGTGTCACCTCAGTGTCCAGACAGAACAACAACTATTGTAAATGCAGGTGAACCCAATGGGAAGGAATGACAATGTCTGACTCAATTCAGAAGGCTGAATGATTTCTTTATTATAACTATGCTAAAATACATTAATATACTATATTAAAAAGAAGATCCTAAAACTCCATACTACTTTCTCTAACTCTAACACAACTCGTGACCCTCTCTGAGAGCCCAGCCCCAGGTGGGTTGGATTGGCCATCAGGCTCAAACAATCCTCACCAGAATCCAATCAAGCACTCACTCCAGGTAAACAATTCTCCAAACACATTCCACATGGGAAAAACAAGGAACAGAAATAGAAATTGTTTTCTCTTTCATTTCTCTCTGTGCACTTCTATGAAAAATCCTGAAAGGGAGAGAAATGTGCTTGTCACAAGCAACCCTCTGAGTGAGAGCTTGTCAAGAAGCACGAATCCCTGGAGTGCTCCATGGGAGCAACTGGAATTTTTGTCATTGCTTTGTGATCTTCCAGTCCTGGGAGGTTCTGCAAGTCACTCACACAAATATCAGTGGTGCTGTGGTCTCAGGGTACACACAGTGACTGACCCTCCCTTCCTGCTATTCCCCAGCAAAGTGAACGGTTCGTGCTGATTTTTGCCAAGCTTGGCCAACCTCACTGCCATGGCACCCAGCAGGGTCTCAGCTCCTGCTGGCCTCCCCAGCCCTGCTTTGGGTCACCCAGACACCAGCACAGCCTGCCGTGAGGCTCCTGAATGCTGCTCCCCAGGTGTGGCACTAAATGCTCCAGTTCCAAAGGTTCCATTAGCAGTGAGCGTGTGGGACTGCTGCCTGTCCATGCTACCTTCAAATCACTGTGTGGATGCAATTTGGGTGCTAGTGAAAAATACTGTCCCTTCAGACAATTTTTCAAATTTATTAAAAGAAATAATGTGTAACACAGTTTGTGGCTGTGTTGGAGGGACTAAATGTTCTTCCTGATAAATTATACAATTATGCCTTGAAATGCATTTACTTGTTTTGAAACATTATTTCTCTGTGGTTTAAAAAAATTTGTTTTCTGCTTCTGAGAATATGCAAGTTATTGGTAAGCGGGTTCATTGTGTTATAAAACTGTTTTGTTTCTATCCAAACAGAATGTATCTGAGGCAAATAGTCTTACTTTGCTAACTAATTATAAAGTCATTTTTCCTTTTCCCTTTCCCTTTTCCTTTTCCTTTTCCTTTTCCTTTTCCTTTTCCTTTTCCTTTTCCTTTTCCTTTTCCTTTTCCTTTTCCTTTTCCTTTTCCTTTTCCTTTTCATTTTCCTTTTCCTTCCCTTCCCCTCTCCTCCCTTCCCTTCCCCTCCCCTAGATAATTATAACACTGTAGTAATCTGGTAGAATAGTTATTAAAACATAAGATATTAAATTCTAATGAGACCACAGACAACTTTTTGAAAGGGGTTTTAAGAAGGCATTGCTAAAAGAAGAAAAGAAAAGGTAAATTCATTTTCTAGCTTATAAAAAAAAAGGCAGCACAGTAGCACTGAGCTGTAGCCACCTACATGAATAATCATAAATTAAGTGGTGTTGTAGCCAGCTAGCTATTCCTTACACTGCTATGCATGAGCAGGCAGAAGGTCTTAATTTTCTCTGGAATGGATTATTTGGAGAATTTGCAATAGGTCAGCCTTAACTATGCTACTTCTTGTAAGTAAGTACAGATGAATTAACAACCAAGAGGATTGTCAGGACCTTTATCAAGCTTGTAGATAATCCACAGAAGAGGATACACAATGCAAACTCCTGTGTGTTACTGTGCAGTCAGGAAGCAAGGCAGCACTGCAGAGCCATGGGGATAAAGTTGCTGGATGGAGCTGGAGGAGGAGAGGAGAGTGGGGAGCACTGGAGTCCTGCCCAGCTCCCTGCAGGAGGGAGCAAAGCGTTTTCCACTCTCTGCTCTCACTGACACGCTTAGTACCTGCTTTTGGATTCACTGTTGCAAAGAACATCCTGTATCCACAATAAATAATTTTCTCACAGTCCAAATAAAAGGAGGGTTTCATGAGGAGTTTGACAGGAACAGAACAGAATTCGTAATACAATTCTTGAGCAACTTGAGGAGGAATATAAACAAAACTGCCTACTATAGGTCAAGAAATACTTGTGGACTAGTAAAAAGATTTGCACTGATTTGGGCACATTGGGAAAAGCTATTAACATACCAGCAACAAAAACTACTGTAACAAGGCAAAAAAATAGTTAATGATGATGAGGACTATAAAAAAAAAAATCAAAGTCACAATTGAAACATCTTGTAAGAATTGTGATGTAAATCTCCTACTTTTTTTGTATATCACTGATGCAGTAACCTCTATTTACAAAGCAATAAATTCAAGTTACGGGGAAGACATTTTAATTAACACCATTCTGGCTCAGTAGTATTATATATAATATAATTAAAAAAAAAAAACAAACTTATCTCCTTTAAAACCTGAACTCCCAAATTTTGAATGAACTTTTGCCAAGTGATATAATTGCACTAAATACAATACACTGTTATGACCTAGGTGATTTAAGGTAAAGCAGTTATTTTTATGACATTTCTGTTCTCCCTTCATACCAAACAAATAATTTAGAAAATTTGATTGAGAGGAAACTAGTGAAGTGGATATGGCGTATATTGCATTAAGATGAAAAAAAAAAAGGAAAATGTAGATATGCTTGTGCAATCCTGGAAGGATTGCAAGAAAAGGAGCAGGAGCATGTGCTTCATTTACAGGGGATAAAAATACACTGTGCTACTAATGGAAATATGAGCAATAAAGAAGACAAAATGGTAGGCAAAGCAAACAAAATGCAAGAGGAGACAAAAGAGTAAAGTAAATTTAGAAAGAAAAATTACTTGGAAAGTAACCATGCCATTCCTTCAGCAGACACCCTCCACCCCAGCTCTTCCTTTTGTGTTGGACTCTATAAAGATACAGTTCTTTGCCTAAAAGCCACATTATCCAGCAGAGTCTGAGGCTACAGCAGGATCTTTTCTTGCAATGCAGTGCAAGAAAGTGCAGAGTGTGGGGATATGCTCACACAGCCCTGTGTATTGTGGTGCACCAGAAAATTGAGTTGAAATTCTTTGAACTATTCCTTTAGAGCTGGGTTCTAGATGAAAATGTAAAAAAGGTGGTGGTAAACTTCAGCAAATCCAGCCAAGGCTGGGACAGGTGGCCTGGAGAGGCTGAGAATCCACTACCCCAGGAGGTGCTCAGCACCAAACCTGTCAAATCTGAGCACCCTGGTGCAACCTTGCTTTGGACTAAGATCTTCTGTGAGTCTTCCAGCCACAGTGCATCCATAATTCCTTCATTTTGTCCATGCTGGGATTCTGTTTGTATCACACACAGAATCTCACTAATGTTCACTAGCACCTGTACTTTCATAATCAAAATGTGCCTTGGTATTTGCTTCCAGTCTGTGCACCAAAAGGTGTGTAGGAATGGATAGATTTAACAACCAAATCGATCAGAAATTATAAGAATAGCAACATGAATAGAAGATGCCATGAATAGATGGCATCATTTGGAGGGAATAAAGCTAAACCAAATAAAATAACCAAGCAAAAGAGAGAGATGGAAAAGCAGACTTGAAAATTAACTCAGTTATTTCTTGTTATATATTAAATAAACATATATTTTCAATGATATAATTCCATTGATTTTGATGGTGCATATTATCTGTTGAAACAAAAATAGTAAGATGTATAACATCTACGTTATAATATAAATATAAAATAGCCTCAGTTTTTATCAACTTTTTTGTACCAGCTTTACCCTGTATGTAATTTTAAAATTTTGAGTTATTTTTCCAATTCTTACATCATTTATCTGTCTGCTCATTCTTTCAACTCTCAACCACCTCCTAGCTTCTTAGCTTTTTTTTTTTTTTTTTTTTTTTTTTGTTCTCTGTTATAAAAGACAAAACAGAACAAATAGCAGATAGCAGAATAATGACAGTGGATGTCCCCTTTGGTGAGATCTAGATTTCCTCAGAATGTATGACATTCTTTCATTTCAGACACTTGAAAGCTGTCTTAATAATGTAATTTCAGTCTAATTTAACAATTAGCATGTTAGATATCTTTTAAAGGTACTCCCTTCTTTTATTTGTTTTAGCAACCAATTACTTCCCAGCCCAACCAGCCCCAGTTGAGCTCTATAATGGCACAGCATGTTGGAATAAATCACTCGCCTTCTGCCCTTTGCAGTCTTAAAATAAAAATCCAAGTATAGACGTAGATGTGTGCAGTCATGGGGGAAGAACCAAAACAAGAAAAATGCATATTTACCTCTTCTTATGGTCACCTGGCTCGACTGTTTCTAATGCCAGGATGTTGTTTTTCTGGAAAGAAAAGAAGCTATCATTTAAGGAATTTTATAAGCAGGGAATATTTTTTACTACTACTGCAGATTAACATTATGCTTTCCTCTGCTAGATGTGATCCCATTTAATTATATTCTGTCCTTGCAGAGACACTTGACTCTCTTGATGATAAGAAGGTTGTACACAGCCTGCTGAGGTCAAGTTCCCAGCAGTCAAAGAGTACATCAGTGGTGCTGGTGAAGTCAATGGAATTGCTTTTATGTGCTTTATGTTTGAGCACATGGTCATACCCTGCTTTTTTTTTTTTTTTTTTTTTTTTTTTTTTTTTTTTAACTCTGTTCTTCTCTATTCAGGTCACATTGACTTTCATCCTGTTTGTGCTTTCAATCTTTATTTTTTACTGAGGACATTGTAGGCTGAACAGGAATTTCACTTTTTCAAGCAGCATAAAAAAAGAGTAATTTCCTACTTAGTTTTCTTCTCTATCAAGTACTTTGTGGAATACATCTTATTCCATTCAGATACATCTTAGTTCATTCAGATACAGAACAATTGAGATTAAAAGTTACTTCTGTTTCCAGCAGCCACTGGCAGAGGCCTGGAAAGGTTTGTGCAACCACCACCATCACACCTACAAACACCTGAACTGTGGCAAACTCCCAGGGAGCCAGTGTGGCATTCCACTCCTCTCTGCATTGATTCATCTCTGAGTTAGGACACTTTCCTCTTTTCCTCTCTGAGCCAGGAATAGTTCCAGAGCAGAAGACAGTTTGAGTCTGGATCAACTGCTGAATTTTTCAGCTTGTATTTTTATCTCTTCCATATGATGCTGATCCTGGAGAGGAGCCTAAGTTGAACATTCCTGCCTTTTTTCCCTGGGTCTTCTGCTGCACATAAAACATGAAGTCTTTGGAGTTATTGTGGAAACTCTGAAAAGCACTTTCTCTTTTGCCTTTTTCCCTTGCCTTCTTTGCCTCTGGCTGTAATGAAGAGCAGCCCTCACTGCAGAACTCAGCTACAACATGGTAACAACATGCAGTAATTATAACATGCACCAGTCCCACATGGTGTACATAATCACACCCGGTATTTTGGAACTCTAATTAAGTCTTGGGAAAATGCTCCACTCATTTCCATCACCAGACTGAACTGTGTTAAAATAGTACTATATGGGAACAATGTTTTCCAAAATAGTTGATTTAAAATAGGTCTGACCTCAAAGGATCTACAAAATTCTCTTCTCAAAGTTTGTAATGCTGCAACAAATTAAAAATGAGACGTGGATATCAAAATACTAAAAAGTTAGTCTTGTCATAAATGTCAATAATATATATATATTAGATTTCTTGTCATAAATGTCACTTAATAATGTATATATATTAGATTATTTCACTAATTATCTCAATATATTTATGTGTTTAATGTGCTATTTATTTACTATCAAAAGTGACAATATCTAGATACAGCTATACCCTTAGTGGTTAAACTGAAATTCGATTAGTTATGAAACAACAGAATCATGCAATCATATCAAAAGATGCATCAAAAGTACAGAAACAATTATCTTTCTTTGAATAGTTTAGCTATCACTAATAGTTTAGCTATTTTTAGCTAATTATTTGATGGAACAAAGGATAGTTCCCTGACAAAGTGGACAAAAATCAAAAAGCTGTGAGTAATTCGAGTGTATTGCCTTTCATCTCCATCTCCACTCACCCACTTGGACAAATGGGGCTTGTAGTTACTTGTTTCCTCCTTAGCACATTTGCCCAAGGCAACAAACTGAAGAAATTACAGGTAACAGTTTATCAAACGCTTTCAGGCAGTTAACTCCCACTCTTCTGTCACTCAGCATCATTTTATTAACAGAACCTTGACCCAGGTGTGCCATGAGCTTGAAAGTTCAGTAGGTGGGATGCAGCTGTCGCATGAAAGATGGATGATGTGCATTTTGTGTTTTCAGTGCGTGTTAGTGTACCTCAGAGTGGACGTGCTAACAAAAGATGGCATCTTACCAGTGATATTGCAGGAGCCTTGGGAAAAGGACTCAGAACACTTCCAGCATGTGATAGGGATGGACAGGAGGAGAGACTTCATAGTTAATGTACAGGGGCTCTAAGTTTGTATTTGAATTTCCAGCAGTGGAAAGGTGCATGGCACAGGGTTTATCAAAATTTGCAGGACCACGTACAGTGCAGTTTGCTACACAAGCAAGCTTTGAAAAGAATAATGATGGCTGAAATAAATTTTTATTAAATAGAAATAATTTATAAACACATTTTAGATTGTTATATTGCTCTGTTATCAGTGTAATAAATCAATTTTGTTTAATAGCTACAGATATTACATGTTTAAAAAGGTACTTTCATGTACATGATGAAGAAATATTTTCTTAACATGTAAAACTGTCCATAATGTTCTGTTGCTTTCTGCTTTTATGAGGTAGAAATTGAGTAAATAATCTGAATATAGATCTGCATTTTAAATTTTTGTTAGTAAAATTGATATTTAAATTATGAAAATTTAAATTATTTCAGAACTTTAAGACATCTCAATTTCATATTTATCTTTTCTGCTGTATTCAAGGAAAAAATGAACAGTGTGAAAACCAAAGAACTGCTTTCCACTGTAAGCAATGAAAAGAGCTGCTTACTGCCATTTTCATGCAAATTTTCTTCTTGTTAAACTTCACACCTTTTCTCACAAAAGTGCCCAGTTTTGCTGCCCATGGTTCAATGCCCACAAACACAGGCCCTGACCCTATACCATGCTGTGGTTGTGAAGGTGGCACTAATTTGCCCTTCCCTCTTTGACACAGAATTTTTCAAATGTTTTTAAGACTTTCAAGACTTGGAGCAGCCAACTTCCATTACCATCCTCTCTATTTCTCCAGCAACTGATGTTTTGATCCTTGCTTTAAAATCTGCATCCCAAACCCACTCTCCTGGTGTGCCACAGCTGACCTCCACGGGGCCAGGGCTCACCCAGCAGCCCCAAACTTCCTCCTGCAGGGCCCCAGATCTGCTCAGCTTTGCTCTGCAAGGGCTCAGCCCAGGATTTGCTGTGCTACTGCCTTTATTTTGGTCAGGATGGTTTATTTTGGTCAGGAAATGATGCACGTAACAGCCTTAATGCTGGTTCAGTGGGATGATCCAGCAGTTTGGATAGAGGCTCTAGCTCTTCTTTGGTACATTTATTCATTTCTATAGCATAGTATTCCCTCTCATATTAATTTACATTTTCTATTATATCTCCAATGGGAACTCTCTAACCAGTCATTACTTTATCCATATGTTAAATGTTCATTTTTGCAGCTATTAGTATTCTATCTAGGCTATATATCTCTTAAATACTAATTTTGGACATTGCTCAGTTTTCCTGTCTTCCTCTGCAGAATGCCACCATTCTGAACTTAGTTCACTAGGCCTTGGATGGACCAAATACACACAAATCATTAGATCAACACCAATTTTCTGTTGCTGCTATTTTCATATTCATTTTTTCAACAGAACTTTTTTGAGCCCTTCTGAGCATTGCTTTAGCCCTCAATGTATGCCAGCTCACTACAGTGTTCTCAGAAAATAATCTCCCAGTTTGCAGCATGATTGGTTTTCATCCAAGTACTGAAATGCAACTTTTAGGTGAATTTTCCCACCATGTATGATAATGCTGATTGTTTCTCTGCCTTCAGGCCTCCAGAATCAACAAGTGTAAAAAGACAGATCACGCTCGTATCAGTCAGTGGCACAATTTATTGCTTCTTCAGTGGGATCAATTGTATCACCAGCACCTGAAGAAAAAAATGTAAAATACAGTAAGAATTTCCCTACTGGAATTGTAACATTTGGACACTTCTATTTTTAAGCCGAAGACCAGTTTTATTCCTGTCTTTTATCTTGTCTTTAATTTGGTGCTGGTGTAAACATCAGGCTTAATTTTCTTTCTACTTTTACAAATGCTTTAGATATGCCTTTTATATATGCTTTATATACGCACATACTTGCTTTAGATATTTTCCAAAATCATGGCTGTTGTAGCTGCTTTTACAAATGAAACTGCAGAATGCATGCAGATGGCCTCTATAGGATGAGAGCTAAGTTTTCTCTTTCTCCCCTTCTGGTCCAATAAACATTGATTTATAAAATGTGGAACAGATCCCACAGGACACCAGAATATTCAGTAGCCTGGTAAATATTCAGTGATCTAGGATATGCATTCAAATATTTGCTCCACATAATAGACGTAAAAAGAAGAAAATAAAAATTTACCTGTTGGTTTCCCTCTCATTTTTCTTATCAAGATGAGAAGATTGTGCTTGGGCTACCAAGGCACATCACCTGGGCAAAGCAAAGAAATCAGGTAAAGATAGCAATAACCCTTCAATAGGTGGTCTAATATGAATGCTCAAATATGCTCTGTAAAGAGGACTCAGTCTGATTTATTAAAAAGTAAACTGGGTTCTTTCCTGCATCAGCAAGTGGGATAAGATTAATGATTCCACTGTAAGGAACTGTACCAAAATTAATGGTTATAGTAGATATGCTAACATTTGTGTTTAGCAAATACTATGAGAAGTGAAATGTTGCTACTGAAATGTTGCTAAGCTGTATTTCACCTTTCTTTGATACACGTAAAGCACAAAAGTGTGTCACAAGAGAAAATCCAGTCCCTGACCAGGGGCTGCACATAAGACATTCTCTGTACGATTTACCTGGAATTCCATTTTCCATATGAGCAGATGTAGACTCCGTGTTTGACTTCAATTGGACACCTCTGTACCCCTGTCAACTGTTCTGTCTTGGTGAGGCTGTGTCAAATAAGCACAGTGAGGCTGTGATGTGTCCTTTGTCACACCAGCCCCTCATCACTCCTGCTCTAAGTCAAGCACCTGCTATGCTCCAGGGCTAAATCCATTCACCTGCATGGGAAGGGACTTTCCCTCCGTGGGGCACAAGTGAAGCTAAGAGAATTTGTAAGTTGTAGGGAAGCTTTTGTTTTTATTTATTTAGTCCACAGAAGTTGGTGCGAAGGAGAAAATTACTCTTGTTACAGAGAAGGCTGAGTGACACAGGGGCCAAGGTGCCTTCCTTGACCCTTGGACCTGGGCAGACCTTGGCCTCTGCTGCAGGCAGAGGTGATTTTCCAATAGGTGGGACTAGGGGCTGGGAGTGTGGTGTAGGGATCCCAGGAGTCACAGAATCTCAGAATCAAATAGGTTGGAAACCACCTTCGAGGTCATCGACTTCAACCTTTGAGTGAAGACCAGATTGTTTAGGAAAAGGCTGGACATGTCAACCACTCCAGGGGTGGTAACTCCACCACCACTCTGGGAAGCCCATTCCAATGTCTAATCACCCTTTCTGTGAAGGAATTCCTCCCAATGTCCAACACGAACCTCCCTGGCCCAGCTAAAGACTATGTCCTCATGCTGGTGTTATGTGTAGTAAACATCATTTGTGCCATTCCTTGTATGAAATATGTAATATTGGATACTTGTCAGATTATGCTCATTTGTATTAGAAGCCCCCCCAACTCTTGCAGGCGAAACCTGGTGTATGTTGAAACCTGATTTACAAGTAAAAGGATGTGGCCTGGCCAGGAGATGGGCCATGTCTGGAGGGATACCTGAGATGGATATCATGGAAATCCTCAGGAAAATACATGTGCACTTCATCAAGGTATTCAACAACTCTGGACACTGAATTTTTTTTCCTCATCACCAAGAAAGAAAATCTTATTAACCTATGGTCTCTGAATGGAAGAAAAGACTGATTGCTGAAATCTTGGCCTCGGGCTGAATTTTCCCTATAAAAACCTCTTGCGCCAGGATGGAGGTGTGTGAGCATAGGGGAAAACCTCTGCTGAGGTGACTCCTTGTGGCACACCTAGGGTTGATCCCCGGGCTCGGCACTGTTTTTTCCGTGGCTACCTAGATAGAATTTGACAGCTAATAAAACTATTTTTATTTTTAATTTGTCTGAATAAATTTCCATTTTTAACACTCGGTTACATGGGACCACATGGCTGCAGCCTCCTTTCGGGGAGTTCTAGAGACTGACAAGCCCATCTATGAGCTTCCTTTTCTCCAGGCTGACCATCCCAGCTCCTTCAGCTGCTCCTCACAGCACTTGCGCCCCAGACCCTGAACCATCCTCGGGACGCGCCAGCTCAGCCGCGCTGCCGGAATCCTCACCCGGCAGCTGCAGCCGCTGCCGTCAAGCCGCTCGGGGCAGCTCCCCGCGCCCCGGGAGCTCCGCGGCCGCCCGGCGCCGTCGCCCGGCAACAGCCGCGGCGGCCGGGCACAGCCCGGGCCCGGCGCAACCCGGAAGCAGAGGGGCGGAGGAGGCGGGCGGGGGGCGGTGGCGGGGCGGGACGGGGCTGTCCGCCCGCTCCTTCCCTCCCTCTCGCCCCGCGGGGGCTGCGAGCGCCGCGCCGAGCGCACGCCCGAGCCCCGGCCGCGCCGTGTCCCCGCACAACGCGCTCCCCGCAGATCCGCCGAGCCGGCGCCGCCGCGCTCGGGCTGCTCCCGGTGGGTGCGGGAGGAGGAGGCGGCGGCTGAGCGGCGGCTGCCGGAGCCAACGGGCGGCGCGGAGCGGGGCGGGCGCTGCGGGGGTGCCGGGGCAGAGCGAGGCGTGACCCGGCTGACGGGCACCGTGCGGCGGGCGCGGAGCCGGACCCGGCGGCAGCGGCGGCATCGCTCGGCTCTGGCTCTGGCTCTGGCTCTGGCACGGCGTCTCCTCCACCCCCTCGTGAGCCTGGGGAACCTGCAGCTCAAAGCCGCCGCCAGCCACGCCACCATGTACCCCGGCAACAAGCGGAAAAAGCTGTGGCGGGAGGAGAAAGGTATTCTCGCCCTCCGCGCCGGCCGGGCCCGCTGCTCTCGGCGGGAGGGAGCGAGGGGAGCGCCGGGGTGGTCCCGGTGCTCTCGGAGGGGTGTCGGGCAGCGCTTCCCGCTGAAGGGACGGGGTGGGGAAGGGGCAGCTCCGCGTTCCCCGCGCTTGTGCCGGGCTCTCCTGGCTCAAAGCCCGCACGGCAGCCCGGCCGTGCGGGAGCTCGGCGTGTTTCCCCCGCGCCTCGGCGTGCCCGCCGGCTGTGCAGCCCTGGGGCGGAGGGAAGCGATGAACAACCCCTCTCCGCAGGGCTTCCCGCCCCCAAGTCACCTTGCGGGAGGGTTTCAGGCCGGAAAGTTGGGCACATGCTCTCAAAACGTGCTTTTTCTCCTCTCTGTGCGTTTGTTTTCTGAGAGGAAGCGTGGTTTACTGGGCTCATTGGTGTAATCAGTTCGGATCCTAGTGCCGTTCAGGCGGGGTGAAATGTTTGGGGTATGGGAGTCTCAGAGCACCCCGACGTCCCACCTTTTGAACTGTTTATGCATTTTTATTTTTATCCTTTTATGCATTTAAGGACTCCGACCCGTGTATTCTCAGTTTATAAAGCCCCTAAGCCAAACTCCAGAGCATGAAAACTGTGGGCCAAGCATTTGATGCATTGTTATGTTTGTACTTTATATTGATCCCGAGGAGACCAATATAAAAATAAGAAAAAAAATTCAGAGTGGAAGTACAACATTTACATCTGTGAGGAGGAAAGCTTCTTGCCCGGTGTGTTCCAAATAATGTAGTAATAGATGAGGAGAGGAAGAAATACCTATCAGAGGGTCATATTTTAAGTTCTCTTTTTTTCTTCCATCACCCTTGTGACTCTAAGTATGTTTCAAGCTAAGAAGGCAGAAGACCAGTTCAAGGAAGAGGATTCAGGTGCACGTTTCTAAGGAAAAATTGTTAAAACAGAAATGAACTTATTTTTCTGTAGGGTAGGTGCTCCTGTCAAACTCCTCTCAAATGAAGTGAGTCTTTTTCTTTCAAACCATCTTTCAAACCATGTTTCTGTAGTAAAGGTGAGGCAACAAATTTCTACCTGACAGGTTTCTGTTTTCAATGAAGAAAGTTAAATTGTCTCGAACATTGTTTATGTGTGATCAGTTACAACCTACTTTTTCTTCAATGCTGTATGTTTCACCTTTGAAAAATGAAAGGGGCAGATGGGGAAAAGTTACTGGTAGGCTCTAGTGGATGTTATTATTACTCTCACTTGTCTCTTTCAGCTCTGTTAATGTCTCAGCTCTGTTATTGTCTATGTGAATTCACAGCTTGGCAGGTGAACTCGAGCCATTAGTAAGGAGGGCAGGGTGGAGGGGCTGGAAACTGGAGCTGCTGACACACTTTTGGTGTCTCAGCATGTTATGAGGATGGTGGTCTCCATCAGCGTGGTGATGTTGCTGAATGCATATCAGTGCTGCTGAAGCTTTTCCATCCAGGAGGCATTTTTGAGTGCTAGCTGGCCATAACTCCCTGTCTTTTTGCCCAGTGAGAACGAAGAGTATTTGCCAGTCTTCTGCTACAATAAGTTTTTCAGCACCATGGTGATGTTGGTCCCGAGTACTCTGAGTGAGGAGGGTAGAAAAAGCTTCTCTCTTCATTGCTGGCATTGCCCTTCAGTTTTTAGCTCTGTAAGACTGCTCTTATCAAGTACCTCGTTTAATAGAGAAGAAAACTACAGAAGCCAAACTTCCTTCCTTCTTACCCAGTCAGTACTTTGGAAATCAAATCTTGTCAGGTCTTTACCTTTTACAAGCCCCCCTGAACTCCTGCAAAGCTGGCTGTGCTCACTGGCTCTGTTCTTCCCATGAAGCCCTGAGTCCAGTTGCTCTCAGCCTTTTATATTCTGAAGCACTTCTTGAAATGAAAAAAGCACTGATTGCTAAATATTGAGTTCAAACCCACTGACAATACGCTCGCTTTTCTTAATTACTTTCTTGGTAATTAAAGGTTGGTCCACGTCCTCTCAGGGGAGATCTTCCATGAGGACAGCTGAAACGGAGTAGGAGCAGGAGTGGAGGTGATTTCAGAGCCTTGGACACAGGACTGGGCTGTCTGCAAACTTCCCAAATTTCTGCCACAGGCAGAAAACTGTGCTTGCAGTGAAGGCTGTTGGGAACATCCTCTGGGAGGTTTGTAAGACTCAGTTTCAGTTCTTGCTGCTGACTCACAAGAGGAAACTTTTGTAAAACCTTCCTACAGAGAAGAACTTGTGTTTTGAAGGCACTCTTATGCAAAAGGCACCTAGGCTAGCTGTTTGTCAGTCCCTCAAAACTGACATGCTCTCTCAGGTCTGCCCACCTGTAGGACTTCCAGTGTGCATTTCACATCCTTGGAGTTTCGTATGCCTGGAGTTGGGCAACGGAGGTGGGTACACAGCTGCTGTGCAGAATGGTGATCCTCATTAGTCAGTTCTAATGGCAGGTGTAAATATCCCACTGAGATACCAGGCTGAATAAGGAGAGAGAAATGTTTTTGTCAACTGCAGAAATTGGTAATACTTTGTAAAAAATACCAAAATAAACTTATTTTGTTAAGGAAAGCTGTGCTCAAAACTTGCTTTATTAGACTGTGCTGACTGCAGCCTACATAATTAGGAAACTCTGTTTTGAAAAAAACACAGAAAAACCTCAAACCAGACCCCAGTGATTTTCTTTCTTGGTTTAAGATTTGATCTGAGAAGCAGTTTCCGTGTTCATCCTTTGCTGCTTCAACTTGAGATGAAAATGTTCTTTTTGTCTGGGTAGTCCTTTATGTAAAATGTAAATAACACAGGTCTAGCCTTTCCCCACACCCCTAAAAGTTCTTCAGTCATTGAAAAGCATTTATTACTGATTAACACGTCAAGAAAAACTAATGTGGTTAAAGTAGCACAGTGTTACCGTAAAAACAGACGGAGAAATTTGAGTATTGGTGTCCTGATGTTCTCTACTGGTCTTTTTCTTTCCCCCTCTTCTTTTGGGAGGGGAAAAAGCTCTTCATCTTGTGCTGAGCTAATACTAAGCATTGATGAGGTAGGGAGGGAAAAGAGTATGTGACTGCAGAAATGAGCTAAAGTGCTGGGGTTGCTTGCAGTTTTGGGTCATTGTGATGGCTTTTTTTTTTTTTTTTACTGTAAAAGTCCATTTATAGCAGGGTCAGAAGAAGAGTGAAGTTGGCAGTTGCTGTCATACTTGTGTGGTGTTTGAGGCTTTACTTTTCACGAAACATCTGAAAAAAGAGGTGGTGGCATCTCAGAAAACAAAAACAACCGTCCATATGTATTTTGGTGTGGTAACTAGGTGTGTCCTGTTAATATTCCCATGAAAATCTCTAAAGCTAAACTTGCCTTTTTTACCACCCCAGACACCTAGCAATTGAAAAACATTTGCTGTAGCTCTGATCTCTTTTCTTACGTAGTAGCATTTTGTTAATTTCCCACCAGGCTCCCTTTACTTGAACTTTTGTGGTTTTTTTTTTTTAGTTCTGGTTTACAAATGCAAAACCTGCAGAACAGACTTTCATACCTGAAAACTCCCTATAAAACAACAATTCCCTACTAAAATTGCTGTTCTCTGACACAGGAATTAAAGTGGCAGGAAGAAGCAGCACATAGTGATGTGGGTAGGAAGCCTCTCCCCCCAGAGTGTGGGGAAGAGGTGTTGACTTTGCAGAACTGGGATGGCCAGAAATAGGTGTGTGCACTTGTAGAGATGCACCGTGGTTAGCTCCTGTTGTAACTCACTGCATCACTCGTGCTTGGTCCCCTCAAGTGGCATTTCATTGATCAAGGGCAGTGCACTGGTCACTGTGTCACTCGTATGCAACAATGTATGAAAGCTTGCCAAACTTTTCTTATTTCTCTTTCCCCTAAACAGAGCGTTTGCTGAAGATGACCTTGGAAGAAAGACGCAAAGAGTACTTGGGGGATTATGTTGCATTAAAAACTATTCCAACGTGGATGGAAGACTTAAAAAGTAAGAGTGAAAGTGATGGTAAGTGAAGTGGGGGAGTCTTTGAAATATAGACCACTCTGTTTTCTCAATCTGAAGTTACTTCAAGGAAGGCCAAAACTTAGAACCCATGTTGTTTTGAACAGTGATAGTCTAAAATTGGGACGGGGACAAAAGAAACTCGACAAGATTTCTTAAATTTCTGGACACCTCACTGGTGTCCCAGAACTCTCTTGGTATTCCCAGATGGAGTCACTAACCCTTAAGTGTGTGAAATAGATCTTCTCTGCAGGAATCTTGCTTTCTAGATACTCCAGCAATCAGCTATGCCTAAAATTACTGAGCATGATGATATGGGGGAACCTGGGCAAAACGATGCTGCAGGTGACCCAAAAGCAGAGGCTAAGTGTGCGAGCTGTGTTATTTCCTAAGAATCCAGAAACTGGAGAAGATGGGGCCTCCCTTACCTACATGTCCTGCCTGCTTTCTTGGGCTGAGGAACTGATGTTCCTCTGGCCAGGATTAACTCCAGTTTCCTTAGTGTGTGCACCCTTATCATGGTTGTGATCACCAGCAGAGTTATCTAGATACTTGCAGTGAGAACTAACCAAAAATGTGAATCCTATTTGCTTACAGACTTTTCTACTCTGCAAGTAATTCTGTTACAATGACTTGTTTTCTGTCTAGTTCCCTTTCATTAATGCAAGGGTACAGAGGAATGGGGATGACTTCTGAGCTAGTTTCTTTCTCCTCTTCTTTTTTTTTTTTTTTTTTTTCTGTATACTGCTATCCTTCTTGGCTGAAGCCCGTGTTTTTTTTAAGAAGTATCTAACTATGAGATCTGAAGTGCTTCCTACCTCTGCAGATATAGGACTAATTTTCTGACCCTTTTGTTATTATTAAAGGGAAATACTGGTCTGGGTGAAGAGGTGCGTAGAGTAACCTCAGGCTGCAGGTGAACATAGTCTTTATGGTGATAGTCCAGGTGAAATGAGGCATGGAGCTGATCAGCTGTTTTTAAACTGGAAGGCTGTAACACTTATTTTAGCACAATCTGAAGGAGCTCGCAGATTTTCAGATGTCCTTGTCAAAAGCAGCTATTACTATTGTCTATCCTAAAAGCGTCTGGAATAATTTCCAAAGTGAAAATATGTCAAGAGATTGCTGAGCTCTTCAGCCCTGCTGAGTAGCTGTATTACATCAGTACCCATAGATCTTTCTCCCATTTGAGTAGGTCATTTATATCTTGCAACATCAGGAAGCCTGTCCATCTAGACAACAAAGGCTGCATAAAAATAAAAAAGAATGCCTGACTTCTTGCAAGGTGATCTTGGAGGCCTGTGGTATGTGGGAATATACAGTATGTCATGTGGTTTAACTGGGAGACTCTTTAGCTATCCCTCCTAGCCCAAAATAGGTTTTTTTTTCCCAGCTACTCTCAGATTCTCTGTAAAGCACTGAAATTCACAGATGTTGCATTACTTGGGCTGCTGTAAGTGACAAGGTGTGGATTTATGTTGTGACTGCTGTAACACTTGACAGGAGCAAAATATCAGTGTCTAATATGTGGGTATTGAATCATGGCAGTGGTGAATTTATTTCCTTGTAGCTGCTCTTGAATTCTTTTTGTTAGTACCCAGTACACTGTAAAAAATGCTGGAAGGCAAAAGTTGTGCTGGAACACAACGCCTCTCTGCTGCATGAAGGTTTTGTTACACTATACATTCAGGAGAAAATATCCATAGTGACTCTTTTTCTTTGATGTATTTGTTGTAAGTAAGCCATGTGTAATAGTGAACTTCTGGAAGGTTGGGCTGCTGAAATGCTTCCGTGTTCCAACTGATTAGGAGAATTAAAAGAAGTATGTGTATTAATGTGATTCTTTGTTTCAAACTTTATTTCTCTTAAATGTTGACCCCATTCTGAAGGTATCAAGTGTGTCTAAAAGCTGTCTTTTTGAGCTTAATTACAGAAAAACTAGAATTTAAATCTTACTGCTGATGAGAACTTTTGTGCTGTTTGATGGGACATACAGAAGGCAACAGGTACAGCCTGAGTGAGATTCTGGAGAGAACAAGTGAAGCCCCAGGTGTGAGGGAATTTGGTGAGAGAACAAGTGAAGCCCCAGGTGTGATGGAATTCGGTGAGAGAACAAGTGAAGCCCCAGGTGTGAGGGAATTTGGTGAGAGAACAAGTGAAGCCCCAGGTGTGAGGGAATTTGGTGAGAGAACAAGTGAAGCCCCAGGTGTGAGGGAATTTGGTGAGAGAACAAGTGAAGCCCCAGGTGTGAGGGAATTTGGTGAGAGAACAAGTGAAGCCCCAGGTGTGATGGAAATGGTGATGATCTGACGACGCCGTGTTCAAGTTTTGGTATTTCCTTCAAGTGCAAGGTGGCTGCTTGCACTGACAAACAGAAGGGATCTGAAGGGGAGAGGTGGTGAAAATAAAATCTTCTGTGTATTTGTCAAGCCAAAACATCACCTGATGGGGAATTTGGAAAAAATTCTTTACAATTCACTCCCGAAAGTGAGTTGGGTGTTGAATTTTACGACAGTAAAAAAAATGACAGATTGATTGGTAAAGCATAGAGTGGCTGTTCAGGAAGAGTGATGAGGAGAAATCAAGAAAACAACCAAGAACAAATCAAGTGAAGCAGGCACAATCAATCAGCTGCTGGAGTAAGAAGCTGTAGAGAAGAGCAGAGCATCTGAGCTGGCAGCCATTCACAAACACACTCAGTACTCAGCTGGAGATTATGGGTGTTCAATACTGTACAAGTTTTTGTACTGGCTATTAGGAAAAATTGAGTGGACAATGTAAAACTTTCACAGTGCCCATTTCTAAATGTGAATGACTCACTGCAAGGTGTTGGGGAGTTCCAGTTAGGCATACATTTTTGTTACATCGAAGTCTAATGGCAGATTATTAAAAAGTCTGCATGTGGAATTATGCAAACTGAAATGACCTAAGAGGTTAATATTGGGAAGGAATCAATCTCACTGCTGGGATACTTCTTTATTGGCAAATTGGAAGATCATACTTTAGTTTGTGGAAGAAAGTTTTTCCCTACCCCTCTTCTACCCTTTGATAGAAGTTGTGTTCAGAACTAAATTCTGAAGAAAACCAGCAAAGCTTGGAAGAAGTTCAGTGTTTTGGTGAGGATGGAAGTCTTTGTAACAGAGCAACATGAGGGATGCACATCTGTGTAAAGGCTCCTGAGGAGTAAAGATACTGAATGGCAGCTGGC
This sequence comes from Lonchura striata, assembly GCF_050655825.1. NCBI lineage: Eukaryota > Metazoa > Chordata > Aves > Passeriformes > Estrildidae > Lonchura > Lonchura striata. The sequence continues at coordinate 110,573,602 of NC_140705.1, forward strand.
AAGGGCTTTCTCTCTTTGCTGGCAGCAAAGCTATTTAAAATATTTGGAAGTTCAAAGAGGCAGTATCTTTTAAAATGCTCTGCTGTGAGTAAAAAAAAAAACAAAACCAAAAAAAACCCAAAAAACTACATTTTTTGTGGGTCTCCTCATATGGACATGACTAGCCATAAGAAATTAGGTTGGTGTATGTTGGCATGGAATTTTGTCAATGTTTGTGTTAAGTCTTTGTTTTGGGAAGAGGGTGGCAAAAAGTGGAATGCAGAGACTAAGGTTTGTGCCCACTTTTCTGCACTAAGGGAAGCAATCTGATGTGGGTATAGTAATTTCCAGAAGGGCTATGCTGTCAACACCCCTGATTTTTGGTGTGCTGCTTGCCAGGCTGCACAAGTGGATCTCAGAGATCAAGTGTTTCAGCAGTGGAAGGAAAAGGGACAATTAGTGACAAATGGCTCTCCTTAATGTCAAGAGGGGATGGTAGGAAGGCAAAACTTTTTTCTTGAAGTAGTCCAGTAAATATAAACTTTTTCTGCTTTAAGTATTTATTAAGGAAATGAGGAGTTGTCCACTTTGGAAACAAAGAATGAGCTTGCTGTAGAGGGCTGGATAGTGTGAATATCCTGTAATGTATCATTCTCTCCACTTTTTATCCTTCAGATAGACCAAAAGTACATACATCTCATCTGTTTCCTCATGTACTTTGAAACAGAGTGTCCTCCTGACAACATGTGAATAATGAACTTGTTTTATGAAGTTCTGGAATTTATATCCCTTTGTTTCAATGCTATTTATTACATGCCACTTTCTTAGACACTCATCTTGTACAGCAACAGGCGCAAATGTTGCTCTGTGAATTAAATGCCACCATGTAGACAACTAGAGTGTATTTTGAAGTTAAATACATATATTAGCTTTTTGTTGGGTACACACTAATTCCCAAAGATATCTTTATTCTGCAGTGGTGAATTTGAGAGATGACTTCTGAAAACTTTTCTGGAAAGTTTTTTTAAAAATTAGGGTCTTGGTAATTTTGTTGTCATTGAGTTTTGTGTTGTAAACTGGTAAAAAAACATTTTGTTGTATTAACTGGATAATTCAGAAAATGGAATAATTGATATTGTTTAACTACAGGCAGCTGATAGTCCTGCTGACTCTCACAGCTCCTGGAATTCAGTGGTGTGACAGTGATGCCAAGAAAACAGCAAATTTAGGTGGTGGTTTAAAGATCTTTACTAGTGGTAAGAACTGCTTTTCATAGGATGAAGTTAAAATGGAAGGACGTGATAACTAAGTTTATTTTTATTTAAGGTTAAACGACACAAAAGGTCTGCAGTCCTTTTAAACAAGTCTTGAAATATGTTTAGATGTTTTGGCAGTCTCTGAATCTTTTTAATCTGCTATTTTTAAAGAAAATTATATGGCTTAAACTATTCAAATTGATCTGAGGGTTTTACATATAATCATAAGGTTTGGATTTAATAAAACCATTGTTGTACTATCAATGTGTAGCTTTCTAAATATTCACAGTGGGTTGACACAAGATTACAGAGACAAAGCATGTAGATGAGCCAGTCCAAATGCTGCATGGTGAAAAGAAAATGTGCAGTAAGACTGAGCTCTGACTAGCATTTCTTGAGATGGGTAACTAGCACAAGTAACTCTCCAGTATCTCCATGCAACCTTGCTTGATATGAATATCTGTCCTGCAGGAACCAGGAGCCAAAGTGATTATTATTAGACTTTGGAAAGTGACACCACTACTAAGCTGCAGTGAAATTCAGCCAGATAGCTACAATTAAGAAATGGCATCTCTCTAAACCATTCAATATTATCAGTGATTTATACAGAAAAGGAAATTATGTTCAACTACAACATTGAGATTGTTAGAACAGTTTGACAATCACAAGATCTGTCGGTAAGAGCTGTGTGAAACCTGTGTGTTTCAAGATCATTCCCCCACCAAAGATCCAAGTCCATCAGCTTTCATTGTGATTTTTTTTTTCTTACAATGACTGTAGCAACTGTCTTTATAACAGATTCTTAGCTGAGTGGAAAGGATGAAAATAAATTGAGACAGCTTAGTGTAATTTTTGCTATCTTGCAAAAAAAAAAAAAAAAAAAAAGCTTTTGCTACTGAAACTCTTGCTTTGGGGAAGTTCAGAGTGCAGCAGTTTTTCTGCTGAGTACACACAGAAAACAGCAATAACTTGTGTGCCACTGTTCAGGGTCTCCTCTATTACCTGTGGCCCTGAATGTGAATTCCAGCTTCACCTAAACTCATGCTGTATTTGGTTTTGTCCTTACTTTTCATGTATTGGCATATCACTGTTACTCATGCTAAACATCTTATCACAAGGTCTCTTCAAGACTGGTGTGTTTAAGGTTAGAAAGCCATGTCTCCTAGATGCACATGGAGAGCACTGCTTGTTAATTGCTATGTATAATAGCTGGGGAAGCACCATGAAAATATTAACAATTGTGGTTTCTGTGAATTGTGTGAGGATAGTGGTAATTAAGTGTTTTGAATACTTGTGTAATTAACATGCTTTTTGTGGACAGGGCTGAAAACGTGTTTGCTCATTTCTACTCTGTCCATGTTATATGCATATTAAGGAAGCAGCAAAGGAATTAGAGGTGTAAGAAGGGCAAGCCATGTTTGCAGCTTCTTAGTCTGTGCTGAAGGTGTCCAGGAGTCTGTGTGCCCATGGCACAATGTGGAGTAACTTTAAGGCTGAGTTGGTATTTGGCAGTGGCAGATATCCAAGGCTGCCAGGGCAGGAGGGTGTAACCTGAGTCCCGTGTGCTCTGCTTTCCTCGAGCTCTTGGCTGCCCTTTCAGGATGTGTCCTGAACAGACACAAAGCTGCAGAGTGGTACAGATCTGACCATATGATCTGGTGACCCCACACACCCTTCTGGCTCTCCCAATACCTACTTTGCCTATTGATTTCCAAAGATAGACTTGCACAGTACAGAGGTGAGAATAACCCTTTGTCGTGGTTTAACGTAGTTTGGTTTTTAGTTAAGGAAAAAAAAAATGATCCATGAGCTATGGAAGTGATTCCCTGTAAGGACCTTGGCAGGTTCCTTCAGACATGACAGAACCAATTAACTGGCTAATTTTAAATATTGACGCCCTGTTAAATCACTTAAGAAAGTCAAATCCTCAATGGGTGGAGAATGAGGAGGTGCCTTAGTCTTGGACTGGGATTCTCCTGTAAGGTTATGGTAAAGATAAAATTGATACACCAGAGTTTTTTTCATTGAATGCTTTGGGGGGATGTAGCATTCTAGCCATCACCGTGAGCAGAAGCACCAGTGTTGAAGCAAGCAGATATTGAAGTAGCTGTGATCTAATGAGGAGCTTGAAGAGAGAGAGAGAGATGAGAAACCTTGCCCCAGGGATAGAATAAGAAAACCTCAGTTCCTGGAGATAAAAGAAGAGAACTTCTATTTCTATACTAGAACAGCTTATCTTTAAATTGCACCCCAATAAGCTGAGATGACCCATGGTGGTAGTTATGGGAAGACTACCAGACCATGGGAGGGTCTTCACAATTGCAGATTTCTGGGAAGCTGCTATTTGTGAAAATTGAAACCACGAGAAAGCTGTTTCTTGTGGGAAAGTCTCCATGGCATGGCAGGAGAGACTCTTAAGTTCCTCTAAGTGAACTTAAGTAAGATTATTTTTTAAGTGGTAAACTGACTGAAAATAACAAATTTGTCTATGTTGTCAGTATGAAAAAAAAAGTTAAAGGGAGGAGAAGTGGTCTGAATGTTTATTCTGATTTCTTACTATTTCTTTTCTTTTGGTTCTGTTAATGAAATTTTCTTTATTCCCTTTAAAGTTTTGAGCCTTCTTTGCTCTCTTCCTAATCCTTACCTTGCAGCGGAAAATGAGTAAATAATTCCAGTGGATGCACTGGTGTTTGGCTAGTGCTAGAGTTACTACATGAATTGGTGCATTGGCTGGGAAACTCAGATTGGCAAACCTAAACCACTACACTCTTGAGGTGCACGTTTACTTGAGCATAAACTAAGCAATAATCTGTGTGTGTGTGTGTTCATTGGTTCCTGGAGGTGAATCATCTCTAGTTAGTGATAACCCTGATGTAAGTAGATAAATCAGTGTGTTTAGTGTAAGGGGTAGAGGGAAACGACAGTAAACAAAAAGCATGAAGATGTATTCAGCTGACCTTGTAATTCTCTGGTGAGTTTCATGTGAATAACCTTTATTGAATGGGTTAGCTGCCAGCGAGATGATGCTTGTTTTACAGTTTGCATTAAAGTGTCTTTGGGAAAAACAAAAAAGTTTCTTGCTTTCAGCAAGTATGAGATGATGATTATTAAAAAGTTCAGGTCTGTTTACATAGATTAAGAACACAAAATCCAGTGTAGCTAATCCTCTCTCTAAGAAAGTAAGTCACTTGTCTTTGATGTAATTAACATGATGACTTCTCTTTAAGCTGCTGCTCTGTGCCTTTTTAATAAGGTAGCTTCCATACAGCATTAAGCTTATACAAGTCCTGGATAGAGTTATTATGTTGTGGCTCTTCTGCATGCAGCTGAGAAAGCTCTCTTATCTGCAGTGTCAGACAGCTCCTTCAGGGGCAAAAGTTAACCATAGGAAAGCATGCTGCCCTCAACAATAAATTGATAAATTGGTGTCCTTATTGAGGCTCAGCAAGCTCTTGATGGGTTTTAGAGAGGGATAGCAGGTGGAGATGCAAAGGGAAGTTAGGTACATCTTTGCCATAAAGAATAGTTGTAATGTTTGATTACTGGTAACATGAATCTTGAGCACATTCATAAGTTTCAAACTTCCGTCCTGTGTAATATGAGAAACAATCCTTTTTCTTTTTTTTTTTTTGTAGCTACTGAATGTCACTGCACTGAAGTTTTGTAGAGAGGTCCCTAAGGAAGTACTTAGTAAAGTTGGGAAGTCAAGATGATGCAGTGTGCTGTCAGCTGGCAGGCTCGTTCAGGGTGTGAGGGAGGATGACTTTAGCAGCAGTGATGCTTTAAGTTGGGATGTGCTGTTCCTCAGACACTGCTGAGAAAAATTGCAGGTTCCAGCTTGGAATATTTTGGTGGCTGACTTGAGTAAGATAATTTAACATATGCAGGGTAAAAGTCACAGGTTATATATTTTGGCTTCTGTCTTTTCTTCGATTATTATTTTTTTCCATTCTTCTTTTTTATATATAAAAGGTGAGCTTCTTTTGAGTGTGGGGGATTTCAGAATCAAACCCCCAAATTAATCTATATGACACAGGGTAGGCCACCCAACTCTGTGTGTGAGAGGCTTGCAACAAGTTTGAAAATTAACCTCGCACTCAAAGGAAGTAATGATAACTGCTTTAACTCCCTTGATGGTGTTGGGGAATCACTCGTGCAGTTTGGGCTCACCAAGCTCTCTGTTTGTATAATGTTAACTAACTTTCATGTGTAGCTATATTTGCTTCATGCACAGTTGAACACTTGATCACACAGGTGTTAAAAACCCAGTCACTGGAAATAACATAAGCCTGGTTTCCCTTTTTTGATTCAGTATTCCCTTTTTTATTCAGATTCCCTTTTTTGATTCATTTCTATGTGCTCAACATGAAAAAATGTCTCTTAAGTCAGCAAGGGTCTGAATAATTGTAGTGTAGAATCATAGGATTGTTAAGGTTGCAGAAGACCTCTATGTTGATTTAGTCCTGCCATTAAATGATAGTAGTTCTCTGTGAAGTGATAAGTGGTTTTCTCCATGTGAGGACATCTAGCCGATGTATATTTGTAAAACAAGTTGAGAGAAAATTTCTCAGCCCTGTAGGAAGTGCTGCTTATTTTTTTAATGCCCAGAAAATGCTCTTCTCTGCTGGAGAGAAGGCTTAACAATACAATAGAAAGATGTTAAATTTGGATTTTGCACACCTTTAAAAACCATTGAAATGATATTGAAAAGTATTTTCTATTCCAATGTACAGTGTGAGGGAGAAGCATAATGTTTGTGCACAGAGATTGTCCTGAGACTTGTAGGCATGTTGACTTGGCATGTTTGCAGAAATGTGTCACAAGGGCCTTCACCAACATTGTCAGTTGTTTTTTTTCAGGATGGGGTGTTATAGAATGCACATGTTGGAAAATGAAGCTTCTCAGCCGTGTGCTGATGTAGCCAATGCATTTATTTCTGAGAGTGGAAGTAGTTCTCTGCAAGCACCTTTGCACTAATAGTATCCCTAGGAGCTGGTAATCAAATGTTGTGCTGGAAGACTTCTCTAGGGTTTACCCAAAGGCTCCTGTCCAAAAGATACAGTCTTTTGCACTCTAAGACAGAGTAGGTATGAAGAAAGTGTAAGATATGAAGAAACTGGTTGCACCTCTGTCTTTCTTTAAATAATTTCCCTGTGTTATCTTGCCCTTTGCTCTTTCACAAAGGCTTGTTCATGCAATTATGGGCTTTTATGATGGTCTTCTTGATACGGCTGATTAGACTGTAAAGGTGCTCCAAGTTCTGTGTTTTCTATTTGCTGCACAGGTATGACTTGTAGATGAAGTTCAGCCTGTGCTGGATTTATTCCCATGTGCTCAATGCAACCTTTTCTGTGTAAGGTACTCTACTGCACACCTACCAGTGTATTATGTGTTGTAGTGTTGTTCTTTGGTGGGATTTCCTAATGAATCGACATCCACTGAAAGCAAACCCCAGACTTCATGTAGCTGTCACTGAGAGTATGGGTCAGTCATATTTAAAGAAAAAATAGAGTTCCTTTCTGTTTTTTCCCATATTTCTGCATTCTCACCAGTGTTCTTAGAGGGGAAGGATTGTAAATGTACTGCAAATAACTAAATCCAGGAGAATAGGTGATGTACACAGACATTCTTATATTGACTTAAAGGCTCTGAGATCTGGTGTGTCTTTCATTTCTAGGTAGGTATGTAAAAGAAGATAGAGCTAGATTTTTCTGCTAACTGCTAGTGGAAGGTCTGGGACCCTGGCAGGGGTCAGGAACCCCCTGTACAGAGCCCCGAGAGACACTATCTGTGATCTCTGTCCATGGAAAAGAGTTTTCAATCTTACAGGATGAATTACAAGCTCTGAGTGTTTGATATAAGTAATAATTAAGTGTGGCATGGGTGCAAAAGTAAAATTTTAGGATTCTAGATTAGGGGTCCAAAGGGGACAAGATGGAGGAAATTGGGTGTGCCTTGTCCTTTTTCTCCCTCTTCATGCCCTCCATGTTTCACTGTGGTGTTGGCATTTTTCTGTTGGTTCAGGCTGAGGACACACTGTCCAACGTAGGTGACAGATATTGGCACATTATTGTAAATCCAGTCCAGGGAGTTTCTGGTATTTAATGTTTGTAACATCCCACTGAGGGCAGAGCCCCACACGCTGCCCTGCAGGACAGAGCTGGGCAGGGCAGCAGAACATGTTAGAGATAAGCAAGAATAAACAACCTGGAAACCAGCACAGACCAATTATGGCTTCTGCTTTGGCAGCGGGGCTGACAGACAGACTTTCTGCAATCTCAGAATCATCAATGCCTCAGATTCTGACACCCTTCCTGTCGCCAGCTGGGGGCTATATACAAGTCACGAAGGAGGATGGGACTGTTGTGGTATGCGTCTCAAGCTGTTTATTTTTTAGCATCAGTCTTATTACATGGTTATGACAATGGGAAGAGGCCAACAGCTCACATTGAGGCAACAGATCAAGAACTTAATGTTACAACTTACTTTAAAAGCTTTTTGACCAATCACACGAAGCAAAAGCATATTGACTGTAGTTCTATCCAATCATTATAAGCACACGTACCCTTAGTTAAAACAATGCTTGCTTATTTAGAATACAATACTTGCTTGTAAGCCTCAAGATACAATGCACAGAGCTCCATTATTAAGCTTAGACCTTCCTAATATCTCACCAGATATACTTTTCTGCAACTTAGGGAGTTATTCTACCCAAGTGTTAATATACAGACTATTGTTCTATTTGTCCTTTCTTTCTACTTGTATAATTTTTCTGCTGACAAATCTTATAGCTACTGCTTAGCTCTAATCACCATCCTGCTGTCCCTGAGGCCTGCCTTTTGCAACGTGCCCAAAACCCTCTGATTTTAAGGAATCCCACACCTTCCCTCTGAATTATTATAAATTTGAAAGTAAGGAGCTTTCAGGGAAAGAAGTGGGAAGGACAGATCTTTAGCAGTATGCAGAGGGATCACGAGGCAAGGCCAGCACTGCCGGCGCTTTCCCCTTGGGCGCAGTTCCGGGCACGGCCAGCAGGGGCGCTGCTGGCTCCTGGCTGGGCAGGCCGGGGGTGCTGATTCCCCGTGCAAGCTGGAACAGTAGGGATGAACGAAATCATGGAACGGGAAAGGAGATGTGTCAGGAACTCCGCAGCCGGGGTGTCCCAGCGGGCAGGGGCTGTGTGGCTCCAGCGGCAAAAACCCCAGAGCGGGGCTGGGCCGTGGCTGCCTGGCTCCGAACACGGCCAGCAGAGGCTCCCTTGGAGGCTGCAGGGGCTCAGAGATCCCAGGATTTCCCCTGAGGCACCCAGGGAGGTGGTGAAGGGTCCTTGGTTCAGTGAGGTCAGCTGTGTAATGGCCACTCTTGCAGAGCAGAACTCCCCTCACGGTAGGAGAAGGCAGAAAACAGAACCCTGCACTGGTAGCAAATTTTTCCCACAGTGACTGCAGCCTGTTCCACTTCCAAATGCCAAGAGCACAGGAGAAAGCCAGGAGCTGCCCCCCAGCCCAAATCTTGTGATACCTCTGCCTTTCCCACAGGAGCTCCCAAGTCAAGAGAGAGAGCAGCCAGCTGCACCCCTCCCCTGAGCTTGGCAAATTATTTTGTCTCTCTCAAGTACCCGGTCATTTTTGTCTCCTAGCAACATATGGGCAAAAATTCCCTGAGAGAAAGAAGAAAAGGAAAAAATCCTAAACCCTATGCCTTACCTACCGGCCTTACCTACCATCTTGCAATACTAGAAAACTAAAGTTTGTACTCCCACCTGGTAAGCTGTCACTCTATGTCAGGGAGAAAGATTTTTGAATGACAATACCATGAAATGCTGATGGATTTGCACAAGTTTTGTAGTTTTCTGGTAGTAACATTTTATTTCCAAGCTTTACTTCAAGTACTACAAAAGCCTGTAATACTCAACTAGAGAAGTCGTTGCTCAGCAGTGGTGTAGAGAATTAAAAAAGCAGAACATGTAGAATAAATTGTCTGACAGCTTAATAAGTTAATGAAAGTAATGAATTTGTGGTTCCCCACTATAAACTTATTTAAATCCTCCTTGATGTTGTATGTGCTTACCCATTTAAATGGGTTCTCAGATTTTGGTAAGTAAAACAGGTGCTGCCAAGGACTAAGTACCTGACTGGTCATGAAAAGTAATTTTTTTCCAGACAGTTTATAATGGTCAGTGGGGGAATGCTGCACTGCTGGTGGTATGTTTTGGATGAAGGCTCATAGTTACCCCAGGTGGTACTGGATCAATTTGAACACATCAGGAATAGCTGTATGAATGCATCTCTTGCAGTGAAGGGATCTGCTTTGTCTTGGAAGGAATCTAGTGATGTGGAATCACCTGTAGGCCTCTAGTTTTATAGACAAGTATCAACATACTCATGGAGCAATGAACAGTGGTCTATAGCAGTGTCATATGTTTGAGTCTCCAATTTTGAACTTCCATTGTTAATTATAAACTCTTTGTAGTAGAGGGAGGTTATAAAGTAGGAATTGAGTTTGAGGCAATGCAGGGTAGTTCTTGCCTCCATGTGACCTTGGCTGACCATTTGATGTACTTCAGTACAACTCAGGCTGCTGTTCATTGAGAAGAATCTGTATTGAAATTCTTGGTATCACTTGGAGTGAGGTACTGATAATCAGGCTTGGGCGAGGATTTAGCAAAATACCATATCCAACAGCATTTTTATTCAACTATATCATTACAAAGTCTGGGATACCTCTGATGTGGGTTTCTTCACACAAAGCACATCTCCTTCTCAGTCACAGCTGAACCAGTAGCCTTTTCTGTGGACCTTAAATCATGAAATCTCCAGCAAGCATAGCAACCAGAACAGCTGGATGCTGACTCTTCAAGTAAACACACAAATACCCAAGGGTCTCAGCCTACTTATGTCTTTGCTGTCAATGTGCTTGCTGCTGAAGTGAGAAGACTCTGATTTATGAATTGACAATTGCATGTCCCTGCAGCTAAGGGTGCATCACAAAGTAGAATTGGGAATGTATTCCTATTCTTGTTCTCCTTCTTTGTTGTTACTCCTTTCTCAAACTTTGTTATTTGGTACTTTAGCTTTCCATACCAAGTCTTCTCTTGGTTTACAAAAACTTCATAAAAAAGACAGGCTCCTCCTTTCCTTCCACTTCTTTCTCTCCCAGACTTCAAGGGTTCTTTTGCCTCTCAGCTTTGTTATTTTGGGGACATAGAGAGCTGTGTGGGATAGACTGAGAAAAAGGTTGTTTAAGGACTATGCAAGACCTTGTAACACAGGAAAACTGCATTTTGCATGAGTGTTGTGTGGGTTGTTCAGAGGGACTGTCTGTTTTGATCAATTCTCACGGTGCGCCGCTCTTTTTGTCTGTAATGTGTAAATGTCTTCAATGGCTCCCATTTAAATGTGGCTGAAAAGTCAAGGCTCCCACTTACAACCTTTTTTGAGGGCTGCTGGTGGTCCTATCACTGTATTAAACTTGGTCTGACGAACGAGCTTGGGGCTTTTTGTGATACTTGTGCCAGGGGTGAGTTATAGCCCTGCAGATGGGGGATATTTCATGCCTCCTGTGGAACCTTGGATGGGAGATACCGTGACTTCCTGACCTGGAAGATGGGGCAAAGTGTGACCTCTGGCAGTTTGTCGGTGGTGCAGAACTGCAAAGTGTAGTTCATGCACCAGATGAGTCACAGAGATGATTAAAACATTATAATGGGGCTGGAGCATCCCCTGTGCCTGGAAAGAGTGAGAGAGCTGAAGTTTAAACTGAAGAAGAGATACCCCAGATGGGATCTGATCAGTGTTTATAAACATAAAGTGGAGGGTGTAAAAGAGATCTCTCCAGACTCATCTCTGTGGTACACAGTGACAGGACAAGAGGTAGTAGGCACAAGCTGAAAGAGGAAATTCTTTCTGAGCATTAAAAAACAAAGCTACACACATACTGTTAGGGTGGCTGAACACTGGAACTGGTTACTTGGAGAGGTTGTGGAATCTCTGTCTTTGGAGATACTTTAAATTCAACTGGGACAGGGTCCTGGATAACTTGCTGTGGGTGACTTGATCACCAGAGGTGCCACCCAACCACATCCATTCTGTGATTCATGGTGTCTGCTTGCCTCCGGAGTTTGCTGCTTGGCTGTCGTCCTCAGCTAATCCAATTATGCCACTTGGAAATTAGCTGAAACAGACCATATTGGCAGAGTGTGCAGCCGGGGAGAAGGTGTTGGTGTTCATCATCAAGTGCTTTTGACTTGCATGTTGTGTGCATTTTTGTCTGGGTAGAAAGTGATTTGTTTGCAACAGATGTTTCTTCCTTGTGCTCAGGTTCTGATCTTGTTTAAGTCCAAGAAGTGATAGAGCAAATCTGTACTACAAATTTGAAGTAGTGCAGTGCATCTGTGAATGCTTTTCCCCTGGTGATGGAACATATGGAAATAATGCTTATCTTGATTTAGATAAGCAATTGCCTTTCCTATACAGTCATCCACACTTAGTAGAAGACACATAATATTACTGGTCTTACAATCTGTCTTTTTTAATGATCCATAAGCCTATGCAGAAACAAATGGAATGGAAATTGTGTTAGATGTGATATTAGTAATTGCTAATAGTTCATCATTTGTAGTTTGTACAGGAAACTTGTGGAAACAAAGGCTGAAGTAAAAAAAAAAAAAATAGGCACTGAAGGGAAAAAGCACAATATGTAGCAGAATTGCTGCTGTACATTCTGCCAGGGTCAGATGCCCTCCTCTAAAGCTCGCTTATCTCCTTTGTGTTTTCAGCAACCCAAAAAAAGTGGCTTACTGTCCCAGTCAAGTATTTGCTGAGGATTCTTCCAGGAGTGGAAGGGCTGCCTCTTGTCTGGGGATAATGTCATTCTTGTCCCTTGCTCAGATTCTTTCTCCAGATTCTCTTAGAGAAGCCTTCCTTGTGGGGATACATCTCTACTAGTAGCTATTGTAGCAGGGATGAGGTAGTGGGCAGACTTATTTCTGTTGAATTTGGAATTTACTTCTTTAAGCTGTGGATTCTAAAGCTGACTAGAAATGATGGAACTCTGCTATTTTCAGCTTTTTTTTTACTTGCAATCCAGTCTGCTACTTGTTTTTATGAACTTGAAGAGAAATGTGTCATGTTACTTGTTTAACAAACTTCCCTTATAAGAGTGTGTGTCTGAGAACCTCGCTGCCATCAATCCTCACTTGTTCTCTCTTTGATTTCTTCTCTTATCGGCCTTTGCTCATAGACTGCCAAGAGATTTTTGCTTTGCCATAAGTATTGCTTTATACTAGGGGGCTTTGGTACCTATTTTTACTACTTTGTGTGTGCTCTAATCTTTCTTTAACATTAAAGTGCAAATGTAGTGTTTTTTTGTAATAAACTTTTCAAGTGGTAGGTTTTTCTCTTCCCTCTAGTGGTAAGCTCTTTGGTATTGCTTTAGGGATTTTGTAATTGGATGCTTGAGACCTGTGTAAAAAATTAATATACTTTAAAGTATATTAGACTTTAAAACTCCAGCTATTTGAGCAGTGATTGAGTTTCAGGGCTGATTTTCCAATACTGTAGGTTTGTGTCATACTTGTTCATTGCACCAGCTGAGTACATTTATGTCCTGGGTGGGGGCTCCCTCTAGTGAGATGTTCTGACAGTCCCTTAATCACTTGGTTCAGGTGAACTTTACCCGTTTTGTTTTTAAGTGCGGTTTTTGCAGACTCAATCTAATGCATTTTTCTACCCTTGTGTAAGCTGTAAAGGCCTTTTTCCTTACAACTGATCTGGAAGGAGTTGTAAACAAAACTGAGGGCTAGGACTGCCTATTTTCTCTATTTGGTGTGAAGAGCTCAGGTAATCCACCTCATCCTACTTCAAGCTGTGGCTCTGTGGACTCTCAGATGTTTTGAACATGATTGAAGGACCAAAGGATCATGTAGGAGGAAGAGCTAAATGAAATTGGATTGTATAAGCAGAGGGGTAGAAAATGATGGCTGGATCTAGAGGGAAAAAAGTTTGGATTGGACGTGATTGTTCAACTGTTTCTGGTGAAGATTTTCAGCTGTAATGTATTGCTGGGGCAGAGGAGACAAGAGGAGGACCAACAGCAGTGTTGCCATTTTTGTGTATTGTCAGTAATAGCCTAAACCCCCACATTTTGGAAGGGATGTACCAGGATAATCTCCATCTTTTGTGAGTATGTGTGCAGAGATGATTTAGTGGCCATTGACTTCGCTTTCTCCTAAGAGTAACAATCAACTCGTTTGCAAGACTAAAGTTAAAACAGAAATAAAAGCTATCTTATTTAATAAGTCATTTTAATAATAATACAAAGCTGTATGAGTAATCTTGCAGTATATTGCTCCATTTGCGTAGCAGGAGTTGCGTCTTCCACACTTTCTCGCTCCTTCCTCTCTGGAGCCCGTCCCCCCGCAGGCAGCGTTGGCGCAGGTGCCTCAGGAAGCTCTTGATGGAGGCAGAGTTTTCCTTCTGGCGGCCGATCACCTCGTCATGGAGGGGGGAGCAGGCAGCCAGGCAGCAGCTCCTTGTCCAGGCTGAGTGTGTCCAGGCCTTCTCCTGGGAGACACAGGGCAGGGAGCACTTGTTTCCTCCTGGGAGGAAGGGGGCTGAGCCCCACCTCTGCTTCTGGGCTCGGGCACGGGGCTGGGGAAGCGGCAGAGTGTCGCGTTGCTCTCGGGCTATGCTTTTCCCTTGCCAGGGACACCTGTGACCGGGATGTGACAGCATGGTCCCCTCCTTCCTGCTCCAACGGGGCTGGCGGAGAGCCAAAGAGCCCTCCCTGTCCTGATCCTAGGTAAAGCCCTGTCCTTTCCTGGTTCTCTCTCTTTTCCCCTTCATCCCATGGAATAAAACAGCTCGGACAACCACATTGGGCAATCTGAGCCTCTTTGGGGAATCTTTGCCCAACTCCTGACCCGCCTTCCCTCACGGCCGCTGTATATCTGGGCTAGCCTGGTGATTTGGGGGCTGCGAGGGATAGGCGCGTCAGCAGAGGAGCCTTGGTGCCTGCCCAGCTTTCCTCTCCGCAGGGGCCGGCGCTCCTCACCCTACACCTCGTAGCTGCCGTCCCCTGGCACCGTCCCACCTGCCTGGTCCCCATCCCTCGCCTCTCTCTGCCGCCCCTCGGCTTTTCTCCGGAGGCTGCAGCCGAGGCAAGGCGCGGCGAGCAGCAGGGACAGGCTAAGAAGGCGCAGCAGCGCGGCTGCACGGGGCGCAGGCTGGCGCTGCCCGTGCCGGTGTCCGGCTGCCGCACGTCCTGGGCTGGCACAGGCAGCCGGGCTGAGCTCCTGCCGGGCCGGCCGTGAGCTCTGGGCGTGCTGGCCAGCAGCGAGGCCACGCAGAGCCCCAGGAGCAGCGAGAGCCCCGGGTGGGGCATGGCAAAGCTGCCCGAGCAGCTGCGATCTCTGGCCCTGAGCTGAGCAGTGCCCACGGGCTCCGGGCATCAGCTGCCATGTCCCAGGGCTGTTGCCTGGCAGCCAGAGGCTGGCAATGTCAAAGCAAGGCCAGGCCAGAGGGTCTGAGCATGTGGCTGTCTCAGCCTGCTCCTCTGTCTTGTCACTGTGGGACAGGACTTGGGAGCTTGGGGATGTGCTCTCTGGTGCTCAGGAATGAAATGTTGATATGTCCAAGTTGGTATTCTTGAGTTGATGGAAATGGAGGGTAAGACTAGAGGGACAAATTTGTTTGGACGGCTTCTACTGTCTCACTAAATATTGAAGATTTTCTGCTTATCAACAAGCTTTACATATTTTGAAGATTTGAGACAAATAGATGAAGTCAGGCTTCTTGAGACTTGTGTTAGAACGAATTTAAAAAAAGTAGTAGTAAAAGTGAATTTCATAATCTTCCCTCCTCAGTTCATTTCTGGTGATGTGCATGTCTAACTTGAAGCTTTGGGCAGTATGTTTGTGCAAGGGTTTGAGGTAACTGAGCTGTTCTATAGAGTGAATTGAATATAAATGAAGCAATTTGGTGATGCAAAATCTCAAAGAGTTTAAAGGAGTAAGGGGCCTATGGTAACATTATTTAGTAACAAATCTGTTATGTTGTCTTCACCACCTGCCTCATCCTAGTTGAGCAGTTTAAGGTGACAAAGCTCCAAGTTTAAAATTTGCATGGATTTTTTTTCCAGGCTTGTTGTCTGGCTACATGTCTTTAGAAGTCATTCTGAATTTTGGAGCTGTTGGCAGATGGTGTGCTTCTGTATTTTTGTACTCCTTTGGTATAATTCTGGATTGGAGAAATTATTACTCTGGCTAGGAGAACAATCTTAATGCCTCAATTTGTTTTTGCAATTTACACCCTTGTGATTACCAAATAAAATTACTTGATGGATCTCACTCAAAAAATATGTATGTTTCTACAGTTTTGTAACAAACGGTATGTGGATACGGATTCAGTGCTTCCTGCTAGCTTCTATTTAGAAACAAGTAAAAAGCAAGCAGCCTGCTGTTAGGGCAGTGCTGGTGTCCTGTGGATTACTGGTGCCCTCTCGAGGTGAAACCAAAAGATGCTGCAGTCTGACAGCGGTAGTGTCACTGTACTGCTGCCTGTTTAGGGCTTGTAAATAATGACCTCGGACCCACACTTATAACCTGATTTTTCTGCTTTCTTGGTTTGTAGGTGAAAATGCTAAAGAAGATCTGCAAGGGAAGAAAAGTCTGAGTGAGAAAGTTTCTCTCTATAGAGGTGACATTACGCTGCTTGAGGTTGATGCCATCGTTAATGCTGGTAGGTGGTTAAATATTTTATGTAGCTATGTCTTGAAAATCCTTTATAGCTCTATGGTACAAGTGTGAACTCAGAAAAGTTGCCTAAAACTGGTGCATCCTGTGGAAGCCTGTTGCAAATACGGCATTTTCCCCAATTTGTTCATATTGTAGCTGTTCATCCTGTGTGCATTTACTGTGGCAGGGATTATTGTGAAACTTTTATAGTACGGTCGCCATGAAAAAATTAATGGTCTTGTGTCCATCTTTTGACCTGATTTGGTTAGTTGAGACTTCATACTTTGCCTTGTAGAAGGCTCATTTTTATTACTAAGCTAATACAGTACATTCCAGTCTGCTTTTATAAATCGATCCACTTGTGGGCTAGGTAATGTGAGAACTTTAATGATAGGGTGATAGGAAAACAGAATTTTGTTTATGTGGTTTTCATATTTGTTTTCTTGTTGGTAGATGGTATTTTTCAAGATTTTGGCCATGAGCTACAAAGTTTTAAGTATTTTAGTACCTCTTCTTGCTCAGTGACTGTGTCTCCATGTGTGAAGTCAAGGTGAAGAAGTGTATGTAGCATCTTGTGACAAAAAGAGGGAAATGCCTGTGTAACTAATTTACACAGCACTCAGCAGCACATTTGGTGTTAGTGACAGAAGGGTTCACAACTCCCGCGGAATGATATGGGCCTTGCTTGCTTATCCCAGGATTATTTATTAGGCCAAAAGGGTGAAACTAAAACCGTCTGTAAGTCAAGTATACAGCAGAGGCAAGGACCACGACACAGGCAGGGCAGTGAGTTTTAAGGGACAGGACCAGGGTGGAGTTTGGGACTAGGAACCAATAACACAGTAGCAGGGGACGAACATAAGGCAGGGATTACCATGTTTAAACCAATAGGAAGTTCCAGGGGAGGGGAACAGTCAATGGGGCAGTGGGGGGTACATAAATGACAGGGAACTCTCTGGAACAAGGGCTAAGTATGAGGTAGGACTGACAAAAAGGACTAAACTAATGCCTCAGGGGAGGGGGGGGTACAAAACCAACTATTGAAAACAAAAAAATAAGAGAAAACACCGCAACACTAATTAATTAGTGTATTAGATTATAGAAAACTAGTTCAGTTTTTTGGCAAAAAAATGATGGGAAGGTTTACCCCTATACACATGCTCATAGCCATATCTTGTCTGCACTCTCCACTCCAAAAAGAATGTGTGGTTTGTGTGTCCTGAGGCTGAAATTTTTTTTTTCCGTAGTACTTGAGTGGCACGGATTAATTTTCAAGAACTAATTTTGGTGGTATTAATTTTTTGGAAGGAAATGTGCTGCAGTATCTTCTGTGTGATGGAATTAAGTTCAGAGATTCCCAGGGATGTAATAGCTAAAATTGATGTGTTTGCTTATCAGAGGAAAATGCCGTGTGGAATTACTGGTTCATGTCTGTAAAGAGCACAGGAATGTTTGCTCACGCAGAGTATAGGGTAGTGAACAGACTCTCCTCAACTATTTGATTGTATGGCATCCTGCTTTACCAGTGGGCATCTGCTAATGTGTTTTGTGAAATACAGGTGGAATCCTTAGCCATTTCCAAATAAAGTTTGCATTCCAAGGACTGAGGCTGGTATTCCCATGCAAAAAAAAAATTAATTCATCTTCTAGTTCACTGATGCAGAAAAGCCTTCCTAAATAACAAACATACAGTAGCATCTATGTAACATGACCATCTCCTCACTGTGTTGACAAGGCCTCTGAAATGTTCCTATTTCAATATTTTTTCCTCATTCTATTTTTAAAATGATTTTTCCAATAGTGCCTTTGCTGAATTCTTTACTTTATTGCTTTACAGTAAGTCAATATTAGCATACTTTCCTCCTTTTATGTTTAGCTTCTCTTTGTTCATAGGCCTCACTTGAATTACAGGCTGGAACTAGTTACAGATTAGCTTTAGAATAGGAATACTTCACTTTTCTTGATTTAAATCCCCCTTTAATTATCCTGAAAGGTCCAAATGCCTATAATCCCAGACTGCAAATGATATTATCTGCCTATAAACCTATTAGCCTGCCATCCTGGTGATAAATGCCTCTTTCTGAGAAGAAAAAAAAAAGAATCAAATCAACATGTATTGATATGCAATTCTGAGAAAAGGTTTAAAGACCACTCAAAACAGACTGAGGCTTAAAGACCTAAAGAGGGACAAAACACTCTAAAAGTATCTAGAAAGCTTAGTTGTTTCTACTGTTGTCCTCTGTAAATTGAATTTGGGCTTAAAGGGAGATTCAGATTAGATGTTGGCAAAGCTACTTAATGATTGGAACATGTTTATACAGTAATACTTTGGTGTATCAGATGGACACAAAACAGCAATCCTAGGGCCAGGGCATTGGTACAGGTGGATTTTTAAGATTCTTCTAACTCATTAACCTTCTATAGTTCCTAAAGGGCATAATGTGTTAACTATTATGAGATATTAGTAATTTTAGGTTAAAATATTAATCTTCAGTTACTTTGGAAAAAAACATATGCTGTGTGTCAGTGCAGTAATGAAGTCTAAGCCTTTGGTTTGCTGAGGATAGCTGGAAAGCTACATGAGGGAGGTGTTTTGGTTCAAGATCCATATTATTTATGCAAAACATCTTCTGTGCTGGGATTCTTTTTAAATCAAACCATTTCAGTGAAATTGTAGTGTCTCTTAGATGGTATCTAAACCCATGTTTCTGCAACATATGATGCTTTTGCAAAGAATTCCATTGTTTTTTCTTCTGCAATGGAACTTATCCAAGCCTCAAAGACATAAAGCAGTAAGTACACACAGTACCAGTTTATGTATGTAAGTTGAATAAAATGCAGCCTGTTGAATATGGAATAGGAGACAGGTTTTCTGGAGGTAAATATATGCAAGTTCTTTTTATACTTAATGCCTTTTGACTACCCCAAATGTTAATGATTGACTCCCTCCTACCTGTTGCAAGCCCTGGGTTAGGAAGGGAGGAAGGGACCCTCTGGAGACTTTCTGAATTTAGAAATTCCAGTAACTGTCTCCAGTAATACATAGTTAAAATACAGCAAGTCATATCTAAATTAAAGCCACAGAAAGATACAGGTTGAATGTTGAAATTGATCTAAACATGCTTGAAGTAAGGGAATGGTCTGACAAATTCTGGGGCTGTGGAAGGGTTCCAGGTGGTTCAGATTGTCTCCAGATTTGCATCCAAACCTATTGACAAAAGAAGTGTATTCTCAAATATGTAAGAAGGAAATGAGACATAAATTAAAATAAATGGTGATCTTCTGTAGGTAAATATCAGGATATAATTGATGAACACTACTGCAAAAGAATCCTTTTTTGTCCTAGACTTCTAGCAGACAAACTGAATGTTGCTTACCTTCTAAAAATATCTTATGTATAGTTTGCTCGTTCTCAAAAGAACCACATCAAAACAGTCTCTTTGAAATCATTCAAGACTAGAGTGAAGAGCTGAGATGCATTGTGAGAGAGAAAGGAGCTGAAAAAAGGAGCTGATGTGTGATTTTGCTAAAATTGATGTCAATTATCTACCCCTGTAAATGTCTTTTCCTTACACAATGGTTTCTTAAAACTTCCTTACTACCAATTTCATTGCAGACAAGTATTAGTTTAACTTGATATTTTGCTTAAGGTGTCATGTTATGCCATTTCCTTCACACATTTTTTTTAAGGATTCAGGTAAGACTTGTATGAAAATCTTACTTTTACTCCTATGTCCTCCTCTGCACTTTTTTATTACACTATAAGAATGTAAACAGGCTCTCCTTGAGGCATGTGCTTACTGTATTAATCTGTGCTGATTGGCCTTTTTAACATATTAAATGTTCCCGGATGTCACTTCATCCTGATGCCAAAAGTGCTTCAAGCACTTGGAAGCCAGATAACCACAATTAGCCAACATCTGAATAAATCATCAGAACAGAGCTTGGAGGGGGTGTGGTGTGTCTGTGGTGTCTAGGGAGGGGAGAGATGGGCCATTAGTTCCTCTGGCAATCCCAAATACAGAAATGAGCAGTAAAAGCCTGAGTAAGGTTTGAAAAACAATTTCTTTAATATTTATTGTATCAACTGAGCAGTAAAGGACTACATTTCCTCTGCATTTTTAATATGGAAAACGGTGTCACTATTTATGTAGTATACAGTAACTATCTGAAATGGGTGCAGGAGTGGTATTTTGGGAGTGGGTGTGACAGGGATGTCTGTGTACCTCATATACCTTAAGCAGCAGTTCATCACTACTGACCTCATGTATTCATTTCCTACCTGTTCATAAATCTTGCTGCCCAGTTATAAGATAAGGAGGCATATACTAATATGCTTGTGTGGGAGTTTTTACTAGGAGGAAGAACAAGGGGAAACCATTATGTTAAGGGAAAATAGGATTCTCCTGATTTTTATCTGATAGGGAGGAGGATGATGACTTGCAGAACTAGAAGAGATAATATTTCTTCTTATATTTGAAAAATATTCTTTGTATCAGTACAAAAGTATGGTACTGAGAACAGAAACCTTTACTCTTCAGGAAAAAGGAAGATGTTCATGTCTATTCAATTAGGTATTACTGTTAATAAGTCTGTAGTATTGCATCTAAGTTTGCAGTTAGAGAGTTGCTAGAATTATAGAAACTAGGTGTCTCCCTTTAAACTGTATTTGAGTGCTGGAATACTTTCTAATACTCACAAATTTGGAAAAGAAACTCTCAATTTTTAAAATTAATATCTTCTCCATGTGAGAAAACAAACGTGATTTAAAATCTTCCTCTGATAAAGAGAGAAAAGACTTGGTGACTAACATAAGTAAATAGCTCTTTATGTCCCTTTTCTACTAACCCTGATGCTGGAATTTAGTTTCTGAGCCTCACATTGCTCAAGAAGAGCATCAAACCTCTACCTGTGTGCAGTGAGTGGCCTCAGGTGGGAATGCTGGTTTGGCAGGCTCAGGCTCCTCAGCTTCCTTGGTGCAGCGTGCAGGGCCAGCTGAGGGAAGGTGCACAGAGGTGATGGTCTCCTGCTTGCTTTAAGAAGCAGAGATGTTTCCAGGGAGAGAATTACAACTGAGTTTTTAAACAAATTTGCAAGAGTTTGGAATGCTTGTCCTGCTTCTCGGTCCCAGTACTGAACATATGTGGAACTGAAAAATATTCAGTTTTAAATACCCTATGCTTGATTTGCTTGTTGCAGGACTGTTTTTCACTGGAGCCTCTACATGACTTGATTTATAGGATGAAATAGATATTTCATACTGAATCTCACATTTCCTAGTGAAATATGCCTTTCTTCCCTCAAGCTTCTGACTTCACAACCATGTTTCAGCATTTTTGTGTCACAGCAATATCTTTATCCAGTTTTTTTATCTGGAGATAGCACATTATTTTCTTCCAGATTAATAATTTTCTGGCCTTGACCTTGAATATGACTGTTTAACTTAATGAGATGGCCCTTTTTTTCTCAAGCTCAAAATTACACATCAAGGTATAAGAGCTATGTATTGATACTGGGAACTGAATATAATATCAGTGAATTATGCTTATACAAGTGTGTAAGTATAGATAGGGACTGAACTCTGCCTTTCCACACAAACAGCTCGTTAATGTGCAATCAGTCACTGTAGTTGCCTTGAACTTGGTGCTTAATGAACAGGTGGGGGAAAAGGATGGATTCTAATCTGGAACAGATCTGACATCAGGCAATTTCACTGATTGCTAATCCCTTTCATTTGGCAACTTAATTTATCACACAGAAGTTTCATCTTGTAACTTCTGAAGTAGAAATTATTTCAGAAGTGGCCTGTCTGAATATTATGAAGGTATTTGAGTCAGTTGCTGAGCATGATCTGGTGTGTATACTTATTCTCCCCCTTTTTATTTTACAGTGACCAGTAATTCTTACTCTGGAGTTTATTTGAAATTATTCTTCAATAATTTTCTATGAAAATAAGTCCCTTAACTCAAATGTTCCTGCTATTGAATATGGAAGAAACAAAATGTAAAATCTGCCCTTAAGATGCTTATGGCATTTTGACATTGGATTGTTACATTTTATAGTATTGATTTTTGTGGGGTTTTTACTTTTTTTTTCAGTTGAACTAAACATAAATGGTTGATTATACTCACAGCTTCTTAGCGAGTTTGCTGTCCATTCAAATGTTTTGTAAATATACTTTACATGTTTTATCTCCAGTGTACAGATAGAAAATGGAAAACTTGTATTGAGATCTCTTGCATGGAGTGCATCTGGCATCTGCCTATGTAACTTACACTATTGTAATTTCCTCTAGGAATAGAACCAATATTGCTAACAAATTGCTGTTAATTTGGTTTTCATCTTTACTATGAGCAGACTGTGGTGTTAATCAAAGGTTTCTCAAGTTATTTTACAGTTGCTACAATTACACTTGTGTGTAAAACCCCAGACTAATTTATATGTAGTCCTCACTTACTCATCAGGAATGTCAGTGTTAATAGTTGAGGGAATCGGTCATGCTCAGTTGTGACATCTGTGAGTGAGTTTATTACTGCTTTCTGTGGAAAATGCTGTAAGCCTGGCTGGTGAGCAGTAGATGTGGTTAAACTTGCCCTCTGCTTCTGGTCTAATTTCATTTCAATTCTGTTCTTCCCTGTAGTGCAATATTCATTTGGATGAAAAGGCTGTGTATAGTGTTAGTGTTCAAGAGAATGAAATGGAAGGCAAGTACTGCTGTAGGTGTGGTTTAATTTAGGTGGGGAGCTGTAGCTGCTGCCTCAAACACCATTTGTGGCCAAGGTTTATGACTGAGGAGGCTCACTCAGAATTGCACTGCAGAAGGGGTGGTTGGAATGCACTTTGAAAATATTTCAGGTGTAATTAGTATAGCTCAAAAATTTAGCATTAAAAAAAAAAGGTTTGGCAGTGCTGCAGACACATACCATGGAAGAACTTTGTTCCTTGTTCTAGGGTGCTTTGGGAAAGGGAAGTGAATTGTGGTGAAATATTTTGATTCCAATATTCCACCAGTGTGCTTACAGCCATCTCATGTAGCTCATGGAGATTGGTTTCTGGGTGGAAATGTGCCTCAGACCCCTGGATGTTATCCTGCCACATTGTGTGTGGTGCCAACGAGCCGAGTCTCAGGTGGTGGAATGGAAGCCTCAACCTCGCGTGCCTCAAGGAGAGCTTTGCCACTCCACCTGCCATATGGGCAGGCACTGCAAACAGAGAGGCACTGAATGGTAGTGGTAATCAAGTGATGATTTCAGGCAGTGGGATGTGAGTGTTCAGTGACTTACTGAGAAGACATGAAAAAAAACAGTGGAGAAGGAAATGTACTTTCCACTGGAACAACACACTCAAAAAGCTCCTTAAACTAACGGGTTGTGGGCAGAAGCACCAGACACATGTGTTGAGGTTCAGAGCTATGTTTTTTGACTTTTAATGTTATTTTCTGCTCCCATAGAAGTCTGAGTGCAATGAGATGAGCGTGCATGGTTGTTAAGTATCTGCTACCTAACTATCTAAAACAGTTTTGCCAGACAAGTTGTGGATGCCCCATCCATGGAAAGTTTAAGGTCAGATTGACGGGAAAGTTGAGCAACCTGGATTGGTGAAATGGCTCATGGCGAGGAGGGGTTGAACTAGATGATCTTTGATGGTTCCTTCCAAAACAGGCCATTTTGTGATTCTAGGAAATACCCTGACACAAAATTAATGGCCAGCTCTCTCCTCTGACAGGATTCAGCATAGTCTGTCTTCTGAAAATCTAATAATAAATGGGCAAGGTAGATGTTTTAGCCTTTTCTAACCTGATGGTCTATGGTAGCTGGATTTATTTGCTGTCTGTTTTCAGTGTTGATGCTTTCAGGACAGTATCTGTTTTACCTAGACCAGTGTGTTCTCCTTGTTTCTTTGTGCATCAGTTGTTTGAATCCATTTATTATCTCTGATCCCAGTGTGATTTCTGACCCTTCATGCCATGGTCACCCTGGACATTTTCTGCATGTACTCTTTCTACTGAAAACTAGCGGTGTACAAGCCAAACACCTGCAAAGTTGGATTTTTTCAAAAGTCTGTGACTTCCCTCAGTTGGGAAGCGTGAGGTGGCATGGGATGCTGTGAATCCTTTCTGACAGCAGGTGGCAATAGTGCCCCTGTTTTCGTAAAACCACTTTTAGGCTTGTGTACCTTAATTTTCCTGGACATAAAATCGGTGATGACTTAAGCAGAGGAAACAAAATGCATGTATTCGAGGCGTGCTTGTTGGATAGGCCATCGATAGAGCTCATGCTTATTAAATGCCGACTCCATTTCATTATGTGTGTTCAGCGTGTGTTTGAAATAGAACAGGAGACAGGCGTGGTTTGGAAGAACTGTAAGCATCTGTTTTACTTCATAGAGGAAAATATTTTGGAGAGACCTTGCTATCAGCCTGTCATATCATACATTTGACAGTGCAGCTGTCATCTTGACTGCACTGATGGAACAGAGTGGTATAAGAAACTACTCAAGGTCGTCTTGAACAATTATGCTTCGTTTCATAATATTAAATCCACTTTTAATCAGGACTTGTGGCGGATTATCTAAAGGATTGTGTTTTTTTCTAAGCTGATAGTTGCAACAGTGTGTTCTCAGTCAAGATAGGCATGCAACATTGTGGGTTTTTTCAAGATTTTGCATTTTAAAAAACCCAGACCAGTCAAGTAATTTCCAAATGTCGGAACACAAAAGAAGAAGAGAGGCCTCCTCTCTCTACTTACAAAATACTGGCAGCTGGAAGGCTGACATTATCTCTGTAGTGTTAATATTACCTCTCCCCACCACCCCACTCCTCTGTCCAGATGTATATTTGTTTTTTCCTCCCTTTCTGTTTCTAACCATGAACACTTTGGATTTTTCTGGATTTGCACACATATTGTCTCAACACTGTCTCAGTCACTGTAAGTAGTACAGTAAGGTCAGCATTGGAATTAGGATTTCTATGTGTAATGTAATCTTGTTAAACATATGCAGTTAAGTATTGAATAGGAGCAAGTAAGCTTTAGGTTTATCTTATCTAATTTTCTAGATGCAGAAAATGGGATAAAAAAGCAGTATCAGAGTTGATGTTCAAAACTGCTATTGTGCAGCTGGCTGACCCTATCTCCCCTGCCTTCTCCAGCAGGAAGAGTTGCTTTTGCTTAATTCTCTTAGTGCTGAGTCTTCCACCCTTTGCTAGGGTTTTGGGTTTGCCTAGTGCTTTGCCATTTGCTGCAGGTCTTGGAAATGTTACTCCCTTGAAATACAGCTTCCATTACTTGTTAAATAAATAGTTATGGACTGTGAAATGCAGTTTAGGTTTGGTTTTGACCTATGGCTGTTAGCAACTGATTTTCTGAGAAAAGAAAAACATTTCTGTTTGCAAAAACACAAGTTTCTTTCTTTAGGAATTCAGAATGCCTCTTGCTTAGAAATTAGTATTAAGGGTACAGCTTGGCTTTAAAAATCTGGGCTCCAAATTCCTTTGTGTGACCTGGTGTTCCAGTAATAAAAATTAGTAACGGCAGCTAAATATACATCAAAGGTCAGTGGAAGCTTGTGAAAGGGGTATTTGCTTGTTAACCTAAGCACAATGGCAAGTGTGTTTGCATCGTGTGCAATAAGGAGTCACTCGCATGGTAATATACCATTGTTCAGAGTCGTTTGGATGTGTTTGGGAATTGTTTTAATTACAGTATTGAAGATGCTGCAAGGCCCTGTGCTTTCCTCACAGCAGTGGGGTGATGAGCTGCTGCTGCTCTCAAGACTTATTCTCTTCACTCTGAGGTGAAAGGAACATTCAGGGTTTGTCTTAGTATCTCTTGCCTGGATTATCACTTGCACAGTGTGCTTGAATGGCCAAGAGGGGACGTGGGTGATCCTGTTCCCTCCTCCCTCGGGTATCCTGTCCTCCTGGCTGCAGAGGAGCTTTTGGAGCTCTGCAGCTCTGCCTGAGCTGTGCCCGAGGGCTGGCAGTGCCATAAAGAAAAGATGACTTGGCTCCTTGTGGAGCGATGTTGTAATGGCCCTTGTTCTCAGATGGTTTCACCAGTGAAGCCTTGGAGCCTGAGGCTTTCATTGTCTATTGTGTCTGAGTAGTTGAAACCTGTGGGAAAAAACACTGATTTGGAGAAGATTTTCAGATTGTTCCTTCTCTCTTTTATCACTTGCATGTTTGCGCCGAAGTAACTTTAATCTGGTGTGCAACTTGAATCACTTCAATATGTCTCTGTAGCACCTTCATTTTATGCTTGAAAGCTGGTTTCTGCCGAGTAATAAATATAAATGAATAGAAATAGTTAATATCTGGCATGCCTAGTTGTGGGCTGCCTCAAAAAGATGGTTCTGTCAGCTATATTTGATTTGTATTTAGAATGTTTTGCATTGCAAATCCATGTTATAAATGCTTTTTAAATTTAAAGTGTGAACCGTATTGCTTTTTCAAGGGAACTGTACTCTTGTGTCATGTGAAATAACTTTTTATGTAAGAAAGAGGTGATACTGCTTTCAATTCTATCAAACCAGGTTATAGAGGAATGTAAGTCTTCCCTGTGACTTGATATGCCTGATAATAATAACTGGCAGCCCATTCCCTTTACAGTTCTAAGAATTTGTGGTGTACAGGCTATTTCAGAGGATCTCTCTTTTCTCATCCTGTCAGTTTTAGTCCACTTTGAAAGGATTATGTTGAGCAGTGTGGTCAAGTTCACTTGACTAGTTCTGAATTTCTACAAATCTGAGTAATTTTATTACTCTTTGTGAAATGAAAATCACATTTTAGAATGATTTTCAGAATAGTCAATCAATGAAGAATGGTGGATATTACCTGCAGAGTTCAACGAGCCAGAGAGAAAAGGCTGAGAGAATTTATTAATGACAACTTATTTCTTAGGTTCTGAAACAATTTTCATTTTAGATTGTATGTTACTTTAAAAAATAAAACTACTAAATCAACCTTGGGGAAAGAGTAGACCAGGGCAAAGGCTTACTTGTTGGTTTTCTTTGATTCTTTGGATGAAGACATCTTTGAGTGCTGGAGGCCAGACAATTTTTGTGATGTTCCAGAAGAGTTTTGCCAGCAGTTCTAGCCTTGGCCATGGTTCAACTAATTATAGCCCCCCTCCCCCATTAGATAACAAATGCAGCATTTCAGGGAGCTGAGTGATCAGTATTAGGGCTGTTTCACCACAAAGAGTGATTTCTCTATTTTCCTCCTCCCTTCTGATACAAAAGAACCTGCTTAGGAGGCCCAAACCCGGAGTTTTGGCAGGGTTTACAGCCCAAAGGCTCTTTAGGTCAGGAGTTTACAGCTTCAGAGGTTGCAGCTCTAGTTCAGACTAGTTTCCACCACCAGTAACAGATGAGATTAAAACAGAAACTGTTTCTTAAATCTGAAGTGAATCCCTGATGGACAGGCCAAAGGGGTGTTTTTAGGTGGGAGTACTTATCTCTATAGCTATTATCAAAGACCCAGCAGAAGATTTTGGGCTCCCTACTTCTTTCTTAGTTCCCATGTCCCAGGGTCTGAGTTACATGTGGTTTCTCTTCTGTCATGCTGGCATTGTCAGATTGAAACCAGGATTTCAGTCAGAAGGTATAGCTTGTATCTGCTGCCTTCCTCTCCTGTCCTGTCCTCTAGTGCTAGCACCCAGCAGAGCAGCTTGTGTTGACTGTAGCCTCCCTTTTACCCTAATTGCTGGGGAGAGGGGTGTGAGAGGGAAAGCATGCACAGTGTAGCCTCTCTCCTTAGTAAGGCCCCTGTGAGCTGTAACTGGATGTAGCCTTGTAACTACAAATTGCTGTCTCAAATCATGACTTCCTGTCTGTGCTTTCAGCAGCCAGGGAAGCTGTGCTGATGTATTTAAAATTTCTTATTTGGGCCACTGCTAATCATTCAGGAAAACTGGGTTTTGTTCTTCTTGGCAGCCTCTTTTAGAGAGCCAAGGCTGTTCTGCTTTGCCTGAGGGTGAGCGAGATGGATGGCACTTTGGTGTCTCTGCTATAGACACCGTGCCTCAGGAGTCTCCCTGGGGCGCTGCTGGAGTCACTTCATATTTCATAATTCCTTGCTGACAATTAAGTCAATTTGCTGGTGCAGGCATGATGGAGCTAAGCTAGGACATGTTTCTTTTTTAGCCAAGATATGTAGTGAAAAGCTCACTCTTTTGCTTTGATTAAATTGAAAACTGAAGTCCATCGTTACCTCTCCCTGGCTTGGAACGTGGATCTGATTTATCAGCGGCATTGTCATCCTCTCTAGATTTCTTCTCGTGAATTTTTTGTTTGTTTTGTTTTGTTTTTGTTTAATGAGAGGAAGACTCAAGGCAGGGATGCCTTGATACTTGGTGCTGAAGGTGGTAAAGCATCACTCCTCAGTTAGAAAAGATGCAGCTGTGAACTGGGGCCCGTGGAACTCCAGTGGGCTTTGAGTTGTTTATGGCAGTGATACAAGAGCATAGTTTCATGATCCAGGGCTTTAGGAAAAGGGCATGGATACCTTGGATCTGTGCAAACTGAGTAGTCTCCCTCTTCCCCAGTGTGGTCTCCTGAATCAAGGGATTTTTTTTTAAGTTCCTTGGCCAAATGAAACATTCCTCCTGCTGGAAATACTGCTTTTATTTTTATTTTTTTAAAAAGCTTTTATTGCCTCTGTTAACATTATCTTACAAGTCTTCCTAAATATATAACTTAGAAATTATAGTTGTTCTATCTTGGGTCTAATTTTTTTCCAGTTCTGGCATGAACACAGTGCTGCACATGTGGACTTAGTCTGGTGAGACGGAGAATGATTTAATATTAGAAGTGGAATTTTGGGTGCTTTCTGGTTGTGGTGAAATCAGTTAATGAATTGGCTTAACATTTTTGCTTGGGATTGTTATGCTATTTAGACATGGGCTCTGTCTAGGTGATGCTTATGCACTTCAAGCATAGTATTTAATTTTCAATATCTGTACTGCAGCATCTAATAGGTGTATATGTTTTCACTCTTTGTATTTTGCTTAAAAAAAAAAAAAATTAGCTGTAGTTTTAAGTGTTTCTTCCTGACCAGCTAAGCAAATAGTCTGAGCTGTCAGCAGTCTGCGTGGCATTGTGCAAATACAGAAGCTAAATCCTATATAATTAGTGAGACGGAAGAGTTTTTACTTAAAATCCTGAATTTTGATCCCTTGTCAGTGCACATAATGAATCTGTGAATTAGGTGAAAAAGAAATATGCATATGAACTGGAAATAAAATCAGTTACTGAAGAAGCCTAGGCTTTAATACAACTTTGGTACAAGTAATCCAGAGAGCTGGTTCTTAGCAATATTGAGGTAAATCTATTTATACAATTTGAGTGATGCACTGGTGAAAGGACTGTTTATATATTCCAGAAGTTTCTTTCAATGATATCTTCTTTTAACTGCTTTTTTCTTTTCCGATAGAGTGTCATAATTGAATTGCTTGCCATGTAACATGCATGCTTGCATGAAGATAGCTGATGGGAAAAGGGAATGGCAAGAAAGCTATTTGAAGAGATTGTTTATGGATTGTTATTACTGTTCTTTTACACCAGTGCAACTGGTGGCTCACTTTTTTCATTTTAACACCTTGCTGAGAGAAGGTGTTAAATGTTGTTTGTTAATGGATGTATTATTTCTATTCTCAACTTATGTCAATTATTTTATCTTAAGGATGGGAAATCCACATCCTGGAAGAACCAAAGCATTTTTCTTCTTCCTTTGTCCAAAATGTTTCCTTTTCAGAGTGCATGGATAACTCTTTTTGGTACCAACACGTTATGCTTCTGAAGCTTAATACCTACAGCACATATATAATAGCTTGCAAATTTAATGAAAATGCTGATTTTAAATGAGGCATTTGTGTCACTCAAAAGATACGAGTTTAAGCGCTGAACCTGGAAAAAACTGCACAAGTTCTTAAATTTAGTGCAGGCGTAGTCACGTTCACTTGGGAAGGATTGTTCTTACATAATTTAAGGACATATAAAAGTCTTGAAAATTATGTGTTAAAGGACTATTTCTCATTGAAGTTTTTTTTTCCCCCCGGTATTTAATAAAAAAGGCACTAAGTTTTGTTCTCTTTTAAAGCTGCTCTCTAATCATGTAGTTCATTATTTCAGCTTCAAAGTGTAGTCTGTACAGAGAGGCAATGAGGTGTATCCACATCTAGAAATTAAGCAATAATCATGCAGTTTAGTGTTTCAACAGGCTTTGTTCATTAGTAGGTACAATGATCCATTGTAAGTACTTGCTGTAGTCATGATGTTCTTAACAGTCTGAAACTTAAACTCTCCAAAATTATTTTTTGAGTATATATTCCTGACTGAAGTAGTGCTACCATGGGTACCAAATGTGTCTTGTGTAATGGTGATTGTTCCGTGAAGTCATTATGAGAAGAAAGTCTAACATTGTGTGCTGGTGTAGTGTGTGTGTGCATATATATGTGGCTTTGGATTAATCAATAATTCACGTTTGCACTAAGAACAGGAGCAACAACTGTAGACATGGCAGACTGGGAAAGCTTCTTTAATTTAAGCACTTTTTAAACAAATTGAAGCAAGAGATGAGAAACAAAGGCACACTGGAAATCACAGAGAAACACTGGGAAAAACAGAAAGGGGAGAATTAAAATTGAAGTGCTGGAAAAGAGTGGGAGAAGGAAATTGGCACTGAAATGCAGGAGGGCATGTGGGGAAAAAAATTAGTGGTTTGATGGGTTTGAATTATTGAGGCTTATCTTGTCACTGAGTCCATGGAGTCACTAAGACGACACCTCCAGATTGTGAAGATTGTTCAATAAAACTATAGGATGTGAAAAAAATCATGCTTTAATTTGAGAAGATGAAGGAAGTATGGGCTAAAGGTGTGAGTGGGAAAGGGCCACTTGACCAAGGTACTGTGAGTTGGGGCTGTAGTTAGTTACATGGCAATTTGGAAGCCTCTCAGCAATCAAAATTACTAATATTTTACACTGAATGAGAGGGGTCTGTCTATGTGCTTGAACTCTTCCTCTAGGACCTGCTAAGCCAGGGCTGTTCTGGGCAAGTGCATGAAAATGTGGAAGTCATCTGTGCTGAATTTATTTTATAATTTATTTCTGGATTTCTTTCACTTTTCCAGCCTTAGTGAAGCAATGTGCTTTGAGACTATATATAAACTATTTTTCTTGATAGTGTTGTGCTTACAGGGTGTTGGGAGGGAGAGAAGTCCCTGTTTTTAGTTATTTTTGGTATTGCAAATAGACTGTTGCAGTAGCTGAAGCACCTGTTGAAAAGCTGCTGATGTTCAGTTACATTTTACAGTGCAGACTGTATGTGTAGCCTAGAAACTGCAAGAATAAGCCACGGTATGCAAAGATCTCTGGAATCTGGTGGTTTGTGGGGAAGAGTGTCCTGGTGCAGTCCTGCTGGAGCTGGGGTGCTGCTCTGGCATCTACACATAAGGTCCCATGCTCTTGTCTGCTGCACGTCAGTTCTCGACCAGTAAGACAAAGTGCAAAGCCATAGCTCATCAATAATTAATTATCAATGTTTCAATCTGCCCCAAAGAAATGGCAAACTGCATAATAACCACAGTTGCCTTCACAGGGCAAGAGGGGAAAAAGGTTGGTGGTCCCAGACCAATGCTTCTTAACAAGCATCAGATGTTTTATAAATAGAGGCAGAGTTCAAATCACTGCTCTTTAGCTTTTTTGGGGAGCTCAGGTTGAATTTATTTAGTTTTTACTGTGGAGACTTTGGGTCACTAGGGTGTGCTGCAATCCCAGTCCCGGGCTGCTATGAGCTCGCCCCAGTGCTTTCCCTGTAATTGGGCGATTGGGAATTTTTCATCACGTTGCTTTGCTGTCGCCCGGGCAACTTAAGTGAATTTCCCTGCTGTTTTCTTTGTGTTGCACCCTGCTTCCCTGGCGGTGAATGACTTGGTGGCTCATTAGCTTGGTACCTGTGTGCCCCGGGAGAGCATCTTGTTGTTAAGCACTGTATTGCCCCTATGGCCGCCTTTATTTTTGTTGACTGAGGAGTCCATGAGAGGTTTCCATGCTGATAGCTTATAAAGAATTGGTATCAACAACATTTAATTAAACAATTTACAGGTGACCCGCAGTAATATTTATTAAGATCAGATTTGGAGCTTTATAGTGGTGAATGTAGGGAAGAAAATGCAAACCTCCTGCACTGGGCTGTATATGGAAGAAAACACATGGTTTATAGAGTTTGGAAATGTATTCATTTATTTACCAAAAAGTCTTAGTTTAGCCTTTTTTGAATAAATATGGTCTGTTTTCTATGTTCCTGCAAGTTATTCTTTGATAGAGAGACACAAGTTAAAAGTAGTAATTTTTTTGACATTCAGTGCTCTTTTGCTTGCTCAGGAGAACTTTGTAAGTTGAATTCCTTTCATATTTTTGGTGAAGGCTGAAGCAGTCTGGATGTCTAGCTTGAGGACAAATCCAAAACCATAGAAATGTAATTAAAAGGTTTTTTATTACTTCTGCTGTCCTGTCTTATTTTAATTAAGTTTATCCTCTGAAGAAAATTGTGCTCTGAATTATAGTGGGAAATCCATAATGTTGTCTCTTCTTCTTGGATGAAGATCACGGTTGA
The DNA here is from genome assembly GCF_050655825.1 of Lonchura striata. Taxonomy (NCBI): domain Eukaryota; kingdom Metazoa; phylum Chordata; class Aves; order Passeriformes; family Estrildidae; genus Lonchura; species Lonchura striata. Next base: position 110,606,182 of record NC_140705.1, read on the forward strand.
CAATTCTCCTCTGCGGGCACAGTGAGTTTCTGACGTGAGAAGAGAAGCTCAACCGTGCAGGGAGCAGTTTTCATAGGGACAGGGCTGAAGTTGTGAGACTTCATGCAGAAGCCAGGGACAGTTGCCTTCCATCTGAAGTATGAGATTAACCTGTGTTCCATGTAAATACATATATTTCAAGTTGTGATTTTCCAAAACAAAAGCCTGTTAAGAAAAAGTCCCATTGCATGTACATTTCTCTACCCGCACATTTTGCAACTTGTTACTAAAAACTCAGCTGGAAGGAAAATGAATGCAAGTGCAAAGCCCACCTGAGCACCCAATACACAGCAGGATTACCCACAGTTATGAGCTTCAGGCTCTGTCAAAGCTCCCTCTTTCATTTCCCTCACAGCTCGTGTGCTATTCCGTGCTCCAGGATTCATCTCATGACTTGATCTGTGAAGCAGGCAAACCATCTTCTGCAATTCAGCAGAGAACTCTCTGGGAAATATGAGCATGGATTAGGACAGATAGGGAAAAATATTCTTCTGCTGGAGGGCCCCCTTTCCTGTTCTCTCTGATAACTTTGACTTGATGCAGAAATGTGTTGTCCAGCTATTTGCTCTGTTGAGCTTGGGGGGTGAAGTGGCCAGATGAGAGCGGCTGAATCTGTAAGTGCTGTTAGTGTTTTATAGCAACGTGATAACATTATTTAATCTGGAAATAGTTATGGCTGCTAATATGTCTGGAATTTGTGCCAGATAGTAATTTTTCTTGTCTAGAATGATACAAGCTAAACCTGAAAAAAACCAAACCCCAACCATACAAACAGGTCTAGCAGCTTCACTGTGCATACACGGCACAGAGCTGTTGTGTCCGGTGTCTTTAATTGAACGTGATGAGCTTTGGTTTGGCATAGCAACTTCTGAAAAATAAAATTTCTCTTTACAGGCTAGTGAGAGATGGAGGTTTCTCATTAATTTTTTTTTTTTCCCTAGTAAGAGCATTTTTTTTTATTATTTTTGAGCTATATGTTAAGGTTGTAAATTTCCTTGGAAAGCTAGCAAATGGAACATGCCTATGAAGAGATTAAAGTAATTATACCGCAATGCTCTACTAGGAACAGAGAGCAGTCTGGGATAAAATTATTTGGAGAGATGCCAAAGCCAAGTTTGGTTCCGTTTTAAGCTAAAACTAATTAAAGTTGTCAGGTCTTACAGTGGTCAAAGGTTGCTTAGCTGCTACTTGAAATAAATGAATCTTTTCCTCAGTCAGTAACGCTAACAGCTATGTGTTTGCAGCTGTCTCATAACAAAAAAAAAGCTCCAAGGATCTTCTAGTTCTTGTGTGTATGTTTCCCTTTGTGCATGTCTATTTTAGCATGACAAATAGTATATCCTGCCACAATATGGAGTTTTGAGTCTTTTTGTCTGTCTTCCTCCTCCTTTGTGATTTGATTTCACTTGTGAGGAGGAATTCTTATAGAAGAAACTTCCTCAGGAAGCCACTTTAACTCTTTCTGATTCAGAAAAGCTGCTTTGTGTCTGTATATTCTGTATACTTAAAATAGCCCTACAAGACTAAGGAGAACATATATGGGTTATTTTGAATGATAAGTCTGATAGAATATTGGATTTCCTAAAATATTTGAATATCCACAAGGAGCCTACTTTTTCAAGAGCATGTAGTGACAGGACAAGGAGGAATGGATTCAAACTAGAAGAGAGTAGGTTTAGATTAGATATTAGGAGAAATTTCTTCGCTGTGAGGGTGCCCAGAGAAATTATGGCTGCCCCATCCCTGGAATTGTTCAAGGCCAGGCTGGATGAGACTCTGAGCAACATGGTGTAGTGGAAAGTATCCCTGCCCACAGCAAAGGTTTGGAAATAAATAATCATTAGGGTCTTTTCAAATGCAAACTATTCTATGATTCTATAACTTGAAATTTTTCAAATGTCTTGTACCAGATACAATTGATCCAAAATTCTACTGAATGAGGAGTTGTTGATCATTAGTAATGTTTCCAATAAACACTGACATCAAAATATACAAGTAAAATCAAAATATTCTCAAAACATTTTGAAGGAGGAGTTTACAATTCTGGTCAGTAGTAGGTTTTTGTAAGAATCTGGATAGGGAATAGCACTATTTGTAACAAGGATACACTATCCATATGTTCCTAAAAATCAGAAATTACTCCAAAAAATGGAATTGAAGATTGTTGTTTGTTCTTGTGACGTGGTGTTAGGTATATTAGTCAAGGACTGATCTTGGCATGTTAAAACTGAATTTCTTGTATTTTGCAGTTTGTAGGAGGAAAATTCGCAAATGTGTTTTGATGTTTTACATACTCAGTTCTGGCTGCCTGACACAGATTTGGAAACTGCTTCACTTACGCACCTGTGCGTATGTGCAAGGACATGTGTTAAAAAACTTAGCCAAGCAGGCCGTTCCTTCATGCTTTTCTTATGGATGAGTTGTAAAACTTAGGCACTGTATGCCTTTTTTTTATCATATAGGGCTGAGGTGTGGTGCGGGGCCAGATTGCTGAGTGGAAGTGGTGGTTTTGCTTGTCTAGAAATAAATTTCTTTGCATTGCTCATTAGTTCAATCATTTCCCCTCTGAAAAAAAACAAAAAAAATGGATAATTTTCAAAACTAATTTCAAATTTTATTATTAAATTTAGTGAGATCTATTTGTATGTTGGGAGAAAAAAAGATCTGAAAAGACATGTAGTAAAAAAGCTGATGCCTATTTTATATACTATTACTGCTAAATTAACTTTTATCTAAAATTTCACCAAGCTCTACTTACCATGAAATTTATGTCAGACTTGACCAGCTGGGATGTTGAATAATTTGGCCTTGCAATTTTTTCTCTAATTCTAATTTTTAAAGGTTTTTTTTTTTTTAAATTTAGGGAATATCTTCAAAGTAGTACTTCCAGGTGTAGCATGTGTGTATATATTTATTTTACTACTGATATCCTTTGCGTGTGAATATAATTACATGAATTGAGGAGATGAGCTTGAAAGTATGAGTTGGAATTGGATGTCTGTTGACTTTCTGTGGTTTTAGTTGTCTCAACCCTGATATTTCCTTAAAGGTATTGAGTTAAATTGACCTAGAGTATTAGTAAGTAAAAAAACTTGGTGCATATCACAGACTGCAAAGAGGTAGTTTTACTACCATGATGTTGCCAAGGTATTTTTCATATATGAAAATTGTAAACATATGAGATCCAACTGGTTGTGTAAGACTTGCTTTGAGTCTTTACATCTATCCCGTCTGTGTATAATTTCATCAGTCATGTTTAAGTGCAATTATGAAATAATACTGTTTCCTTTCCTGTGAATTTTTGGTGTTGTAGACTTTACCCTTACGGCAAATTCTTCTCTCTGTAGCTCTTCACAACAAGCTCTCAAAAGCAACTACACAGAGGAGGTCTATTTAACCAGACTGGAGTGGCAATCCAAAGAGACGCTAACAAACCCTGTGGGATTGGAATAACTCGTACTTAGAGCAGGTGCTCTCTAAGCTGGGGTTTAGCAATTTGTTGCTTCAAACAACCTGTCTGACCAGAATGTCAATTTAAGAAACTTCCGTGGAGATGACTTGAGTGATCAATGTGTAGTGTTAAAAACTTAATGAACCATTTCTGTTAAAAGGAAAAAGAGACTTATGCTGAGCACTTTTAGAAAATCAAGGAAGCATAATTGCTGGGCTTCATTTTTGGGTAAAAGAATCTTGAAACTATTTATTAACAACAAAAAAAAGGTACATAATAAGCATGTTAGACTGGATGCTCTCTTTAGATGTTACTGTCCTGAGAGTTATTCAGCCATGGCAGTTCCTCCATGTCTGTTGTACGAAGAAGGCACTGTTCAATCATGTTGTGCTGTTATGTGTTCATGGATGCAGGATACATTGAGCAGTAGCTGCTAATGCCAACTTTCTTGAAGCAAAAAGTATTTTAGATTGTTTGCTGCTGTTGCTGTAAACTTCCTTGACCGATTTCTTTACGGAACTCCTCTGTTTTGGCTGTCTCACTCCCCATGTGAGTAACCTTTCAGAACACACGTGACTTCACTGTTAAACTTCTCTTATGGTAAAAGTGATTAGGTAGATTAATAGTCGGCAGGTCATAAGTGCACAGCAAAAGGACTGGGCATAAAAGTATGCTCTAACATCTTTAATGGATCGGTTGTGGATGCAGGGGGAATGCAAGGGGAAGGGACTTTGCAGTTTCCAGGCTGACATGCTCTCTCTAAAAATCATCCCCTGTTGCTCCCATCAGGGAGAAAATCCTGGTTAGACAGACTGTTAGTCTTGTGTGGTAAGGCATTTCTTCTTCTTAATAGTATCATGGAGTAGGTGTTTCTCAGTCTTAAAAACCAGGCTGCTCAGGTTTCTCAGGCTCATTTCTACTAACTGCTCCTGTCAGCAGGAAAAGGTTTAAATTTTCATAAAATATGGAGGAAATGCTTTTGCATTTATTTTTTCCATTAGAACTGATATCTGGAGCCATTTTTCCCTTGCAGGAACAAGTGCTATAAACCAAGTCCACCATCTCTAAATCCTTATTCTTTTGCCTTGTAATGAGTGACAGTTCAATTATTTCAGCACCATGAAGCTATTTGGGATGCCATAGCACATATATTCATATATATGCACTTCAGTATTTAAAGCTGACCAAGGCAGCGATGTGAAGTGGTGCAGTCTATTCCTAGAAACAGGAGTAGCAAAGTGGCTATAATTGAATGACTGGAATGTGATAGCTGTTGGGTTTTGCTGTTGAGTGCATTAATAAACAATAACCACTAAAATGGAAATGTGTAGCCATATACACACACGTGTTTCTTACCACAGCATTTGAATAAAGTACAGAATACATAGAGGAAAGTATTTTGTTGTTGCTGTGCACACAGAAGTCTGGGATATTTTCTTGTGAAGTTCACAGTGGATTACCAGATTGTTTTGAATTTGCTTTGAAAACTACACCATGGTAAGTTGCACTTGTTGCTGGAGTTGCTAATGACACCTAGAAACCTTATATTAATCACTAAAATCCACAAGCCCTTGAACAAGCAAACAAATCAAAGAAGTAATGGATTAGCTTGTTACGCTGTCCTGGATGACTTGTTTTTCAGTATGCTTACGGGGGATTGCTTTCTGCTGCCCACGGGTTATTTAATCCTGTTTTAACACAGAAATTTGGTGGAAAAAGCTACTAAATCTCCTTTTCTAAAACAGGTCTTCATTGTTTATCATGGAACAATTAAAATGAATGTGACTATCTGTTTATGAAGGCACTAAACCTTGTAATACCTTTCTTGTTTGTTTTGGATTTAATTAAAGTTTTTTTTTGAGGGCTACTAGTGCCAGGTAGGAAATAAAGGACTTTTGAAGCAGAAGCTGCATGGGTTTGTAATTTTTTTTGTTTGAATTTTAGGATTAAACTATGATTACAAAGGAGACATGTCTTCAAACAGCACCAGAACAGTAACTGTATTGTTTCAGTTACATGTCTTGTTCCGTCAGTAAAATTCATGAACTTTCAGTACTTGTACATCAGAAGATAATTTGAGTGATATTATGTACACATCTGTAGTGGTTTTTATCAGAGTCCTTTGCTGTAAATATTGAGTATTTCTGATATTCTGTATTTCACAGTGAAATACAATGACATTTTTTGGTTACTACTGGTAAAGAGTAAATACGCTCTTCATGTTTCATACCAGTGCTTGGACAAATAAGTATCTACTGCTTTATCATGAAAGGCTTCCAAACAGTCCAGGTTGCAGCTGGTGAGAGAGGTCATATTTATATCTGAGAAGAGATTGATTGGACCTGCTGGCTCTGCTATAATTTGGTTATTACCCATTGCCCAATCAATATTGTGCAAATTGAAAACCCCAAGTCCAGGCAGGAGTGAAACACTCGCTTTTCCTGGTCAGCCATAACTGAAGGGGCTGCTGCCTGTCTCAAACAGAAAAGCTCTTCCTTTCATCTGTGGTCTGTAGTGGAAGGACAAAAGGGGAGACTTTCAAAAGAAGTAATGAGAATCAGGAGCCAAAATCCCATTGACTTTTAATGAAGGTTAGGGGCAGATGCTTTTGTTGTGCATCAGAAACATCCTCTTTCTCAATTGTTGAGATTGCTGATGGTGGATGAGATCTGCCTGTGCCACCTTTTGGGCTCCTGCAGGAACAAAAGTTACCTCGAGTTATGTTTGCTGTGTGGCCGAAGCTAAACACAGATCCACTTTACTTGTTTTCATGAGGAACGACCAGTAATCCCACCCCCACCTTTGTCCTTCTCCTCTATGTGCTTCAGAGCCTCTTGACAGATAGAAGGACTGAGATCTTACTGCTTGGTTACTCTCTGCTGCAGCATTGGGCATCTTCGGATAACAGAGTGAACATTTTCCCAAAGTAAAGTTTCTCTCACACAACAGAAAAACTTAATCTTGTTACCTGTGAAAGATGCTGCAAAGGTCTCTGTCAAGCAGTGTTGGAAGTACCTTCCACGTACCTACATACTGTGGCTGTGCTTACAGGAAAGTTAGTTTAATGATTAAAATACTTCACTGCCTGAAAAAGTCATCTCCTTAATTTTTCTTCGATAATATGTGAAGCTACTGTAATAACTTACACATTTTACAGTAATGCCAGTCACAACCTTAGAAGAATTGCTGCTAGGATACTTTTTTGGTTTTTAAAATTTTAAAAGACATTTAGATCTTCCTTGCCAGGCGTGTTTTTTGCATGCTGACAGGAAGCTGCTCCCATGATGAGGACTGGTTGGTACACACACACACACTTGCAAAATGCTCTGCAATGTGTCCACGCAGCTTTCCAGTTGTGACTCTGGTACTCATGGAATAGGGTCACAGCCTCCCTGAGTGAAGCAGTGGGGAGGGAGGAGGGTTGCTTTGGGAAGTATATGGGAAAAGCAGAGAATTATTTATTTGAGACTTTTAAGTATTCCTGGATACAACATGGAATTGAACCTAGCTTTATGTCTTGTTTGTGCTCTCTTAATTGCCAGCTCGTTCCCCTCTCTCTGCATTTTTGAATGTATTGTGCATCATAATCTCTGGGAATTTAGGACTTTATTTGTAGTTATTTTTTGATAGAATTCTTGATTCCTATTTTTGTGCTTGAATATCTGTATGTTTTGTGTGCTTATTGTAAGTGTAGCATTTGGATTTTAAATATGAAACTAGTTTAACTAGGGGGAACCAGCAAGTCCCTCTATATTTCTACCTTGCGTTAGGTGTTAAAAAGGATCTGTATGCAACCCTCAATTCTTTTGAAAAAGGTCTTTGGATGCATTATGGATAAAGCTAGAGACAAAGTGCTTTTTAAAAAGTTTATCTTGCAAAGTCATGCTCTATATGAATGCACAATCCATACTTCTTACAGTGACGAACCTGGTGTCCAGCTTTTTTGCTTGTGGTTTTCCTCCACAGTTCAATAATCTTCTTTATTATTCATATATGAAATGATGAATGATTGCTTTATAAAACTTCACCAATATAGTGTTGGGAAGTATTGAAAGCAATGTAGGCTCACCATTTGCCTTGAGCTGGCTTTCACAAATACCTGCTTTTGCCTGAACTGGTACTTGCCAAAGCTGCTCTTCCATATGGGCTTTCTGTAGGAAACCACTGTTCTTGTAAATTCATGGGTTTACTTCCATGGGTGTTGTACATGGATTTTACTTTACCATTCCACATCTGAAAAGTCAGTATCAACAAGAAGCAACATACTTTCAGTAACATTTTGAAGTAATCTACATCAGTGCTTGTTTTTCGTAAAGATTAGAATATATTTTTATAACCTGAAGAATTACTACTGGAACACTCAGCTGAGGTCTGATTTTGGCTAGTACTATCACACCCTTTAGCTGTTCTGTCTGGATCTTTATAGTTATGTAACTTTATTTTTGGTTTAATCATTTCATTCTATAAGCTTTTGTAATTTTTAAGAACAGATTATGAGAGCACAAGTCTGAAGAAACTGGTCTTGGGTGCTTCAGAAAAAAAATGAACATAAGGGCAGAAGTATGGCATTATCTTTAATTATGATTTTAGAAAGAAAAACAATTGGAAGGGAGGAAACAGGGAATGGTTTCAACCACCTGAGCAATGTTTGTTTGGCTGTTGCCAGTAGGGTCTTTGTGCTGGACAGTAACCTCCTGCATTACCTTTATCTGTGTTTTATGCTACATTTGCTCAAAACCTATATGGTTTTCTATGTTTTGATAACTGAGAATGTGATGGAACATGATTAAAAAGTACAGATCTTGGAAGTCTGTGAAATAACTTAAATACATAAACCACCAGTAAGAAGCACATAGCAAACAAGTGGTTGAATTGAACCAATAACACTTTAAATACATAATCGTAGCTGCTAAAGTACTGACATTACAATTCCTACCAGCATTGTTTCAATGATGATAAGAGCTGAAATACCATTTTAGAGACTACATTAAAAATAAAAAAGCTTAGTGGGTTTTAGGTTTGATCTCATCCTCCCTTCCCCATTCACATGGATTTTGTTCCTCACACAAGTGTTCTGCAATCTCTTATATGGGCTTAAGGATGGAGTCAGTACCTCTCATTTTTTTTGGGTATTTAAAATTTTTAAATGAAAGTAGGTTTGCCACATGAGTTTCAGTAAATACGGTCAAGGTTCAAATTCTGTTTGTTGCTTTTCAAAGGGAAGAGATGTTATTTAGGAAGCTTTGAAGTGAGTGTAGCTGAGAAAGTGGTTCTTGCAGGTTTTTGATGGGCTTTGATTTAACATCTTTCCCATCATTTGCTTTCTGTTAACTGGTGAAATTTGGACTCTGAAGTGGCAGAGAGAGCACTAAGCAGAGTTTAGACTGAGGCTTTTCTACCTTTATATCTATCTGGTTATAGTACCTGTGTTCTGAATTGTTTGTAAATGGAACATTTTCTGGTTTTGCCACGAGAAGCCATGACATTCACAAAATCACAGAATGAACTGCGTTGGAAAAGACCCTTAAGATCATGTAGTTCAACCTAAGGTAATTTAGTCCAACCTTCATTTAGTTTCAGCTGCTAGCAATTGTTATTTTAGGGCTTATTTTGGATTTGGGCTTTGCACTGCAGCATTGCCAGCTCAAGGATTTCCTTCATATTTCTGTTTTTGCTAAGATCAGTCAGATGGTATCTGATGGATGAGTTGCTTGCTGTGACAGCACTTACAGGATCACAACTGCTCCTGCCTCCCTGACGATGGACGTGTACACAGAACTGGGATGTACATACTTGCAGTAGGAGAAATGGGCTTTGCTGCTAATTCTTCAGTTTAAACTATAGAATAAACAGTTGAATGTTATTAGAGCCATTAGCTGGATATATATAGTTACGGTAATAAGGACACCTGAGAAAATGCAAGCCTAATCTATTTTTAAGAGACGTGTTTTTTATGGAGTATTATTTCTTTCTTACCTTTCCAGCTTAACTTACCCCTTGAGGAAAAAAATTTGTTCAGTGTACCTCCTGCCTCCTTAAGTGCCCTGTCTTTCCAGCCTTTCAGACTTCTTTGGGTATCCATGTCAGGCTGCATTGTGTTTTTGATCAATCCTGTGCCAATCTTCAGGACAGATGTCACACCCATTTTTAGGTATCTAACTTTCATCATGGGGGGAAAGAAGAGCAAGAGTAAAGGAGAAGATTGTATCTATTCAGGTATTAATTCATTTGTGTGCTTTAACTTTCTCACTTTTCTTTTTTTCTTTCACTCCATTAAAAAAATAAAAATCTAAAGTAGTACTGCAGGTTTTCATAAAGTCCCTAATAACCTCTCTTTTGGTGCTGGTAGCTTTAGCTCAGCAGAATTCCTTGGAATGATTCCTTGGTGTTGTTAAATGTCATAATTAATGGTATTTCTCTGGAAATACGACAGGTAGCCAGGGCTTTGGAAGCAGAAATCCTTTGTAGGGAAGAAGTTAATGAGACAGACAAGTCGCAAAAGCGTCCACTGAAGTTCTTCAAAATTTTCCTTGTGCTGGGGCAGCTTTCTGCTTCCCTTCCACTGCTGGTTGCTGCACTAAAACAAAGGAAAAATATGATTTAAACCTCAGCTTCCCTTGTCTTTCAGCCTCTTCTTAGGAAAAGCAGGGGGCTGGGTTTGGTTACTTATTCTGGAGAGGGACTGCCTAAAATTTGTTTTTTGTCTATTCAATGCAGCTTTGTGAAACCAGAGATATTTTTATGGACTGATAATACTTACGACTTTTTGTTTTCTTAAAAGTTTCACGTGACTTAATTAGTAATTTATATTTCCAAATGAGGAAAAGATTTGTGAGTATATGTGCTTGGGATTCTCTTAGTCATATATTTTCAAATTCAGCCTTCTTGGCGCTTTTGGAAGAAAACAACAGAAATGTCTGAATAATTTTATGCCATCTTTAAAGCAATATGTTATGACAATTTACTTATCAAAATTTCCATGGCAAGGCAAGATCATTCTCTTAGAACTGTAATGCAGGAGTTTAGTAGGATGTCAAGATGCATCTATAGTATATGGCAACAGAAAGATAGCACAGGGTATTGCATTAGTTATGGCACTGTTAAAAGTTAGGGAAATATTTCCTGTTCTTTCTATGGAAATTTTTATTTTTCCTTGACTCACAGCAGGAATGCTCAACTAGTCATTGAAATATCATTGCCAGATATTTGAATAAACTGTTTTCCTTGAGAAGGAAATATTATCAACAAATTCAAGCATGTTCAAAATTCAAGCATGTTCAAAATTATCAACAAATTCAAGCAAATTCAGTTACACCATATGTAGAAATAAGAAATTCATAAATAATTTCCCTTGGATTGCTAATGAAGATGACAGGCAAGAAAACAAATGGCATGCATTTTTATTCATTAACCTCATTATTGAAAACTTCTTAAATCTTATCTTTATATCAGACTCTTTTAAATTGCTTTTAATTCCCTGTAACTTTTTATCTCCAGCCTTTTTAAGCATTGTACATTATCTGCATCCAGACATGTGGGATTTGAGTTACACTGAATCTGTTCATATGGTGTTCTCTGTGCTTTTGGCCATATGGGCATCTTTGTTTTTCTTTTGTGAGCCTCCTTAAAAGCCTTATAGCTTACAGTTAACAGGAACACTTGCTTTTTCCTTCATTTTTATTTTTTCCACTTTTATAAAGATACCAAAATCCATGCAAGCATGGAGCAAAAAAAAAAAAAAAAAAAAAGGGTTATTTATGTGAAGCGTGGATGTTGTTACTGGCACCTGTGTCACTGTGTCAGGGTAGCCCCCAGTATCAGTCCAGGATGGGGGATGAAGGGATTGGGAGCAGCCCTGACAAGAAGTAGTTGGGGGTGCTGGTGGAGGAGAGGCTGGACATGAGCCAAGGAGGAGAGCCACCAAGTTAGTAAGAGAGATGGAGCTTCTCTCCTAAGAGGAAAGGCTGAAAGAATTGGGATTGTTCAGCCTGGAAAAAAGAAGGCTTTGCCTCATGTAATTGCAGCCTTCTAGTACCTGAAGGGAGCCTACAGAGTAATGGGGGGAGACAATTTAGAAGGGCATGGCATAACGAGGGGGAATGGATCCAAAGTGTCAGAGGGCATGTTTAGATTAAATATTAGGAGAAAACCCTTCACTGTGAAGGTGGTGAGGCACTACCAGAGGTTGCCCAAAGAGGTTGTGGATGCCCCATCCCTGGCCTTGTTCAAGGACAGGTTGGACAGGGCTTGGAGCAACCTGGTCTAGGAGAAGGTGTCTCTGCCCATGGCGGGGGATTGGAATGATCCCTTCCAATCCAGGTCATTCTATGATTCTATGATTTTATCCTTATACACTAAAAAAGCATACTTGGCACTTCAAACATAGATACTTTGATATAGCAGCATTTTATTGAGCTTGTTTGAGGTCTGTACAGACCAGTTTTTTTCTCATTCATATATCTGGAGGTTTTTTCTTGGTCTTTTTTCCTTGCTGCACAAATGATAAGTTTTTGAAGAGCCAACATTGCTTTGGAATGTGAATAAAAAGGATCAAATTCCTCTAAGACTGAATTTAGGCTTGAGATTGCAGTGTAATGAAGAGAGGTGGGAATAGAGGTAGAGCTTGGTCTTTTTAAATGACATTAATTTTTCTTGTATCTGCTTTGTGCTTTAACATTTTAACTTGATTAAAATTAAACTAAAGGTGCTCCTTTATTCTCCTTGAAATTTCCTACTGGGCTTCTGGAAAGCTTTTGTTAACTAACGTTTGCTTAGCTGATAACAGCAGAACTGTGGCTTTCAGGTGTGTGTCAGCAAGCTGGAAGCTGAGACTCACACCTGGTGGGCTGCATCAGTAGTGAGCCTTGGGGTGAGGTTCCCCATTGCCTTGACAGTGACAGATTTCCCTCTGTCAGGTTTTATTTACCTCTTTGTTTCCTTAGCCGTTTCATACAAGTAACCAAATTCTTTAGAAATACCTGTGTTTTGAATTCCAAGTGTTTGGAAATCATTGTGGTATTTATATTCCTAAAATATGCAGTTGTCTGGGTGACAGCCTGGAGAAGCATCCCCTGGGTGAGAGGAGGAGGGTGAAGGTGTACTGAGTCGGTAACGAAGGCAGAGTTGCACATCCACTCATTTCTGACAAGCGTGCCTGCAAGGAGAAATTATGGTTTGAAAATTGGAATAAATATGAGAGAGCAGAAATTTCAGTTGCATGATAGGAAAGACTTTGCAGCTTTTTCCTGTGGAAAACAGTCTCAGCAGCTGAATTCTCTAATGTGAAAGCAACACGCTGCCTGCACCAGCTCCAAGATGAGGAATGGCCTGGCTTTGCACAGCTTGTGCCTCTAAAGCAGCCAGGAAGCCTGAGAGCATTTGCATTTTCTGCCTCAAATCCAAGTTTTTTCAACACACATTCATAATTTTGAAGTGTGTAATAGTAATGGAGTCAAAACTGCTTCCTGGAATAAAATTTGCAAGGAAGTGCTGTGAAGGAAGGCATTTCTAGTGCAAAACTTAGATTCCTTCATCAAATAACCTGTTGCAGAATTGAGCTCTCTCTGGGTTCAGCAGATGAGATGCTCAGCAAACCAGGTCTCCATAAAAATTAACAGCAGGAGAAATTTTGTGCATTGTAAACAGGAGCAAGTGTCCCTTTGCAGGGAACTTGCCAAGCTTCTCGTAAGTCGCCAGGTTCTTAAATGAGTCTTGAAACAGGGCAGTGCTGAAGTAATTTATGGGATAGGTTTATAATCAGCTGATAGCTTAATTCATGTAGCATCTTAACTACTTGTCTCCAATTTAATTTTTTCCAGATGTTAACTTTTAATGAAAGTTTTTTCAGAGACTCATGAGGAAGGTTAACATCTGGGAAGAGCATTTAGGGCAAGCTTGCATGGAAGTGAAACAATATTCCCTTAGATGTTAGCTTACATGTGAGCACAAGGCAGTCCTGGTTTTATGTGTTATTACATTTATATGTATACACACACACATACTATTTTGGATTTGTCAGCTTGGCCTAAATACAGCTAATCTCACTCCCATGTTCCACTTTTCAATCCTTGTGTTTTCTCTGCTCAGAGGAAAGATTGCGATAAAGACTGCTTTTCAATATCTTAGCAAGCTTTTGCTTTTATAGTACAATGTAGAAATTATTGGACAAGTTATCTGCATTTTCTATCCATATGGAAATACTTTAAAAAAAGATCAGTGTGATTTAAAAAAGCAGTATTATCAGTCTTAGGTGGTCTAGTTGCTGTTTCTCTAGTTTGTATGTCAAAGTGATTGTATTTCCAAATGTTTCCATGTTTTAGGAGAATCCATATAAGGACTTCTGAATGGTAGTGCCCAAACCCAAAGAGTATTAGGAAATGCTTTCCTGAAGTCCTGTCCCAATGCTGGGACAAGTGAAACACTCAGAGTTATGTTTAAAGCATTAAAAAAAAAATCCCCAAAAGCTTTATGTTAAAACACATGTTTATCCATATGTTTTAGATAGGCTATCTATATTTTTGTAGAAAACTGATATTAAATGGAAATTCAAGCCTTTGCAGCTTTCTTAACAAAAGACACTTGTGGTGGGGCTCTGAGGTCTCAGGACAGTTCCATTACTGTAATTCCACAGCGTGAGCTTTAAACGTATCTGGAGATTTTAATGGCTCACATGGGAAGTAAATCTCTTTGTACCTGCCTTAAGCCATATGTTACTGATACAAGATGTTGAGCTGCCTATCTCTTTCACTTGGGCACAGCTGTGCACTTCCATAAGGGCTGCGTTTTGAAATATAAAGGGAAGTTTCAGATTCCATTCTTCTCCCCTGTTTCAGGAAATCTCATGCTTTCTAATTTCAATTGTGTAATGTTATAGATTTTTTCCAGAAGATGTGGCTTTTTGATACATTTCTAAGTCTAATGAAGCTTTTAAAAATGCTTTATGACTTTTAATGTAGTCCCTTCATTCTTCCTTTCTTTCATGCATTTCCTGTTGTTGATCAAGTTTCTTTGTTGCTATTTAAATAGCATGTACAAAACCTATTTGCACCCAATTGATATTGCTGAGTATCAATGCAAAGCAAAATTAAACATTAGATTTAAATAATGGACTTGTTTTTCCTACTCCTTGTTTATTATTTTCTAATATAACTCTAATCAGTGAATATTGTAAACAATTCATATAACTGGGAGATAAATAAAGCAGGATTGAAATTTTATGCCTGATAGGACACACAAACTTTTAATGTCTAAGATGCAATTTATGTGTAATAAACTAACAATTCCCATTTGCAACTCTAACCACTTTTCTGAATGCTGCTTGTTTCATTTGTTTTTCAGAAGTCATATTAGTTACTTTACATTTCTTTTGGGAACACTTTATATCACTGGTTGAACTCCCCACCCTGGAAATCTGAGACTGATGTTCTCCCTCAATAACCAGGACCTTCTTTGCTGCAGTTTATTGAAAAAAAAAATATTTATGGCCATCATTCAGTAAATCATCTATAGCAAAGGAAGGCTTCTTCCATCCAAATTATCTTGGTAGTAATTGTAAACACAGGCCTTCTCTCTTACACTTAAGTGGCATGGGACTTAAGGCAGTTACTTATACTCTGTGCTCTTTTTTTTCAGTGTCAGAGGAGTATATTTAAAAATGGAAGATGTAGGTGAGGGGAAGGTGCTTAGAAATCTGCTACTCACAGAGCTGGAGTAGTAGGCAGCTCCTTTCTTGTAAGTATATTTTAAATAGCAGAGAGGAGGAACCTTTATAGAAAAAAAAATTAAGTAGTAGGGGAGTAGTGATGACAGCAGAGAGTAATTTTTTACTACTTTTTCTCTTTGTAAGGAGTAGCTGGTTTTGAGAAGATGTGAGTGAGGGGAAGAAGCCTCCACAGAAAGTGTTGAGGTGGTGGTAGGTGTATGATGTGGTGAAATGGCTAAGAGGGAAATTAGCAGAACTGATGGGGGCAGGTAAAGTGTGAATGTTGGTATGAAGGTTTTGAGAAGAAAAGGAATTGATGCTGTTTACTTGATTCTTCAGGATAGTTTTATCCCAGGCAAAGATGTAAGAGCCCATTTTTAGTATGACTTCTGTTACGGGGAATAATGACTAGAAGCTTAAATTTCTGTGGAAATCTTAATTTCTTCTAGCATTAAGCAATATGAAGCTTATTCTTTCAAAATGAAAATTGATGCAGTTGTTGCTCATTTCAGCAAGATGCAAATGATATATATAATATTGTCAATAAAGTTTATAGAAGATGTTATGTATTCACTGCCTTATGTTTAATGAGCTGGGCTAATTATACCATGCCATAACTAACCAAGTAACAGCCAAATTGATTTTTTTCTGAGCTTGTAGTTCTCAGATTCAATATACCCATGTAATTGCATAATGCTACAGTTCAGCAAGTCATTGGGGAGTGTTTGGATTGTTAGTAGCAGTGTGAGAGCCTGTAGCTTCTTGTCAGCTTTGTCCACACTTATGAGCCTGCCCTTGGGAATCACAGAATGATTTGTGTTGAATGGGACCCTAAAAATCATTTAGTTCCCAACCCCCATCCCTGGGCAGGGAGGAAAAACTTTGTTATCTTAAACACAGAGTAATGAATTCAGTTGTCTGTGAGAAAGAAACCTTTGTCGATTTCACATCTTGTTTTTCTCTTTTATTTGTGTCAAAGACATGATGTTTTTGTAGTAATGAATACCTTCTGTATTTTTTTCCCATATGTGGATTTTGCCTCCCTTTCCACTGTCCAGTTTGGCCCTCTGCTTCTTCCATAGGCAATAAAGCAAGAGCGCCTCTCTGAAGGCAATCGAGCCTTTCCTTAAAGAGGTGCTCCACAGCTGAGGTGGATTCTTTTGGAGTAATTGATATCTCTCCATTCCCTATAGACAGAGATGGGGAAGTATTTACCCCAGGAAAAAATGTCCAATTTAGACATTTGTCTTGCTCATAACACATTATAAGTAGCATCTTTCACATCTTTGCTTGCATAGCTCTCTGTTTGAGACTGCTACTTCCAGGTAGCTGGACTGGATTTCAGTGGATGTTTCTACCTGTTTATGTTAAGCTAAGTGGCTTCTTGTTCAGAAACGTGGGCAGCCTTTGAACTGAGACCCCTTAGCAAAGTGCTTCCCAACATATTCTCCAAGTAGCCAGGTAAGCCATGTAGACTTGACTTCCATAAGCAGATACAGCAGGGTCAGAGTAGGCCTCAGCCACATAAACTGACATAAGTATTTTTTATTTTGTAGCTTGGTTTAGGCTTAATGATTTAGTAATATTTTCTGTTACCTTTCTTTAAGCAATAAAGAATAAAAAAAAAATTCCTCAAGTATGCTGTAAAATAACATCTTACTTTATCTCCTTTTAAAGAAAATAATTAATTGAGCAGCTAATGTTACTTAAAATATCATAGAATCTGTTACACTGGAAGAAGAGTCACCAAATTAGTAGGTTTAGAATCATAACTTGACCATCAGTGGGTTTCTTTCAAATGTTGACCAATTAATACCAATTAATACTTTGTAAAACAAAGCAAAAATGGCTTCCTTTGTCATATTTTTTGGGAAGTGTTTTGGTTTAAATTTTTCAGCTCGTTGTTTTACTTCTTGAATGAGGTAAAAACTGTTAAACTATAGGGCAAGTTGGCCATTATACTTACCTTTAAATAGCTGAGGAAGGCTTGCTTTTACCAACAGCATAATTTGTTTTCTTCTTCTCTCCCCCACCCCCCACCACACTTTCTTGAAGAGTCAGCAGAATATAAATGACAGATACTCTTCAAATAGGTACCTGGTATTTCACATCATTAGAACTAATGCTGCTGTTGCCATATTGTTGCAAAAATGACTTCAGTGCATCTGTTTTCCTGGGACTGAATTCCAGGTGTTAATTTCCAGTCTACCATCTGTTTGATTTTGGTGGCTGTGTCAAGTTGCAGGTCAAAATTACGACTTGCTTGCTGTCAGGAGAACGGCAGCATTTGCAGCACTCCAATCTTACGTGGAATGCTTGGCTGTAATTGCAGCCTAATGTGTATTTCCCTTACCTTGCTGGAGGGAATGCACACACAGCTGAGATCTGCTGTAACTGTACGTGGCCCTCCTCGTGTGCTCCTTGGTTTTTGGTGTGCAGAGCTGCCAGGCTGTGCAGCTCCTCATTTGATGCTCTCTGAGCCTGTGGAGTGGGTGTGACAACTCTGGGAAGCAGATGGTGACCTTCTCATCTTGCACAAGTGATGAAACTCCTCCTCTCTGCAGTGATCAAAAGCCGTTTATAATTTCGATTCTACGATGGTAGTAAATGTTGTAATCTCAATCTTATGACTGTAGTAAATGTTGGGTTTATTGCTAGGTGAAAATACTTTCAGCTATTAACTATGGAATTATAAACTACTCCTTTGTGACAGCAAAAAGTAAATTACATTCTCTTACTTTGAACTCTGGCTGAACAATGTGTGCTAACAAGGTAGTATGATTTTTTTTTTTTCCCTAAGAATCTGTGTTTGAATTAATGTGGAATTTGTGACATGCAGTCTTACTTTGAAACTCATTATAGTTCCAATCATTATGTAACACTTCAAAAGATAACTACACTTACTCTCTCTTCAGACTTAGGTAGATAGTTTTTTCCACCAGAATTTGTCTTTTTTGTTGGTTTGGTCTTATTTTTTTTTCATGATCAGATAAAAAGGTAGTGAAGAAAGGGGATGATTGATGCTTCTGTGCTGTTGTTTTTGCCTTGGGGACACTGTAGGAGTTTGTTTTGATCCAAAAGTGATGAATCATAGAATCATGGAATGGTTTGGGTTGTGAGAGACCCTAAAGACCATCTCGTTCCTGATCCCCTGCTATGGACGAGGACAGCTTCCCCTAGACCAGGTGCTCAGAGCCCCATCCAGCCTGGCCTGGACTCAGCTTCAGCAGACACACACGAGGAAAGCAGTGCATATGCACGAGTATGGGAGTAGTCAAAACTCCTTTAATTTAGCTTATGGGCAAGTCTTCCCTGTAATTTGTCATCCTTGCATTCCAAGAGTTCCTGTTATTGATGTTCCTTAAAGCTGTAAAGCAGCAGCTGGGGATGATCAGTGCTGACAGGAGAGTACCTGGGCTGTCTTTTGGGACTTGGTATTCAGACCTGTGCTATACACTTTTAAAGAAGTAACTGACTTAACTTTTGCAAGATTTGCATTTTGCTGTATTTTATTTCTGTAATGTAGTGTCATGCACTGAATTTTAAAAGTTTTGGCTTATAAACATCATATAGAGGTAGTTAAAATTATTTTTTCATTTAACTTCCAGTAACTTCAATTTATGACACATCTGTTATCAGGCATATCCCTCTCTTTTTTCCTTGTCAGAAGTATGTTCTGATATTTTAACTTATCTTCCCTCTTCAATGAAAATTGCAGTTAAGTCACTCTATTGCAATGGACAGTAGTTTCACTCAGAAACACTCTGTAGTAATAATTTCTGGTGGGTGCTCTTAACACATCTTTTTGCCATTGACTTAACTCATGTATATGGTGCTGTGAATGGCTGTGTAAAAATTCTTTCCATTAAAATGCTTCATGCTTAGTGCTACCATGCAAATGAAATAATTCAAGACAGTTTTTTGCATGAAAATTTTTAAAAGGGATAAAAGCAGTAGACCAGTAATGCAAGTCTCTAATGCGTTTAGAGAACGAAAGATCAGGTTGCAATGACTTCTGGAAAGGCAACAAAAAGCTTGTATCTTTGCCTTTATAACCCAGAACTTGGGTGAGTAAATGTTCAGAGCAGGGAAGCACTTAGAGCAATTTAAGCAATGTTTCTCTTTTTTTTTTTTTTTTTTTTTTTTTTTTCTTTCCTATAAAAGAAACAAAACCACTTTTTGATGCAGTTAAAATGGAAATATATTTTCTGGAAAGGTTACAACATAGGGAAAATAGGATCTTGTGTTTCCTTGTGTTTCTTCTACAGATTTACTTCCATCCTTCACCTTCAGCTGGTACCAATTGAGTTTGTTTGCTCTGCATATAGTGGTTTACCCAGATGTATATATGATGATAATTGACAGCCCTGACTTAATTGCTATTTCCATTTTATTAAAAGCTAAAATCCACCTGTAACTCTCAACTACAATGGTGAGGATTAAATTGCATCTGTCATTTATAAGGCAGGAAAAAAAAATAATCTATTAAGTTTTCAGTTACCTCTGCTAAACAAATGTAGGGGCTTGCAAACTCAAATAAGATGAATAAATTCTCCTTGTAACTTAAATTTTCTTGCAATATTAGAAAATAACTGAGGTTTTTGGTGTGTTTTTTATTTTTCTCTCCTACCATATGCTCACTTTATACGTGTAAGCAACACTTGTTAAAAGAACTGAAAACCTCCAAATCCTGGAACTGGAAAAGATTATCCAAAGGAATGAGAAGCTTCAGGGAGTAATTTTCTCCTGCTGAATTACCTTTTTTTCTGAACACAGCTTTTCAGTGCTGGATGGCCGCACTCTCTGGCTCGTTCGGGGATTTGGAGTGGGGATGGTGGTGGTGAGAAATTCAGGATGATGGAGAAAGTGGACAAGTGTCCTTATCTCTGCTTCTCCTTTCTTCAGTTAATGAATTTTTTCTACCAGTGGTGTATGCGTATCAGCAGGCCAGACACTGTAAAACCCTTCCCATACCTTGTCATGGCCATGCTTTTGGTCTTATAATAAAATCTGATAAATACAGCTTATGCAGTCTTTCAATAAATAGTCCACAATTAGGCATTTGTTCTAACTATTCAAAGTACATATCAAAGTTTTTTTCCCTGCTCTTGCTCTCTAACTTACTTTTGCTTGTTTGCAACAGCTGCCAGACAGTGTTACAAAGCAAAAGACAGAACTCGGGCAAAAAAAAGTCAGATATTGAGCGTTATTATTGGAAGCACTTTGCTACATGTGTGTTCCCATCACTAGTTTACATGGGATTTGATACTGGATGTGAAATAGAAATTTGTCAACCTTAGTTTGCACTTTGGTACTTTAAATGACATTTTTCTTAGTTGTGGTAATTTTCACAGGATGAACTCCAGTTTGTTAGCGTATTTTTATTTTCTTAGATGTAGTGAAATCAAGTTCTCTTCTTAAGTATCTTGTTATGCTGTAAAAGTTAGCAAAGGATTTCCCTGGGTTGGCACAGGTAGAAGCTCCAATCAGGAGCTGCTGGGGCCTTTCAGTGGTGATTGTGGCACTTATATGTCCAAATATGGTGTGTTTTTTTGGCAAAACCTCCCTTTTTTGTACATTCTTATGCCCTCAATGGTACTGCTACCAGCTGGGGAGTCGTGGTAATAGTACCCTTTGCTGAGATTTTTTCTGATAGAAGTCACATGCGAAAGGAGGAGGAACATCCCAGATACCTGTTGTTTTAAATTTTGTCTAAGGAATACTAGTGAGTGTTTTAATTTCTTGAAAGAAAAAGAAAAGGGAGAGTGAAGAAAAAGTACTGGTGACTGGATCATATTTGTTATGAAAATGTTTGGTTTGTACCTTAATGGAAATAGAAAAGTAGTCATTGTTTATGCATAAAAGCAGCTGGTACTGCTTGGTGCCAAAGAGAAGTTCCAGCAAATCCTATGGAACAAAAACAGTGGTGGAGAGAATGGGTGATTCACACCAGAGATGAAGTTACAATACCAAAATAAAGGAAAGGCAGCTCCCCTAAAATTGTTTGAGGCAGTGATGTTCCATGGGATGCCGTGAAATATCTTAATGGTTTTCAGCTTCTGCTGGGAACTCCTAGGGAATTCATTCCATTCCATGCCCATGCACAGCTGGGCACAGTACGGGTCTCTGAAGGGAATAAGACTTTCCTTGCCCAAATAACTTGAGCTTTATGGACATAATACCAAACGTATTACAGGTACATGTGACTTGCTGTTCTCTTTGAAGAAACATGTTGCTTTGACTCAAAGTTTCTTAAGAGTTTTAACAGACAGGTACAAGGAAGGTTGAAGATAGTGGGTGTTTTTCTGGGGGTGGGTGGGAAGGTACTGCAGTTGGAATTGAATTTTGTCAAAACCCCTGAAGACTCAGCAAGGTATTCATAAGAATGAAAGCCCTGAAGTGGCACATTGCAGGAATGTGACAAAACATGGCAGATTTCTAATGGTCTATAAAAATAGAGCCTGAAAGGCAGCGTGCGCTGGTGTCTGCATCAGTGAATTTCTTCTCCCTTAATAACGGTGCCCTGAAGGCACTAATCAGCTTAGCTTCAAAATGGTTATGAGCATTAAAAGCAACAAGCTGCTTCAAAAGTATATTGGAATTTAGGATACTTGATTTCAAAACAAGAAAAGAAATCACAAGGCTGGGGCAAACAAGCCAGGACATGCAGTTTCAGGTTGTAACTCTTCTTCCTTACGAAACCAGCCATGATGCAGCTGTTCAAGTGCAGCCTAACATAAAGCATGAGTCAATAATGAGTGCTTTGAAAAGAATGGAATTTTTACCTTGATAGAATTGAAAAATACATGAGGAAAAGTTGATTTCTGAAAGAAATGGATTCAGAAAAAAAATTTTGAATGCCTTGTGCAGCAGGGGATGTTACACTTGCAGTACAAGTGCTTAAGTAGTTTAAAAGTTTTGCATGAAATAGTTATGTAAAATGGATGAGTAGAGTAAAATCAAACTCTTAGAGGAAACCTAAATCTACAAGACACAAATGACAGTTTATGGATAGTTTATCTCAGAATTAATTATTCATATATATGCATGCATGTGTATATAAAAAAAAATGTACCCCAGTAGAGATAATAGCTAAAAATTGCAGGTTGGGTATGAGTCTCAGTTATTTGTTTGATTTTTATCACTTCTGCAATATAAATTTCTGAATTTAGTGTTTAAACAGTAAGTTACTGGAATGTTCATTTTCACACAAAGCGCACAAGGGCTAATTAAAACAGCAACTTGCGCAGAATTGTTTATATGATGTCAGTATTCATGTTTAAGGTAGCACATAAATCTGTAATTGCTGTTTTCTTGTTAATTACTATTACTACAAGGGCTTGGATCATTTGAAGAGAGGTAGCTGTTTCTACCAAATGTAGCTTGAGTTGCATGTCTAATTATCAATAACAATAGTTGTGTATTGGCATGTTTTTCAAATGTGGCAATGTCTTTTAAAATAAATGAGAATAATTTCTTCTGATAGAAATGTGAACCATTTCTTAGACTGCATAATGCGAGATGATGCAAATTTGTTTTGGAGTTTATTAATTGAGTAAATAGTGATCAGTCAGACCTGTTGCCTGTGCTGTCTGTAGGGTACCAGCATTACCAGCAGCTCATTGTCTCTTTGAGAGCATGGACTGACAATCTCAAGTGAGGCATTTTGATAATACTTATATAGTGTTGTGAAATGCAGTAACTAATTTTTACTGTGATGTCTGCTAATACTCTAAATTAATAAATTTTCTGAAGTCAGTTTCTTAGCTTCAAGTGTGCACAGTAGTCACATGTGGTGCTGCTCCTGCAGCACTGCTTGCATCTTTACACAGGAAATACTACTTGGAGTACTACCAGAAATAGAATAAAAATCAATTATCTAATGAGCTAAAACATTATTTTTATAAAAACCATCCTAGAAACTTGTGATACTTTAACTTGCTCAGCAATTTAATTTGAATTACTGTTTTATCTCTTACACCCTCCTGCATAGTAGCATAGTACCTGGAGTTTATTCTCATGATGTATTCTCTTAAACATGTCAGGGATGTTGTTTTTGTGTATGCTTTTAGTTTTCAAATGTTTCAGGGCATATATATATATATATATAGTCAGCTTGTTCTGTAAACATTTCAAGCTGGCCAGTCAACTGTTTGTGGTGTGCAAGAGAGTGGTAAATTCAAGGTGTAACAGTTAATATAAAATGCTTGTTTTCTGAGAGGAAGGAAGGAGAAGGTATTGTAGAGATTATCTGGGGTTTTTCCTTTTGCTTCTATAGGCACAAAGTTTGACTTGAGCTTTAGATAGTCAGACTTGAAATGGATTCATTCTCATGACACTCTATGTGAAAACTCAGTCCAAATTTTGTAAAATCTGGATCTTGATTAGATGACAAAACTTTTAGTAATGATCTTGGCTAAATTGTTTGAACCTGTTCTGCTCTTCACTTGAGGGAAAGATCCCTTTAGCATGAAGAATAGTGTTTTTTCCAGTTTCATTGTGTCACAATAAAGATGAAACAAGAGGGTATTTGATGCTTTATAAAGCACAAGATGGTCACCAGATTTTTTTTTTTTTTTACTGACTGCTTTTCTTCCCTTTAATGGGCACTGACCAATTGTAATATACCAAACATTTATCTATAGTAAAAACTCAGTACTGTGTCCATGCATTACTGCAAGAGTGAAAACAATTCTCTTATTCTTTGTGGTGTAAAAGGCCCATGATTTTTTTTCTCTGGAGTGTCTGTGCAGATGTGCATTGTTGTAAATATGTTCTCATACCCAGATGGCAGAGTGCATCTTTCCCTCTGTGTCTTCAACTACCACCTTTACATGTTTCCTTCTTTTTGTTTGTTTGTGTTTTTAATTTTTTTTATTTTTTTTTATTTTCTCACCTGGCTGCTGGGACAGAGGTCTCTGTGCCCTAGCAGATTCCTGCTTTGTAGGACTGGCAAAGTGTTAACCAGGACTCTGTAATCAACACCAACATGATTTGTTGCCAAACATATAACTTAAATACAATACCGTTAATCTTTGCCTCTGAAGTTGGCAGGCTGAAAGTTAATGCAGGAAGGAATGTTTCAAATGCCCCTTTCCCTAGGAGAAAAGATTACATTGGCAACAGTTTTACCTATGGTATGATATAAAACTTTCCTATCAATCAGAAGTGTTATTGTTTTATAAAGTATTATAGCTCACTCAGGCACAGATGTTATTTACTGCCTTGAATTGATTCATGGATCACTGTACTATTCAAATTCTCTTTCTCTGCTCTTTTTGACCCCAGTTGCAGCTGAACTTCTGAATATGAAGGCTCATTGTGGTTCAGACTAATATTGATTTCTACTGCTCTTGTGAGGTGTATCTGCTTCCAAACTGAGTAGAATAAAGAAAGTTGTTTCTTAGGCCTGACTAATCTCTCAATACAACCATTCTCAAGACCATGATGAAAACCAGCTGGTTTTGTCTCCTGAGGTGCCTTGGCCAATATCTTCCCTTTTTTACCTTGGAGAAACTTTGGAGGATGAGGTTCAAAGACTGCCAATAGTTTGAGTTCTAGAAAATGCAAAAATAATATGGATTTAATATTGTACTTGTTAAAAGCAAAATTATGTTACACTAACATAATTCTGCATTTGAGAATGTAGTTGCTGCTCGTGCAAGTGATTTCTGAAAGAAAAATCAGGATGGTTTGAAATGTGTAGCAAAATGAGTGTTATTAAAAATCTGCTGAGTACTTGACTGTGTATGTGTTTTTTGCAGGAAGATGAGGTTTAAAGAAATCATAATGCTGTAAAGTTCATGATCTATCCTGTTGGTTTCCAGGCTCTTTCATTCATACATTTCATCATTCATCAGAATTTCTCATTTCTTTCAAATGTTCTGTAATTCCTAAGGGACTAGGAGGTACTGCCCTGGGTCACATTCCTGTTCATGCATAAGAATTTTCATTTCCCTGCAAATGTTCATAATTTGTTTATCAGAAGTTTTCTGGTTTTATTTAGAAAAAATTCTGGATATGTACTGTAGCAGATTGTTTTTTCTGATTCCATGAAATTTCACTGCATCTTCTTTCCTCAGATTCTTCTGAGGAAAATCTCTGGGTCTTTTCACTAACTGTGGCAACTTTTATATCTCAAGACCCTGTATCCCTCAGTCTTACTTGGCTTTCACAGTCACGCCAACATATTTCACAAGGTAGTTAAGGAATGATTTCTTTCTTTTTTACTTTAGAGTTACTTTATTCTTCTGAGGGAGCAAGGAGAAGAAACAAAGTGGAAGAGAATTGATAGCATTACACAAACCCTGAATACAAAACAGCTGCAATGTGTTCATGTGTTAGGGGAACTTGTGGCTTTATGAATTAACTGCTTTACCTAACCGCTGAAGCTGAATTACTACCTATGAGAAGTACTGACTAAGACTGTAAAAATCTGAGGTTTTTTGTCTGTAATGCTGTGAAATAGATGGTTGTGAATAAGGTTGGTGGTTATGAATAAGCTTATGAATTTACCTCTCTTTATTTCCCCTTCTGGGGCATTCAAAGATGACATGTTTAATTTCACTGGGTAGCTTCGTTAGGTATCTCAGGGAGCCAATCACTTCATTAGTGGTGCTGTGTGACATATATAATACCTAGTATATAGAAATGTGCTTGTCAATTTAGCAGAAATGGATCCAAGACCTTCCATTTTATTCCTTCCTATCTGTTAACCTGGCTTCTTTGTTCACCAGTCTAGGAAATACAAATGCAACAAGCCAGAATGCTGGTAGGGATCTAAGTCTGCATCAAATTAAAGTAATCTAATTATATTGCTGCTCAGGGAATTCAAGCCTAAATCCTGGTATTCCTGATTGATCAGTACAAGAGCATTGATCCAGAAGGCTCGAGTGCAGCAGCAGGAAAGCGATGTAGCAGCAGGGAGGCGAGTCCGTTTGTCTCTCGTGCCAGCGCTTCTCTGGACATATGGTAGGACATATGGCTTTGGCAGGACTGTGTGCCTGGGCTGGGGATAGGTGACGAGCTCTGGATGGGCAAGGTGGGCTGCAAACCTCACCTCTGATGGCTTTGTCTTACCCTACACCATCCCAGGGAGGGCTTCTTACCTTGAATTCATCAGTTGCTCTGTTTTTTGGCAAGTGAAGAGAGATGACTGCACAAAGGTGGCTGAGACCATCTCTGAGCTGATGCTGCAGGCTGCCTCTGCTGCCAGGAAGCTCCTCTGCCCACTGGGTGAAAAATTATTTTAACTGTCTTAAATGAACTTTATCCTACTTTTAAATACCTTTCAGTTTCATGTGTTTTTTTCAGCCTCTCCACAGAGTATGCTGCTTTGTAAACCTGGATTTCTGCTCACCTTAACCTCTCCCATTCCAATCTGGAGAGTCCCAGCCTTCCCAATCTCCTGCTAATGTGAATGCACAAATGTATGCTTTCAGCTGTATAGTTTTTAAATTGTAGCTTGCTGTGTAAGGTACATTAATTGAGCAGCATTTGCAGTGAGGGTTTGCTAGGAAATAAGCAGGAGTCAGACCATTATTTTTCACCTAAGAGAGTAAATGTCCTTGTAGAATGGTTTCTTTATGGATTTGTAAAGAATTAAAAAATGCTTTTAATGAAAGTTCTCAAGAGATTTCTGATGATGAAAAGATAACAGCACTGTGTGTTTGTGTTTCTTGAGTTGTTCTCAAAAATCTCCTGTGGCACTAGAGTTCTAGAAAAAGAAGAAACCAAACCCTAAAATTAAGAGAAATGGTTGGGTTTGATGTTAAACCATGCGGCATCTCTTTTATTTTCCCCAGCCCAGCTTTGCCACACAAGCATTGCATTCCTCAGATACTGGACATTAGGTTACTCTGCACAGGAAAAGCTAGGAAGCTTTCGTGGACATTTTCCCACCATCTGCTGAAGGCAGACAAACATGTGTGAGTGTGTCTCTGATTCACACCAGTTGGCCAGCTGGGGTTGAAGTGATTAGTTCTGTTTCAGTGTGAAGCATTCCTGCATTTTGGACAGGTTTACATCCATCTCACAACTAGGTTTTTTTTTGAGAATTGCATGATTTTGTCCTCGTGCTGTAAGATGACTCCCTTTTTTGTGTTAAGTTTATGTCCATTGTATTGTAATACCCAGATAGCTGGTGACTGTTTCTGGGTAGGCTGCATGAGGAGAGCTGGCAGGCCACTGGGACAGGGGTTTTGGCTGCTCTGAGCGAGGATCGTGTCGCAAGTCACATCTTCTCAACTTTTCTAGCAGTGTTTTGGAGCCATGAACTCTGGTCTTAGGAGCTACCATTGTAGCACAGTAGTTTTTACAATCATGTTTATCTAAGCAGATTAACAAGCATATTTCTAAATTTTGTATCCAACCCTTGTTTTTGTGCTCCTTTTCTATCTTAAACCATCTTCTGTCTCTACTTCCATTCTCTTTCTGTGTGCTTATTTCTCTTTCACGGTCTTTTTCTCAGTCAGTGACTTACTCAATTTTCCTGCCTTCCAAGTTTTTGTAATCAAACTTTCATCTCTGTTTCCTTATAATCTGGCAATTTATATTTCACATTCTGCAACTTTCCCAGAATATGTGTTTTCTAAACCTCTTTCCATGGCCTGTGCTTCTTTCACTGTTCACCAGTCTTGGATGCACTTATATCCTCTCATGTATATCGATAGTGCTTTTGATTTTCTAGTTCCAAATACTCTTGTTCTGCTCTGGTCCCCTGCTACGCCACTCAAATTCCCTCCAGTCTTATTCAGGAGCTCACACAGAAAGCCAATCCTTCTCCAATTTCTTCCCAGGAAAAGTGGGGAAGAGCAGAAAATGAATCCAATTTCTCCAGGAACCTCTGATACTGTGGACCTTTTAAGAAGGTGTCGCTTATGCCCCAAATAGAGAATCTTGCCCTGTACCTCACTTAGTCTTCAGGTGAAGCTTTTCCCAAACATGTTTGGCATAGGAAAATGTGATACACTTTTCCACAAAGACTTATTTTACATAATGGGATATGAAGGTAGGGTCTAGATGATTTGCATAGAAGTATAACAAAAAATTGAGAAAAAGCCTACTACTTTTTTTAATCCCTTGTTCTAAGGTAGGATAGAAATTATTCACAAACACAGATGAGTTTTATGTATTCATCACTGAGTAATCAAGTTTTAAAGTTGTTTTGCTCACATTTTTACTTTTTTTTTGGTGTTTCATCATAAAGATTCATCCATGAAAATCAGCTGCTCATTTCTGGAGACAGTGGCATGAGGGACAGACAAGGTTGCATAAGGCAGAAACTGTATTAACATTGTTTTTCTGAAAAACATTAAAGGGAAGTTGAGATACATCTATGTACATCTTCCCATTAATGTCAAATTTTTGTTGTTTTGTTGTTTGTGATTTTTTGTTTGTTTCTTATTTTGTTTTTTAAACAAGTTGTGGGCATGGTGGGTTTTAGGTGTAGGTTTTAGGGTCCTGCTGCCAGATGGAGCTTAAATGTGGGTCTGCAATGACTTCAATGAATGTTAGAAGGCTTTGAAACAGGGGAAAAAAAGGCAGGTTTTATTACACTATAAACTAGAATAACGGGCTGTTTAGGTAGAAGTCAAATGATATGGGGAGGTGTAAAAGAAATCAAGAGGTTCACATAGAAGTTGTTCCTTGATTGTTGTGTCTTGGTGAGTGGATTCATTCTCCCAGCCTTGATTCCAATTGTCCACTGACCCTGGTGGCAAATCCTTACCTTGAGATACGGTGTTTTCCCTTGTTTTTTGTTCCAGTTTTTAATAAGGATGTGAGAAGGGTTTTCTGGGCCTATCTAGGATTGGCTGCAGTGGCATCTGAGCAGTAATGAATTTTCCTAGAGTGCTTTCAGCCTCCTCTGACAGGAAGCTGAGAGACTGCTTGAATACAGGTGCTTAACCTCTAGGATCTCAGCTGCACATCCTTGACCTTTGCAGTAGGAAGGTCCCTAGTGCTGTGTGCTGGAAACAGGGAACTTCAGCACATCTCCCCAGGTGATGGTGATGAGCAGCATGGTCTTATGCCATGGGTATTTCACCAATGGACTTCTTTGGCCTTGAAACTGGCCACATTCTCTCTATTTCAGTCTCCAGCCCATCTTTTTAGGCACTTTATTACTCTGGGAAAAGGATAACATATCTAACTGTATTCCTTTGGGGGTTGGTTTATTTTCTTCAATCTTTCTTTACTCAACTCTTAAGCTTTTGAAAGGTGGTTTGTTTTCAGTGTGCAGTTACCATGACTTGATTGGGAAACACAGTTATGCCAAAGAACTGAACATTGAGAAAACTTAATATATTGAGGCAGCAAGAAATGAGAATGGAAACTTTCTTGTCTTCCTTGACTCAGCTTTCTATTTCAGTAGGAAACTGACAAAACAAAGTAGGGTGATAGCACTAGAAAATATGAAAACTAGTTGATTAAATTATAATTATTTTTGTAAAAAATTCTTTCTAATTATAGTTACAAATTGGAAAAGCATCTGGTGTCACAGCAGCAATAAAGGTGATACAAATCAAATAGAAAATTATAAAACTTGTCTGAGACTGGATCCTTTCTCTGTCAAATTCAGGCTGCTGCATGTATTTGCATAGGAGTATTTTATTCTTATTAAAATAATTGTGTGTTTAGCCATTTTCTTTTTGGTGCAGTGGCAGCCTTAAAGGCAGCTTTGCAATTGCAGATCAGTAGTGACTTTGTTCAAAAAAAATAATCTATTTTGTTGCACTTACTGGAGCAACAATACTGTAATGTGTTTTTTTGTCCAAAGCAGTCTGAGAAGTGCTTCATCATAGAATTGGTGAATTCAAAGGACAACTGAAGTATTGACTAAAGACTTCATTAAATTAACATAATTTTAAACTCTATCAAAAGGGTCTTAGTGTATATTTGAATCTTAAACTACTAGGGAAAAGCAATGTCTTTTTCTGATTACATTTCTATTTATTTTTCGGAAATTTGGAGGGAATAACTCTGTTTTTTATATGGCAAATACATCATATGGTTTATAAACACAAATACAACCTTTCCTATTCTGAAATGGTCTCATTGACTTTGGCATTTTACCTGCATGTTTTAAACTTCTGTGTACGTGGACAGAAGACTTTATGTTTTCAATTTAAATTTTACATTTTGAAAGAACAACAGGTAGCTTTCTTAGTTTTCCTTTAAAAGAAATAACAGCAACAAACCCCCAGTCTATAGGCAATTTTTCCTCTCTGATTTGTATTTGGAAAAGGGGAGAAAAAAGCACAGCGACATATTCAGTATATCAGTGTCTGATTACAAGATACTGGTGCATTGACACAGAATAAGAGGTCGTCTGTGTTTCTAGCCAGTTTCTGCCTCTCTTCTCTCAATTAAATGTACTAACATGGCAAAAAAACTTTGTGTCACTGACACATGCTTTAAAATCTTCATCTGGAGGCTTGTTCTTATTTCATTAATTTTCCCTTAGGTAGCAGTGCCTAATTATAAGCTGCATTAAAGCTTATATAAAAGAGGAGAAATCAGATGCAGAAAAAATCAAATTTTCTTTTTATTTTATAGGCTTTCTGGGGGCAACATTTGAACTAAACTAACTGTAATGACAATTTTAAAAATGTCTCTGACTTCAGGGATCTTTTTGAACCACAGGAACTGGACAAATTAAATTTGAAAGGACCTTGGCAATTAGCATATTGTCTTCTGCTCATGTTAGAAAATAGACCGTTAATTACAGATGTTTCAGCTTGTGGTTTTAAGTCAGATGAGAGATGTGGCTTATGCCTCATGATAGACTTTTTTTTATCCCCTTCTCTAGTAACCTAATGAGGACAATAAGCAGTCCAGGGACAGGGTGGTAAGTTGGTGAGGTGACCTGGATGTAAATGTCATGCTTACAGTATTGGATCAAAAATGGATTGTTGGTGTGGGAGGTGTTTTGCCCTGTGGTGGCTTCCTTGCAGTGGCCTCTCTTCTCTTCTCCAGAAAGGTTTGAAAAGCAAGGGTAGGCTAGCATTGAGCAATTAGGATAAGTAAAAATCTGCATATTCCAGTGACTTTTAAGAAAGCCTGAAAAGGGTAATTGTGGATTATTTCCCCTTACTGAAAACTTTGTCCTTTTTTGAGTTGTTTTTGTTATAATAGCTTTTGGGCACAAGAGTTGCCAGGTGGGTGTAGCAGTTTTACTGCCCTGCTTATTTCCAGCCTCAAAAGTAGCAGAGCTTTGATACTGTTGTCTACAGATTTAGAGATGAACCCCAAATTCTTTGAGACAAGGGATTTACTGACAGCTATTTCAGCCTGGGTTTGTGTAGAAAATTTAAAATAACATGAATGAGGGTGGTAAAGAATGTAGGCTCAAAAGCTTTCTGCATCCTACTGGCATTCTTTCACAAACTCTTGTCCTCCCAAACTCTCTGGAAACCAAAATTAAAGCTGTTAATCTGTACACATTTATTGAACAACTTGCCTCACCCAAAGGTTCTTTCTCAGGAGACACACTTGACTTTTCCTTCCTGCAGTACGGCTGTTTGCAAGGCCAGCAGTTCACTGGATGCTGACTATGGATTTCACTTGGCCTATAAACTATATTTTGCACCCACAGAGCAGAAATCTGTGCACCTTCTGCACCTGTAGTACTGCCAGCTTTCAGCAGCAAAGACATTGGTTTAAAAAAAGCCAAAATGCGGCCATGAAAGAGGATTTTGTGTTTTTGTACCTTTAGTGCATAATATTCTCCTCTACCCTTCAAACTTCAAGGGAAGTCTCCAGTGAGTGACATATGGCTGATAGAAAATGTGTGCATGAGCCATATTAATAGAAATGTTTGTGGCTGAACAACATTAGTACAAACCTTGCTTGTTGCAATCCTGGGAGACAATGATAATGCTTGTTATGAAATCTGGAAGTGACAAATTAGCCATTAGGATTTTACAGCCAACTTTTTTATTAAATGTTTGATGCAGCATTTAATCAAAAATGCTCAAATGTTAAGCAAAAAACTGCTCAAATGTTTGAGCCTCAGAAATCGATGTACTAAGGGTGTAATGTTACTGTTGTCTTGGGCCACCTGAGAATCTTACTCCCAGGGGGGCAAGAAAATATTAAATATCATCTAATTACATGCAGCATCTTAAAAGGATGCTTAGAACATGGTTATATACTCCTAATTTTGCTCAGTTTGAGGGACAGTTATGGCCTGATCCCTGAGAAAGCAACTGGGTTTATTTAGGAGACAAAAAAAGTGGGGAATATCAAGGTAAAGCTGAAGGGCTGTTAGGGCATGGAGGAGGATACTGAGCACCAGTTTTGTGGTTGGATCAGAAAAATCAAGAGTCAGAGCTCTTCTTCACCCCTGTGTTGTCCCTTTGGGCTGGGCAGGGCTGGGGACAGCACAGGCTGAACTGTGCTCTGCTGACCACTGAATGCAGAACAATGTGGATATTTAAAGCTGCCATGCTCAACAGTGGCCACAAACATGTGGTTTCAAAATCCTGGTTCCTCTGGTCCTGGTGGAGATCCAGTGGTGATTTTATGACTTCTTTAGTTTCTTACTTTTGGTGTGTGAGAAGCTGTTCAAGCTGGTGGTTATGGAAAAACCTTGAAGTTCCCAAGTATTAAATAACATCTCTCTTCTTCTCCCTGAAGGAAACATGGGATAGAGGGCTCAGGGGTAATTCTGGATCTGTAAAATTGTATTGGAACAAATGAAGTGCCTCTCAAGTGCCAAACAAATAGGTATATATTGATGTCATCTAATTTTAGGCTAATAGAATATGTTTGCTGCTCAAAACCCATTTCATTTTCTTATATCTGCACATTCAAAATAGGTCTGACTTCAATCTGTTCTTGACTTTAAAAAATTGTGTTTGGACATCAAAAAATGGATTAACAATTCCATTATCCTTGTGTACTACAATTTCAGGTTTATCTGCATCGATAGAGAAGTCTTCTAGGAATAATTTATGTTAACTGGAAAAAGTCTATTGTTACTTGCAAAGTCTATGTAGAAAGTTGCACAGTTGCTAATAATCTGGGATTTCCCCAGTGCATATTTTTTCCTTGCTTAGAGTATTTGCAATTAGAAGTCTCCATCTCAATGGGATAATTAAAAAATAATTTACCACTTGGAAAGAATAGGTCTCTTCAGGCAAACTGCACTGCTATTGGTTAATTATTACTAATTTTTGGTTATCTGATATGGTTCTTCCTGACCTGACATCTGCATGATGTAGAAGCTAATGAGAATAGAAATTAAGCCTGGTAGTTGACATGTCCTCTAGTCAATTTGAGAGACTAACATGGAAAGAGATTAAAAATAAAATTGTCAAAGTGGGACTTCAGCATTACTGGCAACTTTATGTGATGGACCAAATTTTTATATAGATGGATAGAAATGTGGAGAGAGAAAGACACACATATGATTTAGCAACCTACAGTTGATTTTTGTCCTGCTAGCTGAAATACTGACCACAAAAGATGAATATAGCCATATACTCTGGGTAGCCATAACACCTGGTTATTGTGGGACTTGCCATAAAATCAAAATTTTATTCTTTCTTTGCAGTAAATTAAGTTTTTACTTTAGTAGCTCTTAAGGATATACGTCCATTGCGTATCATCCTGTCTTTTACATTTTTAATATATCTGAGTATCATTTCCATTTATAAACTGCACCGTTGTCACTCTCCTTTTGCTCTACCTGGTTGGAGAGGTGAGGCCCTGCTGCCACTTGTGTGAGTCACTTCTTTTGCACCTCTCTGGTTCTTGCCTAATGTTACACACAGCGGATTTTCTACACCTCTCCTGGCCACAAAATGTTTATTTTTATGTCAAGGCTGGAACTATTAAAGGGGCTTATTTTGAGACATGGTGGGACGTGGACACTCTGGGATGTCACAGTGTTTAGTCATAGAACCATAGAATGGGTTGGGTCGGAAGGGACCTTAAAGGTCATCTGCTATGAGCAGGGATACCTCCCACTAGAGCAGGTTGCTCAGAGCCCCATCAGCTGACCTTGAGCACTTCCAGAGATGGGATGTCCACAACTTCCAGAGATGGGATGTCCACAACTTCCAGAGATGGGATGTCCACAACTTCCCTGGGCAGCCAGTGCCTCGCCATCGTCACAGGGAAAACTTCCTTCCCTGTGTCTAATCTAACCCTTCCCTCTGGCAGTTTAAGCCATTTCCTCTTGTCCAATCACACTCTGTGCCATGTCAAAAGTCCCTCTCCAGCTCTCTTGTAGCCCCTTTAAGATAGTGGAATGTGCTCAGAAGTCTCAGTTTTACCTCCTCTTCTCCAGACTGAATAACCCCAACTGTCTCAGCCTGTCCTGAGGATAGGTGCTCCAGCCCCCTGATCATACTTGTGACCTTCTCTGGATTTGCTCCAAAAGAATATTTCATATTTCAAAATACTCTGTCTTTTAGCATCATGAAAAGTAGCACATAAATTTGGACAAAAGAAGAAGACAATCCTTCAGTTGGTAATGCAAATGAAAACTGGATTATAGGCACGGAGAGGTGTAAATAATGGCATGTAATAAACTGTGATTATTTTAAAGCAAATAAAAGTGAGATACATGACAGTACCATTATGGAAATACTAATCTGATGTTCACTTTGGGTATTGCAGCTCTTATACAGTGGTAAAAGGTTGTTCTATTTGGATAAGACCAAGTTATTACAATTAGCTGTGGACATGTCAGAGACAAAAGGCCACCTAACACATTTTGGAGGTAGTTAACCTGTATGGTCATGATCTTTATTGATCCAGATGCATGATTCCATTTTTAAAATATTCTCCATTTTGCTTTTGTTGACAGCAGAGGAATAGTATAATGTTACACTTTGAATTTTTCTTTGTGAGAAAATAGCTGTATCCCAAATGAGAGATTTATTATGATAAACGAGCAAAATCTGCTCCCATCTCAAAAACAAAACATTTTTTTTATTCAGAAGGCACACAGCTCATGAAATATGACGACAGATGCAAACAAGCGAGTTACAAAGCCTTTACAATAAGATTGCAGCAGAACTTTTAAAAAAGGGGGAGTGCAGCATATGAGCTGAAGCCATCTGTCTCTGTTACTGAGCATTCCTTCCCTTGGAGAGCATAATTATGGGTCCGGCTTTTCTGTTGCTGGATTTTTATACAAAATTGTCCCTAAGAAAAATAGAATTGATCCAGAATAAGGTGAAATTGACTGCTACTCTATATTCCTTGGACTGTGGCCACAGAGTTATAATTTGCATTACAGTTCTACATCTCTGCAGTGGCACTTGGGGAGAATAGTAGAATCTGTGGTGGTAGCTTACTGACCTTGTGTCTTGTCATTTAAAAAATCTTTATCAATAACAGAATTTATTATGTTGGAACAATTTTTTTTAGGGGTGACAGGTAAATTCTCAGTATGCTGCTTTAAGTGATAAATTGCTTTTGGGCTTGCTAAAGATTAATTATATATTTTAAATAAAATTGAAGCAGCATCTTAATTGTATTTCTTATAAGGTGGAGATTGAGCAAATTTTAATATTTAGATTCGAATTCTGGAATGTATTCTTTAATCTGTTTTCAGATAAAATATTACTGTTTTGAATAATGCACACTAGTATATATGAACCAATCAAATTAGCCATCTCTTGTTTCATTTAGTCATAAATGACTTAAATAAAAATAGTTCTAAGCCTTTGTATTGTAGTAGAGCTGCATCAGGTCATTTTCACTTGGACCACAGCTGACTTACAGTCCTGTTCTGAAGTTAAGACAGGTGGTGTAGAAAAATTTAGCACTACTCTGTGCAAGCTATTTTATTGCTTATGTAATTTCACATATTTAAGAAATGAGGTTTCTAAAATAAATACAATGTGCAACAGAATCATCTCTGGTGGAAATAAGATTACTTTTATCTTCTCATATTGGCTGTGAACTTTGTTTCATGATGGAGATGGTGTCAGGTATGGAAGTGGTACTGAGATGTGTCTTGGCACAAGAAGTAATAATGCAGCTAAGGGAAACATTAGGAGGAATGAATTACAATGATCTTTAAATGCTTTTTGCTTGGAGAACTTGAGAACATTCAGCATGTTATTTAAAAAATAGAGAAGTTGGTTTGTATTTTATATGTACCTATTCCCTCTGAATAACTGTCATTTATCTTACAGAGGCACATCCCTCTCCTGCTGGCCATATGCAGGTTGCACCCTGTTGTGGTTTGCTATTCCTGAAGTTTAATGGGATGCTCATGAGAATCCTGCTCCTTTGAAATAATAATATATATCTTCTTAAATTCTTGGCAAGCATTTTAGGAAGGTCAGATTTGCCATCAGTTAGCTTAGCAGCTTTTTACCAACTTACAGTCATGTAGCCTCTGTGCATGTGGTTGCTGCTTTCCCTGCTGGGCTAGAGGAAAAGCAAGCCCAAGGAGATGAGGGAGGAAGGAGAATGGGGGCCCCCTAAAATATAAATTAACTCCCAATTGTTTCAGATCCAGTATCAGGCACTTCCTGACTTCAGGTGGCCAAGTATCTTTTTATTGGTGGTAAGGAAAATCTCTCTCCCTGTACACTCAGAATCCGTTGGCTCTATGAAATCTAGAGTAGTCTTCAGTCTGTATTTTAAACACTTGCACAAAGGTTTGACTCTGAAATGGCTTCCAAGCTCTGTTTCTGTCCAGTCCCTCCTTTGGTCTTGCTTTAACTAGGTTCAGTGTTGACGTCCTTGTTCCCTTATAGTGGACAGGCAGATGTCAGTGACCTGCAGCCTTCCTTTTCCGAAAGGGTTGTGATGCTTTGGGTAACATCTGATTTTCTGTTCTCTTCCAGTCTTCCAGTAGCAGATGCTTATTTTAAAAACAAATATTAATACATTAGTATGCAATGCTCAGAGCGGCAATTTGAGAACACAGTTAATATGATTTTCCTGTTCTGTAACACTTGTTTTCCTTGTATGCAAACTCTGGTGGAGCAATTGTGACAGTCTTCTCAGCTGAAGTTTGAATATTAATTTTGTATTGGCTATAGGGGCTGGTATCAGTGTAGACTTTAATGAGGCTGGCACTCAAAAGCATTCATGTGTAACTGGTGCTGTCTTGAGAGAAGATGAAAACACTCTCTAGACACCAAGGGGCAGCTGAAGTCGAGGAGCAGCTTACCAGCTTTTATTGTTTCCTCGACTGTCTCTTCTGCTTGGTTTTTCTCAGTTGATGTTATACATGAATGTGCAGGACTTCTTGCATTCTCTAGCTAAGATTTTCTTATCAATTTACCACTTTGTCTTTTTTTTTAAAGGCCAAGACTAAACAATTTCTGAATCGAGTGTCAGGCAGTCCCTGAGATGAGAGAATTTGGAAAACAAATGCTATTAGGGAATGGAGCATAATTGTTATGTAGCTTCTGCG
Source organism: Lonchura striata (assembly GCF_050655825.1). Taxonomy (NCBI): domain Eukaryota; kingdom Metazoa; phylum Chordata; class Aves; order Passeriformes; family Estrildidae; genus Lonchura; species Lonchura striata. The sequence goes on from NC_140705.1 coordinate 110,643,766, forward strand.
TGCTGAGAGAAAACAAAATCTTCTCTATGTAAGACAAGTCAGTGAGGATGTTTGGACACCCTACCACATTCCATGCAGGGAATGAATTGTTTGAGATGACGGTTATTGTGGTTTTGCACACTTTCTGTGTTGCACAATTTCTGTCTGGTGTTCAGTTAACTTAGAAGAGAAATTGTTGCTTAGCAGTGAGTTGCATTCTTTATAAGTAAGTTTAATCCTTTGGTGTGAGTTTTTCAAACAGGTTTTTATTTATCTTGAAGGTATATAGCTATTAATATTCACAAATGTTCTTAAAAAAGAAACACCAAAAACCCCTCACACTTATAAGTAAATGGCTTGTCCAGAGTGACCAAAAGTAAGTGGTAAAACCCAGTCTTCCAGTACTGTTCTTAAAGGATCTTTAGCAGAATTTGGCCAAGATGCTTTCAGTCTTGGAGCTATAACTTTAAGTGCATTAGTAGGCTTTTTTTTTTTTTTTTTTTTTTAAGAGGATTAATTGGACAGATTTTCAATCTAGCCTGTTAAGGAAACTGGGGCAAGTTCTATTTGCTTTCTGCCATCAGTAATTCCTAGTGGTTACTGGAGCTGATTAACTGGAGAGAAGCACTAAAAAGTAAAATAACTGAGTCATAGCAAAATGTGTGTGCTCTGTGGGCAAATGCAGTGAAAACTGTTTGGGGCACATTTGAGTGGGAAAAGGACAGTACTTGCATGGTGTTGTCAACGCATTTCCTACGTGGCATTTGGTGAAGCTGATTCTTAACTCTGCTGAAGCTGTAGTGATGCTGTGGTTGGCTATGGCAGTGCTTGGGAGAAAACTGAAGACTTGAATTCTTCAGAAATCTGTGAAAGGATTCTCAGTTTGAGAAACATAGATTGAAGGATTTTCTGCATGTTTTGGTGTGTGTATTGATTTCCTGCTCTGCACTTAAAATATGATATATGAGGTAATTTCCTAGTTACATGGGGTATTGGACTAAATCCAGAGGGGGTCAGATGACTGCCAGCGGAGCAGAGCTGGTGTGTACTGTAACATGTGTCTTGTTCTGTGCAGAGACAGGCAGGTAAGCGATCTAGTGGAGTGACTTAGGAGAAGAGGGGTCGAGGGAGTGGATTAAAACCAGCAGCTCTGCTTCTAACTTGTGCCACTTGGGGCAAATCAATTCAACTTGGAGTGAAATACTGCTTTCATTAATTCAGACTTAAACTTCTATTCGTTTCAGTAGAATGTGTTTTCCTCCTCTGCAGTTTCTTGTCTTTCCTTTCAGATATAAGACACAGGTGGGGAAAAAAAACCGGTATCATATTGAATATCATCAATGTTATTACAATGCTGCCAACAGAGAAGCAAGCAAGTAAAACCTATTGCTGCATGTATTATAGGTTTTCCTTATACTGATGCTTTCCTTGGTTATTGAACAAGTTTGCATCTTCTCATTTCCATATTTTAAAATCTGTTGTTTTAATGACATTTTATTGACTTGATACATTTTAAAACATATGGCTTCTGCCAAATTTGCCTGTGGTGTTTGTGCATCCAACATTATTGTGCTTGAGTGACTCTTTGGTCCACTGGAAAAAACCCCACCCAGCAATTGAAATGGTCTTAGGAAATACAAGTAGAAAACTACTTAATGCTGTAAATATATTATTTATCTTGCCAACCAGCAGAAAAAGTCCATTTCAATACACTGTAATCTCTACAATTATTTCCAGATTATGACATGATAAACAATTGTCTTGAGTGCCACAAATTCAAGCATACCCAATAAATGGCTATTGAAGATGGTGGTGAATAATTGCTGGTGGTGAAGGGTGGACTTTTCCCCTAAATCTTAGAGTAGCTTATATGAATTTATAAATAAAGCTCTTCCTTCCCTGCTCTCTTCCCAGCCTGCAGTGCAGTCTGTGCAAGTCCAGTTGGTCTTTCTTCTGCTGTTACATGTCTGTTTTTAGGCCGTAGCTGGAGTTTACAGCATGCAAAAGTGCTTTTAATTTTTCACAGAGTTGGAAGAACAGGTAGAAAGGAGAAGTTTCAGGTACCAGTCTTGAAGTTTTTAGAGTGAAAAGAAAGATAATTATTACCAAGGAATGAAGCCACTGTTTAATTTTCCATAATCTGATTACTTTCAGTCACTACTAGGTATGGCCTGATTTAAACAAGCCACATAGTATTGAGTAATTATGTATAGGATTCTTCAGGATATGCTAAACATTAATTGTCATATTTGGAATGAAACAATGGGATCATTGCTTGTACACCAGAGAAGAATGCCAGCAGTTTGTATTTCAACATGAGAATATGCTGGGAATTGGTCCATTGCTAATGAAGGAAGTGGGCAGAATTTTAGTTTTAATAAAAGGCTCCTAAGGACCTTCTCTCACGTCTTGGCTTTTTCAAATTCAAAGAAAATCTTCTTTGCTAAGAATATTTGTTTGAACTTAATCTTATTTTTAACATAAAGTTAAAATCAACACATTTCTAACAAAAGGTAGAATGCAGTGTCCTTATATATTTCATTATAATTAATTGTATTATAGCTGAGATGTGTGTTTATTTCAGAGACTGAGTATGTGACAAGGAGGAAAAATAGTGTCCAATAAACTTCTTAGAAGGCAGAACAAGGTCTCATCCCCTGCCTCTTTTTTCCAGCACACTTTCTGTGGTTCATTAAGGCAGCTGCTTTCCTATAATCATGGCTATACAGAAAAACAGAAGCAGCTTCAAATGCCTCTGGGCAAAAGCAAAGCTGTGAATTCTGTAGATTATTGAGACCCTTAGTTAGAGACCCACCACTTTCTCACTTTGTTGGTTGTAGATATTTGAGTAAAGAAGAAATGATTATTTAATATGCACATGTGGCTGTTGTGCACGCTGTGGTCTCTGTCCATGAGCTCACTGCAGCTGGCTGCTGCAAAGACACCTCCACCACATGTGGCACCACCTGAGTCTGAGTTCGGAACTGAGGTTTCTGTAAAGGGCTTTCAGGGAAGAAAATGTTTTATTTCCAAGTGCTTCTTGGGAGTACTATCTCCTAAGGAGCACTGTGCTGAAAATCTATGTGGTGGCTGTAACTCTCATCTTGGAAAAAGGTTTAAAGTATTCCCCCATTCCTAGTGCTGTTTAAATGGTTTTTGCCTTCAACTGTGTCATCTGGAGAGAAAATATGTGTAAGTATGTCTTACTATACTCTGTGACAAAAGTATAAAAGTACATCCTATTCAGGTGAGGTTTTCTATATTTTAGTTGTAGGGGAATGAAATTAGTGGCATTGTATTTTTTTCTAACTTAAAGATTAATCTCTTTAAATTGATAAAGTACTACTTCAGAGAGAAGAGCCTGGTATTTTTGAATCCAAGTCCTTAGTTTTGGAGCTGTGTTTTATGTAAGTATTCTTCATTTCAGACAATGACTATCATATAGCCATCTATTGGACTAAGTGTGCAGCAATCCTGTGCAATGCTGGAGTTCTTTGATGTGTGAGATTTAAGAATAAGAGATTAACCTCACTCTCTGGTAGATGAAGAGATTTATTTTTCATCTTTTTATGAAACCTCACCAGAAGCCATTAATGTCTATTGAAACCATCCTATTTACTTCAATGGGATTGAATGAGGAACATGGTTTTTGTGGTCCGGTGTTTAAAAGAAAACCCAAAACAACAAAAACTTTACTGCAAAGTCATAATTGCATCCATATGAGTTTCTCAAAGTGGTTATGAAGCAGCTGATGGAAACTCCTTAACATGACCAAATTCAGCATGCCACTTGTTTCTGTGTGTGGGAAAATCCGACACAATCTGGAGGTAATTAGTCTGGAACCAGCAGCAGCAGCACTCCCTGAGCAGTCCTTTTAAAATTAGTTGCAAATAAAAAGGTAGACCATCCCTAATAATAGGTGCATTGTCTGTTGTGTGTTGTGGAAGGTGTTTTTATCAGTAACATGACTTACATTTTTTAAAATGTGTTTTTGACTTGTGTCATGCTGTATGTGCAGTATACTGTAAGAGTGGTTGTCTTCCTATAGTTCAGTTTTTTCTGTTATTCTGTGCATTACAGAGTGTTCTGTGCCAAAACCTTTTTTTTTTTAACAGCTGGGACAATAGATTGAAATTTCTAAGCAATACTAGTTTGGTGATGTAAGCACAGGAGCCTTTGCTATGGACAATTTTCTGTACTCTGGCTGGGTCCTCTTGTGTATTGGTACTGAGGAAGTAAGACCTTTGAGTAAAATACTTAAGAATAAAACTAAGAAGAAATCCATTTAAACAGAGAAATGGAGATTAGTGCACATATGATGTTTAGCATTGGGTTTATTCCTAGTGGTGCTGCTCTGCCTGTGATGATTCATTCCCAAGTGCAGCCATCTCAGGGCAGAGCATCATCCTTCCTCTGATGGTGTTCAGTAGCAGCTGTTTAAGGAAGACAATAAAAAAAGACAAAAAGCTAGTAAAAGCCCACCAGAATTATATTCCCATCTTCAAAAATGGGTTATAAATGTATCTCCCCAATTTAAGTGGAATTACTTGTGCTGTTTCAAGTAAGGGAAATACAAGGCAGTGTGGCCCTTAATCTTTTCTTCCATGAGGTCAGTGCTGAACTACTGAGCTATTACTGCTTGACCAGAGACCCTGAAAAAATGGGATGGAGCAAAATAGAGAAGAAACTAAAAAACTTGAAGATCTGATTTTTTTTGAGAGGCAGCATGTACAAGTATGGAAGCATTCTTTAGTATACCTTTTAAAACAGCAATAGTACACAGGAAGTGTTTTTCTTAATGTGAAATGGGAAGAGGAAACAAAAGAGGAATTTCAGAAAAATGTACTGATTGAAAACCAGCATGACATAATATACTCTTTAGCTTCTGAAACAGAGAAACAAAATGAACTTTTTCAATTCTGTTATGACTAACTGAACTGTAATGCAATATAGTAAATCTCTCAGTATTATGTAATAAAATTAGTCAAAAGATGACAAAAGCATAAACCATACATTAATGAAAAAGCCTTGCAGGACTTGTATTTAAATTGGATTGTGCCTGTTTGATTTATGGTGGTGTGTAAGTACAATTGGCTCAAGTGTTTGTGGAAGCATGGACAGTAGCCTCTTATTCTATGTTTACTGTTCCTTTTCACTGGTTGCCTTTTTTTATCATTTGGAAATACATTACGAAATATTACAGCAGCATTGTCATTTATAGGTGGTGGGAATAGATAAGTCTGTTGTGCAGTCTGAGAATATAATTAGGAAGAAGCAAAAAGCCTTATTTTACTGCAGCATGGTAAATGGTAGAATTGCTAGATTGTGTTGAGCTCACTTGGCTCAGCTTAGATGCACATAAAACCCATCAGCAGCAAGCTTTTCACTCAAGCAGTATCAATGCATTTTAAGAGGAAGCACTCCCTTGGTTTCATTTAGATTGCAGGCCAGCTCTGCATGTGTTGATATTTCAGATAGAAAAATATATTCAAATACCTTTTTTTTTTTTTCCCAACATAATTTGTATGGTACCTCTAATGATGCTGTGAGTTTAAGGATGGTGGTGACTCTTTATTCGTGCATGACATGCATAAGCCTGAAAGCTGTGCAGACCCTGTTAGCAGCTTTTAAAACAGCCTTCTGAATCAGTTATGGAGATGAATATCTAATTTATAGCTGTGAAAAAGGAGAGGAAACAGAGGTGGTTCTTCAAGTTCCAAATCAATTCCTTTCTTTCTGTCTGAGCCTTATTTCTGCTCCCTGCTCCTCTCTGCTGATGGGAAGCACCCCTTGATGCTTTATCAGTATATTGTTTTCAGCTGCAGCATGCAAACACTGCCAGTGTTTTCCTATCGAAAGACACTAGAGCATAGCTCTTCCTTGTTTCCATTCAACACCAAGATGTATTTGAAACGTCTGTCTTGAACAAAAAAATGCACAGATATGGGAAGCTGCTCTCTAACACAAGTTGTAAATAAAGTAGCATAATGCTGTGGGAAGGAATAAAGAAATGCATTAAAATTGAGCTTTTCTTTGTAAAATGAAGTCAGTTTAAATGAGATAAAGAAAGGAATTGAATATAAGCAAACATGATGCTAAGTGCTCTGGAATGAAATAGCATGGACTAGGGGCTCAGATATGTTCCTGCTTTCACAATCCTGTTTGCTTCCAGCACTGTTCCTGGGTTGATTCCTGCCTTGCACTCCGGCCAGCCAGGAGGCTCTGTGCTGTAGTAACCGAGGGATTAGGACTGCACCCTTTTCCCTGGTGGTGTGGGAGGTCTGTCATCACATTGTCTGTTGTGGAAAGCACATCTCTCCTGTCTCTAGGGCTGCATCTTCTACGGAGCAAATCTCTGACTGGCTGTTGGGCGCTCTCAGGCCTGCAGGAGGTGGGGATCCTGTGTCCCAGCTGGTTGGTGTGGTGTGATGTGCTGGATGGCATGGCATGGAACAGTAGGGTGTGCCACTCAGCATGGCTGATGTGCCAGTTGGTGTGGTTTGGTGTGCTGGACAGCATGCCCTGGCACAGCCTGTCCTCGTGTCACCTGCCACCTGCAAGGCGTTACCTGAGTGGGAGCGGGTGGGAGGCAGCATCTGTCTGACAAGGCTTTCTTGAGTGCTGCGGGGATGAGGTAACGTTGCAGGATTTAATGGGATGCACGTGACTCGACTCGCTGATACCAATACTCTGATTTATGTGCTGATGGATCTGACAGGCACCCTGTCTCCTCTGAGCCCTCCAGCCCGGCCTGCGTTATGGAGATGCAACGAGGTAACGCTCATCCCGTTGTGCTTTCAGTCCACCCACACGCACCATATGCATAATTTTTGCATAAAGGATGACTGTGGGGATATATATCTCAATTTAAGACTGTTGCATGTACTCTTTATTTTTCACATATGACTGTTTAGCGATATAATTTATCTAACTAAAACTAGTTGTTGAACACCCAAGCAAAGCTAATGGTTGCATTGATGGAATGCATCATGTGCTTATTTAACAAGAATCCTGATATCTGCCATCTTAGTTTTCTGTTTCTCAGTTCCACTGGATATCTTGTGTTTGCTTTTACAGCAAACATAATGCTTTTACAGGAATTAATTACAGGAATTAATTAAATACATAAATGCTTTTACAGGTATTTTTGATAAATATGAGGATATCCTTTGCATTCCAAGTTAAAGATAATGGTCGGCTTTTCAGAAGGGCTCATTGTTGTGTGACTTCCATTTAAGCTGGTGGTGAATCCTTCGTTAATATCAAAACTAGTACAGTTAAGGGAGCACACAAGCAGTTTTGGAAATGATGTTCTAAGAAGTTGCAGGACTGACAGGATAACAAGCTCATTGCTTCTGTTACAATGCTAGAATTTGGCTATTTGCATAATACAGAGCAGTAACAATTCAATTTACAATTCATGAATAAGCATTTCAAATAGTGGTTTCAGACACGACTGAAGTTTGCGAATGCTTCTCAAATAAATTGAAGGTTTTGAGCACATTTTGTTTATATTGGGAAGTTGAAATTATACTCAGATGCCCAAGCCTGAAAAGAGAATGTAATTTGGTGTTCCTGTGTAAATGCTTCCTGAACAAGGGGAAACACTGATACAATTGGGTGTTTAGTTGTGCATGTAATAGATACTAACTTGGTCATTCTGTACTTGCATTGTAAACTTGCTGGTTTTGTTAATTGGTTGGCTATAAAGAGAAAAGGCCATTTAGAGGGACTCAGGATAAACTTTTTTTAGTTTTTTAATCAATATTTACGGGTAGTGCTAGTACCAAAGGAGCCCTGCTTGTTTTACAGCTGTGATAAACCCTGCTAGGTTTGAAAAGACCTTCTGTTTAGTTGTGTGCTTCTTGTAGCTGAACAATTTTGCTGGAGTTTTCCCCCTGCTCACTGTGCTGGTCTTTCGGTTTAAAGTGTGATAAATCACAGGGTGGGGCCTGGGAAGCGTTTGGTGGTGGTGATCCTGGGCTGCAAGAACGTGTCTCCCAGCCACAGGATTGTGGTGTTCTTCGATGCCAGGGGAGCTGTGTGAAGATGAATGTAGGAGTAGTGGCAGATGTGCTGACTGAAGAGCTGCATCAGGAGATGCAGAGCTGAGAGAGAGATAGACAGCAAAGTCTGATATCTGTGATAAACATGATAAAAATTTGCTGAGGAGCAGCTTGGATTACAAAGAACTTTCTGCCTCTTTCATGTCTCACAATAATTAAATGGTCCATTTTTATTCAACTTGTTTCAAATGGGGTTCTAATTAAGCAATAACTAATGAAATATGAGATTAAGCATCAGCAGATCTCTGGTGGGCAGAGACGTGCCCAGGGCAAAGTTTAAAACAGTTTTGTAAAAGTTGTGTTTGAAACAAAGCAAAAATATTTATTACTGAAGCAGAAGTCAGATTCTGTGAGTGTAAACGCAGATTGAATTAATTTTCTTAGTGTTATGTAGAACTGAAAGAACATAAAATTTAATATGTATTCCTTTTAATGTGGTTGCGATATCATCACCGCAAATTTAAAAAAAATGGGTTTGTAACCAGATAAGACGATGCTATCATGCACTTCTAATTTTAATTAAGGTTCAACCTATTGCAGGGATATATATTTAAAGAATTAATTAAAATGCTGTTCACTGTATAAGAGATATCAGTATAGGAAATTAGCTAATTGCAGTATCACAGGGGATCTGTGCTTTGCAAGCTGTTTCGTGATGAAAGCATCTTCATGCGGATGAGAGGGACATCTTGGGGGGAACTAGGAGACGATGACAATGACCTTCTTTCTGGGTTAGTTGGAGTAAAAGTGGTCACTGGGCTTGCTGCATCTGTGCAAGTCAAACAGCGTTAGTTCAGTTTTTGTTTTTCTTTGGGGTGGGTGGCTGGCACAAATGCTCACAATACTTGAGATAATTTGACATAATTTGATTGCATCATGGTAATCCTGTCTCCTGCAAAAAGGGCTTTTGAGATGGTTAAGATATCTTTAAAGAGTTGGAGTCTTTCAATGCTGTCATTCGTGATAACCTTTTTATCGCTGCAAGTTTAAGCGAAGGTACTGCTGGAGCTCCTCAAAGATCAAATCGTGCTTTATTTAATATTTTCATTAGCAGCCTTTACAGAAGAATTAAAAGCTTGCTAAATAAATTTGCCAACTCCAAAGCTGAGAGACATTGGCAAGGCGGGGGAGGACTGGATTATTAAGTGAGAAGAATTGCTTTCCTCTGCCATTAATTGGTTTCAGGAGAATGTTGTGTGCTTAAGGATGGATGATATGAATTCCTTCTGAAAGCTCAATGTCACCATTTGGGAGCAGTAAAGAATGAAGGTGTCCTATCTGTACTTAGGAAGATGAGTTTAAACAGCCTTGACACAGGTCAAGGAAGGGAAATTAGGATAGTGGTGGAAGGATCAGCCAGCATTTTACCAGTGGCCTGGAAGAGCTTGGCTTCAGCCTAGAAAAAGATAAGCTGAGGGGAACTAGGATTGTTTTCCATACGTTTATGGTAGGAAAAAGTCCCAAGCATACCACAATTATTTAAGCTAAAGGATGGCTTTAGAAGGCTGCATGGGGTGTGAATCGGGACTCCCACTTCATCTGGCAGGCAGGTGATTTCTCACCCTTTTTGGTACTTCCATGGGCAGGGTGCCTTGAGCATTTGCTAGTTTTGGCAAACTCCAAGGTGAAGTGTTGGAAGTGTCTCCCCCACAGAACACTTATTGGGAGATTGCTTTAAATGATTTATTTGAAAAGAAAGAACAAAGCTTCTAAGGAGAAGTACTTAAAAAGGGAACTTAATGCATAGACAGCCCTGTCTTTAAGAATTTAGCGCTGCTCTTGGTGGGTGTGTGGATGCGCCAGACGTCTTCCAACACCTCTGAGTAGGTGCCAGTCTGTCAGATTAGCTCAACTAAAATAAACCTTTCTCCCACTCCCTGCCTGCTACCAGCCCTTTGAGAGAGAATTGCCTTTTAAAATGTACTGGGGTATTCACTGGGCTTTTATTCTGCGGTTTTAAGCTAGTTTTGAAATGAGCAGAGAAGAGGTGAAAAATGCTGGATGCTTTTAACACTGTCATTTAATGATCTCATCATTTGAGCCTGTTTGTGGAGAGGTGGCTTATCTTGAGCTGCTCTCTCCTTTCCTTGTCTGTTTTCCACGAGAATGTCTCCTATTGTGTTAAGCCAATAACCCTTATTAATAGGTCAGTGTAGAGTATTAATGAGCTTTTACACTGTGGTTATAAATGTCACACTTGTTTCTAAGAGTAGAAGTGGGAAATAGAAAATATTGCCTGGATTTGTTCTTATTTTCGACAGTGTAAAACAGTTGATCTGATTTAAAAAAAAAAAAAAAAAAGCTTTGGTCAATCAGAGCCTTTTAGCTTTTGTTATTTAAAATGCAATCCTAAGGACCAAGCATTGTAGTATTTGCCTTCATAAGCATCTGTGGCAGCAGCTCTCTGGTCACAGAGAGCAGACAGATATTTCCCAGGCATTTTTCCGGGGAAGGCTGTGAGAAGATCAGAGAAAAGAATGAGAAACAATTCTTATCTCCACTTGTTGCACCTGCTGTTGTGCACATGTGCAATGTGCCATGGAGATTTGTTTAATAAAAGGGTGATTTCTTAATTGGCCACTGGATGGTGTTTGGATTGATTGACCAGTTAGGTCAAAGCTGGATCGGACTGCCTGTAAGGGTTACTGAGTTTCTTAATAACTATAGTATAATATAGTATAAGATGATATAATAAAGCAATTGATCAGCCTTCTGCAACCATGGAGTCAATGCTAATTACTACCCGGCTGGGGACCTGCGGCGACAAGCATCTGCTTTAGGAAAGTTAAAAAAATAGAAATTTGCTGTGAAATAGATGTAACGAGAGATTTGTGCAGGGCAACGTGCAAATAAAAGTTGAGTGTTTTTATTTGTCTTGTGAACCCACAGTGTGGTCACTTAGCTATGATGAACCTCTGCTTGCTACACAGTAGAGTTTTGTCATCTCCTCAAAAAGCAGCAGAATTAGTGCCAGGCTTGGCTTACACCAGGAGTGGCCGGTATGATTGACTTGGTGTAATGTGTCCAAGTCTCCATATGGGTGGCAGGTCTAGGAAAACATAAACATATTGTACAGCCCAGAAAACAGCATAGTGGGAAAGGGACACCATGGTCCATAGAAGGGAGGTGGTGGCAGCTCTCCAAGGCTCCCACTCCTGCCTTCTTGCCAGTCTGAATTGCAGAGATCCCCAGTAATGTCATCCTTCAGAGTTTCTACAGTTTAATTTCCTCCAGCAGCAACTGCTCCAGGACATAGTTGCTCCTGGCAAGGCAAGGTAGCCCTGGTGCTGTCACTTCCATTTCCTTTTCAGTCGCAGTTACCTTGGTAAACAAAGGGCTGAACATCTGCAGTTGTGCTTTATCAAATGATCCTCTAATGCTGCAAACAAAGAAAAGGGAAGCTGAAGGCATTTGAAAGTAGCTTAATAAATTAGTATTAGTGTTGTAATTTGCTCACTCTTTACTTTTGGCTGCTTAGCAAAAATTGCTTGGAAGACCTATTAATTTTATCATAGGAATGATGCTGCTTTATACAGAAAAATATCTGGCCATATGCTTGTATCTTTATTTTAAAGGACAAAGATTAATGAAATGTAATTTAAAAGGAAAAATTACATAAAATTTATAATTATGTTTATTAATATAACATAAAATTATATTTATAATTATAATTATTAATTATATTGCTTATAAAATGTGTTATTATACATTATGCTTTCGAAGAAAATGGAGAATAGATTTAGAGGACTTATGTTCCCCTTTGCACTATGGCTATGTATGTAATATATGGCTTTGAGAGATCAGGGTAAGTGTCATGTAAGGAGAGTTCTTGAATGGCAGAGTAAATATCACAAATTCTGCAGTGTTAGACAATCTGATGCAGACTTGCATGGATTTCAGTATTGTGCAGCTGACTTCATATCTGGTTAGTACATTTCACATTCCTCTGGCATGTTGTGCTGATTCCTTCTATTGCTGCTACAGCTGAGCCAAAAATTACTGGTCCCTTTCAAGCTGATTAGAAGAACATTTAAAAATCATTAGTAAGGGAAGAATGTTATAAAAAAGATCTTACAAAGCACATTTTTAAGAAGGACTGTTCTGGACACAGAATATTTTCATTTTTTAAAATAAAGTTGGAATGTGTAAGTTGATCACTATGGTTGGAGGAGTTTTTCTTTTCCTGCTCATTTTCTTCTAATATGAAATACCAGCAATTAACACTGTTGCTTTTCCTCATATAGGAAATACTGTTTTTTTTTTCTAGGCAGATACAATGATTACTCCTGCAAAACTGTTGATTTAACAACAAATACCCCCAGCACTTTGCAGTGTTCAAGAAGCCTGCATCATCAGCATATAATCCTATACCGCAGGTATTAAGTAGCGAGTGTTTTTTTACTGTTACAGTAATAGTAAAATCTGGGTCAGCTCCCAGGAGAATAAGAGTTTAAAGGTCTTGGACAACTTCCTAGTGCCCACGTATGAATGGGCTGCTTCCTTGCTGTGCTTCAGTGGTTCAGGGAAACATTGGCAGTTTTTCATGTGCTCTCTGAGTCCTGTGCTGAAGTTGCTTGTCCGTGGGCTCACAGTGCCCCTGCCCTCCTGTGAAAGAGAGAGATGTTACAGGCTGGCATGAGACATCCTGGGATTGATAACAGATCTGCTTTTGGATGTCTGTGCTGCACCTGAACAGGTGACTCCCCATAAATCTGTTCTGTTCACTCATATCAGGCTATTGGGATGCGTAATGTCCTAAAAAAACCCTAGTGCTCCTGATAATTTTTCTGTTAACGGACCCAAAAGAAAAGAATAATCTTGCAGAAGACAGGTCTTCTATCTTGGAAGTGTTTGAAAATGGCTGTGGGAGCTCAGGACCACTCCTTGCCTCCCTGTTCTCACTGCTATTCAGCCTGTACAGCATCCATTTAATACAGCACTAACCTGCTCAGCCAGATGGTAAATGTCATAGAGATATCTTCATGTTTGTCTGGGGCTTTTTTCTGTGTAAGGTGAAGTAAACTTCAGTAAATCTCTCATCTGATCATGGGGAATAAATTTGATGTTGCTTTTGGGCATACTTATTCCATATCCTAATTCTTACTTGTTTTCAGGACATAAGTGACACTAATTTGCACTTGTACAGTTCCTCTGTCTTGATTACTGAGCAGGCTGGATGATGTGGAGATTAGCGATGACATTTTGAAAGACCAAACGCTTGCCAGTGTCTTTAAAATTCTCTATTTTTCCTTCGTTGTATGATCAAGCCCTGGGGGGAGATGTCAGAAGCAGCTTCCTACAAACGTGAAAGCAGTAGAAAACATGATCCCTGGCTTGTTTGACAGATGAAAGTTTATAATAAATTTTTTTTTTTCTTTTTTTTTTTCAACGGAAGCAGTATTGACTGTCTGCTGACCAGACCTAGCACAAGTAAGAGCACCTGCTGATCTCTTTCTCAGCATGGGAAAAATTGTTTTTTCCCCTCCATGGTGGCATTTTAGCTGGTTGTGAAACATGGGAGCACATGCCCTGGCAGGTTTCCAAGCCCCCATTGACACCTAGCATGGTTCATTTCCCTGTCCTCAGGAATTCTGTTTCATTCCCGGGAAGGCACAGGAATGTCCTAGATGGGTTCCTTAGTTGACAGTGATGCACCCAAGCATACCCAGACATGAGCTGCTTCTGTTTTAAGACATTTTCCTATTTAATATCCTTAAGCATCAGTTTATAGCAGCACTTTAGACATTTCTATGAACGACTATGGGAGACTTCACTCATCACTCACATATTGACTTGCAAACTTCAGAAATAGGTCAGTGTTGGGGGAATTTGACCTAATAGCTTCCTAGAGCTGCTGAACAAAATAGAGAAGGAAACATTTTGAAGAGCTAGATTTATTTTCTTTTCCTGAAAGTGTTGCCACAGAAATCTTTGCATCAGTCAGTTGCTGCAAAAATTTTGCATAATCCAAACCAGGCTTTTGTTAATACTTCACTAGTATCCTTTCAACCCACTGAATACGTTTTAATTGATTTGGCGGGATTATACTGAAGGATAAAGTCAGTCTTTATTAGCACAAAGGAGAACAGTAGGTAATTTTAAATTTTATTTTATTTTATTTTATCTAAATAAACCAGCAGTATCTAATGTAGCAGTGGGTGCTTTCAGTAGTGTTAGGTATTCTGTGGAGGAAAAATAAAATACCTGTCAGAAATATGCTGATGACGGCAGCCTGCCTGGAGCAGAACTCATTGTAATAAAACCTCCTGGACTGGAATGGCTGCCACTCATGCTCCTCGTCCCCCAAGCTGTTTTTGCAGTGTGCAAACCCACAGCCAGCAGCCATCAGGCCATGCAGGAGGCACTGCTGGGGCTGTGAGGCTCCAGTCCTTTCCAGGAGGTGTCGGCTGGGCCATGGCAACGGGAGCTGGAGCCTGGAGGAGCTCAAAGAGTGGGATTAGAAGAGCTTACATCCTTTTACTGTGCACCAGATCACTGGATTGAAATCACTTTGATAGGTGCTTTTTGAGGATTTTGCAGGGTTGGTTGTTTTTTTGATTTGTTTGAGGGTTTATTTGAAGTCCCTGAGACTTGGTTGCTTTGCTCCTGAGTTTTGCAGCAATACCAGCATTGAGTTCAAAATGGATATTAAGACAACCCGACTTATGCTGACTGTACCAGTGGGGTGCTCCTTCATGAGGCAGAGGATATCACCTTCAAATCCATATCAAAGAGAGATGCTCTCTTTCCCTCCCTTCCCAAAGTGGTGTAGTTGCTTTGGGAACAAGATGTGTTTCTTGCATGAGCAGCTCCATAGGTCCTTTTGTCAAAATAGCTGAGCTTGTGGAAGCTTGGGTTTTTTTTTTCCCTTTCAGTGAAACAAGGGAAATCTCCCTGCGCACACAATAACACCCTTTCCTGTCTTATTAGCATCCTAGTATAATGTGCTTTCCCTCTCCCATCTCTAAGACCTTAAAAAAGTTTTGATACACTACTTTTTGCACTTCTAGTATTTTATTACTAAAATTATTTAAGTGTTAAAGAAGTCAGTTGACAACACAGGGGAAATGGGAAGGGAAAATGAGTGGGAACTGTACTGCACAAACGGCCGTTTACTTCTGTGCAGAACAGGTATTGAAAAACACTCGGGAGGTCCTCAATAAACATGTGCTCATCGTAGCATTGGGTATGAAGTCATATAAACCAAACCTTTGAAACTTGTTTATAGGTAACACTTGGCATTACATCAAATTTTCCATGCTTGAAAGATAAGCTATTTGATTTTTTTTTTTTTTTTTTTTTTTTTTTTTTTTTAAAGAATACTCTAAGATAGTAATAGATTTCAGAGTTTGGGACAAAATGTTTTAACACAGACATTTAGGACTTTTTTTTTTTTCTTTTTTTTTGACAAAATCAATCCCTATAATTTTGTTCAGGTGTATTTGGCTCCTTTTAATGCCTCTGTCTATACCCAAGGAACACTGATCAGTGCACCTCTGTCCCTTGGCCAGTAAATAATGAAAGACCTGAGTATTTCCTGAGACATATATGATAAACAAAGTAGTAGTTCTTTTTTTTTTTTAGCATAATTCAATTCTCAGTAGTAGAAATGTGATTTTGTGGTATTGCACTTATCATCCAAAATTCTCTTTACTTGATCTTATTTATTTGGACTTTCTTAAATTCATATATGGAACATGGGAAAGCAACAGTGTTAAGAGCAGCTTCTTAGGAATATATGTTTATGTTGTTCCCCCCACCCTTAACATAATGTATCTGTAAGTTCAGGGAATAGTGGAGATTTCCAGGGAAAATATTTTGTGATGTGCCTGCCCTGGATTTAAGTTCAAACTCTTTAAGGAGGGTTCAGCACTATTCCATTATGTGTCAACAAGTGTGGTTAGCAATGAAGAGGTTTTTACATGCAATGAGCTTTATTTAATTAATTTATTTAATTAAATAAAAAAGAAAAAAAAAAGAGAAGAAGACTAGAAAGAACAGCCTAGAGATGGTGGTTGTCCTGCTGGTGCTGAACCTTTTTGACCTTTAAAGGTACTTACAAATTTTCCTATTATCAAAAGCACCAAGTTGTGTAAATGGGAGAGGTGAGGGTCTGTCTCTGAGACAGCCATGGTTGAGCTGGTGAGGTCTTACATGCAGTTCCATCACTGACTTTTTTTCCTTTATCCAAGGAAATAGCATGAGGTCAGCAATTTAGCTCCCCGAGTGATATTCTCCTGACGGCTTCATTTGGCTGCAAGGTGCTGAATTTCAACAACCAGAAAAACTTCCAAGATCTGGCAGTACTCTGTGGCATTTTTCTCAATTTTTAGTTTAGCATGCTATAAGTAATTTCTCTATCAGGGAGAAATGAAAAGGTTTTTAGAGGATGAAGTAGGTTACTTGCCATTAAGGAGTTCATAAGGTAAAATAATTGCTTTAAAGACATTAGGCGGAGGTTCTGTGTTATCAGCTAATGCCGTAAAATTGTATTTACTCACTGGGTTAGCATTTCCCTGTATATGGCTTTCTTTCTGTTAATGAACATGGGCAGCAATTTATTCCATCAGGCTTAGGAAATAAGTGTCTTAATGTTTCTTGAGAAGATTACTGAAACCAGGTAAACAAATAAAACACCACAGATTCTGTACCTATCCATGCTCAAACTGTGTAGAAAATGAAAATAGTTTGAGGAGGAGTGCAATGCAAATAACTCACGTCCATTACATGTAGCTTAAACAGGGGGTGAGCATATTAGACACACCATCAGGAAATGCATAGGGTTTACACAGGCTTGTATTTGGGATGTAATTCTGGAGTAACAGCTAAAACATAATTTCTTAAATCCTCTGCTTTGTCAGCATTCCTTGGTAGAAAGGCTTACCTTTTTAAAAATAGTTATTTTCGTACTTCCTCATTGAATCCATGGAAAGACAACACTTAAGGAAGCCAAATTAACTCCACTTTACACACACAAAAACCAGTAGCTAAAGATGATATGTAAGGTAAGGAGGCCTTCTTGTACTGCCTGTTGAAATTGGTGATGCTTGGTCTAGCAATTTTGGAAGTTTTGTTAATACAGCAGGCTCAGAGGTGGACAAAGACAGATTTGCCATGGCCTTCTGTGTGTAATCTAGCCTGAAAGATGCTTCTTCTAAGCCACACCTGCATTAGATAAATACAAGTGCTCGTGTGCATCTCAAAATTTGTAAGTCCCTAGTTTTGATCTTACAGTAGTGAAAACAGATTTAATTACCTTTTTGCAATCCTTGCAATAAAAACGAGGCTTCAAGTTAATACCCTGGAAAGCATTATTGTGAGGTGAGATGGGAAAGCAGAGTTTGTGGGGATATCTTTTATCACACCAGCACCTGCTGTGTCTGAGGGTATTAATTTAAAATTATCAACCAGTTGAATTTGTATCCCATTAAAAATGGAAAGATTTTCACTAAAATTATTTATTGCTCCTAATTGTTCCTAACAAAAGAAAAAAAAAAATCCTAATTCCTATTGTTCCTAACAAAAGAAAAAAAAACCCAGAAAAAATATTAAACAAAACTGATCCCCACATCCACAAAAAAGATCTGTTTTCATGTGGAAAGCCAGTTTCCTAGTAGGCATTTATCAAGGATTAAGGCCACTGGAGGAAAGCGGTATTACATAAATTGTATGTGCAGTTCTGAGCTAAATAAATTTTTAAATATTTTGCATAAATTAGGGACATTAAATGATGCATAATGTGCATAATTTCATCCTTTTGTAAATGATGTTCCCACAGTTAGTGATTAAAGAACATGGTGCAGCCCCTTGAGTTTGAACAATTAGAGCTTCCACAGCTCTGTCTATAGATAGATATTCCTTAAGCTCAGCAAGGGAACAGAAGCATGCACTAGCACTTGGCTATGATCTGCTCCCTGTTTTTGATGACTTAAGAGGGCTGTTCAGGACAGAGTATCAGCCTATATGAACACTATCAACCAGCTTGAACAAGTCAGATTATTTAATTAGCCCTATTAAGATCCTTCTATTTTTATAACTTATTTATGAGTGTTCTTGCTAAGCTTAGAAGGTCCAGCTTCAGATATCAAAAAGATGTTTTCAGCTCATGTTGTTAATCTTGAGGGGTTTTATACTGTGACTCCATTAATTTTTCACCTAAGAAAACAAAAAGGGGCCATGAAAATCAGTTGAAGTTGGGAAATTCACATCTGCAGTCCTGACTTGCTGTTTTCAGGCATAGGGCATTTATGATGTCCATGCATGATGGACATTTGCTTGGTTGCCAAAATATGTATTGTATGCCTTTGCCTTAGACCATCAAAAATCCAGAGAATGTTTATTTAATACCCATTTGAAGTGTCTTGGTTTCCCCCAGGGGAGAAATGTTCCTCAGGCATCACTTAAAGACTACCATGCTGTGAGTATCTTACTTGATGTCCTGTGCTGAGAAAACAAGGTGATCCTTATTTTGAGCATCTGCTTTGCCACCCTTTTACATTCTGCTTTTATCCAGGTTTTTTGGGAGAAGCAGGCAATGATTTGATGAAAGAACTATTAAATCAAACATTCATGTTTACCAAAAGAAAAAACTTTTTAAGCAATTGTGTCCAGAATTTAATACCTGTGTCATGGCTGTACCTTCATAGTGTTTGAAAAGGCTCTAATTTCATCACAAGGGTGGAATTCTTATCCACCACCCCCACCCCAAAATTAAATTCATTTGCAAAGGGATAAAAAAAAAGTAAAATTCTGATGTCTGAATTCAATCAATGAGCTTTTTTTCTCTAATGGGATCACTCTGGTTTAGTTTGGAAGATGAAAACTTCTCAGGTATGGAGTAACTTCATGCTTTAAAAAAAAATCACTGGTGGTTAAATGCTGGCTTGTGGCTTGAAGCTCTGGCAGTTCTAGTATCAGTAAAGAAACAGTTAATTAAACAAAGATCAGTCCCTAGGTGATGCTGAAACAATGTACAGATTTGGAAGGAAGGTTAAGGCATTTTGAAAGTGGAGGGTACCCGTGTGAATTATGGTTCTGCCCAAAATTATATCAAACAAATGTAGTTTGGATAAACTGATGTGGATGGCATCTGCCAGCTCACTTCTGAAGGTCTTATCCAACTTCAGCTGCAGGTGACTGTACAAAATTTTATCCTCTTAGAAGGGAAGTCTTTATATTTGCTGTAGTGCATTATGTCATCAGTAAATTATTTTAATAGCAAATAAGCCTTTATTACTTTTGCTCTTGCTTTATTGCATTTGCTGCTCTACATTCAATATGTACAGCATTGGCACAAGATAGCTTGCATGCTCACTACTGCATTAGCAGGAGAGATGGAAACTGTGTTCCAAGACCATAATACTTTGAATTTAGTACTGTTAAAGCCAGAAGAAAAAAAAAAAAAACCAAAAACAATCAAAAAACCCCAACAGTTGCTGCACATCAGGCTCTGGTAAAAAGCTAGGAAATAACTGCTTATAAATGAAGCAAGTTTCTCACAGAACTGTAGAATATACTGAGTTCAAAGGACCCATCAGGATCATTGAGTCCAGCTCCTGGCCCTAGTTCTGGAAGGTGCCAAGATGAGACAAAATTAACTGTTTCCAAAGTACCAGAGTATTTTTGGAGACAGCTTTCAGGTTAAAACAGAACTGTGGGCAATTCAGGATAGCACTATAAATTTAAAAAGGGACAACGATAAAGAATGTAAAAGATACTTAGCATAGTTTTTGAATATGGAGAGTACTGATCAAGTGAATTCTGCACACAGGTTTAGGCAACACTGAAAAAAATCTCACCCCGTGCTCCACAATTAAATATTGAATAGGACACAGAAATAACATGGAATTCGAAAACTGAGATAAATTATGTGGATTAATGTTATTTTGATAAACTTGTTGAACAAAGTGCCTACTGTAGTAATCTGCTTTGCCTGCATATATACCTAACTGAAGGGATTTCTGATGATGCTGGGGAGCACTGCGTGCAGCAACTGCAGCACTAGAAGTAGCAGTCTTGAAGAGATAGTCCTGACATGGAGAGGAATAGAAATTTGTATCAAAAGGCAAAAGAAAAAACACACAGTTTAGTTTGAAAGCAATCTTTCATATGCTGAATTAATTTTAACATTATGTGTGTAGAGTAAAAGTTCCTGTAGAACCTGAGGAAGGTCTTGCACACTCCAGTGAGCAATTTTTTGCATTGACATTACATGTGGTAAGAGGACACCAGCTCTCCTGCAAGTCTGACCTGATTGCCTGAGGAAGACAGCCTTGCCCAGATTTTCACTCTTGCTGGTGGAAGGTAAAGTAGGAACAACTGGGCTGATTTATTGAAGTTGCTTTGGATTTGTAGCCTTCTGCCTCGCAGGCAAAAATGTCACATAAAAAGTCATTTTACTTAAGACTGTCATACAATTATCTCTTCAAATGTTAACTTTTTTATACCCTTATGACCTTGTGTGGCATGACTGGAGTTGGTACATACTGTTACCAGGCACTTCTGGCTTAGGTGCCTCAGAAGGCAAAGTACTCACTGAAAGTTGTTTTACCTTTTTCAAAACATAAATTTGGAGCCAGCTGAGACAGAGGTTTTCAAATAGCTTGAAAATCCAACAAAACCTGTTTAATTTTGTTACTGGAGAAGTGCTGGCAAAGAACTAGGCTCTCTTGCCAGTGACCCAGCCATTACATAGGCTCAGATATCAGGGATGCCCCCGTGTGACTGTTGACAAAAGAACAGGTCTGTCCAGTCCCTCTGTGTTGTTTTCCTTCCCTGCTCACTGCTTGGGAAGCTTTTTGCACATCACTGTAATGAGGTTGCATATGCTCAGTCTTGGCTGTCTTGCCCTTCCCTAGATTGGCACCTGATGGGACAACAAAGCAAAATAATCTTGTTTGGTGCAATACACTGGGCTGAGTGTTACACTCCCCTTTCCATGGATCCATTCAATGTTCCATGCAAAGGAGACATGGTTTGGACAAGGTCAGTAAGGAAGCACAGTGCTTTGTGCCTCCACTGCTCAGGAAACTGCAGGAGACATTTTTGAAAATGATCTGTCAACAATTCCATGGTACAGGGACTTTGGAGAGGAACTTCCCTGGGCACATCTGGAAAATGAAGATAAAGAAAAAGTGTGTCACTGGAAATTTTGTGTCTGTGCAGTTAGATAGATCCCTGGTAGGAGATTCATTTGCAGGCTTGATTGCTGAAACCGTTAGTCTCAGTGCTGGTCACTCTTTCTTCATCTCTTGTTCTTTACTACTGTTAGAGAAACAGGCAAAGCATCACTAAAATTCTCATAGAATTAAACTGCATTTGATATACATTCCTTCTTGTCTGAAATATTAAGTATTTTTCATTTGTTGTTTCTTTTAAAAAACTCCCGTATTTCAGAGGGTTGTAACTCCACGCCTTCCCTCCCTTTCATTGTTCACTGTTGTGAAAACTTTTTTTCCAAGCAATTAATAATGGAAGAAAACCTGCAAGGGTAATACTGTTAACCTGAACACAGAGTGAGGTGAAGCTCATGACCTGAGAAGTAGTAGCTTCCAAGTGGGTTTCTTATCCAAGCACTGCAGAGGTGCAGCATAATTTTGAAGTACTTTTTCAGCTTCATTCATGAATAAGACCAGTATTTTTCATAGTTAAGTTATGTATGAAAAGGTGGGTATTTTATTATTTCCTTTTTTCTTAGTTTTTAAAAGCTTGATACATGTAGCGTTGGATCAAGGCACACACAAGACTGGCCAAAGGGCATACAAAGCACTTTGGTTTTTAGTTGAAGAAACAGAATGATTATTGCAACAAAGAGTGGCTTGGGGTTTAAACATGAAATAGCTCATAGTTCAGCAGGAAGGCAGAAAGAAACATGTTACCTTAGAGATTTACCAAGGAATTTCTGGATAACTGTGACAGTAATGGGCAGTATTCCTGACTGTAACAGCATTATACTGAACACAGACGCGTATATTCTTCAGAATAGCTGCATTCTCCATTTGTCTGCTCACCTTTGGGACCACCTTAGTTTTTGAGATCTTGCTTTTATTGCCTTGGGTTTTGTCCTGCTCTCTTTTCTTGTGAAACTGCACTTTAAGCCCTTTTTCTTTTCAAAGCAGTTTCAAAGAGTTGTCTCTGTCTTCCTGCCCTTGTCTCCCAAATGCCTGTGAGCATCTGTGGTATTCACATTCTCTGAACAGAGAGAGACATGATTCTCTCTCCCAGGATTTTTCCTGGGAAGTTGTGAGACACAGTAAGGAAGCTCAGAGAAAGAAGGAAACAATTCTTATCTCTATTCACTGCTCCTGTTTGGCACATGTGCAATGTGTTACGGAGATTGTTTACCGAAGAGTGATTCGTTAATTGGACATTGGTGAAGGTTGTTTGGACTGACTGGCCAATTGGGTCAAATCTGTGTTGTGACTTGTCTGGAGACAGTCACAGGTTTTTCTTTAGTATCCTTTTAGCATTATATAGTTCTAGTATAGTATAGAATTAATGTAATATAATTTAGCTTAACAAAACAATTTATTCAGCCTTCTGCAACATGGAGTCAGAGCACGTTATTCCCCCTTCAAGGATCACTGCTTCAATAAGCATCCATCACTATTTTGTCTGTAATATACAGACCACTGATTCTGATAACCAAAAAACTATTCCTGAACTGTATCTACCCCCTTGGTTTGTAGAGCCTACCACTTTTTTTTTTAACACTTATCAAAAGATTCAGTCTCATGCATATCATCAATTTGATTATTCTAATTTAAATTGGATTTCACCACTGTTGAATGGATATATCCAGACAGCTGATATTGCCCATTACTACACACATTTTTGTTTATTGAGTATTGTTGTGGTTTACAGATTTAATAGACTCAACACTGGAAGTTCTGTGAGTTTTTGTAACCACTTTTTGATCTTCCTGATTTGCCAGGTTCAACATTATTTTATTGATACCAAAGTGAAAAATGACCTGTGCTTACACTTACAAGGATCTCAGATGAATGTTCTGACTGCTCAACACGGCAAGAAAATTCACTTTCACAGTCAACAAGTCATCTTACTCAGTAGAACACAAAAGTTAAATGGTCTGTAACTTCAATATTAGCAAGGAAAATACGTACAAATTACTAAAAAATACTAAAATATAGAATTGTGGTCAGGTATCCCCACTACATTAATCGCAGCAGTAGCCTGAAATTTGAAACTTTTAATAAAAAGTTCTTAAATATAAATTATATGGCAAATGTACAGTACATTGCTTTGTCAGTCTTTTAATCCAGTGTTTTGCAGTAGAACAGCGACTGTTAAGTCAGTCTTTTCTTGTTTTCTTTAAAAAACAAAACAAACCCAAAAAACCCAACAAAACCCAAACCAGTCTTTCACGTCCCTCAGTATCATGAGTGTGAATGATCTGAATCTGGAATACCACTGTCTCTGTAGCTCCTGTTACTACTGCTTTCACTGTGGCTGTTCTTGTACAGATTCATGCCATTAGGTGGGAAAATGGTGTGTATTACAAATTCCTCCTTGGACACTTGGTCACTGGTTATTGGTATCATCTGGAAAGAAGTCTCCCTGATTTCCAAGATGGAGTTATCCTTCTTGGTTCCTGCTTCGGCATAGTCATCTTTTCTCCGGCGTCCCTTGCTGTAGGTGCAGTTCCGGGAGAACAGGGACCCGTTCCTATGGACGTACCAGCAGACCAGGGCCAGCAGCCCTATGGCCACCAGCGCCACCACACCACCGATGATGGCGGCCAAGGGCAAGCTGGAGTTTTTGTAAGGTTCTTTCTCCTGCTCCCGATTGAGGGTGGTGGTAGGGTTGTACATCTTAAGAGGTGCCGTCTCGGTCTCGATGCATTCGGGTGTTTCATCGGAGAGATAGATATTGCTGGTTTCCATGGGAACCATGCACACACGGTATGGTGACTCTGGTTCCAGAGCCGTGAGCAAATAGTCATTTCTGTCGCCCGTAACTATAGTTTCAGTTATAGATCCAAAGGCAGGGCTGTGACCCATCTTGAGCCAGCTCAGTCTCAAAGCAGTCATCGGTAGTGCAACTTTCCAGGAGATGTGAATAGTCTCCGTGCTGACGGATTTCACAAATATTGTAATGATTTTGCGTACTGGGCTTGCTGTGGTTCTGTAATTTTTATTTAGGTTGGGAGTCTTGATGTCTGGTTGTTTGGTCACAGAAATAGGCCAGTGTCCCTGGGCTGGGTATACTGTGTTTGGTACTGCAGTAGTGATTTGGATGGTGCTTACCATGCTATCGTCCTTACAGTCAAACAGTTCTGCGCTGAGGTCTTTGATAGCCATTCCACGTACCTTTTCTGGTGCCTGACACATCAGTCCACGTACGTTCACTTTTAAAGGCAATGACTGTAGCCAGTCACGTACCCATTTCATCTTGCACCCGCAGTGCCAAGGGTTGTTGCGAAGAAAAAGTTGAGTGATGTTGTCTAGATCATCAAAGACACCCTGAGGTAAATTGCTGAGATTGTTATTGGACATATCTAGGCGATACAACTGCCGTAAGTAAGAGAAAGCATTGGGTGGCACACGGTTGATATGGTTTTCTTGGAGATAAAGCTTTCTTAGGTTTGTTCCTGGCAAATTCACTGGTGCAGCTGTGAGTGAATTGCGGACCAATGACAATTCTGTAAGATTGACTAGATTAATGAAGACTTTGTCTCCCAATCCATGATTATTTAGAAGATTTCCATCTAAAACAAGGCGTTTTAGATTTGTAAGGTCTTGAAGGGACAGCTCAGAAATTGTGGAAATACGATTATCATCCAAGCGTAGCTCTTCTATGGTTTTAGGCAACCCCCAGGGAATGGTGCTAAGGTGATTTCGAGAGAGAAAAAGAAGTCTGAGATAGATGTTGTCCCGGAAAGCTCCATCCTCAATGCTAACGGCAGAAACAGAATTATCATCCAAATGCAGTTCTTCCAGATAAGGAATTTTTGAAAGTGAATCATAAGTAATGGTCCTTATATTGTTCTCCTGCAAATGCAGTTCCTTAATGTACTTAGGGAGGTTAGTGGGGAATTCATCTAGGCTGTTGCGGTATAAATATATTCTTTCCACCCTAAGCAAGTTCTTCAGTTCTGAAGGAATCCCAGCATTATTTATTTGATTGTTCTGAAGGAAGAGGGTAGTTGCATCCTCTGGGATTCCTGTAGGAATAGACGTCAAATCGCGATCATTACAATATATGAAACCCACATCACAGCGACATACTGAAGGGCATGGTTTGGCACTAACAGAATAAGGTGCCATGTCAAGTAACAGCCCTATTTTAGTCCAAACTAGGAAGATGCTCCAGGTAACACTAATCATGGTCAGGAATGATGAGATTTCTATACAGTTCTGATCTTCAACAATCTAAAAAAACCAAACAAACAAAATTATCCAGATCATCAGTGAATAAACCGCAATTAAAAAAAATCAACTTCAACATCACAGAAGACATCTGAAACACATTAAACCAAAATTCAAGTGCGTAGATACATTTTACTCTCTTTTCTTTACATCAATAATTCTACTACTTGGACTAATTAACTGCATAGTGATTGAAAATAATATAATCAAGTATACCTGATCTGTGAATTATTTTGCTTAAGCAACAAGACTCTTTCTAAGGATTCCTTCCCATTTCATGTATACCGACAATCTTTGTTCACAGATACCAGATAAGTACAGAACTGAAGTCACACCAGAGTTCAAGTAAATCATTCTATATCTGAAAGATAAGAAGTAATTCCTAAGCCAGCTAACTTCCTCAGGAGCCCTTAAGTGAACTATAAAACCCTTACAAACCTACAAGTCTAGTGGTAGCTATTTCAGAAGTTAAATAAAAGCCCTAAAAGCAAAGCATAAAATGCAGACAAAAGAGTGAGGGCCAGTGAAGACATTTTTCCAAGTCTTTCCCAGTGCTCAGCTTCACAGTGCTCAACTTAGAAACACTGTGGACTATTTTGCTTGGTTTTCAAGCTTAAGTGACTGCTCAGAAAGTTGAATGTTACAACTGGTAGAGCTATGGCTTTCTAGTTTACTGGATGAAATATTTCATTACATGCTTAATTTAATGTTTAAATATTTGTCATTCTCAAAAGTTGTCTTACTAAGTAGCATACTCATAAGTATCTATTTGGCAGGTTTAACCACATTTTCCCATCTTATTACCAGCATAGTATAAATTAACTCTTGAGACTGAGATTTTCCTTTGCATTGGTAGTGTGTTTGTACACTGAGCTCAGGTAATTAGCATTTTTATAGCTTTTAAGACAACATAATTCAATTAGCATTGTAATTAGGGTTGTGAGAACTCCTGCAAGATGACCTATGCATAAAGCGGTGTCATGACCTTTTCTCTTATGGGTTCATATATTAATTGAACTTTACTCTCAGAGGCATGAAAAGGAAAATAAATTTATATTGATCCTACCGTATTTAAAGGTATGAGTAAGTTTTGTGCTTGAGGATATCCAGTAAAGGGATGTCTTTCTGCCCAGTCACTCTTATGCTTTACTCCATGAAGCAGTTTTTTCTCGATGGTGTTTACTCAGATGATCCTTGGTGGTGGTGTGTGTTCCCTGGCTCCTGGCACGATACTCAATGAGCATTCCAACCAAGATTTATCATGGTACATAAGCACACCAGGCCCCAGTGTAGAAAAGCTTCAGCTTCCTTCTATTTTAGTCCTCATGTAAAGTCTGTGAATGAAGAGCCTCTTTTGTTTGGTTTAATGCCTTTAGCAGGAATTACTTTCTTTGTAACTCTTACAAACTCTTCTGTGCAGCATAGTAGTCAGAGGAGGGAACTGTAGTGCCATGTGATACAAACTATTCATTATGCTGAAGCTTGAAGGAATTGCAGCCTCTTCAGGAGGTCAGGAAAGGGATGCTTTTTCCTATCCAGAATTATCCAAGTATGACCTTTGTACAGTAGCTACATCCTGGTACATCCACACCTCTTTCAGAGAACCATTTTCCAACTCTTACTTCTTAACATTTCTTCCAAATTTGTAATGCAGGAAAGAATTCCTCCTGTGCTGCAAGAATGCAAGTTACTTTACCACAGAAACATCAGGCAATTCAGATGGTTTTCTTCATTATAAAAAAACCCCACAAAAATATGATTTCCTTCCCAGAAAACTCCCCTTTGAAAGCTTTCCTTGAACTCTTAACGTCCTGCAAAAGTAAAAACAAAAAAAAAAATGGAATTAATAACAACTGGTACACACTAGTTTTAAGGGTTGCATTCCCTGTACATGAGTAGCACACCTTGTTTCCCCTAGGCATTGGTATTTCAGCAAAATCCATAGAGCTCTTTCAAAAAATGTTTTGCTGTGTAGTTTCATGTTACTGCAGTTTTGCTGGAACTATTTTCCTTTGTTTCAGTAGAAAAATAAAGGCAGAGTGTAATAAAATATCTGTAAATTATGTTTTTCATTTGATGTTAAATGCCAGTGTTGCCACTTTGGAGGAGGCCAAAATGGTTGCTTGCTTTGTGTTCCTGGTAAATAGATGATCTTCTCCTTGGTTTTGAGTGTAAAGGGAGCTAATAACTCTTCACTAGCTACTGGGTGAAAGGGAAAGCATTTTTGTCAAAATATTGTATGAATGTATTTCTTACATGCAGCACGTTGATTCTGAGCTAGGGGCTAGCCAGGCATCTGTGTCTGCTTTTTGGCAATACATAGGTGGGTTTAGGTTGTAAAATTTCTAAAAAACAGAAAAATATTATTTCTTCTATTTGTATTTTTTGCAGAATACTAATTATTTTTTAAACAGCATTCTTAACTTGGGCAACTTTGTATCACTACTGCGTAAAGTATCCAGTGAGATACCAAGGCCCCAGCGAGTTTGTAGGTAGCATGTCTGAAATAAAAGTGGTTAAATCTGAAATGAAACAAATCCTTAATGTGTGCTTGCTTTTTTCCCCTTTTGTGACTTCACGTTTGTCCAAGGGGCCGAGCACAATCCTTGGAAGCAAAATACTTGGCAGGAACAGTGTGCTGAGTAATGCTTGCTTAGCTGCCTTCCTGGGAGCAAAACTAGAGCATCTTCTGCTCCTCCGTAAAATACTTGACCTAAACACAAACACTCTCTGTTTTAGAAATGCCTTTTGCAATTTGTAGCAGGTCTGTTATGAAACAGACCGGTCATACTTCTTACAGCAACACAGAATATGCAGTGATAAATTTAAATAGGTATAAATTTTGCTGCTCTTTTTCATAGAAAAAAGTTAACCATTTAAAAAAACCAAACCTCAAAGCCCTCCATTTGAGAGATGGTGTGACTACCCATCATGTGAGGGAGTGGAAAAGACTCTTCTCTCCTGCTGCTGCTTTCCTGCTCCTCTGAGCTTTGTTTTCAGCATCTTGTTTGCAGCAGTGGTTCAATGAAAAAAAAAAAAAAACCAAAAAAAACAACTCAAAATGAGAGACCTCTACGTTGGCATAAATAAGTATTTTTATGTATTCTTTATTTAAGGCAAAAACTCAATCTCTCTGGCCACATTTTAGAATAGAAGGGAATGCATGTTTAGTGGTAACTTATGTAATTTGGGTAAATTATATAATCATTATGAAATGAAACAAGAAAAGCTCTGTATTCTTACAGTGTCTAGTTTTCTTGCTCTGTATTACTCAAGTGTTTGGGGAAAGAAGCCCAGGCTGTATTCCTAAAACTCTGAAATAAAGAGCAACTTAACAGCTGTAGAAAAAAATGGTGTCTCTTAGGAACTAATGTGAAGCCGTGATAGAAGGTATTTTCTGGAAGGGTATGGTGAAACAGGAATATAAATTCCTTTAATAGGCCTTTGAAGGCTACAATAACTTTTAAGTACTTATAATCATAAATTTCCTTTAGAACTCTGAGCTGTAAAAAACTTGTTAGTATTAAGCAAAACGTTGGCTCTAGTATGCATACATTTCATAGATACATGCACACAGCAATTTCATTTATTTTACCTTTCTAGCACAAAAACTCTTTCCTCTGTGCTTCATTTGATAGTCATCTCTTCATTTATTGCCACTATTATAATAGCAGTAATGTGCAGGATTAAAATGAAAGCACTAAAGCTCATTAATTTCCTGGATTTTTTTTTTATCCTTTCTCTCAAAATTACATGAAAACAGGAGTAAGGAAAAGAAAAGGTCTCTTTGGAGAAAATGACACTGTTTCAAACATGTGGATTAAGGCTATACCCCCCACTCCCTTTTCTAAACTTAGAATAGTTTTCTTCAGGTCTTGATTGTTTGATATCTCGCACTTCCCTTTTATATCTCAAGCTGTAGCTGAAAACAATGTTTTTGCATATCAAAGGATCCAGTGATCTGTGTACAGAGAAGAAGGGAATCGTGCTGCCATGCTCCAACTTTCCCCTTCTTGAGCTGTCTCTAAATATTCCCTGACACCAAGTCATTATAGCTGATCCGGCAGGATGAAAAGAAAAGTGACCCCCACTGGTACAGACACTGTGTCCAGGTTTCTGCAGCATCAGACTGGGAGGCTTCATGGACACATGGTTTTGAAAGAAGCTATTATTTTTGAGCAGACCAGATTTTAGAAACTGTGCTAATAATTTTTAAATTCAAAAATCAGTCTTTGTTTTTTGGTAACAAAAGTAACATTGGAAAAACTGAACAATCTCAGCCTTTTTGCTCTTTATTTCAAGTTGAATGTTTTCATGAACTTTCCCGAACTACATGATTAAATTAGTTTTCCTGGGACTATGTAAGCTAGTGAATTACTAGAGATATCAGGAAAGTGTGGACCTTGCATGTGGACTTATCACTGTGGTACAATTAAGGGGACATCTCACTTTAAAATGTTCAACATAAGTTGAGCTATTTAAAAAAAAAACAACATAAGAACAACAATGTATTTACCCTGAAGTATGGAGTCCAGCTGCACTCGCTGTACTGTAGACAGGCAATGGCTTAACAAAAGAAATAGTTTTGGTCTATTTGAAAAATTGGGATTTTTTTCTAAAAACAGTGTCAAAGATTTCTTTCCAAGCTAGTATAAAATGTGAATAAAATCAAGACCTGCCTCACTTGAGGTCATATGATGCTTATTTGAATTTCTAATCTACCTCTGTGTTCCCAGCAGTAACTCTGGTAGCTCAGTGGCTTCTTTATTACCATCAAAGTAACAGAGGAAAGGGAAACTACTAGATATTTTTAGGTTGTAAAAGACAAGACTATTATTCAAAGCCACCACTAGAATATACATACTTGATAAGCCAACTTGCTTAACCAGTGTACTTCTATTCCAGAATTAGCTCTTTATTTGTGTAGAACTGAAAACATATCGGAAACACAAAATGTGCTTATTTTTTAAAATACTTGTGAAGTCCATCTACTGCTTGTAATGCCAGTTGAGCTTACAAAGATCATGCTGCAGCTTAAACAGCTTCACCAACTTTTTTTTTTTTTTTTTAAAGAAGTTCCACAGTGCTAATCTAGACTTAAAACAATGTCCACACTTTGTTTTCTTTAAGTGTATTACTCAGGGTTAGTTGACAGAGACAGCAAAATGCTTTCTAAGCACCCTGTCTAGGAGCTGCAATTTCCACGATCATCGTATTTCAGGAAGGTGCCCCAGCCTTTTGTTTGGCGCTAGGCAAGCAGAAGGTCCTCTAGCTGTCTTTCCAAGGGGTAAAAAATGTAAATGAGCTTGTTAAAATGAGAGTGAGCCCTTCAGTCAGAGTGTATCACTGTGTGTTAGTGAATTTGTTGTTGTTTTTTCTTGGAGATTTCATTTACTTGTAGAAAATTTGCTCCCACTTCTTGTGCAGTAGGAATAATACTGCTTTGTGTCTTATTAAGTCTAACTCAAGTGTCCTAAAAAATGCAAATTTTTATGTGATCTTCCCTCAAATGCAAGTAAATCTGACTTAGAAATGAATTCTGAGTAAAAGCTTGACTCCACACCCAAGATCAGCCAAACCTGTATTTGCTGTAGAGGATGGAAATGAACTATGAGTGGTTCTCTTCTGAAGTTTACTTCTAAAATCTTTCCTAGTTTTGAAGATGCCGGGTTGAAAAGACCCAGACTATTACTCTACTCCTTCTCACTCTCTTGTTTTGACTACTCTGCTGCAGGAAGATTTGCACGTTAAGAAAACACTGTGAGGGGGAGTCTTCTGCAATGGATTTTTGGTTTGTGTTTTAGTGCTCTTTGAGTTTAGCCAATTATGGCTTCTAGGTTTTCTTTTTGAGAGCTGCTGCTGAGGTAACTTGTCTGGGCATTAAATAAAAGAATAGAGAACAAATGCTGCCATTGTTTCAAGGGAAAAAAAATCTGGTTTTCCCCTCTTGACAAGTTTAGGTAGACTTATACCTGATAGGGAGTTTCTGGCACAAACTTCCAACATGTAAAAACATTACTTGAACACTAGATAAAGTTTCAGTAGTTTTGTTTCTTTCCTTTTTAAAGCAGTTGTTTGCTCATATCCCGATTATTAAGTTTGCTCCTCAAAGAAATAGAAAAAATGTGAAGCTGTAAGACTGTTTGGATTCTTACAGCTCAGGAAAGGCAAAAGAGAGTTTGTGATGCCATAAGATATGTACTGAACACTTTTCAAGATTCCTGCCCTGAGTGGTATTTGGCTGCTTTTAAAAATAGATGCAAGCAATCACATATTAATTCTTCCGCACATTCCTGCGCTTTGAAGTGATTAAGGAAAAAACTTAAGAGCTAACTAGCCATTAGCATCCATGCTTCCTGCTCCAAGGAGACAAAGATGGCCATCTCCCAACTGAAGCCACTTCAAATAACTGCAACTGCAAAGTTTGCAAACTCCAGCAATTGCTTTGATTAGTCACCACTGCCTTACACAATATCAGGCAACTTTTAGCTACTGGTGACAGAGGGGAAAAAACCAAACCAAAACAAACACCAAAAACCCCAACCCAGAAACTAATCTTTATTTCGTTCTTGCTGTAAAATGTATCCACTTTATTTCTGGAGATCAAAGCTCACTGTGAGTTTACTACAGAGTTTTTTGCCCACTGGGGGGTGGTACATGCTACAAAACCTGTGCTTTTAAGAGCCACAAGTCAGATGTTTTTTGCTGCTGTCCAGTCTTCTCAAGCTTTAATTACAACAAAGTCTCCTGGTGAGAAAAACAGAGGCAGCTTGCAAAAGAGCGAGTTATAAAAAAATAAACTGCTCTTCTAGAGAGTTTACAAAATTTCCCATGCCGATTACTTGCAGTATTTATCTGGTTTTTCTCCAGTTAAAATGGTGTAAGTGTACCAAAAAAAAAAAAAAAATTGCATTAGCATTTTAAATATATTCCAAGGGCTGTCACTGTTTCTGGTATACAGGAGGAGCACAGAAGACAGGAAAAAATACAGCTTTTAGAAGTGATTAAATGTGGATCGAAAAATAAAAAAGCTTGATAGCAGCATGAAGTAGGATTAGAATAAACCGAGTGTATTTCAAGATAATTGGCTTTCTGTAAACCCAGGTATACCTTTTGTTTATAAAATATCTGAAGCCCTATCTTAAACAGGGCTGTATTGTATGGTTTTGGAATAAATTAAAGGAAACTTGAAGGTGGGTTTTCTTTTGAGGGAGGGAAGGGCACTGAAAGATCTTGAGTATGACCTAATGCATGGCATATATTGACAAGGAAAACACAGACTGATCTTTCTGGTTTATAGCAAATAATTATTTTCTTTATACACTTGAATCGACAAATGCAGTTTTCAGTCTAATTCAAAGAAATGTTCATTAAGGCACCATATCCCCAGGCAATAGATGGTGAGCATAACTGATGCTTCTATCTTTTTGGGCAGTATATTTTAGACAAGGAAATTGGGGTCAGGATAATGAACTGTTTCTTTAAGTCTGAACATTTTCAGCCTCTTTGTATACTTTGTATAAAAGATGTACATGGAAATGCAAAATGTGAATCTTTTTGTTTCAAAGAGGCAAAGAGAAAATGCATTCAGCTAATATGCAGGAATAAGATTTAGCTGTAAAGTAATTCTGCATTTTGGTGTGAATCTGGTGTAGAAAATATTCCACTGTACTCTGTTAACTAACCAGAACTGATCCCTTGCAGAAGGGAAGCGACTTGCCTTCAGCCTGAATTAATAACCCGTTGGTAACAGCATTCCGTGAATTAGTTAATTACATACACTCGTCCTCGCGTTTGCAACACTCCTTGCAACTTTGCCTGGATGTGCCAGGGTTGAGCTCAAACCCCTCTGCGGTCTGAGAGATTAAAATTGAGGCGACCTCAAAGAGCAGGACTGAGCCAGAAAGGCAGCTGTCTGTGCAAGAGCTGAGCTTTTATTCGCCAAGGGGATGAGCTTGGAAACTAAGCAGGAATCCAAAAAAAGAACCAGCCAACCAACCCCAAAATCAAAAAGCTGTGCTTGGTTGCTGTGAGCTATGGCAGATGCTGGGAAGCAAGACCACTACATTGGGAAATGCAGGAATACTTGGGCTCTGCCTGATCAACTAAGTTGCAGCTCCTAATTGCATTTGAAGAAGAGGGTTAAAAACAAAAGATTTTGGAACATCCAGCAGTGTGAAACGATTTTTGAGGTCAGAATCACATAGAGATGAGGTGTGCAACAAAGTACGTAGTGAATTATTTATTTGCAAGCCATTTATAAATTAATTAGCTGTGCCTGTACGAGGGCACAAAATCACTTAATACACTGAAAACAGCAGAAAAGTTGATTAGAACTAGGCGAGGACCTATGGAATGGCAGGAGGATTATGAGCCTGCTCTTCTTCCCAAAGCAAGTGGGGCGTCGGGGCGGGAATTTGGGCCTGTTGCATTCTTTCTGTGCAACCATTTTGTTGCCCATCTTCTCGCCCGCAGACTTTGTGGTGCGGGGGACAGCGCTGCGCAGGGGCGCGAACGCATCGCCTCGATTTATTTTATTTTTTTTTTTTTTTTTAAATAGATGCAGCAAGAAGGGATGGAGGGAGGGGGAAGTTTCCCAACCGTGGGAGCGATCCGGGTTACGCTCAGGATCGCCCCCACCATCCGCGTTAACACGCGCGGCCGGGGTCCCAGCGCCGCGGGGCGCGGGCGCTGCTCTGCGGGTCCCCGGCGCGGTTCTGCGCCCCCGCGCAGGGCGGGTTCGCGCTGCCTCCTTCTCCTGGCAGAGCAAGCACCGCACGCCCAGCCTGGGGAACCCCCGGGCGCGCTCCAGATGTGCGGGCTGAGCCCTCTGCGCACCCCGCCGGGAGGGCGGGCGGGCTCTCCCCGCCGCAGCGCCGTGCCCGCACTCCGGCGCTGGGAAGCGGGGGGTGGCGCAGGGAGCGCGCCCAAACTTCCCTGCACATCCTCCTCCTCCTGTGCGCCCCCCGACCCGCGCAAGCCCCGCGGCGGAGAAGAAGCGGTTATCCCGCGCTTACCTGCGGGGCGGTGCGGGCGGCAGTCGCGGCGGGCTCGGAGCGGAGCGCGGCGCGGAGCGGGCGCGGACGGAGCTCCGCGCGCCCCTCAAGTGGCGGCGGCAGCGGCGGCGCCGCGGGGGCGGGGCCGCGCGTCACGGGGGCGGGCCCGGGGCGGGGCGCTGCGCGCGGCCGCCGCCAGGGGGAGCAGCAGGCGGCGCCGCGGCCCCGCCGGGGCCGGACGTGGCGCTCGGGGGTTAAAAGAACTTCTTTATCCCGTGTTTGACGTGGCAGAGAGGCGCTGGTGGTCGTGTGGCTCCCCTTCATCCCCCATTGCATCCCCCAGTGCCCGGCTTTGGGCTGGGCAGGTGATGCCAGCTCCCTGGTTTTCTGTCCAAGGACCAGGACTGGCCGCGAGTTTCGCGAAAGGGCTTGAAAAAACCCTGTTTAAAACATAAATAAATTAATAAATTTCCTCAGTCCCACCCGCCACATGGCTGTGAGTGCCGGCACTCCCCTGGCATCTCCCTGGCAATGCAGGCTACGGCGGCTTTGGAAGACTGGAGGGTTTTCCCGAGGTGACTCCTTTAGGAATCATCGAGTGGATGGGAACTGCCTGGTTCCTTCTCCGCTGCTCACCGGGAGAGATCTTATCATCCCCAGCAAGACTGAGACTGAGGGGAATCAGGGCCTGGCCAGTCCATAGGGATTTTTCCTAAATTCTCTGCCCTTCAAACACAACCAGAAATTTATGGTCGTTAAAGGGCAAAGAGAAGACATCTACCCCAGGCGTTTTATTCATAAAACCCAGTTTTCTTTCCCATAGCTTACAAGCAAACAAGTAGCATTAGTTTTGGCAGATAAGGTAGATGTTTCCATTGTTTTGGTTTTTTAAAAATTTCCCATTAAATGGGGCATCTTTCCCAGCAGACAGCTGCTGCATTCAGGAGCATCCTGTTCTCTTCATTAGCCGTGCACAAATGATCTTGGCCACCTCATGCGGGGTTTTGACCAGCGTGTTCTCCAGCACAGAGCCACTGTCTGGGGGGGAAGGCAGACTCCTGAAAACTGGCTCTGCTGATGCTAGTTATCCTCTAGTTGCACTTTTTGCTGTATCAGAAGACTACAGGATGAAGCTCCATTGATTCCAAAGAGGGCTCGACTTCTGTAAATCCTATAGAAACTGCCACATAGGTGCACCTTCTGTGTAAAACTTGAATACTTCAGTTGCTGTTGATATCTTGTCAAAAATATAACCAGATGAACTTAAAAGTGTCAGACCTCATCCTTTATCAAGAGGATTTTATTAAATTTTTGAATGCCACTTGACGGATTTGATACTTAGATATATGAAATGTTATGTACATACTGTATTTATTCTACTAATTAAAAAAAAATATGGATTGATTTTTCTTTATAGGGAAGGAAAGGATTTTTTCACTGCCACTTCAATTCTAATCTTTCCCTGAGAAGAGTAAAAACTAATAATAAATTGACTTCAGGTTAAGGTGCAATTGTCTGTATTGATAGTCCTGGCAGTGAGCTGTGCCCTAACCAGCTCAGAATTGTATTGCATATACATCTTAATGCACATCTAGCACATTATAGGCATTTGGACACATGTATTATAGGCATATGTATATGTATTATATGAATGGTGATATGGTGATACTTCTGGTACTACAGCAGGGCTGTATGTCATCATGTGGGACAGAATAGTGGGCTGTGGAAATACTGAGTTTGGAAATGCTGCAGCTATCCTGTTTTTTTTTTTTTTTTTTAACTAAAATTCCTTTAGGATTATAGTAGTATTTTTCAAAAACTCTGTGTATTTGGTATTTCTCAGCTGTATTAAGTAACAGATTCTAGGGTTATGTTGTTGTGCCATGTTGCTAAGCCTTAACACAGATCTGTGGGATGCTTATAAAAGATGTATATGGTACTCATCCAGCTATCTCTCAGCTTAATTACAAGGCTGGCCCAGTGCTTATGGCACTGGTTAGAAATTACAGTACATATTCCTAAAGAATTCCAAAGGCATGTGAAAAATAATTACATTTTACCAGGTCACAGCTGCTCTGGAGTACTGAAAGGTCTTTAATGTGCTGTTGCAAACAGATTTTTGACTGTATTCTTTGATGTAAACTCTGTAAATATACTTCTTAAGAAGGTGGATAGCCTTTCAAATACTCTCCATAAAAAATCTCTTGTACATGCAGATCTTGACCACATTCTCCATATTTTTCTTAAAATGTAGGAATTCAAGATGTCTTCAGTTCCAAGAGAATGGAGAAGTTCTGTTGATAAGGATGGAGTTATTCAAATGTTGGGAATAAAAATATGAATATTTAACACATAGGTGTGTGTATTTTCCTAGGCGTGTATATTCCTAGGTGTGCCAAAGCCTAGGAATATAATGAGAGATTTTAATTGAATTTTTAAGTTAAAATAATGTTTTACCTGTATTTTGTTTATAGAATTAATTAATGCTCGTGACACTGAGATTAAAGTTCTTGTCAGACCTACAGGGAAATTACCTTTTGGAAGACATAGTAATCTTGTTAATGCTTCATGGGCTGAGAGAGTTGAGAAGGTGTCGGGTGGGAAATTCAGAGTACTCACACTGCATACTGTGTTTCACAGAATTTTATTCAGGTTTCTAACATGCTCTTGTAAGGTGCTATTAGGTCAATGTGGTAATGATGATGCCTTTTTATGTTTTCCTCCACCGATGGTGTGATAAGAATTGAAGTTCTGGGAACTCCCTCAGCCAAGAGTTGACCTGAATGACTCTCTCTGTGACTTGACAGGCTTTTTGGATATGCTTTGTCCTGCTGTAGATCAGGTTCCAGTCATATACATTTCCAGGCAGGACATTTATGAAATATTGAGAAACCAAACACCTTGACTGTGAAAGTGAAATTGAATCTGAGATCACTTATCCTCAGCGAAGGAGAGGGCTGGCTGTCTTCAAGAATCAAAACTGACCCCTTGCTTTGTTGATCATCTCAAGGACAGATTTCTGTCAGATAAAGCTGAGAGTAATAGTTTGATATTCAATGGAATAAGCTGAAATGAATGTTAGTGGGTATTAGCTTCAGACTTTTATGAGGTTATATTGATTTTCCAAAGCAAGCTGTCCCAAATCCAAGTTAGGCATGGGCTGATTTGTGGAGACATGTAAGGAAAGAGGACACTATGATATATGAACTTCAGTATGATACATGTTCTGTAAGGTTTCCTGATATTCACTAGGTAGTGTTTCTCAGCAAATACATATTGCAGTTTGTATTAGACCTTATATTTAAATGATCAGAATAATTTCAGAATTAGAATCCAGTTTTGGATATATTCCTTCCAAGTACAAATGTCTGTCAAATTCATCTTTCAGCACTGTGTATGTACATAGAGTACCTTGTCAAAGTTGGTGCAGCAGCTCTGTATCAAATGCGACAAAAATGGGAGTGTAATCATGCAAGGCAGTCCACAGCAGAGCTAGAAATGAAGAATCTAAACCAAAATACTCGTTTAAAAGTAGGTGGGCTCAAGTGTGCTTCTTTCTTTTCCCCTGCCAGAGGAATGTAAGGGATAATAGTTGTAATTGTGGCTATTTTGTTTGTCTCTAAAGGCCAGGAGGTTAGACAACTGTACCTGTATTTTCTTCCATTCCTCCCTCTTCTCTCCATGCTTTCTCCTCATTCTTCTTTCCAGCTCTCCTAAACAACCCCAGGGAAAAGCCCTGTCAACTCAGAACCACTCGTGATGCAATCACATCTGTATTTTCCCTAAGGCAAATAAACAGCTTTGCTTGTGAGATCATGTGCTATGGATAGCAAAATTAAGTAACTTAATAGGGCACTTGAAATTGCAAAGCCTTTGAGTACTGTATTTATTTTTTATTATTTACAGGACATACTGCAGTGGGTAAAGAAAGCTGAGTCCATAAAGTCCATTCCAGGAAAGTTTGCTCCTAATGCTTAAAGTGAACTGTTGCTTCTCTTTCGACCGCCACTTTGCTCTCGGGGGTTTCTCGCCGCTGTCCCCCGTCCCTCCCCGGCCCCCCGGGACCCTCCGGCTAGCTGTCCCCTCCAGGGGCCGGGGTTTTCCGCGGTCCCGCTGCCCTGGGCTCACCAGGCAGCGTGTGGGTTAGCACGGTCCGAGCTGCGGCGCTGCCTCAGTCGCCGCAAGGGTTCGAGATAAAGAGACCAAGAGAGACCAATGGTATGCTTGTCCAGAGAGATTGTATTGCCTGAAGCATTGCAGTGACCAAGGGCCCTGGGCTATTGCCCAGATACAGTTTTATACAGCAAAATTAAGAGATAAGGTCTTAAACAATAGAGACAGTGTTCAGCTAAGGCACATCAGAACCACCCCAGGGGCCAGGTCCAATGGGAACTGCTCAGGGGTGGGGAGAAGGGGGTCTACAGAGGAATGCTGAAGCGGGACTTTCCCGAAACAGTGGAGCAAACATAAATGTATCTTTTCCCTCAGTTTCTCATTCCCAAAGCCTTTCTAAAACAATGGGGCATACATGAATGTATCCTTTTCCTCAGTTTACCATTCCCAAGGCCTTTCTAAAACAATCCTCCATGCTACCATGCCAGCATGACTGCAACAGTGAACATTTATATTTAAAAAGCAATTTCCTCTATTTGTTAGATGTCAAACCATGAAAACACCATGACAACATTTTTAGGAGAACCAGTGCTAACTCCTTCGCAGCTATGAAGAACATGGAGTTTTTCCTTGCTTACTTGACAAAGTAAGGAATGCTGTCAGAACACAAGAGACTTTCCTTTTGCTTGATGTGGCTTTGAAAGTGTGTTAAAGGGAGGAAAAATAATGTTCCTCCAAAACAACCTTGAAAACCTTAGCTGAGATTGTTAGTAATGTCTAGTGAGTGTGAGGAAGAATCCTGTAAAGGAAAAAACCTGCTGTTCTGCCCTCAGGGTAGAGTTCTGCATTTGCAAATTCACATTTTTATGGATGAAGCATATAGTGAGCTGAACAAAGTGGTAAATGCATTTTTACACCTGCCTCTATAAAAAGGGTTCCAGTAGTACAGAAATACATAAAAAAACCCTGAAAAAAATACCAACCTGAAACCTTCTGACATGGCAGAAAAAAAAAAAAAATCTGGTGCCATTTTGGTCTTGAGCTCTTTCTTGGAGCTTTGTTTGCTGCTTATGCAACAGCTGCCCAGAGCCAGCCTTCAGAGGATAGAGAGATATCCTAACAGGCAAGGGTGATTTGGGGCTTGCTAAGAAGGGGCTTGGGATGGATGACTCCTTTCTGTCCATGTTCCTTTTTTGCCTGTTAATGTTGGAACTCATTGCTGCTCCTGCTGGTGCCTGCTTAGATACTGATCAGACAGTCAGTTGGGCAAAATCCATGTTTCTTGTTTTATATTCATATGCAGTTTTTATAAATCTCAGTTCTTCATAGGTTTATTCTGAAAACTTGAAAGTCACATGCTTTCTATTTGCAGGCCATGAAAATAGCTCTGGTCCTTTCTCTTTGTTTTTACTTCCTGACAGCCCCAGATGATTTTCTCCCTTTGTCTTTCCTCTCACTGTACTTAGCCTCCCTCTGCCAGGCTTTTTGCATATGCCCTGCTTCTTATCCACCTCCTCCCACAGTGCCCAACAGTTGTTTCTCCACACGTCAACCCACATGGAAACATTCACATTCCAGCTTTTTTTGCATTGTGCATTTTTTTGTGCATTGATTTTATGCCGGGAGAAACTGCTTCTGCTGAGCTCTTTTCTCTCCCTTATTGTCCTTCTTTGGCCTCTCTTACATGTTAGAGAGTTTCCTATTTTCTTTTCTTCTCCTATGAGTTGAGCAGTCTCACTTAGGTCTAATCTGGTAAAATTACAGTGGCTAAGTTTTCTGCACTTGTATAATGTATGAGTTCCCCAATTTGAATATTTAGCATTCCTGGTAAACGCAAAGCAAGTGTATACAGTGCAGCTGAAGGCATTAGGTGGTGATCTGTAATCTCTACAAAAATGTACACCCCCTGCTTTGCAGGCAAATCGAAGCATTAGCACATTTATTTTGGCCAAATGCACCACCCTAGTTGTTTGTGTCTAGTCTGTGTTAACATCTAGCAATAAGCCAGAGTCTGTGCATTTGCTGATTTGCTTGTGTAATACCTGGGTTTGAAATTACAAAAGGCTGTGCTAGTGTTGAATATATTAATAACTCAAAAGTGTTTATTCTCAGGAAAGACTAAGTTTACATTGTCTGAACAGATTTATTTAGTCGTGAGCAGGGGTTATTATTCTGTCTTCTTCTGTTCAGCAAGAGAGGCTGTTTCAGGAATGGCTTTGTACAACAGCAGTTAATGGGGCTGGCAGAAAGTTATGGGTTGATATGGTCATTAAAAGTGAGTTAACAGGAATTTTGAAATTTCCCTGGCCATGAGAAATGTAGTGATGAAATTCTGACTCAGGAAAAGGACACACATGCAGAATCTTTATCTTAGTTGAGAAGACAAGTAAGTTTTGTACAAGGCTCAACCCCACCAGCACCATCTGCATGAATTGGTGTGGGCGCTGGCGTGTTTTCAGCATCTGCTGGCTGAATGTGCTGTGGAAAGATCCTTGAAGCTAAACAGAAAAAAAATTAGTTGTAAGGCATATGTGTGTGTTCTTTCACATTTCCTATCCTAGTCATACATTATTAATGGTGATTTGACTTTTTACCCATGAAATTTTGTTTAGAATTTCCCTCTAATTCACAGGAGATCTCATTCCTACAGCACTGGCGTGCTCAGCAGAGGCATCCTATTTTCTATGTCTCTGAAGCACATTCAAGTTGGACAGTTTCCCAGGTACTCCTAGAGCAATCCCTCTTCAGTCTTCACTAATTCCAACACCTAGAATGACTAGGGACACTGAGGAGTGAGAGAAGCTCTCCCCAACCAAGTGTCTACCCAGAACTTGCTGGTAAACAGGGAAGTGAGGAGAAGGCCTGACACCTGGGAATTACTTTGAGCAGGTGATGGACATGCATTATTTAGTGGGTATGACTTGCTGCTACTGAGGATGAAGTTCATTGAAGTGATGAGAGGCTGAATTTTCATGGGAATCAGAATCTGAAATTAATTTTAAGCTTCGTATCTAGAGCAGTCTTCCTCATTTTCTTTTTTTATTTTTCTCCCTTCCTTAATTCATCTTTGATCTCCTTCCTCAAAGGTTTTGTTCTTTGGCCTTTGGTGAACACACACTAATTGCTGCTGCCAATCCCAGGGCCTTGGAGGAAATGTTGGGAGTCCTAAAGAGAGGTAACCTGTAGGAACCGGTGAGAGACCTTCAGCTCTGTGACTCAGGAAAACAAAGCCATTTGGCTGACCTGGATATCACTGTGTGTGATGTGCAGCACCTAAGATAGTTGACTTGCCTGAGAAGGTGACAACAGCAACTTTGTTAGTAAAGAGCAGAGTCTGACTCTTTCTTTCAATTCCTTGTTTCTCCTCTCACCTGGCAAGTAAGAAAACCAAACTCCTGCCTTTCACATACACGGCTGAGCATGCTTTTGTCTCCCCTAAGAATGGTCTACATTGTAGTAGCTTTGTATCCAATTCATTGGTGGGGAAAATATTTTCAAAGCTGCTTTACCATCACTCTTTCACCTGCTGCTCCACCTAAACCACACTGCTCTTCACTGAAGGTTTGTGGCATTGATGCCAGAGATTTAGTCTCCATTCCCTTCTGTAAAAATGTTGAAGGCAGGCTTGGCTCTCCCAAGACAGCAGGTTAAACACAAGGTCTGTAGCACAGTCATCACAGTATAAGTGATGCCATGGGCTAGAGAGATCAGTGATATACACTCTTGAGTGGTTTGGCTTTTCATTTCTTTGCTTGCTACTCTAGATGGGTTTTAAAACCAGAATATAAATCTATTTCTAATCTTCAGGTATTTTGACAACAACTCGGAGGTGCAAAACACAGTTTTGCAC
Organism: Lonchura striata; assembly: GCF_050655825.1. Lineage (NCBI taxonomy): Eukaryota > Metazoa > Chordata > Aves > Passeriformes > Estrildidae > Lonchura > Lonchura striata. The sequence goes on from NC_140705.1 coordinate 110,686,157, forward strand.
ATTGCTCTGAAAGCAGAACTACTTAGTGCTGGTATTGGCAGGGCTAGCTGGACCCATGATCTGAATCAAATATAGTATGTATGTAGTCCTAATTAGAGCATTACTGTATCTCTCTCCACATAAGCAGTCTTTCAGATACAGTAGAATGTGTGAGAACTATTTAATTACCACTTATTGACAAAGAAAAAAACAAAATCTTCATTTGAATGAAAGAAGCAGACAAAGTCCCTCATTAAAACTGTAGTAGTTCTTGACCTGTTCAATGATTCTTTAAAACCATGCATTTCTCAAACCATCAGCAACCCAAACTGGCACATTTTTTATGGATTTTGTTCACCTGATATGTACCTCAGCGTGTCTTCAGGTATATTCAAAACCATGCAAGATGCTTGTTACAATAGCAACATAGTTTTGTACATAAAACCTCAAACCTTTTACAAATAAATTGACCACAGTATCCCCTGAGATGCAAAGTATGATTTTTGAGGGTGATGCTTGAAACATCTGCTTTGGTAGTTATAATGCACTGAAACCAGAAGTTTGCCTTGCAAATGCCAGCAGATGCAACACCCAAACTCCAAGAGAAGCTCAGGAAGAGCTGGTAACAGCTGCACTGGGAAATTACCTTCATATTTAAATATGAATGCATCTAAAAATAGCCCCAGTGAGAACCATTTGTTGTTAGCCTGCCTAGTATTTGTCTTTATTTCTAGTTGGTGTTATTTTACATTATTGTTCGTGGATATAACAAAGCCTATTTCGTTTCTTGATCGTTTTTCCCAGGGGTTGTAGAGAGGTTCTGATTGCAATTGTAAATTCTTCAGCGAACAAGTCGTGATTGCTATGGATTGTTCAGCCACAATAATTTTGAGCCTGTGCCGGGTCAGCTCTGTGCTCTCTGTGCTCTGTGCACACAGTGGAGCCTAGAAGCACATAACAGAAGGGATTCAGGTTATTGAGTTCAGGTCCTCAATACTCCAGGCAAGAGCATCTAAAAATGGATTTCCACAATACATCTGGTTGGCTGCTGCCGCAGAGGGCAGCCCCATCTCCACTTTTGTATCAGCTTGTGTTTGGCCAGGCCTTTAGTCAGCTCAGCTGCCAAAAATGCAGACTTCCTCCCGGAATGAAGTACGTTTTGGTGGTGCTGCTTTTCCATGTAGCTTTTGATGGAACCAGACAAATGCTGATGCCTGTGGGACCATCCTGTTCCACTGCACTTTGGTTGTTGGGTCCAGCGTGCTGCACTGTGGAGCTGTTGGCTTTTGTGGTCAGCTTTAACTGTACTTCAGGTATGCTTTTCAGAGAGGTGAAGAGTCAAGTCTTGAGCCTCATTAGGGGCTCTATTTAGTCTCCATGGATTTAATAGAAACTTTCTGTGTATGTGTGCATAGAACAGTTTCAAGTCAAATCCATGCACTCGAAGAGCAGATGAGCCAGCTCTGAATGACAGCCAGTCACACTGCACGTCACAAGTTGCTGCTGGCTCAGTTTCACTTATTTGTTTATTTACTTCACCGTTCTGAGCTGCCTGCAAAACAACTGCAAAGCCCTGCTGCCTGCTAGTTATGGTTTTCCACCCACCATTGCCATTCAAAACTGACTTCAATGCTGCATCTGTGAACTTCTGCCTTAGAGGTCTTGTACAGCCTTGTTCTTAGTAAACGTATGAGTTTGGCATATGCAGCTGTCAAATTTCTTGCTGTTTATGTCGCCTGTCATATTACTACAAAAACATTTTTCTTCTTTGCTTTTCAATTTCTGATACTAAAAAGAAATACTCATCTCTTTCTGTAACATGTAATTCTACATCTACTGTATTTTTAATAACAATAGATGCCATAACATGCTGCGGCTGTTACTGTGGAATTACTTTGTTGTTTTCCCGATGGTCTAAGGATTTTAATATGTTGGCCAAATGCCTCATTGAAAGGATTGTGGTATTGGCATGGAAATTGGCACTTCCATCAAATTGTGTGGCAGCTGTTCATTTTGTCCTGACTGTAACAACTCTTTGCTCTCGCAATGTGGTGCTTGTGTTACTTAAGGTTTCAAGTAGAAACAGTCTCATGTAACTACTGATGAAATGTGCAGCACTTATTCTGGGAGTCCCTGAGCAGTGGGTGCTGACAAAGACAAGGCAGGATCTCATCACTCTTGTGACCAGTGACTCGAGGAAATGGAGTGAAGCTGAGTTAGGGGAGCTTTAGGTTGAATATCAGGAAGGGTTTTTTTACCCACAGGAGGGTGTGTACTTAAAGGGCTCCCCAGGGAAATGGTCACAGCACCAACCCTGACAGAGCTCCAGAAGCATTTGCACAATGCTTTTAGGCACATGGTGGGATTCTTGGGATTTACTGTGCAGGGCCAGGAACTGGGCTAAATGATCCTGATGGGTCCCTTCAAACTCAGCATATTCTGTTGTTCTATGATTATTAATCCTATGTGGGCAGCTTTGAAATCTATATGTCTTCTCATTCTAGGGTGGTTTGGGTCTGTTCCCTTCTTAGAGATGAAGAGAAGTTACTAGCATTGATAGTTAGCTGCTTTTGGAATGACTGCTGGGAAAACATCACTGTACCTCTATAAACCCAGGAATGCTGTGCAGAAAAGCAGGGAATGTCAATTTGTCCTTTGCTATGGTACCCCAATCTGTAGAATGCCGTGTATTAGGAAAACATATTTACATAAGCTTGGCCAGAGAGTCAGGAGGACATAGTAGGGATTTGCATTTTCACTTTGGTGAACAAACACCGTTGCTGTCTTGTGTTAGTGGCAAAAAGCAGAGGTAGATGGGAATGAAGGCAGCCGTGGCAGCCAAACCAGGAGTCATTTACCAGAGGAACGATGAGGCATCACTGTAACAGGCACTGACCTGTTGCTGGCCTGTGAAGGGTTGTACCTTTCCACTTTGAAGCTCTACAAGTTTAATAGCTTTAACCCAAAGGCTTTCAGAGTTCTGTTGGATATGCTTATAATACCATAGATAGCTTTGCATACGTATTTTTTATTTCATCTCATGGCAGTGATATGCTGCCTGGATTATAGGCATCTTTTTGAAATTGCTAATTAAAATTCCTTTAAAGGTTTTGGATTTGCAGACTGAGCAGTCTTCTGTATTGTTTCAGAAGTGGGTGTTATAAATTTTGTAGGCATTAGTGTATTGTTTAGAAAACAGATGTTATTTGATATCTTCAAGTGATCTGACTTTTTCTGGGTGAGAGGGAGAGCACTGCAGACAAAGAGGAATTTTAAAACCTGGGCTCTCAATTTGTGTCCTATGGCCTGCAAGCTCTTTTACCTTTTTCTGGATGGCTTAGTCATCCATCCAGTTACTGATGATTCTGCTTTAATGTAGGCACTTGAGGCCTGGGTTTTGGGTCTGTTATCTAAAGTGGAGTTCATAGCATTTTAAATTTTAAAACCATTACTTTGTAATAGTGTATTGCAGTGATCTGCAGCAGCGAAAACAAATTGGTTACTACAGGAGTAAGTAATCTCTTAGAATAAGGGAAAATAACCATATAGAAGAATGAAGGAAATACTTTATGGCTTCTAGAACTTTTTTATAATCAAATGTGACTGCTTTCCTCCCTGTCTGTGCTCTGCATACACATGCACGTACATATTTTCCTTACATTCCAAATGTTTCTGATCAAAGTAGCTAGTTGCAGGCACGAATGCTGTTAGCAAATATCAGTCCTAGAAACAGCAGCTATTGAAAGATTAGATGTGACTGAAAACAAAATCTTGTAAAAATTTTTTTAATGTAATTGTAACATAATTTGTTGCTGCTCTTGCTCTGCTATGGCATGATTAAGTACTGAATTTGAATCAGCTTTTAAAAGAAAATGCTTACTTTCATTCCACAGCACAATCGGCAACTAAATAAAAGTTCAGACTGGATTTTTTTTCCATCCCTCTTTTCACAGAGAAAGAGAAATGTACATAGGGTCTTTTGTATTTTGCAGAGGGGAAGTGTAGCACAATAGACCCGTTGGAGGAAAGCAATTCCGATAATCAGTTTTCTGTACTACTTATTACAACTGGTCAGGACTGAGGTTTAATTAAATTTTAGGGATAAAGGACAATAGAGTGTGCTAAGGATGGCGAGTCAGCTTAAACTTAGAATTTCCTGGCTTTAATCCATTTCTGTGCCAACTGAGTAGTACTTCAATGTATGACTTCAGATCGGATTCTCTTGTATAGAAAGTAATAACTGTTGAGGTTTTTGAAGTTTTCCAGGGTCTCCTTTTACTTCCAGAATAATTATTAATTCATGAGTGGGTAATGAGAGTGTGGCACCTGGGAATGCCCCCCTTCTGTGCCAAGTTTCAGCACTGTGGGTTCACACACAAGTTTGTTAGTTTGTCACTGTTTTTATAACAATGCTAAAATACAGTGATTTCAAAAGGATAGTTAATTAAGAGCAAATGTGTTTTGACTCTTAAATGTTTTGTATCAAGTTTAGAGAAGATGAAAATAAGCTGGTGCATTATGACATTTAGAGTGAACTTCTGTATAATGGGGCCCAAATAACCTCTTGACACTATTTTTTGGTATCACAGCTGTCACAGGCACAGCTTCAAAAGACATCCTGTCTTCCAAGGTGAAGAGTCTGCTGCATATCTTAAATATGAACTGTTGCATGTTTGTCCTCCAAACTGCCATTGCTGTTAAAACCTGTCCCAGTTTGTGATCTGCCTGGGTGGCAGTGGCGTTGGACATTCTCAGCAAAAGGGTAATCTATGTGATAAGAATTGTCTCATATTCTGGGGTTTAATGGCTGCAGGTAAATCACTCCTACCTTGCTGTTGGATGTGTATTTTAACTACATTCTTCCATTTGCCCACACTGAAACAAATTTTCTAAGTTTTGAATTCTTTCTTTAGAGCTTTTCTAGTGCTTTTCTAGAGCCATTAACATTTTTTTCCCAGGTCAGATAAAGCTGCAGCAGTGATTGCTTTAGTTTGTGCTCAACCAACAGCAAATTCAGAATAAAAAATAATTAAACAAAATTTGAATTCTTTATTGATGGCATTCAGATTTCGACATCATTTTAGCTACGCCTTTTTGTCAGACTCACAGTCTACAGACCTTTTAAAACCAGTTTTGTAGAATTCTATTTCTCAGGCACATCTAGAATATTATAAAAAAAGAAAAGCAGAAAGGACTATCTAGCAGGGTGCCTGGAATTTTACTTTTGTATTCTTTAATATTCATAAGAAGTGTGAGCTGGTACTTCTGCCATGCACTGTACTTCTGTGCTACGTTAATATTTCTTAATGAACAAGTGCCACTGTTTTAGCATCCACTTACATAATTATTAAATAATTAAATAAAATATGCTAATTGTGGAGAACCCCAAAACACTATGTTGAGATATGTTTAATTCTCCTACTGTGAAAGAAGACACTGCTTCACAAACTTTCCTTTTCATACTTTTTCCTTCACACACTTCACACACTTTTTGTGGGTGATATACTCAGCTACACTGGCATGTTATGCACAGTCTGTGCTGCACTTTTGCATTACAATAGTTTTTCTTCAGTAATGATGTGACAAATTAGAAAAACCTAACATGATAAATCAATACACAACTTAGATCTTTTGTATCTATCTGCCTTTTAGCTGCTGTTATAGGATACATTTGTGGACCTTCATGGTATGGGTAGGAATACCTAATATTTGAAAAACTTTTAGGCTTAAAAAATATGTTTGTAATTAGTTAATTCTGATGTAGCATAATTTTATTGAATAAATTAGGAACTATAATAAAATGGAGGAGACACCTATAAATTTTGCCAATGCATGATTAAATTGAAAACTGCTTCACACTACCTAATTGTATAAACAGTGTTAGTAAGCCTAATTTTATAGGCTGTAAATATTTGGATTGGCATTTGTCATAGCATTTAGTTAGGACAAGTCCCTATACTGTATTTATTCCCAGACTAAGACATATGCTGCCTTTACACAGATGTTCCAAATCAGTGTGTTCGGGCTGCTTATTCCCACCTACATTCATGAATCATTTGAAGAGGGAGGATGGAAAACACTGACAATTTTAGCAAATGCAATTCCAGAAACTGATTAATAAATATGTTTCATACGCCCCCAAATCTTGAATTAACAATAAACCTGATATGAGAATGTGCAAATGATACCTACTGCCCATTTTTTCCAGTGTTTGTGCTGTAAATGGTACAGGGAATGCTGTTGAGTAATTTTGCTCAATGATGGGCTACATATTGCTTTTGCAGAGACCAGTTTTCTGCTTCAGACAACAAAATCTCTAGATTTTGTTGTTTGGGTTTTTTAAAATTCTAATTGCTGAAAAATTATTTCACCTAGTCTTGCTTATCATATAACAACAAAGTTTTAGGGCAATTGACCTGCTGACCTTAATTCCCAGGAAACTGTCACATTTCTTCTTTATTCCTTTGTTCATCCTAACAATGTGACCCAAAATACTACTGAGCTTTAAAGTTTCTCAGCGTAGTAAGGTCAAGCTTTAGTCGCCATAGTTACAGTTCAGCTCCGCAGGTCAGAGGGCAAACAGATTAATGATGTCAGACACATCTTTAAATGGTTCTTACACTGCTTTGCCGTGCGGTGAGCAGCTGAGCATATTTGAGATGACAAAGGCCTCCTTAAGTCTTGCTAATAGGAGGATCCTCGGAGCTGTCTGATGGAAAGGTCCTTTCCGCTGCGCGCCAGCGGTCAATATTGAGCGGCGGTGGGCACTGGCAGCGGCTGCTACGCTTCACACTGTCAGAAGAATATTGCAAAGAGTGGATAAATAGCTGCTGCTCCCCTGCGCCTTTCGTTCTGGACATCCGATTCCTTTGTTCAGGATTCAGTCCAATGGTTAAAAGCCTCAGAGAGGATGTAAAATAGTAAGCTGGAAGAATATATTGCCATTTTCGATGAAAGACGTGAGCTTTCCTCTGCGGTGGTGAGGTGAAGCCAAGCATGAGGTGGTTGGTGTGCCTGTTTCCTGGTAGTTATTAATAAAAGCCCTTCTTCATACATGTAGTAGTCAGATATTAATAACATATATACATTCTTCCTCTAGATAATGGAACTTTTTATATTAAAAAAGGAAATATGGCTCACTTGATGACTTACATGGGTTCCTTGTGGAATAAACCTTGGTTTGGTCTCACATAGCTCATTTTTATCAGAATCCAACAAGACTAAGTTGCTGTTTGATCATTTTACTTTACGAGCAATAATGTTTTTCCTTTATAAGATCTTATTACTTGCACACCTGCACTATTGCACTTTTTTTAAAGAGTGATGCATGTTGCACAAAAATGAGAAGCTCTGGGTGAGTTGACATCATTGCTATGGTAGTTAAAAGAAAAAAAACCAAACCAATAACCCCCCAAACCCTAGCAATGCACTTTCACATGCACCATATTCCAGTATCTTCAGCAAACTTCTGATTTTGAAATAACATCTGTGTGAACCATGAATTCATTCTTGAAATGGAAATCCAGCTAATGGTTTGTGAAAGTCTCCAAACTGAATAAAAAGAATAATAACTTTATGATGAATTATGGAAGCCACATCAATATTTTTTTATTATATGTATACACTGTCCTTCATCAAAATGCATTATCAATTCGTCATTTGGTAGTTGACAGCAGGGAAGTAGGAACTGTTGATGTAAAACTGATTTAGATGAAGAAGGGAGTGAGAGCCTTTCTGCAGCAGTGTCCTGATGCTGCTGGATGGGAGAATATTGTCAGTCCTGAGAAGGACTTGATTGGCTGGTGCTGCATTACAGACTTTGCTTGTGACTGGCAGAACTGTGTAGTATTTCCTCTTCAATACACTGGAATTAATTGTAGCAGAAGAATTTGGACAGCCAATGGTCAGCAAAATAAATGCTGATCTGTCAGGGCTTGTTATATTGGGCTGTATTAAGGGCATTACAAACAAATATTTATGTTTCAGAGTCATTAATATATTACTTATGCCTCTGAAAGGTGCATTGTTAGCTTCTTGGATCATTTCCATAAGCCTTTTTTATTCTTATATTTGATATTGAGCAGATTCTGTTCCCTTCAATCTGAAGTTCTGAGAGTGCAGTGTTGTCTTTATTCTAATACTAGTGAAGAATAGACCACTCTAATAAGATTCAAATATCTTTTAATTGTTGCTGTGAGGTACAAGAAGCTCCTTATTTTCCAGTATTACTTTTCCAGCCTTGTAGGATATATTATAGTCTCTTTCTCTATAGCTCTCTTTCCTTTGGGCAAGTGCAGTTTCCTTTTCTTCCTCAGAGAACTAATCTAGTACTTGAGAGTTAAGTGCTGCCCACGTTTCTTATGTTCTTAGGTGCTCTTCTCCACCAGTCCAAATTGTTTCACTGATACTCACACCTCTCCTGTAGAGGTTGCTGCTTTTGCACCTACTTTTTCACCTGAAATAAGTTTTGGTTCCGTCAATGCACAGAGTCATCCATGGAAGGTTTTGGGTTGGAAAGGACCTTAACAATCATCCAGTTCCAACCTCCTGCCATGGACAGGGACACTTTCCACTAGTCTGGGTTGCTCAAAGCCCTATCCAGCCTGACCTTGAATAGTTCCAGGGATGAGTCATCCACAGCATCTCCAGACAGCTGATTCCAGTGCCACCTTCACAGTAAATAATTTTTTCCTAATATCTGATTTAAACCTACTCTCTGTCAGTTTGGATCCATTCCCCCTTGTCCTCTCTCTCCATGCTCTTGTAAACAATCCTTCTCCATTTTTCTTGCAAACTCCCTTCAGGTACTGGGTATGTCACCCCTTAGCCTTCTGTTATATAAATTCTTTCAAGCTTATTAGTGTTGTGGAGACTTTCATATGTCAGCTGCATCTAAGAAGTTAACTGATATTTTTGAAGAGTATTTCTTTTAAAGAGTAACTGAGTTTGTCTTGGCCTTGGGAAAACTGAGAAGTTCCATGTGTGTGGCATACCTGGATGTACTAAATACTGCAGCTGGGTCTGTGGCATGCAACCAAAGTGGGAGAGGGGGTCTGACTGCACAAGAACAGGAGCAGAGCACCAACAATTCACATCCATGGACAGAGCACTGGGTAGTAAAAGAGTAAGGCACTGCTGTCCTTGTACAGGTCCCATATTAGGACTGGGAGAGCTGTTTTCAGACAAAGATATTCTCATCCAAGGTGAAAAAGCAGCTGCTGCAAACTTTCTGCAGGAGACTCTTCCACTTGTTTCCTTACAGCTCTGTCCACCTTTCAGTTCTTAACTGGTACAACAGCTCAGCTAAGGGATTTCTTAATGTGGCAGGTTCTGGACTGACAGCACTTGTATCCCCTGGGAGCTGTCAGATACTGCTGCTGGGGTTTGATTTGCCTGTGATCATTCAATGACTCTATTTATTTATGGTCATTATTTTGAGGGAATTTTACGTGATTGACAGAACCACATAATTAAGAAAGATGAAAAAAAAAACCCACCCCAAACTTTGAGCTAGTCAGCTCTCAAAATGTGTTTTGTGACGTGGGAAAATGTGCTTGCTATTCTGTAGATGTGTTGATTTAGACATTGATGATACAACCCAAGATCCCTTGGTTTCTAGAGCCTTACTGTGTGTGCTTTACTGGCCAGTTTGAATTGTTGGGAACTGCATCTCAAATTGAATTATTATTCTGCAATGCTGCAGCAGACAAAAGTTAGCCTCAGTTTCCATGTCCCAGTCGTGAAGTGTATCAAAGGGGCTTGCATCTTAACATATGGATAGTGATTTTCTACTGGATGCAGACTATTGGTACATAATAAACTAATTGTAAACCTGATAAAACAAATGCTGGAAGAGTAAAAAATTTATTAGAATCTCTGGCTACAAATTTACATGCCATATCCTTCCAAAAAACCCACCAAAATCAAGGACGTTTGCCAATTTAATAGTGAGTTTTGCTAGGTTTTAGTTTGTATGTTTTGACAGATGGTGTAGCCACGTATTCTGATAGATTTATTTGCGTCCATTAAGCACCGATATCCTTCACTGGCTTCAGGCACAGCAGGAGAGATGGCTGTGAGCACCTTTGCAAAACCACCACAGAAAGGGACTCCCTTTGTCCAGCTCCAGAGATCCCTTGGAATGACTGACAGCAGAACTTGCTTTCCCTGCATTGAACAATCAGATTCCTTTCATTTGCAGCCACTTTTAGGATAGTTCCATGAATTTTCCTTGTGCTCCCCAGCATTGCCCCTCCACTTGTCCCTGTGTCTGAGCTTTCATTCCTGGTGGAACTCGAGGCACTGTTACTGGCCCACGTCTTTCCCTATCTGAAACTAATTCTTCTTCCTTATGGTCTTGAGGGCAGCCTGTGCTAGTCACATCAAAGGTCTGGTTTCTTTCAGGGCAGTACTTGATAGGGCTGGAAATTTCCACAATATTTTCCTGATGTTAATAGAGGACCTCTGATTTATGAGAGATATAATTCTTCCAGTTTTAACTTTTACAATTCATGAAGCTGCTCGTGTCTGGGGTTATTATTAGATTAGGTATCCATTTTCTTAATAAAAAACGTGGATAAGTGGAGGCTCAACATGAAGATTCAAAAAGGGAACTGTAAAAAAATTACTGAATAATATAATTATTTTTCAGGATAATTTGTTTTATACTAATCTTACTGTGCAAAATGTGCCCAAGCACAATTTGAAGTGATTTGCAGTCTTACTTCTGAAAAACAATTTTTATGTATGATAATTAAGTAACTTCGGATAACTGTGTGCTATCAAGTACTGTGGATTTTTTCTTTTTCAACACAATGTATAACAAACCACTGCTGTCCTCATCACTGCATCAAAATAAACCTGTTGAACTAAAGTTTTCACCACTTTTGTGTCTCAAAGATTTTAGTTGGGAAGCTTGTAAAAAAACCCAACTTTCTAATGTGAAGTCTATTCCCTGGACTTCGAAAGTGGCACAAAAGCAGATTTTTTGAGGTGATTTCCTAAAAGCAAAGGCTTGGACCATTCATTGCATGCGTGGTATGGTTACGTGAGCGACTGTGTACAGCGACTTTTAAGCCATTTACCAATTTAAGATAAATGGGAATTAAATGATGGGGGAAACCTGTAGTAGCCAAATCTACTGACATGTTGCTTTTTTAATGTGAAGTTTATAAAGACCCTTGAGTGTTGTGTCTGATCTGATTGTCTGCCATTATAAATGGTGTCTGGCAGAGTGGATGTAATTTGTGTACAAAATGAAACAAACCCTTAAGGGTAAAAAGTACTGCAGTTTTTTTTAACATAAACACAAGCATAATGCAGGCTGCTTATGGAGGCCTTGCTATTTTCCTGTGTTAAATCTCATCCTTTACTGTACACCCCTACTTAGGTAATGATTCATTTTAATTCTATTCATAGTGAACATTCTTATTTTTATAAAGCATCTGAGATTTCTTTTTGGTTAAGAAGTCTTTTGAAGTGCCCAGGAATACTACTTGCAGCTGCATAAATGGCTTGGCACTGTAATTATGATCCCATTTCTCAAAGGTATATGAGAGGAGGAACAAAAAGGGGCTTCCCCTACTCTTGTTTACATCAAAAAATGGCAAGAACAAATCAGAGACTATAAAAATAATAGTAGCAGATGTAGAGAAATTCAGGAGCAGGCCAGGAGTTATGGGAGGTACATTCTCTTTGCAGATGTTTAGAGCAGAAACTAAATAGTGTGACACACGTAATATTGTAAAAACAGTATTTAAAAAGTTGATTTAGAAGCAGATTCAGAAAGAGGGAGGAGTTTTCCCCTTGACAGAACTGGAGATAGAGTAATCATGTTAGAGAAGGCTTGAAAATCAAAAGGCATAAACAAAGTTCAATTTAGTTGTACATGTGTATCCTTTCAGCTGGCAGACCAAATTATTCTGATTGTTTCCCATCAGATTTTAGTCCTTCTGTTCCATGCTGTTTATATTAAATTCCATTAACCTACATGTTTTGAGTGAAAGTTTTAAATGGGCTATGGAAATTGCTTTCATCACTTCTCAATTTTAAAATAAGCATTAACACTGGATTGTTCTGTACCTATAATAGATTAGTTTTAATCAATAGCATATTGATAACATACAATAACATAACCCAGAATAACTGCATGCCTTTAAATAGAAGTTTAATACTTTTTTTTTTTTTCCCAGTAATTTGAATAGGTTTTCAGCATCCAGAGAAAGAGTTGTGTTTAATGCTAGAATTTAGATATTTAGGAGTTTTTACTTTTGCAATTGAGATGTCTTACTGCCCTTTAATGCAATTGACTTAAAATAGTCAATCTATAAATTGAGAAGGCTGAACTTGCTGCTTCCATGTACAGGTTAACTTTAAGTTTGGTTTTATTTTCCATTCCTCCAAAATCATCAGTGATTAATATAGTCCAAGGATCCAAGAGTATATATATATGCATATATTTTAAGCATTGTTGCTCACTGAATAATGAATGTGAAAGCTGCTCATAAAGCTTGGTCAGTAATGTACCTTTGAAAGGTATTACCATCAATATCTGACATGACTTTGATTTCCACTAATGATATGTAACAATGAAGACTGCTTAATCTGTCACTGCGAATAAATCAGCGTAGCTGGGTGGTCAAGGAGACCACTGTATTTGGTAGTTTGGGAATGTAAATCCCTAATCCATCACCGGCAAACTGGATTTCTAAGTGCTGCTTTATGTGTTCTGTTGTAGGTCTTTGTTTATAATGTATTTCATGAGTTTGGAACTCGTAAGAGGTGAAACTGGGCAGAAAAGCATTTATTTAATGCTAAAATCCCAGCACATAATGCTCATTTAAATAAGGAGAACTAAAATGTCGAGCAACAAAAGGTGAATAAACTATAAATGAGCTATGAACTACTAACCAGCTGTTACATTCCATTTTAGAAGCAAAACAAATTAATGCAAAGGAGGGGGAAAAAAACCCAAGGAGAAAAGAAAAGGATTTTTGAAGCAGAACACAAATAAACAAGTAGTGCCAGGAATGGAGCGGGAGGCTGACACAGGCAAGGATGCAGGCACTAATTGTTTGGTAAGGCACACACAGACATGGGGTGTGTGAACATGGGGTATTTTATCCTGATTCTCCAGCTGAAGAAGTAAAGATGCTTTAGCTAGTGCTATGGAAAGACTTGGTAAGGAGCCAGGATTGGAACTGGGTTTGATCAGCCTTCCGTGAGAAAGAAGCAAAGGCAATTAGAAAGCAATCAAGAACCTGCCAATACACCTATAGAAGACTTTGCTGGGTAGAAAAATTATTCTGTTTAGTAAGTGACATGTTTAGGTGACAAAATATCATCAACTTGGTAAGAAATTTTTTCATTTCATGCACTTACTGCAGTTACCTTCAGAATCACATCTTAGGCTGATCCTGTCAGAGGAAAGTAAAGGGAACAATGGGGATTCCTATTTCAAGTCTGGTGAACAGTGAGAAAGTAGACTTAATTTTTTTATTGAGTAAAAACTGTCTTTAGTATCCAACTAAATCCTTCCCTTTTGGTGAGGGAAATGAAAGAAGACAGAGGATAATGGAGCTATGAGCAGTAAGTGTGATGAGTTGAAATAATTAGGCATTGCTGGAAAAAAACTTGTTGAGATTATTAAAAGTTTTGTCCAAAGAACATAGGGTAGTCTGGGTGAATCCCAGTCTTTTGTATGCATTATGTGAAGTAAGTGTCCTGAAAAATAAATTACTGTTGAGTACTTTTTGACACTCTGCAATGTACTGAAAACTGGTTAAATAATCATGAACAAAGTTATGCAGTCAGTGTCTGAATTGGTTGATAATTTGCATTTTATGAAGATTTATTATAGTTATATTAAGTATATATGTTGTTTTAGGGCATCAGGCTGAAATGATAGATAAGTAAACTTGTGTACTTATAAGATAATACTTCAGAAGATAAGTTTGAAAAGTTCAGAAAAAGCCAGTGTAGACAATGAAGTTCAGGAAAGGAAAAGGGAATTATCCTTTATGGAAAGTGATTTGTGTGTCCAGGGGAAAAAAGGGAACTGGTAAATAAAAAAAGAGGGTAGTAAGTGATTACAATGAGAAGGGACTTAGTGAATAATAGAAATTATGGGTATAATGTCATAACTTGTTTGTTCTCTGAAGAATTGAACGTTAGGGTTGTCCCCTAGTTTCAAATAAATCAGATACTCATTATGCAAAGTAGCAAGCACTGACTGTGCCTAACCAGCCAAAACCCCTGGAGCATCCCATCTCTCATATTCAGAATCCCAGGAAAGTCAACCACAGCTCTCAGATCTGCTGTACCATGTTGTCTCCTTCTCGATCTCTCCAAGATGGTCTGAAGTTTGGTTGGGAATCGAAAATTGCTAACTGAGCCCTCCCCTAAAAAGCTTCAGCTCTTCACTTTTGTATCAAGCTGAAAATGGTTCTTGTGTCAAGAAGTACAAGTAAGCTAATACGAAATTTCCTTGGAAGTGAGAGGGTGAAGGATATGAGACATGGATAAAGTATTGAACAGAACTTAAAAGGCAAAACAACACTGCCGTGTCTTAATTGGATCCTATGAAAACATTTACATCAGTATGGTAGTTACCCTTTTATCGTTGTTTTTGCAGTCTCTGAGACATTACAGAGCAATCATTTAATTTCTATGTTTACTTTGAAATGAACTAATGCAGAGTCCTGGGTTTTCTGGTTTATGACTTGTGTTATTGCTTCACTGTATTAAAATCCTCTCACAGTTCTTTAACCAGCACAGATCTGTTGATAATTAAAATCTAAGAATCAGCTCTCTAAACAAAGGTCAGATATTTGTTTCTCCTATGTTAAAATAAATACTGATTAAGTACATTACATGGCAGTATAAAAGCTAAAGTGAAAGGACGTTTCTGGTTCTTTGTTTCCCTTTTTCTTGTAAGGACATTTAGCAGTGTGCAGGAGTAGCGATTGTGAGGCTGATGTGGAAGCAAAACCTGAACAGGAGTTACTTGGTCCACAAACCTTTCTGACTTGAAGTGAAATTATTTGCAAATCCCAAAGTACCAAAAAATTTATAGGCCAAGATTCCTTGGTTTCAGAGGTGAACTGATTTTTTTAATTAATATATGCACATCTCCTATTACAGCCTTAGCAATTTCAGTTCTGCTTTTAAGAAGCTTTTTAAAACAGAATAATAATCCCCCCTTTCTTCTACAGCTGAGTTTGGAGGGGATTTCTGTGTCGTTCTTAAAGCCCCACTGGTCATGGTTGACCCCCCAGTGTTTCTACCCAGTGCAAAGTTAATATCCTGCACCCATTTTCAGTTTTGTCTTTAAAACTGTAACAGGAACTTGTAGCAGAGTGAAATTTTATACAGACATCTGGCTGACTTTCTTCCCCTGTTTAAGCAGAAACAAATATTCCTTCTGATTTTGGTGTCAAGGTGCTGTGTATGTAATTTGAGTACTAGTTCAGGACAGTAATTACTACTGTGTGACATTTTGTGAATTGATGCCACAATTTGTCAGGTTCTCATGGATTTTTGAATTACAGTGAATCACCAGTCACTGGTGATTATTGCTTTGCAGCACAGAATTTTAAGAAGAAACAAAGCAAAGATGATGTTTCATGTAAGAGCAAGCCCCAAGCTGCATTCAGTCAGATTCAAGGGAGCCTGATGAAGTGTTCTGGAGGAGCCTATTTCTGCCCATGATGAGCTGCTTAGTTGATTGAATAGGTGATTCAGTTCCTGACAGTTGTCAATCTTAATGTTTACTTCTGAAATTCTGGTTTGCCTCATTTACCTTAATCTCTGATTTTCTTTTCAATTTTCTTTGATTTTGCCTCCTGTGCTCATTTCCATTCTGGTCTCTGTGTTGCCTCCTCCTTTTGTGTGGCAAATCTTGCATCACTTTCCTGGAGTCCCCTTCACATGCAAAGATTAAAGCAGGCTGCTGGTTTTACATTCTAATTAAAAAAAAAAAAAAAAAAAAAAAAAAAAAAAACAAACAGAATCTGAAGGAAAGATGTTATACTTTAAAAAGCAATCTAAAGATGAGTAATGAGCTTCCCTTTGTCCAGAATGGCTAAGATAAGAGAGCGAGACAGATATATGAAAGATACCTCAGTTGGGAAATGTCTAGTCCAAAATCAGGATGAAATTATCATAATGAATAGGTATGTATGTGTCCAAACAAATCTTTAAATGTGCTTTGACCATCTCCTAAGCTGAGTGCCACTGAATTTTTTTTTCCAGGGGAAAAGAAAAAACCCAACAGGAGAGGGATATCTTTTAAAGTTTCTCAAAATTTATCCTAAATTATTATTTTTTTTTGTACACACTGAACTTACTACTCAGCTTATGAATAAAGTATTGTTTTTGTTGTATCCAGTGGTGAATTATGAATAGGAATGCCTAAAAAGTGGAAAGCTACAGTAGTTTCCAGATTATTGACTGAAATTAGGGATGTTTAATACTTCATTTCTTCCAGACTGACTCTCCAAGTACTGTAGTTGACTAACCTTGCAATTTTAAAAAATAATTAAAGTTACATACATCATGCTGTTTATTGAACTGAAAGTCAAATGCATTGTTTTTATAGATACCATTGCTTAAATATTAAATACATTTTAAAACTAAAATAAGGTTACTCCAGTGCTAGAACATTGAAGCCAGGAGGCCTCGAGCCTGTCCTCAGATGTGCTGCAATTTTGGGACCTATTGTGTGCAGTGTGTTGGTGTTTGTATCCCTGGCTCAGGAACATGTGAGCAGTGCAGGAACTGAAGTTGCTAACGGGTAAATTGCAACAAACCAATAGTGTGCAAGTAATTATGTGTGGCTATGTTTATGCTAATTTTTTTACTAATACTTTACTCACTATTCTGGATGAAATTCTCATGTTCTTGAAGCAATCTGGTTTTAAAACCTTAAAGTCTCTGTTCATATAAAGTCTGCCCACTGTAATAATTTAAATACAAAAGACTGTCCTTTCTGTTGCTGTGCACAGCAGATCAGAAAAAGTGTAGTTGCCCTGCATTTAATTGTGAAGTTCAGCAAAATTTTTCATATCTCAGAAATACTTGGCTTGGTTCTGATTTATAGAAGATGAAATTATCAGTCACACACACACACAAAACCCCAAATGCTGTATTTGCTCAAAACTAAAGTATGCAATTTAAAAATAATGTTTGAGTTCTGTTGTGAGCGTGACAATATTTCAGAATTAATGGAAAGCTCTTGTGCCTGTGGAAGCTTTGAAATGGGAAAGCAGATTTTATCTCTTCTCCTATTCTGATGTTCATGTGCTCCCCTGTGTCAGATCTGCAAATGTTTTGTATCCAGTACTGTGTGTTGCTAGGTGGCACAGATGATAAAAGATGTATTTTCCCTGTTCCTCTAAATGATTTTGTTTGTGGCAGATCCATGTGTAGTGATGACTCTTTTTTCTGGGGGTAGTGTGATGGTGGGGAGGAGGAGAGGTGCTAGATTCAGGTTTATAAACTGAAAAATAAAAGATGTTCACACCTTTAAAAATGTAATCAAAATGGTAGTTTGGCCAAAAGTGTTGTAGTTTTGCAAGTTTTTCTAACATGTTTATTCAATGTAAAGGGAGCTTTTCCCTCTCTGAGCGACAATAGTCAAAACCAGGGTGATGTACAACCAGGACTGCTTTCCTGTATGTGGCTGTAGATGATGGCTTTGCAGTACATGGTGCTGTTTGCTGAAAGGACAGGCACAGGATACAAAGGGTTGAAATGGATTTCTGGACTCTTCCAGTCCAACCCTGCGTTCAGTTAGATCAGTTTGCTCAGGCAGAGTCTATTCCAGCCTCCAATGGCTCCCAGGATGGAGATTCTACAACCTTTCTGGGCCATCTTCTAGTAATTAACTGCCCAAATGATGTCTTATGTCTCATTGGAATTTCCAGTTAATGAAAATCTAAGATGGCAGGTGCCAGGACATTGTATGGAGGATAGATAAACATCTGCTGGGGTGTTTCTCAGTAGTGAAACACACAGTTTATTCTGTGTGGTGTGTGATGTTTTTTTGCCAGGGTAATGAAGTAAATGATTTGACATTCTGTGTTCTGCATCTACTCTTTTGGCTTCTTTGTTGCAGAGGGAAAGATTGGTTGGACTCCAGCTAAGCTGACCAGAAACATAATGTCCTGTTTATTCCTAAAGGTGTGAGCATTGGGGTCGGGAATCTTGCTGCCCATCTTTAACACATGCCTGCAAAAATCTGGGTGTTTGATAGGATCCACTGCTCATCAGTCCAAGGGATTTTGTTGCCTGCACTATCTGTGACAGCCATCAATTGTCAAATCAGATTGTGTTCCTGCTGTAGATGCTGCTTCTCCACACTCATTTTTTAAGCCCAAGCCATCTCTGTGCATGTGTTTATAGCAAGATCTTGGTTTTTGCTAGCAGTATGCACTCTGTGTTTTCATGAAAACTGCATTTCCACAGTTCTCAAATTCCTTGGGCATGCTGTGGAGGAAACCTATATTCTCAATCTCATGCTTTAGGATGAAACATGTTAGTAAGATAAGATCCATCTTACTTCTGCTTATATGTCTAACCTTTAACACCTAAATGTGAGTTACACATCTCTCACGTTACAATCAATGGAGAAATAAATCTCAGAAAGAGATTCAGCTTGATTAAATTAGAAATTGAAGATAAATTAGAGTAATTGCTATATTAAGCCATTTATTCCTTTCCATGGTCTGTAGGAAATTCTGACAGTTAAATGTGAGCTGGTTGCATTAACCCGTGGAAACCTTACCTGAGGTGAATGAAATCCCACCTTCCTGTTATTGTACCACACTTTATATGTTCTGCTTGCTTAATTATGGATGCTGCTTTTAGCAGACAGCCGTTCTGTCTGTTTAATGTCACAAATTCAGTGCCCGATACGCTTTGGAAAGAGATTTTGGGGTGAGCGAGGTGTTACAATTTAAATGTTTGAATGTATTTTGATGTGACAGCTATGTTGTCTAACTAGAAATCAGTATTTTATCAGTTCTGAGAAGGATGCAGTATTGCATAAAGGTAGCTGACAGCTTGTGCATGCTGCTCTGGAATTTCCAGACAAAGACTGTGCAAATGTTGACAAGATATAAAAATAAATACTTGTGAAGTATTGTACTTGATCTGGATAATAATAAGACTGCTTTTAGCCAAGCTGTTTCCCCTGGCATTCAGCACTCAAGTGTCTGGGAAGACACCAGATGACCTCCAAGAAGAGGATGTTGGGTTTTGTGTTTGCTTGCTGCTTTGTGGTTTTTGCTCCTTTTTTTTTTTTTTTTTCTTTTTTTTTTTTTCTCTCTTTTAGGCAGCTAAACCATCTGAACTGTTGGCATGAGCTGTCAGAAAAATCCTGCTTTGAAACATGGAGACTGACTAGTATTTTCAAGTTAGGAGTAAAGGCAGAAATGAAACAATAAAACTTAATGTAGAAGATTGAATCTATTACAAATCTGTTGGTGAAGATTTTTTCCATAATACTATCAACTTTGTGGATTGATGGTATGGAAACTGTTTTATCTAAGAAGTGAAAAATTAGATGACCACTTGTTCCTGAAAGGTAAAAAAAAAGATGAACCTAACACTTAAACTTTATGGGATAATTCCCTGCAAATGCTGGACTTGAACTGAATACTTGTACTTTGAAATTGGGGTAAAGTTGTGGCAGCACTCAGTTGTTCAGGAGGATAGAGCTTCTTACTTGTGGTTGGGATTTGATGTTTATTTTAGAGTTCTTCAAGAGCATGATAGTATTTGGAAGATACTTTAACAGCAAGTGAGGCTGTCACATATACAGGATGAAATGCATTTTATTATGTGCTTTTGCAGTTCACCAAATGGATAACCCTGTGCTAAATGTAGAATTTATAGGTAGAAAAGCATTGTAAGAATATAGCTCAATATTCAGAAATATGCTGTCTATAAGAGGCAATGAAAACATGTCTTGGCACTTGGAATGGCATTCATTCATTCTTCATCACCAGCTATTGTGAGAGGAACTTCTAGTAAAATACTCCAGTGTTTGATTTTTCCATATTAGATTGTAAGGCCCCTGAAAGTTTTATGTAATTTTTTTTTTGAGTTTTCCATTCTGTCTGCAATAACTCATAAGTTTTGTCTTTCTTTCCTTCATGCATATTTTCTTTCACCAAGATGGAAGTGTTGTGCTCTCAAAATGTTAACCTTTCTAACATCCCTGTGATATATTCATGCATGAATACCGTCCCAGTCTTCAGGGATGTTGTTCCTCTGGAGCTGTGGGAGGATGTTGTAAGAACTTGGACGAAAGCTCTGGAGTCCCTTGCTGCAAGGCTCGTGCTCAGGGAGGTGGATGATGCTGTTCTAGGCAGTGACAGGCTTTCTGGGGTGAGTCAGGAAGTGCTGGTCACATGAGAAATGTTTTGACTAGAAACAACTCCAATCAAACAAATCTCTAGGGATATAACTGCCATGTTTCTGAACAAAGAATGATCAAACAAAAGCTTACAGTGAGATCTTAATTCAGTCCATGACAAAGCATCCTCTGACTTCACTGAGGTCAGATAACATTTTGAGTATCGAAAATCTCTCTAAAAATTCCTACCTTTTTATACATTTTTTAAAGTAAATTGTAATAATAAGTGTATTTCTATCAGCATATCAACATAAATTAGATTAAAAGATGATTAACTTTTCCATTGTACATTAATATTTAATTGGCCCTAGAAATTTTTGTCTATGTAATAAATGAAAAGTGTTGTCTGAAAGATTCAACTCGGGATCTTCATAGTTACCAACTGTAAGTTTTCTGTGCAGTATTTAATACTGAAAGAAGAGTCCTAAACTAATTTTAAGGAACATCTGAATTTTGCAATGTCCTTTAAACATCTTCAATGATGTAAGAGAGTGACCTTTCCCTGTTAAAAAAAAAAAAAAAAAAAAAAAAAAAAAAAAAAAAAAAGAGAGAGAGAGAGAGAGAGAAAGTGAGAAAAAAATTACCTTCTACGAGAGAGCAAATGCCATGTACTGTGTTTAGATGTAAGTGTTAAAAAGTCACCCAGGTAGAAGAGGCTTCTTTCTCCCCTTGATCTGCAAAGATAAATGTAAACATTCCAACTGCAGGCTCTCTGAGTTGGGATAGCAACTGGTTAGACCTTCTCAAATAAAAAGATGCTGAAGCATACCATCTTAACAATTATTCTATCTTGACTTTGAGTGATTCAAGGAAATACTTCTATTAAAAATTCAAGTGTCATTTTTGATATTTAGCATCTTTATTGGAACTTTTAAACTTAAGACCTATGGCAGTGCCTTCAAGATGCTTTTGATTTGCCTGTTAGTAAAATCTCAATCCTGCTCTGACTACACATTTTCCAAATTGGTCTGAAGTTTATTGGGTTGATTTATTTTAGTGAAAAGAAGTATGTAGTCCTTTCAAACAAAATAAATATCAGAGATGATTTTTTTATTTGCTAGCTGAGCAGAAAAAGAAAGCATAAACACATTGGTATATTGGTATATCACAGTTTTGTGAGCAGTTCTGGCTGGTGAAGGCTATGGTAGAAGGTTGGTCCACTGTTCTGGGGGGGAAGTATTGAATTTTGGCATCACCTAAGTTACCTTTCCTCTCCTGTACAGTCATTAACATTGTTTGAGTATTTTTTCATGCAATCATGGAATGTTTTGGGTTGGAAGGCACCTTTAAAGATTGTCCAGTTCTAACCCTCTGCCATGGGCAGGACACCTTTCACTAGACCAGACTGCTCAAAGCCCCATCCAACCTGGTCTTGAACATTTCTAAAGATGTGGTATCTATGAGTTCTCTGGGCCACCTCTTCCAGGGCCTCACGGCTGTCACAGGGAATTTCTTCTTAATAGCCAATCTGATTTTACCCTCTGTCACTTTGAAGCCATTTCCCCTTATGCTAGCACCCGATGCCCTTGCAAAAGTCCCTCTCCTGCTCTGTTGTATCATCCTTTGGGAATATTTGCCTATTTTCTGAAGTTCTTGGTTGTTTGTTTTAATTGTAACCAATGGAATCTTTCTCCTTCTGTTGCTAAGAAGAAAATGTTTACTTTTTACAGTGCTTCCATTTATCTCTTCAGCTCTTGCCTGAGGGGGTGTGTATGTGTATATTCTTTTGCTGATATGAATTATATTTTCTGTCTGGAGATCATAAGTTTTTTTGAAAGTGAAACAAAATGATTAAACTGAAGTCAGTTATATTATTTGAAGCTGCTGTATGTGTTTATCCTCACAGTGCTTAATCCTTGACTTTGCCTCAGGCTACTAACCCTAGCTGGTTATTAATTCCTTAAAAATGCCCTGAGCCAACATTGCTGCTGTTATAACTTGTTTGGGGCTGAAATGAAGTTGGCATTTTTCTTAGCTACAGCATCTTCTCGCTGTAATGTCACAGGATCAATTGGTTTCAACAATGCTGCTATTTCATCGTGTGCCTTGAAAAATTTCTTGTACAGCATCTGTTTAAGACTTCTCAAGTTAGTATTTAGTCTACCAGGGATGTAGCCTACTTTAATGAAGGGATGTCAGATCTTTTGGAAATACTCTCACTATACAGATCCTAAGTGGCCTATTACGAAGAAATCCATGGTTTTAATTTATGAAACAAAAACAAAACCCTTTGGCGGGATCAGAAACTTAGGCCATTACAGTGTGGGAAGAGGACAGTTGTGAAATTGGGCAAAATACAATATGGTTTGAAATGCTATGAACTTATTTTTGTATACATTTTAGGGATTATTTAATAAACTACTTAAGAAATGTTGGCCTGGCATGCATGTGTCTGAGGTATTTCTCTTCTGAACATGCAGTTGAGCTTCTTCCAGGCTGGAGGTTAGATTTTTCTGTTTTAATAGAAGACTTCCGGTAAAAATCAAAATGCCATAAAATAACAGATTGGTTTCAGGAGGAGCAAAACACCTTGGAAAATGATCTCCTAGTGCTCAGGCCAATCCCTTCCTCATCAGCTGGCACGAGCTGAGTCAAAGCCCGTGCAGCACAGACAGTCTGTGCTGCCGGATGCCCAGCTTGGCTCTGGCTGACTCAGCAGTGATGGGAGGCATGTCTCAGAGGAAGGATGAGTCTGAAGGATGTGCTGGTGTGTGGAGCCTCTGCTCTTTTGTGCCTGAAATGCAGTTGAGATGTCCTAATAAATTCCACTGCCATGGGAAGCCTGGGCACAACGTGTGTGGCTGTGTGAAAGCCTTGCCTGCAAAGGAGATGGAGCAGCAGGCATCTGCCGGAAACTCATCTCACTGTGCTTTTGTACATCTACTCTTTATGTTTCACGTTAAGCAACTCTGGTTTTAAGAGTTCTCTGAAACACACTATTGTTTTTTTGAATGAGGTAAAATATGTTTTAAAGTAGTAGGATCACTTAAACACCTTCAAAAAAATCTCTACCCTACTCCCCTTTTCCCCCACTCTACATGTTTAATTATGAAGGGAGTTTTGTCTCCAAGTTTCTATTTCAGAAATAACTGACTTCAAAGACAGCTGCAGAAATCACATCTCAAACTACTTCTGCTACTTTCCAGGAAACCTTCCCAGCAGATATCTTGGAAGAAAAAAATAATTTGATTGAAAAAGAGCAATAGAAGGAGGTCATCCATTACCAAGAGTAAAATTTAGCAATCTGCTCCTCCCTTCTGAGGAAAGAAGTCCAAAATATGGCTACTTTTAAGGTTCCTGGTGTGTCCAGCCTCCAGTGCATCTTCCAGCTCTTGTTGGAGACCAGGCAGATAACACTGTTTATAATCCTTGTGTGAGGGACATTGCAGAATGTTATTTCACTGCATCTTTCTATCAATCTATAAGGAATACTTCAATATTTGAACAGTAAAATGACAACTTTTACCCAAAAATGTTACATTTATTATGTTTCATTGACCTATTTGCATCACATCAATGGAAAGCTCCCTCCCTTCTCATAGTGCCAGAAATGATTCAGTTTACCATTTAAACGGTAGAGTTAATCATTATAGTTAATTAAAGCAAAGCCTGTGTGAAGAATGCTGAAATTCTGTGAATATTAAGGCATGAAATTATTTAATGCAAGATTTCTGTCATGAATATAATATGAAATAATTTCATCCATGCTAAACAACTTTATTAACTATAAACTTAGTGCGATTTTAAGTATCTCACCATTTTCCCTGTGATGAGACTTGTGGGAGACAAAAATTAACAGGATGATGAGCAGAGGCAAATGGTGGCCCCATGGTCCGGGAGTTCCAAGGCAGCTAGTTTTGACTCAGTGGTTTTAAATTATACTTCTATGTTTGTTTTCAATGTAATATTTATGATGTTTTTCCATGATGATATAATAACTTACTGAAGTCAAAATGTGAGATGCATAACATTCGTGGTATGTAAAGCATTTCAGAAATTAAATGGAGACTTCCAGCTGCCTTTTTTCCAGGGAAGGAAGTGTGTCTCCTTTTGGAGCTGCATGAATTTTCCTTAGACCTGAGAAGTTACTGTAATGCTTCCCGAAACTCCCTTTTGGAGCTGCTTCTGCCAGTGCTGTTCTGTAGCAAGCTTTCTCTTTGGATGATGGTGATCCCAAAGCAAATGGCACTGGGAAAGCCTGGATCAATGATGTACAGTCTATAAAAGCAGTGGAGAAGCTTATTTAGAGAAGTGCTGGTTCTCATGCACTAAAAGCTAGGAATGAAATACTGGAAATGAAAGATGTTAAAGTGGAACAGATTTAGTTTCTGTGTTGAACTTGGTTCTTCTGGCTACACAGAGAAATCTGTGAAGATTTTGAACACTGAGCAGAAGTAGGCTTGGAATCAAGACAGTCTGGAGGTTGAATCAAGTGATGCTGATCCGGTTTCAGCAGAGCTCCCTGCTGCAAACTGAGGTTCATCTCCCTGAAATGTGCAGCACAGGCTGTGGTGTGGGAGGGAATTAGCGGGGGGTTAAGAAGCACGAGTGGTTGCTGGGAACAGCTAAAATTTTCAGAGCTCTTCTTGCGTTTTCAGAGCCACATTAGCAGCGCTGAGGCTGGCGCAGGAGAAGGCAGGGAGCTCCCGGCGAGCTCATCCCAGCTTCACAACGGGACCGCATTCTGCCGGCGGCTGGGCGCGGTGCATTAAGGATCTGCTAGTCAGGGGAAAAACAAGGAGTCATTTCTGTCCCATCCCTCCCCGCTTATCTTGCACAGCCCCTCTCCGTGCCCTTACTTCATGCACAGCCCTGGAGGCACATATCTGGTTGTTTTAAGAGGAGTTTTGATCTGGAAAACATCCCCTTTCTTACTCGACGGCGCTGCCAAAGATTATTGAAACCCGGGATCTGCTGACTCCAGTGACAATTTCTAATAAGTTTTCCATCACCAATTTCTATGGTGATGCATGAACAAAAAAGAACACAGCTTGACTTTCAGCTCCGGAGCTATTTTTACAAGGCTGGTTCTTAAAGACAAAAGAAAACATTTGCTTTCTAAACTGAGCATATTTAACACTGAAGGTCAGTCAGAGATAATGTGACCAGAACTCTGGTGTTTATGCACTCATTTGCTTATAGAGCAAATTAAACGATTTAATGACCTGATGACTTCCTCTTCTATCATCCCTAAATGAAATATAACCCTCTTCACCCCTTCGTGTGCCTCTCAGCCCATTTAAAGATCTTTTAAGGGCTTTTTGTCCATGAAATCGGCACCTTCCATTACCCTTACCAGGTGCAGCAACTGGAATTCCTGAAATGAGATTCAGGGGCGTTGTGTGATTGCTCCTACCATTATACAGATGGGTAATTTCTTCCCATGCTAATTATTATCAAACAGAGAAAGATTAAAAAGCACAGTGTTCCTCAAACCCCCCCCCCCCCGCCTTTTTTTTTTTTTTTTTTTTTTTTTTTTTGTCTCTCATTATATTTTCTGAAAGAAAGGAAAAAAGAATGCTGGAAACCAGTTAGTCAGGGAAATGCAGAGAGTGTCTGCTCAGAGCCTCAGGTGAACCTGGCCCTCCACTGAGGCCAGGGAGAGGGAGGGAATGAGGGGGAGAGAGAGGTGTGGACGTTTTTATCAGAAGGTGCCAAGATAAAGGGACTGACATTCTTGCAGTGCCCCAGTGGGGGTGGAAGAGTAACTGGATCCTGAATTAGGTGGTTCACTAATGTGCCTATTTTTTCCAGTCCATGTGGTTATGCCTAGTGCCTCAGGCTTTTGGAATGGTGTTTTTATGCCACTTAAGGTCTTAGATTTGTACTTTTCAAACTGAAGAAGATGCAAGGCTTGTAATTTCTTCATCCTCACCTTGTCTTGGTTTTTTTTTAAATTTTTTTTTTTTTTAATACTATGTTCAGTCCAACTGATGGTTTTGATTTGGAGTATTTTTTTTTTCCCCTGAATCAGTCTAATTGTGACATTCTGTGGTTAATTTTACTTGGATGGAAATGTAGCACTTAGTGTATAGAGATCCTGATTTTTAAAAAACTTTTTTTGTCGAGTCTACAGTCTTTTTTCCAATGTGGGCTGTGGTTTCATTACAGTAAGTTCCTGCTTTGGATGCAGAGACTTACGTCAGATTCACCAGCTGCTGCTCTCTCAAAATAGGCAGCATGCCAGTACCAAGGATTAGCTGGGTTACTGTTTGTCCCACCAGTTGTTTTTAAAATCTTTAACTGTGCAGAAACATCCCTGTATGCCATCCCTGCAACTCAGTGCCTGATGCTTTCTGTTCCCACCCTTCTTTTAAGTTTTCTCCCGCAAATCATCTATTTTGCTTGCATTTTTGGTATTCATTAGCTTGATTTGGAAAACACTTTTGTCAGTGTATTTGTGTTTTCTTATAAGCTAGCAAGCTTCCATATAAATACCTTTCTTATCTTAGGTGAAGGCTTTTCGGGAATGGGTTTCCTCTGTGAATCACAGTTTTAGGATATTGCCATTAAAAGGCTTATTGCAGGGGTGAATGACTTGCTTTCTGATGACTCTGGAGGGGAAAACAGCAGCAGTAAGCAATGCTCACCTAAACCACAGTTTACTTGGCTTGTGAAACAATTTTGTCAATAAAATTACCTCCATGCTACAAGAGCAGTGGCTTGGACACCATGGCTTTGTGCAAGTTCTTCTCAGTCCATCAACTTCACTAATAAAGCTCAAGTGAAATCCTAAACTGGTTCCTAAATTAAGCTCAGAGTTGAGCAGCATGGATGTATTCCAGTCAAGGCAGCCAGGGATTTGCCTTGCAGAGATTGCCTGAAGTACCAAGTGTGTGTTTTCCCTAGAGGAGCTGAGGCTGTGAGTGGAGGAACCCAGGGCTGAGCATCCACGTGCAGGTGTTGGGAGCAGAGATACACCCCTGTTACTGTTAGTGCACTATTTCCCTGCTCCCATGAGAGCATCTTGGGACTTATTATAGGTTTCTTTCTCCTAAGATGCTTCTGTAGCCTTCAACTCTCCCTCTTGTCCAAGTTAATCGTGACAGTTTTGGAGCAGACATGTCCTTTAGGGCAAATAGCAGGAAAGTTAAAGGAAGACCATGAACACTTTGATGTATTTGCTGCTGTGCTCCCTTAAAAGAGGACAGGTTTTAGCCCACGTTTAAAATAGAAATCTGAATTGCAGCTGCAGCTCAAGCCAGAGCAGCCAATCTGGAGATACAGGGTCTTTGTACTTGTACCAAAGGGGAAAGTATTGGACCAAAACAAATGTAGTTGCTTTGGGGAATGAGGAGTTAAATGAAGAGAGACCGCAGGGCTGTTCTTCTGTTCCAGGGCAGCTGCTTCCTTCCAGACTGTGGGATTTAACTTCATTAACTGCACTAGGTCTATCATAGTGTGTTTTACAACCTACAGAAAATTTATTCTCAAAAGGAGGAAGAGGGTTTTGAGGCCTATAAGATATGTGCTGTGAACATGTGTCCCTGCCCAAGGCAGGGGGTTTGGAATAAGATGTTCTTTAGGGTACCTTCCAGCCCAAAACATTCCACAATCCTATGAAGCGTGGTAGTTGCCAAGGTATTGAAGATTAATTAATTGGGGAATTCAGTGGAAAGATCTTGCAGGTATTTTCCAGGTAAAAAAATTCAATAAATCTGTATGTCTGATTTGAAGTTTTAAAAAATGTTTTGTTATTATTACTTTCACAAGTAAAAAAGTTAACCATAGCATGTCTCCACCAAACTCTCTTTGGTGGACTCTCTCGTACTGCAGAGCCAAAAGATTCCAGTGCCTTTTTTTGTTTTATTACTTCAACACTATTTCTGTTCTCATGATAATGGGCATGAGTTGCCAGTACTCTAAGTGACAGAAGGAAAAGGTGATGTCTTTGATGCTTTGACAGCTTGGACCTACTTAGCAAGCATCCTACCTAGAAGATACTCTTTCTTTATCAAGTGCCATGTTTCATTTTGTAAATGACATATAACTGTGTTGGCCCACGTCTGTGTGGTTTTCCCTGGAGACAGAAAATACAAAATAGTGTGATTTTCTGGAAGCATTTCATTGTTCCATGCACCGATACTAAAGACCGTATAAATCAGGCCTTTTTAATTGTTGGCAAAGTGACATTGCCATGCCACTAAGGATATTCTGTGTTGAGGGGAGAAAAATATGCTTTCTGACTTTAACAGATTGCCTTAAAAATTAACTTAACTTAAGGAAGTGAAAAAGAAGACAGTCAAAAAAGCTTTGCAGTCCAAGGAGTGAAATTTAACATTACTGGTAACATGAACTGTGGTAGCTTAATTGTGTTAGTTTATGTTCAGGTGCCAGTTAACAGCATGATTCCAGCAATATGGTTTCATTGATCCCCAAACCCTATTTTGATTTGATTTAACTGTTGTCTGTGGTTGAAAAGCCACACTCTTGATGATTCAGTGAACTGTCATTATGGTCCATCTTGTCTCTGTATCTTTTTATTCCTATTTTCCCATGCCATCTTCTAAGTCCCTGTGAGCACACAGAGGATCAGCAACAGATTAAGTGGGTAACCAACTGTGGACTAGGACCTGATCCAGCAAACCATTAACATGGGTCTTTTTAGTTTACGTCAGTTGTGCATTCCTAAAGGTGAACATATGCTTTGGTGCTGTAGTGAATCAGCCTGCAAGAATATTTCTAAGTTAACATCAGGGCTGTCTCAAAGAGGAAAAAGGTGTTTTTTCCTTAGTGCTGCTGATTCAGTGGTGTCCAGCAGAGCTTTTTGGAGACAGTACCTGAAAATTATTTTAGCTTTTATTGCAGGAGAAAAAAAATCTGGCCTATTTCATTGTAGAGAAGAAAATCAGACTTAAAATGATATTTAGAAAGAAGTGCTTGTATCTGGCATGGACAAATGCTGTTTTCTGCTTGGCTGAGGTTTGTGAAATTACTATGTCCAAAGTTTAGAGTCTAATGAGAGAGTTTCCTGCTGTTTGTGACTGGAGCCACGCTTTTGCAAAGAGAAGTAAGACTGTCCAAAATGCTTACCTAGTCCTTATCTGAATGAAATGCTTTGCTTTATCCTAGCAATAAAGTTGTATGTGTGAGTTGGTATAGAAAGGATTATTCAATGCATAAAGATTAAAAATAAATTCCTTCTCAAATGTTTGTAAGAACCCAGACCATGCATATCAAGGTGGCTGTAATGCTTACACATTGTTACAGGTAGTAGTTTGCAAATACATCAGAACAAAAGAATTACATGTTTAATGAAATGTATTGGTTTGACTATTATTTGAAGGTAGTGTAGAAATAGCATAGTTGATGATACATCACAAGGCTGGCTTTAATGGTTACAGTCTTTGTCATTACCAGTTCAATACTGGGAAGCTCTAGAACCCTAGAAAGTTACGGCTATTTAGGAAAACCTTATTTTTATCTAAACTGCTTGAAAATAGTCCACTTCTTTCATAACTGAAGACTCTTAAAGACCAGATTTCAAGAATAGAAATACCAGCTTACACAAAGGGCTCCTTTGCAACTTACAAGAAAGAGAAGCATAAAATGGTATGAAGATACAATTCTGCATATAAAAAAAATCTTAATATTAAGCTTGCATAGTTTATATAAAAACAATGTCTTCCTAGAAGGGTGATACCTTTGTACTTTGATAAAAATTACATTACTATAGAGAGATAATCTTACAAAGGGGATTTTTTGAACAGCACTTGAGAAAACCGTGGAAAAAGAATCCAGGTGGAGAGGTGGCGTTAGATGTTGGATTTCTTTTTGCCATTCAAGAAGAAGATGGCAATTAATGCAGTCATCTTGATTTTTTTTGCATTTAGTCACTCAGCATAAAGCATGAAGCTCCCAATTCAAGCCTGTGTACAGCGGGTGATTGCTTCGTATTATGCTGAATAAGGCTGTTTCTGTACTGCCACTGCATCTAATCAGCACAGAGTGGGCTGACTTCACACCAGTTATTGAAAACACATTTTCATTAGTCTTCTTTCCTGATAAATATCCAGCCAGAATTCTCTTATATGTTGTAGTATGCGCTGCTATTGAGAAATGTTTAGTGATGCATGCATAATGCCAACCGTACAAATACGGGTTTGTAACATTTCTTAGCATATGTGCTATGAATTCTTGAAGTTATCTCAGTCCTACAGTATATCTGTGCTGAGCAAACCATGGCTGGGGGCCAAATCCATTTTACAGCTATCGAAAACAGTCTTGTGACCAATCAATCAAGTTTACACTTATAAAATGCCCATAGTATAAGCACCTAAGGCACTGTGCATAATCCATATGAAAATAAATACGATATACTATCACTGAATGGTGAAGTCAGGTGGAATTAGACATGTTCCTCTGAGGTTGTAGTAGATGAAGGAAGCTGGTTCTGTAGGAGGAGATGATTAACATGTGGAACAACTGCACACAACTTGTAGAGTCGGTCTCATTTTTGAGATGTGGATGGAAAATTGATTGAAAGTCTGAAGGGAATTAAAAGGTACTGAATAAGAAGGTTTTATAAATGGGACACAGGCTGCTGAGACTTCTTCTGCAAATTGCTGTTTAGCCTTGTGGAGAGGGCTCCTCCCTCACAAACACAACTCCACAAGGTTCAGTAATTTCTAAAATTTACCTGCTGTTCATAAGAGTGGACAGCCCTGAGGCTTACTGGATTTTGCAATAAGAGCATTGCACATTGGTCAAGTGTGGCAGTATGTTTTTTTTTAAAGAAATGGCAACGACCTCCATGTCATGAGTGAAAAACTTATGTAAAAAAAAATGGGGGCATAAACCCCTACTGTACATAGTATCTCTGGATACTGCAGTTTATTTTAGAACCAAAAAGATGAGAGACTTTGCCCTTTGTTTGATGATCTGTGGTCTTCTGCACAAGGATGATCTTGGCTGTAGGAGGTGGGACTGAAAGTCAGGTTCACAGGTAGCTCCTGATATCTGCCCCCATACATGAGACAGAGCTCCAGGATCTAACCAGCATCTTTTCTTCCTTCTTCCTGCTTCCCAGGCCTCCTATTTTCCCAGTCTAACAGTCCCACGTGCTTCTGCACGTGGGATCCTCCTCCTAGTTTTCGATTCTGTCTCATGTCCATACCAGCTGCAGCTAGCAGGTTTGTGTTTGAGCAGTCAAAAGTTCAGTTTTGCTGCCCCCAATTATCTACCACCCATTAGCTGTTACAACTTAAGTGACTTTTTTTTTTTCCCTCAGCAACCCAGCACTCAGCTATTAGTAGGCTGCTGGTGCAGCTCCCAGCATCCCGCCACTCTGTGTGTGTCACAGTGGGAACAATCCAAAGAAAGCAGTGTTTTTTGAGAAGGGGTGAAATGGTTTAGACAGTGTAGAATTTATCCTAATGCATGAATCCAGTATTTAAACATGCAGGTAGAAAAAATTGCTTCCTGTTCTGCTAATCCTTTGCTTGATAATTTACAGCCTTCTGGAACTTCATTCCTAGTCTTTTCAGCTTTCGTTGATAAAGATGCAAAAAAAACCAGACATGTACAAAAGGACTGTATATAGCGTATAATTCATTTTGCAGAGCTGGGACATCTAGCTGAATGTGCCATTGATTTACCCTGGCACTAATTCCTAGTGAGTAGCTCATTTTGAAAGTAGCTACAAGTTGGCATATTTGCAGGAGCATTGAATTCTGGCATGCAGTCACTGTTGTATTAAAAACATGATGTGCAATGAGTCTGGAGAGCCTTTGAAAGTGAGATCTCAATAGAAGCTATGAGTTGTATTGTTACTCTCAGTGCATACAGTGTAAAAACACCCCAAAAGGAGTAAGCTATATATATTACCAATAGTGTGCAGTTTAGGGAATGGATTTTTCTTCCAAAATGTGTCAGTGATGTTCCGTTTATTAAAAAATGGTTCTCAAAGCCACTTTAAAGTCCATATGGTATCTGTTATGATTGCCTTAATAACAATAGCATAATTATGTGTATTATGTCCTTATAGGATTGAATGTGCAACAAACATTGCTTGTGAGCAGCAAGTTTTTATGAGATGACAGCTGTTTTAGAACCAAAATTATAGCTTATTTATTGTGTGTATGCATTTGGGCTGGGTGAAAAATAGCGAAAGAATGAAATCTGCTAAAGGACTATTTCTCAATAAGTGTTATTTTGCAATAAAAAAGCTGGTTGTATTCTAAATGAACAATAAAAATGGGTTGGTTGGAAATAACATATTTCTGTAAAATAAGATGTTTCAAAAGGATGCAGAATGTATGAACTATCGAGGTTTTTATTCCCTTTCCTTGAATGAGAAAGGAGACCTTCAGAACTGGGTAACTGTGCTCGGTAGTGGAAACTTGCAGTGGAAAATATGAGGGATGAGGAATCATCCCCTTTGTAAAGCGAGGCTTGGCATGGCCTGGGTGGGAACAAAGGGGAGAAAAGGGAAGAGCTGTTGAAGGTTCATAATTTTTGTGGATCTTGTAATGGAAAGTCTCTGTTCTGTGGTCTGGCAGGGCCAGTGCTGGCCTGCAGGCAGTGCACCTTGTACTGTTACCCCAAGCATTACGTACGAGAGTGAGTTGAGTTGAAAGGATTGGTTGCAAGAAGGTTAACTTTAGACTAGAGTTCTCTTTTCCCCATTTTCCTTGCTGTTTCCAAAGGTCTGCCTCTCTGAAGGAGTGGCAAGTACATTACCACTGAAAAATGTGAGGTACCTCAAGCCTTGCACACTCTATAATCACAGGGCTTTAGGCTAAGTTGCAAAAAAAAAAAAAAAAAAAAAAAAAAAAAAAAAATATCCCTCGTGAAAATGAGTATTTTAATTGAAAGTTAGTTTTCTACTGGTATTTTCTTGTCAGAGAAATGTGTGTCAGTTACAGGTTTTAGCAACTTGTTGAAGGTTACACAAAATCTAGAGTTTCAGCTTGCACATTGTTATTTGCAGAGACTCTCACTTTCTCAGGGAATTTAGGAAATGCAAGGTGGGAACGTGTAAAGCTGAACTAAGGAGGCTGGGGGGGAGGAGTTCAGGTGGGTGTCTTCATTCCTGCCGATGAGCTGGAGTGTGGTTTCCTAGGAGGGGAAGAAAAGGTACATGCAGTACAAATGAGCAGACATTTCATAACAAGGCTTATAAAGCATTAAAATTCAGGCACAGGTTCTGTACAAACACAAACCAAGGCTCTTGCATATACAGAAATAAACGCTCATTCTGTGTGAACAATCTTGGCACAAAGGGAGTTCTCAAAATATTATAAAGTTGTCAAAAAGTGGTTTCCCAGTGTAAATGAATGTAAAATTTCTAGTGTGTGCTGTGAGTGAGTGTCCCATTGCTTGAGTCTCATGGAGATCAAAAACTAGGAGTAAGAGTGACAGCTCAGCTTTACCCTGCACTGATACTGTGACAACACTGTTGGACAAAATCCCTGTAACACAGGAGAAAGGTTGATCAGAAATAAACTAGGCTACAATGAGCAACTTCAGCCGTTCCAAAAATCCCGAGTGCCATGAGACAAAAATAACAGTGGACAGAAATTGTGTATAATCCCTGCTTCGGTTGCAGATCTCATTCCTGCAGGTGCCTGTGTCTGTGGCTGAAGGGGCTGTTGTCTAGAAGGTTTCTGGGTTGTGTATTATTAAAAAAACCCCAAGGTGTAGTGATGGAGAGGAGAATTCTGGAAACAACAAGGCTTTGAGTTGCTTGGAGGTATCACTGCTGAGGATCAGAGCTCAGGGGCTGGGCTCAGGCTGCATCCACTTCTGAGTGTTTCCAAATTTCAGCTCTCAAATGCCTCACCAGTATTCGCTTTACTTGGATGCAAGTGCATGTGAGGTGGGGGGCTTGGTTTCAAGGAGTTTTTCTGGGAGCTGCAGCCATGGCAAGCGAAGGGCTGTAGAATATGGGGTGCGTGGCCCTTTCACAGGCAGAGGTGTTGCAGAAAACCTGCCCTGAGCTGCTCGCTCCCGTGGCTCTGCTGCTGCTGCTGCTGCTGCTGCTTGTCACCCGGGATCCCCGGGGACTGCACACAGTGCAAGCAAATCCTCTGGAGTCTCCAGCTGTTCTCTGCTGGTGCCTTCCCAGCATCAAAACAAGTGTCTGCTTGGAAATCCAGTGGCGGAGAGTTCATGTGCTCTGACAATTGACGGGCAGAAGAGAGATCTCTCTTCTTTAGGGCAGGGATTTTTCCAGATGGCCTTGTGGGAAAAAGTACTGTATGATGGCTTCCTTTGAAAATGCTTTGTAAACTCAGAATTTTTCCCTGCTGTGTAACAAAACAAAACAGGTATAAGTTTGTTGCTTTTTTTTTTATTTGCAGGTTCATTTTAGACATAGCAGTATGCCAGATCCTTTGAATGGCAAATGGTGGCAGATTGGATCATATCTCTTTTGTGATAGAAATTATTGTCAACAGTGTGAAACGGTGATGTTGGCTATTTATGCAGTGAGAGTTGTGTTTAAGTAGCTGTAAATTGTGTAGCTCTTGTTAATCTCTCTGAAAGAAATAAGCCAAATACAATATAGTATATTTTTATGGTCTTGGGTTTTATTCTGTGGCTTCATAATTTTTTATTTTTACCAGAGCTATGAAATGGTTGTTGGGCTCAAAATTGGATGGAAATACTTTGTGAAAGAGTAAGCAGGTTATTCAGTTTTGTCAGTTGTCTCTGGTGTGATTTAAAGCAATTTAAAAAACCCAACATTTTATAAAATTCCAGAGCTCATTACCTAATGCACTGAATTACAGATGGAAAGAAATTATATCAGTATAATGGCTGATCCTACTGGGACCAGGCTGCAGATCTTTTAAACATGTCTATCCTAAGTATAATAGAAGGTGTGATTTCGAGGCACAAATCCTCATTCCAATGTTGGCTTTTGTTTGGAAACCATTTTACTGAACTACAAAATGCTTTGCACAGAAATTCAACAGATTAGGTTATGTTAGACAGGAAAGGTGTTTATTTCTTTTCTTTAATAGTAACATCAACAGGTTTCCCAGTGGCCTGGAAGCTTGTTTGCAAGTTAAAGTACTGGAGGACTGCTTTTCCTTTAGGAGAAGGCTGTGCAATCAAATGCTAAGTTCTGATGGAAAGTGAATTGTAGCTGATGGGCAATTTCTGCTTCTAGGGGCAAAAACCCAAAACTGTCTTAGCATGACATCATTGGATCTAAAACAGCGTCCTAGTTCTGATTTTTTGCTAGCATAAGCTTGTATTAAATATATATAAATGTGTGTGTATATCTAGAACAAAATGTTTCACTGAAACTAAAAAGTAAGTCATTTTTTCTGTTTCCAGAAATGAGTTGCAGAAGCTTGTGACTGTCTTTTGGCTTTTTTCCACTTCAAAATATGAAGGGATTGAGATGTGGGATATTTGGCATAAAGAAAATATAATTCCAGTCAAATTCTAGTCTCTGCAAAGCAGTCAGATAAAGGATTGTAATTTTGATTTTAAGTTTTTAAAGTTCAGAGCACGTAAGGTGCATGTTACAAAGCATCATAGAAACATTTGCTGGTTGGGTTTTATAATAGGATTTGAGGTAATAAATTGTGTTACTTAAAGAAGTTTTGAATTCTTAGCAAAATAATACATTTCCAAGGTGATATGAGAGGTTTGCTGGATTCTACTGGCATTAGTTTGTCCCTGTTAATATTTGTGGTACTTTTTTCTGTCATGAGTTTCCAATTTAGAAGGTACTCCAAGACATTATATATGTGGTTACTGCACTGTTGCTGTTTGTCTTTCCCTCGCTTGAAGCTGGTATTTGGGAATGAACAAACCATCTGTTGTGAGGAATCTGTTGAAGAATTAATTTAGGAAACAATCAGTCTTTTAGAGTTATTTTTAATGATGGAAATGACTCAAGAAGGAAGAAAAATATTGCTGATTACATTTGTCCCAAATGTTGCAGGTGTGTAATGCTGTTCATTAGGCTGATACAGGTCTTGCTAGAGCTTCCACTTCAGCTGGAAGATGTCACTTCACTTAACTGGACACTAAGTTTACTAAGAGTAAACACTTAGAAATCTTTTCCACCTTCTTGGCATAGTCATCTGCATCTGAGCATCATCTGAAAACTCTGTGGTGGTGAAAATGGGCTGAAATATATGGTGTGCCACAGCAATCCTTTATTGCCAACAGGAAAGGATATGCAGTGGGTTCAGAACAGATATGTTGAAAAAAACAGTATTTAATCTGTAGTAAAAGACCCTTGCACCAAGCTAGGATAATTTCAAAAGTGTTGCAGTATTTTCCCCTGTTTGCTTTTTAAGTCCTAAACATTGCAGTTGAAGTTTATGTTAGATAAATTGCCCTGGATTCAGAAATCAGTTTTCAGGTGAATATTCTGATACCAGAGCTTGTCTCCTCTTAAATATGGGAGTGTGTAATGAAGACTTCTGGTAGAATGTGTGGAATAATGTTGCTGTTGTATAATACACATACCAGAAGGGATTTGCACTGAAATGCTGGTAACCACGAAGAACAAAGAATTTTCCTTTCCTAATTTCCAGTATCAGAGATGTTCTAACATGGATTAGACCATCCATCAGGGGAGAAGTGCCTACTTGACACAATACAGACTGAATATTGCTTTGGAATCAAATCAACACTTCTCTTGCTTTCAAGAAACATATATTGAAAAAAAAAAGAAAGAAAAGTTGGTATAAAATTATCTGGTTTGCTTTGCCTACTTTCAGGTGAAAGCCAAAAGTAAAACTTCAACAACTTTGGTCAGTCATTTAATGATCAGAATAATCTGTTCAGTTGAAATACCATGCTGCTTTAAGGCCTGTTTTTAAATCTAACCTGTTCAGGCTAGAAAGGAACTTGAAAAGAAAACAACATCAGAATCTCAGTGTTGCAGGCAAACACCCACATGCTCACACTGAGCAATTCTGCTAGTTAAATATTCTTTGCTCTTCCGGTTGTGGATCTGCCTGTAGTTTTTGGGACGATTTCTTGGAGATCAAGGAGTCAAGCCAACCAACACAAATATAGAAGTGTTGACAGCAGAGAAGAAATCTGCCTCTTTGTAATCTGAATCTTGGGTTTGTATGAGTTTCAATGTTGTGCAAAAGACTGGAGGATGGGGCTCTGAGCACTGGGTTGAGTTGCTCATTTTCCTGAACAGTGCATTAACATGAAAGTCCAAAACCATAACTTAAACTGGCACACTCCTTTGGTTATTCTTATTTACTTATTGCTAGTTGATAAGACTGTTTATATTGGTTTGACTCACAAGACTAATTTTAATTATTAACATGTTTCTTTCTGTTTCTTATTAGATCATTCCATGATTGGAATATTTTTGCTTTGAAAAAAGATGTAGATGGATCAATAGAAATAGATTTTTTAACTGTGTTCATTACATTGATTTTGCCAGAGAGGTTGACAGATCTGAAATTTTGGGGAAAGGCAAATCATCATAACTTTTTTTAAAAGATTAAACAAAGAACTTTAGTTTTATATTTAATATACTCAGAATAAATTGCATATTGATGGCATCAGCTATTCATGAAGAAGAGTTGCAGAGATTAAAAGATATTTATAAAAATTAATATTTGTATTGAAATATGGCTGTCTTTATATGCTATTATGCAAGTTTCATGTCTAAAATGGAGCATAAATATTCAAGTAAAGTTCTTTAATATGTTAAAATTCTACATACGTGAAAGTCTTATACTTGTTAGATGAAGTTTGCTTCCTGCAATAGGAAAATAACAGGAGTTTTCTTAATTAAGTAACATTTTCATATTCAAATTCATTTGTTCTCATGTTGTCATCAGTTAAAGAAGAGGATGTAGAGACAAGCTGCATACCTGTATGCCAGGATGATCAGGTCAAAAAGCTGTGATTAATAAAGTCTTTTTACTATAAATATATTCCAGACAATTCCATCTATTTTGTTCTCATCAGAATCAAATTATAGCAAATACTTGCTTTACCCAAGATCCTCTGTTCTCCAAGAGCCCTTCAGCATTACTTGTAGCACTACCTGGAAATACTAATGAATTTAAAAGTACCGAAAGAATTTAAGCTGATTACATTTAGTGCCTTTTTTTCTTCTGAAGGTGTTTCAGGCTCACTTGTATTTCCTTAAGTGGAGCATTTCTGGAGGTCTTTCGATTTGCATATTTTGCATCTGATGCCTTCCAGGATAAGGTCTGTACCATTGACGATCTGCAAATTAGAAAAGAAAAAGCAAAGTCTTATGTCAAAACTGAAGATGGAAAAGATGTGAAAATATCTTTAATGTAATCGCTATATGTAAGGTGCATAGCAAAAAGGTCTGCTGAGGGTAGGTCAGTGATGAGCTCATTTCTGTGGAATTTTGGGTAGAGATATACAAAATGCTGTGAATGCTCCCCACCTCTCTCAACTGGAGAGATCAATGCTACAGCAAACCTTCATACAACCTTCTTGTTGGAAATGTAAATATTTTGCCTTAAGATAAAACCAGATAAAACCATTATTTCCCAAACTTTGTGAAGAATGAAAAAGGTGAATTACTAATGGTGTAAATGGTTGGCTGAAATGGCTTTGATGTGCAAAGTGGCAGATGTAATATCATTATGTTGAACACAGCTTGGTAAAGCTGAGGACTGTAAGCATTTAATGTTCTGAATAAGTTATTAAGGAGTGTAATAAAAAATAAAACTTCTCACACCTGCATAAATAGAGCCAGTGCCAGGTTTGAAGTGTGCAGGAGCTAGACTTGCTGTGCAATGAGTACATGGCATGTGGAACTTGTTGCCAAATGGTATTGCAGTTACTTATAGCTTAAGGAGAAGCTGGATGAAAAAGTCACTGGGGATTATTTAGAAACTAAAGGCAACTGAAAGCATGTGGAGTATTAATAAGAGTAACTATTTGGGAATATTGTGCTTGGTTATCCTGTTCTTGGCCATCTTTTCACATCTGTGTTAGAAGTAGGATCTTAGGCCTAGCGGGTCTTTGCTTTGAAAGAGTACTGCAGTTCTCATGGTCTTTCCTTCCAGAACACCATCTGCCATGTATGAAAGGTCAGTCACAAAAACAAACCAGCAAATGGCAGAAAACAGAGTCTATTAGAAAAATCCTTTGGTGGTATGTGGGAAGAAGTCAGTAGAGCAATCACATACCTATCGTATCTGGCTCTTGTCTCTTCCTCTGCAGAACAAGGCTGAGTTTCGACAAGAAGACAAAGAAATGCTGGAAGAAAGATTAGGGCAAGGCCTCTAAGTTTGTGTTCTTACCGAGGGTTGAAAGGAATTACAGTCTGTTTCTTATCCTGTGCTTTGCCTGGTATGAAAGGCACAGGTGGGAACATCTGGAGGGGAGTGGGAGACCTCAGTGCTTGGTTTCACCCAGGGACTTGCATTCCCTGCTCCCTGTCACGTGCTCCTGAGCTCCTGCATCCCTGCTCTCCGTGCCCTGTGCCAGCATCAGCGCTTTCCCTGGGGTTGGGGCTACTCTGCTCCATTCCCAGGCTGGTGTATGGAAAGGGCAGGAACAAGTGCTTCTCCTGAGGGCAGGACCTTTCAGATCTTGTTTCGCTGCTTCTGTACGAAGTGGCAGCCTGTCCTTTTTTGCTGAGATTAGCGGGCACGAGCTTGTCAGCAGGAGCGCTCGTTTTCTGGAAGCAGGATGTGGAAAAGGCAGTCACAGGGGGCAGGTTAAAACACAATCCACTAAGAAGTTGTGTGTACAAGGCAGCATGGACTTTAAACTCTCCAGTAGCCTCCATATTACTGTCAAACAAGTGTTGCTGAAAAGTATGAAGTATGCATACTGGATCATCTTTGAGAATAAATGGCACATGGAGCCTCATTTTTACTTCAGTCAGTTGCTTCATTATACCAACCCTCTGTTTTGGAGGACCCTCTGTTTTGAATTTGTAGATACAGAATAGTTATCATTTTCCTTTCCTCTCTTCTTGAAAGAATAGGATCTTTTGGATCTTTTTCTTTTTCAGTTTCTGAGGCTGTAAATCACAGAAGTGTTGTATGGAACTGGGAGTATGGAGGTCTTTAATAATTTCTGTTTGTCCAGCCATTGGAGTATTGAAACACTAAGATTATGAAAAACTCCTATCAAACCATCAAAATTTGCAGATTTTTGCAATTTTTTTTGGGTCACAGTAAGTTAGAATTTTTAAAGAAGCTGTGTAGAATCCACACTTGCTTGTACAGGCACAGAGAAGTGTGACCTGGCCCTTCTTTATATTGCAGAAATGTGTGTCTGAACAATGAACATGGGGAGAGGGCAGGGAGGAGGCTGCAGAGTTTACTTGGGTCCTCACCAGACTGAAATAAGGGAACAAACCCTCTGTTCTGGGCCACTGTGACCTGGAGGCAGCACACAGTGGTCCTGCATCACTTGGCAAGGACGAAAATGTCATCTGCTTTGTCCTTAGATGCTGTCACAGGGGTCTCTCTTCCTGGTGGAGGAGCAGGCAATAAGGCTGCACTTAAAAGGCTGTGATTCTTTTAATTGTAAGCAATAGTTTTTGAGTGCTTTTTTTTCCACAGTCTGTTAGGACCATGGAGTTGTTTAGACTTCTAGTTAGTGTTAGAAGCAGCAGCAACACTCAGTCTGACACAGGCAATTAAGTATTATATTTTCGGGATTGGAAAGGCAAGGCTGCTTTAGAAAGAAAAATCAGAGGAGAATTATGATTCCCCTGAAGCCTAGATAACACTCGTAATATTTAAGATATATATACTTTGACAATTACTTGCATTGCAATGATTTAGGAATTGATTTGTAGAGGTGGGTCGTAATACTTCATGTTTTTAATTACAACTGATAACATTGAAGCCAACAGCACAAAATAGTTTGATGGAAAACCAGCTAATTAGGGTCTTAAACACAAACCCAACCCTCTCTAGAGGCAACGTTGTTAACAATTTTTCCATTGTTGCAGAGCATGGGTTCAGTTTTAGTCCATAATAAAATACACTGAAATAGATTTCCTAGAATTGTCTGTGTGAATAATCACCTTCAGTGTCTGTGAAAGTATGGGGGAATATCTGTTTATACAAGTTGCACGTTCTCTGGCAATCAGCTTTTACTCCTTTTAATTAGAACTTAAGTCTAACTGGCATATTTTCCATATCATATGTTGGAGTGTAGAAAACTCTTAACTATTTATGTGTGTAAGTTGCACTCTTAATTTCTGTCATATTTCAGAACTTTACTTTGGATAATCCTGACCAAAAAAAGTTATATTGATTGTGGTGTAACTTAGCAATAACTCATATAAAAACTCTTAAATAATGAGTCACTGAAGTTAATTGATTTTTTAAGTACCCAAGTTGAATTCCACTGTCTTATGCTGTGTACATTATATTAACGACAATAAAGTATTTCTTAAATAATACTGTAAGTACTTCTAAATAGTAGGCTTTTGACCACTGTTACAGGCA
Source organism: Lonchura striata (assembly GCF_050655825.1). Lineage (NCBI taxonomy): Eukaryota > Metazoa > Chordata > Aves > Passeriformes > Estrildidae > Lonchura > Lonchura striata. The sequence continues at coordinate 110,727,953 of NC_140705.1, forward strand.
TAGCTTCTGAAATATATCCCTCAGTCCAATTCATTACCCCAGGTGTAGAAGAAGGGAAGTACCTGACTTGGAGCAAGGAGTTTTTTCTCTCCTTGTCAAAGAAGAAAGCAAAGATTCAAATAAAAAATAACAAAACATACCAAAATGCAGTGGCATTTCCTAGGAATGCTAACATGGCTGCTATGATAAAAATGCTTGCAAATTCTTAGAAATTATATTACTTTTGCAATTGCCTGGGAGGATATTAGCATACAATTGTTTTTTGGTTAAGCAACCCAAAGAAATCAACTTCACTGTATCTCCATCTAAATAAAGAAACCCAACAAAAACACCAAAACCCCTATTTTGGCCCACAGTATTTTTTCTTTCTGGAAAACTGGGCCTATCATTTCCTTAGGCTCACTAGTCAACCAGCAGGTTTTCCATTGACAAGGATGAGGCTGCTGTGGTAGCACTAGGAGAAATGGTCCTTGACCTTCTAAGCCTCTAAGGCAGTGGTTTAGAAATTCATAGCTTTTAACTCGTGCTTATCAGTCAGGAATTCACCCAGCTAATGCTTTTTATTGTGTTTGGTTTTATGTGTAAAGCATTGTGTTTAGTTAATGCTTTGCTATTTCTTCACACTAATTTAACCTTTGTTTTTGCCAGATGCAAGTGGCATCTTTTTGTTTAGTTAAACGGGCAGTGATGTACTCCAAGTACTCCAAAGGTTTTCCCCTTTTAATACCGTAAATAAGGAACAACAACAACAAAAATAACTGCAGTTGAACTTTTAAAGCGTTTGTTTTTTTTTTTTAATCAGCAGTCCTGGAACTCAGGTGAAAACAATTGTTCTGTAGATTTGACTAAACCTGGTGCGTTTTGGGGCAGGTGGAGCTGAAGGTTGGTTGAACCTTTCATTGATAACATTTTTATGCATGGCTTGTTCCCCATTACTGCTCTTTGTAACTTTGGGCATTGTTGGTGTTTCAGGGGCCAGGGTACTTGGGATTGCCGTGTTTTGCTATGTAAAATTAATGCAACTAAGGAGAAAACATATTTTGTTTTTTGAGTTTTGAGATGCTCTGATCACCTTTTCTACATCCTGATGGGTAGCACACAAACCCTGTTGAGGGAATAATTACCATTAGAGGGTAGTGGTGAGGAAAAACTAAACTTTATAAAGGGATGAGTCAGGCCTGCAAAATCCTACACAGAGAAAACAAGCCAAATGCTATGTAAACATGATTTCTGTACTGTCCATGGTGCCCTGGTTGGTCGGTTAGGGTTGACACTGCTGTGGAAGGCAGTAGTTAGTGCACGCTGTTCCGTGACTTGCCTGTCAGCAGCAGGAAAGCAGCACTGAGAGTTGTGCCACATGTCAAAATGCTGAGTTTTCCACTTTGTGTAAGCTGTTCCCAATCTGTCTCATTTTCCTTAAAAGCGGCATGTTGTGGGGTGTATCCCAACAATTTTATTTCTGAACAAATAAGAGGAAAATATCTTTATTCTCCCCACTGTGGAGAAAATAGCCATTTTATGTCCACTCACAGGAAATAAAACTATTTTGGTGCATTTGAACTGAGTCTCCTGAATACTTCCTTTTCAGGACAGAGTGTTTCTCCCATAATCACAGTTTGTAAGCTCCTCTTAGTAAGACCTGCTTATGTTTTATTTCAGTAGAGCTTGTGAGCCTGTGAGTATCCAAGGTCTACTGACATCCACACACCAGGTCTGCTGTGGCATTTGGAGGTAGTTTAGAGTGGCTGAAGAGACCATATTCCTGCCTGGAGCTAAACTATGCACATGCTGTTTTCTGCAGGGTTTCATCAGCACTGTTATGTGCTGTGCATCAGCTTTACCTTCCCATTTAAGAAGGGTTAGATGGAATTGTTTTTCAAATAAAACTGCTCAGTCTCTGCTTTCCAGATGATGTATTACAGTGTTAAATTTCTGGTTTAAACATCACTTAAAATCTGAACCGCAGAGAGTTACAGAGCCCAACTTCACCCCGAGGAGTTCCTGTAGAGCAGGTGACAGGACACTGGCAGGTTAATTTATGCAGTAAAACCTCCAAGTCCATAGTTAATTCTGGACTGTCTACTGTCACTGTTCTGTGGCTAGAACCTAGAAGTTGCCATCGGCATTCCTTCCTGAAAATATGGGATAAAAATCAAGACAAATGGTCATAAGTAGAAAAACTTGGGGTTTAAATCTAAAAGTTAGTTTCCAGTTAACAGCAAGAGGAGGGTTGTTGTTTCATGTACTGCAGTGGAAATGTAATTTCGATACGGGATTTTGCAGCTTTATTTGTTGTTAATTGCATGAACAAGTAGAAGAAAGGATGGGGAGAGTAAAGTTAATTTGAGAGGAGATAACTCTTCTGAGACAAATCTTAAATCTTGCTGAAACAGGAAGGTTAAAATAGTACTCACTGAGCATTAAATTTAACTCTTCCAGTATTTCTTTCCTGTAGGCTGATTAAATTGTCCAGTCTCAAGGGAAGCAAGGGTTTTTTTCACATTGTGGTAATGCTTGGTATTCAATATCCAGTTCAGGTTGTTTGTTTAATAATTCAATATTGGTGATGAGTCTTGGTAAGTGAAACTTTTTGCTTATACATCTGAGTTGTTGTTGAAAAATGCCTTAATATCTGATCTTAAGAGTGTGTACATATATATATATATATATATATATATATATATATACATTTCTCTCTTACATACTATTTTTTCAATAAATAGTATGATTCCACAACACATCTCTGTTTGCAGTTTCATAGTTATATTGCCAACATTTATAAGACTCCACAGGACAAATTTTAAACGATCAATATGGTGTCCAGTAAAATATTCTTAAGAGCTTTGATTTTGATTGAAAAAAATTACCATAATGCATAGGAAAAGATAATGGCTATTCTTCAATCAGCTACTTCCTAGTCTCCTGTGACCTTTTAACTCCTAGGCTATCAGATAAGGTTTTCCAGTTAGCAGCTGCATTCTCCCTCAAGAGAAAGCTCTGATAAATTAATTTGAATTGGAGTTTTTTCTTGACTTACCCAGGAATGTTTTGAGTTGTCTTTATTGAAGGATGACCCTGAAAGACAGAAAATAAGGGAAATTTCAGGCAATATTTATGGGGGCAATTAAAAAAAAAGGGTTGCTTTCTCAAACATGCGTGCTGCTTGAATGAAACCTGTGTCAGCTACTTATAACTCAGAGCTGCTTGTTTACATATTTGCCTTCTTTCTAATTTAAGTCCCTTTAATCCGGTTACTGGAAACCGCACGCACTGAAACTGAAAGGCAAAATGTCATCTCGCAGTGGAAAGCTGGATAGCAAATGGGCACAGGGCAGCTCAGGAGAGCAGTGAGGGGGGGCAGAGGGGTGTAGAAAAATAAACTGCTTGGGCAACACAAACCTGGAGAGGTAGAAAGCAGCTGAGAGAGGAACCAAAGAAAGGAGAAGTAACTGTAGACGATGTGGTTGTGAGAAAATGTTGTATGTTGGAAAGGAGAGAAATGTAGGGATTAGATCAAGGGGGAGGGAAACCATGAGTGGGATATCAGAGACATGAGAGCTGAGACAAAATGAAAGAAAATTCTGGAGACAACATCCTTGTCTCTGGTAGAAAATCTTGGACAAATAATGCTTATTGCCCCTGATAACAATGCCTCATTTGGGCTCAAGATTGTTTCTTTGCTCAGAAGTAGCAATTCCCATAAGGGTTGCTCTCTATTAAATACTACAGCTTGTAGTTTTTTTGGCAATTGTCTTGATTTAAACATAACTGCAGTCATGGAAGGGTGAAATGGTTGTAGAAGACAATACCTCGCTGGAGTTTCAGGACGGAAAGATGTCATGAGCAATGTGAAAGCAGAAGACAATCCCTCGCTGGCGTCTCAGGACAGAAAGATGTCATGAGCAATGTGAAAGTATAACTGCTAACTTTATGTTCATACAAGTTGACTTTAACTTGTGTAAGTGGGGCCAGTCCTGGTTGGAGTTGGTCTGTGATGCATTTTCACTTGTGACAGTATCTGCTGAGTGCTGGAATCCTCCCACTGTACCTGCTGAGTGCTTCTGCCAGGGACTCACTGCAGTTCTAGCGCTGGATTTGTGTGTGTGTGTTACTGTGGGTGAAAGCCTGGCCTTCCCTACCATGTTGTTTGACTGTATCCTACCCGAATGAACATGTTGATCTGCTCCCAAACCACTGGGGTCTTTTATGCTTCAAGATTTTGAAAATTGCTCCCAGCTGTCTCTTGGTCTTCTCCAGAATGCAGATTTCCAGCCCTAAATATGCATGATGAGAGTGCTGTAAAACCTAACTGGATCCCTCGTACAGTCAGTGGAAGGAGGGAGTTTGCTCTGCAGGGTGGGAAGTTCAGTGGCTACATCCAACTTGCTTTCTAGGAAGACTGATGGCTACTTGGGGAACAAAGGAGAGCAGCACATTATGGGAAATTATTACTTGTGAACATCCTGTGAAATCTAATCTTCCAAACCCTGTCATTTGCCAATTCCCGATTTGCTTTCTGCCCATGTGGTTTCAGCAGCATTAGTTGCACTTGGCCGGTTTAGCAAACATTTTTTGTCATTATGTGTATTTGCTATTACATTCTTCCAAGTGTAAATCATGGAAAGTGAAATCATTAGGCAGTTGAATAGTTATAAAAGTATCTCAACCTGGTGTTCTGGAAATACCTATACAGCCATTTATAAAAAGAATAAAATGAAAGAAACAATAAAGGAATATCAGAGGAAAAAATAAGTGTTCCTGCAAGTTTTTAAAGCAGCTGTACATTTTAATGGTTTTCTTTTTCACCAAAAGAAATTAATATTTTTTCAGTTTGATGAATTTAATAAGTAGATGATATTATCCAGAATTTATAGTTACAGATTTTTTAACTGCAGCTGAGTAAATTCTCAAAGTATTTGTTGCGTAACAAAATGAAAGATGATAGTTTTAAAAAAGGTTTCCTTGGGATGGAGCAAATTTTCTTATAGCTCTCAGACTTTAAGATATTTCATGAATAAACAAGGTCTTGCATCTTTTCTCATGGATTTTGTTCCTTCTGGTGAGTTTTTTAAACATTGTGTTAAAGTGGAGCATGTCATCCTTTTTCACTGTTTTTTTAAACCAAATTATTTCACATGTGAATTCAGTACCATTCATAAATGGTTGTATTGTAGTCCATTCTTAAATAGATTATATTAATAAAGCATTCTTAATGCATTTACCAAGCATCTTAATTAATATTGGTAAAATCTGTTTTTATTAATATTACTGTTTTCCAATATTACACATTTTTCCATTTCATCAATTACCTTGAGAAGTAATGCGTGATTCAGTTCCAGCTGGCTGGGTCTTTACCAACCCTGCTCAAGGCTGCCGGCTGTCAGGGTCTGATGCTTCCCATGCTTGTACTGTGCCTTTACCTGTTGCATATAATTTTGATGACAAATGTAGTGAAAGTTCCTGTATGGAATAATACTTTTACACCATGGCAACAATATCAAAACATTTCTGCTCTTCCTGCACTCATTTTCTTTTACTGGCTAGAAAAGCAGTTTGTGACTGGGGAGTCGGATAGACTTAGGAAAGCAGAGAATTGAGCCTTTTCCATGTTGTCTGTTTTTTTTTACCCTCCAGGAAATCTCAGGGCTCAGTGTAAGTCAAAAGTTTCAAGACAAAAAATATGCATAGATTAAAATTAACTAGTACAACTAGAATGCATAGAATCATAGAATATTCTGCATTGGAAAGGACCCACAAGGATCATCCAAGTTCAACTGCTGGCCCTGCATAGGACAGGCCCAGGAATCACACTAACTCCCCCTAAATAAATAAGCAAAACATCTAAATAGCCCATATTTGACATAAAGATACATAGAACTTTTTTCTCCTCAGTAATAGCCCTACTGTTTTTTATTGTAGTAGGTTAATTTGAGCCCACTTGTGGGCACTGGGACATATGTCTGTAGAAATGTTGTTCAAACACTTCCTTTGCTCTAATGATGGATGCTGTTTCTAAAAGCATAGCATTCTAATAGCATTGTAAAAGCACAGCTCCACAGTGCTGTGCAGCCAGAAGTGTAGCTGGAAGTGCCAAAATGCTGTCAGGGGCAGAGCTGGCCGAGTGCTGGGCTGGGCTGGCACAGCAGATCAGTGCCAGCGTCACTTGGTCTGGTTCTGCTCTGTGGGGCTGCTGGGCTGGGCTGGGCTGGGCTGGGCAGGGCTGCTCCTGGCCAGCTGCTGGGGACAGAGACCTGCAGAAGTTGGCTGACACCATGAATAACTAGCTGGAGAGTGGGAGGTCAAAGCATCTGATTACTGAGTCTTCTAGTACTTTCCAACAGTAGTAACTGCAAGAGGTATTAATTTTGTCTGTCAAAACAGACTAAAGATGTACTTAGGCGCTGAAGTTTATTAATTTAAATTATAAAAAGGCTGAAGTTACAGTGATGGATGTTTTGGAAGATGCAAGAGGGGACTTAGTTCTATTTAAATATGAATTCACTCTGGAGCTGTTGTAAAAAATGGAATTGCTGAGATTCCATATTTGTTTTCTGAAACTATGCTTAGGATTTATCTGGTCTTCTGCTTCAGCGGCACTTCTCAGATTAGGGAATTTAATCCTTTTAAGCCTGGCTGTTTAGTCAGTGGTGACCCTTGCGGCAATTGTGGCATGAGAGCTTTCCATGCAGCTCTGAGCTTTGGCTGGATCCTATGGGAGCTTTGTAGGTTATATGAAAGGGACTCAGACCTCCAAAAGGACATCCTCAAGAGTGCATTTCCTCTAGGAAATGCAGGTTAAGTGCATTTATTCTCCTCAAGGATACTTTGGGCCCACCAGTAGGTGAATTTGTCTTCATGAAAGGCTATTTAGTGCACCAGACATTATACACTTCAGATCTCAGCTTCAATGAAATGGCAGTCATAGAGTGGATGTTAATATCCTGTAAATTGTCGTCTGTTTCAATTCCAATTCAGGTTATTCTTCTTCATTTTAAAGAACTATCTTAGATGCCTCAAGTAAATACAATTTTATTATTTTAAAGATTAATTTTGGACAAGTAATGGTGGAACACATAAAGCAATTGCCTTTTCAGCAGTTTTCTGGTCTTGCCATGTGAGATACAGTTTGTGTGGAGTGTTCATCAGTTTGTTACAGGAAAGGGACCCATGCTGAAGGGTCTTTCACAACTGATTTTTGTGCTATTTCTTGTAGGACCTGTTGCAAGGTCCTTTTATAAACATAGCTCTTTTAAAAAGCTTCATAAAGGTGTACTTAAAATGCATAATGTGAATTTGAAGTATAGCTACATTGGTATATCTTCTGGGGGAAAAAGAGGAGACAGAGCTTTTGCAAATCTTACTTTACAGTCTTGCCTTTGTATGCTTTCTTGTTGTTTCTTGGCTGTATTTTGTGTGTGTATGTGTGTGTGTTTGTGTAGTTTCAGGGGATTTTTCTTGTTTATTTATTTTTTTTGTTTTAACTTGTGTTTTTGTTTGCTTTTTATTTCTCATCTGCTCCTCTCTTCTTCCTTTGTTTTCTAACTGCTGATCTTGCAGAGGAAAACCAAATTTTATCATGAATGGGGCAGAAAATAGCCATCAACTAGTAAGGAGTTACTGCTAGTATATCCATGCTTTTGGAATATTGAAGTTCTTTCCCTATTTTATTCACTACATGTTTAATAAGTGCTTCAAAAGTCAGAACCTTCAGGAATTTCAAGGTATTTCTCTGTAGCTTTCCCCATCTTCTGAGAGAAGAAAATCTAAGAAAAGCTTGGAAAGGGATTTTGTAAAATACCCTCTCAGCTGATTGGGATAAAACAATTGGGAGTGCGTAAGGAAATATGCAGACATCTTATCTAACTTTAGAACTTGGTTTGAACTTTGATTGAGACTTATTGTTCTTTTAGATATGCTTGATCCCATTACAGCCTTTAAAATGTTCAAGGCCAGGCATTTTTGAACAAAAGTGAATAAGTGACTTGCATTTAACGTAAGTATGAGGCTTCTCCACCCTAGGAGTTCCTATCTCAACCTTGATAAAATAGCCCCTCCAGGAGGGCCCTGTAGACTCAGACAAAGGCTTGGTGTGTGTTTGCTCAGAGAGATAGAGATAGTGCTGCTTTCTGCAGATCTTTACCAGCTAAGGGACTTCTTAAAGCCTTCATGGCTACAGACATCGTGGCACAGAAGGGGACTTTGTGAAAACCACGTCTGCTGTCTTGCAGCAATGTGGCCTTTTTATAAGAGACATATTTCTTGAGGAACATGCATGGTTTGCCTGTTGGTAATGTCTAAGGTTCACCTTTCCATGTTTCTGAGCATATTCCTGGATGCTTATGAATACTTCTGTGGTATTCTATGTACCCTCTGGCTCCCCCCAGTCTCCATTAGTAAAAGATTGTGCACATAATTAGTTAAAAACTTGACTTGGGTTTAACAAGTTTCCTTTTTGGAGAAGGACTGCATTTTTTGTGGTGAGGCAGTATTTCTCTTTTCTGCAGTGTACATGACAAAATGCAAGGCTGGCTGATTGGTGAATTCAGCAAAAATAAAATAATTTGTTCCAATATTTTAGACTTTAAAATGCCACTATCTGTGTTACTAGCACCAATCCTTGATTTATGGCAGTTCTGCTTGTGCAGGGATTGCAATGTCTTCTAGTAAGAGTCACTGGCCTGTTCTTACCCCTTCCTTGCACAGACTAGATGGCTGTGCGGTGTTAGTAGAATGTAAACTAGCAGTTTAAATGAGATTAACTGGGATTAGTCATCTGGATGGAGAAGATTTAAAGTCGCCTTGATTGAGGTCCTTAGTATTGTGAAGTAGACAGCAAAGCCATTATGGATAAAAGGAGAAATGGGAAATAGATACAATGTAAGAATGGATTTAGTTTATGTTTTGGGTATTTCAGAAGAAATAAAGGCATTATATTGCCTTTCATAGCTCTGGTCAGTATGGAGGTTTACTTGTGACAAGAGGTAAGAAAAACATACCATGAAATAATTTCTTTTTAAACGCAGAGTTTCATTGCAGTAAGAAATACTTTTGCTGTGGAAATCAAGTGAAGGAAATGTACTTTCTCTCGAAGTGTATCTATATAGCACCATGTGTGTCCAAAAGAGTTGCTTAGGACACCTTTCATCTCACTATATTTGTATTGCAGCAAAAAAACTTTTGTATAGGGCCAAAAGACTGAGTAGGAAAAACAGATTAAGACTCAGTGGATCTACACAAGTCCTGTGTAACCAAGTTGTTGCAATATTGAAGTAATAAACTCTCCCCACAACTTCACATCCAGGAAATAGTCTGCACTGAGTTTTATTCTTGGCTTGTAGCTTACTACTTCCACCTCCTCAGTCTGATAGCTGTTGCCTTTATTTTGGTTATTTTCACTCCCTCATGTGCAGTATCATGTCGCCCAGTTCTCTTCTGCAACCAAGTGTAGCTTTTCTCCTTTGTTCTAGTGGAAGAATTAAGGGGTTTTTTTCATTGTAATTTTCAGTAATTAAACTGATTAGAATTAAACTGGTGGGGAAACTGCATTTGATTACACAGGCAATACAGAGGAGGTAAAACTCATCTAACTAGGTTCCTTTCCAGCCTTTAGGCTTTTAATAGCTAAGTTAATTTCCTAGAGGAGTATGGGCTGATTGAAGGAAAAACTATAATCATTAATTGCAGTAGATTTAATTTGTTTTAAGTATAGAGAAAAGACTGCCTGAGACTTTGGGGGAAGAAAAGAGCCGTGCTCCAGTGCAGTCCCTTATTCCAGCCAGATCACTGTGGATTTTGCTGCCTCTAACATACTCTGGTAACATCTTGGGACTGTTGGTGGGTTTTATACATATTGGTAGGAATGATATCAGTATTACGTGAAAGAAATAAACAGGACATCTTTTCCTGCAAATAATGGCCATAAACTTGTGCTGGGTATTTAGTCATGTGGGCTTTGGACTGCAGTCTCCCTGCCTGATGCTTTGAGCACAGCAGATCCTCTGTAGCTCCACTGAGCCATCTCTGCTGATATGCATATAGAATTTGTGATTGGTGTGGCTGCTTTTCAAGAGAAAACAGAATTTTCTGTATTCACTAAACATTGGGGGGTTTTATTGTAATATAATTTATTTCTCCCTGATGGTTAGAGCATGTGACTGGTGTTCTGGGGCCTCTCTCTATTAATTGCCACTAGAAAAGTAATTTTATATAGAGCTATAAAAGATGATTCATCATTTTCTTTTCTGAACAGCTATAAAAACATACTTTACCTGCCTCACAGATGTGCTTATGTGTAGCATAAGATGCCTGTGATATCCTTTGACATTGCTGGTCTCTGTATTCTTATAAACAACGTTTGTACTTTGCCTAATTTTGCCTTTGTTTTCTTAGTACATTTTTCAGAATTACTCAGCTGCCTCATAAATCACTCTAGTAGTATTAGAATAGTGAAATGAAGTGTTTGCTCTGCACAGATTAGATTATAGTGTCCTTGTTTATATTTCCTAGACATGGAATAGACCACTGGGAGTTACATACTAATCCTGGATTCAAATGGTGTATGTGAAATCTTGGAGCTTTTTAGGATCTTTATTTTCCCTTGAGATAAAGTGTAGAAGGAAAATAACTCATTAAAATATCATCTCATTGACAGCAAGGTGTTAGAAAATTGCTCTAGATGGACTGCATATATTGCAGCATTTTGGAGAAAAATGTTTCAGCTTGGACCAGTGTGGTTTTTGGACCAACGTTCATCCCAGCGGGGTTTTTGAGCTACATGTATTTGCCTTCCTTTTGCCTTACAGAAAGCTTGGTAAACCAAAAGCACAGAAGTCCTTATTTAAGCAGCACTTTAAAGATGCTCAGTAACAGCACAAAAAAGGAGCAGCATACTTTGAAATTATTAATCAGCTTTCCCAATTTATCTTTGGTTTATTTATCTGTAGAAATTATTTGTAGGTTTTTTTTCTTTCTTGTTTTCAGTCCTAAGCTCTGATTCACAAGCCAGAGTCCTTTTTATTGAAACTCTCAGTGAGAATACTTTGTAGGCTATACAAAATAGCTTGTGATTGAGTTGTGGCCCAGGCAGAGGGGCAGATGTGTTCTATTACTTGTTTTACGTGCTGATACTACTCTTAAATTAGTGGGCAAACTGTGACTAGAAGCAATGAAACAAAAAGTAGCAAAAATAGCAAGTATGAGCAGTTCTTGCGGCTTTGGGTAGTGGTTATGCTGAAAGGATTTGTGGTGGAAGTGCTTGTGGTGATGGTGGTAAGTTAACCACAAGCATCTTGGCCACCAGACGATGAATTCATATCATCTGTCTTGGGTTCACAAAACATAGATGTCCCACACTGCCACCGGGCAGTGCCTGCCTGTCATCTTCTGGGGAGGGAAATCAGTCTTCCACACGTGTTCTGCATCCACAAGTCTTGTCTCATCTAGACTATGGAAATATGTTGCCTAACTGGGAATTGCCCTGTATCAAGGTGGCATTGCTTGATACAGGCAATCTTTCCATATCTAAATTGACCAGTGGAATTAGCACAGAGCCAGGACATGAAATTCTAAGGATGACCCACTGGTGCCTATATGATGAAGTTATTGATTAGGAGTTGCAAGTTGATGATTATTTTTCTGTCTGCGCGGCATTATCAGCGTTGACAGTGCAACATCCTGCCCTCCTGTTGTGCTTCACAGAAAAGGAAAGCTCCTTGTCCAGCAAAACCTCAGTAAATTTTTCATCAAAGCCTTAATGCTGCTTCTGCCAGATACTACCTGCTGGAATGCACAACCGTATAACAACGTTGCCTGTTTACTGCACATTTTTGGATAATAGCTTTAATCTGCCTTATCTTTAAGAAGTGCCTGTAATCATAGTGTTAAAGATGAATCTTAAGAGTTTAACAAATTGACTCATTGCTTTATTACTCAGGCAGCCATGGGGAGCACAAGGGGCAGGTACACAGGTGATGGCCAGGGAAATGGGGTGCTGGGCACTGTTTGCTAAGGAAGTAACCACACAGCACAGCTCGATCTGATGGTTGTTGGAATAAATCACAAACCGTGAGCATCTGCAGCTAGGAAAGATTAGAAACCTTCCACAAGCTGACAGGAACAAAGAATTGTCCCACACAATCTAAAATCTGTCATTGCCAGGGATTTCATCTGGGTTCTTGGCTCTGTCATGCCTTTGAAAATATCTTCAGGCTTTCCTATCATTTTGATTATTTGTGATCTTCCTTTTCTTTAAAGTTCCTGAATAGAGTTTTTAGGGTTTTCAGGGAATGTGAAAATACTGAGCTAACTGTATTTTTTTTTTCCCCAAACTTCAGTTTATGTTTCTCCATTTTAAGATGTGTCATGGACTGTACATTCCAAGAGCAATAAAATGGAGAGGATGATCGATCTAACTAAGCTGACTTACTTTTATCATAAAAGGGGAAGTTTCTGATGTCTCTGATAGAGTAAGTTGATGGCTACACTTTATTCTTACTGTCTTTTATGGTCTTCTCCAGATTTTTTTAGGCTATAGCTTTTTTGAAACAGACATTTAAGAAGAAGTATGGATAGCATATTTGACAGCAGGATACAGAAATATTTGGGACAGTATTATTTGAGGCAGTGTATGATGTCCAGTCTGTATTTTACCGTAATGCATTATTTCTGGTTTGACTGAAATGCTGAGGTTATTAAGTTCCACTTTACCTTACAAAGGAATACATGACTCTTGTTATACAAATATTTAGCCCTATAGAAACAGTTTGGGCCTATGTTTGAAAACAACACCCCCACGACTTTAAAATACATAACCAGATCCTCTGTTTCTTCTGTAATGTGGCTCCCACAGACCACAGTGGGAGCTGCTTTTAATTTCAGGCTATATAAAGAAAGGTTCATTAGGGAGGTGATGCAACACCCATCATGTGCAGAGCATGTTACACTCACCCAGTTGGACACATTTTAAAGTCAACTTCAGTGCTTTGCAGGCTCTTCAGCTCCTACAAGTCTGCGCTAGTTGCTTGCAGGAGCTTGTAATTCATTGTCAAAATCTTCCTTCCAGGCTGCTCTTGCAAAAACAGTGCAATAACAGCTTGCCTTCCTCTAACTTGGAGGCAGAAGTTGCAAGTGAAGTCTTGTCTGTGTAGCTGAAAAATCCCAAACCAATACCAAACCAAAACACCAGGGCTGTTTCTGTTTTGTAGGACATCAGGTGTGCCTTTTTTCTTGTTTTTCTTTTAAACTGAATTGTTCATGAGTGTTAATACCCTAAAAAAAAAAAAAAAAAAAAAAAAAAAAAAAAAAGGTGGTGTGGACATGTGCTACTTTAACTTGAAAATACACCCACTGCAGCTGCAGCCATGAGTATCCTTGCTTGGCTTGCCTGTGAGTAAAACAGGAGCAGTGTGGGATGTGCCTGCACCACAGGGAAAATCTTCCTGCTGGTTGCCCCATGGAAAAATGGCAGGACAAGTCCCCAGGTAACTTCTTTCCAGCAGTGGTCTTTGATTTCATAACAAATTAGGGTTTTTAAAATAGATTTGAAGCCTGAATGTTAAATAATGTTTCAGAACTGAAATATGTTAGTTTTTTTTGCCTTTTGTTTTAATCTTCAGAGGGTACATGTTGCTTAAATACAGTTTTTTGCAGTCTGACATTTTCCTTGGAGAAGTTAAATATTAGGCAGTTTTTTTGTAGCAAAATATTGAAATGAAACCTAGTTTCATTTATATATAGCTACACCATAAGTACCATAGCTATGTTTTAAAAATAGAAGAAAAAGGTCATAAGATACAGGTAGACTGGTAGGTTCAGAGCTGGCTGTAATTTTGAAAAGACAAAGGCAACAAAGGCTTGAAGAACTTCACTCTGATTTTTTTCCTGTTTTCCAGATAACATATTCTAGTTCCTTTGGGATACTAGAAAGATGCGTGAATTTTATACATTTCACTAATTATTTTGCAACAATTACTACCAAAACTGTTTTTCTAATTGTGCTAGTAGAACCTTGGACCACGTCTTACTTTATTTTGCATAAGCTTTTTTGATAATGATTCTACTTAAATGGATTAATTATATACTGCAACACTTTGATTCCCTTTAATGTTGCATTTACAAACCACACAAATGGCCTAAACTGTGTAATGAAGAATGGGTTTTAGTAGACCTGAATATTTTTGTCCTCATTATTCTGCACTGAAGGAAGTTCCTGTTGCTTTACATTTCAGCTCAGCTAGGTTGTTAAATACCTTAATGATCTAGAAGGCAACTTTTAAGTGACTGAGCAAATCACAAACTGATGCACAAAATAGATCAAATCTTAATTAATCTCTTTCCCTTTATCATCTTATAGTTTGTGGCAATTTATTACCCCGTGTTTTAGAGTGAAATTGTTGTTCCTGGTTTGTGCTTTTCTGATGTTTCCCAAAATGAGAGGAATGGGGAAAACGAGCATGACTTCTGCAGAGGGGCACACACAAAACATGACCATGGATCTTTCTGTGCTGACCAGCCACTCTTAGCCTTTTCTGATTTCTTCCCTGCAAACTGCAGGTTCTGATTCAGCAAGTCTGTCATCTTCTCCCTCCCAAGGATGACATCAGCCTCATCAAACAGGTTCTTCTAACTGTCCTTCTTGAGGTACTGGCAGGAAACCTTCTTCTTCATCACTTTCTTGCTTCTCTTTTGAAATAAATGGTCCTGTCTAGCTCAAATTAATACCAGTGAATGGGTATAAGAAGTATGAGTTTCATTGGTAGGAAAGTGTGAACTGCTGTTTTTGCAAAAAATTCACCTGGAAGTGCTTTGTGAAGTTGTGTTTGGGACCATTCTTAAAAACCAAGTTAATTTGGTTTTTGGGATATTCTTTTAAGTTACTTTTTTTTTTTTGTGGTTGTCTGACTTCTCTACCAATAAGCAATTTTGGTGGAGCCCTCAGGCTACTGCAAAGTTTAGGCTTCTTTTAAAGCTGCAGCCTAAACTTCAGTCCATATGGAAGTTTATACAGCAGCATTTAGGAAGTACTCTGGGCCAAACACCTTCTCTCATGGATTTTTCTCAGGATGTGTTAGTCAACTTCAATTTCTGTTAATTTTCTTCCACCCTGCATTAAGGCAATTACTGTATTTCACAGTATGGTAAAAAACCTGTCATTCAGCTCCCTCTGCTTTGAAGTTATGCCTCCAATTAGGCCAAGTTGAAGATGTTATCCTGATAGCAGTGTGCTCATTTCTGTCCCATGCTGCTGTCTGCTGCCTTACCTGCATTGAGTCTTTGGTGCATTTGGTGGCTTTTTTTTTTTTTTTTGCTCTTCATATCAGATTTCAGAGATACTTTGCATATGAATGATTAGGCTTAATTGATATAATATATAACTTTAAAAAATAACCGTCTTGCACAAATGTATATCATGTATTGAGTTGGTAATGTATTAGAAAAGAAAAATAACTGAGACTTTATGACAGTTATTGTTTCTTTATTGAATTCACAATGTTGTGAAGGCAATTTCCTTGACAGGATCAACTCCAGAGTACTTACTAGTATGCTGATTATTTTTCCCCTTTAATCTACCCCTGACATACCTTTTACAAGCTTGAAATCAGAGACAATGACTGGTGTATTTGCAAAGATAGCAAACCTAAGTTTAAAAAAATCTGTTCTCTGTACAGAATTTGTGAGTGGGGAAGAGAATATCACAGCTTGTGACAAGTGAGCCACAAAACCATTTTATTGGTTCCAAATACAAAACCTGTGCTTCTAATTGCACAAAGCTCTCCATTAGTTTTTTTTTTTTTCTTTAACTTATACTGTGCAGTTTTATATATCTAATAAAAGGTAAGACATGGAAAACTCAGTTCCTTCTGTAGTATCCCACATCATCTGTTTTGCTAAAACAAAGATGATGGAAACTTCATGAGCTGAATTGTTTGGTCATGCCTCTAGGGATCTTGACTTTTTAGAAAGAGAGCTTGAAGTTGGTACTTCCTATTTTGAATAAAATGAGACTGTGTAAATATTGGTGTCTATTTGCTGAGTGGTTTTATGGGGAGAAAAGGAGATTTTCTAGGAATGAAGCTGAAGTCTTTTGAGTGTGTATTGAGAGTATGATGTGCTCTTGATCACACATTAAAAGTAAGCAAACCTGGGGAGGAGCAATTTGTTTGTAGAAGTCTTCCGTAAATTGTTCCACCTGTATTCTGGAGCTGTTTCTGGGGTATGGTTGCATAAGTGTTTTAAGCTAATCTTATTTGGTCACTTAAATGTTTTAAGTCAATCTTATTTGGCCACTTAGGCCATTTAGGCCTAGTGGCTTTCTAATTTCCAGTCATCTCTGCTTTGCATCAATAGCCACTGACATAAGTTTGCCAATCTGTCCCTTTCTGTTGTTATAATGTTATTTTACCTCTCCTGACTGCTGTGGCTTTATATGCAGGGGAGCATTTTAAACAGAGTGGTGACTGTGTTTTATTTACTATACCTGCTGCAAAATGACTTTGTGATCTTTAAGCCTGAAGCTTTTTACTTTAAGGCACCAAAATACATCTCTTGCTAAAAATGTTTGGATGTACAAGGTGCAGCTGTTATCTCACTCCTCTTTGTTCTCTCTGGTTTCTTGAGAGAAGATGAAACGAAATTCAGTGATAGGTAAGGATGTCTCACAAAACATGTAGAAGAAATGTAGCTTCCCATTCCATAAATTACTGTTACTCTGCTCACCAGCTGCCTCTTATGATGTTTTATTGATGAATAAAAATGGTGTCTGAGGCAATAGAATGTCTTGCATCTTACAATACTGCCAGTTATAAAGTTGTCTCCTTGAATAAATTTCACAATTAGAAAGTATTGACAAAAATATTCAATCTTTTTTACATCAAAATAAGCTCAAGCATCTGCTGCCAAAGTCAGACAATATCAACTAATCTTTTAGAGTTATATTTTTATTATACTGACAGATGCATGGCTGCATGACATAGATGTCAATTTAAGTTACTAGTGCCATTAATACTTGACAAAGACATGCTCCCAGAAGAATTTATGTTCTTAAATTGTTGTCAGATGAGTATATGCCAACAAAAAGTAAACAGTTATTCAGCCGTGTTCTTAATGAAGCTAAAAGTGTGTTATCTCCAGAGATATATTAAAAAAAAAATGCTATTCACATCTTTCCTATTCTCTAAATTCCTCAGAACTGACAGCAGAAAAAGTAATTCTGTGCCTGCAATTGCCTCCCATACATATATCCTCCTTCACTTTTTGTATGTTCTGGCTGGCAGCACAGGAAAATTTTCAGTTTCGTTTGAGGTGAACTTCAGCATTCAATTGCCTTCCTCAAAATTTCAAATAACCTTACTTTTTGGTAAGAATGTTGTTCTAAAGAGAACAGTGAGGAAATCACACCAGAGTTTCTGATCTGCTTATTCAGTCAAAAAACTGTTGGAAAGTGATACAACATAACTCTTTAAGAAGGCTGAGATTTAAAACACTGATGTCCAGTTCTTATTTGTCAAATGTGCTGGTATATTCATTATTAAAATTTGTACATTTTAGAAACCTGAGCTTTCATTGTCAGTATGCCATCATGAGCAACTAAGCTTACTTTAAATTCTTTCCTTCCATGTTTTTTATTTTCTTTACTTCTTTCCCTTCTCTCCCCACACTAGTATTTTGGAAAGATTTTTTTTTCTGAAAGCAAGAATTGAATTCTCAAGGTACAGCAGACTAGTGTTCACAGGGTTTCTTTAGCAGGACTTTCTGGTGCTTTTAAAAAGCATATTTATCTAGTCCATTGAGGTTTTAAGTAACTTGAAATACTGAATTTCGGGTTGAATCTGGGGCTGTAAACATCTAAATAAGGGCTAAATCATTATCCTTAGTGATTAGCTACTGTTTTTTCATTTAAATTATTTTTTTAGAGTGGATTTTTTCTTAGGGATGAGGCTGAACTTCATAGAAACAATTTTTCTGCTAATGGCTGTAATGTCTCTATTAAAAAGTAAACCAGACCTAAAGGACTGAAAGCCATCTTAACACTTCTAGATGTATTTCTGTTCCCTGTACTGAGACAGTCTGTGAAGATGAGATCTGTCTCTCAGAATGCAGCATTCAAGTCTCCTTTTAAAGTAGTGGTGATGCACAGTATCTCTAGAGCTGTAATTTGCGTCACCATTAAGCCACTATTTAAAGGATACCACAGGAACTGGTCCCCAGATATGGTGCTTTTTTTTTTACTTTTTTTTTTTTTTTTAAATTGAAGCCTATGTTACTGGTGTAGGCAAAAATATTTAAAATCAGATGAACTCTCACCTCTGCTGCCTCTTTAGGGCCATTGGCAATGATGTTTTGGATGGGGCTCTATCAATGTGTGTTGTTTTTCAGTCTGTCACGGCAGACTGTAGTCTGCTGGATGCCTGACCACTCTGTATGTATTAAAATAATATTTCAAATTTCTACTGTGAGTACATTTTCAGAGTTAATGCCCAGGAATCTATTGTGGACTCTAGTTTTTAAGGAGGCAATTTCAGAGAGGTTGGGCAGGTCATTTTGATAGGGTGATATGGGGAATGAAATGAGGTGCAGGAAGTCTTTACTCACGTTTCTTTGGAGCCCCTCTTACTCTTGTTTGCTTTCTTTTATTGTTCTTTGCCTTGGTAACTTGGTAGCAATTCAGTCTTCCTGTTTCCTCCCACCCCAAGTCTCCTGTGACTTGAGAATCTCGTACAGCTCTGGAAAAGAGAAATAAGAACACGGGGTTAGCCAAGATGGATTTACAATCTACAATCATAAAATCATACAATCATAGAGTGGTTTGACTTGGAAGGGACCTTAAAAATCATCCCATTCCAGCTGTCCTGCTGTGGGCAGATATTCTGGGGTGACACCTCCCACTTGATCAGGTTGCTCAGAGCCCTGTCCAGTCCAGCCAGGAACCTTGCCAGGGATGGGACATCCACAGCTTCTCAGGCACATGGTGAAAGGTGTTCTACTAAGACTGGGCATGCCCTGAGTGGAGAGGACTTGCAGTGGTGTAACCTGTGGGGCAATTTGGACTCTGAAGTTTGGAGGTTGAAAGCTTCCTGGGACCTTCTGCTGGTTGCTCATACAACTACCCATAGTTGAACCTCTACAGCAGGAGCAGCTTCCAGAAGGCTTTCCAAGCCTTGATGGTTTGGAAGCATTGATGGATAAAATGCAGCTGCAGATAAACAGAGGGACTGAGAGGAGAGGCCATGCTTGCTCCAAAAAATGCGATGTGATTGGAGCCATGGGGCTGTGCTGACCTCTGTGTGGGAGAAGATTCATTAGGTGCTAAGTGATGAGTTACTTCTGTAGTGGTAATTTTTTCCCAAAAATGGAAAGAGATGCATGTTTTATTGAACCTTTCAGGAAGAGTCTGAAAAATCTGAAAATAAAAGTTCTTGCTTTTTTACACATTATCTTTCTAGAAAAAAAAAGCTGTAAATATAAATCAGTCTTGTTCTTTCCTGGAATCACAGGGAGATTATTTGATTTTCCTTCTATTATGAAAGCAAAATTTAAAAATGAAGAGTCCCTGTGAATTATTATTGCATTTTCAATAGCTGTAGTAGATGCATTGCAGCCAAAAACCTATTTGAACTGTTTGTACTGTTTCTATAGAGAAGTGTGTGGTGCTGACTTATATTATATGTTATTAAGAAATTTTTGGAAAATATTGGAAAGATGAACATTGTTAGGAAGACTTAATGAGAGAAGCATAATTCTCTGAGAAGCCATTGAATGAGTGTTTGCAATGGGGATGTTGGCTGGGTATCCAAAAAACTTTTTTAGCAGTGGAAACTTTGGAAACAGGTTTTAGCTGTGTGTCTCAAGTCTCTCAAACACAATAACTGAAATCCTAGAATGTGACTCATGTAAGGATTAGAATAGTTCAATTGTAGGTGTATTCTACAGTGCCAAAAAATAAGCTGGAATATCAGGCAGTAGATGACACTTTGTTCCTTTTAGTTTCTTCTGATAAGACCTCTCCTGATTTCTATAGCAGATAAGTACTTTTTACTGCAGGGAAAGTGATGTTACCTGTTAGAGGAGGTCTTCAGAAGCAGCTGTAGAAATATGTGAGGCTGGTTTTATTTGTTTCTTTGTTTAATAGTGAATTTCAGTCAGGGCAAGAATTAGGTAAATATAGCAAAGCTGACGTTTTTTCAGCATATCTGCACACATTTATTTTTACCATCATTATTTGTCAAAAGCAATATATACATGAGAGTATTTGTTCTCTGCTAGCACTTTAGAGAGGATAGGCAAGAGATGTTCATACTTACGGACAATTTTGTTGTTGTTTTTTTAAGTTTTCCATTCTGTGCCTGTTTCTCCAACCTTTCTCTGTCTCCAATCAAGCACTTCTTTAAAAATGGCTGCAAGTGACTTTGTTTCAGAAAAAAAGGATTTCTTTTGTCCCATTTTCCTTCATCTGATATTCCAGGGTACTAGAACCAGATTTGGATGCAGAAAAGGCATGAGAACATCTCTCTAGGTCTTGGTTTTAATGATTCTTCATTGACAGTAGGACAACTAATCCTAGGATGAGTAACTAGCTAAGTTAATTTGTTCACTTTGATTTAATATGGTCAGCTATGCTGGATATAAAACTGCATTTTATTTCTTTAAAGAACATTGCATTTTGACTAATACAGAAGTACTTGAGTAATGTAGAGGTACTTTTGTTACATGCATCTTGCCTGTGATGGAAACTCTGGCTTTCTGATGAAGGGAGTTTTACTGAAGTGTCAAGGAAAACTGTCTGCAAATGTTTGAGTTAAAAATGGATGTTAAGTCCAATGTGTTTGTAGAATATCTGATAAAAAAGAAAATAAAGATAATTGTCAGTTTTATGTAAAAGTCTCAAGAAAATGATGAAAAAAACCCAACAGCAGGGAATTTGCTGTTTACAAACTTTTATTGAAGAGACAGGAAAATGACATAAACAATAACATATTAAAACAATACCTAATTTATTCTGTGTATCTTGCTATATACCTTTGTCCTGGAGCAGGACATGATTTGAGGTGTCTGTTCTTTACTCATCAGAAATACCTGTGTGTCTCCTTTATGCCCATACTTTGTTTTAAATATATTCTGATACAACAAGGATTTGTTTCCCACACATCTAAAGGGCAGGTTTAGAAGCTTAGGCATTCCTTGTTTCTGCCTAGGCACTGGAAGGAAAATATTTGGCATGACTCCAGTTGTGCTAGATTAATTTGAAGGACCATCTTGTATCACCATGCTCTGAAAATTGCTTTTCATAAGCGATTTATCAAGTTCTGGCCTGGGTACTTGGATGGTTACAGTGCTGAGTCAATTAAGCCTGCTGAGGGAAATCCCAGCTCAATTGCACAAACCTTTTGATATCAATGGAGCCAGGATTTCTCATCATCATCCCCAAAGGTCCCATGGCATAGAAAACAAGGAAACATAATCAGAAGTTGAATCAAAGTGTATTTAAGTTTCTCTACAATGAAAATTTTAAATTAATTTGGTAATCACAGAGGAATATGATTTATAGAATTATAAATGCAGGATTGTAATTTCATAACCTATTCAGTGAATTAGCTTTAGTAATTTTATTATTATTTTATTTATTAGCCTGCATTTTCAAAGATACTGCAAAGGTAAAGATTGTGATTGCAATTTACAATAAGTGATTGTTTTTGCATTAAGTGTTTTCGGGTAAGGGAAGAGTGACAAAGTTACTGAAACAATGGCCAATCTCTTATGAAACATCTTCTATTTTGGTTCTGTGCATATTTAGGAAACTCAATGCTAATAATTCCCTTTTTGATTTTCTTACAGCTAATTCCAGCCTTCTTGGAGGTGGAGGAGGTGAGTCTTTGCATAATGCTTAATTCACTCTTAAACAAACATGAAATATATGCTGGACCAATGCAGAGAGGTTAGTTGGTTATGAAAGAATATAAATTCAAAAGTTGGAAATATACATTTTTTAGATGGAAAAATTCACCAAAGTCCATAATTATTCCTATCATCACAAGGTAAGGTTTGCAACTGCTGCTGAATTTGGTTTCAACTCTGGGTCAAAGTAGGGGCTGAGATGTATATGAGGCTAACTAAAACATAAAGGAACTGCTGAACTGCCCTATGGTGTGTTGTTTTTAAGTATTTAGGCTTTGTAATTTACCCCAGGGGAACCTCAAATGTATGATTAATAAACAATTTTAACACAAATGTGAAAATATTAAAATACAGTAAAATGTAATTTTAGTAAATGAAAGTGGCTTTATCTTTGTACTTTTTTTTTTTAATATTGTTATGGTTTAAACTTGATTGCTTACCTTACTCTGCTTGCCAGAATAGTCAAGTAGATTTCAATATAAAACTTTGGTGCAAGTCAGAGATGCTACTAAAGTGTCTACTGCTAAGGCAGGGATGCTCAAGTATGTATCATTGTATTACTTCCAAATACATGGATGTTTTTTTATTTTAGTAGATTGATGCTATTTTAATTTTGGTATTTCTGTAGTACTGTGGCCATATAATCTATATGAGTGGTAACAATGTAGGAAAAATGAACTCATAAAGAGCTTAATCTCAGTTTCAGTGACTTCCCCTGCCACCCAGAGGGAAGTTGAGAGCTCAGTTCTGGAAATTTCACAGCGCAGGCGTGGTACAGGCAGCAACTAATGCTCCATCCTGATGGGAGTTAAAAGAACTCTATGATCAGAGATTACATATGCAAGGGTAAAGGAAAGGGCTCTGTAAAAAGGAGATCTCTGTTGCTTGTGAGGCTGCAGGCTAAGTCCTCAAAACTTTTGTTTTAACTGAACAGGCAGCTCTTATTTTGGACTATAAAAAGGTGCTGGACAACCAAATAATCTAAATAAAACCATTCATGTTCTTCAGCTGTGTGTCTGGACATTAAAGTACAGGGCAGCCTTACCTGTTAATCCTGTTGGATTAATATGTTTCTTTTGATTTGAGTTAGTTGTTTGCAGTATACCAAATTTTTCTTTGTTTAAAAGATAATCCTTTAGGAGGTAATCCTTTGCTAGCTGTTCCTGTTTCTGCAGAGCTGTTCCTGTACCTCCTCTCCAGCACTTGCTCCCAGCTGGTAACATCGAAAAAAAAAAAATATAAATCAATGCAAATGTTCAAATTCTAATCAGGTTCCCAGGGCACTGCTGCTGCTGAAAGGATTTGGCTATTAACTTTCCGTGTTATTTATTCAGCTGGACTGTACTTCAGAAGTTGATGTCTGTTCAGTGTGGCCCTTGATAATGTGGCTTTCCCTCTGCAGCAGATGGGATGAGCCTGTGCTGTGGGTCAAATTAGGATTTTCCTTGCATTTTATGTGTTAAAAGTGGCAATTAAAATTATGTTCTCTCCCTTCATGGCAGGCTGAGATGATGGCAGCCCAAGGTGCTGCTGCCCTTTCTCCCCTCCCTCCTTCCCTCCCTCCCTGACATCCTTTGGGATTTTAATTGCCATTTTAAAAGATCAGTGCCTTGAGGGTTATGGGGAAGCTGCTGTGGGAGGTTGGCTTTTGGGCATGCAGTGGGTTTCTCCAGGCATGAGCTGCTGCAGCCCCCATGGCCAGAACCCCATCCCACATCCTTTGATCTCTGGTGGAAGGATAACAATGCTTAACATTAACAATAACTCTTGTTGTGGTACAGGAAAAATACCAAATCTGACAGATTTATGGCTTAGAGGGTGGCTGCTTATGGCTGAGGGGCTACATATGTGGAGGTGCCATCAGCCACCCATGGGTAGGGCAGCTGATGTCCTCAGAGCACACTTGCTTGGGGTTTCCAAATTTTCTGAATAAAAATCCTGATAGTTTCATCGCTAAAATATTCTGGATTTTGGACAGATGCCAGAGGGTGTATGTTTTGAGAAGGGAAAAGTGTGTGTGGTCTGCAGGCCAGATCCTACTCAGGGGTACCCAAAATGGAGGCAGACCTGCCAGCCACTCACCTGCCACAGGCAGGTGGAGCCTGGAGCCCCTGGCTTTTGGAAACATGGCTTGGTGCTCTCCACAGGCATTTTTCTGTAGAAGGAATTTTCTGATTCCCAGTGGAATGGTTGTGGATTTTAAATTCTGGGTGCATTTTTTCTTTTATCTAGAAGAAAGTGATGGTAGCACTCTGCGTGAAATACTGATAGTGAATTATTAAAACTTTATTATATACGTAAACACCAAAGCCTTCTTTTGATTGCAAATGCTGAATATTTATGATAATGCATAATACCAGTGTAGTTTCTCCAATAATGGGATTCAGATCTCCTTGGTAGTGCTCGTTAATTTAATCTCTCTGTCACTGCTGGAGGTATGAATACATGTCTTAGTTTTACAGATAAAGAGAACTGGAAATTTCCGCTTGTCCAAGCTTATGCAACAGGTGGTGTGATTTTGAGCTGCTTTTGAGCTGTTCTGTGTTTGAAATCTTTTCAGGACTAAACACAAATTAATTGGAAATAGTTATTTGCACATCCTGATCAAATATTTGCAAATCACTTTCTCTGGGTGTTAAAACCATTTTCTTGAAGAGATCTGCTAAGAAACCCAAAGGGCAACATTGTGAGTGAACATGGAACATTTGCTTGCAAGTTCAGGGCATGGTGGTTTTGGGTGGCTGCTTATCTTCCATGCAGCACCTCAGAGCCACATCAGGGCATCCCTGTACTTTGATTTCCCAGAGCTGAAGCAATGGTTTGTTCTTGCATTCCCAATTTAAATGCTGTCTGTTCATTTTCATGACCGTTTGGAATGAAGAGATAAAAGCACAAAAGATACCAGAACTGTTTAATCATAAAATCAAGAAACCCACAATGGAGTCTTTAGTTAAATATAGATGTTGAAGGTTTTTTTCGGCTTTTCAAATAACTCTGAAGTTTCCAGGATTTCATTATGAGTTTGGTGAGTGAGCCTTTTTTCTTTTTCATTCTTTACTGTTTTTAATAATTGATTTTTAATTAAGAGGCATACTTCACTTTCAGGTCTAGATTTATCACACATTCAGCATCTCACTGCTAATAACTTGCATGGAGCATTATAACTTATTTGTGCATCATGTATTATTCGTCCCATTATGCTCGAAACTGCAAAAGTGAAAAATTATTAAGAAAATTACCTGCATTTGGAGGAGTGAATAAAAACTTGGTATTTTGAGAAAAAGTAATCTCTTTTAAAAATGTGTCCTGAATTTTGACTTCAGAAATCAAAGTGCCATATTTTGCATGACAGTCTTTTTTCTTTACACTCTTTTACATTAGTGTCAAGGAATTAAAACATATGATTTAATGTGTTTTATTCAAGCAAAGTGAGCAGAAGCTGAGGTTTTTCCTCCCTTATGGCTTTGAGTAGTCTGTGGGGATTTTTTTGGGTATTGTCCTCTGCTGTTCCCACCTAGTATTCAGTTATTTTCATCATGGTTCATTTTTCTTGTACTTGATTTGCTGACTGTAATGATGTTCTTGTTGCATGTTGATTTCTGCATTGCCTTGATTTAGTTGACCTTAAATTGAGGGTACATTTAATTTGGATTTTTTTTTACCTCCGTAAGATTTTGTTGCCTATGCCAGAATTTGGGAAGGAGACATCACCTTTTAATGTGTCCTATTATGATCATAGTTTCTTTCAGCTCTGTACTTAAAACTGGTAACTTTGTCTTTACAAACTCAGAGAGAGGACAGGTTATATTTACAGTCTCTTGGAAGCTTCATTTAGACCCAGTTCAAGTTAGTCGCCCCAGAAGATCTGTCTGCTTTTTTGTGGTAAGAGCCATGTCTCTCTTTTTTTTGGCTGGTGTAACTATTTTTTTCTCTAGGGCTTTTGCAAGCATGAAAAAAAAAAATTCCCATATAGCCATAAGTATTTTAGCATATCTTAAATGTAGACTAGACATACCTGTCTGCCCTGACAAGATACAATTGTAGGCACAGTTTTAAGCAATTCTTATGGCATGGGGAACTTGTGTTCATGGTCACAGCAGGGAGCTGGGTTTCTCTATACTGCATTGCATAGACTCAATTTTGAACTTGGGATTTGCTGCTTTTATGTTATGTTATAATAGTGACAAAAAAAGAGTGTTTTCTCCCGAAAGAAATTACCAGAATGACTTTTATCCTGGAGTCGTGTCCCTTCAAGTGTGTCAACTGCTGTTTGCCAGCCATCCTGTCTATTTTTCAATTAATTGTGAGCTACTGAGCTAAAAAATCCAGTGATTATCCAGTCAGTAGTGTCAGGAAGGAACAGCTGACACAAATATCTTGACATCACTCCCCTTAGCCAGGGATAAATTTTTATTCTCACGGCTGTGTCTTAGGTACATTACTGGCCATGTCCAGCTGTCTTCTGATAGTTAAATCTCTAGCAAAAACAAAACTAAACAAACCAAGCCAAACCCAAAACAAAACAAAAAAAAACCACCAAAAAAACAAGAAAGGAGGTTTTTCACTTTCTTAATAGTAACTTGACATCAGTTTACTGAATGGATATTAATGACACTGAGAAGTGAAAGTTGTACAAGAGAAAATTGGAGGCAGGAATGAGATAAGTTGCAATATATATAATAGCAGAAGAGTTTAAATACCAGACTTGCCCTGCACTTGCCCATTCAAAATGTGTAACAGGAAGAAGACAATCCTGCTTTGTCCTAAACCAGGACTAGATGGTCTCTGTTTTGGATTTCACAGGGCTTGGGTTTGATATTTACATAATTTAAATGCAAGAGAAGCAGGGGTTTAAATCCAAAGTTCAAATTTGTACATGACATGTGCATAACATGAAATCATCCCGTGAGAGGGAGAGGAAAGAGTTTGGGAAAGGAGCACTGACAAGATTCTTTCATCAAGAAAATAAGCATTATTATTTGGTATTTTTTTATGTCAGTCTGTTGGCATGTTCCTGTATCATGTCAAATGCATTTGTCAGATTGGGGTGTGCTCACAACAAATGGCTGCATGGAACAAATGTGCTTCATCTGGGATTTCAGCTACCTTCAAAAGCTGTCAGCTGCTTTGTACACTGCATCGTCATAGGCTAGGTATGTAAATAATGGCTATGAAGGTACAAAGAATTTCCCGGTGAATAATGACCATGAGGAGAACTGATAATTTAAGGCAAATGGCCATTTGCCTTTGTTGCTAATTAATCCCTTTTTGCTAGAAGATTGCTGCTACAATTCTGTAGGGTTGTTAAAGTGTTTTATCTCCTTTTACTATTTGTATGCTGTTCTTTTCCATCTCTGTAAATAGAGTGGGTTTGAGAGGGTTGTATCCACAAGTTCCCCCACTGTGACAGTGCATCAGCCAATTAAAATGTTAATATTTATGTATTTTTTGCTGCAGCTCTGTGATAGTTCCATTGGTAGGCCAGTAGCTCAGGGTAGACTGTAACCCTTTCAATGTGTTGGGTTCAGCCCAAAATCTTGTTATTCATGAGCTTTTTGTTGTATCAGATCAAAGCAAATAGATTTCTCAGCAATTCAACATCTTTTATAGAATTTATTCAAACTTACTATGCAAGAAAAGTATTTCTTTACAGGTCAGTTATTTTTAAAATTTCTTTCTCTCTTTCTTTCTTTATTTCTCTCTCTCTTCCTCCCTTCCTCCCTTCCTCCCTTCCTCCCTTCCTCCCTCCTTGCCTCCTTCCCTCTTTCCTTTCCTTTCCTCCCCTCCCCCCTCCACAGCCTTCTTTCATTTGTGTACACTTTGGGTTTTGCCTTCTGTTATTGGAGTGGAGTTTTAGTTCAGCTTTAAATGAAAATTAGTGGATTTTCTCATTTTGCAATGCATCTAGAGATATGATGAAAGCTCTATAAATAAATAAGCACAGTTTATTTCAAAGGACTCAACATAAACTGCCGTGGCTGTATTTAAAATGTGTGCTCTACTCTTATTTCTTTTCTGTTTTTGTTACAATATGATATATGTTTTGCTATTTGGCTAAATAGGATTCTAGCTTCCTTTTTCCAGTCTTTTTATACAAAGTATGGGTAATAATCATAAACAGGAAGTCTCTGGATTTATTTTAAGTATTTCTCAGTTGTCACCTAATTGTATCCTGCTAATTACTCTTTCAGAGCAGTTAGTTAAAAATAAATAAATAACATTTTGCTATTTATATGAATTGATACAGATATATGATCAGTTTGGGTTTTTCTGATTTGTTTTTTTTTTAATACATGTTCAGCCTGTGACTCTTTAAAGGGGTGCTCCTGTTCCAGCTGGTGATACAGAAACATGACTGGTTTTTTCATGAAAATAATCTAAGATTTAGTCCATCCAGTCATACTCACTGCTATCCTCAGCTTTTTAATGCTGCTGCTGCATTGCCTTAATTGGGCATTAGGAAGTGATGTTTTATATTTCACTCCTCAGTTACTGAGTGCTGAGTCCATAACACTCTGAACTCACACTTAATTGGGGGGTTCTCTTTCTGTCTCAAAAATTGCACTAATTCTCCTCATTTTGTTAATTTTATGATGAGATATTTACAGTGTTATGTACTCACAAGTAAAGCATGAGGATACACACTGTCTGCTCTCTATCTTTACATGACTTTCATATATATATATGTGTGTGTGTGCATGTCACTATAGATGTTTTTTATTTGATCTTGCAATTGCTTCATAAACTCATATTTAGCATGTGTGTGCATAAATACATGCATAAAAATAGAACATTAATTTTTTTAGACTGGGACCTTTAGTTCATGGTCATTGAAAATTTGAGGCACTCTTGATATAAATCCAAGGTGAAAAGGCAGGTGGTTATGTAAGGAATGTATTTCTTTCCTTTTCCTTTTTGTTTCATCTTGGGGGACAGAGCTGCAAATCTGGGAGGAGAGATCACAAACCTTCCCTAAATGACGGCTACCACATGATGAATGAGGCAATTCACTGTCCATTTGTTATGTCAATGCAAAGTGATTTAAAAATGTAAACACTTTTCCCCCATACAGCACATAGATGTATGTGTCACGTGTCTTGAATGCAGAAAACACAATTTTTTCATTTAACAAAGTCATCTTAGGAGCCTTCTGTCAAGGCTCTCTTCCCATAACTGAAGAGGAGGGGCACAGTTGCCAAGGGAAAACAGGCTGGGAGTGCCGGAAGAGATGCACATCTCTGCAGGTTGCAGTAAGAATAAAGTTGACTATTTGAGTATATATATGTACCAGTCTACTGAAGATGTTTTTGAAAATTAAGCCTTTGGTTGGTTTCCTTAATGAAAAATCTGTAAATTGGGACATCTGTCAAAGTTGTTCAATTTCACGCCAAACAATTTTGACAATGTCCCTTTTGCTGAGGTAAGAATGAAGTGAACACGGCAGCAAAGACATGATTTGTTAGGCTCAAACAGTGGGTGGTGATGTTTTTAAATCTGTTTTTCAGAGGTGAAGTCTATGGCTATTTTCCTGGTACTGAGGAGAACCAGGAAAGGAGGTCTTGAATGAGGACTAGGCTACAATAGGAGGAAAATGCAAAATGCAATTTAAAACATTTAATGTTGTTTAATAAGTTTTACAGGGGGGTATTAAAAGAAATAGAAGTTAAATAAAGGAATGATGGAAGTACTTGACTTGTAGATATAGAGGCACTTTTGAATATCAACTGGTTTACTGAAGCTTTCATGCTGGTAAGCTTAAATACAAAACAAAGTCCTTAATCAGTAGAATGTTCCTTCTGAGAAATGGCACCAGCTGTTTGCTGATTCTTGTTGGTTATTCTTTTAAAATGTGCATGTCCAATACAATGAGAATATGGGCATTACATGGCACTCACATCTCCCAGAAGGAGAGAGGAAATCGTTGTACCGCTGTCTGCTGATATACTGACCCCAAAGGTCAGAGATTGGAGATTGTCATTGTGCTTAATTCCCCACCTCCTGTAATGAAAAGAATTTACAATAGTTTCTTCTTTCTGTATCTAATGAAAGTAATTACATTTTAGTTACTATATTTTCAAAGACAATTTTGAATAAAAATCAGGATTAAACTACAGAACCAAGGAAAACCCAAGTATTGAAATTACAGATATTACAGAAAGAGTTTACAATTCTATTGCTGCATAGGTTGAAGGAATATAAAATCAGGTCTGCATTCACCTCTCACCTTCTATTTCAAATTTTCTGCTCTTTCCACAGAACTTCACTACTCACTCTTTCCTGATCACATTTTCCCAAAGTTCTTTCTTCTAAGCAAAGCACATACAGATTATAACACGCAGTTTATCAAAAGCCAGGAAAATCTCCAGCAGAGTAGATGGCAAGATAGTTGAGTCTTGGAAAAATCTATCGTCCTTTGTTTGCAGTGTGCTTTGCTTCCCTCCAGTTTTAAGAACCCTGTATCAGACAGTGTGAAGTGGAATGAACTTTTGACATAATACAGAAAATTTAATGTTGTGATTGGTAATGAAGGATTAAAACTCTAACATCCGTGGAACTGCTTTTTAAGAAACATTAGTGGAAGAACTGCATGTACAAGTCTGTCTTTGCAGTTACTCATCTTTTTGAATTGAAAATATTGGATGGCAATGCAGCTTAGACTTGCTAATTTTCATTCTAGTGACATATGGAAGACTACAAAGTAGACAGCTCTTGTGATTTAAGAAACAAATAAAACCCCCCTGCCCTTTTTAAGGCTTCAAGTTTAACCTGAATGACTTTGTAGCAACAATTTAGACTTAATTTTTTAAAACCAAATGTAGTGGGGAAACAGTAAACTGAGATGTGACATGATCAGGGCCAGCCAGTAACTGCTGAAGATGGCATGGACATGAAAGAAAACACATAGTAAACCTCATTTCTATGAGCATTGTTATCACAGAGTCTAAATACTCCACAGACCTAATTACTTTGTGAACAGAGAAAGAATGTTTTCTCCAGTTTCCAGTTGGAGAATGAGACTTGGGAATCGTATGTTTTGCAAAAGGTCCTTTTAAAAAAGAGCAAAAATCAACTCCCTGAAGGCAAAGCAAAAATGTAAAAACTTAGATCAGTTTTGCAGCTAGAAATTTTGATTCCTATTTGGAAGGAAGAGGAATTTTAATTTTTGAATGAGTGTTATTGGTAAAAACAGGCTGATGTTTGGAGGGAGGGAAACCATACTCTGCTGAGAGCAACTTTCTGACAATTCAACCTTAATTGGTGATACAGCAAATTCTCTAAGGGAATGGCAGGACTACCAACTGGAAATAAGTACTGCTGGATAAACAGTTCTACACTAAGGGACTAGAAGGGAATATAGAACAAATGTGATGCATTTGAGGCTACTGCCACTGATAATTCTAAATACACAGAATTCACTGTTCTTACTTGGGCCTTTTTTTCATTATGTTAGAGAAAAACTGTTTATTTATAATTTTAATTTGTATAGTATTAATAAAAAAGTGTTTTAAAATATTTGATTATAAAAAGCTTTTTGCATTAAAAATATCTATTTTTATTATCAATCAAATTTAGTCTCTTTCAATAGCTGAAGAATTTCAATGTTTCTCCTACAAAAAATAATATCTCATAATTATATGTAGAATACTTGGAGTTTTTTTCTTTATAAAGTCACCTAATTTACATATTTTTCCTTGTTCTTTATGAAAATGCCTTATAATGTGTAGGGTTTATAATTCAAGTTTCTTTTAAACCTGATTTTCTTTTTAAAATGATGTTTTTGCCATTTGGACTGGCAGATCTGTAGTGTTGTAGTTTTGGCTACGTATACAGTAGCAAAGAACAAAATATTTTTTGTCACACTTCTGTTACAGTTCAGTCTGTTCCTTTTACATTATCAGCTTGTTTCTCTGGGCTTCACAGAGGCATCTGCTTTAATTTTTATTGGGCAGGGCTGCAACTTAGCAAACTGGGGTAAGCTTCCCAAATAATTCACAAATGTGGTTGATTAAATCAATTAAGTCTTGGCTGAGTGAGCTATGAGTCTATTATACACACACACTGTTAAAAGAATGTTATTAAGGTGCAAATACAAGTACTTAAAGTTAGGAAGTGCCAAAATTCAAGTTGCCTGGAGGCTCGCAGTCTCTGTGCATGTGTGTATGTATATGATATTGACTCTAACTGTACAACTTCACTGTTCTTCCAGCTGGAACATCATCTCAGTCATCCTCCTCGCTCAAAGCAAACCCAAGGTTTACTTGTTGAATATTTAAAGTCTGGTCTGCAAACCAGTATTTGTTATGGTATATGATTTGATAAGTAAATTAAAGATTTCATAGGTAGTTTATTTGTCTTTCCCAAAACAATGGTGTTTCCTTCACCAAAAGAAGAAGGAAAAAAACCAAACCCAGAG
The DNA here is from genome assembly GCF_050655825.1 of Lonchura striata. Classification (NCBI taxonomy): domain Eukaryota; kingdom Metazoa; phylum Chordata; class Aves; order Passeriformes; family Estrildidae; genus Lonchura; species Lonchura striata. The sequence goes on from NC_140705.1 coordinate 110,760,255, forward strand.
ATTTTCATCAGAATTCTAATTTTAAGGCCCAGGTTATACAGTAGGGGGCTGATTTATTTGAAGAATGGAAATCCTTTTTTTTCAAAGAGTAGGTCTGATAAATTCCAAGCAATTCTTCAAACTGGAGCTTGTGTATCAGTTTAGGATGTCACGCCAGATTATAAATCACCCAGTTGAAATGTACCTTGAGATTCCCACCTTCCCTACTTGTTCCCAGTCCCACTACCTGCATTTTACAGTTTACTACTCCCTTATTCTCATCCATTCCAAAGACTGCAGGCCTAAATTTACATATTAAAGAGGAATTTGGTTTAGGGAGCATTTTTACTTGGGCAATTTCAAACTGGTCTTAAAAAGGTGCTTTGATGTGATTAAGGAACAGAGAGCTGATTGAGAGAGGAGTGATGGGTGTGGAAACAAGTGTGGAGGGGAAGAGATGAGTGATAACTTCCTCTGCTGCAGGGCAGATGGCAAAGTGAGACTATGTTCTCAAACATTTGGGGTGCAGGAAGTGAGTGTCCCCTTTCTAACTTTTTACCTTAATATTCACTTCTGAAAACAAGTCTCCATGTCTAGCCAGTCACAGTTCCTCTCTGCTTCTGGCTTACTGTCCAGTTTCTTTACTGGGAAATGGTTTCATTTTAATCACAGACCAATTTCCCAGATTCTGTCTCTTTGAATTTGCATGACTGTGCCCTTTCATTGCCAGCTTTATTCTTATGCAGTATCTTAATCACAGCTTTAGTCACCAGTCCCTCTCATCTTCAATCATATCATCAGCCTCTAAATGCAGGTAGTGGCACTTCCTTTCACCAGTTTGTGCTGGGATGAAGGGAAAAGTGTTCTGAGCAGGCAGTAATTTCTTAAGCCAAATGAATTCATTACTCAGGCAAATGAAAGAGAATTGCCAATTTCAGAGTTGCTGCAAGTGAAGGAAAAGTTTACAAAAGCCTACAGTTGTGTTTGTCATCTTTGTTTATCTTCCCATCACAATTTTGATTTAAAATGTTTAATGCAGTCCAGCTGTACCACAGTGGTCACTCTGTTGGCTGTTCCATGGCTTTTAGGAATGAAGGTGGTATTGTCACTGTAAAAGGATAAAACCGCTGGTGTTACTACCTTCTTCATGTTTCTTCAGTAATTTCTCCATGGGGATTATTTGTCCAAGGATGGGGCCTCTGTTCATTCCAGATATAACCCAGCTGTGGTGGAATTTCACCCCTTCTCTGGGCTTACAAGCAATTAGCGCTGCAGGCAGGACTGCCTGTCCTAGCAGGGAACAAAAGGTGCAGCAGAAAAATTTTCCCTTGAAATGGCAGCTGGACAATGAATTGGAAGATTAATCAGAAAATTATTTCAAGTCACTTTTTACAGCAAGGAAAAGTTACATGTCCTCACCATGAAAGAAGATGAGAGCTCTTACATGTATAAATTTATACGTAGATAACTGGTGGAATGAGTCTCAAAAAAGGGATATTCTTAATAACACCAGCTACAGATAACAGTCATGTGTGAGTTTTGAAGGAAATTTGCTCTGATGACAGGTCAGTTTTCCATCAAGAGCTGGAAAATTGCAAACATACGATTATTCAAAAAAAGATTATATCTGCAAATAGGATATACTAAGCAAATACTGTCAAGTTCATATGGGATATTATTATCTTTCCCTTTGAGACTTGATTCAGCAGGAGCAGTTGATTTTTTTTTCTAGCATAAGAATGTGGATGTTTAGAGAGAAATTGTTTGATTACAAAGGAAAGAAGTACCAGTGCACATCAAATATTAAATAGGATTCTGTCTTTTTCAAAATTAGTTCCCAAATTTGATGCTATAAAATTTTAGCAGTAGTGGGAGAGCTCCCAGAAGACACTTCATTATGTCTCATTATTACAGCATATGTGAGGCCGTGGTGCCTTGGTTGCTGTAGTTCCTTATTTTTTCAGGAAAACTATGTTTCATGACTGCACAGCTGGGTAACCTTATGTATCTGTAGATTTCTCCAGAAACAAACTTATCTGTACCCCATAATACCTTGATTTTCCTTAAAAACATCAGAAACCAGGCTTCTTTCATTTTTAATTTTTATTTCTTAACTACATGGTAAAGTTTAATATCAGTCCACAACTTTGCCTAGTGCTTCTCTGGGTTTGCTTAATAAAGGGAAGGATTCTTACCTTTTGGAAGGAGAAATTGCAAATTTTAGTATTGCAGCAGAAGTATGGCAGAGTTCACACTCACCTGATGATAGGTTTGCCATCAAGGATAAGAATATGGCTGTACTTTTCTAAAAACAACCTGAATACTTTGTCAGGTATTTTTCTCATTTATGTTATTTAAATCCTAATAGTTATTATGGAACAAGTTGGATCAGATCTCCTTTGGAACTCTTACCAAAAAGCTGTTTAAATAATATATAGCTTTAGGTGTGAGATTTAGTTAAGTATCTGTCCTGTCAGGGGAGATAACTGTGAGTAAGGCTTCTTTGGCTTTACAATTCCAGTGGTAATGTTTAAATTATTTCATAGGCGTGAACTATCCAGGAAGGCAGCTTTTTTGGGCAAAAAAACTCGGGTACTATTTGTAGTGCAATAATTGAGGAAAGATGATTATATATACGAAGCATTTAAATACTCATTTTAAGCTCACAGTAATTCCTGATAAATTGGCGTATCTTGGCATTTAGAGAACTACAAACTTCCAGTGGTGTGTGAACTTCCATTTGATGTGACATGATGTGACTTAGGAATCCCATATTTGTGACATTCATGGATGTCTTTGGTCATACTGAGTCTCATCTGTCATGGTGGTGGGATCTGAAGGTTTGTGAGTACAGTTCCCACTAAGATGGTAGAAGACAATTGGAAAAACATTTGTTTGATTTAACTATGGAGGTCATTCCTTTCCTTCATGTGACTTTGCACACAGGCGTTGCAGCTGCTGATCTTTAGCTGGTCAGGGAAAGGGTATTCCAGCTATTTAAAAAGATTCTATATATAATCAGGGGAAAGCAAGACTTGTTCTGACAGTAGCACTTTTGCTTAGGTCACTCTTGGTGGATCATTCTCAAACTCCTCCCTGTCTTCTTGATTATTAGTTTGCAGCTTCCATAGGCAGTCTTTTCAAGTTCATCACTATCTAGACCATCATGCCATTGAAACATTTTCCCTGAAATCTTAATTTATATTTTTTTTGTTGTTGGTACAGCTTTAAACCTGAAATTAAAGGATTCCTGTTGCTTTCAGCTGGGGGAGAAGCTGTCGTATCACTCAGAGCCTCATCTGTGAGCAAAGCAGGTGCCTGTGAAAGGATCAGGACACACAGGAGCTTTGTAGATTCATTAGTTTGTTCCACACTGCCTGATCTGGTTTTGCTTTTGTAGCACAAAACATCTGTCAACAACAGTTCATCTGAATTTCTAGGGAGAGAGATGCCAGCAGTACTCCTGCCTGCTCTTTTTTTGGGTAAATCTCACCTAGATGCATTTGTCCTGAAATTATAAAAGGGAGCAAATTGCTGTCTCCTCCTCATCTGTGGGAATAAATCAGAAATGGGAGCTGTGGGCTTGGCACTTAAGCATTTCCATTTGTAGTACACTGACATTCTAATGATGGTAATTTTGCATTTGTTACTACATGCCTAATCTAATTAAGTTTCTCTTAGGGTACAATTGTTGTTTTCTGTATTTAATTATGTAACCACCAGGTGCAAGTGTTAATAGTAGCTGAATTGAGAAGGCAGTCTTTTATCTTTGTACCATGTAGGAATTTTTTTCTGTATCTTCAGTTTCCAGTGAAAAAAGTGCTTACAGTATTTGATTGCTCCAAGGAGTTCCAGTAGCACTTCTGATTGATACACATAGGAAACACTAATGAGGACTGAACACTTATATTACCCTTTAATTTAGATGTGTTCAGAACCATTTATGAGCTCTACATTTTTGGTTTCAGGTGTTGCAGTAGTTCAGACTCCCTTCCTCAGCTATCCTGTTGATTTTGAGGGTTGGCAGACTTGCCACACTCTCTGAGTGATCTGCTCCTGTCTGTTTGAAAAAGTCTGAACTATGCAGGGATCTGTTGTCTGAAGCTGAATTTCATGGAGCACTGGAAAAACTGCTTCTGTGACTGCCAGCCTAGCTCTGTGAGCTTTTTGCTATCATTTCACCAATGCTTGTTCAAACAGTTTGAAAAAGTATTCAGCAGAATTCTTTGCCTGCAATAATAAACTCAAGTATTATTTTTAAAACTCAAGGATCTGAGCTTTGAAATGATATAAGAGTGTGCTTGGAGGCAATTGACTCTCAAAAGGTTTTGAAATTATAACTTTAATTTCTAAATAAACTGATCAAGAATTGCTGTAAATGTTTCCACCTGCAGATTGGCAATTCTTTTACTCTGTTAAGTAGAAATAAGTAAAGCTTATATTTTCTAGCTTCTAGTTAGTCATCAGTAATCTATAATTAGATAAATTTGGCACTGAGTGTAATAGAAAAATTAGGTAAATGATTGGTGCATGTTTATTCTAAAGCATAAGGTACCCATGCAACATTCCCATTACTAAAGAAAAAAAATTGTCTGCAGAAGCCTTTTCCAGCCTCTTGGCATTTGTGAACAAGTATAGATGTCCTACTAGAAGCACGGCCTGTATGTACCAATGGTTCAAGCCTACTTCCAGATGCCTTCTCTTAGTTACTTTTCAAGAATTCTTTTAACGAAGGATTTTAAGCCAACCATGGATGACAAGTCAGTGGTAGTGAACCAAAATACACTGCTTTTCATTTAGGGATCCTGTGGGATCATTTTGCCTTGAGCTGTGAAGTGTGATTTTACAGTTGAACCATTTTCAGTATAGAATCATAAAAGTTCCAGTTTATTCTGGTGCAAGAATGACAGTATCCTTTGGTTTAATTCTACATCCAGGTAAACAAGCTGTGTCTGATTTTTTTTTTCCATTGAGCTTTCCATAGCTGTTAATGGTAGAGATTTCCTCCACTCCTGCCACGTTTCTTAGAGACCTAAGTTACTTCAAGTTTAGTTTGTTTCTTACCCTTCAGGCCTTTACTTCAAACTCCACTCCTTTGATGGTTTATCACAAAATTTGTTCAGAGGCTTCCATTTTTTAAGGTAGTCTTTTAATTGCTACTGATTATGCACTGCATCAAAGAAAAGTGGTTGAAAACTTTAAAACCACAAATAAACTATACATCAGTGGTTTACAGTAATGAATGCTAACATCCTGTTTCTTCAGAAAAGCCTGTTAGGGACAGAAGACCATGTTTCTGGTGATGTGAAAAATAGCAAGCTTGACTTCTGAGAGCAGCTTGCTAGAGTCAGTGGTCAGGTTTGATTAAAAATTATTTTTAAAATATTAGAATAGGTATGTTTGGTATTAGTTCATAGAAGTCTTCAAATTAGTATCAGGATTAAGTCTGCAGATTAGCATCAGGATTAATGCTTTCTGGCAGCAAGGCCTGACACTGGTGGCAATAACAACTTTTCACTTACTTCCTATATGCTTTTGGATTTATTTCTCCATTATTCCTATTCCAGTAGCTGTTTTTTCTCCTAGAAGTACAATGATTTATTTGGGTGATAACACAAAGACTGTGGTATTTCAGAAGCTTTTATCAGTTTCCATATAGGGATGCTTGGAAAAAAGAAAATAACACTATCTTGCAAAAAATATACTGGCTTCATTAGGTGCAAAACTGTCTCAAATGGGCCTTAAGCAGCACTTTGGCTTCTCCAGCTTCTCAGCATGAAAACATGTCTAAGTAAGTTATATTATTTCAGGACAGTGAACAGCTTGCTTCAGATCCAGCAACTGTGTTTATTCTTTGGTTTTGGTTTTTCTCCCAAGTGAAGAATGTCATTGTGTGCTGTGTACATTTACATCTCAAAACAATTAAGCTAAAACAGCTTCTTAAGATTGGGAGCTGGCTTTCTCTCAGGGAGAGTTTTACATTAAATTTCCAGAGTCATGCAGTAGATAGACTTATTTTTGTGTTTTTTTTTTTTCTTTTCCGCCATAAGCTGGTGTGATTTCCTTCATTTTCATCTTTCTGAAGATGTTTGAATGCTGTTGATTTTGAATTGTGCATATTGGTAGGAACACTTAGATGTATTTTCTGTAGAGTGCTTTAATTATGAGAAGAACAACTAACTGATTTATTCTATATTTGGTGATATTTCTTACTGTATCTTTGGGTATCTCACTGAAATACCTTTTTCGTTTAAAAGCAGAGTAGTAAGCAATAAAATTAAAATCAGAAAACAATGATTCCTGTCTTTGATTACAGGACCATGTACTAACAAGATACAGAGACTTTACTCCTTAAATTTTTCCATGTCCTTGTACTAGAACTATCTTTGAAATAGATGAATAGCTTTTCTAGTCTGAACTGACTTATAGCATAATAGTATTGTTCTAGTGCTTCACAGCAATGCTACAATACATAGAGAGCTTTGAACAGACCCAGTGTTGCCAAGTTTTATGCTACCATCCTGCTCTCTTCTTTCATCCCTTCCCCATTTCCAGATTTCATCAACATACTGTTGTACAGTTGCAAAATGTGTTGATGAGTGGGCAATCCAGTACTCCTTTGCTCCCTCTTACAATAATTGGTGTTTCTTTCTCAGAGGACAAAGCTTTAAAAATAATTTTGCTCCAGGGCAAGGAACTGGGGTGAAGATTTAGAAGTTTTAAAGCTTAAAACCTTCTGAGCCTTCTTATTTCTGGATCTTGATTCTGTTTACTCCCTGTAGGATGAAAGAGGATGCCTGAGGTTTGAGTGAGCTGCTGTCTGTAGGAAGTTGCTTCCTCTCTACTGTTCATTTGCAGAGGCAAAGCCCCATTTTGGCCAAGAACGCCAAGTGGATGTTCTGGATTTTGGCTGAGAGCACCAAGTGGATGTTCTGGATTTTGGCAGAGAACACCAAGTGGATGTACTAGATGAGGTCTTGTGCAGCCTTTGTGTGGTGGAATGACCTCCCAGCAGGCTGTGTGAAGGCCTGCTGCATTGGCAACATGGGACATCAGTTTTGTGTCCTATGTTTGTTATTTCTAAACACACACTGCCCAGGCTCTCTGAAGTAGGAATGATCCTCTACAGACCCTCTGTCATCCTCTGACCAGAGCAAGTTCCCTGTGAAAAGTCCCAGAGTGTTTTCATGTCCCTCCTACATGCCAGTGGGCAGAGCAGGTGTGAAGCAGGGCAAGTGGGCTCTCAGTTTCTTACAGTGTGGAGGAGACCCTGATTTTCCTGCCTGTGTTTGTCGTGCCCCTGCCTGAAGGCTGTCCCTACAGAGCGTGGGGGCAGCCTGCTCCCTGGAATGGGCAAGTGGTCAGCAGAGGCAGGCTGTGGGAAAGGTGCTCCTGGTTCCCAGGGCTAGTGCTGTCACCTTTGACATTCCCTGTGGCCCCAGCAGCCACACTTGAGACCAGCATCATTTCCCCCACTGGTTTTGCAGGCAGTGCAGTCCCAGTTCAGAGGTTTGCTGTCAGCAGGGGCTCAAAGGGCATTGTGGGATTTAGCCACTGTTGCATATACAGTTCAGAATAATTTTCTGCTCCTCTGATAGATGTTGATGTGTTTTATTCAGTTCCAGTCTAATCAAGTTAACTGTTTTAGCACATTGTCTTTCTTCAGACCTTTTAGAGAAGGCTGGTGTAATCTCTCTTAAAAAGAAAAAATAATTCCCCTTTCATCTTTCCGGGGAGATCACTTTATTCATGTGTAGTGACCTGGCTTAGCATTTGATAACTAATGTGTCACTGAAAGTTCCTCATTATGGCCCCAGCTTGCAGACCACCTGGAGTGCTCCATTATTAATGTGAACTTCAGGTTCAATTTTTAGATGTGTGCAGGTGCATGTGCACTATTCATTGCAGGCTGGTGACACTTGCTCCGTGAAGGGACAAAAGTACGTGTGGCTGAATGTGTCTTACAGGCCTGTGGAGCACTTATTGTTTTGATAGCAGCCATAAGACAAGTGTAAGTACTGAGGCTCCAGCTCTGTGTTGATTATAATCTAACTTTTGCTTTCCTTGGCAATTGTCCTCTGATATATAGGCACTTAATCTCAGTGCCTGGAGAGCAGAAGTAGAGAAGCCAGAGAGGGGAGGATAAAAGAGGAAGCCACACTCCAGTTAAACCAGTAACATGGGAAAAGCTTAGTTCTTATTCCAGACATATATGTATCTTTGGATGGCAGATGATAGTTACATGGCAACCAGGCACTGCAGGGCCCTCCTGGGTGCTGCTGGTTGTAGTGCAAGATGTAAGTAATCTTGTTGATGCAGCCAGGATGCTGTTAAGACGATGAGTTTAGGAAGGATCTTACATCTCCTTGATGGAAGCTTAATTTTGTCTGGGTATTTTTTCAGTAGTTGCTTAAGCCACCTAAACTCCTCTAGCCATCCATCTTTGCATCCTGAAATCAAATAAGTGACCTACTGAATTAAATCTCTGATCTTAACTTGTTTGTTTTATAGTCTAAATAAATGAAAAGGCAGGAGATAACAGAGTCTAATGTTGCATACAAATCAGTGGAGCTTGGTACAGTTGCAGCGTTATTCATTGGTTTTACTGAGGTTTGATTTTCAGGGTTATTTCCTTTTTCTTTTTTAAGGGGGGAATTTCTTTGTGGTGTTCTTTTTGTTTTGTTTTCTTTTAAAGGAAATATGGAAATAGAAGAAGTGGGAGGAGAGGTGGATTCATAGGAGCAATGAAGCTACAAGGACAAAGGGAGATGGGCTGAAAAGGAAGGGTAAAATAATAGTTCTGAGTGTGTGAAAGGGAGTGGGAGGAACAGGAAATCAGAGTGTGGGATTGAAAGCACTGGGAAGTGTGGGCAGGAGTAAATTGGACTGAGAAAGAAAATTCCTGAAATGTCTTGTTTTCTTTAAAGAAACCAGCCTGATTATAGTAAAGTAGCTTCTGCTTTACTCACTGAGGACCAGGTCTTGACATACTGTATCTGCTAAAAACAAGTAGTGGAATACATTAGTAGATTTTTTATGAAGAGCTAAAGCACAAAAAGGTGCTTTCTTAATAGCTTAGTATTTTAAATAAACATCTCCCTCAAGTACCAAAGGATTAAGGGTTTTAAAATCTTATACAACTGTGTATGATTTGTGTAGTTATTTGTAGTCATTTTACTCTTATTTAAGTTGAGTATATGCTGATTTGGGTTTCTGACACATCAAGACTGGTGCTCTGTTCTTCTCACAGATTATTGTAGACAAATGAGAGTAAGGGTGTTTCAGACTAATGTTTCTTGTCATGGCTGGTAGCACTAGAAGAATGAAAACTCTGAGATGACTTTGAAAATGTTTGTTTTCCTTTAAAAAAACACCTGTAAATTAGATCTCCAGGCACTGATTTTCTAAATTTGCTGTTATTACAGTGAATTTGCCTTTTGGAGTTGTTTTCAAATAAGTGGATATACTTATCTTGTAGCATTTTAAAGTGCTAAAGTGCCATGTAAAAGATAAAAGACGTCTAAAATTCAACTGAATAGTTTAGAATTAATTTAAAATACCAATTAATATTATTTAATATCTGATTTATTTCTCCTCTGCACCTTAGATATTTACGGAAGAAAATCCAGGAATTTTTATAGTATATTTATAATGTATCTGGTAAATTGTGAAATAAATTATTTTTATTGTAATTTAGAAAAGTACATATTTAATAGTGAAATGCTTTGCTTATGTACTTACATAACTCCTGTGTATAAGACAGGTCCAAATGTCTTTAATTAATTATAAAGATAGGAATTTAATGACAAAATAATTACTCTGGTGTATCTGTACCATTGGGTTTAGACATTAGAAAGGTTTCATATCTTTCAACTCTTCCTTATGGGATGTTCCACTGGTGCCCCAGACATTTTTTAATGCATGAGCAATCAACATAAATGAAAACTAGCAAGCATTCATGGTAAGAAAAGAGGCAATGTTACTTTCAATAAGGTGACTTCAGAAAACTCTCACACAGGTATTTCACTGGAGACATTCTGGTTTGACCTCTATCTCACCATGCCTTTTTTTGTTTCCTGTCTCTTTCTCTCTAATTTTTTTTTCTCTTATGATTAAATAGAGGAGAAGAGGCTTGTAAAGGCCCTCCAGAAAACTGGACATTCCTTGTAGAATTGTAGGTCTTTCTGATTTCTATGTATTTTCCTGCAGAAGAATGGCTTTCTAAGAGCATGTTAGCCTTCAACCTTGGCAGGTGTAGAAGTACGTCTGCAGTATTATGATTGGAATGTTATACCTGCTTATTGTAAAAGTGACATGAGAGGTGACAAATGACAGAGGCATTACTGGGTCAGGTGAAGTTTTTGTCATAATCCCTTTTCCCTGAACTTCTAGCTGGTGCAGCAAAGAGAATCCTGTTTCGGGGATTATTAACACCACCTGCTACAAAATTCTTTAGGGAAGGACTTGAGTGCTTTGGATTCAAACACTGCCTTTGAAACATGCAGGAAAATGGCACAATCTCTTGCAGACACTCTAATGACTACTTTGGGTTTGGTATAAGCCAGTCTTTCCACTGCAAAAATGTGTTATTAAGGATATAAATGCTGTTTCTCCCATTGCAATGTAAAAGTGAATTTTCAGTGAATTCCTTAAGGTCTTATGTTTGACAGGATTCAGAGGTACAGTCTCCTGCAATGGGTTGCAATCAGTGCAACAGGGTTGAACTGATCTCTAGTTGAAGCCCCTTAGTTTTGGGTAGCACTAGTAGAAAGCTCTATCTCCATTATACAGGATTTTTTACTTCTCTTTCTTCTCAAGCACTGTTTCATGTTTTGTAAGCTTTGCTTTGTGTCTGGTTCATCCAGAAGGCAGATTCTTCCCTCAGGAAGAAAAAGTGGAAAGCCTGTGGGAAAAGTGATTTTCTCTTTGGTCGACTACTTCTGTCCTACTTCTCTTGTGTAACTGCAGCCCACTGGCAGGGCAGGAGCACAGTGCCTTCCTGACGGGCTGTGGGGCACGTACCTCAGCTCCTGCTAGAGAGCAGAGATGAAAGGTACCCGTCCACAACCTGGGCACCAGGTTTGACTCCTGTTCACTTCCCATTCCTGTGCTGGCTTTTGGATTTTTTTCAAAGCCAGATGAGGAAAAGTGCCTCCTCTTAGTCATCGGCATTGATAGGACTGGAGTCCTGCTGGAGCTCCCTGAGGTGAAACAGGCAGAGCAGAGGAGCAGGCAAAGTCCTGGGCTCTTTTCATCACAACCTCTGATTGCAGGATCCCCCTGGAACTAGGAGGTGAATCTGTTCCTTTGTATTTCTGAGTGAAGTGAGTGCTGATTGATTTGTCAAGTGATTACACTCTCAGATGAGATACTGGGATGTACAGTTTGATTCCATGCAGCACCACAGCAATGCCCAAGCAAAGCTTCATACAGTACAAAGAAGATTGTAGTCATTGTAGGAGAATGTGTACAGAGAAATCACCTTTCTGAATGGCTTTTTTGAACCTTATTCACCATTGCCTCTCTTAGTTTGTTTTCCTTTAGCAAAGTTTTTTGACTTTGCCCTTGCAAAAAGCAGAATTTGCTGTTAACTGTTGGCCAGAAGGACCTGCTTGCAAATAAACAAATCCTGATGTGCACTGGTTTAATTGCCTTTATTGGGTATGTCAGTCTTTTTCAACATCAGGGGCTGTAATGTGTACCTAGGCCATGAGGAGGTTTCAACTTACCAAAAAGAGCTCTAAACAAAGGTACTGGTTGCTTGGCATGTTAATACGTTGGAAGATGTTGCTCCTGTGAATATGAATCCCAACAGGTTTTCTTTTGGCATAATTGCCCCCTTTCTCTCTCAAAATGAATCCCCCAAATCCCAGCTACTCATAATTTGTTCTTGGCTGACCATTTTGTTCTGCCATCCCCTGTCTTACATCATTGCATCATATAATTTACAGAGTCAAATTTACAGCATCAGGGAATCTGCAATCTCCTGTAAGACAAAGCTGTTTTCTACAGTTTTAAGATTTGAAACCTAGAGAGATGGCATATTGCACAATTTTTAGGAAATATGTGGGTGCTGTTTACTACACTCATGATTTCCTAATATATGTATGTTTCTTGAAGGGTAGTTTTCAATATCTGAGGCATAACATACTGTGAGTAATTTTTTTCTTTTAATTCAGAAGCGTATTTTTTGTAAAACAATCTTAATCTGTGTTTATGATGTGGTGTGAATGTAGTGTGGTATCTGAGCTAATCTTGGAGTCTATTTTAGAAATTTGAGACTATTTAAGACAATTTTTGGCATAGTAGTTGCATTTCTAAGCAGTGGCTCTTTGCTTTGGTGGAAGGAGGGTTTTTTCCCTTCTATTGCACATTAAGCACACATGCTCAGAAGAAGTGACTCTCTGATTAAGGACATTACTGTAGCAGAAGAAAAATAATAGATTTTTAAGTTTTATTGCCATCAAGCCACTACTAAGATTAATTTTTTTATACATGCTAAATCTTGAATTCCTTTGAAGTTATGGGTTTGATTTGATTGTGAGCTCAACCAAAGCTCTTTCCCCTGCAGTTTGGGTATCTGAAACCTGAGAAATAGCAACTAATTGTTATTTAGCCAAGACCTGGTTGGATGTTGCCAGATTGAAATTTCTGGGTCTGAAAGTAGAGCAAAGAGAGATGCTCTTTAGCTGAGAAAGATGCAAATTGATAAACCAAAGGCAGCATAAATATTAAATATGAAATTGAGTTTTTTCCATGTATTGGTAGAAACACCAATGCAGAGGGGGCTGAACTGGAGGGAATTAAAAATACAACTGCTGAGCTGGAGTGGGTCTGAATCCCTCAGTTGTCTGCAAGTCACTTGGTGGTGGTGGTTGGAGGCTTAGGCATTGGCTCGGGGGAAGTGTGGGTATCTGTCTATCCACCTAAATATATTTCTATACACAAATACATGAATTTAGAAAATTTCATTTCAGTTTTCATCCTCTCACTTTTTTGACAGCTGTTACAGTTGCAAAGGGTTGTTTGAGACCAGCTGGGTAAAATTATCTAAACTTCTAGGACTTGCAAACACTCAAAACACAAAAAAAATCTTGAGGTGTGTTTTGAAGTGATGTATGGACACAAAAGTGATTGACAAGCCACTCAGCATGGGCCTGATCTTTTGAATTCTCAGAACAATATAGCTTTTGGGACAGACCTTTTTGTCTGTTTATTCCTTCTCTTGAAGCCAAACTTCTGAGTTTCTCTGAGAGGTCCAAAAAAACACTTTCAACTCATCATAGGGCAAAATAATGCTGCTCCTCAGTGGTTTGTCTTCTCAGAGCTGGCATGGAACCCAAGCAGAATTCTGCCTTGTTCTGATTGAGTTTTGTAACAACCTCTCCCAGTACCTCTTGAATTACCAGAGGTAATCCAAAACACTCATATTCCTTCCAGATGGAGATGGTGGTGGCCTGATATCAACATAGATTATTTAGGAAGCGAGGATAATTCACAAATGAGTACTAGAAAATACTAAAGGATATATTGTTATTCTGATGTCCTCACGATGGAGCAAGGGAGGATATTGTGTGTCTTCCCCTTCACTGCTTCATGGACAGAGCAGGGAAAACATGCAGGGGAAAGGGGAGATGTTTGCACAGTCTGAGAGGAAATAGTGTTCTTATTGGAAAAAAGGCATGAATAAGATGAAAGGGACTATGTGTAGTACTTAAATGCTATCTGTATTGCTGCTGGATCATGACATGAAAGGGAGGCCTTTTGGGAGGAAGCTGCAAGACAATATGGCCCTTCTGGGCACAAGATCATTGTCTTGTGTCTGGACTGATCTCTGGAAATCTAGTTTAGGGAGTAATTTTAAACTTCCTTTAAACATCACTGAATTGTTGAAATGGTCAAGGCTTTCATTTCATTTTGTTGACACATTTTGGTGGCACGCTTTAAGAAATCTATGGCTCTCTACTGACATTCACAAACAAGAGCAGGCAAATCAAATGCAGGCTCTGCCCAACAGTTTGTATGTGTGAGAATTTCACTCTGCATTGGCCAAGTACTAAATGCTTAACTTCCTTTGGACACAATAGTACATTTCTAAAAAAAAAATATGATGTATTAAGAAGATGGCAGTCCAGAATGTGCCATTTATAAAATGGAAAGAAATCTGTCTTAACTTGCAAAAATAAAGATATCCCTTGAAACACAGGCAGGGAATATGACTTGCTCCTTTATTCCACAGAGATATATTGATGACCAAAGCAGATACAGAATTCCTGTGTGTTATGGTTTTCCTTAGAGTTATGCATGTATTTCCTTACTTTAGCATTTAACACTCCATCAAACATATGATCATCTGTGTTGGAGTAATTTATTTTCAATCCTAAAAGGTAAAGAGCGTGCTGATGCTCACCCACATTTCATTGGCACATACACGTGTCTCTTCCTGCAAAGTGCTGCAAATAAAAAGTAATTCTTCATTTCTTTAATGCACTTCAGCTTTGTTATTTGAACTTTCTGTCTCATATATGTAATAAATGAAAAGGAAATGAGACTTTGGAGAAGATAATGTAAACACTCAATATTTCTGTGGTTTCACTGAAATGAAATGAATGCCTTTTGTAAAAAACTAATTATTGCATTCAGAATCTAACATGGTCCTGGCCAAGTCTGTAGTGCCTCCATTATTTCAGGCATCAGGTTTTATGAAATACAGTATTTCATACAGTAAATATAAAGGTGCTTTATTCTCTGCTGACTTTTGCATGTAAAGCAAAAGGAAACTAAAACCCAGTTTTCTTCTCTCTTGAGTTTCATCAGTTTCCTCTCATCTTAATGTTTGCTAACTTAGAGATAGGAGCAATTTAATTTTTGGTACATCAGATTTCATTGTGAGGGTGTGTTCTTATATGTGCTGCATGTAGGTAAAATAAACTGCGAATAAAGTAATTAAAGCATAACACAAAAATATTTAAATGAGTGCTCAGGCCTCCCTGCTTGTAACCTCTTCTCTATTTTTTAATACTTTTGTCCTGGATTATTTTCCCACCCTTCCATGTAGGAGTTCCACAAGTCCATGTTTCTGTCTAGTTTCCTTCCCGTGCCCCCAAGCTGTTCTGATTCAGTCCTTAGATTAAATGGTCCAGACGTGTTCTTAAAAGTATAGAATTTGTTTGGCTGAAACTTGTTCCTCTTTTGTTTTGCTTTGATTTGCTTTGCTTTGTTTTGTTTATTTGTTTGGGGGGTTTGTTTGTTTGTTGGGAGTTTGGGGCTTTTTTGTTTATTCTGAAGTGTAAAATGTAACATCTGGTGAAGACAAAACTCTCATCCTTCTAACAGATTTAAATATTTTTTTCTTTTTACTGATGTATTTTATCCTTCTTTGCATTATGAGTTCTAGAAATGAAAATAGATTTGTATCTCTGCTGTGTGTATTTTGCCTTTGAATACTTAATTCCTGTCAGTTTTGACCACTGTCTCTCTCTTTATATTATACAATATTGGGATTGCAGAATGATAATTTTTTCATATTTTTATCCCTTTTCCTTTGGGCAGTTCTGTGGGCTGGGGGTTGATAAGTAGATAAGTTCACTCAACCAAATGCCGGGCAGCCTCACTTTTATTTTTAGTTCCTGTGTTTTGAAAAATAGAAAAAACCCTCTCTTTGGTTTTGAATCTGATGAAATGGCCTAGACCTAATCTGTGAGGAGCATATTTAGATTAGCTTCATAATCACAAGAGAAGGAAGTATTTCTTAGGTGATTTGTGTATGTCCCTTTTAGATGACAGAGGCGACTTTGCAGGAGTTGCATTTGATCTTTTAATGGCAGCTAAAAAGCCTTCTTTGTCCTCACCAAATACATGAACAAGGGCGTAGTAACTGCAATACTTGTCAATTTAGAAATTTTACCTACACTGTCAAAGTTTCACATAGACTATTTTTAAAATACAGAATTAGTGCTATGTTGTCTGGTTTGTGTGTTTGCTTAGGAGTGATATATAAATATATAAACATCAGAAATACTGTGTCCAGTTCTGGGCTCCCCAGTAAAAGAGCAATATGGAGCTTAATTGGCTGTTAAAGGCTTTCCTGTAGTCTGAAATATCTGAGAACCTCCACATTGAGCAGCTACAAAGGGTTTGGTGAAGGTTGGCCCGGCTTTTTAAAGATACAGGAATCTGAATGATTAAAGTGAAATACCTTTCTCATGCCACAAAAGGATTCTAGATGCCTTTTAGCATCCCATATTTCTCAGTTTCCTTCCCATGCCAGTAGTTTTAGAGAGGTAAATGCAGAGAAATTGTAAAACTCAAATATAGTTAAAACCTGATCTTTGAGAAAAGGTTTACAGACTTGGATTTGTTCTGTATAAAAGAGAATAGTGATCAATTGTTTTCTCTGCCTGGTGGTTACTAAGGGGAGAGACTTATTCCTAAATCTAGGAGGATGTGTCAGCTACATAACCATTAAGTAGTAAATAGGCAGAAAAACTTTTTAAATATTGGCCAAATATTTGGCAGTGATATTATTTGTTAAATAATGTCTATTTAACATAGGTATTTAAGTAGCAACAGAGAGTGTGAGATGATGAGCTGGGTGACTTCTTGAGACCTGTTCATAATTTCTATGCATTCTGTCTGCAGCAGTATTTTGTTATTTACATCAGGGTATTAAGAGAGACTTCAGGGGATTTTTTGTGTAGAAAACTCACAGTTTCTGAGGAGTCCTTCACTTATTTAGATTTATTTAATTGGACATCCAGGCAAAGGAGGTGTCAGATTATGTAATTGAGCTTTATTGCTGCTGGATAAAGAGGGGAATTAAGAGATTGCCAGAATTGCATTAATCATTTGAAGTGCAGCCTTCTTGAAATGCTTTGTCTGGGTCATCCTTAGAGCCATCCACTGTGGAGGCTGGTGGGCCAACAGGGTCCACACCACTCCCCTGCAGGGAAAACCCCTCAAGGTATTGCCACCTTGTTAGGGTGAGGAAAGAGGCTTCTCCCAGCATGCCTTGCTGTGACATGCAGATTCAATGTATCTCATTGGCCTTCCCACTTGCTCCACCCCTGTGCCCTCATCCCATTGCCCGTGGTGTTCTCCCCCACCCCTTAAAATCCATACATAAATGTGGGTCTCAGATTCAGTCAAAGAGAGAAACAGAGTTTCTAGCCAGGCAAAAGCCTGGGAAAGTGCTGGAGAAGAATGTAAATAATTCTTTATCTCTCTTGTTGTTCACATAGTTAAGTTCTATCACTGTGTGTCAAGCACTCTGCACCAATGGTGTGGCTTGTTTTCACTTCAGGACCAATGGAGTTGGTCCTCACAAAACTGTATAAAAGAACAGGATATTTTGAATAAACCAGAGTTTTGCTCTCAGCAGCCTCCTGAGTCAGTCTTCTCATTCCTGTCCTGCCTCGACAGTGACATATAAACCCCTGCTTTCCCTGCCTGAGATGCATTTCATCCCTTTCTTGGAACCCCACACGAAGACCCCGTTTCTCCTCCTGCATCGCCCAGATCACAAAAGAGCTGAAATATCTCGGCGTGAGCACAGACGTGCCCGTGCCTCTGAGGTGTCTTTTTGAAGATGCTTCTTTGGGAAGGTTGTGGCATTCAGAGCAAGGCCTGCCACGACTATCCACATCTTCAGCATGTTTTTTGTGAAATCAAATCAAATACTTACAGGCCCAACAAATATGTTTTCACAGGATATCGGCAAGCTAAATTTTCTGTATAAAGTGTATCAAGTTACACTGAAAAATATGTTGATAAACAGTGTAGGGATGTGAGGCTATGAACACCTTATTGTGTCCTTGCAGTATAAAGGACCAGAAGAGTATTTTCGGACTCTGCTTCAACTGCCAGTGCATAGAAGAGGAGTAGCTGATGTCTCAGTCATCATTCTAAATGCACATATAATTAACATTCTTAGCTTCTGTCTAAGTATATAGGCATTCTCTGTGGAATTGAAATGTTTTATTTCAATGAGTATAGAAACATTTTGCACTTACCTCTGGTAAGTATGAAGTGCTAACACATGTATTATAATAAAAGATATTCCAATAATAGACTATAACTTTGCTAGTCATGTTAGTTCAGTTAACAGATGAACACTTCTATGCAAAACCCTTCTGGGAGGTTCTTTGTTGTAAACAGTTGCCTTTAAGTGAGAGAAAAATTGCTGTTGTGAGCCATAATGTACTGGTTGTGTAACACTGTAGTACTTTTGAATTTGCAGTGGGAAACACAGGCTCTTGTTATGGTTGGAGCAGTGAAATCTGGTCCATTTAGACACTGCCCTGCCCTTTTCTTGAGTTCTGTCAACAACATCCTGGTGTGTTCCAGAGCTGATTGTCCAATAGCAGACTTAGGTGCTGGCAAAATATTATTCTTATATGTGAATATTGATATTGCAAAGATATACTTATGTCCAAAAGCTGAAGGTTTGAAAATATCTATGTTTTGTATCCTCCATAATACTCCTCCTTCCCTCTTCTCCTTTTAATCTTTCATTTTTGTGCTTTCTTTGTGATTGTTACACTTAAGTTTTAGTAAGTGTTAGCGTTGTCTTCTCTGGGTATCTGTTGGGAGCTTTCTCAATCTTTAAATGTAAGAGTAAGGACTCATTAACAGCTGAGCAATATCTTGCATTCCTATGTTCATAGTCATTGAATATTAAGAGGTATTTAGTCCTAAAATACTACTAAATAGTGGTTTAAACAATCTGTATGAATGTTGTTTTTCTCAGAATCAAATTTAACTCCTGTCTTATCTGGAATTTTTGCCACTTACTTTGCCACTTTTCTATACTGTTATCTATGGAAAATTGTATAGAAAAAATGTTGAGTTTTCTAATTAAAAATTAAGAAGTAGAGTATCTAGATGTCTTGCATGTTCTATATACATCACAAAAATATGGAAAAAATACTTTTTCTGCAGGAATATCAATTTAAAAGATGACTAATTTCTAGGAAGACCCATTTAAAAGAAAAGAGATAGAGGATTATGCAGTCTCTTATGGTAAATGCAGCGAACCCGATGGGAAAAAATGATTATGACTCAGTTCAGAAGGCTGAATGATTTCTTTATTATAACTATGCTAAAATACATTAATATACTATATAAAGGAAGATACTAAAACTACAAACCTACTTGTTCTATCATCTTTAACTCAAACAACTTGTGACCCTCTCGAGAGTCCAACCACAGGTTGATTGGATTGTCCATCAGGCTCAAACAATCCTCACCTGAATCCAATCAAGCACTCACTCCAGGTAAACAATTCTCCAAACACATTCCACATGAGAAAAACAAGGAGCAGAAATAGAAATTATTTTCTCTTTCTTTTTCTCTGTGCACCTCTATGAAAAATCCTGAGAGAGAGAGAAATGTCCCTGTGACATTAGTCTCAAAATATTGATCCTTTTGTGTACAAATATATGTGCTTTTTCTCCTATTTTGTCAGGAAGACTTGGATGATGGTGTGCAATATTAGATCATTGTGTAGAGGAAGAGATATTAGCTTCTAACTCATTGGGAATTACATAAATTTAGTCACTGTGCTTAGTGTGGAGTGTATCCCACATAAAAACTCAAAGTTGATATACTCTCGCTCTACTGTGTTGCTTAATAAATTGATTTATAAAAAACAATGTTACAATGTTATTCTCTGTAAAAATGTTTTCATTTGCTTTATATGAATTGAACATTTCTACAAGTCAGATTGCCCAAGCAAGTATTTTGATAGCTCATGCAATGGTGTTACAAACTTCAGTCCTTTGGAAAGGTATGTAAGTAGTTCAAACATCTGCAAGCTTTTGTTCTTATTGACAACAATGAAACATCTATTTAAAACTAATTGAGGCAAACAGGGTTTCTTAACCTCTACAAGGTGATAAGGCCGTTCAAAATGTGGGAGTGATGAGCTAGAAGATTCAGTGTTTCATTACTTAGTCCTGACCTGTGCAGATCACACCCTCAGTTTTCAGGTCTGAAAGCTGAGGCCCATTTAAAAGGTACCTGTATAAGACTAGAGAATTTTAATTTCAGATAAAATAGTGTAATAGTTTATGCTGTTATTCACTCATAGTGTCAAATGTTGTTCATCTTTGTGTCAGTTTTAGAGGTTTAGGAAAAGCCAAGCACCTGATTACAAAGTACTTACAGGGTTCTAAATGCAGCTGTTTAAGGAAGGGCAGTGGTGGATGGAGTGGGTACATAGGGGAAAGAGGGTGCTTGTCCAGATACTTTTCCCTCGTGATAAATTTTATGCAAGTTCAAAATCAGTATTTAAGCAAATAATAATTGTTTTACTATTGTAAATATTAGTGCAAAAAATATTCATAGTTTGAGAGGTAAGAGAAATCAGATGACAAGTTTTCTTTATGACTAAGTATTCTAGATCTCCTGAATCATACAGACCCTTTTATTACAGTTGGTCTGTAAAGTGCAAAGCACGTCACCCTTCCCTGAAATGGAAGAAATGCAGAAACCTACAACACATCAGGAAAGGGTTGGAGATTGATGAACTCAGTTTCTGAAGAAAGTACTGAAACATCATCATGAGATCAAAATGAAAGGGCAAATAAAAAGAGCTTAGGTCAGCTTTTAAAATGTAATATTCTTTGGCTAGGATCCTACTTCTTCATGCTTCGATTTAATCTGTCAGGGCAAAAGGGCAAAGGTTCACATGATTGCTGGGGAGGGTACAAGATGCATGACAGAGCAATTTGCTGAGTTTCTCTGGATGAGTGTAGACAAAGCTTGCATGTCTTTGCTCTTTGTCTCTCTGACAGTAGCCTTTAACATAGGCTTATTGTTCACTTTTTGGGTCACTGAAAGGCATTTATAAGGTATTTCTCGTGCAGAAAGCACATGAAACTGTTTTCTAATTTGTCTTAATTGCTTGTCTCAGTAAATGGTTAATTCCCATTTGTATGTGCTCAGCAGTTTAGAAAATAGGTGTTTGTTCATATTTGAAATCTCTGTAATTGCTCAAAGCCCTTAGAGGTGTTGGTGGATGATCAGCTCTAGACCACCTAAACCCCTTTATTGTCACTTCTTCTACTTTCAAAAATGCTAGATAATTATTTTATAATTTGTACCACTTTGCTGAAGTTGTACTCAGTCCTTTTTCTCTTTGGAACAATATTTTGTCATTTGAAATTGTTCTTGTTTTCCTTTTGTGACAACATGTGTGTTAACCCTTTGTTGTGCTGTTAAAACCCGGCGTACTCATATTGGCCATCAAGTTACCAACCAGTATGTCTCTCTCAAAGTCAATCGGGTTTTGGTAGCAAATAGGGGAAATGTTTGAGCCCACACACATGCCTAAAAATGTTCTAATTTGGCCAGACGACAGTTATTTCTACATCAGGAGAAAATTGCAAAAGTCTTCAGCTATTCTGTGCATTACCACTAAAATGCATAACTTCTAAGGAAAATTGAACAGTACTCACTTTTCAGGATTGTAAATTGAGTTTTTGATCCTGCAACTGATTATTCCCAAATAGAAGAACTTTCCAACCAAATGCAATGGCCTGTTTCAGAAATTTGACAGAGATCTGGAATTGAAGTCTGCATGAAATACCATCTTGGTTTCAAGAGTTAAATGGCTTGGTACTCCTTACAGAAATAGGTTAGAGGCTTCATGTCTCCTGCCTCATTTAATTCAGCTATACTCAGCTGATACTGAGAGAAAATGTCTTGCAAACCTAAGTTTGCCATTAGCTGGACAAATGTAACGTCTTGCATACATCATGCATATTATAGTAATGTTCAGTAAATCAGTCATAGTAGCAACAAATTACTTAGATCAAGGTTAATTTTGGTAAGGAATGGCAAGATTACTGGTGGACATAAAACCAGAGAAGGTAAGACTTTACAATGTATTTGGGCAGTTCTTAAAAGCAGTCTTCTTTAATCTGTGTGCAAATTCCCACTACATTTCTGAGCAAAAGAGGAACGTGACTAATGAGCCTGCAGTAGGTCATTTTACAGTCCAAGTTTGTGTCATCATATTAAGCAATGAGTGATAGGAATTTAAAGGAAATTACTCAATGCATCACAGCATTCTGGATCTGAGTAGTGATTCCCAACAGCCAGTGTAGTCATAGCATGCAGGACATCAGTTTGCCAATACTGCAGACTTTGGAAAAAAGGCACCACTTGGTGCCTTTGTTGGTCAGACTTAATAATCATTTTAGAGTCATCCTCTTTGAATTTTTTTCCTGTTTTTTCATAACTGTCTTTGAGTGTTTCAGTTCCTTTATTTGAAGAGAAAAAGTACATTAGCAGCCCATAATACTTTGGGCTTAAGTCAGGTAATGTCCAGACATAGAGAATGACTTGAGCAAAGGTCAGCACCTGAGCAGTGGAGGCTGCATAGTCAGTGAGGGGACCCAAGGCTGAGGCTTAACAAAAAATCCTGATATGAATGTTTACAAAGTGCCAGCCAGAGTTTGGAGCAACTCGAGCTGAGCAATGCTTCCCTTATCAGTTGCCTAATTTTGGCTTGTGTTTTTAAGAGGTATAATTCCACTGTTTTGACATGATGGCGTGTGCATAGCCTTGGAGATTTTAGACAAATACCAGAAAATGCTAACCTGCTGACTGTAGAAGTAATAGTAACTAGACATAATTCTTTTGAATGTGTTACCTAAATTCACTCTGCTAATGCACGTGCCTGCCCCAGCAGCATCACCTGATCTGTGTCCATAGAGACACCCTGCCTCAATGCCCATGAGGAGCTGGGCCTGAAGAACCTTTCCTGTTGTATCATTTCTCTATTTTGCCCTTACTGAATGCATTTCTGTTTTCAGGACTGTTTCAGTTTAGCACACAGAGCTCCTTAAAGGAAAAGCAAAGAACTTATTTCAAAATCATTTGTTTGCAGAAGTCACAGGAGCAATGAAAACCAGTATTTACATTTAGATCTTTCAAGCAAATGAAAATTAAGTGGAATTTTTGTTTTGCCTTCAAGTATTATGTGCTGCATCACAGGATAAATCAGTATCCATGATTTTAAGTAGCTTTATTGTTTATTATGTCTTCGCTATTTTTCTATTATTTTTGGTATGCCTTCCTCTGCTGATGCTTATGTTGACATTTATTCTGATTAGTTTAAATGAAGGTTTTAACCCTTTCTTTATCCTTTTAGATGGCATTGCTTATGAAAGAGTAGGAATAATAATTGTATATAACTATGCAGTGCATTTAGGTACTTTGTATTTAATGTCTGTAACAATGCATTTCTTTTCCGAAGGAAATGAGCCATGCACTTTTTTGGGAAATCTGTGTTCCTATGTTCGGGGGTTCAATGGAAAATTCCCTTTTCAGGTGGTGTTTCTGCTATACTGAAGAGTATAAAGTTTGAAGTGTTGGTGCTTCTGACATTTTGCAAAAGCTGGGGAGATTGTTCTCCTGAGTGTTATCAATCCAGTGATGGAAGGTGGATGGATTCAGGGTAGTGTTTGTTTATTTGATTGTGTTTTAAAATGAAAAATAAATGGCACTGAGGTGTCCTGTTTCATTCTTTCTGGGTCCAGTTTGTAAGTTATTCCTCTGACTATTACTAATGTGGCATTGAGGTGAGGGCACTCAACACCCTGCAGATCTGATCACATTTGAACCTTTTCCTGAATAGTGCTTTTACTGATTTTCAGTCATTCTGTCTTTCCTTCATTTGTGTCTGTGTGTTGGAATTTTTCTACCTGCAAAACTTAATGAGACTTGCCTAAAAACATTTTCAGTGAAATGTAGATACAACCCAGCTTTCCTTAATTCCTACTCTTACCTTAATTTAAAACCTTTTTTTATTGCTTTTGACTGTAACATAAATAGGGCACAGAATCTCTTTTACTATTGGGATTAAAGAACAAAGGAAAATACTTACTCCAAGAGAATAGTTTCCTTTCATTGGTTTTGTGAGATATGCTTCAGGAAAACATTTTTTCCTACACAACCTGTTTCATTGACTGGAGAATATCATATCACAGGAAGTTGGAGAGTGTGTATTTGTCAGGAGCATATTGTGCATTCCCTATGAATTAAAGGGTTTTCATGTTCTTGATGTCTGTCATTTGAAGAAGAGTTTGAGAAGAATCGTAAAGCTGAAGTTGGTTTGCATTTTCTAAGTAAAAATACTCATTTAGATAAAAGGAAACCCTAGACATCTATAGCCCACATAAATGATGTATAACCTATCTGAATTAAATAATCAAAGGCCCAGGATGATTTCTGAGGCTTGCATATCTAGGAATATTGGCATTTAGTTACCTGGACAAGTCTGTAAGCATTCCCACAGGGATAAAACCTGGCATTGCAAAGTATCCAAATCAAACATACAGTTAGTTAATTAGTTAGTTGATATAAGAAACTCTTTGTCTTTGTTTAAATATATATTCCAGTGCTGCTAATAGTACAACTCTTTTCTAACTAGCATTGGAACTTTTTTCAGGTGAAGGTGAAAAAAATAACTAGACTTGGTTTGAACAGTCGCTAGTGTTGGACTTTTTTGTTTTGTGGATAGAGTAAGAAGACAGATGAATAGGGAAGCTGAAGAAGTTATGTTCTTAAGACTAACACAGAATAACTCCTTATTTTCTTTGGTTATATCACTATACCACAGTCTGCAACTGTGGGTTTTGACAGTCTAGTATTGGCTTATTTTATGGCTATGAGCTGAACAGAAGCCTATCTTTTCTTGTATAAATAAATCTGGGAGCTCCTAAAGAAAGTAAAAAACCTGTGTACCAAAACTGTTAATATCAACTTAACTTGTGACAGTGAAGGATCTCTGTCTCCAGTGAAACACTGGTGGTTGATTTGGTTTAGTTACTCATTGATTTGCAAACAAAAAAATTATGACAAATTATGTGAACTGGCCTGAAAACTCAAGTTTGTGACCCCTAGCATTTACTTTGCATTTTTCAACTCACTTTCCAACATTTTATATTCCTATAGCAGTAAGTGAAAAGTAAGTGGTAATTGATGTACCAAACCTGCTATAGTGTGATTTAGGTTATCCAGTAAGTCAGGCTTCTCTCTGACACTACAGAGATGGCATAACATGTTTCAGATGATTAAAGCCAATCTACTGCTAAGGCTTGAATTAAATGTTGTGCATTTAAAAGTAGTGTGCATGCAGAATATTGCTTGAAAATGTGGAAAAAGTGGATGTTATGAAATAACATTAAAAGAAACCTAACACACTCATGTAATTAGTACCCTAAGGAAAGGAATCAAAGCGATGTAAGATAATTAAAAAGGCTTGTGATAAGCACAACTTCTAAACTAGTATGTTGTGGATGCACTATTTTGATTTCTTGTGATGGCCACATTCTTGGAATCTTGTTTGAGAGGTCAAACTGAGTTCCAGGAGTTTATCAGGCTCAGACAAGTAACAGCCATGTTATAAACCAGAAAATAATGTAGGGAGGAGATAGGAGAAGGACAGAAAAGTACATTTGGAAAGGTAAAAAAATATTCTCACAAGTACTGGTGGCCAGTTTTCTACTGATTTGTATATTTTCTGTTTTAAGAGTGTTTGTTTTATTGTGTTGCAAAAATAGTACCAAATTTAAAATAATCTATTTTAAAGATAATTAATAAAGCCAATTATTAAGAGTGGTATGTTCTTAACCTTTTCTAATTTATGAAGATCATAAATCTATTTGAACAAGGGCAAGACCACTATCTAGAAAGCAGATGTGAGAGCCAAGAGCTTTGGATCTTTTCCAGGTGGTTGTTCCGGGCTGTGTACCAAATCTATCTGCAATAGTAAGAAATGATTTTCTGGGTTCACAGTAGAGTGACCACTTGATCCAGAGCTGCAGAGAGGATCTTCCCCAGCCTGTTATGGGGCAGCCGTGAGTCTCACAGCTCTTGCTCCATCCTGGGAGATTTGCTCTCCTTCCTTGGATCTCTGCACAAATGATGCTTTTTACTTTTTTGATTTTTATTTCTCATTATCCTTCGTGAAATATCCTGTCCTGAAATGGTGTTTGAAACACCTGTGTGGCAAAATCTCATGAATGTAATTTTCAGTGGATATTTTGAACAGTATTGAAGCAATTTGGAAACACCTTTTAGTACACAAATTAATTCTCAATCTTGCTATTTTCTCATACATGAAACAAGATTTTTATCTTCTTATAGTCCACAGTTTCCTAAAGCAGAAGTTGTAGTCAGTGATAAAATGCACAAGGGGGTCACAGCTGTGAGTTAGAATGAATAATCTCATGTTTTCTTTTTATTTTTACTTAATTCCTTTCCTAGTTCTTGTACATTTAAACTATATCCTTCCTGTTATCAGTAGATGCTCCCTAATTAAAAGCATCTAAAATGTAACATAAATTAAGTACAGAGGAAGGAGTCAAGGATACACAAATGTTTATAACTAGCTTGCTGTGAGTCTGGGGCGTAGCTGGTTTGCAGGGATGGTTGAATGAAGCTTAAAAACATCCAAGCTGTATATGCAGAGACAAAAAAACTTGGAGAAAGCTGGATTACTACCTGAGACAAAAGCCCTGCATGATTCAGGAAGAGGAAATACAAACTGGATCATGAGCGATGTATTCCTTCCCTTTCTGTCTTAACGATACCGGCATGAGTGAATCTACATATCAAAACATTGCTTGAATTTTTTGAAAAGTCAGAAATGGTAGCTGCTGTTTTTTTTTTTTTGCATTATCAAGATGATGTTTTGTGTAGTGAATTATTGCTTTGAGCCAGCTCCTCTTCTGCTCTGTAGCACTGAAAGTCTGCTGAAGGATGGATGAAACGTAATAAAGTACATCTCAGCAACAGTAATTCTGCAGCCATTGACACAAATTATTGCTATTATTGCTGTGGTATATAGTGCTGTGTCAGGCTGAAATTGCATTTGTGTGCCTTTTAAGTTTCTCCACTCTTCTCTGCAGTTGGGCAGAACATCAGCTCAAGACCCCAAAGGCCATATTAAGTACAGCATCACTTTGCTGTGAAATTACTGTTAAAATTTGCTGTTAAAATTTACTTTTTTTTTTTTTTTTTTTTTAAATTTGGTGGTGTTAACGTCGGCAGTGTATTCTAATTTCCTCAATTCAGATAGCAGTGATTCTACAAAAAATAGTTACCTTGGAATTTCTTGTGGCCAGCTACAAGATGATTTTGCATATTGATTTCTAATGATTTTTTTAAACACATATGTGAAATGACTTAGCTTATAGTCCTTGTGGAATAAATTGTCTTGTCAGACAGTGGAAAATATGAACTTCTTCTCCCCAGCCAATGTGTATGCCAAAGAGAATAACTAGTAATAAGGGAAGTACCTGGTTAGGATGTAAAAGAATTTGCTAATTACTTTTGATGGGAAAAGGAGATTTTAATGTATTTAATTTCTTCTTCTGATACATTCAAGACACTTGCTATTAGTAATGAACAAGGAAAATCAAGAGCAGCTGTACATTCTGAGGAACAAGCTATCAGAAACTGAGCTGAGATTGCTAATATGGAGCTTTTCATATCATTCAAATGGACAGCAGCCACATTTCCCTCTATTTTTAGGGCTTTCTTCATTCTGGTGTTTGAGAAGTCGGAGTGAGACAAGAACTTGACAAATTCTCATAACCACTTCAATAATACCTTTACTCTCAAACATGCCATGACATTAATTGTACTAATATTTTGCAATGCTAAAGGAATTTTCATCATCATGTTTTAAAAGACTGTGCATAAATAAATTGAAAATGTTAATTCCAGTGTACAGATAAGAAAAACTAAGTAAAATAATTTTGTGTATTTTAATGGTGAGATGTTTGAGAGCTGGCATTACATTCATCAGTTCTCTTATTTCCTGTCTGTTCCTTAATCATCTGCATGTGCCTGTATTTTTCTTTTTCCCCCAGCTGTGTGCAGAGAACAGAGGCAGATGAGTGGAACAAGAAAACAGTGCTTGAGCCCACCAATTCCCTGACACTGGCTCAGGTTGTTGGGTGTGTATGGGGAGCTGGCAGGAAGCAGCATGGGCCCAGTTGGAGCAGAGATAACACAGGAGGAGCAGAGGGAGCAGGATGCTTTGCATGCTGCCTGGCCCTGTGTGATGTGGGTTTATGGAAGAAGAGTGTCACTGAGATGAAACAGACTCAAATAGAGATTGGCTTGGCAGGAGCCTGTCAAACTAGTTGCATGCAAAGCTCTTAGACTTTGGAGATGTTCCTGTTCCACCATTCCCACCATTTTCTACTCCAGCCTATGTGATCTGCAGCTCTGTGTTGATCTGTCCTCTCTCAAATGCTCCTTTTTAGTCTAATATGAACTTTATTGCTATTTTCCTTTCCTCTTTTTCTCTCTTAGTTTCCTTATTTCACTTTCATTTGGTTTGATCTTCTGATTATGTGCTTTCTTACATTATCTTCACTGTTTTACTTTCCTAATCATTTCCTGGCAAAGCCCCTTCCAGCTGTAGGGAAAGAACATTCATAGCTCATTCAATATTTACTGACTGTCATATTTCCTCTGCTTCTGAGTTGCATTGGCAAATCCTTGCCTGTTTTGTCAGCTCCTATGAGTAGGACTGACTGCTCTATATTGGACATTTAGAGAAGGGAGCTGTATTTGCCTAGTCATAATCCTCTGTCACACAAGTACTTGAAAAATTCCATCGTGTGCAGTGCCAAGCTGCTCCTCCAGAGGCTCAAAGCTCTGTCAGCTCTCCCTAACTGGAGGGCAGGCAGCAGGTTAGACTTGCCCACATCAGATCGCTTCACTGTGGCCATTTATTTCCATATGTTTAAGTCAAATCAGTATAGGATGTTTGGAAAATCTCAGCCATAAAGTTTTATTTACATAGTTTTAGCAGCTCAGGTTCCCGATGATGATCTTGGTTTCATCTCTACACACTGAGTCTTAAAAAATGTGGGTGATTTTCTGCATATACCTACAGATAACCCTGACTTGGGCTTCTTTTCTCTATTCATTACATAAATGGAATTTTTTTTCCTTAAAATGACTTCTGAGTCATTCTAAGTTATTATATGAAGAATTATTAACAGAAATATATTCTAATTATAATATTTTCCAAAGCATATAAACCATTTTAAAATAGGCATATTTAAGCAAGTAATTTAATAATAAAGCATTATTAATACTGGGCATCAGTAAAGAACCTAAGAGCAGAATTGCCTTGCAGACCTTGATTTTCTGACTGTATCACTTGCATGGCCACATTATTCATTTGCTATGGTCAAAATGGAAAAAAGAACCTGGAATTGTTTTCATAGCCCAAGGAAAATATGTGAGCAGTAATAAGAAGACTGGTCATGTCACAATCTGGAATCATTCTTCAAATTTGCTTTGAAAATTAAGCTTTTAACACCAAGCAACTGGCTCTCTTAAATATCTTGTTTCAAGGAAAATACTGCAAGCAATAAATTGCAGTATCAAATGGCCACTGTAACTAAATCTTGTTCTTCCTTCAGTGGCCTCAGGACAATTGGCCTAAAGTCTGCTTTAAAGAAAAGGGCTATAATTACTACTGCGATTGTTTGCTTTGCCTCAGATGTAGAAAATGTGCTTCCTCCTCTTTTGTCCTTTTTATGGCTATTTTAGCTTCATCTTTCAGTGTTTAACTGTTTATGTCTAAGTAGATTCCCTCTAAGGTCTAAAGACGGCAAGTGACTAACATGCAAATTGGCAGCTTTTCTGATAAGTTCAACATCAAAATTAATTAATATTCTAAAGTAAAATTTTGTGTTTGTTCTCAATGTACAGAAATAGTAATGTTTAATGTTTACATTACAAATGATCTACTGATTATACTTCTAATGAGATGAAAAAGCACACACTAATTAAAAATATTAAAAATCCTTTGGAATTTGTTTTTACTGGAGATTAATACTCAACATTTTTCAGGACAGAGGGTCCTGACAGATCTAAACAAAGCTGTTTCTACACAGTTGCTGATACTTATAATCTACAATAGAGAAAAGAGTGTTTTGTGAATGTTAAAAAGATCAACACTAACACCTAACAGATGAGTGATATAAGAACATTTGCTAACAATACTTGATCTTAAAGATCTGCTGATACTTCATAGAAAAGATTTCAAAAAAGATTCAGCATAGATTAAAGAAAAAGGCTCTAAAACTGCAGATTTCACAACTTTATACATTGTTTTAGTGGACTAATTAAACAGATCTCATTCTCTGAATTAGTTGTTCCACATGTCAGTTTATTTGGTTGTGGGTTCTTCTGTGAGACTGCAGGATTTGGCCTCAGCATTATGAACAGACTTCTGTACACTGCATTCTTAAAAGTGCATATGCAGAAATCTTTGAGACAAATAATTAGATTTACATATTTAAGTGAGTTTAAATAGCAAGCACACTGTGAAAAGATAATTTGTGCAGAAACTTTCTGGCTTTTCTTGCTCCCTAAGATGGCAAACCAGGCTTAAACAATTTGTAACTGGAGATGAATAAGAATTCAGAGGCAGGGAGCTGGAAGTTCATTGTTTGTAAAATATTTATTTTGTTACAGTGCATGAAAGTAATGGATTTCAGGGGGCATTAAATGATTCATATTCTCTTTAAAGGAAAAAAGTTCTTCTTGATGTAGTATGAATTATTTTAGAAATGCATTTTCTAAAATCTGCTGTTAGCATAGAGCATCTCTGACTGTCTTAGGTACCCTCTGACTGCCCGCCCAGACAAGTGGAAGCATGTCAGTGCCTTGGATATATTCCTGTCTTTCTCACTGGGAGCTGAAGGACAAGGCCAATGATGGTTTAAACTGAGGGGACTTAAACTTGCATGTTTAATTACTAAACTATTGTGTCTACTTGATCTGATGCCAAAGGGAAAATGGTTAAAATCTTAGCAAGTAAAGCTCTGCTGTGCAGGATTTGCATGGGAAGGTTTGGGGGGTGGGGGGAGGATGGGGGATGGTGCTAGCAGGGTGGCTTCTGTGAAGCTTCCAGAAGCTTCTCCCGTGTCCAGTGGAGCCAATGCCAGCCAGCTCCAAGATAGATCTGCTCCTGGCCAAGACTGAGCTGAGCAGGAATGATGGTAGAGTCTCTGGGAGAATGTATTTAATAACAGAAAAAGGGTTTCTGTGCAAGAGCAATTGCAGCTGGAGAGGGGAGTGAAAATAAGTGAGAGCAACAGCCCTGCCGACAGCAAGGTCAGTGCAGAAGGAGGGCAAGGAGGTGCTCCAGGCACCAGAGCTGATTCCTCTGCAGCCTGGGGTGCAGCCCATGGTCTGCCCCTGCAGCCCATGGAGGAGACCTGCACTGGAGCAGCTGGATGCTCAGAGGAGGCTGGAAGCCTGTAGGAAGCCTGTGCTGGAGCAGCACAGCTCCAGCTGTGCTCCTCACAGCACCTCTGGACCCACAGAGAGAGAGAGGAGCCCATGCTGGAGCAGGCTTGCTGGCAGGACTCGTGATCCCATGGAGGGCTTATGCTGGAGTAGCCTGTTCCTGAAGGACTGCACGCCATGGAATGGACCCACATTGGAAAATGTAGAGAAGGACCGTGTCCCATGGCAGGGATCCCACCCTGGAGCAGGAAAAGAGTGTGAAGGATTTCTCCCTGGGGAGGAAGGAGCAGCAGAAATGATGTGTGTGAGATGAACTGACCACAGGCCATTCCTCTACCCCATCCCCTGTCTCCCTGTGCTCTTCTAGAGGAGACAGAGACATCAGGAGTGAAGTTGAGCCCAGGAAGAAGGAAGGGGTAGAGGAGAAGGTGTTTTAAGGTTTAAGATTATTTTCTCTCATTACTCCTCTCTGATTTGATTGCTAAGAAATCAAATTTCCCCAAGCTGAATTTGTTTTGCCCAGTATGGTAATTGGTGAGTGATCTCTCCTGCCCTTATCTCAACCCATGAGCCTGACATTATATTTTCTCTTCCCAGCCAAGCTGAGGAGGGAAGTGATAGTGCAGCTTTGGTAGGCACCTGGCATCTAGCTGGGGTCAACCCATCACAGATGAAAATTTTAGGAGTGGATTGATCCTGTGCATACAACCATCTTCTTATTGCTTGTAAATTTGCCCCCTTATTTGTGCAAAATGAATTATTCACCACTGGATGAATATTTTCATGAATCGTTTGCCAAGTTTATTCACTTTTCATATTTTTCAGGTAAAATGGCTCTCCATTTCCCAGGAATAAGACTGGGAATAATTGTTCTTTTCCTGAAATAGCTGTAACACTTCTGAGTTTTGGAGTTCAGATTACATATTTGACAACAGGACAAGCATCTGCTCCTGTCTGATAGTATTTTATTGCTTTTTAACGAATCATTGAATTTTCAGATTCTTAATATTTTAACAAACATATTCAGTAAAGTGAGCATCCATATGGAACATGGTCTGCTTCAGAGATGAAAGAGACTTTTTAGGCAAATATGTTTCCATGCAGTTCTCCAATGCAAATAATAGTGCTATTTCATTAGTATGAAAATAAGCTGAGGAACATTATTAAGCACACAGATAATTCCATGTGAAATGTCATGACTCCTGCCAGGATATTTTTATAAATTGGTTTTCATGGCTGATTTTAAGCAGCACCTGAGCAAAAAGTAAACAAAAAGTGGCCTCATACTCAACAGCAAAAATTACATTTTGTAGTATTTAGAACATCCATTCATTCTTCTGAGTCAGGCAGATGTTATTTGGGGAAAAGCAGCCACCCATGTAGTACAATACAATGGACCAAATCAAGTCTATACACATTAAGTTCAAGCTAGTGTTTCCTAAGTCTCAAGTGGTTCTCCATACAATAATTCTCTTAAAGCATACATTTTCTGTAAAAGAAATATTTTCCGTGTAGCTAATGCTATTGCACAACCAGTGTACTGAAGAGAGCTGTATCTGAAATTGTGCAGAATAATTTGCTGTTATTACACATCTTTAGCTGCTTTGCCTCTGTTTGTAATCTCAGTTCTTTTTTTTTTTTTCCTAAACTACTGTATATGTGTTTGCCCTTATAAAACATGTCTGTGAGCATATTGCTGCTCTCTAAGTGCTTTGAGTCAAGTGTTTGCAAATGTTTTCAGAGTGTGACCCACATTTTTGCTGTACTTTAGGTTGCAGAGTCTGTGCCTACCAGTTCTGACTTTCTATCCTGCTTTTCTGCTTTATCAATACTTCAGCTGTTGCTCAGAAGGAAAATAAATATGTCAGGAGTATTTTGTTCCTCCTAATGCAGTTCAGCAGTTGCAGAGGACCCATTGCTATCAGATAATAGCAAGCTTATCTAGAAATTTCATAGCTCAGCACTGGTGAAGCACAGATGACATTATGAGACTCAGTGCCATAACTGATATTTTCCCACAGATACTGTAAATTCCAGGTAATGAGCAAAGAGTGCATTTCCTAACTTGTCCAAATTAGTTATATGCATCAATGCTTAACAGGAACTTTTTCATCATTACAAGAATCTGACTCTGGGAAAGAAATATACTCCTCATTCCCTAAAGTCAGCTGTTTGAATGGCAGACTTGAAGCCAAATGTTGCCTCACTGTTCAAAAAGCTTTGTTAAATCAAGTTGAATTCTGCCTCTCATGTAAGCCTAGAAGAAAATATTGTTGCCTTTGTATTGGGTAGATCAAAACTTTGGGTAACAGAGCCCACAGCAGCATGAAAATGTCCTGTGCTTTTGGAAGAGAAACTGTAACCAGAAAACTCTGTTAACAGGCCCTTGTTACAGCTTGAAGGTAAAGATAGTAGGCTGGGATGGGAAAAAAAAAAACATTCCCCAGGCAGAAATGACAATTATGTTTTGAAAACACTTGAAGAGGGTGAGAAATACAGTCAGATTTTTCCCTGGCATTTGCTTAGCGAGCTCAGTTCTAAAACTTCTTGCACACAAACTAACCCTAGGTCAGTGCCCTGGGCTGCATCCAGAGCCCTGTGTGCAGCAGGGAGGGAGGGGATTCTGCCTCTCTGCCCCATCAAGTGTGACCCACCTGCAGGGCTGTGTCCAGGTCTGGGGTTGAGCACAGGATGGACATGGAGCTGCTGGAGTGAGGCCAGAAGAAGCCACCAAGATGATCAGAGGGATGGAGCAGCTTTCCTTGAGGAAAGACTGAGAGATTTGGGGTTGTTCAGCCTGGAGAAGAGAAGGCTCAGGGGTCACCTAATTGTGACCTTCCAGTACCTGAAGGGAGCCTACAAGAAGGATGGACAGAGACTGTTCACTAGAGCATGGAGTGACAGGACATGGCTCCAAACTGAGACAGAGTAAGTTTAGATCACATGTTAGGAAGAAATTCCTTACTGTGAGTGCTGAGGCACTGGCACAATTGGCCAGAGAAGCTGTGGCTGCCCCATCCCTGGAAGTGTTCAAGGCCAGGTTGGATGGAGCTCTGAGCAACCTTCTCTGGTGGGGAGTGTCCCTGCCCATGGCAGGGGAGTTGGAACTGAATGATCATTTTTAAGGTCTTTTCCAACCTAAACCATTCTATGATTCTATGATATATTGCTTAGTCTTTAGACTAGCTTTGTTTTAAACTTTTGGTGTTTAAATATGTTCATATTTGTGCTTCTAGCTAACCCATTCATGAGGATGATATTTTACCATGACACTCTATGTTTCTTTGGAGGTGTTTCTTTCCCTCAGTGCTGGATTTCATTTATATCAAGATGCCATTAGAATCAAGCTTTAATATAATTTTGAGATAGGGCTTCCTTCAGTGGAAATTTGGAAAAGACAAGGGCTCACAAGGGTGTGAATGGAAACCTCTATTAGTGTATTTTTTTTTTTTTTTTTTTGTCTGGTGATCTCTACCATGGAGTGAAGCAGGGAACCTTTCTGGGAGGAGCAGTGACTCCTCATGCCCTGGGCAGTGTCTGGCAGCTGTGCTCTCTCCCTGTGTGTTGATGACAACTAACAGGAAATAAAACATAATTTCCTGATTAATCAGTTCTTCACCTTTCTTGGAAGGAGCTACTCCCTTTAGCCTTTTCCTTGCAGCAGCTAATGTTTTTTTACAATTTTAAAATGTAATTTTTTTTTTGCCCTTTATTTTTTTCTTATTTTTAAAAATCCCTTGAGGTTCTCACTTTTGACAAGACAAATCTTGTTAAGTCATCTCTCCCATCTCCTGGCTCATTCAGGGTTGTGCCACAAAAGCAATGATAACTTTTTGTCCAGTTTAGTGTTCCACTTTCCTCTGAAGAGGATATTTTAGGTGACACTGATGCATCTCAGTGTCAACTACTTTGTGAGACATGACATAAAAATTCCAGGATTTTTAATGCAATGCGTCAGCGTATGATTCATATTTAAAATACCTCACCTGTATGAGTAATAACAATTTAAAAAGTACCCTCCTTAATGATCTATTATGTGTCTTGTAAGAACAATTTCCAGGGCAGGAACAGATTAATGGAGTTAGGACTGCTTTAATATAATTCCCCTTAGAGATTCTGCAATGCATGAACTACACAATTTGTTTGTTTGTGAAGGTTTTGAGGTTTGTGTCTCTTTATTTCAATTTAGCAAAATGCCATTTAGCAGTCACACATTTATAAAAATTCCCGTTTGATCTCTACTACCTGTTTTGATTGGTGTCTTTTTTTTTCCTCTTTGTTGGGGTCAAAATAGATTTTCTGTAGAAAATTTTAGATGAAAATTTGCAAAAAAAAAAAAAAAAATCATCTGAGTAATATGCTCCTAATTAATTTACAGCATCCTGTGTCATTAGCTGTTCTAGATGGTTACTTATATATATGTTAGATACGAACCTTATTTCTTCCTGAGCTTTGCTGGACTCTGATCTTTGCTTTGTTAATAGAAGTTGATAGTTGATATATCATAGAATCATAGAAAGGTTTGGGTTGAAAAGGACCGTAAAGATCATTCAGTTCCAACTCCCCTGCCATGGGCAGGGACACTCCCCACCAGAGAAGGTTGCTCAGAGCTCCATCCAACCTGGCCTTGAACACTTCCAGGGATGGGGCAGCCACAGCTTCTCTGGCCAACTGTGCCAGTGCCTCAGCACTCACAGTAAGGAATTTCTTCCTAACATGTGATCTAAACTTACTCTGTCTCAGTTTGGAGCCATGTCCTGTCACTCCATGCTCTAGTGAACAGTCTCTGTCCATCCTTCTTGTAGGCTCCCTTCAGGTACTGGAAGGTCACAATTAGGTCACCCCTGAGCCTTCTCTTCTCCAGGCTGAGCAATCTCAATTCTCTCAGCCTTTCCCCATAGAAGAGATGCTTTATTCCCTTAATCTTCTTGACTTGCTGCAGCAACTCCGTGTCCTTCCTGTGCTGGGGATACCAGAGAGTGTTTTTAATGTCAGATATCTCTGCTGATGTTTGCTGCAGGGACTGCTGGGTAGGTAGCCTGCACTCTTTTTCACTGTAAGTTTTGTGCCCATTGGGGGTAGAAGGTTTACCAGGTTGTTACCCTTTCCTCCTCTTAGCTCCACTTGTGGTGGGTTGAAGACAGCTGGTTTTTGGTGGACTCTTGCTTAATTTGATGGATTCTATGCCTTGGGGGCTTGGAAGCTGTGTTCCAAGCTCTTCATTTGTCACATCTCAAGCAGTAACAACAGTAACACAGCACTGCACATCTGGGCCTATCCTAGAGTCATAGGCCTCAGCTGCTAGCTGGTTTGGTTTTAGTCAAGCATATTTCATTTTTCATTTTTTTTCTTGCTTTGAAAAGATACTGGAAGACCACCTAGTATTTATTTTAATATTCACCAAAAATATTTAAAATTTATTATTTTCCTTAGGAGTAAAAAGAAGGGGCAGTAAGGTCTCTAGGTACATGTTCATAGCAGTTAATTTGATGCCTTTGTCACCATGTTGTGAACTGGCCCCCTAGGAGTCAGTAAATGGCAATGGCCTAAGAGTTAAGTTATGTTTGGGGAGCTGTTGGCACATAAATGTCACACAGTGCTGCATCCTTGGCACCTCCCAGATACAGACCTCCAGTGAGCAGCAGCATATGATCTCATCAAAGATTTATAAACTCGGGGGCGGGCACAATGCCAAGTGATAAAAATGGACAAAAGACACCAGAAAAACCTGAGGAATAGACTGGAAGCTTCTGACACCTTGTATTGTAAGGGACAGAAAAAAGCATGACAGAAACACTTTCACCAACTCCCAGAGGAAGGGAAGAATGACACTTCACACTGTTTTTGTCAGAAAACTCTTAGTGGAGATGAATTACAACCTCACTAAACCATACCCCCCACTGCTGCTTCTGTGTCCAAGACAAAAGATCTTGTTGGGAAAAAGTAGTTGTAGGGTCGGATTCTTTTCATTATACTTTTCTTTTAAGACAACAAAGGAGTACAGCTGTGAACTGGTCAGATGTAAACATCTTCAGAGATAAATATTTCTGATGTATTTATTTGATCTCAGCATTTAATCTCTTGGCATTTTATTAGCATTTGCTTATAGTGTTACCATGTTCCTGTAAGGACATCCTTGTCATGGATTTCCCTTACAGACATCCATTACCATTTCCAAAAGGTATGTTTAGCTCTACCACAGACCATTTTATATTTAAAACATTTGTGATTAGTTCAAATTTCTGTTCTAGTGAACTTGTCAATATCTCTTTGAGAAATAATCTCATTCCCATATTACTGACTTCCGTTACTTAGAGTCTGTGTAAAATTTTTCTAGGTAATAAGGAATTATTAGTTGTACAAAATCATTAAAGACAAAATATTAGTAGTAACTTGGAAGTTAAATGACATTTTTCCGAGCAACTTATAAAATAGATCTTACAAATACAGTTTTATAATCAAAATGCTGGCAGGACTTTATTCATGGCTGCATAAATACCACTGCTTAGATGTAGCCCTGGAAGTATGGAACTACCTGCTTGTAATTTTAGATACAGCTATATAAATTTGTTCTGTTTGTGTCATGTAATGAACTGAAGCAATGCTGCAGGCAGTTAATGAGGTTTGCTCCATCCTATAAATATAATATCTGCAGAATTCTCCTGCGTATGTTGTGGCATTAAAATATTGTTATGCTGTACTGCTACCGACATTGCTGCTCTTAACAATAACATCAAAATGGGTGGTTACTGCTGTTTATTTGAAGTGGGGGTTACATAATTTTTTGTGGAGAGTAATTTCTTTTTTTCAACCTCAAAAATGTAATTTTTTTAGTAATGTGTTTACTCTGAAAGACACAAAACTTATTTGCTTTTTGAAGACTGATATCTTCCATTGACAGTCTTTTCTGAGTGTCAGCTGGGCTTTTTTTTCAGGGACAGGGTGTCAAGGGGTCTTGTAACATCTGGTGTTGTGATTCTTCTGCTTCCCCTCATAGAGTGAGGCACCTTTTCTTTTTCAGTTTCTGAGGCACAACAATTCCTTGGACAAAAAAAGTATAGGTGCAAAGCACATTTTCACGGGCTGGAAAGACATTTTGCTCCTGGAATGACCCTTGTTAGCCTGCTTGCCAACATTTAGTATGAAGTCACTTTTTTACATTAGAAATACATCCCACCTCTTGTACCCACTATGAATTTCCAGACCAGTGGTGAATGGTGGGTGCTGGGTCTCATATTTTGCACTAGAAAGTCACTGACTTGCATAAAAGAAATATTGTCTGGGATAGAAGAAAACCTTACAGGAAGGACAATACATTTAAGGTGGTAAAATACCCTAAATAATGTTGTGGTCATGTAAATTGGATTAACCCTGGGAGGAAGTGAGAGACAAAATTTGTAGTAAGCCCTTGAGTTGCCGGAACTGGGAAAGGGATGTGTCCCATGGCAGAGCCATTAGACTTCAAAATCCACATTGTATTTGGATATGTGCTAAAATATCTCACATCTTACACGGAGAAAACTTGAAGTGATTAGGCAGGACAGAACCAAAATAAAAAGGTTTTGCAGACAATTTCCCCTTTTGTCCTGGCTGGCAGCTTCCTGCTTTCAAGCTCAGTTTCAGTCAGCTCAGTGCCCTTGGATAACAGCAGGGTGATGGGAGGAAGGTTTTGGAGAGCTGACTGCTGACCTCGTGCCTCCAGTGGGAGCCTCTGTCAGAGCATGGGCTCCCCACATCTGTCTGCGGGTCCCCCCTTTTCTGTCTGCCACAACCAGCCAGGGAAACCCTCTGCTGTGGGGAAGGGCCAGCTCCTTCCAGCAGAGAGCCGGTCTGTTGTGGTCCCCAGGCCCCTTTGTGGGGGCAACACTTGGTATCAAGAAGCTAAACAAAATACTGCCTCTCAAAGTAGGTTCCTCTCAGATAAAATGAAAGATTGGGAAAACGGCACTTCCTGGTAAAAAGCAGCTTTCAGACTGCAATAGTTTGAATTGTTCTGCAGTAGGATTGCTCTTCAGGTTTGGATTAGATACTCAGATGTATGTCAAAATAAGCTTCTTCTCCAAAGAGAGTTCTGGTTTCTCTTTTTCTGTACTAAATCTGCTGTTCTTGACTTCTTCTGAGGATACCTGTGGGCTGTGGTCACTGCAGATCTTGTCTGGGCATTAGCAGTAACCGAGAGCTGCTGGAGCCAGGCCTGCATTATGGGATAAACACCCAGGCAGGTAACTTATTACCCAGCTCTGGGCTGCCCTAGGGATTTTGAGACCTGAGTCCGTATCTGTGCACTACACTGCAGCAGAGGCACAGCAGCACAAGTTGGCTACTAAATTGAGTCCCAGTCTCTGTAATACCTTTTTGTTTTATCCCACATACCTCTCTGCAGCTCCCTTTTATCACAGACATCCTCCTCCAAGAGCCTTCTGCAGACCCACTGCTGCCTCACTCCTGCCTTCCCAAATTTCTGTGGTTCCAACTTGCATGATTGCAAGTGAATTCAGTGCTGTGAATTCTAATTTTCATGTCAAGTGTCTGTTCTCCACACACCAAATGAATGTGTGCAATTTCAGACTTTTCTTGGCCATGGTTTTGGCTTGTGTGTGTTTTTGGGAAGGCAGACATTTTTCCTAAAGTTTCTCAAATAACTGGTTCCCTTTGGTTAGTTTATTTTGTCTTTTTGTTTGTTTGTTTTTGTTACATGATATACAAGAGTGATCCTTACCAATACAGATTTTTAGTATGGAAAATAGATTACTGGAACAGATTTTTATTGGAGAGATGGAAATTCATTACTTCACTGTTAATTTCTGTGTCTGGCAGCTTTGTTACATCTCTGTTCAGTAGGAATTTTGCCCTAAAGCATATAATAGAACTTATCTCTTCTGCTACCCCTTACAAATGACTCCAGGTTAAACTTCTAGCACTGTACCTTGCTAAGGGCTGTTAGAGAGCATCACTGTAGTGATACACTGCAAAGGTGCAGCTCCCCCAAAATGCTGTTCATGTGACTGAAGGATTTCTGCAGAGGGATCTGAAGGTGGATGGGTTCTAGAAGGGGGAGAGAGGAATTATGATATTTCTACTTGTTGTAAATTAAAAATTTGACTGTTGGCATTCACTGGCCTCTGCCTCGCCTCACAGAGCATTTCTATCCTATTCTGTTGTAAGGCAGTACTGTGGAGCTTCTCATAACATATCCATCAGTGATCCCAAGTGCTATCATTCGTTATATGCCGTATGTTCCGACTACTTAACAAATTCTCATTATTCCTTAATTGCCTATGTTTTAAAATGAGGTGTGGAGTTGTGAGACAGAATATTCAGGCACTTACCTAGACTTTGAATCATAAACTAAATGAATGTTTTTTTTTTAGAAAGCAGAAAAGCTAACATTATCTAAAGAAAGAATTGCACTCATGGGTTCTTGGCAGCAACATGTAGATCGCTTGCTTTTATACCTATGAAACTAAATTTTAGAATATATTTTATTTGTTCAATGTACATGTTGTTTATAGAGCTTTTTAGTTAAAATTAGCTACCCAGATGTTTGATCACCAAGAGGACCGTTTAAGCACAAATTAATGCAGTGGTCACTTTTTAAGTAATTAATTCTCAGCAGTGGTGCATTATAAAAAGTTTTGTGTCTCTGTACAATACAGCTAGGCGTTAATTAAAGTGAGGGTTAACTTATACATTGAAAAAAAGGAGAAGTTGGTTAAGTTGTAGCATGGAAAAACAGTAGGAAAACAATAACTTCAAGTAATACATAGAAACTGTATGAGTTAGTATTTACTGACTGATGATGAATATGGCTTTTATATCATCACTGGTGAATGCATTATTAGATCTGCCTCCTGTTTGTTTGCACAGTGAGCCTCCATCCACTTCTCCTTGTACCAAAGCTGAAGCCTGCAGCCTTGGCTCTGAAAGCTCTGGGGCACTGACAGGGTCAGCTCACACAGACATTTCCTGTTTCAGAACAGGAGCTGTACTTGTAGCTACTTCAGTGCACCATTAAAGGGAGAAGAGCCTCGCAAATCAACAACAAAATGAAGTTAGGACTAAAATCCAACCAGTTCACTTGAATGCCATGTTTTAATGACAGCCCATCACTCCATGCTGTGGGAGAAGCTTGTTATTTTCAGCAGAGCTGTAGGATGTACAACATTGTGTCTGGGGGATATGTGCACCTCCATGTTTTTATTGCAAGGCTGGGCAGCACTTTCACGCTAACATGGTGCATGGTGCTTCAGCACCCCTGAATCAGCAGGGTCCCATGGCTCACTAGATCTTTGTGGCCTTTTGTATGAGGCTCAGTCTGTGACATTGTTCCCTAGTGGCACAAGCAGAGTGAGACAGATGGCAAAAGCCATTCTTTTGCTGGAAAAGCTGAGGTGGAGACAGGAAAATGGAAGGAGAAAGTGTCTGTATAAATGTGCACAATGAGGAAGACCAGGAAGGACAGTAAACAATGGCTTACAAGGGTTAAAAAGCAAGAAAAATCAGTGTCCTGTTTATTGGTAAATGTACCCCATTAATTTCAGAAGATCTCTGCTGCAAATTGTCTTTCTTTACTAGTTTTTTCTGAAAGCAAGTGATCCAGTGGTAATATTCTCATTATCTGTATTTCTGTCTAGCTTTCAAAGTTAAAATTTCCTGTACCTACAGATACCATGTTATAGTGCATAAAGCTTGCTCCAGCATCAGCTTTTAGTCTTGGGGCTCTGGAGCATTTTCCTCAGAAGTGGGAAAAGCAGTCAGAAATACTGTTAATAAATGAGACAGAGAATATGTGGCTATATAAACTCAGGAAAATTAAACTGCTAGTACTTTTTCGTTATAATGGCAAGCTAAGTCACAGGTCATCAGGTTGGCAAGTACATTTGCTGTTTCCCTGCCTTCAGGCTGCAAACCCCTCAGACAGATGGTGCTTCATTGCCCTGCAACGTGCCATGGGTGAGAAGAACCCAGAGCCAATACGGATCCCAATCCATGCCTTGCTATTCCCACCTCAGCCCACTGCCTCATCCTTCCTGTCACAGTCCTCACAACTGCTTTCCACTCCATCACCCCCTGGTGTGATTTGGCTTGAGACTTGCTGTTTCATAAAATAATCCAGGAACAGGATGGTTATATGTATCCATAAATATAAGAAAAAACAATCCTCAGTGATTCTCTAATATTTCCATAAGCAGTCTCATCACATACTTTTTAATTTGTTTGTGTGCAAGTAATTTTCAGCAGGGATATTGGAAAAGTCTGAGCTGGGTTTCAGTATGTTCTGATAGTCGACTGGAAAATTGGTTTGCATTGTCTCTTTCTTGAAACATTTTTGTCTCTCAGGAAAGATTTTGTATTTCTGTTTCACTCCAAGTCCTTCCATACCACTCAGGAACACTCTAGGCAGGGCTAATGCTTCAGAAGTGATAGAGGAGGTGGTAAGGAACAATGAGGCAATTTACAGTGTAAAATTGACACATTTTTTTACTTCTGTATGGAGGGGAGGTTCAGGTTGGGCTTTAGGAGGATTTCCTTCACAGAAAGGCTTATTAGACATTGGAATGAGCTGCCCAGGGCAGTAGCAGAGTCACCATCCCTGGAGGTATTTAAGGAAAGACTGGATGTGGCACTCAGTGCCATGTTGTGGTTCACAAAGTGGCATTTGGTCAAAGGCTGGACTTGATGATCTCAGACGTCTTTTCCAACCTCGTTGATTCTGTGATTCTATGACACAGATTACCTGTTTGGTTCAAGTATTTTTTCAAATGTTCCCATCAAAGAAGAAGCCCATCTCACTTGACTCAGAAAAGCAAAATACTGGAAAATATAGCAGCATCTGGAAACATTGCTCTGAGCTGGAAAATCTGTGGTTTGTCTACAGTCTCCACATACCTGATTGGAAAATTATTCAATTCTTGGGAAGTGTAATTTTATTAGGTCTGCTAGACCTTGTCCGATGGGCTTTTATGAATCTTTTAACTTCTCTCCGTATTTCCTTGAATCTCTATTTTTATGCAAGTTATTTCTATCCTATTCTTTCACACTACCCTTCAACTGCCTGCTTTAAAACAAGTCAAGCTTTTCAAGCACATGTGGCTTTCCACAGCTCAGCTATGCTCCCTGGAATAGTAATTGCTTTGCCAGATCAGTTTTTTTGGAAAGGCTTCCAAATAGTGATCTAATAAACCTAATATGTTAAAATACTTCAGTATTCAACAAGTGTTTGGCGAGACGAAGGATGTTCTTGGATTCAATATCCAAGGAGTGTAGAACACGTAGTGTCTTACTGTGCTTGCAGTGCTGTAACTGATTTTATACTTTGGTGCCTGTAGAGATGTTCAGGATTTTTTCCCCCTGTCTTTGTTTTCTCCCTGGTCTGGGATCTTAATTCCTGAGGTAGGAGCATGTACATTGGGCAGGTCAGCGTTCAGAAGTGGCTTTATCCAGCTGCGTGCTCCCCGTGCTTGTTTGCCTGGTGAGAATCTGTACGAAAACATTTCCTTTAGCTGGATGCTGAGCTGTATGACTGTCATCACCTGCTGGATTTCTTCAGACCTGGGGGATGTGGGGAGGCCAGTGTGAAAGTGGAACCACTGTTCAGCAAACCTAAGTTTAGTTGTTCCTCCTCCCTCCCAGAAACCAAAGGACTGTTTCCAAAGTAATTGATATATAGAAATGAGCTAAAAAACTTAACATGACATTAACTGCTTCTGTTGAGAGAGAATTTTTCTAGGAACAGATGGAGGCCTAAGGAGGACATAGGATCTTGTCAAGAACTGTTTTTTCTGTCTTTCTCTTCCTGGATTTTGTGTGTGTTGACATCTACATTATACATATATATATGTATGTATGTATGTATGCATGTATGTATCAAATCTATTGAAAAAAAAGGGAATGAAGTTTCCTGTCTCTGTGGTATTGATTGAGGAGTTGGCCCATTGGCTTGAAAAGCCCCATATTTTCCTGTCTCTGCCCATATCTCCGTTTTTTTTTTTTTTTTCCCTATTGAAAAGAGTTTTGTTCTTTCTAACACTTTTCCCCAGTTCATAGAAAAGGGAGGTCAGCGATAGTAATCCTGATGAGCAGGGCCTGGGGCTGTTTCTCTCACAAGTCTGCTTTTGTTCTGTCAAGGGTCCTTGCTTTGGTGGGAAATTCTTGAATCCTGTAGTTTTGCTGCCTCCAGTGTCTCTGAGAAGGTTTTAAAACCCTTTAAAAAAATTGCTGTAGCTCTAGGTGGCTCTTACTAGTGACCATA
Organism: Lonchura striata; assembly: GCF_050655825.1. NCBI lineage: Eukaryota > Metazoa > Chordata > Aves > Passeriformes > Estrildidae > Lonchura > Lonchura striata. The sequence continues at coordinate 110,804,782 of NC_140705.1, forward strand.
AATAGCGCTGCTGTTTTCCTTCAGCCAGCATGTAACAGTGAAAGACCATCCCAGCCCTAAAATGCTCATGGTGTGAGGAGAGGACAAGAGACAGCAAACAGACATAGCAAGCAGGCCTGGAAAGCCCAGAGCAATGCAGTGGTGGTTGTGAATTTTGGCTAAGGAATTCTGCCAGCAGCTGGAAGTGGCTGGCTAGGTGGAGCAGGCCACTCCAGGTCTTCATTCGCACGCAGTCTGTACCCAGGAAATAAATACCAATGGTAGTGAGACCACCTGAATTTCATAGATAACATTTATTAGCATGAGAAAAGAGGCAAAATGTTTTTCCATGTCTACCAAGTCCAGCAGAGGAGAGGGGACTAGTGTGAGGAGAAATGTGCCACATGAGAGTGGGAAATGGCAGGAATAAGTCTGTAGTTAGGGGAGAGATGTGTGCTTACTGTGGGCTTCAGTATATGTTGTACCTCATGTTCATCCTGGGTTTTAGCTTTTCCCAGGAAGTGCACCAGTTCTGTTTGCCTAAGTCACTACAGGCATTTACTGTAAACAGATTTTCGAAGCAGGGTGAAATAATGGTGTTCTAATAAAGCATTTGATGACTTTAATTTCTCATATCCAGATATGGTTTTTAATTGTGTAAGGACCAAAAATGAACAGAATACTTTTAGCTGGCATGCCATGTCCTGATTTAAAATGTTTGAGTTAATCTGTAACATATAACCCTTTTTTCCCCCCATTGTCTTCTGAGATTATGCAGTATACTAAATTTTCAGAAATAGATGTTTAACTATGAGAACATGAGACTGGACTGTCTGCTTTTCTCCTTCTTGTTGTCCAAAACTTTTGGAGTTAGAAAACGCTGTTGACTTAGATGGGTTAAAGATGTTCTCTTCCATTCTCCTGTATTTATCAGTGATAAGATTCTGCTTATGTAATATGTACCCAACTCTAAACATCATAGCAAGATCAAGTGGGTAACAGAGGTTCAAGAAGCCTTGCTTTCTTCCCAGGAAACTACACAAGATGGTGAAACAGAAGCCTGAACAAATAATTACTTATTGACTTTAGAAGTAGAAAGGCAGAGACAAGCTACATAAAGTAATGAAGTCCTGCCTTCAGAGACTACTATTTAGCCACACATAAAAAAGTTTTGACCTGTGTTTCTTATGAAGAAAAGATGATGGCAATTAATGTTTTTCTACAAAGCTTCCCTTCTAAAACATTTTCTGCTGAATTACAGAAAAAGGTGTAAGTAGAATACTACAGAAAAAAAAAAAACAACAAAGTGGATTTAAATTAACAGCAAATAGTCATGATAAATTAGCACTCACTATCATGATAAAAGTCTAATAAAGGAAGATTTTAAACAACATTTCATTTCTCACCCTCCAATCCTGAGGAAATTAAGTAACATTCACAGTTCAGACACTTGCTAGATAAAGCAACCTGGATGATTAATCTGTTTAGTTCTCTGACTGACATTTACACAGCTAATTGTGTAGTGATGATGCTTCTTTAATAGGTCTGAATATTAATGGAAGATTTGGTTAAAGCTGGAACTTGTTTGTTTAAGAATATCACTAGAGAAATAAGAATGCTTCATCAACTTCAGAGTTTCATCACAGGTTTTATAACATATCATGGAACTTTAGTGCTTTTATGACTTGTAAAAAAACTTGCTCAGATGTTTGACATTCTGTGCTTCAAGGAATCCTGATTGGCAGTTGATTAGCCTTTTGCTCAAGTCATTATCTTCTTTAGTGAAATTAGTTGGCTAGAAAATTGCATTGTAATTCATCAAGGGGAAAGGAACATTTGAAAAGCTCTTGAGAGTATGATCCTTTTTATTTAGTATACAATATGAATTATTTTCCTAGCAAGCTCTTCTAAAATGTCCTATTCATCATATTATAACAGCTTGTATTAAGTTATTATCTTGGTCTTCATTTCAGTCTTTTCACTGAAACTAGGTGATACCTGTGTTTGAATTAGCTCATGAGTAGGATGTGTGTACAAGAGTTTGGTTTTGAATCAGAAAGGCACTGAAACGCGTCCTTAGAAATGAACCCAAATGCATGGAAAACTCTCATTATATTTAATACAATGCTAGCAGTCAGATCTTACTCATTCAAAAGGAAAGGTTTTTGCAAAAAACATCTAATAAATACTGCACAAGTGTTAAGGTGAAGAAAAGGTATTTGCAGAAAGAACGTTAGTTTTTCAGAATCTGTAGTGTACTGAAAAAAGCTAAGACAATAGTTTTGATGAATGTTCCTCATTACCTAAGTGGAAAGTAGGGTGCCTGAAGCACGGTGCTAATGAGGTGGAGCATGGTGGAGGTCAGCTGCTGGAAGCACTGGGGAAGTTTTTCCCTGCCTTGGCTTCAGGGAGCCACCTTGTCTCATCCTGACACCTTCCAGCTCTCCCAGGCGACCGCGAGAGCTCCTGGTCAGAACATGACATGGAACAGCAACAGAACAGGAGCTGCATTCCTCTGAAGGAGGGAGTTCCAGCCCAGTCCCCTCCAGCCACCTCAAATGACACGTACAGAGACCAGCTCTGGTGTCTGGGCACTGTCATGCCCTGCTTGAGAGGCTGGACTGCAGGTTTCTTATCACCAATATTTCTGATTGCTGTGCACCATATTTCAGTTTGATTCCCTTCTTTGCACTTGGGTTGTGGAATATAGTGGGTTCTCTGTGGTGTTGTTTCATACACTGTAGATAATTCTCTTATTCTTTTTTTTTTTTTTTTTTAAGGAGTTTTTCAATCTCCAGCCATGGCTTAAGGTCACCTTAGGCATAAAGAGATGCTTCTTGACAACACTGAGTGTCACCAGCTCCATTAATTTAATTTTTTTTATACCATTAATAAGGTTTTTTGATGGTGTTTAACTGAAAGCTTCCTTGTTTTTAGATGTTTTAAAGCAGTATCTTGATACTAGAATTTCTAGTTGAATTAAATATATATTGAAGTACAGTCACATGTGTATCTTACAAAATTAGCTACTATGCAGTGATTATGCTTAAAATCTTATTCCTAGCTTGCTGATAATCTCTTCCTACACAGAAAGACAGAAAATACTTTTATCATTGCATTTAGCATTTCTCCTGTGAGAGTCTCTAAGAAAATGAAGATGAAAACATCAGATGAAATAAGAACATTCTTTGTATGTGTTTTAATAGCAATTAACTCACTGGACATCCTCTAAGTCCTTAATTAAAATGATGGGTTTGTATGTAGCTTTGTTCCAGTATTGACAGACTTGTCTGCCCAAGACCATTTAATGAATTACCTCACCATTGAAAATAATAAAGGACATCTCCCATAAACTAAAGCATCACCAAACTTTTCTGTCTGTCTTCTCTGTGCTGGAACAGTTTTATTTATCATGCCGTTCCATTTCCACTGCACCCTAATTATTACCACTGTATGCTACTGTTGCCTCTTATCTGATAGATGAGTAGCAAAAATAATTTGGGCAAAACCAAGTCCATTTAAATTGTGTCTACTGTAAATTATCTGAAAAAATGAGTTGCAGAAAGTTGCCTTCCTACTTTGAAATTCAGAGTTTTGCACATTTTGTGTTGCATGTTTTGTATTTTTCCTCCTTTAATTATTGTTGTAATAGAACAGGTGGGGTTTTTTTCTAATGTAAAATCTTAAATTCCTGGAGTAATAAACATACCTATATTACACTCTGTACAAAATATTTGTCAGAAGGAGTAATTAAAATTAATTAGTGCTTCTGGCAAAGGTGTAATTGTGCCCTAAAGGTATTGAGCACTGGACTGGAAGATGTTTTTAAGAGTTTCCAACAAAGTAAACAAAAAGCAAGAGTACTTTGAGAGTCGACCATTATTATTGCAGCTTGCTTCTCATGCTTATTGATCACTTCTTGTCTTCCCAAGAGGAACTCCTCAGTCTCTCCAGGAAGCATTATCAGCTCCAAGCTGTTCCTCTTGGCGACTGTGCTCTGACCACATGATAAATTATTACTCCTCATGCATAAAATATAAGATGGAGGGATTGGTCATGTGTGCTCCTCCCATCCCCACATGTTACATTACAATATGCTTACCCAGAATATGTCACAACCTTTCATTATTTACAGAAGTCAGAGCAGCAGCCGGTGTAATGATGATGGTGTTTGGTGTATCTGTAGTTTTCTATCTGAGGAATGTAACGTACTTTACAGACACTAGCTAAACAAGTGCTATCTTTCCATCATTACTATTAAGTGGCCCTACTGGAATAATCAGCCTGCTATTAACTGAAGTTTCTCTCTTCTCCAGTCATATTTAGCATGGTGAAATAATTGACATATTTACTTTGTGCTCTTATTTTCTTCTCCTGTTCCTTTTACGTTGTACCCTACTCCTTTAGAACTAGTTTTGGAGGAAGGAGTTTGATTTTTAAAGAATGTTTGTTCTCTAACTGTGAAGCTGAAAAAAATTAATTCCATAGGAAGGTTGTTTTATAAATTGTTTAAGAAATTGTAAGAGGTCAGTCTCCAAAGTCAGTCTCTCTAAGGCCTTGTCTCAACGCATGTTGCAGAGAAGCTGGAGAATATGCTGCTTTCTTGAATGTTTGTAGAGTTGCCAGAACACCTTTTAGACAGAGGAAGAAATAGAATCTTATTGTTTTGCAGTAGTGATGCGCTACCCGGTATGGTTCTAAAGCTTCTTGGCAATACTGTATAACTCTTTTGTCTAGGAAGAATATAAAAGTTGCAGACAACTTTTATCTAACCTGACAGGGTGCAGTAAAATGTGGTACTCACAGCTCAAGAGGTGCTATCTCTCTGAATGCTGCCAAAATATATTGGTGTGCCACAATACAGGGCTGCTTTATTAAACTCCCTAAATGAGAAAGTGGGATAGGATTTACACATTTCCTGTCTCACTAGCCAGAAGTACCTCTGTTCCCTTTCTTAGGGAAAACCAAATACTTGTAAGATATTCACTTTACGATTTGAGACCTCATATCACTCATTTGCTTGAAAAGTGTGATGGAGGAAAACCAAGAGAAAAGGCTTTGCTCTGTGGCTGTGCTGGTTGCTGTGAGTGACCATTTCATAAACTCTGGTGTTGCTAAGTCAAGAAGTCATACAAAAGGCAAGGGATATCTTACAGGTACAAGATGTGCTTTTCTCCAAGCACAAAAATAATGCTGGTCGTTTCACGGCATATTTTCAATTCCTTTCCCTGGCAGATGTCAGAGTAACACCATTTGAAAAGGCAGGGAAACATGGGACATCTTCTAGATTTTAGCTTTTATTCACGAATACTTGTCCTGGAAGAATTTCCAAAATCTGTCCTTCCAGTTTCTGCTGTGTTTCTGAATCTTCTGAGCTAGATGAAGTATTTGAACACAAATAACTTTATATTATGTTCCCATTCTTTAATGTGATCATTGTGCTTGACAAAGGATACATATTATGTAGCAAAAAAAAAAAAAAAATGTACAAGCGTAGATTTATGCTTAAAATTTGTAGTATTTCTTCTTCTGGTAAAATTGACTAGAAGCATTACAGAAGGTCTGAGGCATAAGGAAAAGAAATCAAATTTCATGTTTTCTAATCTTACACACACTAAATTCCTTTTATAATGATTTTTAAGCTGTACTGTGTTAGGTCAGGTCTGTTACTTGCCTCTTCTGAGGCATGTCTGCATATACTCCTGAATGTAAAAACATCTCTTCTTTTTCTAATTTTTTTGGTAGCTTTTCTTTTGAGTAGTATAGAAGAATTACATTTATGCTCTTGGGAACTGTTAATGGTTTTGATTCAGTAAAACGCTTTTTGTATGAATAGATAGCATTTATCATTTGCTTAATGACTGTCAACTTTATGTGCTAATGTTGAACAATCAGAAGTAAGATAGAGAAAACACATTTGGTTATTTAACAATGCCATTTGACTGTAGTGTTTTAAGGGCTTTATAATTATACATGTGAGAGAGACATTGGCAGCACAGGTATTTAGAAAGAATTTGTTTGCTTGTTGAAAAAAGGATATGTTTGACAAAAGCTTAATTGTTGTTTTTGCATACCTGCAGCGAGGGACAGGACCACTGCAGTTGGTGTGGTGCTTTGTGCATCCACCCAAGCATCTCTGCATCCAGTGGAGAATGCTCCCAAAATCTTGATTTATGAAGAAACCTTTCCGAGATCCACATTCACATTCTGTGGTGCTTCATGTGTATTGTATCCAATTTAATTTTTTTTTAAAAATATGCCTTGCTTTGTACAGTGTAAATCCATTTCTGCTTTACTTTGTAGCCGTTTTTGTTTTGATGTGTGGTGAAGCAGTATCTGGCCTAGTGTAAGGAAATGGAACAGGAGAACTGGGGAGAAAGTACAACAGTCACACCTACTGCAGCAGGAATGGGAGCAGAGCCATGAATACCTAATTGACTGTAGTGATTGCTGTGTCCATACACACGTTATTTTTGTGTGTGTTTAAGCTAGGCTTAGTTTTTGACTCTTTCAGAAAGCTCAAGACCAGAATATGTTTAGAAAGGACCATTAAAGAGGCAACAAAGGGGGAAGCTTTCCTCTCAGTTGAAGAATCTTGTGTATTGCAAGAAATCATTCTCCTAACTGTCCACTGCATGGTGGGAATGATTTATTTTGGTCTTGAGATTAATTTAGGAATTCATCCATGGAAATGAGAATAGTGACACTGGCTGCTGGGTCTTCTGGCTCATCCTAGCATTGATACACTCCAAAAAGCTTTACTTACAAATCTCTGCAGTTCTCCCTTCCCCCTGCTGCAGTCCCTCTGATTTTTGATGTTTGAAGGCATTGAACCCCAGGTTTTATATATATATATATGTATATATATATATATATAAAATGTTACTATTAAAGCACTTCTCCATAATTTTAAGTTTAAGCATAGCCTGAAGCCAATAAGTAGAAAGAGGTTTAAGAGGAAAGAAGGGGCTCTTTTGTAGCTGTTCTGCAATGATTTTTTGATTGTTCACAGAGTTCTGGAGGCAGATGTGGCCAAGGTCTTATAGACGAAGAGGCTGGTTGGACTCCTGAATCACAAAGACTTTTTATGATAAACAGATGGTGCCAAATTTTGGACTAAATCCATTGTGGAATTATCAAGAGATGTTGTCTTTTTGGGAAATGATGTTAAAATGTGTCTCTGTATTCAACAGGGACAAAGTATAACTCCTGATTTGCTGGAATTAAAACTTAATTAGGCCAGGTTTCTCTGAGAAGCCCTAACAACTGCATCCTCCCTTAAAACCTGCAGCTTAATGAATAAGAGAAGAGAAAGATTGAGTGTGGCTATCTAAACATTTTTCCTTGTCACTTTTTATTCTGTACTTTTCTGGGGTATCTATTTAAAATATCAAGGGAACATCAGTAATTTCACAATGATTAACTCTGGCTCTAAAAAAAGTGCTGTCTCAGAGTAATTTTGTTGCTTTCAAGTAGGTAGGCTTGCAACACTAACTCGTATTTGATAGGGAATCTGCTGAACATGAGAAAATGTTTAGATGGAATGATGGTCGATATTCCACCAATAAATGCCAGAGGTGGAAGTTCAAGCCCTGATGCTCACTGAGTCATCCTCACGTCCATGATCTTTCCTGTATTTCCTAAATCTCCTGACCACAGGTGCTCAGACTTCTCTTACTCATTCCCAGATAGGCAGATTGCTGTAGTGTGACCTGGCGTCCTTGAAGTCCGAGACAGTTTTGTCAGGGATTTCTTGTCCAACTGGAAAGGAAATAGTGATAGTATCAATTTGTGCTTTGGTTGTGCCCCATCCTATATAAGCAGTCTGCAGATTTTGAAACACTCTTACTCTGGTTTTCTTGTGCTGTCTGTTACCTACTATTAATTCCCAACGCATTAATTAACCTAAGGGTTATTTGCAGATGTGTTTGATAGAGAGTTTCAAGTTTCAGAACAAGTAGATTTCTAAAACATTTCTAAAATCTGACATCCAAAAAGAAGCTAAAGCCTCTGTGAAGCCAGGGAGACTCTACCATTATATATTTTGTTGGAATCATGTGGCTGGTGTATTTCAGATTAGCTATAGCACACATGAGTTTTACCTGGCTAACAACTCACAGAAGTCCAGATTGGAGATGTGGAGGAGCTGAGTGTGAAGTGAGTGAAGGGGAGACAGGAGATCTGGGGCTTTCTGGAGCTACAGGGAGGGTTTGGACAGTACTGGAAATATGACCCATCATTTTACCCTCAGTTTCCCTTGCTGTGTTTTCCTCTTTTTTGTCCATCTCCGTTACAAAGTACATAAATTCTCTCATAAAAGAGCTGTTCAAAACAAATATTCTTGTAATATCTGTATCTGTGCTGACATATACATAAGGCATTAATTGAGAAGGAATGATATATTGGTACTCAATTTAAAAAAATCCTATTTATTTAAAACAATGTAGAAAGAAGTGTAGTTCAATGGAGAAAATTGTCTTTCAGAAAGTCATGAACATCCCTCTTTACAACATTACTCTATCCCACTGAATTTTGTATAGTAATATTTTAAAAATATTTTAATAAGTCTTTTGTTGGGATGTTTATGTAAGGGATTTCAATGGGCAAATAGGTTTGTTCAGGCAAAGCAATACTTAAACTCCAGGCCTTTGCATGTCAGTGTGAACTAATTAAAATCATATTGTGCAATAGGTCAAGAGATCAGGAAGTTGGCCTTCTAATTAGAAGAGATAGTTATAAATAAAACCTTGTTGTTGAAAAGGAAGAGCAGAATTAAGAAGAAGATGTGGATGTGAGAAAAATAAATCAGAACCCTGGGTCTCTGCTGAAAGCTGTGTTAAAAGTCACCCCTTTCTTTTTTGCCTTTCACCATGTTACATGGAGAGAGACTTGAGGCTTCAGGTTGTCCCTCATTAAGGCTCTTGGGGCTCATTCCTGTGCCAGCAGTGCCTGCCTATGTTGTGCATACCTCAGTCCTCAGATAACAAATAATAGCCTGGCCTCCCCAAACAGAGTCTGACTGGAGAATTCAGGTCTGGTTTGTATTTGCTGTCAGCTTAGACCTTTCATCCTCCTTAATACTTTAGCTGCACCTATTTTTCTGTGGTTCCTGCTATCACCACAAATGGGCACCTTGCCAAACTGGATAGGTGTCATCTTGGGACTGTTTTTGCATGAGCCTTTTGTGCCAGCTTTAATTCTTTATTGTTTAGCTTTCTCTCTTCCATCTTAATAATTGAAAAGCATTTACTTTCAATAACATGTAGGTGTTGGGTGTTATTTTACCTTGGAGCATAAACATAATTAGTAAAAATAATAACAATAAACAGATTTTAGATGGTGGAACAGCTCTTCAACTTTTTCTGTAGTTTTTCATCATTTCAGAAGGATAGAAGGCTGATCTAGTTTGACCACGCATTTGTTTTGTAAAGGGAACTGAGCAGGTGGTGGGACTACTTACCCTCAAGGCTCCAATCCAGCTTAATTTATTCTCTGACTCTATGAAAGCATATATGTCGAAAATAAAAACCATTAATAATATTAAAGCTTGTAAATCTAAGATATCTATTTATCAGAGTGAAAGTCACCATCTTTCCATAGGCTCATGACCAGTTTGTCTTTACAGTGTGATGCTGGTAATACTGGAATACAGGGATTATTTATGGTGTGGGACTGTAAGTTAACCATTGGTCTTCTGGAGACTGTCTTGTAAAATGTTTCCTCAGCATATTCAAACATGTTGCTCTTGGTTTGACATTAAATGTATATTTCACAAGGACTTTGCCATGTAAAATGTTTTGTATAATATTGTGAAGGCAGGGAAAGGATTCCTTTTCTCCATGTGCCCATCAGAAGTAACTAGAACCATAGGATTGGGTTATTTGTGTGAGTCTTCTCGATGCTCTGATGGAGTTTGTCTATCCTGCCCTCCTTCTCATTGGTTCCCAATGCTTCATCCTTAACATCACCACTGCAAGCAGAATTTATTAGTCATTGTAAGACAGGGCTTGTTTATGCCTGCACCCTGGGGTGGCTGCTGAATGTTTTTGTTCTGCCATTGCTCAGATGTTTGTTAGTGCCTGTTTACAACTAAAACCTTAAGGGATGAATATCCTATTGTGCTGACTTTTGTGCGTGGCTGATACAGAGCTTGAGTTTGATGCGAGTTGTTACTTTGATCTTTTGAACTTTGATTCATATAGGTTGTTCAGTACCAAACTACTGCTATGAAAATGTAAAGATTTGTTTTATTTGAGTGAGAATGAGGCTTTCCCCCTTTATTTGCAGGTACACTAACTCAGGGTTGGCTAAAAATCCTGAAAAATTCAAATAAATTTCAGCTCAAACCCATACAAGGTTTATGCACCTTGCTTTTTATAGTTAGGGCCCAGCGTGTGCTTTTGAAGGAAATTCCCATGTCCTGTGGCTAAACACTTTGCTATTTAGCATTATCATGTACCTTGGAGCACATGAACTAGGTTTCTTTCTGGTGAAAGTAGACTGGAAAATGAGTCCCTAATGCATTCCACTGGAAAACTGGCATTCAGCCCTAGCACCAGTCAAGATCTAGCTCGAAATTAAATAAAACCCCCAAACAAAAACCCTCTGTACCATCAAAAGGCCTGAACTGTGTATAGTATTTATACAACAGGTTCTCACCACCAGCTGTTTTACTCCACAGGTGTGTTCTTACTGGTCCTCTGTATTTACTAATGAAGATGTACCCAAAGTGGTAAATTTTAATAGAAAAGTGCAGATGAGTCTTAATGTCCCCTTTGTATACATGGTTGTTTACGGTGCCTTGCCCATTCACCATAATCTCTTCTCATAATCCCATATATGACTTGCTCTTTGCAAGCCTTTTACTTCTGTGAAATTAAGTAGGTGAAGCTGTTTTGAAAAGTATATTTTCCGAGAATGAGTGTATTAATATTAATAATTATATTGAACTTTAGTCTGCATTTGACACCACTGACGAACTATTAAGATTTTTTTTTTTTTAATTTTTCTAAAAATGGGTAAAGATTTTGTGCTATAAATGTTTCTAGGAAGGAGGCCAGACTTGAAGAGGAATTTATTCCCAGGGTTCATCACAGATGCAGTCTTTGGAGCTTTGGTACCTTCAGCCAGTGTTACCTGTCCTCTCACTTTGTTATATTGGAGTAGTTGCTCCTTTCTAATGATATCAGGCTGCAGTTTAGATATGAACTACCTATGATTTAATGCCTCTGATGAAAACATTCCAATGTAACTTTTCAGAAACAGATTGACCCTTTGTGATTTTAATTTCTTTGCAAGCTTTTTAAACTGGCACCATCTTTTTTTTTTGTACAATGCATCAAATATATCTCATTCCTTCTCCTCCCTTTAATGGAAGCTGGAAAATTAAATCTGGAGGCATAACCATAATGCCAAATATCACAGGATATATACTGTTCAGTCTTTCTACTCATGATGATATGTATTTTCTTTTAAAACTGTATTTTTATATATTAGAAATATGCACACTTGAACGTGTTTACTACATCTTTTATGAGGTAATGTTGAGCTGCTTTTTCATTTTAAAGCCATGTCTCAGTGCTCTTGTATTATTTCGTTAATATTGCTCAAATGGCAGAGTACTTGAGATGCTTTGGCCAAAGTGTTGTTCAGAATTACCTCTTTAAAAGATCAGTTAATATTGATCCACATCCGTAGAATGTTGCTATGGAACTGATGCTGTTTACTCGTTAATCACTGCAGACTGCAGCTCACAGTGTTGGCAATGTGACTTGTTTGTTACATGTGACGATCGCTTTATAAATGTCAATAAAATCAAGACAAAAAACTCCAGTACAACTGGAACTAGCAACTCAGTATTTGCCTCATTATTTTTGGCAGCAAAGTAGTCTTACAGAACAGTATGCAATAAAACACCAGCCAACTGAGTCCCACACTGTGGCTATAATTACATATTTTTGTTTGCTAATCAGTAGAATTTTTCTGTGTACACTATTATACTTTAATGGTTCTGTTGCAACACCAAATTTACTACAATGTTCTCTTGAAGAAAATGGCACATAATGATTTTGTATTTACTACAAGAAGATATTAAACTAAATAATACATAATGATGCTACGCAGATTAACCAGCTCTTTAGTTCTTCTGTTCCTTATCTATGCTTTAATGGTGTTTTAGGACAAACATAAAGTTATTTGGGAGGGAATTACCAGAATTACCGAACTGGTAAATATAGCCATCTGTGTGGGATGTCTTGTTTCTTACTTGAAAACTATTAGATTGTAAATTTAAGCTGTGCTTAGTACTTTAATTTCCCTTCCCACAACTCATGGAGCATAAAGAGGGTTGCAGCCAGCTCAGATAAGTAGTAAGTTCATTAATTACAGGTTTACCTTTTTTGTAGGTTAAAAAAGCTTGTGTGGGACTTGATTAAACAAGCTGTTGTGGTGTGGCCTTGTGGAGGACTGGGCAGGAAACAGCTCAGAGAAGCTCCCCATGCAACTTTTGGAATCAGTCTTCCATTTAACTCTAAAGGTTGCTTGCTGTTATCAGGCCTTGTGCCCTTCTTGAGTTTTTTATATGATTTCTGTCCAAAGTGATTGCACTGCAAATAACCCCTAAGGACACTGGGCAATGTGGAAGGTATATTATCTCAAGCTGTGCCATTATCTTGTTTTTATTTCTGTCATTAAATAAATAAATAAATAAACAAACATTCAAGGGGTTTTATTCCTTTTCTTTTTATTCATGATTATTCTGTTACTAATTTCCACTCGATAATTTTGAATATATCTGACAATATTAAGCTAGTAGAAGGCTTTTCCATTTACCTTGGAAACAGAACTTTGCTGTCAGACAAAATCTGTCTAGAAGTAGAAAAGGAAGGCATGGTCCGATGATGGTAGCTTGCTCCCGTACTGCAGATACAGTAAATTATGTGTGAAGGTTGTGGTTTTTTATAGGTTGAGATATAGATCTAATATTTTTTGTAGATTTGTCAGTTTCTGTAATGCAATCTGACATATTAGTGTAAATAAATAGTTTCTCTTCTGCATTTGATTTGCAGCGTAAGTCTGTATCAGGATATGATACTGGTTTTAGAGGGGAAGTTGTATTTAGTTTATGTGATATTTTTGCATGTGGCTGAACAAGTTGATATTTCAGCATTGCTAAATGTTGATATTTCAGCATTGCTAAATGTTGATTGCGTCCTAGATCTTATAAGTTATCTTTTGGCAAGATCTAGTAAGTTACCTTTTTCTTGATTGTGTTGCACATAGGATTTGACATAGGCTCTCAACTAAAGGAAAGAATCTTTAAGAATATTTGTTTTTATGGGTAATTACTTCTCAGGCTTGTGTTAAAACACTGTCTGAAAGAACCTTGTTCATGCATAATTTTCTGGTTAATCTAGTGTTTACCTTTTTCTTCCCTTGTATTCCATTAGAATACATTGTAATGTGTTCAATTGGATTTACCTATTGCAGGGCAATTTTTGTATATGTAATACCATTAATTAATCTGGTTTGAAACAACACTCCAAACTCAGAGGATATTTCTGTGATTGCAGACTGAGAAGTATCTCCACCAAGTTTTCTCCCTTCAGTGGTTCACAATAAAAGTAAATTAGCACAAGTGAAAATGGTCCAGGAAATAAGAAAACCAGCTGCTCCTCAGTGAATAACTTGGAGTTTTCCTAGAGCCTGTTAGCCTTGCTGCAAGCCAGAGAGTATCTCCTTTGTTGATGCTCAGTCTTACTCCTTTGTGCATTCCAGCTGGTGCCCTAATTCAGAGTTCCTTCAATCCCCATGGGTTTTTTAAGTCCTTTTGAAGTATGCCCAGCACTGAATGTACTTTGCTTCTGTAGCTGACCTTTCCTCTGGTACTTTCTTCACCCTCTCTCTCACAGTTGGTGCATCATGGAAACCTCCAGGAAGATCATCTGCATGGTCAAACTAAACCTGTATGGGTTAAAAGGGAAGAGAAGAGATGGCTCTTAAAAACAAACAATCAAATTGCTTACAAAAATTTTCAAGGATGTAATATTTGAAGTTGTAAATCATGAAAGCTTTTTCTTGGCAGATCTTCCCACCTTTCTTTGTAAAGATTTTTCAGAAGTGGACCTATTTCCCTTGCACAATGTACCTCCTTTGTCTGGCTCCAGCTCTCAGTGTCTTCTCCCAGGCTTCCTCAGAAACTTTAATGCATTCTTTCATTCCAGCAATGATGTATAGTGTTCTGGTGCTTGGTGCACCCTATGGCTAAAGAGAAAAATCACCTTCTCCCATGTCTGGATTAGTTATATTTAATTAAAAGTCATATTTCCTTATGGAAGCCCTCAGGCTTCAAATCCACAAAGAGCTATGTGAGAATGCCCCCTTCCATATTCTCTGTCAAGGAGGGCTTATATTATCTCCCCTTGCATTTTCATGGGGAAAGAGTGGTTAACATTATACTTTTTTTTTTTTAATTTTCACTATACCTTTAAAATTTTCAGGAATGACATGCCAAAAGCCTTTTGGGCTGTTAGGATGCATCACTATTATAAGGCTTCCTTTTACACAGTCATTTTATAATTATTACTTGATAGCCTGCTCCGTCTAAATCCTTGACCTGTGCCTGTCAACTGCTGGCTGATTGTAGTGAATAAATTTGTATAATCACTGCACGATGACTGCTTAATAACTGTACTCCAAATATGCAAATATCTATTCTGGCTTAATACAATTCATCTGCTTTGACCAGCCTGTGCACTTAGTATTTTCGAAACATTTATAAGCAATGGAGCACACTATTTCAGTCTCCTATCTTCTTGTGCTGAGCCTCTAAAATGCTGAAATGTACAGAGAAGAAAAAGATGTACAAAAAAATCCAAAAAAAAATAGACATCAGACAACAGAGAAGAAGCACTTGTCTGTATGTGTTGTAAATGAGGGGGGGAAAAACCCCTTAAACAAAAAACTTCCTAAAGGATTATAGAAGGTTTTTCTATTATCATTATTTTCTAGGTTAGCAATATGCCTTTTTTCAGAATAACCTGTGGTAATAATTTCCTTGTCTGCATTAGGAGAAGACTACATAAAATTGGAAGATACAAATTCAAAAGCCTATTTGAGTCTGAGACACTTAGAAAATACTCAAAAATAAATTGCAGCCCACAACCAAAAAAAACCCCCAAACCAAACCAAAAAATGCCAAAACCGCAAGATAAAAAGCAAAGCCATAGTCATACAGAAAAGACATCTTTCTCATCTTTGTGATTTTCCAATGCTGTGGACGTTCTGGTAATTTCTTTCTCTGATCTTGCCCTCTTCTCTTAAGCATTTTCTTTGGCCATCAAGTGACACAGGTTGCTGAGACAGATGGACAGCGAATCATACCAGTTTGTCCATTTCTGTGTTCCTTATTGCAGCATCAGAATATCAGCAAATAGCTTTTTAAAAATAAAATCTGATTTTCATTGACATACTTTTTATCTTCCTATCTTTATCTTTATACTATAAGACATACTTTTTATCTTCTTATCACATTCTTGTTCCTTTAGCCTTTCTCTGAGTTTAACTTAATGTGTCTGAACTGTGCAGGAGGAAAAAGAGAATCCATAGTTCAGTGCACCAGACAGAGCTTGATATGACGGTAGTAACTCGATCTGTTCAATAGCCATCATGGCAAAGAGGGTTTTAGAGACATTTTGAAGGCAATAATATGGATATTTACTAAAAAAAAGACAGTCCTGTGTAATAATAGCACAGTAACACGAGTAAAAATCCAGGACAAAGTAGGCGTCTTAGCAATGAAACGTAGATAAACATTTGTTGTCTTTCCAATCTGTGCAGTATCCAGCTGGAAACAAAGTACTGTGGCTGCTCAGGAGGCTGAGGAAAGGATTTCAGAGTGGCCAGACCCATTTCTCCAGGGTGATACCACCTAAAACAACTTGCACCTTCTTACTAGTTGTTTTGGGGAGCTGGGGGAGCGAGTTGAGAGGAGTGTGAACTGAGCTTGTTTTAATAGCCCAGAGTAGCCTGAATTTCTCCAGACTTATCACCTCCCTCCTCAGTAAACAACAACAAGCAGTTTTTGTGCTCACTGTGTGTAGGGCTTAGCTGTCTCCTTTCCATCTGGAAAAGAGTGTGGCATGTCAGGTGTCTCAACACTAACACAATTAAAAGGAAGTGAATGGCTCCTTCACACATGCCTTAATGTCAGCAGTTTGGACTGGGAAAAACTGGAAAAGCACTATTGGAGCCTTTCCTACTGTTTTTTCTTGCCAAAAGTGTGACATTCAGACAGGTTTATCAGCCCCGTGTTTCTCTGAGCCCTTATGCTGCTTGAGTGGGCTGACAAAAGTGTGAATCCTATTGACATTACAGCTCTCGTCTACAAAACTGGAGCAGAGCGCTCAAAGACCAAGGAAGATGATGTCATAAGTGTGAGATAAAACGAACACTTTCTTCATTGTTTAGTGGTTTGTGGAAGGAATTTGCCAATCATCATTACCAGCATGACAGGACAACTTTGACTTGGCTTTTTGTTTATTTTTAATATGAGCTTCTGGTATCCTGAGATATTTAACTAAAATAAAAAATCTGCCAAAATATGTGAGTTTCCTATTGGTTTCTGTTTTGTCAAAGTAGGAATAACTGGCTGCGTGCAATAAATGCAGGAGACTTAAATTTTCAGATTCGTGGGCAATTGAGATTTATTTTGAATTGGTGTTGATTTCTTTATCCATATGGGCTTTTTGCCAGTTTATGGCAAGGACATTGATTATGTTGGATGTTTCAGCTGCTTTTGTTAGGCTTGGCTGTGAACTGCATCCAGATAAGGTTAACCTTCTCTTAAAACAACCAGTAGGCTTTAAAATTTAATTCCCACTACTTTTCACCATGGCAGGCAATTACTGGTGGTTTGTAATGCTAAATTTATAGGATTTCACCTCGACAATACTCAAAAATACAAGTTTCCCATGTCTGACTTTCCAATAGGGTTTACACCTAGCATTGTTACGCATAGTTTTGTTCCTTGCAGTATATCCTGGAATAATGGTTTATTATGTTTTATTATTACTTTTCATTAAGCTTGCTCTGCAGTATGGTTGGCTGGAGCTGGGAGGATCCCCAGTTGTAATTCCACCTGCCAGAAGGCCCCTTGTGCAGCTTTAGAATGGTGATTCTTAAGAAAAGAAGGCACTGTTCAGAGAATGTGGATTGACACATTAGGTAATCAGTAATTTAAGCATCAAGACTTAAGGTGTCATTTTGGTCTTAAATAAGGTGTACACACTAAGGGTTTCTGAAAGTAGGAATATTTAAGGAATGTGAGTGTAGATTGTGATGAAATGTGAACCTAATTCAGGGAACTAGCCATCTCAAAATAAATGGTTCATCTGTGTTTTCTGTGTTTAAAATGGAGGATTTTAAGGATAAAGCTTAAGATCATGCTTTTGAATGCTGAGATTTTGGCCAGGAAATACTCTATAATTACTAAGTTTTTAAAATTGATTATGTTAGAGGCCTATAAACCAGTGCATTGATTAAAAATCTCCAGTTCATTAAACTTCCAAATGACAGAGGCCATCCCAGTAATAAAAACTGCTGTTCCTAGCAGTCATATGGCATCTGTGTTATAATCTTTTTAAGATCTCCACCTTTGTTCGTTAGACCATCACCTGTTGTCTCTTGAGGGCAGGATTTATTTCCTCTTGACACTGGTCTCAGAGGTACAGTTGCAACTTTGGCAGCAGTTGATTCCAATGAACTTTTCAGAGGTACTTTGCCAGTTTAGCAGAATGAAGCTGAATTTCTTTGTGAGTTGGTTCTTGGATTGTTATGTGGGGGTTTGGTGGTGTTTTTTTGGAGAGTGGTGTTTTTTGTTGTTTGGTGTTTTTTTTTTTTTTTTTTTTTTGGTTTTTTTTTTCCTCTTCTGGTTGCTACACACATCCTTGCAATGAGCATTTTTGGAAGGTCCACAAGAATGGAGGACGTGTGTAGCAGAGATTATACAGTGCACAAAGCAGTTTTCTCTTTTGTCCCCATCAGTGCATCTAATGCAATGACATTATCCTGCTTTTATGCACTTGTGTCATTTGCCATGTGGAAGACCAGTGCCACTTCAGAAATATATCAAGCACAGGTGACTTTCTTAAATAAGCAAGCCTCATGAATTTTCTAATGAAAATAAGAAATAAATATCTGGAAAAGCACCAGAGAACAGGAATTATTATGGAAAAAAGACTATATAGATTCTTGAAATGTAACACAATAAATCTGCATATGTTGTTTACATCATAGCTCACTTTATTCAGCCTTGCACACAAGGTCACAAAAGAAATTTGGGCCTTATTATTCCTGGAGGAGTTTGTATTTTTTGCTGTGGTGTTAGATTACCATACCCTTTTTATTACCATCTGCACTGCAAGGCTAGTTTTGCTGAGGTTATTTTTTTTAAGCAGCATCCCATGATACCCTTAATTCTGTGTTTCCTGTGCTTTTGCTTCATATGCAATTTTAAGACATTTTCCTAAGAAATAGATTTTTTCTATATTGTATAGCAGTAAATTAGCTAGTATTTGTAGTATATAACTTTAACCCTTTAATTTTGGAGGACAAATGCAATTGTTTTACAATAATTTAACTAAGAAAAGATTTCACCTTAGCATCCTTCAGTGTATAGGGAGAAAGATGGTGTCAAAGATTACATATTTTTGTTTAACATGATGTCATAAATATGCTGTCCTTTTGCACAGGATTTTTATTTTGATACCTGACTTTGCTTGTGTATTTTAGCCAAATATTTTCAGCTGACTTCTTTGTGCCACCAATGCCATTGACTGCGGTAGCTTTGAAAATAGTTTTTCTTCATTAATGGCTTCTGGTGAATTGTTGGGAGAACAAAGCACTGTCCCTAGTGGCTCCTGAAACTTATGGAAGCATGCAATGAAATAGCTATTATTTTTCATGAAAAAAAAAACCATTAGAGTAGTACTTTTAATAGCTTTACACAAGCATGAACAACTTGAACTATAGAGATGAAATTGAAGTTTCTTGGGTTGTTTTTCAGCCTCAAAATATTGTTCATGTTTGTCGATCTTCAAAACTGAGAAGCCCCTTCCATGTGCTTGTCCACCCAAGCATGGTGAAACAATAAATACAGAAACGCAGTTTTTCTGGGCTCTCCACACATGAAGGCACTGGGTAACAGGATCACTTTTCAAAAGACAAGTTGACCTGCATTAAGTCTTTGAAGTCATTCAAAAGCTGAAGTGTTTTGTGCTATTTCAGAATTTATGAAATTTATGAGAATTTATGGGGACCTCAGATTGTGGGGTACCAGTTTGTTGGGATGGGAGGCAGAAGAGGAGCAGGTGTTCTTCCACCATCCTGTGGGTGTTTGCTGCCTCACTGGTGGCCCTAGGCAGGACTCAGTGCTCTCAAAAATCCTTAGAAGTAGCTTGGTTTATAAGCCTGAAACTCATTTCAAGAAGCACAGTACCAAGAAGGATAGAAGCCCTCTCTTTAGTATCTTCAAGTGTTGTTGATTGATCAGCATGCAGATCAGAAATTGGATTTCTTTTAGTTATGACTGACAGTTTTGTCTGTGGGAATTTCCCCACATAGACCTTAAATGGCAGGTCACTTGTGTATGAAAATAACCCAAAGCATATCTATGTGATTTCCATAAGCCTGAACAAGAAGGCAGCCTGTAGAAGAAAAGGCACACTGTGAGGCAGAGTGAGGGCTTTGAAGTGAAATCACATTTTCTCTTGGTTGTAGAAAGCAGTGAGAAAGCACAATTCCTTATCGTTGTCATGTGATGCCAAATCAGATTTGACTGGGTTTTTCAGCCAGTTGTACAATGAACAGTGGGATATGGTCTAATGTTTTCCAGATCTTTTTGGAATAATGCAGATGTGCATCTATAGCAAAGTTAAAATTGAAAATACAGATGAAATATCTGAAACCAACCTATCAAGGATTTTGTACTTTCCTATTAATTTGGCAGCATGCCATTATTATAGTGTAAATTTCTTCCTCATTACTACAGAATAACAAAATGTCTTTGACCATAATTTTTTCCCTCCTGAGGTGGTTGTTATTATCTGTAATTTCCACTAAGTTTTCCTGTTAGTAGTGCTTGATTCTCTGTACATTGACATTACTAGTTGCTACACACCTCCAGAAAGAGAATATTTCATGTAAATATTTTATAATGCCTGTTCCATGTTTTTCTTTTTTCTTAATTAATATGGCAAAGACATGTTGTAGCTGAGGCTGAAGAATCATATTTACCTTTGCAATCATCTTACTTTGTGTTAGGCAGAGTGCTCATATTTGTCAATATATTTCAGTGTAGTTCTGAAGTGAATATATTATTTGAAACATAGAGTATTTCTGGCATGAGTTATTGAGTTATGAAATAAAAAATGCTACACAGACCAGAGGTCATCTCTATTAATGTATTTAATGAAGTATGATAGGAAAAAGAGGTTATTATTAAAGTTTTGGGTGGTTTGGTGTTTGGGTTTTGATTTTGTTAGTGCTGTTCTCCCCCTTCCCGCCTCCCCACTTTCATTCTTTTGTGTCATCAGTCACTGAAGTATATCAAATGCTAATTTTTACTTTTCCATCTAAGCCTGTCTGGAGTATTCAATCATTTTTTTCTTGTGCCACCTTTATAAGGGAAGTATGCATGTCTACTTGTTCCATTCTGGCAGATGTCTTCCATTTTCCTTGTCATATGTCAGGATTGGTTGTGATAGAATTGATTTTTCTCCATTAAGAATTCAATTTTTTTCAATTATTCTTTCATCCTTCTGGAGCTTCTTTGCTTATAAAGGTTGGACACAGATGTGTGGAATCAGGAAACTACTGATAGACCATCTTAATCATAGCTGTATTTGCATTAAGAGCACCCTTCCAACATGAGAGGGGTTATAGATGGGGAGCTGGGACCTGCTGTGTGATCACAGCTGCTCTGACACATGGAATGCTGATTTTTGGGTATTTTAGAAATGGCAAACCTGTGCTTCTACTTCCCTGGCAGAGGTGATGGTTTCCTTCTGCAGGTCCCATTGCTTGGCTGTGCTCTGAGCTGGACTTATGCTAAAGAAAATGAGTTTGAGGAAGAAGAGGTCAGATTGTGGAGTTGAGAGAGCAGTTGAACCTTGCACAGACACTATTCCAAGGAAAGTGCTGAACTGGTGGGGACAGCAAGGACCTCAGGGGTGGAAGTGATTCATCAGCCACCAAGTGAATGCTTGCATGGACTTGAGTCCTTGTCCACTATTCCTAAGGAGTTCTTCCTCTGTAAAGAATCATGGAGAAAGTGCTAGTCCTAAGCATCTGTGCTGTTTTTATGTTGCTGTCTCAGGAAGTGCTAAGGCTGGTAAAGATTGTGGTGATTCTGCTTATAAAAATACTCTTGAGGCATATATATGCATATATAATACTCTTCAATGCATACTTGTTTACTTATCCTGCTTGGTTTGGAAGAACATTTAGTAATTAGGTTAAAACAATTAAATTGGTTATTATGAACACAGGATAGATTTCAAACATTCTTTCTTCCCTTTAATGTTACAAAATATTATTCTTGCAGTAGCACCTTGGAGTCTGTTGAGCAGAGATTTTGGATAAGTTAAAAAACAAAAGTTCAGCTGAGGTAGAATAAGAAGCCTTGGTGTCTTGGGACAGAGAATGTGCAATGTGCTTACAGCTGGTGGCTTGGCATCCATGGTCTTTTCAAGAAACAATTTTAGAAAATTTCATTGAAAATGCAGTATCACATCATTCTGTAGTTATCTTTTGCTAATATAAAGTACTACAAAAAACCATTTTGAAAACCAGTGACAATGTGTCCAGGATGGGCATGGAATATTGCAAGGAACTGCTTATCCACTTGAACTGCTGTGCCACCTGAACGTGAACTCTGGTATAGAACTCAAAATGGACAATCAGGTTTTTAACACTTAGCAGAAGTCAGTTTTCATCCATTTGAAGATGTTATCTGCCTCCCCACTTGGGGATGCCTTACTTTAGGAAATACTCATAAACACCTCATAAAACCAGTTGTGGCCTTAAGGTAGAGAGGACTGCCATTGTTTCCATGGTGGCTCCCAAGAGCATCGTGGGGTGGGGAGTTTCCCCTTCTCTCCCTGTGTTGCAGCAGGCTCTGCGTGGTCCGTGGGAGCACTGAGTGCCATGGCTTGCTCACATGTGAGCCTGGAGGAAGCTACACAGCACCTGCTGTGACCAGGTGATGTGAATCTCTTAAAAACCCACCCTCCCATTGCCCTTTCAAACCTGCTCTCCTTTAACTGCTTCAAACGTGCTGCAGGGCACAGCTCTAAGTTTGAACTAGTTAAATCTGAATAAAATCTGAAATAAATCTTAAACAATGTTCATACAGATTCATCCTTTCTTAGCTATGTAAGTATTTTTTTAGCCTTTATACTTGAGCTTATTTTTTGAGTTGATGTTATGGTTTATGTGAAGATTATTTCTTCTAGTTGAACTCCATAGCTGCTGCCGAATGAGGGCTTTACTCTAGTGAATATGTTCATGCATACACTACTTCCTTTATTATTTTCTATTCTTTTTCTCAAACTTTTGCTATAATTACAGTAAATGATTTCTTGGATTGCATGTTGAGAGGGTAGAATTGCTGTGCCAGCAGCCTTGTTTTATTCTTTTGCTGGCTCCTGAAGGTAATAAGATCTATCTGCTCTATGAATTTTCTTGCATACTTAGCTGCAATTGCAACCTTTAGTAATTATTTTTTTAATTAGCTCCAAAATTTTGCATGAATAATGCAAAATTTAAAAAAAATGGAAAAATTTAAAAAGCTCAGAAGTAGTTATTTTTTATATTTCAAAACAGTAAGCATTATTTGTTGGAATTTTTATATAAGGCATTAGTAGCATGGTGACATTAAATGATCTGCACAGTTGTAGAAGTATCAGAGGTATGTTGTAAAAGAGGGTTTGGCATGTAGATGGGGATCAAATTATTTTCATAATTTGTCATGACAATTTCTTAGAGCCTTCAGTAAGATCCTTTTCTAATACTAAAACTTTTATTCTACTTTACATTTTCTGGATGTTTGCTTTTAAATTCACAGAAGTTGGTTAAAAAATACGCTTTTATGATACTCATTGACTAATTCTATCAAAAGAAAAACATGCGTATATTTAGATATCAACTTACAAGATCAGTTGGTCTGGGCTATGGATGTAAAAATGGGCAGTAAAAGTTTATTACTGTGAGTGAAGACAACATAAAAAGTGGTTTTTAATAAATTCCATGTTCTGGGCTTGTTTTGTAGTGGATGGCTGCATACACCGAGCTGCTGGGCCCTGCTTAGTTGCCGAGTGTCGCAACCTGAGTGGCTGTGAGACTGGACAGGCCAAAATTACCTGCGGATACGACCTACCTGCAAAATGTGAGTCAAGCCTTTCTCAGCATTCTTGTTTCCAGCATGTGCTGCTGGTGTGCATGGTTCATTTCCCTGCAGTCTAATTCAACAGGGTATTCATTTTACGGAATTAGCAGCGGGACTTAATTAAGCATGTTCTGTAATAATGTCTTCCCCTCAAAGCAATTCAGGCTTTTCTAAATGATTATTTCACCTATGTTCTGCGATGAAAACTTACATGTCTCTAAAATATAAAGCATCTTTCATGTTTATTTTTTGCAAGCTAAAACCTATCCTGTCATATGCATAATAAAGGATTGGAAATGCTTTATGAAATATGAACAAAATATACATTATCATATTTAAGTTCCGTGGAGACAGTTTTTTGAAATGTTGCATATTTGATATTTTTCATGCAGATTCTTTGATTGTGAATACTTTGAGGGCCCAGGAGATCAAAGTGATGTATTGTGTTTTCAGCTGCTGTGTAGTGTCTGATTGGCAATTACTGTGAAGGCATCTGTCACACTTTAGCTTTCGCCAGAGTGCAGCTGAGTGCTGGAATGTTTTTGCACTTTGAAGGTGGAATTGTCAAAAATTTTCCTCCTATTTCAAGTAGGAAGATGGTTATTTGACTGTGTTGTGTAGATGTTGAGCTTGTCTTACAGACCACTAACTGCACATTGGTCAGCCAGTCCATTATATGAAAATATAAAGTAGAAATATTTGCAAATTAGGATCTTATAGAATAGTATATTAAGACATGAAGATACAAATACTGAAAAGCATTGCAGACTTCATATAACTAGATTTCAACTAGCTTTTTTTTTTAAATTATTATTTTTTTAAAGTCAGATATGGGAAACTTGTATTTCTTTGAGATATGCAGGCTGCAGCAGGAACATGGCTCATAAAACAATATCTAGAACTCTCTTAACTCTCATGTAAAATCAAATGCTGGCTGCAGTAGCAGGTATTTCTCTAGGCTCCTGTAGTCCTTAATGTCTTAGATAGGTATGAAAATTGTTTTCCCAGTCATTTTTTTACTCTTTTTATGATGGTGGTCATGAGAACTTCCAGTTATTTCCTTGGCAGTGGTAATTTCTATTTGTGGGAAAACTTTTCTGTGTTTTATACGTTGTTTTGCCACATGATAATGGTCATTTATGAAAGGCTAATTTGACTAGAGGTCAGGGAAATTGTTGAGGAAGGTTCAGTGTGGTGGTTAGCTTGGGTTTGTACATGGCTCAAAGCATCACCGGATCCCCATAAAAGGGATTGTTGGATGACACATTGTAATTTACTCTTCTGGGGATGTTTGATGTTCTCCCTGTTTAACCAAAAAGTATCTCTGGAGGGACTGAAAAGCTGCTCATCAGTAGGTGAAAATTCCTCTCATGTATTTTAGTGACAGAAATTAAATCCAAAGTATCAAGGCAACTGATGTGTGTTGGAAAGAGGAAAGGTCATGCCTGAGGTGTGACCTCCCTTTAAATCTTGCAGCAGTTCAAGGGGCTGCTTAAGTTAGGTTTGAAAAATGAGATCCTATTTGAAGGCTATAGGAAAATCTTAGTTCTTTGTGTAAGCATAATAAACAAAACAATTAGGAAACTCATTATCACTTGAAGCTGGAAATAAAACCTGTAACCAGGCATAGGGAAAAACCAATATTCTTAATCAGTATTCTTAGAAGTTGAAACTGCATTAAAGCCACGTCTATTTGTATTTGATCATGCATCAACATGAGGAGGGGACAGGATACCTTTAACATCAACAGACACAGGGAGGGAAACATTCAATTTTCATGCAGAGGCTGAGAATTTTAAACTCTTGATTACTTAATTTTTTTTCCCTGAAAATATATTTGTGTTCTCACTAACAATTGTTTTTTTTTACTTTTGCCTTTATAAGCTTTAGTTTGTAGGCTCATTAAATTATTGTACCTTTTAAACCATTCACGTGAAAGTGATCCAACAGTCAAGACTGGTTTCATATTTTAGAGAGCTATAAAGCTACTGGATATCTTGTGTCACTCTCTGTCACTTTGTCTTAATAGTATGACAGTTTAACTGTGGGAACTATTTTGCATTTGACTTTCCTGAGGAAGCAGTGCTCTGAAAGGAGGTCCAGACTTTCCCATCCAGATCTGCTGTGAGGCAAGGTGGTGTGCCAGCAATTTGCTGAAGGTTATGGTTGACTGTTAACTTCCAACTTTCACAAGCAGTTTGCTTTTTATTGATCTGTTTGTGGGTAGGGAAACAATCACAATAATCAGTTAACAGTTTTTTGAGTAGTGAATTATTTATTCTGTTGTCTACTGTTGACTGTAGTTGGACAAACAATCATAGTAAATGTAAAATGCATTTCTTAGCATGATGAATTGTCGTGTTTGGGTGTTTGTTGTGTTTTTGTTATTTAACAGAATTCTAAAATGTTACAATTCTGTTTCCTACCCCTGGGGTTTTCCCATTTCAAGTTCTTGATCCTGAAAAGCTTTGCTTGGAAACAGTTTGCTGAATTCAGCAAAGCTGCTCTGGGACACAGCAGCCTGTGTGTGCTGTCTGATGCAGGACTTGGGCTTCAGCAAGAACTTCATATTAAAAAAGGTTTAGTATTCAAAAATCATGCAGCATATTGCTTTGTTTTATCAATGACTTGGAGGAAGCTGAGATTAAGTTTGGTACTGAAGGGAAGGTATGCTTTGTTAGGAAGGTAGTAGTTGGTAAATAAAAACCACTCTGGCCATCTCCTTTATGATCTATTGTATTTTTATTGAGTACTTTGCTATATTTACTTAGATAAAACAAAAACAGGTCTGACAAATAACTTCATAGTGGAAAAATTGAAAAATAATATCTGACTGAAAAGTGCAAAGATTTAGTATATAGGCTGGCTTTATGTGATTTGTTCTTGGTGTATCTGAGTCAGAAATCAGTTTGTGAAGAACACAAGTAACAGCAAATGTTCAGAGAGAGAATACATACAATTGTTCATAATTTTCTTCAGCGCTTTATTGTAATAATGTGAACAGACCAAGATTAATATGTCTGTGGCCTGGAGATGTTTCTTTATAAACTTTTCAAGACATACACTTTGTTATGCCAAAACATATTCTGTTTGAAAATAGAAAGGAAGTCAAACTGAGTTTTCTAATTACCAGTTAACGTAACATTCAGTACAGTTTTACAGAAATCAGTGTAATCACCATCTGCCTCCTGTGCTGCAAAAGCCTACACAAAGCCCCCCCAAATGCCAACCAAGTTATTTGCTGAATACATAATTTGGTTGATGTCATCTATTGTTGTTTTTCAGCAAACACCTATGTAGACACCCAAGTTTCCATAGTGCTCTGGAGGGCTGAAAAAGGCAGTGCCTTTTGCTCTGAGATAGTTTCCTTTAACGCTGTCCCAGACTGATCATCAGTTATTTAACTTCTGTACTTCATATTGTTGTTCCTTTTAAAGAACAGTTCATTCTAAATATTGTACAGCTGATCTTCAAACATTGAGCAGTACTCTGATACTGACATGCTTTAAATAACAGATGAACAGTATCTGTTTAAAGCTCTGCTAATGCTTGTTTTCTTTCTCATTTGATTAATAGTCTCAGTTGGCTCTACTGGCAGAAAATGGTCTGGATGTAAATTGTGTTTATGGCTGGAACGAGGGGTCCATAACAGCTTTGTGGATTGTTATCTACTTGCAGAGGTTCACTATAAAAAAAGACCCTGTCAGGACACATTAGAAAATAGAGTCCCATTCCTCCTGGTATTTAACAGGCCTAAAAACAATTGAAAACCAAAGATACACAGGCATGTGGTACCCTGACCTAGGCAGGAAAGGACTCCCAAACAAACTTTTTTCTATTACTATCAAATCTAGTAACAATTCCTTTCTTTTTTTGAAAAATGTCTGATAGTAAACCTCCTAAATCTAGGAAAATAAAATCTTACAGCCTCTAATATGGGATAGAACCAACCATCAGTAAATCTGAAAGGTGGACTTCTGGTGGAGACACCTTGCTAAGCAGTTTCTAATACAATGGTTTATGTTCATAATAAATCTATAATATTTAGAAAAATTATTTCTGTTTGCTTGACATTTTTAGTACTTTAAGCACAGTCTCTGAGTAAATAGCATATATAGCAAGTCTTCTGGTCTAAGATCAGCCTGGAGTAATAATGTGAATGTGCTCTCAGAGACAGTTCCTGCTGTGAAATAAGTAGTTAGGAGAAGTGCTAGTATTAAACGCAGTAGGAGGAATCATCTTTTAAATTTGTTTAATCAGATTAAAAAGTGGAGATTAAAAAGTAGAGATTAAAAAGTGTGCTTCTGTTATGTAGACATAATTTCCAGTCTTTAAAAGATGAATATTTGCAGAGTATTATTTTAAAGTAAGGCTGTAATGGTACTGATTTTTAGATCTCCTAATTTTCTCGGAGATCAGTCGCAGAGCTGTAATTAAAAGGTTGATTTATGCAGAAATGGAACTCCAAAACTGTACTGCACTACAAAACTGACCAGTTGGAAGCATGGGGCATAATGTTCAAGGATATTTTTCAGATTTCCAGTATTCCACAAAGAAATTTGTTTATATATTTTGATTACCTTGTTTATAAAACAATAGATTTTTGTTTCAAATTATTCTAAATTTCTGATATGTGAGGCTTGAAGAGTTGCTCTCTTCTGCATGATTCTGATGGTTGTTCAGTTTGCTACCTCCCTATTTATTCTGGTAAAAGGTAAGTCTGGGAATTGAAAAATATGTCTGGAAATTAGATAGGGAGGTGTAAATGTGAACAATATGTGGACAAGAGAGGATTGCTTAGAGAAGACTGACTTGATTTTTAGGTCAAGAATCTTGGCCTAACTCTCAGTTGGTCAAGATTCTTGATCTTCTCCCACAACTGATTCATAATGGACTGAATTTTGATGAAATTTCAGTTAAAAAGGTACAGCTTAAGGTGCCACAATCATTAATAGCATATAAAAGACATATATATATATATATATATTATATATGTGTATATATATACACATAATAGCATAAAAGTTATGATAGTTTTCCAGCAGGGATGTATTTTTACTCTTTATCTTACTTGAGTAGCCTCACATTATTTTTAGCCATGTGCCCAAACTGCATGACACCTCCTGAGAAGGCAATATATAGCTGGAAAAACACAGGGATTTCCTGAAGCAGCACCGAGCTGCAGCAGCTCTTTCCCATCCCTTCAAAACATTATCATTGCAGATACATTAAAAACCAATTTGAAAATTAAGCAAAGCAAGTTAATACTAATAAAAGGTCTGAGACCCCTTTTTCTTGAGAGATATTTTTCTTTTTCAGATTCCTTTGGGAAAGGTTTTCTTTATAGTTAACAAAACCACTTACCACATATTTATGTGTTTTTCTTCTGAGTGGTTTCTGGGTTACAAAAAGTTTTTTAATAAGATCATATTATGTATTTTAAGACCATTTTGAAAGTAAGTGAAATCATGCCTTTATTGTGTTTTAATTTGATCTAATTTGGCTCCAGTCATCTTAATGACCTGTTGTATTCACCATGAGCATACACATACATGTTTATACTGTGAATATGTTGGAAGGGAAGTATTAATGGTTACTTGTTTGGTCCTAAAAACTCCTTAGATTTTAAAGAGAGAGGGTTTATAGTAAGGCTGCATGGCTTGTCTCCTCCTTACATACCCCCTCACACACCTACGAAAAGGGAGAAGTTAGGACTCCTGGGGATGATGGGGAATGCATTTATTAACTTCAGCTAAACAAGTTCAAACATCTCTTTCTCTTCCAAGTCTGTACAGGGTCTGTCATCAGTTTGGGAAGAAAAGGGACAAGTGCTATAGCTACCAGAGGTTATGAATCAGCAAGAATCCCCCATCACAAGAGTATATGTTCTTTCTCCTTAGATTTGAGCCTAGCTCATAGACATTTTTTTTAATAGATAGATTCTTTAAAATTTAATTTGTGAATGGACCCAAGCGTGTGTTTGTCAGTGTTCTCTGCAGTGTCGTGCTGTGGTTGACTCATGGCCTGCTCTGCTGGAAGCTGTCGTTTCACATCTAATTGTTTGGTTACAAATGTACGTTCTGTGGCTAAAGGAAATGTTTTATCATCGGTCCTCACTGCCAAATCTCAATCCTCCTCTTCTGGGCATTGCTTGTTACAGTCTGGTCACTGAATACTGAACTCCAGGACAGAAGTGGGCACTGAGAAATTTTAGAGGAGCTCTGAGCCATTTGCTCAGTAATTGGGTCCACCATTGGCAAAAATACAACGTGTGTTAATATGTTGTAATAGCAGGCGGCAGAAACCTGATGGCATGAATTTCCCTCCCTGGCTTTACTTCTGCAATTCTGGGCAGCTGCATTTTCTGCAAAGGTCTGATTTTCAGTGTTACTGAAAGCAGTCACAGAACTGAGTTTGCAGGGTGGTGTGTTGGGGACAGCAGCCTGCACTCTTTATCACAGTTGCTTGGCATGAGCATCGAGCACTGTCTGGAAACCCCCTTGATGGAACAGAGAGAGTGAGTTACAAGGTGTGAACACTTTCCTAGTGCTTAATTTATGTGCAAAGTACTATTTAAAATGTCTCCTAATTAGGTGCAAAATAATTTGCTGGAATATGCCTCTCCACACTGGCTGTGTAGAGTCATTCCTCAGGTATGTTGGCACTGGAGAAGGGCGTTGTGCCCCTTAAGGCTAATATATTTTATTTCCTTCATACTTGGATATAGTTGGTCCTTTTTACTCAAATAATAATAAAAAGATGGAAAAGTCTAATGCATCAAAAATAAACAAAACCCCCATCACCACTGTTAGCTGACAAGGAGAAGGGTTAGAATGGAGATATTTATACTCCTTTAAGTGCAGTGGTTGCTGCTCCCACTCTAATATGTTCCCTCAGTAGCCAAAGCCAATGCTCAGTACTTGAAAATTAATCTTTGATGCATGAGATTTTGTCTGCCTGAATTTTGCTTGTCTCATTTTAAATGGTGATAGAAATTGCTTACTGTAGTAAAACACAACATTAACCTCATAGTGTGTTGGCACTTTGTGATTTATGCTGGTTTAGTTTCTGAAAAATATGCAGCCTGTCTCCCAAACCCAGATTTAGCTTATAAAGTGTGTTGGCACAGGCTTGGGGCTTGAATCAGAACAGTAACTGCTGTTCCTCTATTTCCCTGGAGTACCAAAAAGGTTTAGAATTGGAGCCCCTCAGAGGTCATTACCTTCATATCATTTCTTCAGATTAATAATGATTATATGATTGTAGCTGTAATGTTTTAAAAACAGTACAGCCTAATTTTCTTTCTTGAAAGTAAAAAATAGGATTCCTTTTTGTGCTGAAACTGCACATTATGCAGCCAAAAATAAGACGAATTATTTGCAAATGGAAGTAATCAGATCATAAGTAATAAATAAAGATCTTGTTTCTACTATTTTGAAATAAAGCAGAAAGAATAATATGAAGCTGAAAGGTGCTGTGATTCTTTTGGAGTTCTCCTTCAGTTAGAAACATTGCAGTTGAGGTTTTTAAAGTTGCTAATTTTGTGTTGGATTTTTTTCTGATTATGTTTTGAAGGAATAATACAGAACAGCAGAACTGTTTTGTGAGTTCTTTATCTGTAATGTAATTGCTTTAGACCAGGCATAAGTAGATAGGATGAGAAGGTTATGTAAAATGGTTTTTTAAAGATCTTCGTTTCACTCAGCAGAGGAATTTTGAGGCTGTTCCATGTAACAGTGTTTTGATATGTAGTTGGGATTTTTTTTTTTTGTGTGTAAACTTAGGCTAAGCATTTGAAACATTTCTCTTTAAGAAGAAAACAGCAAATGTGAGATATAGGGTATAAACAATGTTTTAATTGCTGTAGGAAGGAATCTAAATGCTGATTAATCAGATAGTAGTAAGATGTAAAAGTGGTATTATTTTATATATTGAAGATGCTGTTTCACTACTGGTGAAAAGAGATCATAATCGAGGATGTTTTGCTTTCAAGTATGGGGATCAAATTGACAGGGATTTTTGTTGTTGTTGCTGCTCAGCACTAGAAATGTGTTCCCCCTTTATTTTAGTTTCTGATAGCATCCCCCTTTTCTTAATACTGCCTTTACACAGATTTTTTTTCTTAAAGTTTTGTTTGATTTGTCATGCAAGTTGAAGACCATACACTAGGGATTTTTTAAAAAATTTCTTAAAATTCTCAGATTAATTTCTTACTTTTTTTGTATTTATGAGCTTTTGATGATGTTTATAGATTCTTGAGTTGCCACCAGTGATTTTTTTACCTTTTTCAAACATAAAAAAAAAGCCAAAGCAAGGGCTGGAAGGGACACATTTATTTTACTGTATATCTGTAGCTTTGTGCAAACTAGTTGGGATTACAGATTATTTACACCATTGTATGACTGCAAGTGTTGTACCATTTATTCTCCTCTGAGTAGATGGCAATATCTTAGATTATAAGCTGGTAAGAAAAAGTAGATTCTGGATGTGGTTCATTTTTGGCCATTTACAGACTACTTGGAGATGTTTTTAATGATTGCAGCACAGGGTTCTCAGCTTGCTGGACCTGAACTGAAGTTTCACTGCTGGGAATACAGGGGAGCTTTGGAATCCATCATCTGCAGGGCACAGCAGTCACTCTGATCTGGGATTTAGACTTTTCTGGATGTATTTAAATGTTAACAGAAAACCCAAACTGTGGCTTAAAAGACTCATCAGTACTCCAAGAGATTGATAATAGTTCTAGGACTAGGTTTAAGAGGAAACTGTATTCATGAAAGATCTAATACTCCCAACATAAAATTTTTATGCCTGTTTCTGCCCATGTGTTGGTTTGTTGGTGAGTATAATTTGTATAATATAATTTATACAGTAAGAAGCTAGAAGAAATTATTAATTAAACAACTGTCACCAACTTTGAATTACATCTTCTTACATACTCTTGCTTAGCTATTTGTCATTATATGCATCTCTCTTCTGGCTCCTCGGGAAACTGAGTTATACTGAATTTCCTTTAACACAGGGGTCTGAATTCTCATATTTCCTAGTGATATGTCAGAGAGATGGACAGAGAAATATCTGACAATCTTCATATTTCAACATGACAATGTGTTGGAACATTACTGCACTCTTTTTACAATAAAAATAGCTGGTAGCTTTCCAAGGCTCATAAATAAATAAACACATAAATACATAAATGTAAAATGCTTTGCATCACTAAAAATAACCCCTTTGATATCTGATTATAGCTATGTCTGTCTGAATCACTTTTTTTTTTTTTCCTGGTAACTTTCTCACTACACTTTCAGTATAATTTTATACAATGTTTTCATTAGAATTAAAACACGTGGGTTGGTTTCAAGAAACTAAGAATACAATAAGAATATTGTTTAAATATCTCCTAGTCTTCATGGACTGTAAACAGCAGGTCACCAAAACAAGACTATAAACTGTTTGAAGGACCCATGAACACAACAGTTTCTATTGAAGAATTTTTGTTTTAACAGTTGTGTTATTCAATTTTAATTCTCCAACAGAATTGAGAAGCTCCACATATGTTTAGATGTAACACAGAGAGGGAGAAAAACCCTTGAGACTCTGGGAGGTGTCATGGACACAAAATAATGTTATGTAATACATTATTAAAAGCCTGCAGTTTGTAAATGTAATGTAAAAATAGATTATCTGAAAGCCCACGGTTTTAAAAATCACAATTCACTCAAGTAAAAGACTGCATTTATGTCAGGTGTAATCCTGTCAGAGGTGTAATCTTGTTTAAAACAACTTTTTTTTTTTTTTTTCCCCACAAAATGAAGCAGAAATAGTCCCAGGGAAGACTTCATTTAAAATTAGTTTGTTGCAATACAGCCCTATTCATTAGAAGCTGAAAGTGAAGTTAATGCAAAATTAACTGGGAAGCCATGGATATTGTTGGATTTCTTTCACTTTAAAGAATTGAACAAAACAAATATGCAAAAAAAGTCACTGTAAATCACAATCTTACACTTGGCAAAGAAAGACAATTTCTGAGAGTGAGTTTTGCCTTTGAATGTTTGGTCCTAGTCAAAGGAAGGATATAAGGCTCCAGACCTGCCAGATCCCTGCTATGTGCTTGTTTTTTTGCAGGATATAAAACCTCCCCTCTTGGTGTGATTTATTGCTAAAGAATATTTATTACATGTCCTGCTTTAGGATACCACTATTTTAGCTTGGGAATAATTAGGTTAGAAGTAAAGAAAACTTGTATTATACAGGTTTCCCACCACAGGGAATTCAAAAGCATCAGAGAAGAGGCAGAAGGTCCCCAGTAGAGGTTCCTGAGTCTTTCAGATACATGGATGTCCTTTTGCACCTACACATCCATGAGTCCTCTTACTGTGTGGAACTTTAATTTTTCTGGTGGAATATCTGGGGTTCTCTCTACGTTCCTCAGATACTTTTTGTCTAGTTAATGTAATTTGCAATACTTCAAGTTCTGTAAAACCACAGTAAGATTTCCTTTCTTATTTTTTGTTACATCTCTTTGTTGTTGATTTGAGACAATGCTTTATTTAGCTTTCCTACCATCTGGTTGTGTCAAAAAGAGCAGTTAGTTCATGGGTCAGAGAATCCCTTGTGATCATAGACAGAGGGTGAGGCTAAAAATGAGAAAAGACTTCTTTTGTCTTTTTTTTTTTTTTTTTTTTCTTTTTAGTAGCAATATTTTAGAGGCCCAATCACCATGAATCAGAAATGAGTAAACACAAATGAGTAAATCCCCTGTAAGGCAGACACAGCATTTCTGAAAGGAAATCCTCTAAGGTGGAACAAACCTTCACCTTGTACACAAAAGAGCGGAGGGCTCCAGCCCTTTTCACATCTTGTGATGCTGCTTGGTGTGTTGTGTTTGGCTGTAGCATATGAAGAAACTGCAGCTTCAGAGCTTGTTCCAGGTTCCTCCCAAACAGCTCAGAGTCACCCTCATGCCAGCAGGGATGAAGAATTTAAGTGCTTGTTTAAAATTAAGCAATCCCCCTCCATGTATGTAAGCTACACTAGACAGACACATGGACTGGCATGACAGCCATGGGAAGGAGAAGGTTTTCCAAATCTGATTAAGCTGACTGTTTTTTAGTAAGAAAGAAACATTCAGTTTTTGGAATATTCTGTACTCTAAAGGTATTCTTTGAATTAATTCCAACTGTGGAAGGGACTTTTGTATTGAAGTGATACCTACTGAGGACAAACTGAGGGTATTAGAACAGATGAGTAATCCATTGAGCTGGCATAATTTGGTAAT
Organism: Lonchura striata; assembly: GCF_050655825.1. NCBI lineage: Eukaryota > Metazoa > Chordata > Aves > Passeriformes > Estrildidae > Lonchura > Lonchura striata. The sequence continues at coordinate 110,839,482 of NC_140705.1, forward strand.
AGTTTTCTGTCACTCCTATTTCGTGTTGGATTTGAATCAGAACTGCATAATCAATTTCTCTGTAACCCATTATCTAATCCACTTCTTTCTAAGAATCCTATTTTATTAAATGGTGATTGATATTAGATGCAGGTGTGGTAAGTCCCTGTCTTGTGTTTTTTCAGAAGTCTGAGATTTTGATGTACCCCTGCAGGGTGAATGAATGGTTTCCTAATCTGTGTAGTTTTTTAGGGAGTGAATTCAGTGTCTTCAAACCTGGGAGAGCTTTAGGCAGGGCTGGCTGCACTGAGCCCTGAAATAAATGCTTCTAAAGTAGTGCTTTTTAGCCTCGTGTTTGTTCCCCTCCCATATTTTCCTCACTTTTCCATATTATCTAAGCAGTCAAAAATATGTCCCAGCCTACGGTAGAGGAATTCAATGTTTTTCTTTAAAAGAGGGCTTTGTTTTTAGCTGTTACCTTCAGGCCCTCCTTAATACAAACCAGTGACAATACTCATTTGAATTATTATGTGTTTTATTGGAGGCATTGTAACGAGGATGTGCTGTTGATGTTTGGATAACAATGTATTTACCTGCCAGTGTTCTAAATCAGAAGAGCACCTCTGCTGGCTTACAGTATCTTCATGCTCAACATCAGGAGCTGTGATTTGGCTGCAACCCCAGCATTCAGTGTATGTTGCACCTTTAGCATCCAAACTGGTAAAATGGCAGGCATACAGTTAACAGTGTACATTTAACTACAGTTTCTTCTTTATGTGCTGCTCCTGCAAGTATATAATTCTTCTCCTACCTCAGCAGTTTTCTACTTGAAGCTTTTCTTCCTTTTCCCAGCATTTTCTTGTGCAGTCACTTCAAGTGGTGATTTCTCAGCATTAATTGTTATGTATTTTCATGGGTATTATATTCTTCATCCGTTACCTTGTTTTAATATATGCATTAAAAAGATAATGGACATTTCTTTTTTTCTGACATGAGGTGTGCTATGTGCCATACTGTCTTCCATACATTCAGGGAATCCCCCTTCACTTTTGCCAATCACAGCTCTTGAAACATGGCTTGTGTATCAATTATCAAACCATACCCATTTTAAAATTCATTTCTTCTTCTTCCTGCCTATCAGATATTGAGAAATGGTTGACTGTAATTTCTCAAAGTTGCAAGAACTAGTCTAAGCTTGCCTTCTGATCAAATAAAGTCTTAAGACATAATGCTTTATAACAGGCCAGACTATGATTAAACACTTGGAGTTTTAACTTGTGAATACTTGACCAAATAAATGCCATAATCAACTGGAATAGATGGCATGTGATGATTTGCTGAGTGTGAAAATTGTTTTTTATTACTTTCTTACCTTCTTTATTTCTTACTTTCATGACTTGAGTGTTCATTTGCAATCAGACATAATATCTTTAAAACTATCAGTTATTTGGGTTTTTTTAAAGAAATTGTGGCTTTCTAGAGGGTTGTGTTTTGGGTCTTCATGGAGAATTATGTTTCCACTGGTGGGCTGAGCAAATATTTTTGTATCTTGCCTACTGTAACATCACTCACAACTAGTTCCTATTATAAAAGTGTTTTGAAACTGTGGTAGAAATCATGCTTTTCTCCCTTTTTAAAGGATCACTGTTTTTGAAAGCTAGAGAAGCTTCTTTGTATCCTAGCTTTTAGTCTCAAACAGAATGCATTTCTTTAGCTTTAAAATGTGAAGTTTCTGTTGAACCATGGATTGTGAGATCCCTTGTTTTCTACATTCATGTTTGAAGGTATTAATTTGAGGGTAATTCCAAGTAAAAAGGAAGTCTATTGTAGCACACTGGATGTCTGCAGGTGTTCTAATTTCCTGCTGTATCACTGTCTGGGAGATTTCACCTTCATGTGTAGGGAGTTCATTCGGGCTAATCAGGATTGGCAACTCTGTGCAAATGAGACTGTAAATGAAGCTTGAAAGTGGAAATTATTTTAAAGAAAATGTTTGGATTAAAGAGGCTGTGATATATTTATCCTTCTAATTTCCTCTTCCAGCTGAACACCCTTAACATTTTCATATTTTCTTATATTAAAAGTTTTGAAAATAGAAGAAATTAAGGCAGATCATTAATATAAACTGTTTTTTTTTCCTGAGTATCAGTCATACTTAATTCATTCAGAATGTAATTGGAATGTATGAAGAAATCAGTCCTAACAAACAAGCTGAGAAAGAGACAAGTAAATTGGTTTTCTTCCTTCATTTTGAAATGTTTTCTTGAGGACAGTGCTCTGCAGGAAAGAAAGTTAAATTATGGCTCCCATTTAGGAAGCAGCTCTGTGTTTTAGGAGCAGTGAGAGATGTTATTAAATGCCATTTCTCCCTGAAGTCCTTCCTAAACTCCGTGGAGTTGGTTTGAAAACTGATAGCGCTTTGCCCTTCATGAGCAGCTAGCTTATCTTTATGTTCCTGGAGACTTGTGGAATTTATTAAATCCTTTAAGGAATAAAAATGGCATATACTTTATACGCACAGATTTTTATCTATTTCCTTTTACTTTATTGCTGTTCCATGCGCATGCAAGGTCAGTGGTGTCTCTGGTGCTGCCCGTGCTGGCAGAGCTGTGCTGTTCTCACGAGCACTCCCAGTTCTCTTCCTTCAAGTTCCTACTTGACTAACAAAACGGTTGCGTTGCTCTTTTGCCCAGTTCCTAACAATTCCCTGAGGAGCTGTTTTCACTTTCTGTAGAGCATTTACATTTTATCTTTGTACGAGGGGAGTTTTGGCATCAATTTTTATTTTTACTCTAATGGGATTGATTTTGGAGTTACCTACACAACCATTCCCACATTCCTGCTTAAGTATAAGCCTTCAGAATACATGGAACAATAACCATTACGTATCAGAAGATTAACTAGACTGGAGAACAATAAAACTTAGTGAAGCAGGAATCCTCAATTGATGTGGAATAATTTTTGAAGCTTACATCAGTTTTGTGAGAGCTTTAATTTTACATCCCTATACGTTTCGGATTACTTGACAATGGCAAGCTAATAGCAGGGTGTACTTTTTCTACTTAGAGAAAGGAATGGAACAATTAAAAAAAAATTAGTTTCTTGCTTGAGAGGCAGAATGGTACTTGTTGTTTGAGACTTTCTATAAGAGAAAGTTCAGTTTGCCCTCTGTTGAAGTTGTCATTTCAGCAACCTGAACAAAGTGGTGGTGAAGAATGTTTGCTTGTAAAGCCTTTTGGGGAGTTAATGTAGTTTGCAAATTTTCTTGTGACATTTAACATCAGTTGGTTAGGTTGTGGCTGTGTCACAATCCATATTTATGCATCAGAGATTGATTTTCTTACCTTGGCTTGTGCCCCTTCTGTTAAAATGGCTGCTGTAGAGTTAAATGTGCTGTCTGTGTAAATCTGTTTCCATATTGTGGATAGCACTGAATATGTATGTTCATATAGCATATGGTCACGCTCTTCAAACAACGGAAATCTAAAAACAAGGAATTTCTAAAATACATAAATGAGCATAGTTCTTTCTGGAGGACAGGAATTTCTTGACAGTCAAATAATTTTACTATTTTTTTCTTATTATTTTTTCTGGGCTTTCCCAGGCATGTTTAATGTGTGTGTGCAATTCCAAAACAATGGAAAGAATAACATTCTGGGATGTCCTTTTGAACAAAAGAAATGCAAACTGGAATGCTGAAATGAAGGCTGGAATAGCTGGGAAAAAAGACAGTTGGTTAAGAGACGTATAATTTTGAAGGTATTAATTCTTTGCAGCCTGAGCTGTCATGTTTCAAACTGCTTCCTGAAGGAGAATATCAGAAGCTACCAATTCAAATTGTCAACACAGAGTAAACAGTCAAAATAAATTAAAATTGCCCTCTGTGATTTGTTGTCCCGAGGAATTTGAAAGGAAGTGGTGTTATTGAGATATGTTATTTTCTCAGCAGGGAAAGCAAATGTGCCTTCCTAAGACTTATCTGTCACTTCCTAAATACCTTATTCAAAACCATGCATATATTTTCATTTGTTTGTGATAGGCATAGAAGTGGGAAGTCCCCATTCATCCCTACTGCTCTCAACATAGTATCTAGCAAGGTTGACAGGTCTTGTAATTTGTTTGCTGCTTCTATTCTTTCATTTCTTTTTCTTCAGTTCACAAAAGAGCTGTATTCCAATTCCTGTCACTTTTTGTGTGCTAAATTCACTTCAAGTGAACCTACATTTAAATCTCAAATCTTCTGCTCTGAATTAAAAGGTGACTGCACTTACATGAATAGATTTTGAGGATGAAAATAATAAGCTTCAGTAGCTTAAAATTTCATTACCTAAATCTGTTAATACATACTAATTCTAAGCACTCCAGTGCTGATTTAAGATCTTACTAGAAACCTTTGCAGAGAGATTGCAGAATGAGTGCATGGGTACTGGGCATGTGGGGAAGTCTGGACGTTAAATAATTCTTTAGATAAAAAAGCAAAAAGGTACTGGGGAGCCTGAAGACTCTTGCTTAAAGTGTGCCTGGGGTTGAAAATTCATTCTGACAGTCTATGATTGCTGCAAGCATCCAAATGCCTTAAGAAACAGCTGCAGCTACTTTATGGGGTGCATTGCTTGATGGAAGATGCTCCAAGTATGCATTTGCATTGCCTGGGAGTGTCACCCTGGCTGTACAAACTTGAATTAAGGGCTTAAAGAGTTATGTTATGGGAGACAGAGAGCAGAGGAGAAGAGGAATTTAGAACTTTGACCAAATACAGAATTTAGGCTAAAACATTGCCTCTTAGCTCCCTGCCATTTTCCTTGTTAAAATTCAGTGAGATGTAAAAGGAAGAGGAATAATTGGGTGATGAGTTGCTGCATGAAAATTTCAAGGAGGAGTTTCTGTTTTGTGGCTCTGTGTCAAGAGCTTTCTTACTACGTGACTGTTTCATAAAATGAGTGGATTAGTGGTTGAAAACGTGGGTATATTGAAGGTGACTACAGTAAACTGTCATTAAATGAGCAAGATTGTTTACCCTGTGTGACTGCTCTGCCTGTGCCCCAAAAGCACCAAATCCTGTCAGGCTCTGGGCACCTCTTGAGCTACCAGTGGAGTAGCAGAGCCACTGCTAAAAATCCCAACTTGCTTTACAGGTTTCCTGGCACCTTTCAGCAGTAGATGGAGGAAGAATGTACCAGACTTGTTGAAACAGAGTGATCTATGAGTGCATGGAAAAAATTCTTCCAGCCATACCACGACTGGAGATATAGGGTGTGTCCTGTGCAGTTTGGGATGGGAAAGATTGTTTCCTGGAGGCAATGATCATCCTCCAGCGGCTGCCTCTCCCCAGAGCGAGCTCAGAGGCATGTGTAGGAGGGAGACCCATTCATCATGGCCCAGATCTGCTGTCAGAGCCTGCTCCTGTGTGTGGCTGTAGGGATCTGCCTTGGAGTTGTGCTCCTTTATTCCATTCACACTCTGCCCACAGAATGCAGCTTGGCATCATGGTGCCCTACTTGGTTTTGCAAGCAGAGGAGCAAGGCAGTTTTCCATCTTCCTGTGCCTCATTTCTGTGGCAATAATGAATACATTCAGCATTTTAAAGTTTGTAAAGAATTTAGACCTAGCTGAACATTCATTTTGTATTTACTTATTTGTGATTCCTCCAAGGCACAAGTCTATAAAAATACATTGGGAGGTACAAATTTCCCTATCTGGTCACTAGTAATGAAATATCAAACAACCTTTTAATTGTTAGTAGACCAGACTTCCAGACATTTGTCCTAAGGTTTGGTTCCATGTTTAATAGATGTTGGGGGCGAAAAAAATGCTGTCTCACGAATCTGTACAGGGCCAGGAGTAGGACTCTGTGATCCTTCTGAGTGCTTTCTTCCAATTCAACATATCTGCCATTCTGTGATCATTTATTCAGTATCTGAGGAAAGTTAATCCAGATTTGAGGTGTCTGTTCCAGTGTGCTTCACCTCTGAGCTGCATGATTTACTTCTAACCAAGGGCTTTGTGCAGCATGGAGGATCATGGTATTGGAGATAATGAGGTAGACTACATTATAGCATTTCCCTCCCTTTTCCTTTTATGCTTTCACAAAGTAGAAGAATGTTTTCCCTTGTGTTTCTTGAAGGAATCAGTGAGTAACTTTAGGAAAATAAAATTATTTTCTTGGAAGACATGGGGCTTAAACTTAATACTGAAGCAGCAGGTGAAAAATCATAGTGAAGCTGGTTTTAATGTGGGAAGTGGAGAATGTGTAATTGAAACAGTATGCTGATGAAAAGGCATTATGTGAAACTGTCAGAAGTCATTATAATACACTAATTAACATGCTTTGCACCTTAGCTTATGCGGTTGTGTGCTAATATTTCTTCCTCTTTTGCCTATTATATTCCTTAACCTTTTTTGCAAGTATTTGGAGGCAGGCAGTGGTGTTTTCCGTACTTTGCTCTTTTAAATGCTTTGTTAGAAAAACCTGTCACCTGTATAATATGGATTTTCCTCTCGATACCAATTTAATGTGTGTGCTTGGGCTTTTGTTTTCCTAATACTTAAAACAGATTATAGCATAGATTGTATTTCATCCTAAGCAGATAATGTCAAATTGTAAAGGGGAAACTTTATTCTGTGCATGTGACTGATACTTTCCTTTGCTTGGGGCTTTTCTCCCGTACGTTGTGAGCTTTTTCTGGAGAAAACCTTCTGAACATAACAAATTGAAACAGCCCAATAGATCTTCATACCTCACAGGACTTCTGGAAATGCTTCAGTGTGAAATCACTGCTTAAAATGCCATCATAGCATTTATGAACTACCTGAGGAAATAACAGCTTAGGCAATAGGAAGGGCAGGAATCGGTTCCATGAATGAATTTCATCCAGTGCACTAAATTTAGATAATAATGTTTCAGACTGATTACCATGATCTTTGCATACTTACGAATTTTGCTGCTGCTGCTCTTCTATTCTCCCTAGCACATCTACATAAGGTGAAGTTCAATGCCTGCTATGGATTTTCTAGGCTTCAAAATACAAAAGGCAGGGCATAAGCTGATGCCCAGCCTTTCCCAACATGCTCACACTTTGCGAGGTTCATTTGATGAGCCCTCCATCCCCAGATGTACCAGCTGATTCCAAGCACTGTCAGGACTTCCTGCTGCTCAGATATGTTTATCCATCTGCATAAACCTTACCTCAGTGAATATTTTCAGAATGGAGGAATCCAAAATTAAAGACAAAATGGTGAAATGTGTTGAAGTAAATCTGGGATGAGAACAAGCGCAGTGAAATCAGACTCCTGTTTCTCTCCCTGGTGATGGATTTGAGATGGGAGCAGTTCTTTCAGTCCTGAAGTATTTAGAATAATTTTTCTTTTTTCCAAGGCCAAACACGGAAAACTTTAGTATAGCAGTGAGAAAAGCTCTCAACAAAAAATTCTGTTTATGGAAACCGTTGTGCAATCCATGACTGTCAGGGCTTTTCTTGCTCTGGCGTGCATGCCCACATACACAACCCTGCTGAAAAATACCATTTACAGTTAATGCCTTAGGCACATCTCCAGTGTAGTGAACATGTATAATTTCTAACATAATATTATGTGGTAACTGTTGGCAAACTGTTCACACCATGATGGAAGTCAGCTTAGATTAATTACTTCTTGATGTTAGGAAATGGCAGCTCTGAGAGGTACAAGCTGTCCCTTGTGCTTCAGAGGCAAGTTACTGTCACGTCTGGGCTAGTTCCTCCTGCAAGTCACTGCCTTGGATGATCTGGGAACACATGAGCCTGTCAGAGGATGCTGCTGGGGCAGGGTGTGGATACGAGGCAGGGAACAAGGTCTGGGCAGTGAAGGGGTAGCCTGGGGGAAGGGGGTCACTTCCACTTAGGGGTACTGCTGGAAGGGTGGTTTTTCCTGGGGCTGTGATTGCTATGATCTGTTCCTGAACTTTGACACTGATTATGAAATTGTGTTTCCTCCTCTTTACGCTCTTTGCGTAATCCTATGAGAAATCGCTAGATATGCATCAGTCCTGGTGCTGCTTCAGGACTTCATGATTTCCCAGGATCCTGGGAATAAGGTGGAACCTTCTGGCTGGGGTCCTTTCTTCACCGAGTTTAGCAACGTATGCTTTATGTAGGTGAAATTTTGCAAAAGCACAAAGGGGCACGTTTTGGTTGTTGGTGAACAGCCATGCTTTGGCTGTTTGTGAAACCCAGGGCTTTTGCTCCATGCAGAAATACATAAGTAACACTTTCGGAAAAACCTTTTGGTTTGCTCCCTAAGGTTGTGTCTTCATAATAGCTCTTCCCTAGATTTGTTCTCAGTTTACAGATCTACTTGAGTGGTAAGGGAAATGCAAAAAAATTTAGATCCTCATCCTCTCTTTTAATTCGACCAGAATGATTTCTATAGTGAGACAATCCTGCAGTTTTAATTTGGAAGGTCTCTGGGGCCTTGAATAACAAATATAATCTGAATTATACCTGTAAATTATAACCAGTGTTGGAATCATATTTACCTTTTAAATCAAATCTATTTGATTTGCTCAAGTTTATTTTTAATACTAGATTGCTTTCTGTGTCTACCATTTTAGATCGATTGGTTTGCTTTTCTGCTGTCAAAGCTTGCCACTCTGTTGTTATTATTGGCAGTTCTGGAACACTTTAAATGTCCACTCAGTAAATTGAGCATTAATAGACAGTTATTTTCTACAGTAGCTAATACAGTGTGTCATCTCAGGTATCTTCTACTATAAGTTCTATTTGAGTAATAGGAAAATAATGGGATTTATCTGATTAATTTTCCTTTGTTAGTAAATGTACTGTACCTACAAAATTTAGGATATGTTCAAGTAAGGAACCAATAAAAAAGGACATTAATATTGAATCTCTGACATGAAACTTGTAGGTATGTAACATGCTGCCTGCTGTAATAAGCTGACTTTTCAAATGTTCTGTAAATACAACAGTTGTTTCTTCTTCCTGGCCAGACTGTGTTCTCCACTTGTAAAAAATTATTTACTCCTTCCTTTTTTTTTATTTGATGGAAAAGAAACTACTTAACACTAACACTAGAAGATTTGCACTTATGTGACAAGTGGGGAATGGCTTTAAACTGATAGAGGACAGGATTAGCTTGGATATTAGAAAGAAATTCTTCTTTTTGAGGGTGACTGAACAGCTTGCCCAGAGAGGTTGTGGATGCCCCGTCCCTGAAAGAGTTCAAGGCCAGGTTGGATGGAGCTCTGGGCAACCTGGCGTAGTGAAGGGTGTCCCTGTCCATGACAGAGGGATGGAATTGGATGATTTGCAAGGTTCCTTCTGCCTAAACCATTCTGTGATTCTGCAAAATGTATCAGGCAGCCAGTGAGAGTTTTCTAAATCTCACTCTGTTACTTTCACTAGCAGTGTCAGATATTTGTAGTAAAAGCAATTATGTTTGTGGGGTGGGGGTGATGGGGACAGACAGGATGGAAAGCAGTTATACAATGCCATTTCTCACAAATGGTAGGTGTCAAACAAAATGTAAAATCTAAAGGTGCCATGTAAGCTTGGTTCTCAGAACCTTTGTTTGAAGACATGAGTTTTACTGACAGCTTATGACAGAAAGCTTACATTTTCCAGGGTGGGCTGAAATGCATGGCAGTCAATCTCAGCCATTCACATCTCTGGTTTTCACATTTTGATGCAGCTAGAATGAAATGAAAAAAGTACTAAAGAGGCACAAATGAAGTAATTGGAACCTAATCATGCTTAATTATTAGGCATGTGTTTAATTTTAGGCATATAAATACGCCTGCTGAAAGGAAAAGGACATATTCTTTTCATTGCCTAATAAGACTTTTGTCATATGTATGCTCTTGAAGTACTTGGATGTTTCTGATATTTTAACATGAGGATCCTTACAGTCATCCAGTTACACAGGCTTTTTGTTAAATAGGCTTTACCTCTTTATTGGAGTTAGTTAAACGAGCTTTAACTTGTTCCCTAAGAATAAATAACCTGACAATAGGATTATCAAGATGGATAATGTAGCCATGTTTCATTGCTTTAGTTAGGGTTTATGCCAGCCACTGGTTTTGCCCTTTTTTTTACATTCGTCATTTCATACTTTTTTTTTCCCCCATTGCAAAAGGGAGCACATTTCTCACTATTTGCATTAATTTTTGATGCCATTGCTAAATTTAGCAGGTGGGGCAACTTCTCATTGGTGTCTGTTAATGATTGTATGTAGCATGATTAATTTCTCATGTAGAGAGCACTTGTTGATATACTTTTATATATTATCCACATTGGGTGCTCAGTTTTGTCCAAGGACAGTCTTTTTTGTGGCATTAGAAATCTGACTCAAATAGAAATGTTTTTGTTCCTGTGGCATACATCAGCACAGGTGGAACTTTTACATGAATGCATCTTCCTTCTTAGAATGTCTGCACCAGAGTTGGTTACACAATTAGTTTAATAAAAATATGTATCTTCATACCATCATAGGAAAAACTACTTAAACACTAAAGAATTTTATTTTTCACTGTAAAGGCTAAGAGTTTTAAACATTTTTTAATGTGTCTGACACTAAAGGCATGGTATTTTGCAGGGATTCTTTCTGTTTCTATCATATATCATTAAAGAAGTGTGTTGCATATGAGCATAGCCTTAGATCTGCTTTTTACTTCCAAAGATATATAGCATAAGTTTTCACTTCTGAAAGTTCATCTGTGCTGACATTCTCATTTTTAACTCATTACGAACCTATAATGCAGAGAGGCTTAGGTATGCTTTATGGTCCTGAATTTATTTATCTCTTGGGTAACTGTAGAGCCTTGAAAGCTCCAGAGAGCTGAGTTTCAAAGAATATGGCAAGCCAAAAGGTTGACTAAAATCATGTGTCCCTGCACCTAACCCCATCACCCCAGTCATTTTCAATTGTTCATTGGCATATGCTTTTCAGTCTTGTTCAATAACAGGTTTGCAGACCTTTGACATCTCTATTTAAAAATGAACTGACAGCTTTCCAGCAACAGCTGGCAAAAGGCATTTCTAACTGTTCATTATGAAGTGGATTAAAAAAAAAAAAAAAGCACGTAGTTTCCTATTTCCTACTTTGTCTCCAAGTTCAAAATGATTTTTACTAAATTTTTTGTTTCTGCTTGACATAGTTTTAGCTTATATGTGATATGCGCTTTTTACTTTACTGAACACTGCCTTATTTGGGAAGTGTGAAACCAACAGTCTTGGCATGGTGTGTCAGCATTGTGAGCAAATTTTATAATTGGTTGAATTGCTTTTAAAATGTTACCTACAATAATTTCCTCAGATGTTGCATCTCAAATTTTTCTATATAGTTCAAAGAGACCACACAGCTGATTGCAATTTGAATTCTTTTTGCAATTTAAACATTGCAAATTGAAATCTAACTTGGGGCATCCTATTGAAATGCAGTAGCAACTATTGGTAATATTTCTCTCTAAATTGCTTTATAAATAGGTCAATTTCCCATTCATATTCCTGGTTAATCTAAGCAGCCAGGTATAGAGGGAAAGTCAGAGCTTTTCTGGAGTCTGCTGGCAAAAGTTGTAACAAGGAAATAGTTTCTTAACATAAAAGCCTGTCCACATGGTTACACATTCCTAAATGCAAATTTGAAAGCTAATTTCCATTTCAGTATTCAGATATTTCCTTATACTGATGGCTGGAATTTTCTTAATAATATGAAGTACATGACTTTGTGTTTATGAAAAATCTGAAGCCTTAAATTTTCAGTGATGGTAGTAATTGTCATCCAAGCAAAATAATTCATCTCCCTGCTCTGATCTTCAACCACTACTATCATGCTATTGAAAGCTCCCCAAATCTGTCAATTTGCTTTCAGACTTTGATCCCTGACTCTTCTCTTGAGTTCCCTCAGGGCAACATTCCACTTCCCTGACCATCTTGTATGTAAATTGTTTTCAAATGAGTGAATTAATCAACATTGCAAAACCTTAATTGAAAATACAACTGATGATGCATGTCAGTTCATTCAAGTTAGAAATATATTTTAATTTTCATGTTCCCCAGAGCAATTAGCATTTCTCACTTTAACTTTTCAACCCTTTAAAATTACATAGGGATTTTAACCTGAAAAATGCTGAAATTACTATTGTCAAATGCCAACTTTTAATTTCCCTTCTGTTAAATGCCATGAAAACATTCTAAGAAATTTTCATCAAAATTTTTTTGAAGACAGATAAGGAAGAAGCTTCTACCAGGAGATAAACAATGGTAGTAGCTGTGCAAAGGGAGATAGCATGGTGGCTATCACAGGCAAACATTTGAGGTCAACTATTTAACATTTTTTTTCCTCTACAGTTATACCTCGAGTTTGTTGCTAATACAGTTGTTACTGTTGGCCTCAAGTAATGCCCTCCCCACCTTTTTCAGGTTCTTAAATGAATAAAGTGGTTCATGTGATTCAAACAGCTGTACTAGGAAGAAGGTGGAGGGTTTTTTTAAACTATTCTTATTTTTAAATTGAAGAGCTTATTAAAAAAAGAAGCACTTCAGCAAGTTAAATTACTTAATGCTGCACATCCTTGGAACCCTAATCACTTCCAGATGGAGCAATTTATACTTCTAAGAGAGTGCTAATTTTTAAAGTGAATCGGAGGTTTGGGTATCTGCATCTAAGAGCACCCTTGTACATTGCAGAGCCAAAGCCCTTAAAAAATTAAGCAATCTAGTTTTGAAAATAAGTACTTTATTTTTAAACTTTATTTAAGTAGTTCCTATTAAAACCAGATTTTATTTCCTGCTGCTGTTCATATGGTACCCGTATGCATTCTTTTGAAACTGCAGTAAACAGAGGCAGGAGAGTAGGAAATGTAATTTGGTGAAATACCTGTGGAAAGACAATCTCTGTGTAGGTAAAAGTGAGATAACTTTTTATGTGCCATTCAAAGTGATTCATAATAAATTCTGTCCTTGCTAAAAATCTTCTGTTTCTCCTCACACATGTTTTAAAATCCCATTTTCACGTTATCTTTTGTGTTTATTTTATTTCAATAACGAATCCATTTATTTTTGTTATGTGGTCTTGATGAAATGAGCACGCCACTCACTGTTGCAGTGTTCAGACATTCTCTCTATAAAATCAATGCAAAATCACAGGTCATGACTCACTTCTTGGCCTCTTGGGGCATTTTCTTACAACAGTGACAATTTCTTAGCGATCTAAACATGATGTAGCTGAATCTTTTCCCCAGCAGTGTTACACAGGCTCGTATTCCCTGGAAAAAGGGTTGAGTGTAGCAATGTCTGTTGCTCAGAGCCATAAATATCCTTAAAGAGTCTCTGTCTCTGCATTTGAAAAGAAAACCTAGCAAATATCAACAAAGTACAACTTCTATAGATAATTCTATTTTAAATTGTAGCTATTTATAATTGGTAATGTATTTTTTTCAGTCAGTGTGATTTCAAAAGATGGATTCATGGTTAGCCCCACTGCTCATTTCTGTTTCATTGCTTAGCAGACAAAATAAAAGAATAATACAACTTATTTAATACTTTTAAGTCTTGAAAATGCTAAATCATGTGTTCATTTTGCTGTTTATGTAAAAATTTTAATATGGAGTTCTGTATAATTTGCTTTTTCTTTTAGAGTCAGTGGAGGATATGCTGGGAAACATGATAAATCAGGGAAAATCATAAACATAATTTTTCTCTTTATGCTCAGAAGAAAAAGGGGAAGCAGCAAGGGAATTGTACTGGGATAAACTGGGCTGAAAGGACCAAGTGAGTCATGCCACACTCATTGACATGTTTATACCAAGGTAACACCAAGAACATGTCATCATTTTTTACTTTGTGACTTTTTCTGTTTGTGTGGTGATTTCTTGGACAGCCAAAGGCATGTTCCAAATCACACCCCATTGTCCCTAAAAATTATACAAAGGGCCACCACTTGAACCTGCCCAGGACATCCCATCAGCTCAGTGTTGGGGTAACTCTGTCATTGCTTCTAATAGCCAAGCAAAAAGCTACAGCATAGAGCAGGTGGCTCTCAGCCCACATGTGGTGCTTTCCAGTCCTTCTTTAACATTAACATCCACTACTGTCACTTTCCCTGGGAGACAGAAGGTTTTATTTAACAATGAGTTCTGTTTGAAAAAAGAAAAAAAAAAAAAAAAAGGTTAATTTTATCATGTTTTGTGCTTGTCAGAGGTGGTTTTTTTCACTTTTAAGTCAGCTGAATCCTGAAACAAGCCTGGATTCTCTTTGTGTTTTCTCCCTAACTGCAGCCTCAGTAATTTATGTAGACATTTTATTCTTAAATATCCAGATATTTTAATTTTCTGTACATTTACACTCCACATTTTCCCATCATAGGTTGTCACAGAAAAACTAATTCTCAAAATACATTGTATAAATTTTAGGAAGTTCATGTGTTCTATGATTGTAGGCTAAGAATGTCTACCATGACAATGAGTTTTTAAGTTGTAAATGCAACCTATTTACAACTTAAAATAATTAATGATAATGTATTAGCAATTAATTTATGAAAGCTACAGTTTCTGCCATTACTGTGTGTCTATGACTAACTCCATGTACAGTTACTGGAACATACGCATGTAACATTTTTTATCATTTTGGATTTGTTAACAATTACTTGAGCAAAGCAGGAAAGATTTTTGACTATTTTCATGCTACAATAATTGGGTGATAATAACTTTAGTACTGGGAAGAGTAAAGGAATAGAGAAATGGTATGAAATACCACCATTACAGAAATTGCCAGCTCATGAAAACATGTAAATCCATGATGTTAACATTTGACACTCTTGGTTATTGGAAATATCTCTCATTTTTGGATTGTTGTTGGAAGTTTTCCTCTATCAAAGGTTTATATCAAAACCAGAAGTGTGTGCCTTGATTTATATTTACTAAATATGTTTATAAAAGCTGACACTGTAAAATGATCTAAAATCTTATTTTCCTGGAGCAGGTCATACTCTCAGGACATGATATTTTATAGTGGTGTGGGTTGGTCCAGCACAGAATTTACAGACTTGAAAATTTGCTACTGCTCATTTTATGAAAACTAGATTACAAATGAAAGACTATGTATTCATGTGATATGTGAAGCCTAGGCATGCCTTGCCAGCTGGTCAGCTGCCAGTATAATTTATGCTGTAGGTATTTTCATGTAGAATATGGATAACATACTGCAATTTCTGTGTTTAATTTATTAAAGTACAGTGAAAAGCAATATATAGTCAGCATTTGTGTCCTTTAACTGCACACTAGGCATATGCTTTTGTTCTAAATGTAATCAAAATTATGGTATCTCAGATACCACTTAGTGAAATCCATTGGCAAAGGCTACAGTTTTTATTGTGATGACTATATTTTTGCATGTCTTTAAATTAAATGGCTTTGCTGTTACTGCTGATTTTGGAGGCGATGTTCTTTTCCTTGCAGCATGGTTGTGGAACAGGGAATATAGTAAGGTTGTTGGTACTCCCACTTTTCAGTTCCATACTGATAACAGGGAAATAAATAAAAATCATTACTCTGATGCTCTTCCACACATTTATAACATCCTGCTCCACGGGTGGCCATGGATAAGCTCTTAAGTAGTCCCATGGCTCAGTTTAAAATGCCTTCATCTATATTGGCAACAGTTTTCTAGTGCTGAGAGGAACATCCCACAGGCACAGACTCTCTTGGAAGATCATTACAGCACAGAATATGTGGCTTGGTATAGTTTAAAAAAATTCACATGCAAATCTTCCATTTGGACTCAGTATAGTATAGTGAGTATAAAACTATTGCATGATGCCTTCTTCCTTCCTAAAGTAGCTTAAAAGTTAATGCAAAGTTATCTTTTAAGATTCAACTGCCAATTTAAAGCAATAGCAACATAATCAGTCATTACAGCATACTGTATTTTAATGAACTGAAGAGCTAAATCTTCTTTTTCATCTTTGACCACATCTCCACATATTTTATTCCTATCTGAGTTGTCAGACAGTCAAATGGTCTTCAAAAATTGGGCATGGGGGACCAGGATGTCTTTATTTTAGCTGGTCCATAAGGCAATTTAGGGAAATATTTATATTTATTGTTAACTATTATTGTCTGATCCTTGCTGCATAAAGAAGGTCATGTGCCACTTTTTAAATTCCTATAAAATTTGCTTCATATTCCATCAAAGAGAGTATAAGCTCTGTCCAAACAAAATGGTTTATCTTGTGATCTTGACACATAATAAAAGAACCCAACTATCCTTTGTAATCAGGGCAAACTCTGGGTTCTGAGCCCAAGTCTGTGGGCTTCTCTAGCCTCTGTATAGTGAATTAGAACCCCAAATGTTCTTATAGCTATAACCTTGAGCAGTTGTTTTGAGATAGATACCAATAAATATAATGGGTCCATGGGGAAGAGACAGAGCATTTTCAGATTTATGAAGGGGAAAAAAAATCAATAGTCTCCCTGAGGCTGTATAAGTCATGAGTAGTACCAGTAGTTTTATGCAAAGTTGACAATATCATGAAATATAAACCCTAGGTTTGGAATTTTACCAGGAATTAAAGGGGCATTAAAAAGAAAAGTAAATGTTTTGGCATGTGGATTAAGAAGGTGGTTTGTATTTCTTATCATTTTGCACGGCAAATTCCTTTCAACTGAGCAATAAAAGACAGTACAGAAAAGATTTAAGAAGGGGTTGGTTCTCAGTCCACATGTCTCATCTGAATTATGTCTTTCACCACCCCCTATTAAATGTGTCTGTCTCTGAGGAGTGCTCATTCTGTAAATGGTGGGTTGCTGGCACTGCTCTTAGCTAGCTGGATGTCATGGAATTAGGAATAGATGCTGGTTTTGAAATGGTTGTATGTGCTAGTCACTTAACACATAGCAATAGCAATTAAATTGCAAATAGTCACATTTACCTACACAACAGTTTTGAGAAGTCATCTGGTTGCTCCCTAGTCTCCCTGATTGCCCTTCTCTGCACATGCTGGTTTGGTTTTCAGGTTGTTGATGAGTTTTGTCTCAAAACAAAGGGAAAAAAAAAAAGAAAATGCCCTCAACTTCAGGGATATTTATCTATATATAAAAACATCAACTGTTACATGAGTAACGCAAATTGCATTGTGGCATGAACTGATGTGTGCACATTGGAAATTGTACTTCTGTCTTTGAAAGATTGCTTCCAAAAGAGTGACCAGTATTTATGAGTGAAACAAAGAAAAAATAATTCTGTACTGGAAACATTGTGTTTCAGTGCTATTCTTTTAAGTACAAGTCCAATTTGCAAGCCATCTTGTTCTGTTATTACCCCATCAGAATTTTTTAAACTATCATTTTTCATTTTCCTGTATACATTGCAATATATGCAAAATACATTGTCCATAGGTGTTCCACTTCTAGTTGCTTTAAAAGGTCTTTGGCAAGGAATTTGAGATGACTTCTTATGGTACTCTGTCATGTTGTGATTGTGGTGTGTTGTTTGAAGATGAGGAAGGTTTCATTGAGGAAGCTTCATATTTACTTTACCTCAGTATACTACAAATTTAGATACTACAGAAATGATCACACAGT
Organism: Lonchura striata; assembly: GCF_050655825.1. NCBI lineage: Eukaryota > Metazoa > Chordata > Aves > Passeriformes > Estrildidae > Lonchura > Lonchura striata. The sequence continues at coordinate 110,857,033 of NC_140705.1, forward strand.
AAGAATGTAGGGGATGTTACATTGAGAGGAGAAGTATTATATTTCTGCTGTTCCACAAAAAAGAAAGTGTTGCTGCTGGAAAACTGAGAAGCTTAACAGCATGTGAAAAATTTTTCCACTCTATCTACAGTGTGAAAGATTTAAAGGAGATACTTGTTTTACATAGGGAGTGGAAGAGAGTCCTGGCTTACTCCTTGTTAGCTATGGTAATAGAGGTGTAAATAAGAAGACCTCTGTAATCTACCCTTGCATCAGTGGAGCAGCTTTCTGGTCGGAGCTTGGGGCTGGGTTGCCCAGGCAGGAGCTGCTGGCTCTGCCTGTGCAGGTCGATTCCCATGGCCAAACCTCCTCCTGGTGCCTCCTGCCCCCAGCAGCCTTTGAGGTGGGCAGGGAGGGCTGGGTGTTAGACAAGTTCTCCTCCATGGTCCCAGACAGCTGTGTTGTGAACAGAGGGTAACTGTGTCTCTTCCCATGAAAGGTGTGTTAAAAAATATGAGAACTCGTGCTGGGGTGCAATCCTTGGCAAGATGGGCTTTGCAGGGCTGGACGCTTCCACCACCAGCTGTGATGCTCCCCCATCCTTCTTGGCTTGGCTTTGCAGATGGGACAGGACTAGAATTCTTCACTTCCCATCTCAGGATTTGGCCATGTCTGTGGTTAAGAAGATTGAATTGTATCAGGCTCTGTTTTAAATTTAGTACCTGCCTGCAGTTTTTTAAAATGGAGAAAAAAAAAAAAAAACAACCCAAAAAAAACCCCCGAAAACAAAGGAGAGAAAAAGTTACAGCTGTCTGGGACATGCACACAGTTTGGATATGCAGAAGTGGAAATAAATTTTAACATGCAGTCCCAAAATAAACAGATATGACTGTGAATATACACAGGGAACAGATCAGTTGAGCTTTACACAGTCATTTTTCAAGTTAAACATACTTTAATGTAAGCCATAAATTTCATCATATGAATATTTTTATGAGCTGCATTTCATCCATTTATTACTCTGGAGTTCCAGATAATGCCAACAGGTAAATACAGTGCCAGTTTGCCTGCATGCTGAGTCACCAGAGCCTTCTCTCTCCTACACATTGTTTGAGCAAGGATAGCAAATTACTGATAGCATTTCAGACATATATCAGTGAGATTTTTTTGACAGTGCAGCTGTCATGATTTCATGAATTAGTCCAGGCTGCTAATTTCTGACTTCAGGTTCAAGGTGACGGTTCTAGTTTTGGGGATTCAAATGTGTTAGTAATGGCAGCTTCTTCACAGTATTTTCACCTATTTTGGGTCAGATTTTACATTTACTTGGATCTTGACTCTCAGCTTGTAAATGAAACTAACTTCTACATCTGTAAGATTGTAGTGCTCTTGAAGCAATGAGATACACTGAAAGTAATATACCTTAGAATAATTTGCTATAGATTTCAGACAGATTATTGTACATATACCTTATTACATGACCCTGTGTTATTAAAAAAATGCCTGGAGTGACTAAGAACCCTTTGAGAAACTGGGTTGTGAAAGGGAACTCTGTCATAGTCTGCCTTGGGCAAACAAAATCTCGATTCCACAAGAACATTCGGGGGAGGAATGGAGTCTGCTGGGGAGACTGTGGCCTGCTAAGGACCAGATTCATTCTGTCTGTCTTTGGGTGCTTAACTGAGGGATCTGCAGATGTGGGAGAGGGAGGCACACCCACGTCTCCCTCCTCCCTCTTGAGGAAGGACAGCTAAGTTGATAATTTAGGCATATTTATGAAGTGTCTGATGGATAAACACCACCCTTAAGCATAGGCAAAAGGCAGTTTGTTATTGGAAAAGTGCTTTTTGAGAATGGCAGTACATCTTAGACATTATGTATGTCCTGTATCCTAAGAAGGGACTTCAGTATTTCTCCTATGTGTACCTGAGAAGTAACAGTCTCTTTTGAAAGCTTTATTGCACAGAAGTAGATCACAGCAGAGTCCAAGAGCCAATGTAGCTCCCTAAATTTGCTTTTCCTGTTTCAGTCTTATTAGTATTTTCATCACTAACTTAAAATTAATCAGGGCAGACAAGTCCTTGCAGCCATGAAGCAAAGTGCTGGAAGCAGTTATTGCTTTTGTGAGTGCTGTACCATAGCAACCCTGTCTGTGGCATGTACCAAAGCACTGCAGTTTGAATTTTGGGAGATGGAGGAACTAGCTCTAGTGTTAGAAACCTTAATCTGCAAATGGCATAGAGCTTAAAATGTGGAGTGATCTTGCTTGCCAGGTGAGGCACCGTGCCTGAGAGCTGTATAGTAGCTTTCTAATTCTTTTCCAAGAGCAATGACATCTCTCATCCGTGTGTTGATGACAAAATTGCCATGTTTCTAGAAAAGGGATTGTACTGTATCATGTAATCTTTTTCTCTGTCTTCACTCAGAAGGAGATTATATTTGCTTCAAAATATAGTAACAAGAAACTGATTCTGTGAATTTGAGGATAACATCCTCTCTCTGCTCCAAATACCCAAACCTTTTTTTGATTGTTATTCATTCCTTTATGCGGGGAAATCCACCATTGCCTTTAGTCATTGCAGCTTCTCATATCTTCTACTATGCTACACTTAAAGATTTTGCCATGCCAATTGAAATAAAAATTATATGCTGAATTGGAAATGCTTTATGGTCCTTACAGTGGATAAAATATGTTAATTTGTGTAAATGCTCTTTTGAGTGCAGATGCTTGCACTGAAAGCATGCTTATCTTAAAAGCTGCATGTCTTTCATTCTTTTATATGCACAGTTTATTTTTTTAATGTGTCTAATATTTCAGAAGAGTTTTTAAAGGAGATATTGGAAGCTATGTGAAAGAAAAAAAAACCTCCTCGCTTTTTCATAAATATTCATGGTTTCATAGAAAATCTTATAACTGGATCGCTATTTTCTTTTGAAGTTTTGTGTGTTCTTCCCCTTTCCCCCCTTTTTTTCCCCTTCCTTTATGCTTCATTTCATTGCTATAGATTAGCAATGCTAAAGAATGCTAGGTTGGCTGTGCCATTATATGCTTGACATCAAATCTGGTATGCGAAGTGTTAGTCTGCTCACTTTTCTCACATACGTTTTATGTATCTTAATAATGTATGATAGCACACAAGTGAATTAATCAGAGTTAACATGATGAACTATGTACTTCCAAGGTTTAGAGTATAAGGTGAAGCATTTATTTGTATGTCATAGTTATTTAGCTTATAATTAGAAATATATGCACATTGCCTTTGAGGTCAGCAACCACAACATTGCATTATAGGTAAATTGTAAAGGAAAGCTTAGTATGAAACTTATTTGGAAGTACTGTTTCAATGCTCTTTATTGAAAAAGATTTCTGTCAACACTCACTTGTTAAATTGATATTCTGAATCCAATGGTTATTTATTTTAACTGAGACTACAGCTTGGTTCCCAGGCACAGGTATGGGAATAGACTAATTCTGATTCAAGGGAAGTGGCTTTTGTTTTATCAGATTAAATATTTTTTCTCATTGATGAGATGTCATCTTGGTCTTCCTGTTTTTAGTGGAACCTCTTTTACTTGAAAGAATTGGCAGAAGTGATGCCAGGTAAAGCAAAAATAAATGTCTGCTACAACAGTGGGGCAGTGCCATTGCAAATAGTGACCTGCTAGAAAATCATGTACAGCAAAATCCATGTATACATTTTTCTTACAACAAAATGCAGGCATATATATAATATTATAATAATTAAATATTCATTTTTTGAGTTTTCAAGTCTACACCTGCTGTTGATCGGTGCACTATATAATACATAAAAGATGGATGGTGTAGTGTGGCAAGAGTAATGAATTTCAGTTTTCCTGCTAGGAAACCCACAGAGCCTGGTACCAACTGATCATAAATAAATGCCCAGTCAACAGCAGTGTCAGTCCCTGTAAGGAGAACTTTGGGGTAGATAAATCAAATGTTGTTTAGGACATTTTTCTCAGTAGGAAAAAAATACACAAGTGCTTTCTGGATGTTATTCACTGCTGATTATTCACTGCACAGTTTTATTCCATCTCATTCACTGAATTTCAATGTATTAGACACTTAAAATTCAGTCAAATGCTGGGGAGAGGGTAAAAATGGCAAAGGATGAGGATATTCAAATCTCTCTGGAGAAGTGAGTATATAAAGCTGAAAGCTGGCAGTGCACTATAATAGCTGAGACCTGTAGTCCTTTCTCCCTGGTCAATAACTTAGTCAGAAAGACAGCTTTGCATATATTACAAATATATCCTTTAATAATGTTTTTCTCTTTCAGAGATTTGCCCTTCTTCCCCTGTCTTTTTTTGCCTGTTTTTCACCATGTGCAATTTGCATTCATGTGGCATGTTTCTGTTTGAGTAACACAGGCACATAGTGTCATTTATACAACCCACAACTGCCTATAGCTTTCTTTGGGGCAGACCAAGAATGTCTATTAAAATCCAAAATTTGCTTGTTACTTACCATGGATTACCATGGATTGCACTGGATTGGAAAAGTGTTGTAGAGAAAGGTATGTTTTAGCTTTTTTACTGAACTTAAGGTTTCTACTATTGCTTCTAGAAAAGCTAAATAAATAGAAAGAGAGATTACAAATTCATATAATTTCTTGTCCATTCAGTTCTTTATTTTGTGTATGGCCATTGGAATAAAAAATCCAGTTATTTGTTCCTGGTCACATCTAAGACTCAAATAGAACAGGAGGTCTTGAAGAACTGAGTTTAGTGAAAGGTGAATATACAAAGAAAGTGTGTTTTTATTTAAAAAAAAATTGTTTCTATGTTATATATACTGGTCTGAAATAAAAATTGATGCAAATCATTCCTAGAAGCAAATAATATTTAGAAAGTATCAAACATAGACTTTACATCCTCTGGCCTCATGCAGCCTGTATCCCAGTGGCATAAAATTTAATGGTTCAATAAGGAATGAAATTGAGTTTCAGATTTATTCCACTGCTACAGATGAGCCATAGTGGGGTGCAGGGCAGTTGTGGTCAAATCTGAAGTTGGCCATACATGTGTGTGTGTGTTTTCACTGCTTCCCTTCGTTAGGATTCTTTTTCAGTTTCTAGGGGTGTTAGATTTCTGCCCATTCCAATTACTGTTGCTGGCATGTTTGAAGATAGCAGGGAGTCTAAGAGATGAGCTTCTGAGATGAGTTACATATGTAAAAAGTCAGTGCAATTATGGCCCTGTCATCAACTCCTCTCTTTCAACCAATAGACCAAATTATAAAACCAATGCATGTAAAGAAATTGCCGCCTCCTACTTAGTTCAAGTGCTTTTGAGTGGAAAAGGTGCTCTGGCTACTTGAGCTCAGCTGTGGTGCTGCCAAAGAGAGTTGTTGAAATAACTTAGGAAATCCTGCAGATGGTTCATTCTCATTCTCCTGGCTGTTGAAACCATAGTTTCTGGCTTGCAGAAATGCTTGCTTATGTGAACTAGCTCACTGCAAAAGCTACATCTATGACCTCTTCTAATGTTCAGTAATAATAACAACAACAACATCATCAATAAAAAGATCAACTTCCAGTGCAAGTCTTGCATGCTACAATGATGCTAAAGTTAATGAAACAATTAATGTCTTTCACCTGTAATGATTATATGGGTTAATATAATATTACATGGATGAGTAAAATGATGTGGTATACTTTGTTTAAATAAAAGTTAATAGCTAAATATGAATAAGCATAAGCTGGACACAACTGTAGTGATAGGAGAGGTGAAAGGCCTCAGCTAACAATATTCTGGATGTATATAAAAGGAATTGTGGAAGATAACGCAAATATGTGGAAGCGCAAGAATGGGAGGATCCTTTCATCTTAATTAAAAATATTTAGAACCCAAATGGGAAACATTGAGGGGCTAAAGAGATATTTACTAAAATATCTAAATACTAAAAAAATCTGCAATGGGTAAATAAATAAAAAACTAAAGAAGATGCTATTAGGAAGGAAAAAAAGGAGTGCAAACAAAGAAGCATGAATTTCATATGGTTGTGGATCAGTGGCAATATCACTGGCAGTTTGAACCATAAGGGATGCAACAAGAAAGAAAAACAATTGCATTTTTTCCTGTTTATGATTTAAGGATGCTGCTTGCCTGTCTGGGGTATAATTCCTGGAAATATGTCATGTGGCAGGGGAATGAAGGAAAAGGGGATATAAAATGGCCTGAGAAAAAGGTTAGTTCTAGTTTATTCTGCTTTACTACAATAATAAACACAAAGAAAATAGTGATATAAAATGAAAGAGCAAGGCAGACGTAAGTTAACACATTTAAAGGACTTGATCCAGTTGGTTTAATGTGTTTAAGAGCTCAGCGTATATCCTGTTGTGTCTCAGATGAAACATTCACTGATACACACTAAAAGAAAATAGATGAAAGACTCAAATTTTCAAGGCAGGTACTTTTTTTTACCTGTGAAATCTGGCTGCCAATGCATAAAGATTTCCTGTTAAGTGAAAGCAGAACAAAGGAAAACAAAGATAAAATCTCTTCCATCAAACTCGACTTCATCAAAGCATATAAGGCAAATCTTCCTTTCACATTTGTTTAGTGGATGTTAGTGTCTGAATCTTTGAGGAAACTTTGGTCCACAAAATGTCATTGCTGTTTGTTTTTGCCAACACTGCACTGTAGCTTTCAGGAGAGAAGTGGAGTGGAAGTAAGAATTCCCATACAAGTAAATGCCTCCCAGTTTTGTAACCAGCCACAGAACGAAACATGGGACAGTTACACTTCAGTAATAAACTGCCAAGGCTTCAGAGAGCTTTAATGTCCCCCCAGAATCCTGTCACTGCCATCACACGTTTAACCCCTTTATGCCATGACTTGAGGTTTTGTGCTGTAGGACTCGTGGACAATGGAGCAGCTGCCATTTGCTGGCTCTCTGCTACCAGCCTTTGAATCAGACTCGTCATTGGCAACAGTGGCAGAGAGAGTGGTGCTCTCTGGAGGAGACAGTTCTGACTCCTAAGCCTAGGTTAGTAACAGAGGAAATGCTGTAAGCATCAAGGAATTCCATGCTTAATAATATCACCCTGTGGGCCTGTCTGCTTCAAACATCTTAGGCCACTGAATATCACTCTTGATTTTGCATCATAAGGAGTTGCAACCTTTTGATTGTCAGAAAATAGAATGTGATTGATATGGAAATATTTGGATATATTACATCCATGCTTTTTTGTTTTTTACATGTTGTAAGCAGAGAAGAAACCAGTGTATTTACTGCAAAAGTATCTTGAATTACCATGGTGCTGTATTTTTTTAGTCAGTAGTGACTTTTTTACCCAGAATCTCCACCCAGATGATCTCAGTATCTAGCTTAGATATGAGGTGACACAACAGAGAGTAAGAAAACCGTAGGCCTGGGAAAGGGAGAGGACATTTACATAAAGTAAATGAAGGTCTTTGATTGCACTCAGTTACACAAGATAATGGGTTAGTGTGGTCATTTCTTTGGAGAAGGTTTTTATTTTTTGTTTATGAATAGATTTAAGGAGTAGAAGACTAATGCTACGACTCAAACTGTTAAAACTGAAAGGGCGGATTTGGCCTAATACAGTTTGTTAGAAGCATCTAGGAAAATGATTCAAATGGCTTTTTCTGAATTCCTTTGATCATGTTGCTTTCAAAGCATAATCAGACTGCTCTTTGGTTCTAAAGTAGGGCATTATCAAAGAGCATGTGCTGCATAGCATCTTGCTTCTCTGTACTCAACCAACTGCATCACTTAGTCTTGGAAGGATACAACACAAGCCTGTATAGTTTGTCTCAGTTTCTCGTGTTTGTTTTTTACACCTTTAATGTGGTGTATTAATAGAAATACAGGAGCCTCGGCACACTTGCGCCACTGCCTCTGGGAATGCCATTTTGATACAAAGAGAAATGCAATGCCACCTGGAGCAGTCACGTACATCCATGCTCGCAGTACACCAAAATCTAGAGTTTAGCTGCCTCTTACATATCGTTGTGTTTACAGCTCTGTTCTCTCCATAGGCTTTCTTCCTATATGCTTCTGCACAGCCAAGCATTCTGTACACTTATCCATGTCTTTGTGACACAGCTTTCTTTGTCTGGCCCTCCCTTGGGCTGCTTCCAGCCTCTGGAGACGAGCGGTGTTTACACTCCTTGTCTCGGATGGCAGTGAACTCTTGATTAGGCAGCCAGGCTGATGTTACTGCTTGGGTGTTGTGCAGTTGGAAATCACAGCCCTCAGCAGTAACAACCTGTGTGTCTGGGGTGTTTAATTCATGCATTAAACAGAAATCTTTCCTGTGCTTGCTTCAGTTTTGTGAACTTACCACATGAAAGGGATTCTTTACACTCCTGAGGTCCCGTGGGCATTGATCCATAGTCTTTATCTGTGCACATAGTTGCTCTGAGAGAATATAAGCTTTGGAAAGCTTATCCTTTGGTTCAATCCAGACTAGCAGGTATGTTTGTGTTCTTGGTGGACGTGTTTGTCTGATTGCCTGGGTGAGATAGTAGGTTTGTAGATAGAGTCTGTACCCAACATTCAGGCATGTTTGCCAGAGGTAGCTGGCTGATCCTGCCTGTCTCCAAAGCAAATGAGTTGCTTTTCATTTATTTTCAGCAACAAGGAATTTGAGGGTTCTGAAATGGTACATTTGGCTTAACTTTGGAATTAATCTAATTCAAGTTTTGTAATTTGTTAGAGCTGGTATGCAAATGGTAGCTCAGATATGGGTGATTTAATATAGCAGTTATTTTGATTAGGAAATCAGGGGCCACTGTAATGGGAATATTTTGGCAGATTTCCACAAACACAAATAAGCATTATTTATGCTAAACTATTATGCTATCACTTCAACAACTAAAATAAAGCATTAATCCAACAGATTAATCAGCCTTAGGCATACAGTACCATATACTTGATGCTGTATTGTGGGCTCTGCTGGCTGCAAATTGTGATGGCCTCTCATCACTGAGGTACAGCCAGATCAGCATGAGGAAAGCCAGTGGGTTGAGACCTTTCTTCCCCAACTTCCACTTGCATTTATACTCACTTATTCCACACTTCCTGCACCAGCCTTGTCCAAAGGATTACATCCTCTTTTCATAGGTCAGAACGAGTCTGACCAGTGTGTCCAGAGGGCTGTCACCAGAGAGAGCTCAGCCATTATCTCTTCATATGCATGTTGCCTATTTTCAGACTGGCTTATAAGTTGTCATGTTTTTTCAGGGTGTTGCAGTGTTTGTATGACTTATGACTGGATATGATTATCTTTGCCTTATTACTTTTTCTTTCAACTCTGCCAAGCACAGACACTACCAAGTATTCAGTTCCTACCCTATGACATGCCCTCTTGAGGTATTTTTGAGGTAGAGGGCAAATGAGATGCGTTCCACAAATAGTCCTTATGCTGCAGTGGAATGGGGATGGCCCTGAAATTACATGTACCTCACATCACCTTCATCAGATAGCATTACAAAGGAATTCAGCTGCAGCGTCAGGTCCTTCCTAATTGAAGGGATATCACTTGGGACTCTTTTCCTTGAAGATCACCCACACATCTTCTTTGAGATTCAATCTTGAGATCCTTTAATGAGGAGACACACATTGACTTACTGAGCAGATGCCTTTGTAATCTGTCTGTCTAAAGTCATCAAAGGTGAGAATTTCTATATAAAAAAAGCCCCAAACCTACAACAACTTGCCTAATTTTGCATTACATATCTTCCTAGATTAAAACATGACAATTTTCTGTATGGTCAAGACAAATCCATGGCAACTGGCAACCTTGACTTACTCAGACTACCAAGCATGTTCAGTAAAAGGCATGATGTGAGTTTTGGTTTTTCTTTTGTTGTTTTTTTTTTTTTTTTTTTTTTTTTTTTTTTTTTTTTGACAAGTGTGCGTATGTACTTATGCAAAAGAATTGTGCATAAAAACACTTCCAGGAAGGCTCTCTGATGGGCGACACCCTGACTCAGCTGAAGAGAGCATGGCTTGTGGGCATTGAATGGACAGAGTTCTGCCCAATTCTGAAGGAAAGGGAAACCACCTATCTTCAACTCAACAAAGTGCAGCTCAAGTTTCTTCAAAGCTGTGGGGAAATCCTGTAATTTCTGCTTTATTGCTTCAATGAAATGAAAAAAGAAATCTTTTGAAAGGCAATCTTTTTATCTTATTTGGCAGATATGGCCAAGTTCTGCCACCGCATTTCCCAGATGTAGTTTATGTAATCACATGGTGCAACTCCTTGTTAAAAGAGGCAGATATTATGTGTTTGTCAACATATGGCTTGCATATATTAGAGTGAAGATCCTCCCATGTGTGGACTTCTCCCTTCTCTGGGGCTATGGCACAAGAAGAGTAAGAGTATCAGGATTCAGAACACATTATTGCAATTTTATTGTAAAACATGGACAATTTTTTCCCCTTCATTTCCCTGTTTTAGGATAATAACATTTTTTGAACAGTGAAGTAGTGTACACAATTATGCTATCCTGGTTTGCTAGCTTTTGAAAAACGTCCTGTCATCCTCTGTTTGGAGAACCCTGTCTACTAAAACATTAAAGCTTCTTGGTTATTATTAGATATTTCAAAATGAAATGATTGTGTGAATCAGAAACTGACATTTTTCCAGCAGAGAAAGAATTTATGAGAATTGAGAGTTTTGTGAAAGAGTTCATCTTCCATGAATTGGATGTGCTGCTATAAATTTGGTTGCTCCCTAATCAGCTCCGAGTATGAACATAATTTCCATAAAACTTACCCTCTGTAATGGTTTTTCACAGGTTCACAGCTTCACAGAGGCTGTGCTACACTAAGACTTGAAGATAGTGTGTATTATACCATAAATACTTCCTTTGCTTTGTAAAGAAATCTCCCATGCTCAGCGTTTGCATGTCATTACCTCTCTCACAGCTGTTTATGAGCAGTGCTGCTGTCTCAGCTCTGGGAACAAACAGGTTTGGACATGCATGTGAATGACATGGTTTGTTTTGCGAGCCAGAATTGTGGAAGTATCTCCATTCTCAGCCTGAGCATTATTCTCAGTAGTAAGTCATATTTTCCCAGGCAGATTGTTGAAATGTGCTAATGAGCCTCCAAATAATATAAAACAAGGGCTCCCATGGTTGCAGGTTTCCTAGTTCAAAAGCTACTTCTGGTGGCAGACCCAGGTACAACACGCTGACGCTGTCTGAGATCATTTGCTAAGCAGTTTGCCTGCCCACACCCAGAATGCACATCTAGTTTGCTATTGTAACACTAGTGCTGGCTGAGACCTGGGAATTAAAATATTTGGCTGGAGGTACTTTTTGGATGCACACTCATTTTCTTTCTGTACTAAACCAGTGCTAATAGTTTCTTCCAAAGCAAACTAGAAAGCAAATGTATATATGCAGCATGTTTCTCAGTAATAATCTTATTTTCAGACTAAAGTAGCATTACTTCAAAAAGTTAGTCTATGCCATAGGAGCTTCTGTCCAGACCTGTAAGTTATACATACATTCATTCTATTTTTCCATGTACCACCTTCCTTGGATTGCATGAGTTTTCTGAGAAAGTGATCCTTGGAGCCTCAGAGGCATCCTCTACAATTTTTGTTTCAGGAAAAAAGATGTGTTCCTTAGGCAGAACTCTTCTTTCCTATGCCACAGACATTGTCTCTGGCACAAAGGGATACCTGCCAAATTGTCTGTTGTCCTTATGATATGAGCAGCCTTAAGTGGTTCTAAACTTCATGCTCAATAACATGTGTGACTTGTTTGATTGCATATCAGCTGGCACAGTGTCACAGCCTCCTGCCTTTTCTGAGCCTCGGACACCTGGGGGAATGGGGACAGGAGAAAGTGTGACTTTTCCCATCACAATGCCTTCAGTCCTCTCAGGCCCCTGCTGGGCAGTATGAGTATTCAAATAAAGTTTTCAAAGGTAGGCGGTGACTTTTTTCCTATGTCTGTAATCTTAACTTAATCACAAAGTAATTAACGTACGTGCTTCCACTAGTACACTCTTGGCTGTACACAACATGTAAATATTTGGCTTTGTAAAGCTGAGGACTTTGTCTTTGAAACATTTTGCCAAATTCCTAAATGGAAAATAGCTAGGTGATTTTAAATGGCAATAAACCATGTCAAGTGAGCTTAATTCTTTAGCATTTTACTCCATTTTTTGAAAAGAAAATTTTTGGTAGAAAATACTCCAATTTTTGATTACAGATTTTTCCAGAAATGTTTAGCCCAGCTCTGTTCAAAATGTTCCATAAAGTTGAAGACCCAGTGGGTGTCTTTCCATGGTTTCACAGAAAACCTTGATGACTTCACTTTTTGTTGTTTTTGTAGCACTCTGTGGTTTATTTTTGCAATGTACCTGTCGTTTGGGTCCCTTTCTCAGCTTTGATAGGAAAATAAAAAAATCACAGCTTCATTAAATTGGCAAGGTGGTTCTTACTCTGTCACCTATTTGGAAGTGTGAAACCATTTTTGGTAGAAAAAGTAATGCTTGAATATTTCTTATGAAGAAGCATTAAAATTATGAGTAGGTGGTAATAATCAAATCAGTACATGGTGCTACACTGTGGTCTTTTAAAAGCAAGGTGCATTATTTTTTTTCACTGATCAAGATGAGTTTATTGGCATTTTAGTATCTCTTTGCTGACTTGTAAGTGTTAAGTGTCGTTTATAAATGTTTATACAACCCTCTCCTTAATCAGACAGGAAGCAGTGAGTGAGTGGTAGTTGTGCTTGTCCCAAGAAAATCTGTCCACATGAATCCAGTTCACTGGAACATCCCACATGCACTGGCAAGAGGCAGTTGTTCACTTGGACAAAACTCAGAAGATACCGACTTCAGATTTAGTATCAGTGGTTTTATCTCAATTTCTCCATTCTGTGGTGTCTCTTCTCCTCGTAACTCCCACACTTTGGCTGTTCTTTACAGTATTCTATGAACTGAGTTAGCAATGAGAGGGGTCAGAGCAGAACATCGTGAGAGTCGCTCCTGCTCCTTGAAATGAATTACAGCTGGACTTACCTGTTCACCTGTTTTTCAATTGTCTGTGTAGGAACACTTCTGCTAAATGCATTCATCAGGGATTTTTGTTTGATTTCCTTGAGTCCCTGGGATATAATTAATTAATGATCTCTAAAAGTACCTTAAAGAACAAAGGAAAGTGAATTGATTTTAAACATTGACGCAAAATACATTCTTTATTTTGTTAACAATTTTAAGTGAATAGGAATTATTTTTTTGGGAGGGTCTCATTTTACCTCTCCCAGTGTTCTTCAGAAGTGAAGAAAGAGAAAGAGAAGTGTCTTTTTAGGAACTAAGTGCTTTCTGTAGTGTAAATTAGATGCATTAGTATCTTGTGAATAAAGCAGAGTGACTGTCTAGTGAAAACACTGCTCTAACCCGACATGAACATACCATGTGTTTCAGTTAAAAGTGTGAAAAACTATCAGAGGTCCAACATAAACTTTGGATCCTTGGCAGGGTAAAGTGCATCAACAATATGTAAATGAAAGTAGAATTCTTTTCAGGGATGGCAGCGTTTCCGTATTTCAGATTAATACAATTTATTATTATGACATTTACAGTTAAGAGTATCTTTCAACCATCTGTAACATTCAGAGATGTTAGCTCTTAATGGTTTTGTCTCTCTATGCAATGGCATTATAAAGTATCTCTACAAAACTTCTGGCATTGGAGTATGTGTATTCTACAGTCAAAGTGCAGTAGCTTGAAAAAGAAATGTGATGTTATTAGGTCTAATTGTGCATAATTTTAAAAACTATTTGATATCTAAGGAGGGATAAATGTTTTCGCATTTCCAGCATTCAAACACTGTCCTCACACCACTTACACTGCTGTATCATATGATGTGACCTTTTCCTTAGCTTTCAAGCTTCTCCTTTTTATTAATTTATATCCTTGATATTAAGTAGGTACTCTGCTTAAAGATTTGTAAAGAATTGGATTTTCTGCATTTGTACTTTTTTAAGTGTTAAGGTACTTCTGTATATTTGTACTTTTTTATGTGTTAAGATAAAGATGGTTTTGGAATTAATGTGCCCTAACAAACTCCTTGAACCTAAAATTCAAATTCAATTCACATCTATACAGAATAATACTTGGAGAAGAAAAATTTTAAATTTCAAAGCATGTATCCCATCGAGGTTAACTTACTATTTATTGTACAAATTACACTTATGCACTGGATCATTTAGTGTTGGGTTTTATTGTAGAAAAGGTTGGAATTTCCTCTGTATTACAAAGAACCAGCATTTATTTGCTTTTGAATGCAAGTAGGATCTTTCTTCCTCAGATTTTCATATCTGATCCAAGAATTTGTATTTTAATATCTATATAATAACATTTCTGTTTAGATTTGTATCTCTTATAAATAGAATAAAGAATAAGGATATGGTTGTAACATGTTTTACATATGCTATGAATACTTTAAGAAAGGAAGAAAGAATGTCAGTTTAAAAAATCAAAACAACAAAGCAAAATTTTGTAGTGAAATGTAGGAGTCGTAGGTTGTTGAATCTGGGTATTGAGCCTCCAAGGTTTACTTTTCTTAGTCCCTCCAATAAATATTTTAATTCTCAGTCACAACTAGTAACTTTCAAGAAATCCTCATTCACTCTCACATTTTGGAGTAACAAACTCCAAGTCTTTCAGAAATAATGATTTTCTGAATGGTGTTTTCTCAGTTGCACTCTTCACCAATTGCTTTCTCTTTTGAGTGGGCAGGTGAAATGGAACTAAGGAAGCAGAAGTGACTGAACGCTGCTGGTGGCTATGGTTGCAGCAGGGAGGGATTTTTAGGAAACAGATGGCTGTCTGCCAGCAGTGGAAGAAAAGCCCTTCCCTTGAGGGCTTAAAGAACTTCCTCCTGACTTTGATTGCAGTGCAGTGGGGATGAGGGGCAGAGCTGTCCTCTGCCATGGGTGGGAAATTCAAACTGCCAGGGAATGAGAACCAAAAATCTAGAAAATGTGTGTTGGGTATGTAGAGAAGCCTAAGTGAAGTTCTGTGTTTGTATGTATGAGAAGATAGTCTGAATAAAATAAGCATACAGACAGAGAGCTAAATGCAGGAATGAAAAAGGATTCATATGATATATTTAGTAAAAAATTCACCTTCAGTGACAGGGTTCAGATGGAAACCTGGAGAAGTGAGGCAGCATTGATCAAAAGGCATGGAAAGAAGCTAGTTAGAAATTGTCACATTTTCAGTGGAAAATAGGAAGAGGAAATCATATAAAAGAGAGGCTGGAGCAATGAATGCAGAAATACCAGAAGGAAAGGCATCACTGGAGTAGTAATATTGATGAAAACAGCACGTTAGGTAGTGGAGCCTGTGGAAAAATATCGAGTTCTGCTAGTGAAGAGAAAAACTACTTCTTGTCCTTTAGAGGAGCCCAGCAATTTTCCCTATAAGCTTCTTCTTCAAAAGTGAAAATAATGAAAGGTTAAAAGGCTACAGTATTCAGAGAGTAGCAGAAAGCAGCTAATTTTGGAGTGTATCCAAAAAAAGCCATCAGTTTGGGTATTTTGTGGTATGGCAGTGGCTGAGAAGAGTCAGTTCAGGTCTGCAGGAGGAGGGGAAAGCAGGAAGGAAGAGATACAGAATGTTTTTGATGGAAAATGCCCACATTTCTTAGGGCTACCTGCAGTCTTAGGTTTGTCAGTCATGACACCAAGTGTCTTCAACAAACACTAGATGGAAACCTTAACTGTTTTTGAAGAATAAAAATATAGAAGCACTTATCTGTCAAATTGTACTATCTGATACAGTAAAATAAATACTGAATTCCACAGAGACTGAGGCATAGCAAAAAAATAGAGCATCACTGAAAAAGACAGGCCCTGTAGATGAATGCTGTGAATGGCATAACTTGCATGACTAAACATGCAATCTCAGAAATACAAGTTAAAAGCTGCACAGTTATGAATTGGAGAAAATCTCAAAATACTCCATCTTCATTTTGCAGACCTAAAGCAGACAGGATGTTCCCTTCTGTTTTTCTTTAAAGGAGAGGAATATTTTGGTCCTTATGACAGAAATGTCAGCATTGTAATAATAAAACACTGACAAACAAATGGGACTTACCATGGATTCAGGGGGCCACAAGAAATATGGTCTGCATAGTTATTTGCTGAAGCAGATATTAAGTGATCCATTTCTCCTGCTGTTTTGCAGGTGACATTTTAATGCTAGCTTGTGACAGCTTCATACTTAAAAAAATAATAATAAAAGCAGTCCTGGTAATGTATGAAAAAATACGGAAGTGATTTATTTAGACCACACAAGTATAAAATACAGCCTGGTTAATAAGAACACTAATTTAAATGGCACCAGTGGGAATTCAGAGAATATAAAAAGAATGCTCTTATTTGGTAGGTTTTGGACTAAAATACAATACTTAATAATGCCTCTTTCAAACACAGAAACTTAATGAAAAAAGCTTGTATGTCTAAAAGAGGTCTTTTTAGGAATGTTCATGTTTTTCACACTCCATTTTCTTGTTAGACATATGGATTTCAGTAATTTTCACATCACCTAAATGCTGCATCAGATATAAGTATCAAAGTAGAAAAGAAATAGGAAAGATCTTAAATAGCTGTTTGAGATTCATTTATGCAATGCTGAGAAGCCACATAGAAAGTCTAGAAAGAAATATTTAGAGTCCCATAAAAATAAGTAAGATTTGCTATTATAAGAAAATTGTTCTTATATAATGCTCATTCCACAGTCCATTTGATACCATTTCAGCACTGTTCTCTCTCAGCTTCATTATTTCATGGTTAAGAGGGCTCTCAGGCTAAGCACAGTGAAGGATGGGTGTGCCTATACTCATCTATAGGACCAGTAGATTTGAATTTATCAAATTCCCAGGCCATCCTGGAAAGGGACTGTTATCTTTTTTTTGTTCCCCTTTCTTTCCCTAGCAGTTAGAGAAGCATGGTATGTCTTGCATGAGGCAGTTCTACTGTAATGGATTTTATGTTTTATTTAACCAACTAGTTTCTGGCCTGCAGCAAGGCAGAATAAAGGTGATTTTTCAAAAGGTTTGTAACTGTGTGCACAGAGAGTTGATAGAGCCTGTCAGTGGGACAGGGCCAGCTCCCATCTCTGACTGATACCCAGCTCCTCAGCAGGGAAAAAGCAGCAAAAGCAGCACCTGTGCTTTCCCATTTGAGTCAGGTTGGGGAGCAGGATGGCTCCAGCAGAAGTCATGGATTTAGGGAAAGATGATGGAGCTTTGTGGGGACTCTAGCTGGGGAGGATACAGGGATAAGCAAATTGAGACTGAGGTTTTTCTCTCTTCTACCGCTCAGTTTTGAATTTGGTCTTTGTTTTGTTGGATTTTATTTTGGTTTTTTGTTTGTTTTGGTTTTTTTTTTTGTTCTGTTTTTTGTTTTATTTTTTTGGTTGGTTGGTTTTTTTTTTTGGTTTTTTTTTGGGTGGCTATCATAGCTATTTTTCCAATTTCTTAGTCAATTCCTATCACCCTTCCTCCGACCTTTGTTCAGGAATAGCACAGGTACTGTGCTTATGGCAGCAAGAATGGGATGTTTTTTTCCAACAGGGTCTCTGTTAGCCCTCTACCCATTTCCCAGAGATTATTAAATTCTCTCATCTTTATTCACTTGTTTCTAATGCTCTATACATTAGGAGTTTTTACTTTCCTCTAAAAACTAATTTCAGACATTGAAACCAGTAGATACCCTATTTCCCAGAGGTATAGCAGGAGAGATTAAAAAGAAAACAAACCAGTACATTGCTGAGGGACCAAACTGCTCTTACCTAACTAATCAGTATTCAACCATCAATCCTGTTCTTTCCCAGAAAGTAAAATGTCTCCCTTCAAGGTTGCAGTTATGAACTATTCTCATACCCAGATGGCTGATGGGCATTATCATGACTTGTGAATTGAATTAGTTGTCATATGAAGTTCCATTTTTCTTCCATCCTGAGTTGCGTTTGCATAAGTTATGGCAAGGATGCACTGAGAACAAGCTTCACTTGAAGCCCTCCTCCTTTTTCCTGTGGCATTGCAGTGGCCAGCAGTGCCTGAGAACAATAACACTATTTCAAATGCCTGACAGACATTCACTGGTTTATGCATGATGTAGACTTTTCCTCCAAAAACAGGTTTTCATCATTGGTACTTGGCATCACTGATAGGATTTCAGTGGGAAAAGAAAGAGTTCAGCATGACCATGATGAATGAATTTGAAAATGCATGATGTTGCCTTTGAAGGTTCAGAAGCAGCATTGCCTGGGTAGGTAAACTATGGATACCAGCATTTTACGTGGTATAGTAAAAATGCACATGCTCCATCTTTATCTCTTACACACACTGACATCTGCCATAAACATTATATTTGCTTGCTGAAAACCAGCCTTTTTAGGCATCCTTTATGGTGCACAGCTACTTTTTGAAATGAGCCTTTCTCCACATTTAGCCACATTTATTAATGACTCCAGCAGAATTTTTTAATGTCTATCAGTTTGGAAATGTAACATGTCCACCTGCAGCCTATTGTAATTCAGGTCACTGCAGGGAAATGGAAGCTTAACATTTGCAAATAGGCTCTATTTCACTGAATGTGATGGATGTGGGTATAGATTCCCTGTACACTGAATGGGTGCACATAAAAGCAAGTGTTCTGTCTTGCTCTGAACGTGATGAATGTGAGACTTGAATGCCTGGGTATTGAAAACACACAGTGCCTGAATGGACAGGTAGACTGCATCTACACTTCTGATCTCTGCTGCACACCTATCCACACTAGTAATTTTCTTTGGTGCCTGCTGAGTGCCAGATTGCACGTCTTGTAGAGGGGGAATTCAGTGGGAATCTAAAACCCAGGATTTGTGGGCCACTAATTGAGACAACACAGGAAATATCAAGGAGCATCTGTTCCCTACATTCATATATTCTAAAAAAAGAGAAGAAAGGGAAGTTTCATCCTCTGTTTACTTTGGTAGCCTTTGGTGTAAGGAATAAGTATGGGATGTTTGTTGGGGTTCAGAGCTCCTTTTCTAAAAGGGACCAGTTGTCAATAGCCACCTGGCAGTGATGCAGGATACCTGCTGGGCTTGTCCCTGCTGGAGGTGAGTGGACCATCATTGACTGGTCATGCTCCAAGTTTCTTACAGCTCAGGCTGCAGCTCAGCACTCCTCCCTGGGAAACACCAGACTAACCTTGCTCAGAGGGAGAGGACACTCGGTGGCATGAAGCTGTGTGATCTGGTGGACACAATAAAAGGGCTGCTTTTGTCTCTGGCATGGGCTTCGTTTTGTAGCATTCTCAGAATTGCACAAGCCAGGCTTTCCATGCTGTACAGCCCAAATCTGGAGAAGCTGGGCACTTGAAATTTCCACTGGAAACAATGAAAACGTATTAACTTGGAGAAAAGTGTGCTGGTTTTAATTTAGGAAAATAAATAGAGATTATGGAGCTATTTGGGAATAAAAGACTGATCTAGGATCAATATCTAAAGCCTTTGAGAAGGAGCTTTAATTACTGTCAAAATCCAGGATGGAGCAGAAAGACTAGTACTAAAAGGAAGTGTAAGCAGGGAATGTCTGGCTTCAAAGAAGCCAAACTTATTTATTTTGCCAAAAATTATTTTATACACTCTGGTCCCAAGCCATCCTGAGGGCTTTCACACTGTCCCTGTGTATGCTCTTTCTAGCCAGGCATCAAGACCCTGTAAAGGTAAAAATGGCCAGAACAGAATATTAACATTAATGTGGAGCTGGAAGAAGGAAAGAGTAAAAGATAATTGATTCAGAAGAGAAAAGGGACTTGCAGAAGCTTAGCTGCTCTGAAATAGAATCTCAATTTTATTACACAGAGTAGATTGCAATTCTCAGTGACATACCTCTGCTTCTCTTCTGACTTGAGTTTCTCCAGTCATTCTGACAAAATAGTAAAAAATTACTTTTTAGGCCCTCAGGGGTTGATGAGGAGCGGTTGGGATTTACAGTGTTGATTAATAGAGTATGAACTGTCAAATCTGAAAGGCAGCTATCCCAAAATGCCAGGAACATCCCTCTGACACACAGTATGAGTGCACGTGAGCTGCTTGAAGTGTTTATTATAATATTAATTGTCATGTGAGGTGTGCACTGCACCCCTGTGCTTTAATGTGACAGAAGTTTTCAGGTTGTTCTTGACAAAGTGTCTGATCGTGCATCCCCACAGCACTGAGTGAATACATTTCATGGTATGTCAGCTGTCTGAACAAACCTGCTACCTGCCACTTCTTCCTCCTGCTGCTGAAGCAAAGGCCAGCTCCCAGCATCTCTTTTGGTGTCCCACCACTTCTCACACAGCTTTTTGAAAGAACTGTTTGGATTTTCAGAGTATCACTTCATTTTAGGAGCAGCATAGACAATTCTGAATTTGAATTGTACCTCAGTGAAAGGGGTTGAAAACAACAGCAAGAGATTTGCAGAAGAGCATCAAAATACTAAGTAAGGTCCAAGAAAGAGGACAGGGATAAGAAAGCCAAGAAATATTTCTGTCTGTACTCTTCACATTTATGTAAGCTGGTGCTAGTTGTCTAATTTGTACTGTGCATGTATGAAAGGATAAGTTTTGCTCAGCTGTCATCAATTATTTATCCTTTTTTTTTTTTTTTTTTTTTACAGTGGACAATGAAAATATAGATTTTTCTTTTCCTGTTGATTTCTTCTCTGTCAGTCTGGTGGTGCAGTAAGTGTCATACTTGTGACATTCAGTCTAAACTCCAGAGATATAACAGATCCCGTTAAACTGAAAAAGAGACTATGGGGCCTTGAAAGACTCCAGTCTAAATATTCATCCCTTTCCTTGATGAGCTGAAGTAGGAGTGTAGGTACCTTTGACTTTGGGACTAACCTAAGTGTCTGTAACTCTTAAGAAAATAAAAACCAAACCCCAAACTAGAAAACTGTAATCTTTATGTACATACAGGGTTGAAAAACATATTCAGGAAAGAGAATTTAACTTTAAAATGCAGCATGGATTTTTGCCCTGGAAAATGAAGGGTTTATTTCTTTTATACAAAGAAGAAAGTAATATAAATATTGGAGTATTTTTGCTTTTCAAAAAGAATAAGAATTGATTATGCAGACAGCACACATTTGTTTTATGCTTTATTCTGTGTTTATAGAAAACATGCTATTGGTAGTAGCTGAAGTAGAAACAGATCTTTGGAGCTTTATTTTGTAAAAGTTCATCAGTAGAAGTGTTTAAAGATGATACAGTTATATTTACATAACTCTCTTGGTATTTTCTGAGGTGCTTTAAATCTTGAGTGTAAAAGAGACATTTGGATTATTTGGTTTTAATTCTGTTTACCTAGAGGTCTATGGAAACAAGTTTGTTTAACACTTCTCAGAGCAAAACACAATCCAGGAACAGTTCTTCTCTTCAATAAGAATTCAGATAACTTGAGATTTGTCTATAGATATTTTCAGCTGTAAATGACTGTCTTTATTAGGAAATATGTAATTTATAACTTGTGTTTCTTGATGAAGTTAGAAGTTGACAGTTCAGACTGTGAGATGTGGTGTGGATTTTAAATAGAGTGTGCACTAGGAGGAGAGACTACAGAAAGTTTAGTGGGTGAAGAAGCATTAGAACTTTAGCTGGACAGCTAAATACATTGCTAACCACAATTTTGTGTTAAATATAGTATCAACCCTAAGCACATTCTGTATTTTTAATAACTTACAGGTGTGAGGGGGTTCATATTTATTTTCTTCATTTTTTACTGGGAAGTATTTAAAATATATTTTTTATGTACCCTTATTCAGACTAAAACAAACAAACAAACAAAATCTCTGTTATG
The DNA here is from genome assembly GCF_050655825.1 of Lonchura striata. Lineage (NCBI taxonomy): Eukaryota > Metazoa > Chordata > Aves > Passeriformes > Estrildidae > Lonchura > Lonchura striata. The sequence goes on from NC_140705.1 coordinate 110,878,874, forward strand.
GAAGTCTCTTACTTATTGACACTTAGAGATCAGAAAATAGAGAAGTAGATTCCTGTAAAATTTCCAGAATGCTTGAGCCATAGCAGCCACAGTGCACTTTCTCTTTGCTTCTGAAGCTTTCAGGCTGTTTACTGACAACCACTGCAGCTTGTGCTTTGAGCACACACACATTTTGATAAGAGGGAAAATTACAGAAGTGGAGAAGATTAATTTTGCCTTGAGTGACCTTGGGTCCTAACTGCTGGAGAAGTGAAGAAACACCCCTTTGAAGTGCAAAAGACTGGCACAAGTGGGAAAACAATCTCTTGGATATTTTTCATTGCAAAAGTGGATCTCTAAATGATGATCAAGGAGCAGGCTATTCAAGAATTTCTTGTCCTCTTGCTCTTTTCAATGCTTCCTATTCTTGTGCTGCATTCCTTATGCCCGCTTTGGCATTTGGAGATGAATGCCATCTCATATGGTGACAATGAGGCCAATTCAGTGCCCTTCTGTAGGACATTAGGCTGTATGTCCAGCTACACGTAAGGGATTAATTAAATAGCTGTGAATAGCATATTTGAGACAGAAAGGTCACTGTCAGCACTTGGTGTGCTTATGCTAACCCGTTATGTTAGGAGAATAAAACGATGCATTAAGCATAATTAAACGTGAATTTGAGATGCTTCAAAGCAGAACCAGTTATTGTCACTTAATTGACTTGGTTGTGTTTTGTGTAAATGATTCTTCAGACTCTGTTAGTAGTGGGAAGTTCTTGTATTTTTATAAGGTATTTATTATCTTAGCCTTATTCAGTCTTCTTGTAGGCTTGCCATCCTTTAGTACCAAAATTGTATTTATAACTAAGTTATTATATCTGTCTTGGTTATCTACTGGTATCTGCTCTAAAAAAGAAAATATATATTTGGAAAATATATATACATGTCTAAAATCCTTTTTGGAAGAAGGTCTTTGTTGCTGCTGTTTTGTAATGAAAGATGAGCATAAGAGGGGTAAAGAAAAGAGAGAGATGAGTAAAAACTCTGCATGCTGATGATGCCAGGTTAATGTCTTGGCCACCTGGATAGGCTGTGATGCCCTCTTCCTTCATTATTGGATGGAGCTCAGGGCAAGGAGAGCCGAGTTGGAGCACTACCAAAGCCTTGCATTGTTTCCCTGCTCTGTCCTGAATTCACTGCAAGTGCCAGCAAATCTCTCCTGCCTGCTCTGTCCCGCTGCTGTGACCTTCCCTGGCTTCTTTCCAGCCTTGGGTCAAGAGGGTCTCCACCAAGAAAGGAAAGCCCATCATCTTCATGGCCCATTGCATCAGGCTTCTTCTCTTTGTGCCCTTTGCTGTGCCCATGGGATGCTGCAGTTGCCAGTGCAGGTTCTTCTCTACATCTTTAGAGGCAGATGGGCTGCAGACTGCAATCTCCTGGACACAAAGTGGATGCTTTCCTTTGGGTTATTACTGATATAAATTGAACACCACTGTGCTGGGCACTGTAGGAATAGATAATAAATGGCAGTCGTTGTCAGAAAGAGTTACCAGTTCAGATTGTTTTGTGGTAAGTGATGAGGCAATAGGCTGCTAATGCACAAATTGCTCAGGCACTGGGGAAATACTTAAGTACTACTGTCATGATTTTTTCTCTGCTTAATTTGCTGGCATTATTATGTCATACTGGTGAGTTCATCACCCTCTCATATTGCTCTGTGTTCATAATGACCAGTATAATTTAATTTGTGCACTATTCTTTGAAATGATTTCATATTCACAGTGTATTCTAAAAAAGAAAATACAGAGAGCAGAAATGCTGATGTTTGTTTTGGAAGGTTGTTTACCTCAGTTTTCAATAATGTCAGATGAAGGCATTTTTTACATCTATTCAGCTGGCTTTTTCTTGCAATAAGAGGTTATCACTTTGTACTACTGTAGGGTAAGACTTTAATTGCATTCATCATACATGGCAGAGGATTGGCTAGGATGGCCTCTCAGGATTAAAACTGGTTATCTGAGTATAAAAGAATCATTTGGTGATCTGCCAGAGCACTCTTGTTGTGAGAGCAGGTTTTACTCTCAAGCTGAAGGAGCACTCGGATACACAGGCTTTCTGTGCAGTTACCTTGGGTGCATGAAGGCTTTAGCTTAGGACACCTGCATCTCTAAACCAGGTTTACCTGGTCTGCACCGACCCTGGTGCTTACATATTGAACATCTGTACTTCAAGCTCTGGAGCCATGCTGACATTCATTCTTACTATATTGCAAATACATTGCCAGACCTGCTTTTGGACTTTATTTTCATGGTCTTCCTCTTCAGCTGATAGGCATGTCTCATCCAGTGCACAGTAGCTGTTAACTCTTACTTGTAAAACAGGAGCCCCCTGTGTAGATGATACCACATCCATCATCTTCTGGAACTTCATGAGTTACCCAAAAGTATAACTTCAATTAACACAAACTGATAATTCATTCAGAAAGTACCAGGAAGAAATGCATTCTTAAAAAAAAAATTAAAAATACCTTTTTAATGGAGGAAAACAGCATTTGGTATTAAAGAGTTATAGACTTAATAAATATGAACTTCTTTTATTGAATCCTGCTGACAGACAAGTAGCTTTAATCCTTTTATGTAGAAACTTTATTTATAGGAAGGTTCTGCAAGAGTGAAAAGTCAGGCTCTTGCATCGCCAGCAGAGCCTTACTGGAAAAATATTATTTCATTTATTAATTTATACTGTGTCTCTGATGCACCATGTAAAATTAACTTTTATCTCTAGACAAGATCTAAAATGTTTCCAGCAGTTCACTTGAAAGGATGGGGAAAAAGAACTGTGTGTTAACTAAGAAGATGACATCTTGCCTGAGGCAGTCTGCTTTTCTCCTAGCTCTAGGAGGAATTCCCTGTCTCCTAAAGGTCTGATTCTTTGTGTTTTGTTTTCTTTCTCTTTAAAAAATACGTAGCTGTGGTCTTCTCAGATATTTTATGAGTCCCAGTTGCCAAAATGAAACAAAAAAAAGAATAAAGATAACCCATATTCCTGGATAAGGTGAATCATCTGTTAGGCTGCCTCATCTCCGGCTTAAGTGCAGTGTTTGATCCGCTGGCCCTGGGGAGTGTTCAGATCCTGAAACAACTGGAATCCATAAGAGCAAATTGATCTGGTTTGACGGGAGGTGTGTGTCTCACAAGTGCTTTTCTTTGGGAAAGCGATCATCGAACACTCGTTCAGCAGCACTGCAGAGGTGAAGCTGCCAAGTGTCCCACAGAAAGAATCCCACACCTGGGTGCCCCAAACAAAGGGATCCTGCTCCCAGCTCTGAATACCACAGGTCTCAGCTTTGCAAGCGTATTTATGGACACTGAACTACTATCTGCTTTATAAACTTTGGGAAGAGTGGATGGCAAAAAAAATTCTAATCTATTAGCAAAGAGGTTTTCCACTGAAAAAGTGAACAAGTTTCCAGTGCAATGTGACTTCATGAGCAGACTGTCTCTGTTTAAAAGGGAGTTCTAAGCACCTGGCTTTCAGAGCGTGCCACTAATCAGAACCCTGATGCTGCTTTGAAAATCACCATGGGAATGTCTACAAATAATGACCTTTTCTGCATAAATTAAAATATAAACGAACTCGTACATAAATGCTGTCATCAACTTTAATGTTCAAAATGCTACTGAGCTTTAATGTGTTTTTCTGTCCACTTAGGAAGGAATTCTGCGCTGATTCATTCTCAGGTGTAATACTGGGCCTCAACATCTGTTTTAAAAGTCCTCATGTAGAAACTGATCCTAAGCTCCTAAAAGTCTTAGGTTATCTGATACCCATCTTATTTTACTGGTTTTTGATTTCAGTGTTTTGGGGTAAAATTAATTTATGCCACATAAAAACATCCTAGCTAGGAATCCTGTGTTGTTTTTCTCAAGTTTGTCTTCCATGAGGACTTTACATTTCCACTAGGTGAGTCTAAGCTAAGGTTGTAAGAGTGTGAGAATAAGTCCCTGTGTCCCATCCTGGTACCTCCAAAGTATAATAAGTGGAATAAATGTATGGAGTAGGTCAGCAAAGATGGGCACAACCATGATCACAAATACTACACATCACTTGTGCATGGAAAAAGTAAAACTGTTTGGTGATGATGTGATAAGAACTGGAAAAGTTTAGGAAGATGGAGATGTATAAGGGAAAAATGGGAATCAGAACAGGATTCAGAATCAGTCTTCCTTATTCTTCTGTAGTCCTTAAATCTGGTACTTGAAAGGTCTATTTCCTTTCTCTGGTGGTGTTTGGCTGTGTATTTTTCTAATGGATTTATGTAGCTTTGTTTAAAATAGGGTCTTATTATTATAAGACCCGATTCTATAATTATGGAAGCCAAAATTTTACAGTCCCCTAGAGATTTCTTTAGAACTGGGACCAGATATATTTTTTAAAATTTTATTTGTAATTCCAAATCATAGGATTCCAAATTCCAAATCATAGGATTGCCAGCCTCTGGGATTATGAAAAATCAGTGTTTTATAATTCCTGTTCAAAATACGCCAAAATAATACACTAGAAACCAAATTATTTTACTTAGTCACGGTCTTAATGTCACAAGTTAGATTTTAGGGAAGGTGGTAGAAGAAATGTTAGCATGCCTTAAGTCACTATTAAGCACCAAAGGATGAAAAATATTACTGGCCTTGGGGAACCTTCCTCTTTCAGTGATGCTGCTCAGCACAGTGTAAGCTATTCTCCCTGTGAGAAAGGTTTCCCATTCAAAGCAGGAATAGGAGTGCATGAAATCAAGTGAAAATAATTGCTTCTATCACCTCATAAGATTTTGTAGTATTAGGTATAAATACTTATCCATCACAGAGATGTTGCTTTTCATTTTGAAAAGTATGCTGCAGATATTAAACCATGCATTCTTTTTGGGTGAAAAGGGACTATCTCCATTTTTGAACTACTGCTTGGAAGGAGGCTGTTTTCCTTGATCTGACTGTGTTTTGTAACATACAAAACTAAGATGCTCCAGCACATCCCTTCTGGAATCATTTGGAGATGATGAAACCAGTGGGCCAATTTGTGAACCTCTTTCTTGGCAGTTAAGTGTGTCCTGGACGTTTTCCAAGTACCTGCAGAGCCCATGCTTCCTTAGGTTACCTATAGCTTAGGGTCTCAGAGGGAGCTCTGTTTGCTGTATCTCTGTGAACCAAAAGGCCATTAACTGGAAGGGTCAAAGTGTTAATGGAAGGAGTAGTCTCCGCTTGCCATTATCTAGCAAACGTTCTGCGGGAACCAGGGAAACATAACACTTGCTCCCTTTTTTCTGTAGGTGGTTTCTAAATAGGTGACCTCAGTGTTCGGTGACTAAATAAAGAGATTAGATGCAAGTACACAGGCCAACAAAACTGAACTTGCTCAAACTGCTAGTGGAGAGCCACACTCCATTATATGGCCACTTTGGTAGCATCAGGTCAAATTCCTCTTAGATGAGTAAAGGTCACAGAGATTGTATTGCTTAATTGCCTAACTTTCTCTTTGCACTCTCTGTTCTTATCCTCTCGTGCACTCAAGGAGAAGAGCACTCACTCTCTTTGGGACTTAGCTGTACGGAAAGTACAACATAGAGAAAAGATAAAAGGAAAATTTCAGATTAGGGTCATGTCATTGATACACTGATCAACTAAATAGTTTTCCAGAGTGTTTAAAAATGTCCAAAAAATAGTGGAAAGCATAAAAACCACAATGTGTAACTTTCTTCAAGATACACACGTGGTTCCTTAAAGAGAACCATTGGAGGTTCATTGGAGGATTTCTGTTCAGGATTGTTGTGATGCTGCTTCATGTGACATAAATTATTTTATTAATTACTAATGCTTCTTATAACCTCAGTTTTGACATTTGGATAGTCTTCTGGAAATGTAGAAACAAATATTAAACATAAAGTTAATGCAAAATACACGATATAAAAAAGTCACTCCCTGACAGAGAAGTAAGGTGACGTTATATCAGAAAATTGGAGGTGATCCTACACATGAAATTTGGATTTCCTTTTTGACATCCAGCTTGAATTTGGTATCTGTCTAGCTGTCCACTATCAACTTAATAGTTATCAGGGAGGATAAGAGAGGTTCCAAAAGCCAAAAAGAATAAGAGAAATTCCAGTCTGAAAATTTAAAGACATTATATGCTGATGTTTTTGTGGGTTTTTTTAAATCCCTTATGTTTTAGGCATGGGTTCTTCTTATGTAAATTGAACTGGGCTTGGGATAAGTCAATTATTAGCCATATGAGGTAGATTCATATGGATATGAAGAGTTGAATTGATGTGTGAAGTTTAAGTTTCTTGGTCCAAAGTAGCTCTTTTTAATACATTTATTTTAATACTGTGCTAAACATCAAGAGACTCTTGATAGTTCAGCTTCCAGACAACATTTCCTCCATTTCTCTCCATACTATTTTAAAACTGGCTTAGAACTGGAGTAAATTAACTGATTGTGACTTCAGATTAGAATGCATATGCAAAAGCAGATGATAAAGCATTAATTAAAACTGCACATATGTATATGTGGAGAGTTATCTAAAGCATAGTTCCAAGCGAACTCTAAAAGAGGAGTGTGTCCTTTGGTTTTTTGTGCCTAAACTGGGTCAGAGTCATCACTGATGACATTGTTCCCAAACCAATATTATGAGTTGAATGAGGTATAAGTATGTTTAAAAATGCTGGTGTTGGAGTAGTGGGTGCTGCTGCCTATAATATGCTTTTGATAATCCTGGTTAAAAATACTCTCTGTGCATGCCCATAAGGGTCCTTAGGGCACAAGGAGGCTGATGGAGAGGTAACAAACTCAAGACCAGGTTATACCCAAGGCATTGTGTGTTCTGGCCAGCTGTGCAAAAGGGTTGGCAATCCCAAGATGATGAGATTCTGAAGTTAGGGTGAGGTTGTTGAAAGCACCAGTTATTGCTGTTGCTTGTTTCCACTGTTTCTCAAGAGAGCCAGGTTTTGATCAGACAAAGGGAAGAACTATTCTCATGCTTGGTGTTATCTGAGATGGCCCTATCCATTTCACCTTTGGCTCCAGTTATTTTGGGTCATACAGTAATTCACTTTTCCATTTATTTTTTCCTCTTCATTCCAGTAAGATGCATTCGTGGTCAGAGCTGTAGAAAACATCTGGCAAAATTCTGCTATTGTCTTTGTCAGCTGTCAGGGTTTTTTTCAGTTTCTTTCCAAATTGCACTATTTCTTTTTACTTTCCATATATTAAACACTCCAGTTCCTAAAATTACAAGTGTCTCGACCATTTTGTTCCTGCACTGTGAATATGCTGCTTAAGGCACATGCCACACATGTTAAGCTAAGAGCAAAAGACACTTCGGGGAAAAGTATTGGACTGTTCTCAATTACAATTAAGAGGGAAGACTAAAATTGCAAAACTCAAACCATTGTTGAAAATCTTGCCTTCAGTTTGACCCTCATCACATGGTTTCTTATTTCATAGCACTAACCCAAAATTTGTCATGAGTCCAGTTAAACAATTTTTGCATATTTAAAACTCCCTGCAAATTCTTACAATGGCTTTCTTATTTTCTTTGCTGCTGTTTTGGTTTTGTTCTCTTATAATTGAATGTTAGTTCTTTTAGTATTTTGATTCATAATACTTCTTTTAACAGAAAACTGCATACAGCTTGTGAATAAGATCACATAGCTTCTACCAACTTTAATTGCAGAATTGCAGAAGGGAAAACAGACTTGAAGTGCTGCTGCCATATTCACATTTATGAGTTATCTCTTGCTATCCATGCCCAATAGAAATTACATCAACTTAACTAACAAAATAGTTTTCTGTCTTTTCAGGTGAATAAATACTGTTCATTAAGATAAATGAATAACTCACTGCTATTAATTTGAAGGGAAGAAGAATTAATTTAATATTTTTACATTGCTGATTTCATAAATAATATTCATGCCAATTCATTCCTGACTCTTTACAAGATTTTAAACACTTTCTCCTGTAAAAGATCCTTTCTCACTTATTTTGGCTTCTGTGATCCTAAGCCAGCAGACTTTTTCTTTTTTAAGGTTGGAGGTTAATTGGACAATGCATTTCTTCATTCACATTTCAAAGTCTTCTATCTGATTTTTCACATTGCAGAAAGACTTTGAACTTCTCTTGGAATGTCAGATCTCTAAAACGACTTCAGGGAACCATATTTTTTTGCTCTACTTCAGGGGTCGGGGCAATAAATGATTTTTAGGCCTTTCTCTGAAGGCTGCACAGCTAATTCCACCTACTTCAATTCTAGTGGCCACAAGTCTCCCCTAACTTGCCTTCCCTTCCATAGAAAGGGGGTGACCTTTTTGACTGATGCGTAAATGAAAGAACACCACGCATGGAGTCTGTCAAACGTATTTGTGTCTAGCCACCAAAGAGAACCTTTTTTGGGCTAATGAGAGGGAGAAGTGGGGAGTGTAAAAGCCAGTGCCGGAGCAGTTGCTGGGAATTTCAGTCAGTGAGGCAGATCAGTGTTGTGCTTTCATAGCCCCATCACAAATATTTTGTAGATGGTGTATTTTGTAGTTGTGAAAGTGTGTGACAGGATAACTACTAATAGTGAAGTACTTCTCTAATCTGTGTTTTCTGATATGGATCTTTCATCTTGTCTCTGAAATGGATGTTTTTCATATTATCTGCTGTGCTTTTTTGCTGCAGTCTTTGAGACCCAATAACCTGTAGAGAATTTTCGTTTAAGACAAAAGAGTGACTCCTGCAGCAAGTAAATGGAGCCTTCTCCCATGTAAGCTGTAATTGAGGTTATGGCATGGCACATTGCCTTTGGCAGAGTTCTTTCTGTTGCTGAGAAACTCAAACCATGGTTTTGAGGCTGCTGCAGTGTAAGCAGAATGAATTAATTATTAGAGACATAGGAAGAATTAGAGGAAAAGAAAATGGCTTCTGGAGTGAAATACAACATATTGACTTTGGGAAAGAGAGAGGAGGAGAGCAAACTTAGTCATGAATAATCCACTTTCATGTAGCTAATGACACCTTAGTAGATCTGTAGGAGTTAGCCTGCTGGTTGGGTTGGCTCTCCACATAATGTCAAATATTTCTTAGAAAATTGAATTTTGTTACCTAAGTCTTTCTGTGGATTTAACTGTGATGCTCAGTTAAGGGGCCTGACAGGTCACGAATATTATGGCCTGCAAGTTAGTTTAAAATATTTTAAAATTTATTGCAAGAGCTCTCACCTCAGGAAAACAAGTGTAAAAGATAGAAAAATACATGGGTTTGCATAAAATTTAGTAAAATACTGGTCTGATTAAAAAACCTTTTCAAGTTTAATATTTAAAGAACATGCAATATACTGAAGCAAATCTTCACAGATGTGCCTCTTCATTTGCTGAATCAAGCCTTTCTTCCACAGAGGTACACAGTACTTCAGTTTTGTGTTTTTTCTTACTATCTGCTTTGAAAGAATGTTTGTTTAAAGTATCATATAGTCTCTGGATAAATATAAATCCATATAGCAAAATAGCCAGCCTATGCTTGGATTTTCATGCATCTGCTGATGTAATTTTATACCCTATGAGAGGTCTTATAGAGATAGCAAGGAGAAGGGACTATTTAACATGTATAATACATAGCAAACTTGTCCAACCCTCATCTTTGCCTGTCTTGCACTTCATTTCTTTGTTTCCCTTTTCTAGATTTTTACACTTTTAGTTTTAGAATTTCTTACTGAGAAATTATTATTCTATTATTATTAATATTATTTTGAACAGACATAAGTGAAGCCACTATGTTTTACTTTTTGAGGGTCAAGGAATGCTGTGAGTCTCCCCTGCACTGACAAAAAGGGATTTTTTTAATCTTCTTTGAGTTTCCTCACTCATTTAATCTACCTCATGTTTTCAAAATGTTCCTGTTGGGTAGTATGGGAATGCTCTGGGAGTACCCCAGGTGGATCTGATCAGCTTAGTCTCTTTCCTCTGATAAAAGAGGGTAAATCTGCTATTGTACAGTGTTATTCTGCAGCAATCCACAGGAACTGATGGTCATAGATGAGCCCACTGCCTCTGTGCTTAGGGCTTTATAATGTAAGAAAGGTCTTGCAAACGTACAGTTAGGTCACATGGCATTTTTAAGAGTTCACAGGAGTACCCTTATCTCCTTGTTTTACTTATTAAAGAATTTTTTAAAGAAGAGAAGAATGCATCTCTCCAACCCTCATCTCTATACAGCTATAGTTTCCACCCTGTGGGAAAATCTAAGTTTGCCAGAGCACAGTAAAAGGTTAATGTTGTTTGACATATCAAAGATTCTACAAGATGGAACTGTTTGTGGTGGTATGAAATCTAAGTAACTCTGTTAGTAAAATAGTTCAGATCCATGCTGGAGCAGCTAAGAGGAAAAGGTGGATGTTATATTTCTACCCATTCCCAACTCCACTTTGAGGTTGGAATATAAATTTTGTTGAACGTCAGTTGGACTTGTGTATTTGGAAAAGGTGTCTTTAACAATTTTTTAATGTGGAGATGTTATAAATTCACGTATTAATCTGTTCAAGTTGGGTTCAGATTGAAATTCAGACTTATTAAAGAAGGGAACAGTGATCTCTCAAGTTCTTTCACCAATTTTTTTTTAATATGCTTGATATTTTTATAACAGACTCCAGCTTGCCTTTCTGTGCGTGGTGCTGACACCCTGAATTGAAAATTATGGCACAGCTAAGGGATGAGATCGATTGAAGTGCTTTTTATTACTGACTGTTCCCAGGCAAAATGTTTTAAGCAAACTGCGTAATGGAGGAAAATTACATTATATGGGGTGCTGGCCTTAAAGAGATCTTTATGTTATGCCTTCTGATAAAACAGAAGTGCATTCAAATGAGTAATTGCAGTGTGTATACAAAGGGAAAAAAAGTGTTTTGACTGCCTAAATGAATGAAACTGAAAATCCACAAAACTGAATTGGTTTTTATGTTGTTTGATAGAGAACATTCAGTCTGTTAGAAGACTATTTAAAAACTCCAACTTTTAAATTTGGAGTAGCCTGAAAAGCTGACAGGTACAAGTTAGCAGCTTTTTAGAAGTCTGTAGCACTTTGTGTCAAAGTAACTGTGTCATGGGTTTGGATGTGAAGTTTAAAGGTTGGAATGCCCCACAGCCATCTACAAATTATACCAGTTTTGTAAAAAGAAATGTTGCTGGTTGTAATGGATCAGACTGAAGATGTGTTTAGCCCAGTGTCATGTCAGGCGCCAATGAAAATATTCCCAAATCTCAGCTTATTAGGCCATTTTCTAGAGAAACAGAGACCTCCTCAGCCAACAGTAGTGTTATTTTCCTTAAAATAAACTTATTAGGTTTTAGTTTCCTGAGTGTTTATTGTTGCTTTTGAACTCTCCTAATGTTTCACATTTGAGTATTTTGTCACTTAATTCATTTTTTTATGGCATGTTTATTAAAGGACCTTGTTTCTATTTGGGGTTTTCTTCAGCCTCCTTGTAGCCTGTTATATGTGGCAGTAGTTCTTGAACATGGAGAGGTGGTGAACAACTGCTACCTCATCCCCTTCTCCAGGCCACTCAAGTTAGTATAATCCTTCATCATAACTCTTTAAAGTAATAATTGTTAGAGTTGACATTTAAAAATATTTAATGTTCGTTAATGAAAGAGAATGGAGCTTTTTTTTTTTTAATGCTTAATGGCTTCTGTGTGTTGGTTAGGGCTGCGTGCTGAGTTCTTGGAGCCCTCTGCAGGGTTTGAAGAAAGGTAGTCTTCTTTTAAGAGAAGAGGGTGGTGTCCAGGCATTCATATAAACACAGGGAATTACATGATTGCTGGAGGGGTGTGTACAGCTGCATTTTCTTTGTTTTGATTTATCTGTTTTTACCACTCCAAGGTAATACCTTTGATCTGTTCTTGTGGTTTGTGTCACACCCAGGATGCAGCCAGCACTCTGTTCTCCAGGGTGAGCTTTACTTGTGCTGTTCCTAGGAGAGAGGTACCTCATTTACATAGCAAGCACCCTTTTTTCTTAATGCAGTGCTGCTGCTTACATGGTCAGATAGCTCATGTTTCAAAGGGCAACACACTGGTTCATTTCCATCTATTTTGCATTGTGTGTGTTTTGCGTTGCATCTGCCTTAATGTAATTTGCTTTACGTTTGCCTTAATGTGTTGGTTTTGAGAGGCAGGCGTCCCTCTTAATGCAATTATGGCTTATCTTTTGGGATAGGAAACTTGCTGTGGGGTTGGCTAGTTCTAAGGGCTGGTAGGAATGCACCAAAACCTCCCCTACAGGATAAGCTGTCCTTTCTGGCTGACATTGAGTAGCTCACAGAAGAACCTGCCTTAATAAAGTGCACATTAGGCTGCAGTGATAGCAGAGAGGCCAGTGCCACGTGTGGTCCTCTTCCTGACTGATACCCTGCTTCCCTCTCCTGCCTGGTGTGTTGGACAGTGTTGATACAAAACTTCACAATCGGCTCAGAATTCCTCTCTGAAGCATGAACTTCTGTCACCTGTTAGTGACTCGATCTGGCTGGGTTTGTAAGAATAGATAACACACTGAGAAAAGGGAATTTTTGCCTACAATTAATTAAAACAGACCTCAGCAGTTCTCATAGCTGTCTTCCTCATCCTGTGATACTTCTCTGTTCATAACAGATTGCCTTTGACAAGGAGATGGTTTGTTGTTTCATGAAAAAACACATTTTTTCAAAATTTAAAGTATGTATTTTTAAAAAAAAATGTTTATTTGTTTGTTATCTATCTATGTATATTTTTTTTTAATTTTTGTCATCATGGATAAGGTGCCATGGTTCCGGTTCACCAAAGCACTTAAGCATGGGCTGAAGAGCCCTGGTGAATAAATGGCTGATAAGGGAAGATTTTATCTGTCTGATTAAAAAAATCCAGTTTTCCTTTTTCTGGTATCCCGTCTTCCTGCCAATTTCCATGGTTTTTGCACTACTGTTCAATATGACATGGCAGGATTAGAAAAATAACTGTTCAGGCTGGTTTTGCAAGACACAGTTTGGAAGAAATTAGTGCCACTGAACTGCAGAGCCATGCTCTTTCCTTCTCAATTTGCTTGTGCTTAACAGTTTGAAAATTGGTCATTGGGCCCTAAGGATACATGTATATATTTACTTTGCTAATTTTGGGACAGGCATGCTGTTAGAGCACAGTTGGTCTTTACCACCTAGGTGGAACACGCTGTGTTCTACAAGGCTTCTGAGCTCTATCCTTCTTGGGTTTTAGGATGTCATGCCTTGGTGACCAGATTGAGAGGATCTTCATTTGCCTTTCACGGTGAATTTATGGCCTTCAGCCAAATGAAGTTCTCTTGATGCAATATGTGCATGGGCGTGGAAGCAGAGATAGAAGTTCTGGCTTCTCTGTAATGGGATAATGGAAAGTCTGTAAGGAACAGGACAATAATTTCCCCATTATGAATGGGCCTAAGAAATGAGTTTTCAGTTCCACTAATGTAAGTCTTTGGAATGCCCACTCAATTTATTGTCTGCTGTGCCTCTGGGTCTGCTCTAAGAAATACTTCTGCACATGTCTAGACTGATTAAGTGCAGGCGACCTGAGCCTTGTCTGGCGGGGCAGCTTGCTGCTGGGTAGATCACAGGTGCCTGGATAGCGTAATAAAGTCTCCACCAAAAGACAGGAGGACTCTGGAGTTGCTGCGATCCACGTGGGTTTATTGAGAAGAACGAGGACTAAGGAGATGGGTGCTGGAGTGGGGGAGCTCCTGCACGCAGGGAAAGCAGGCTACAAGAGTGAGCTGGGAAGGAGGGGCCAGAGTATAGAACTGGGAAAGGAAAGGGGGTGGCTGGGGTGCAAAGAGTCAATGGGAAGGGGGTCTAAGGGGGGAGCAGGGATGGAGTGGCACAAACTGGACCAATGAGAACAAGGGGAAGGAGCAGTTAACTTGAGAGAACTAATGGGGAAACAGAAAACGTAGAACTTTCTAGAACTAAAGGATGGTACAAACAGATGAGCATAAACTGAGGAGGATATGACATATATTGGATAGATCTTCATTTACATGGGGAAGGTGGGGCAATACTTTTGCTTATACCACTGTGGCTTCCCATGGCATCTGTGGATGATTTTCCCCAGGACTGCCTCCCACAATTAAGATTCATATAAATAGATGCTTTTTATACGAAATGCATTTTGGCACTATATTGACATTGGAGTATATTACTCTCTTAGCCTTTAACAGTTGAACAAATTTAAATAAAGTGATGGCTCATTTTTACAAGGTGATAAAATGAAAATAATTGGGTTAATATCTTAATCTGGCAGGCTGGAGTTAGATTGCACGTACCTGTATGAACAAAATTTGATTAAAGAAAATCACATTTTCCATTCCACTTGATGATTTGTGACCCTTGGTTATTCCATATCACTGCCTAGAAGGAGCCCGTTCAGAGCAGCCACTCCAAATCTGATGGTGTCACTCATTCCAGCCCCATGTGCTTTTTGTCTGTATGTTGTCTTACAACTGGACAGCCATTGTTTTCCTTTAATACTGTAATATTGCGAAATAAACTTCCTGTAGTAAAGTCAGACACAAGAAAGGGGGTTTAAGGCTACTTTGGCAGATAGCTCTAACAATTATTTCCTGGTGGAAACAAATCAAATTGGTTGAGATGAATTTTGGGGATACTAGCAGTGGTTAGTTTGGCTTCCTGGAATTTGCTGTGTGAACTTATTTTGCTTACCAGCCTTTGGTTTGCTTTTTTTTTTTTTTTTTTTTTTTTTTTTTTTTTTTTTTGTGGATTTGGATTTTTTTGATTTTTTTTGTTAATGTGTTCAACATCAGTTTTCTATTGCAAAGAGCTCCACAGTGGAGTTGATTGCAGACAGTTGCTCAGTTACTGAGTCATCAGTGTCCTACTGGTGAACACACTAAAATTACTTGCCCTGCTTCCTTGCCTGACTAGAGGCTGCAGTAGCATCACTCTCTGCTTCAAATAAATATGTCCATTAACAGAAAATATTAAATGGGATAATAAAGCATAGCTTATTGAGTCTTGTGCACAGACTCATAGGCAATGGTCACTAAGTGTTTTGTCACTAATCATCACTGACCTGCATATTACTAGTTGTGTTGATGTGCCTCCACTGCATTCTACTTTGTAGCCACTGCTCTTTCCTCTTAAAATATTAAAATACTGCCCTGGGACCACCAGATTATATTTGTGACATGTACTCATGATATGGCATAGTAAATGGGTTCTAATAGATTTATTACCCTTTAAATTTTGGGACACTTATATACAACTAATTTAAATCTTGACAGCAGATGAAAAGCTTAAATACCAATTGCTGTTCCAGGAGAAAAGTTGTTTTAAATTAATCACTTAGAATTCAAATTTAATGTAGTCAAGATTAGCGATTGAATAGACTATGTAAATAGAGCATCGAATTAATAGATCTGGAAGTCTCTAATGTTCAAATGAACAAATTAAGTCATCAATGCTCATTATTTAGCCTTTTAGAGATGAACTAATGTCAACGCTAAAGGAAGACTGGCAAAAGTTACTTTTTGTTAGGACATTTCATTTTTTTTTTTATTATCAGGAGGTGCAGTAGCCCTTCCTCTGTGTGATGGATTATATTTTCAATGCTGTGTGCTTGGGTGTGTCAGGGTGCTGTGTATTGTCCAGGTGCTATATGAAGGTGATCCCCATGCCTTGACAAGCACACAATGAAGATTATATAAAAAGTTTAGCTTATGGTCTAATATGGGTGAACTGTTTCCTTCTGTTCCAGATGTTTCTTCTGCCTGTGGACATGTTATTAGCAATTTTATTTAATAGAATCTGCAACAGTAAAATACTGTGGTATTGTTCACTTCTGGTTATACTTTTAAAATTGCTTTTACTTGCTTCCTGTTGCTGGTCAAACTTTATGTGTGTACATCCTCTATGATAAAACAAGTTTGCATTGATTACAGCATCCTTAAAAGTTCAATCCAGTTTGTAATAAATATTGTTATTGTGCTTGTTAACAGATAGTATATATTCCTGGTATTATATTATACTATTATGTCTGTCATTGTAACACCTACAAGGGAATGCAGATGAAATTAATCTCAGAATTTCAGACATCTGCTTCATGACATGTCTAAATTCCTTTTCCTGTACAGGTTTGTATTCCTAGACAGTGTCTTTCTATGTAAACACATTTATTCTCAGATGCTCTCCTTTTAAGAAATGATTGTTATCATGAGTTCTTGACCAATGTATGATTGCAGCTAAAAAACTGAACCAAATGCTGCCTTGTCTAAGGCATGGACTGTGAGTGTGCAGAAGAGAATGTAAGACTATATTAATGGAGTGTTTGCACTTCAGATGTTTCTAGATATGTTTTCCAAGAGAAAAACCGTCACAGAAAGTAAAATAATCCATATTTAAGAGGTGAAAATAATTTAGAGACTCAGAAAGAATTGGTCTTTTTTAATAGAAAGACACAAAAGATTGTTTTCCCTGTAGAGGAAGATGTAGAAAACATCAAATAATTATTATATAGGATGACACAGTGGGGAGAACTTGGTTTGTTTGTGGTGCATGAAGAAAATGGGAGAAGTTTAATGAAACTGAACAAACCATGGAAATCAACAGCTGACATAAAAAGTGTGTTATGTTTGATTACTTACAGCTCTAAAATATTAAGCCAAGTCTTTAAAAGAAGTAAAAGCAAAAGGTGGAAGGTGAGGTGCTGGGATTAGACTTTTGTAGGTCAATACTTAGACGTGAAGGGAAAAGCCTCTCAAGTTACTTGGTGTTCAGTCAAATGAATGAGAGCGGGTTTCCTCTGGGGACGTGTCCTTTGTCACCTGAATATCCCCAGTGAATTAACAGCAGCTCCTTTTCTTTCTCCTGCCCTGGACTGCACAGGAGACCCTCACCTCTGCTGGGTCAAAAGGCTTTGGCTTGGGTGAGGCGTGATTCGGCTGATTGGCCTGTAAGTGTGATGTGATGGATTGTCCCAGGGCTGCCAGACGGATGTATAGCTGCAGGCAGTGGCCTGTCTCTCCCTCAGCAGATGCAGGAATGTAGGTGTTTCTTTAGGTCTGTCAGCCAGTGTTCATGATACTCTGGGAGTTTAATTGTCTCAAAGACTTTCCTGCCCTTTCATTTCAGTTTTGATGAAGTTGGCCAAAAGGTTCAAAAGTCACGTTCTGGTGATGGAAGAAGGGAAGCTGTCATGGCCACAGCAGTCACATAAGCCTTTTTGCTATGTGAAACTAGAGCTAAATGAGAAAAACTGGGTTTTGGAAGTAATTTAAATAACCTTGCTTCAGGGCAAAAGATGACATTGGATTATGTTCACAAAGTGGAGAAGACATTTATCTTTAAGCATAATTTTGTCCTTTAACTGTGTCCATCTGGATTTCTTCTATCTTCCTTGGAAACATTTGGTATTGGCCACAGTTGGTGAAATGATACTGAAGAAGTTGAATCATGATCTTGTCTGGCAATTCCCAGACTGCCAAGTCTACCACACTGTCCTCATTACCCTGATTAATACAGCATACAAATAGTCTTGTTTTACTAAGTAATTTGATTGTATGTGCTGATAATTTAACACTTTTTATTCCTTCCAGAATTTTAAACCTAACTGCTGTTACATTTGAGAGCCAGAGTAGCTTGTGAAGGGATAAGAAAGTGCAACTTTGCTACCTTCCTTCTTAAATGTGCCTGAAGAGCAAAGTGGAACAACTGTCCCTGACTTTTGAGTGTACCATATGTTCTGTGTTGATCCAGCTCTGTGCTCTGTAAAAAGAGGAGGGCTAAAAGAGTTACTGATTGACCAGCATAGTATTTGTGGTGTGTGATATGTGCCAAATTTCTAGTGATCCAACAAAGCCATCTGGTTTCACATTTAACAAAGGTCAGTACTTATGCATTCAAGCAGCACAGATAAATTGATTCACTGACATGAAGGTAATTATGAGCTCAGGTCAGAGTGATGAAGGTGTAGCAGTGAAAAATTCTGTCTTTTGATGTCAATCCTTTAGACTGTCTAGACTATATTAAACTGTTGCTAAATTCTGTCTTTTCTTCAGGGTGTGTGGACTTTGGTGTCCACCAAACCACCAAACTTCTGAGAGAAAAGCATTGACTTATTAGAACTATCCATATACTGTGGGGTTTTCTTTAGCAAAAATCCTAGAAATTAAAATAAAGAAAACAACTAGGAAACTTTAAATATGGCATTGGAAAGAGAAGGATTGAAGGATCTGGTGGCTGTCTTTCTGACACAAAAAACAATAAAGCAGCTCTTGATTTGGCACTTCATATTAATGATTCCAAACATATAGATTGTGTCTTTACATTTGTCTGTTAAAATTCATTGGTACAACTAATTTTCAGCATCTTTATGAAACAATGTTTCTTTTTTGGTTAAATTTTTTTAGCTTCTCATATAAAAGCAGCAGAAACAGAGCAGTTTTGCTCTTTTGGTTCGCACATTTGTCTCTAGTTAGCCCAGAAATCGAAGCACTAGAATCTTTTTATGCATAGACTAAGCTATGAGGTTATGTAGTTTAGAAGCATCACAGCCATATGACAATCTCTGTTTATAAACAGAGATATTGTATCTTCAGAGTGAAATGTGCCTTGAGACAGAAGGGATATACTTATATCCAGAAGAGATCTACCACCCTTTTGCAAGAGGTTGAACTGAGAGGATCAGAAGTTTCTTGATAGTATTATATTTTAATTTGCTGATATTACTCCATTATTTTAATCTGTTGGTATCATTTCCATTCTACAGCTGAAGAATGGAAAGCAGGTTCATCCTCCTAGACCTAACATGAAATGCAGCATATCGGTGACCACTATATGACTTAATTTATTCCAGTGCCAAGCAAACTAGATTAGTTTCTTTTATCCTCCCCTCAGAAAACCTGTGCCAGTGTGCCCATGAAATCTCAGATAAGTGCTTTGGAGAAGTTATTTTCCTCCATAACACTGGGTTTTTCTAGGAGTCTGTAAAGAATAAGGCCTCAAATCCACTAATATTCTCTTCAGCTTGAATACATATGACATGTCCTACTTCTGCTCCTTCAGGAGGAATGGAGAGAGAGATCTGTGACATAATAATCTTTACTGTAATTCTTAAAACCAGAAAGGAAAGATCTTTTTTCTTTCTTCATTGTTCCTCATCATCAACCTCTGAAGAGAAAGCTTCTATGGTCTTGAAATTCCTGAAGAACTATTCCTCCATTCCAACTTGAACTCTTTTAAGGAGAACAACTTTTGCTAAGTCATCAGCATCCTAATTCTTCCCTTTCAAGAAAGCAGTCAGAGGTATTGCTTACTTTTCTTCCTTTCTATTCCCTCTGATATGCTCTAGTAAGAACAGTTAAATCTGTTGCTAAGGCTCATGTTTTCACAGCAGATTCTGCTGATTTCTGTAGAAACATATCTTGTGCAGCTTAATTAAGCCGAAGAATATTTTGAAAGACACACACTTAGCAGGTAGCCCATTTTTGTCCTTTGCTTCATAAAAGACTGCCCCTCCCTCTGATCAAAGTTTTCATTTTGGCACAGGGTTTGCCAATTGACAACACTCACTTGCCATACTTAATTATTCTTTTAGAAAACATTTTACAGGTTGGAAGATGTCTGTATAATACTCCACCAGTCAGAACTGAGTGGAAATTTTGCTATTGAGTTTAGCAAGGTCAGGATTCCATCTTTTAGCACTGTTAAATGGAAAGACAGAAACCCTTCCTGTCAGTAACCATTAGTTGAGGAACTACACTGGAATTACTAGAACTTTAATGGCCCAATAAATCAAAGTGGTTCATGATATTGAGGGCAGCCTAAGATACTGCCACACACAAACCAAGGTATCATGATTACTTTCACTGTTTCTCAACATTTGTTTATTTTCCCCTTACAGCTCCTTGTCTCCCACTTTTGGTGGGAAGCAAAGAGTGGGAAGAAGGAAGCCAATCCTGCCGCTGCAAAGTTACAATTCTATCATGATTAGTTTTTTACAGATTTAAAGGGTAACTATTAAGTCATGGTTGAACGCATTGCTGTAAAATATAGTTATTGAGTGGTTTTGCTTCTTAGCTTTTACCTTTTCTCCATAAAGTTTCTGCTTGATTGGTCTGGATTCAGTGAAACCTCTCATTAGGGCCCCATGGTTCGTTAGAGCTTAAAGAGGCATCACTGAAAATTGAATTGACTGTGCTGTGATTCTTTAGCTGCTGTGGTTAGTAATCGTCTGATGTGATGCTGTGTCCTTTGCATGCATAAATTTTTCTCAACTCCATAGTATATGTTAAGGAGTTAATTTGTGCAATATCTAAGCTCTGAAATGCAGGACCAGTAGAGAAACTCTTTGTACAAAAGAATATAAACAGGGAACGCATTTCATTCTGAAATGTTTTCAAGAAATTACTGTGATGATCTGTACAAAACACCAATTTTCACACTTGGGTTTTCTTCATTATCTTTTGAATTGAGAGATGAGACTCTGACAATTCCTTAGGCTTGCTACTGCCATTAGCCAGATTGATAGTCAGAGGAAAAAATGCCATAATGAAAAATCAGTCTTTAAAACTTTTCTCCCCATCCCTCAATAAATGGAGTAATAAAGCATAATTATGTTTTTTTAATCAAAGTTAGAGTCATGTTTGCCAGAGCATGAATGTGATTTGCATACGTAATTCATTGGCACTAATACTGAGTCTGTCCTGATTTGAATCATGAAATAAAATATATGGAAGGGGATGGGCTCTAATTTAAGAAACTAATGACTGAATTGGTGAAAACAGCAACAACAGAAATGTTTCTGCATGTGCAGGCACAGAGAATTCTTCTTGCCTCCTTGTGAGTAGGGAGGATGTTAAAAACATTAGCATGTTTTTTTTGGTGAAACAGGGAGGGGAACCCATGATGTGGGAAATGATGGTACAGCTAATAGTGGACCTTTGATCTGCAGTGATGATGATGTGACTATATTTGACCCAGGAACTGGTGCCTTTTTGCCCTTTAGCTGAAAATCTGACATTTTATAAAATATTGCTCTTTTAAATGGCAGTTGTCAAGCTTTTTAAAGAGGTGGAAGATCATTCTTTCAAGGAACTAGGCCTGGAAGAGGAGGAACACAGGATGGCTCTTCCTAGGAGCAGGGAAGGATCTCTTTGGAAGGTCTTGTTGTGTGAAAATAAATATCAGTTCATTTATTTTGTTGTTTTCATGTATAAATCATCTGCTAACTGCCCAGAAATGTAAGGATAATACATGGCTGTGGGTACACAAGGGTGGTTTTGAGTTAGATGAACGTGTTTGAGGAGAGCTTGCAAGCCTCTGCTGTGAATATCAGTATTGTTTAAATTTGTTATGAGCAAGCCCCAGAAAGAATATTGTAGCCTTTTTGTTGATACCACATAAACTTGGGTTTATTTCAAATAATAGAGAGTAAGAAGAAATAATAATCTCCATTTTAATCTATGTACTCTGTGAAATGAAACATCAGGCAAAATTACTGGGTTGTGTCTCTGAGGAGCTTGAGCATGCTGATACAATGACATATTTAATCAGAAGGAATATATTTAATAAGAAGGATTTATGTGTCAAAAACTGCAACTAAATTACACAGGATTAGACATAGGAAGACACAAAATTTACACTTTCTATTCCATTTCTATGAAACGAATATTTAAAGGTCAGGAAGAAAGGCTAGTATTTGCATTTAAATGGAGATATTTTAAGTTGAAATGGTGATTGCTGACCTCTGTCCTGACTCAAGTGGATTTTTGTTTTTATTTTAGGACTGAGAATAAGGCACGAAAGAAAATAGGTTAAATTACTATAAATCAGTAAAATGGTACAACTAGTCTCAGCTTCTGCATTATTACCACCTATTTGCATATATTTGGTCTTCATCAAGCTATTCCGTGCTTTGTGTTGTTTCAAATAATGCTTGGCCTCTAACCATAGCCACTGTAGGGTCTTCTAAAGGGGAATACGTTACAAATTCAAGGAATCTGTGTAAGATAATACCACGAGAAAGTGCCAATCCATATGTTGAAGCTGCTTGTTTTCTCAGAGCAGACACATTTCTCAGTGTGTGCATGAGGCACTTGAGAAGTTTATGCTGTTCATGGATCTGAGGTTCAGCCCAATACACACTTGAGAGATTTATAAAATTTTCTTTGTGCACTGATGGTGCACAAAGTGATGTTCCAGTTTTGGAGCTACACCAAAGCATCTCAAGGATTCAGGTTTGATGAGAAGCATGTTTTTCTTTCTGCCTCCTTGGTGCTGGTGGGTGGGATGTTGGTTGCCTGGAGCTGCGTATCTCCATGCTCAGCTCCGTGTTCCATTCTGCAGCAAGTGCTGCTTTGCTGAGCTCCATGCTCAGGAGCTGAGGCCTGCTCCTCACATTAATTTGCACTGAGTGAAAATTCTAATGAGTAAAGATTGGTTTTTCCATTCTCTTGTTCTGTCAGAGATGTAGGCTAGACAAAAGATGAAGATACAGCTGTGGCTTCTCTGTTGGTCCCAGCTTGGGCCAGGCTGTGTAAATACAGAAGTCACAATCCTGAGGTTCAGGATTCACCATTCTGGTGCTGACACCTTTTCTGTGGTAGCACTTCAGGTACTTCGACTTGGTCTGTGTACCAAGTTCTTAAGGGAATTTCCACTTTTTGTCACACCACTTATAAGTGTGTGCAGAAAAAATGCCATGTTACCTTCTGAGAACTGCCTCTGAAATGTGACGTGCATCATCTTCTGAGCTGTCAAGAGTGGCAGAAAAGCTTTCACTTATTTGTTCAAGAGCCTCCTTTCATGAGGGGTTTGCTGTATTGGAAGTAGTGCAGTAGATGGGAGAGACACCTGGAAAATGCACACCCTGAAAGAGACTTAAAAGATGCTACTATTTAAAAAGAGACCTGCTGTTGTTAAAACTCTCATAGGTTACAACTGTATGTTCATGCAGTATATTATACTGTAGGTAATCTCTGTAATTAGGTAGCATTTAGATTACCAGTATATTTACTCTTTTTAAACATAGGCTATATATTTCAAATTTGCTAGAGAAAGGAGTTTGAGTAGTTTCCAATATTTCACTACTCACATCTTCCTGAAAAATTCTAGCATTAAAACCACATGGTTGTGACTTGTTTTTATAATTCTGAAATATGAAATACTCTTATGAACTATATGGAGCTACCTGTCCAGAGTAGCATCTGCACATAGAAAACTGGAGAAAAAAAAACACAGCAGGAGAAGTTTTCATTAGCACTTGGTAATGATAATATCTTAAGACTTATTAGTAATAAAATTTTCAGCTAGAAATATGAGGTTTTAATTGATCCTGCCTTTTTAATAACTCATGTCCAAGCTTAAAGATGCTTGTTTCCACAGACTTGAGTAGGGGTGAAGGGTCAGCTCTCCTTGTAACTGCTTGCCTCTTGAAAAAGGAAGAACTCCTCCTTTGCTCAGCCCTCAGTTAAGGGCAAAACAAGATACCGAATTTTGTTTCATCTGTGCTGCCTCATGAGTGACTTCCAAAGCTGCCAGGGTGGCTCCTGTTTTTTTTCTGAGAACACTGCATTGCAGTATTTTTGGTCTTGAGGTGTCAATACGTTTTTTCAGTCAGAAACATACTTTATTTTTTCAACATGACTTCTAGAGTCTTGCTGCTCTGGGAGGAGTGTTTCTTGCCTCATGTTGTTTTTGAATTATTAATCATATTAGTTATGATTAATACTGATGAAGACTCTTCATTTTCTGATGTCAGTTTTGTAGTGAGCACCCCAACTCCCCAACATGGACTTTTTCTTTCCTTATTAATGCTGAGAGATGCCAGAGCTCATGGCTGAGCAGTCAAGTAACTCAAAGTTCACAGTTTCCTGCAGTTGCATTCCCTAGTGTCAGAATTCTGCCTGAAGAGATCCTGCTTGAGTGCTGGTAGGAATATTTTGAAAACTAATGAGTTTACTTTGCATGTGTGGACCATTACATCTGTATGTAAATACAGTGATTATTTGATCTTCAGCTGTAAAAGGAGTCAATCTGCAGAAGAAATGTAGAATATGTTGATAAATATATTTGAAGTCTGCCACCTTTATTTCATCAAAGATTTGTCATAGCTTTTGATACCTGTTGGCTTTTGGGACGATACAGGAAAAGGTTCATGTTTTTGCTGGTCCATCATATTAGCAGCTGGAGCCTGCATAAGTGTTCTTACATGAGTAAGATTGGCATCTCCTCAACAAGAACTTAAACTTAGTTGTACTTTTCAAATTTTGAGTTTCCAACCTTGCTGTTGACCTTGGGCTTAACCATTGGAAAGGTTTTTCTGGATGGTGTGTGTATTAAACCCTTAGCGTGTCTGTAGACCAACATCTTTACCTTAACTGTGTTACAGGAGGTTACATTGTTTTTTTTTTTAAATAGGATGTGCTTGTAGACCTAAAATCCTTACCTTCTGAAGAATATTTCGTATGTACACATGAACACATAAATATTTCACTGTCAGGAAGTAACAACTTATCCTGTTTTAGCTGAGGAAGGTGAGACTGTTTAAAACCCAAGATTGTTAGTATAGAAGCTTCTAAATTCAGGGCTCATTAATCAATTTTACAATCAGAGCAGCAAAAATAAAGTGTATCATCTAGAGCTGTGATTATTTCCATCAACGACAGCAGTTTAAAATGTGACTTGTGTAACTAAGGTAGTAAGTAGGAAATTAAAAAAAAGAAAAAAAAATTCCCCCAAGACTATAACATTTTAAATTGGAGGTGATATAACAAGCAGGAAGCAGACAGGAAAACTTATACTTCTTGCTTTTTGTAGAGTGAAGAGTGAACTTTTGACATGCTAACTTAGAGTCTTCATCTGAATTTGCCTAATTTGAGATGTTTTAGCTTCATATCTTTGGACATTCATCCAGGACCCAGTTACTTCTGGCCAAATTCATGAGTCACAGGAATCCTTCTATCCATCTCAGCCAAACCCATTTTTTACAAGGTGCGCTAGCATTTTGCATTTCTACTGGGGACATTTGTAAGGAGAAGAAAATAAATTAAGCAATAAAAGCATGAGGATAATTGTCAGGAAAGTGAAATAGCAAAAGAGGAAAAGTGATTTAAACAAAAGAAGGAAAGGACAGCTAGGAATTATGTTTTCTCTGGTCTACTTTCATTAATGTGGAAACCAACTTGCTGAAGGAATGAGAATCTCCTGTGGTACTCTATGGAGAGAAGAAACAGCAGAAAACATTTGCAGTGCTGTGAACATGGTCTTGCTGGTTTTGTTTTGATTTCCCATAGTCCTAATAGCTTCGAAAACAGCAATAAAGATGGACTGTCTGCTGCCACATCTTATTAAACACTCTGTGTTGATCCGACCTGAATGAGGTGGCTGGGCAAGGTGGCTTCTCACACCCTCCAGAGTACAAAAGGGACCACCAACCTTCTTAGTTTTATGAAAACAATCCAAAGAAATAGTGAATTGCTTTTTCTTGGTATCATATGGAAACAGCAAGGCAGGAAAAGAGATTCTCAGTTAGCTCAACATGGGAAGCAGATCAGACTTTGCTACCAAGAGGCTCCTGAGCCACTGTTCACAGAGCTGCCCGTGTCCTGAGATCATGTTTTTAGGACAACCACTCTCTGTTGTGTACTTTTGAATGCAGTGTTTTGTATTTAAAAGTATTTAATACTAATGGAGATTCTGATTTTTTGGTTGCTTTTAAGTGGTATTTTGGAATACAGATGAAGTTCAAATAGGGCCACGTTGACACAGAGTAAATCTGCAATGACTTAGAAAACATTAGTGAAGTCACTGACCTTAAATTTTACATATGTGATCCTGTTGAGGTTTTAAGGTTTCTAAATCTTTCTTAAATAAACAACTTTCTATTGTCCAGTACTTAAATATTTTCAAGCCTGGGAAAAGTTCAGTTAGATACAGTGTTCCTGTGGTTGCATAAACATGTTTACCATCTGGAGCCACCATCACAAACAGTACAAACATGGCAGGCTGCATGCTTGGCTGTGTAATGATGCGAAATCTCACAATCTTCTTTGTAGGGATGTTTGGAAACCATAAATATAACAAAACATAAAGCTGTCACAGTACATGATAGTGGCAGCCTACTGAGAAGATAATCTTCTTGCAATTAAGGTTGTTCATAGTGAGTTTTGACTAGTAAATTATTGTAGATTGAACATGCAGCAGCAATAGAGATGCATCAAATACCCAGGTCTCCAGCTGCCCTAAGATGCATATGCCAAGTAGTCACTTCTGCAATTACAAACACTGTAGAGGTCTCATTTGCTCAGGTACATTTTTTTTTTTTTTTTTTTTTTTTTGTTACCTTTGTATGGTTATGATTTCTGTGGAAGAATAGACTTGCATTGTCAAAATAAACCACTGCAAAAATGAGTCCTCTACCCTTGGCTGATCTACAGAAACTCTGAGTACTCATCTTCACAGCCTTGTACTTCCAGTTCATCTTAAAATGTATTTTAAACATTTTTAACAAGGCTTACAGATTGAAATATAAATATACAGAAATGTGTATGACACATTAAGGTGACAATTTCCCCCTATATCATGACTTCGTAGTGTGATGTCGAGAATAATTTGTTAAAATTTTCTTACTGTGAATGGATTTAGGTCCTGTGAAGTTTGAAATCTCCTTTTTGCTCCATGTTCAGCTTTTAAAAAATCTATTTGATAACATGAGGATTCTAACTTAGTCTGACAGATCAATAGAAATTTAAAGTTGTCTTGTCTATCCTTTTTATGTTTCTTTTCTGCCAATGAAAATACTGCCACATGGACATTGTCAGTCATCAAATAGCATTAGGATAGGTTTCCTTTTGAGTTTTGGCTGTCAGCAGCGTGTATGGAGCATAACACAGAATGGTTTCAAATTCCCTCAACCCCCATACATTACTCAACAGGAGAATAGGTCTTGATCCTTTCCCCCTTAATTTTAAATAATGCTTTTCCCAATACATGCTAGATCATTATATATTTTATTTTAGATTTGCTTATGATGCAAGATCCTGATGTGGTCACATGTTATCTACAGGATTTTCCTGTGCATGGCCCACATTTTGATTTAGAAGCTAGTACGTTGGAATGAGTATATAAGAATACAGTTGGCAATTAATATTTAATGTCATCAAAGGGGTTTGCTATGACCCCTTTTGCATGGACATGCAAGAAGAATGACAGGCACTAAAGAGAAGATTTAATTAGATGTCAGCTTTGATAAACTAATTTGTTTAGAGATGTATCTGGCAAAAAGTTGGACCGCACTGCAGGTTCCTGTTTGTATTTGACAATTTACATAGGGCTGCCTTCATCTGCTCTCCCTTCCGGATCTGATTTCTGTCTGTGGTCCATCTCATTCCTGGAGCAGGCATTAGAGCCCAGAGAGAGGCCTTAACTTTTGTTGTCTTCACCTTTCAACTGATTTCAAGACTTCCATGGAAGTCTTGGACTTGCCCTGGACATCTGCTGCTTGCTAATTGACTTAGTTTAAGCAGCACCATCCTGATCTGCCTGGATAGATACTGAAAGGGTTCATGGGGATGCTAGTGGTGGTGACAGAGGTGAAAGGAATTTGAATATTCAAATCCAAAGAGATCTGCAAGCATTAGTGGGAGCAAGAGAGAATTCTGACAGGGATTCCCAATCCTGAGGAGGCCATCAAAGGCAATGAATTTTTATCTTACCGAGAGCCTGTGGTTATAAAAATAGGTTGCATTTGAAAACATATGTAGGTGTACCATATACTTTGTCAGCTAGGACGGAAGATGTCTGCTTCACTTAGACCTCTTTCAAAACCAACTAATTTAAACAAGACCTGAGGATATGAACCATAGACTAGAAAAGGTCCGTGACCTCTTTCATCCTGCTTGACCAGCAAGAGCTGCCCTGTCTCTGAAGCTGTGCCAATCATACTTTCTCATTTCAGCTTTGCATTGTGTTAAATGTTGTTTTAATTAAAAATAAATAGGCAAAATTACTCCTTAGATGTGGTATCCCAGGAACAGAATTCTTCAGGGTATTTTGCTAAACTTTGTCTTTTTTTCATCACTTTTGCTGGCAGACCTGGAGGATAGGTGTCAATGCTGTGATCTCAGTTATGTATGTTAAAGCTAAAGGAATAGTTAAAAGGTTACAGCCAAAATTGACCTTAAAGTTATTTGATGTTCAAATCTTTCATGTGTTGACAGGCCTGCTCAAATGAAGGGTGCTACTTCAGCAGGAGTTTTCTGCTTCTCTGTTATGCTTACCCTCTTAAAAATCTCACATTCCGATTGGAATTTATGGGGCTGTTGCCTTTTAGCTTCTGGATAAATCAAACTGGGTCCTCCATAATAGCCCATTGATCCATTTCCCAACAAATACACATTTTAAAGCTGGAATAGATGGTTACATTATTATCAGGACAAGTCTGTTGTCCAGTATGTGTACATTTTCCCTCAGTAGATATGTGAGTAGTGCTTCCATCTGTAGGTGATTAGTTAATTCTTATTAGGCCTAAATGTTACACTTTTTTGTTGAGCCCATTCCACCAAATAACGTAATACCTTCAGATAAACCCAAATGCCTTGTCTTGTCCTTTCCATTGATAGCCTTCACAGTATGGAAATGGTTAAACTCTAGGAATGCTTAATCATTCCTTAGCCAAGGAATGGATGGAATTTATTCAAGATGCACTCTTCTGTATGGGTCTTACACTGAAGTATGTCAGAAATGTCCAGCATTTCAACAAGCACAGAACTGAGCACTGGGACTAATTCCTGTCACTCTTCTTTGTTCCCTATTTCCATCACCAGTGGGAGAAACGTGCAGGGACCAGAATTCCCTTTCTGCAGGGTCTTGTGCTGCTTTTCCTTAGTGTGCGTGAGCTGCTCCATCCCTAATTATGTGCTAGGTTTGGTGTGCAGTTATGAGCTTGATCATTTTGTCATGGCAAACCTGTGCCAAGCCCACTTTTTTTTTTTCTTTAAGTTTTGTAGCTTAGCCTTGCCAGCCCAGAGTCTTTGGGTTTTTCTTTCTGAATCCCTGAAGTTTGTCTCCATCATTTGTGGGAGTCAGCATGGTATAGTGGTTAGGTAATAAATCTGGGTTCTTGGCTCTGGCTCAGACTTCTCACATGTTCTTGATACATCATTTTCCCTTATTGCCTCAATTATGAAGCAAAAAGAGGTAATATTTACTTACCTCAGAGGCACTGTAAAGTTAAAATGCTTGAAAGCTCTTTCACCTATTTCTCTGGCTAGTTATGTGTCTTTTGTCTTTGTGGTGTTTTTGCTCTATACTGAACTTTATATTTGGTGTATTTTTTCCTCCACTTTTCCCCCTCAGTGGCCACTACCCATTTTGAAATAATCACAGTTATTTTCTCCACAGTGGAGGGTTATAGTCTCTGGCTTGTGATCTGTCACTGTATGGGTCATCCTGAAACCTTTATCTTGGAAAGTCTTGTTGAATCTTTTATTATGCTGCAATTCTTTGGTGGTTTTTTATGTCCAAACTTTGCAAAACTGTGGCTTTGTAATGTGTTTCTGCTTTGTTAGTTTTCAGTTAAGTTCTCATATAAAGGTTCAAAGCCACAGTGCCCTTTCATATGTTCTACTTGTGCTTTTTTCTTTCACTTAACCTTTCTATATTGGTTTAAGAAGCATCTCTAGGAAATTGCACTCCATTCTCTGTTAGGGAACAGTGAGTTGTTCAGTAGTAATTACCTCCTTACAAATACACCTGTATTTTTAAACAAAGCAAAACCTTTTAAGTTTTGAGGCAGAAGTGCCTGAACACTTGAGCTGCTTCAATACAACTGTTTGTGCAGTTGTATCATCAGTGAACGCACATTTTATGTTCCACCATGAGCGCCTGTCACAGGCACTAGGCATAAGACAGATGGAAAAACAATTGTGTGAAGAGGAATAGGCTTCAAAGTTGAGTACTATTGTATTCTTTTCATTTGCACATTTATTTAGCATGATAGATTTTTGAAACAACAAATCCATAAAATCTTTTGTTTGTTTTCTTCAACTTCCTTGGGACACAAACTACCATCTTTTGAAGATATTTTTAAGTAAATCTAGGTCTCTCCTCTATATTAATTTTTGTACTGATAAACTATTACAAATATTTGTAAGTTTTAAGGAGATTAATCTACACTTTAATGAGGTTATGCTTATTTAAAATGCACTAACGATACTTGTTAGGATTGCAGGTGAAAACAGTCCCTGGTCACTCAGAGATGTACAGCCACACTGTTACTGTGAAATATGCTGTCTGGCTTTTGGGTTTTTGTCATCTCTCCCCACTGCTGGAAAACTTCAGACTTCAGTTTTTTTTTTTGGCCTGCACTCCATCCTGTCCCTGATAGAACATGGGAGAAATGTTTACCTCAAATCCAGATCCTGTCAGGAGGTGCAGACTTAATCAACAGACCCCATGAGAAATTACTAGAGAAGTGATTTAAGCTCTCAAAATTTAGACATTTTCTGCAATCCTTTGACTTCCAGAGCAGCTGGTGGAGCCTCTTAACCCTTAAAAGTTCTCTCCATCTCTCTGGCTCAGGGCGTTGGGATGTAGTTTGACATACCTTACAATCTCCAAGGATTTTGAATCTCACAGAGCAGATTCATACCTACAGAGCACAGAATCATGGCAGGTGCTTTTATTTTTAGCAACAGGTCTGTTCAGAGGTGGTTCATTTAATGATCCTGTCTCTGGCTGGAGCTCCTGTTCCTCTGTAACTCTCCCACAGCGAGGAAGTTTGATAGTTTGGCATTTGGAAGCTAAATCAATAGCATACATTCAGGAGGATAGAGATCTGCAAGCATTAGTGGAAGCAATTCTTGCTCTCATGCCACTAACTCTTGTGCCTTAAACACTGAGTGAGAGACACTTGCTTGAACTGAATTGTATGTGGGAGTGCAGTGCTCCTAGTTAGTCCCCCTTCTGTAGTGTTAACTCTAAGGTATCAATTAGAATAATGATGATGCTGTTTAAACAGCACCTGATTTTTTTCTTCTTTTTCCTATTTTGAATTGGCACTTTAAAAAACAGTGATCAAGTTATTGCTTTATTCATGTAGATTTGGTGAATATACTAACTAATGACTTCAGAATTTGATGTGACGTGAATGTTCTATTAATGCAGAGGAAAAATTAGGCTATCATCCCTGTCAAGCAAGAAACAAAGGGATGATAAATGGGGTGAATAGTTATCCTAGCTCCATGCAGCTTCATGCAACTTTGAGGTACCACCCTGAAATTACCATTTGAAGAGTTATTTGTAGAATGAAAAAAGAATGAAATGTGGCAGCATTTGCCATGTGTTAGATCCCTGAATGACATGTAATGGGACTTTCCTGGGACAGGGAAGTCATCTTGTTTTAACTTCAGCATCCATCACTGGTGGTTGCTGCAGTGCAGGGTTGCAAATGAGAGTTAATGTCACAGTTTTCAGGAAACTTGAGATTTGTCTTGCCTTTTTTTTTTTTTTTTTGTCATTTAAAAGGCAGTAGATTCCCCCACAATGAAATTGCATATGCCAAGTGCTAGGGAGCTGTTCTGTAGCATCTGCAGCACTGTGCTAAGGACTGCTTTAAGGTCTTCCCTCCTTCAGGTACTCTTTAATAGAATGAATACTGCAACTATTTGTTTCAGAGGTATATTCCTCTAAAAGGTTTCTTTATTGATTTTTTTTGTTTCTAGTGTTCCCTTTCTGTAATTTCTGTGGAGTTTAATTATTAGCTCCAGGTATCCTGATTGAAACCCAGACTATAAGAAATGGAGGTTTAAATTGAGACTTGTCTTTTGAAGTGCTGTAGAATAGTTTTAATATAGTTCCTATAATGTATGTTTTTCTGTTTACACTTTTGGGCAAATGAGACAAAAATGAGAGCTTCTGTCTGAATTTTGGTATATGAAGCCAGAGTCCCAGAGCAAATATCTGTGTGATTAAAGTGGTATTGAAGCATTATTAAAAAGCTGTAATTTCAAATATTTTATGCTTTGTTTCACAAATAGTGCATCTACAGTGAAGATTAGTTTCTTAATGTAATTCTGGTGCTTGCACTCTACTGAAGTCAAAGAAACTTTTCACTGGTCCCTGCTGGCTTTGGATCAAGCTCTTGGTTTAAAGTATTGATTAAAAGAGAAATTCAATCTGAATGGAAAGCCAACATAATTGATACAGCAAATGTGGTGAATTAGTAAAAAGAAAAAAAAATAAACACAAAAAAGTAGCTCCCAGAAGATTACGTCCACAAATGTAATTTATTCCTTTGATTTGACAAACCTGGTTCCAGGTGCTTATTTAAAAAGCATCTAAGTAGTAATTTTGTCTGTACCTACCCATGCTTGGTTTTCTCCTCTTTATTCTTTTCCTAATAACTCTGCCATTTAATATATTTTGTTTTCCTAGTATTTATTAGATTTCTATGCAGTAAAAATATGATCAGAAGAGACTTAATTAAGGGCTGCTGCAGCTGCTGAATCTTTGAAAACAATATACTGTAGCAGTAAAGATTGTCAACCACCCCAATAAAAGAGGATGTGCCCACTGGGAGAACCAATATTGTCACTTAAAATCTGGTAGCCTAGGAGGGAAAATCAGAATGGTTCAAAGTGTCTGTTGTATTCCTGTCTTTCCTAAATCACAGTCCTCAACAATATAAATGAATGCTTAAAAGGAAAAGGGAAAGCAGAATGGAGTATCTTCTCAAACAGCTCCCCGAGGTCTGCCATGTCTAAATACTGTGAATGAAAACTGCTGAATTAAATTCATGCAGTCTGTTCAACAAATCATTTGCTTGTAATACCTGGTTTTTTATAGCCTTGGGAGCATTATGCAGCAGAGAAAACAGCTCAAAAAATAATGTAAATCCAAGAAACATCACAGAACTTTGTTGTGCAATCCTGCTACATTTCAAGTCATATTGATTGGACAGACCAATACTTGTAGTTTAGAAACTAAATTTCTACTAAGTAAATAAGGTTTTATATACCCCTTAAGGTGGCTGACAATTTGACTATCCAGATTAATAAAATAAAAGGAATTTGAAGGACATCTAAACTTGAAGTCTAGGTGGAAAGAAGAATAATGTGTGTATCATTTGTTGCAGCCCTGCCCTCTGGGGACACGGTCAGGTTTTGATCTACAGACAGAAATTCAGAAGAGAAGGATGCATTTAAGGGATGTACTCTTGATGATGGTTAGCCCTCCCTCTCTTACACAACACAGCCTTCTCCCCATGTACCTTTTTCCTTTGGCACATCTTGTGTGTCAGGAAAATCTATAACCCTTTTGACAGGAAAGCAGAGTGCTGCTGAATCGATCACTTCATTAGGCTGCAGGTGAGACTCCTTCCTAACACACCGAGGCCAAACGATTCCTGTCCTGGTCTTCAGGTAGGGAGGAAGCTTTGAAGATGTGCAGAGAAAACATGTATAAAGCACAAGACCTCGTATTTTGGCTTTTCATTAGGCCAGCTGTTCCACTGGCAAAATTAACACGGTGGGGAAGTAGTTAGAAGGCAAAGAGAGGAGGAGAGGGAGGAGTTCTGTATCCTTACATACCCAATGGTTTAGTCATGAACAAATCACAGTGCATATCTTCAAAATACAATTTATAGTCTTAAAGTTCAGCCCTGCTCCTGGGAAGGGCCAAAGTGAGATGCTATTTTACTGTAAGTATGTGCTTTAAAAATTATGACACCCATCACTGAAGGGTGGTCCTACTGTCCTACAGAAACACCCACAATTGGTCTTCGTGAAGACAGTCATGTTCTCCCAAACAGATAAAATGGAATCTAATACAGGTTTACTTTCCTTAATTTTCTTTCCAAAGAAAGAAGGAAAATTTACGCCTAACAGTAGCCATAAGGAAGGGAAAGCATAGTTAGTCTTTTTCCTGAGAGAACTTGTTCTCATTATCTAATGTATCTGTAAATGGGGGTTTTTGATACCCAACATTTGGTGGCTTTCATTTCTGAATAGTCTATTGCAACCTTTGGTCCCCAGGTTCTGCTTTCTGCAATGCACTAAAAAAGAAAGATTAATTGTAATTTTTCTATTCAGAAGTTGAGGTGAGATCACTTTTCTTTTCAAAAGATTTGTGTTTTTAAATGCCGTTGTGTATGTTTGCTGGGTGTTAGATGTTTTGTCATTCCATCTAATCAATTACATTTCAGAATCATAGCCAGAGACGATATATTGTATTAGTAGTCAAGTATTTTTTTTTTTTTTTAATTATTTCAGTCTGAGTTTGTCTGGCCTCACTGAAAATTCTGGAAATTCTGTTATGTAAGTCTGTGATTTTAGGCAGAGCTGGTCAAGAATTTTCCAGTATCAATTTTTTTTCTCTTTAGAGCTCACCAGTTTTTCAAAAGAGAAACATTTTCAAAAAATTTATTTCATATGCAGCTGATGGACTGGAATTAGTAATTTGGATGTTATAATTCTGTTGCCTTATTTTAAAAGTTTAATAATTTCTTAATTTTCTACCCGTTCATAGTATTGATTGGTGAATCAGGTGTGTTTCCCTGAGTCTTTGAAGTTAAGATTTCAGTGGTCCTTGAAAAGGGAAGAAAGAATATTCAGCAATAAATTGTGGAAAAATTCTTGATAGATAAACCAACTTAGAAATTACTTTGCTTTTCTTCATATCAACTTATCTATGCAAAAGAAAGAAGTAGTTTATTCAGCAATGAATGCATGAAGCTTTGATACATGATCAAAATTATACACTTCTGATTTTCCTTTGCAGTTATTTTATTCTTACTAGAGAATAAAAGTGTCTCTGAGCATTCCCCATAATGCTTTTGGATAGAAGACCAATGAAAGTGTGTCTAATAAATTAAAAAATAAGTTTCATTCCTGTATTCAAAGGGGAGTTTAATGAGTTTTTCACATAGTAAACTGTAGTATTTTTTTTATGAACAGGCCTACTGTGCTTGTGGTGAAGACTATGTAAATTACACCAATGCATATTTATTCATGTACTTCTTGTGGGAATATATTTAGGGGCCTATAAGCATATATCAGAATTTGTTACAGGGAAGGGAACTTTTGAGGAAGGCTTATTATCCCAGGAGTGGAATTAAGGTGAAATTAACAAGTAATTGAAGTTATCTTTGATCATGATTTTTCATTCCTTTTTTTCCCCTGCTCTAAGGAAGTGAATATTTTTGATGTTCAGTAGAGCAGTACAATGCAGCACAGAGAGGCATAATGCTGAATTTTCATAATAATGTTTGTAATGCAAATGAGGGACACTTCAAAAACAGGTTGATTAGCATTTCTTAATAAATTGCCAGTCTCCTCCTTTTTTCTTCATTAATTCTCTCAGCAGATTACATAGCTAGATTTTAGCATTAGTGAATGTGAAGTGTGCAGTGGCTTCTTGTGATATAATTATTTGGTGGCTCTAAATAGTTTCAGATTGTGCGTTTACAGCACTTCCTCCAGCACTAAAGCACTACGGTGAATTAATGAGCTGCTTGTCACCTCTGGGACCTTTCCTTTGAAATCCAGTCTGGCTCCATGTGAACTGATACCATTGCAGGCCAGCAGCTGGGAAAAGGTTAGAAAATGAATGAGCTCCAGGGACATTGCTGAACTTCCACAGGAGCATATATTTACTTTAGTGCTGTTTTTTGGAGATCAAACCTGGGGAATGCAGAGCTGCTTGCAGTGTCTCCCACTGAGCACAGCAGCCAGCCAGAGTATTCCCCATGGTGTGGCTTTGGTGGTGTGCTGTGCCCTCCTCTCCCTTCCTTCCCTAGGTCCTGCAAGGGAGTGTTGGCAGCACAGCCCCTTGAGCAAACAAGTGGCTCCTCCTCTCTCTGTATCGTTCACATTTCTTCCTAAATATCTTTGTTGTCTTTTTAATGGCCAAAGACTCCTCTTTTTCCCCTTCTCATCCTTTATTTAATTTAAAAAATAATTTTTTTCTCTTCCTTATCTCACAAATCTTGCTTTTGCACAGTGTGTGTTTTTTAGCCTCCTTTTCCTTTGTTGTTTCCCACTGGGAGACCCAACAAGCAATCTCCCCTGCCAGACACCTGTGAGCAGCTATCTGCTGCCCTTTTTTATTCTCATTAGAGACACTTCAGAGAATGAAATGCTCATTGTGCTGCTTTGATTTTAGAGGAGAAAGCTCATTGTGTGAGTTTTCAGTTCAGAGCATCAGTTGGTGAGAATAAGTCCCTGTCCAGTTTTGATTCCAGTTGAGCATCGCTCTGCTGGTCAAATTACTTTTCCTGACTGCTCAAGGCAATAGCAATCTGAGTTTTCAGGGACTGTGTTTAGATGATATGTGTAACTGTGATAAGCATGCAGATTGCACAGCTGAAGTTGGAAATGTAAAAGCTGTGGAATAGAATCATAGATTTGTAGAACAATCTGGGTTGGAAAGGGCCTTTAAAGTTCAAATAGTTCATCCCCCTGCAGGGGACATCTTCAACTAGATTAGGTTGCTCAGAGGACAAACTGCAACTCCTGAACGTCCCTGGAGAAGCTCTGAGTTAGGGATACTTTCATATGCTCTGATTTTTGGGTCTTCTTGCTCGTGGTTCCCAGCATGGGGTTGTATGGCTGTGATCACACTCTATAACCACTAAACATATCTCAATATTGCTGCTTCTAAGATTCTACACAGGATTTTTTTTTTTCTCCAAATAGGAATGTAGAAATAATGTATAACACTTCCTCTCATTAAGATTGCTCTGGAGTCTTGTCTTTGTTAGTAAATTGTCTTGGCAATCTTCTTCCTTTAGTGTGTGTTGATTTTGATGAGGTAGTTCATCAAAAGTCTGTTGTAAGCCATTTTGTGAGCCTCTGTCATTTTAGCTGGTTGTAGATTGCTGTTGAGCAGTCAAACAAGGCTGGAATCTCTGTTCTCTGATTTCCCTTCCAATACTGCAGGAAAGTCATGTGTTGCTCTCCTTTCTCACTAACAGAGTCACTTAAATTCAACATTTAGGATAAACCCATGGTTTGCACTATTGATGATTACTTAAGCTCTTTGCTTTTGACTTTGTGTTGGAAAAGAAATTTTAAAAAGAAATGCAGCTCCAAGAAGCTGTGTAGTTTTACAACACAACAGTGTGTGGCAAGTTACAATGATGACTTTTGCTGTCCTGTCCTTTTTTATTGGATTTGAGAAGAGAGGGAGATGTATTATTTTTAAAATACTGTTGCTAGATGAATTGAGTGAAGGAAATTTATTTGTAGAATTGTCTTCATTTCAAGAAAAATGTTGCTTTATTTTTTCCCCTTCACTTTAGGATTTGCATTGGAACCACAGCAAAGCATGGTTTAGAAGGGACTCATGGAGATCATTTGGTCTCTTTCTGTTGGAGGAATTAGATTTGATTATTCAGGACATTACCAAGCTGAGCCTCAATTCTTTCCACCAAGAAGATTCCACTACTTCTTTGAGGGATCTTTTCCAAAGTTCAGTTGTTCTCACTGGAATATTTACCCCCCTATATTTACCTGTACTTTTCCCTGCAGCAACTTGTGCCCATTACCTATGTTTTGTGAAAA
Source organism: Lonchura striata (assembly GCF_050655825.1). NCBI lineage: Eukaryota > Metazoa > Chordata > Aves > Passeriformes > Estrildidae > Lonchura > Lonchura striata. Next base: position 110,916,453 of record NC_140705.1, read on the forward strand.
TATATCCTGATGGGAAGAGTACCTCTGCTTTCTCTATGTGTACATTTTTTTTTAGGTAGTGGAAGTTATAACTAGATCTTCTGAGCCTTTTCTTCTCCAGCCCAGTTCCTAAAACTTTTCTTCTTATGAGAAGTTCTCCAATCATCCTGGTTGCCCTTCACTGGACCCCATCCAACTTTTCATTCTCTCTTGAAAAGTTGAGGGCACCAAAAGCAGACAATCATTCCAGGAATGGCAATGTGCTGAACAGAGTACAGAAATCACATCCCTTGGCCTGCTGTGGTCTAGGACAGGGTATCTATCCTTTGTTGCCTCAAAGGTGCCTTGCTGACTCACATTCATCTTGCTGCCAGGGCCCCCACGTTCTTCACAGCAGAGCTACTTCATGGACTTGTTATGTCCTTGTTGTACAGCTGGTCCCTCACCCAGCTCTGCTCTACAGCTCCAGGCACCGCCAGCCTGTCTGGTTGGAGTGGAGCTGGGTCATGACTCTCAAAATGGGAGGTGCTGGGAGGGAATTACTTAGACTGTGAGTGTTCTGGAGGAAGGTCAGGATGTGTACACCCACACAACTCCTTCTCTGCAGTGCTCAGATACTAATGAAGGGAACTGGTGGTTTAATTTCTTTATGCCTACAGGAGCAATCTGGTTTTTGATCATAAAGTAATTGTTTGTGTATTAACTGCTTCTGTGTTACTTCAAAATGCCTGCCTGGCTTCAGACACTCCTGGAAGTGCTGTAGGAACTTGCCAGACTGCTTGGCTTTTTTCTCTCTCTTTGCTTGTCCTCCAAGCCAGGCATTGAGCTCCCAGCTCCAAATCCAGAGACAAAGGCTGTGTGAGCATGACCCTTCTGAGCCCAAGGGCTCAGTGAAGTGTTTTCCAGGCCCACCTGGACTGGAGCACCAAGTAATCTCCAGTCTGTTAAGAAAGAGCTGTCATATTTCTAGCATGGCGCAAGATGGGAGGAGGCAAGAGGATGCACTGCACAGCCTCCCCAACCACCCACTATGGCTTACTGCCTCCAGCAGCTTCCTTTTCTTGGAACATAGGCAGCAGACTCAGTCTTTGTGCAGCTCTGTCAGCCATTATGTTACAGATTTATTGCCAAAATTCTGATCATTGACTGAGCTGACAATTGAATTCATTTGTTCTCTGGAAAATGGGGCTGTGCTGCCTGCCACATTAAGGTGAAACAGCTGGAAGAGCTGTGGGAGGATAAGCTGGCTCAGAGGCTGGGATGGGAGGGCTGCCCAACCACAACACACACTGCTGGCTGACTAAGGAGCAGTGATGGAGCTTCTGCTCCCTCCTGTCCTTTTACCCAAAACCTAATGACTCAGTGTGTTGTCAGGTACTCTGGGCAGCACCGCAAGAAGGGTTAAGAAACCAAAAAGCTCTTATTGACTGTGAAGAATTTTATACCTGAGCTACTTTGAGAATCAGAGGCGCTTTTGATGCCTTGTATCACTTGAAGCAGTTACATGGAACTCCTGATAGATGAATGATGTGGGGCCAACCTCTCTGTTAAGCCTGTGGGCTATTTCTATGACTGGATTAGGTCAGTTCTAATTAGATCTTTTCCCCTATCACAAGCCATACTCAATACAATGTAATCAGACAAGAGCAGCAAGAATGCTAGCATGGCTTATTCTAATAAAGTGAAAAATCAGCTTCACTTTTTCCTAGGTTGTTGCAGTAATTTATTTTAGCAATTAAAAATTAATTCAGTCAGAAATACACTATAAAGGCATGATAGCGTTGCTAAGAGGCAGAGCTAGGAAGCTTTCCTGGCTTCCCTTAGAGCCAGTGGTGAACCAAGAGTTGCTCAGCATAGAGTCTGACACATTGAGAGGCACTCAATATATTCAACATCTGCATTCTTATTAGGTGTTCTGAACTTGACTCCCAATGACATTTTATATGTATGGAGGGGAAACAAAACAAGAAAAAATATAAATATAGCAATTTAGGTTTGAGAGAACAATAGCTTAGCCAGTTAATTAGCATTCACCTTCAGAAATTGTCTCTTTGTGTAGCTTATTTTATAGAAATCTTCAATGAATAAAGAGAAACAGATACCGTTTCTCTGGTAACAAGTAAAGTGCAATGCCCTGTTTCAGTAATGGTGCAGAAACAATCATTTTTCCCCATCACTTTAAGTTTCCAATTACTTTCCCTTCTCATTCCTTCATTCTTAACTTAAAACATATCCAAAATTGTGCTCACATTGTCTGATGAAGGTGAAATTTCAAAAGTTAAATATTCAGAAACAGGACTAATTTGATTTATGTTAGCTGTCCTCCTGGAGCATTGCTTTGCTTTCAGGTATGAAGACTAAGGAAAGTCAGTCCGTGCCCATATATTCCCACTATTATAACCCCTGTATCTGATACTGCCAGAGAGTTTTGCCCAAGACCTAAGAGACTTTTGCAGACCTGTGACCAGTGGGAAGGAGAAGACAGGAGATGTTGTCATATTCTGATGATAAAACCAAAAAGGGATCTGAAATGCCTTATTTACCTTGACAGTGTCCTTGGCAGAGCTGGACAGGAATCTACTAAATGAAAAGAGTAGCTAGACCAAAGGGGAAAGAAAACTTGAGAGTATGGCCCCCAGTTTGATCCTGAAGTTGCAGGAATGCTGGAGTATTTTGAACAAGCTAATGATGGATAACATATTCACACTAAGACAATATTTTGGTAAGCAAAATAAACCCCTCCAATTAGCTTCCACCATGATTCATTTATGTGTAATTTTTAGTTGGACTTACATCTGGACTAATGTCAGCACTGGAAGATCAGTTTGCTACTGAAGAATGTGAAATTGTATCTGGAAGGGCATGGTAGGAAGTGGGATCCATTTCATCAATTTCTTAGGAAATTAAGTTTTCAATTAAAATAAAATGAATTTATCTTCCTAGAGATAGGCCTGTAGAGACTTACATTTGGGTTATTATTCAAATATCCACAAACAGATGGCTCTCATCTTTCTTTACTTATAATCTACCCAAGGTGAGCAAAAAGCCTCACCAAAAATAAATCCCCACCAAAAAATAATATCCATGTCTGGAATATCAAAACAGTTCCCTGAAACTATACTGCCAGTCTAGGATACTTGACTTGTTTTGATCTCCCCTGGTGTGCAAGAAGAGAATATTGAAATAGGTAGGCATGTTTCAGTGTTTGGTATTTGATATTTTAAGAAGTTATATTCTGAAAACTGTAGTCAAAGAAGGTCAGTAACTATTTTTTGAATGCACGCAAAATGTTGTGGTCTGAGTTGGAGGAAATAACTTGGTCTTATGTTGAGCTGGAAGCCTCCAGCAGAGCTTGGGAAAGGTGTGAAATTTTCCACTTGGGATCATTCCACACTTCCCCTAATATATTCCCATTCCATGTGTTTACATATGGCTCTTGAAGTATTTGCTAACATGCAAAATTTATAAATATCCAGTACTATTGAAAATGAGCCATTCTGAATCAAGGTTCAATCTTTTTTCACAGACACAGTTAGATTTATGGCTGGGGAGGTAAGGGATTTGTAAGCAAGGAGTTCATGGTTGCTCTCAGTTGGTGCTAGGTAGACATTTAAGGGTGCTCAAACCCTCCTCCTCTCTTCATCCCATGTTTTCACTTCCACAAAGCTGGAAACACTACAGATATGCCAGAGAAATGGAAACTGCATTTTTTTTTTTTTGAGAAGTGGAGAAGGAAAAAAAAAAAAAAAAGATAAAGATCAAATATCATTCACTACTGCAATTCAGTGTGAACAGCTGGAGTTGGCAGACAGAAAATGTAAGAATTAAAATAATCCTAGATCTGCATTCACAAGTCCATGGAAACAAAATTTCTCTTCAAAATTGCCCAATCCTGATATGTGTGCAACCAGGCCATAAAGTATATTATGATTACTGAGGATATGGCAGAGTAGAGGCAAGCACTGACAAAGAATGTCAGTTTGGAGAAAATAAAACAGGGTGGAGGGAAAAATAAAAGAAGAATTTTGAAAGGAAACATGTTGAAGGATAAAAGCTGGCACTGGAAAGCTGTCTAATGTGCTGAGGTATTGATCCAAATGCCCTATGAGCTTTGCAAAGAATAATGTGATGCTCTGCTTTCCCTGGAGGATACAGGTATGATAACTTTGAAACAAGTCAGATAAAGGGAAGAAAAAGATGTATCTCAAGTCTAGTAGAAAGATGAACTTTCTGTCATTTTGTAAACCCAAGTTCTAATGTATTTTACCACACTCGAGATGCAATCGTAATTTGGGAATCATTAAGATCTCAGACTACAGATCTCTCTTTCAAAATTCTGAGAACTGTGAAAATTAATTTATGAGAAACCCCCAAATCAGCACATACTCTTTTTCATACAAAAATACTGTAGTGAAAAGGACAGATAGGAAAATTAATGTATAGAAAAAAAATACAAAAACATTCTTCAAGTAAAAATGAATTCCAAGTAGTTGCTGAGTATTGATACTGACTTGACAAGAGCAGAAAGGGACCATTTGCAGGGAATAGTACATTAAGTAGTTGGAATGTGAAGTGTTTACTAAAATAACAGTAATTATTCAAACCAAGCTAATGGCAGCAAAGTTGTTGGGAAGCCTGTGGAAGATGATACGTTTGTTTGCTGCAGCATGAATGCTGTGGTAGGTTTTCGTGTTTTGTTTTGTTCTGTTCAGTTCTTTTACAAAATACTATGAAATTTTAAACATTTATTTATTTATTTATAAAAAGCTTGCATCACAGCACAATCTAATCAAAAGGGAAAAATACAAATTGTTCTTCAGCATCTTCTATCTGCAGGCAGTAGCTAACAATATATTGCAATATACTTGATTATGGCATTACAGAGATTTGCTGTTTATTATAAGGGCTGCATCCATATCACTCAAATACAGCTAGAAGCCTATTAACTTTTTTGTTCTCAACTGCAAAACTAAACTGATTCTGTGCCTACTGGCAAAGGCTGAAGTTTTCATTGACAAATGCATAGAATATGTAAAGACTTTGAACTTGTATTTTTCATAGCAAAAAAATACTTTAATGTTGTAAAGAATGTATTAGAATACTGTCAAAATGCACTTTCACTAATTTTATTCATTACTCAATGTGGTTTCTAATATTTAATTTGTCTTTTGGCTTTTAGTATGAAAGTGAATTTGTAATCTGCTATTATTATCTCTTTGAATACACAAATGTCCTTTTTCACAGATGCACATGTGTGTTAAGTAACAGAGAGTTATTTCATGAAATCCCAACCCCAAGCAGTAGATGCCACACGAGAATTGATTTTTTTTTTTTTCAATTTATAGAAGGTCAACTGTCCAAACCACTAACACACCTTCTTTAGAAGACTTTTCATGAAAATGTTTTTTACAGTTTTAATTATTCACCTTTTCCCTTGTCCACAAATTGCAGGTAGGATGTGTTGTGAGAAACAAGGTGTTTTTCCTTCTAACAACCTGCTTTGTTCTTGATATAATTTATAGGGGAAGACATAAAGTAAGCTAATGAAATAACGGGGAATGGATTGGCATGTCACATACAGGAGGGCACACAGCCCTCGTTGGAATGACTGTGATGAATGGTGGGCATGGGGAGATGAAGTGCTTGTTTGTGCTCAGTATGATCCATAACCTCCAGCTTCAGAAAGCATCCTTAATCATGACAGCTGTTGGAAAAGAGAGAGTCTTGTGGCTAGCAGGGGAAAAAAACACCCCTGGGTTTTCTCAAAATGTCTGTTGTTGGCTCCTGAACCCCTTTGGTGTTCCACAGCTACTTCAAAGGCAGGAGCAGTAGGAACAGCTGTCCTGCAGCTGTGGGATCTGCCCACTGGCAGGATCATCTCACTCTGGTGTGGGTGTGAGCAGAGGGGCTCCCCTCTGCCCACCTGTTGATTTCCCAAACTGAAGGGAAATTAATTGCCTCCCATTTTCCACTGCTCTTCCAGGTCTGTTTGAGGCTGACTAATGGCTTCCAAATGCTTTTGAAGACAATTTCCATAGAGAAGGAAGGGGAGGCAGGTAGATGGGAGGAAATTGCCTGAGCCTTGTTTATTTTAGGGAGCCAGGATGAAAGCAAAGCCCAAATGTGCATTGTATGAATTAAGGTATGGGTCTGGGTCCATTGCAAACACCTCCCTCTCCAACACTCTGAGTTGAGACCTTTGCCTCACAATCTGAATTTTGAGTGGGACTGCTGCAACTCAGGTCTTGGCAGAGTATTATCAGGAGTATTATCGGGTGCCATGTGTGTAGGAAATTAATTCTGAATAGTTTTGCCACTGAGGTTGGTTATTGGAAACTGGGACCTCCGATGATCTTTGGGTCAGGTGAATAAACTGCTCCAGTTACAAGGAAGCACCTTGTTATTGAGAAATTGACTGCTGACAAGTAGTAATTGTATAAATTAGCATTTTTTTTTTTTTTTTAAAACATAGTATCAGGAGATTTTGCAAAACGGTTTAACAAACATTATAAGCAAAAAGAGTGAAATAGTAGGCCTCAGAGGTTAGGCTGGATGAAGAAGCAAAGAAAACCATTAAATTAAATGCTACCAGCAGTGACAGAGAGTGTTTCAGCAACTTGACTTTCTGAACATAAAAGGTATGTGTGCATAAAAACATCAAGATGCCAACCCAGGGGAAAGTTGCATCTCTAATTGTCCTGTAGTATAGATGATAATTAATCAAGATGGAACCAGCTGGTTTGTTTTAAACATATCCAACAAGTTGTGTATGGTAGAAGCCAACCCAGCAGAGCTCTGTTTAAAAGCAGACTCTGCCCTGTGTGAAACTCTACATATTTTCTGTGGATGTAGTCTCTTGGTGACCATTTATATTTTAGGAACTGACATGTTCACTTTCATTAAACTTGCCTGAAAATGGAGAGCAACTGTTTAAGACTAGAGCTGTTGACCTTACATTTCACAAGTAATAAGATTTTATTTACCATAGTTACTACAGGCGTTCTTAAACTGGGAAAATATTTTAATACTTTGCCATTTCTGATAAATAAATGTAAATGCATACACCATTCCTGTACATTGTTCAAATGAACAACCAAAAAAATAGTTTAAAAAATATGAAACTGGACTGAAAAACATCTGAATGTGCAAGTGCTGATTTTGGTTTAGCCCAGGAATTTTCAAGCCAAAATATGTACCAGTTTGACAGAGTTGGGATTTTTTTTAACTTTTACTTTGACATGCATGTCCTTCAGGAAGTAGATGGACTTGTGGCATCAGTATCATCCTTAGAAAAAAACAGGTTTTAACCAAAAGCAGGTTTCATTTTATTTAAACATGATTTCTTTTTTGCTGTGTATATTTTCATGTCTATGCCTGTGATTCCTGCCTGTATATATAGTCCTGCTGTACTATATAGTAGCAGTGCTTTCACATGGAATTTTATTTATAATTTTCCTGTGTTTGACTTTCTAAATTTTCCCAGTAAGGAGAAAAAAAAAAAATCACATCTTATTCATAATCTGCAATGATTTCTGGTTTAGGTAGGCACCAAACGACTTTGAAAAGCTCCTTAGTATTTTGTACAGGATTTGATTGTCTCTGGAGTTGCACTGACTTTCCCTTTGGCTTGTGTGATGCTTCCTTGCCCATGTTACAAGATCTGAGAGAGACTGGGTTGGGCTTCCAGATAGGAAGCTACTGGCTTTTAAAATTTAATTTTCATAGTTTTTTTTTGTTTTGTTTTCTGAGAAAATACACAGGATAAGAAAATGCAGCAAATTAAGTAATAAAGTAGTTTGAAATAAAGATACTTCAGTTTTGGGGTTTTTTGTTAATCATCTGAAATGTCACAGGCAATTACAAGTAATTACTTTTCTTACTGGGGTACTTCAGCTGAGAACCTGTGCATCAAACTGTGGAGTAGGGATTTTGGCTATGACCTATAGGAGGCTACAGGATATGTGGAATCCCCCATCTTGCTGTTGTTTCTGACACATACATTTTCCAGAACAAAGCAAAGGGTCTATATGTGCTTCGACATCCGTGGCACATCAGATAACTCTTGTGACTGTGACTGATCAAATAACTCCTGCACTGCAGCCCTGTCAGAAGGGGGGAATTCAGAGAGGGGAAAAGCCTCATTGGCAAAAGCACACAGAAGGGCTTGGGAGAGGCAGGCTGAGGTGGAAAAAAGCAAATGAGTCCTTTTTCATTAAAAAAGTGTCCTCTTTGTGTGTGCCAGCAACATCATGGAGGAGGGGGAGAAGGAAATACTCCCTCAGTTACAATAAATAGCAAATAGATTGGTTAGAGCAAAAAATAATTTGCTTTTCCTTCATGATGGTGACTGACCCAGGAGATGCTGGAAGATCTGCTTGGTTGCTGTGTATCTTTATTTCTGCTACTGCATTTGTAGTACTCACAGAATAATTTACTGCAAGTTTCAATACCAATCATTTACCTAACCCTGTCAACATTAACTGAGAACATAGAGAAAATATGATTTTGTTTTGATCTTTCCGTGACCTGGCTGCTGGAGGACATAAAAATACATACTCTGATTATTATGTTTTTTTAATTAGTTTGTTTATTTATTCCTTTATTTATTGATATCCCTTTAAACAAAGGACTGATGCATGACCGTATTCTGGACTCCTGAAACATGCTTATCTTCAATTCATTTTTTAATCAGAAAATTGTTCTGTGTAACAAAATGACTAAAGCTGACAGTTTGATGGTGAAGCAAAGGCAATTGGCTTAAAGAAGTTCTTTTGTATACCTATGGAAAACTCAATAGAATGGCTGATTTATACCTCAGTCAAATCACATGCTGATAATTTAGGTATCTCTGTCTTCTAGAAGTGTTAGGTTCGTGCTTCAACATGCAAAGTGACAGCTAGATTTTAACTTTATTTAATTCCCTGAATGGAGACCTAATTACTTGCCAAAACAATATTGATGTTAGATTATGGACTAATACTAGCTTCTCTGAGGTACAGCTTTTTAGCAAATAGGAGGAGGTCTGTGATCTCCTATGATATATTTTAAAATGTTGCATTTCCTTTTTCTCCCTTGCTGGCATTTATGCTCCCTCTCTTGACAGTGAGCTGGAAGTGACACTTACCAAAATAACGTGACAAAGATGCTTTCCAAACTGTCACTTCCTCATGAAATCCCTTATTTCTTCAGATTTGAAGTTTTCATGCACATTTTTATTTACTGCTTTTGCAATTAGAGCATAATGTTACTGAAAGGTAACAGTGCAAGAAAAATCTGGAGATTGTCGGTTGGAAATGTAGTTCTTGGTTTTACAAACACACATTTTTTGAAATCAAAAAGCGGTATTAAAATCTTACCCAAATGCTGATTTTATATTTAAACAGTCAAATAATATACTTACAATATAAACTTCATTTCTTACATATTGATGAATTGCATTTTAATGCAATAGCAACAGGTTAGGTTATAATTTTCCAAGAGTTAATACTTTGCTTCATAAAATTGGGCTTCAAGAAAACATGTTTTTTTATTGAAACTATTCTTATTGTATGGACAGTTTTGCTTTCTCTAGAAGGCCTAGGAGAGAATTTTGGATGATTAAAGTAGAAGTACAGATATGTTGAACATGACTTAAATGTTGTGGGTTTAATTGGATTTTTAAAATTATTTCAGGTTAATTATATGTAACAGAACTTGATAGTAGCAAGACTTATGTAAACATTCTGATGAGATAGTTCTCTTCAAGAATACTATTAATGCTATTCTCTGCTTCAGTGACAATATCTATGGTGAGTGCAAAAGCAGCATGCTATAAGAATGTGTGTTTTAGAATTTCTTCCAACTTGAAGGATGTGGTATTGTGTGGAGCCTCTCTCTGTGTTAGCTCCCTTCATGCAGGATGGGATGAATGAGAAGGAGGAGACTCTTTGGATTCCAGACCTCGAGCTGCCAGCCATAGGTTCCTGAAGCACCTTTACCATCTGAAGTTTTGTCATGTTGGCTTATTCTCTTAGGTCTATCTGAAGACTGGTTGGTTAGTGTTAGTGAAATATTTGCAAAGTTCTATTCTAGTTTCTAGGACAAGAGCATTATTTTGGTGACTTCTTTAAAAATATGCTTCCATATTTGAGTTTATTTGCCTACACACACATACACCATGTATCATATTGACATTGCATCCTATATAGAGTGATCTATATTTTTAACATCAAAACAGCGATGGCAAAAATACAAAAATATGTATTTTTCCATAGTATTGGCAGTTTTAATTTATGGATGACAGCTCCAAATTGAATAGAAAAAGGGACATTTTCAGAAAATAGTGATGTCACAGTAATATAATCTGCACGTTGGATGTAATATTGTATATACTGCGTTGTAAATATTCCCTGCCAAGAGGAATGGGATATCTATAGGCACTTACCTAAAACTGTTATTAATTGTTAATTTCTAGAGTAACTGATTATTGTTGTAAAGACATTTTTTAAGTCTCCAGTATTGGACGAGTCAGCTGAAAATAACTGTGTGACATGCCTGAAACAGATTCAGACATCTCTGCTGAGCACAAGGAAAGACCTGAATACCAGGATTACAGATCCCACAAATCCCCTGCTCAGTTTTACAGAAGGATCAGGCAGTTTATGTATGCAGTTAATCTATTTTCACTTCAGTGCAGCTATTTGCAGCTGCAGCCCCACTTCATAGGCAGATCAGAAGCTACGCTGTACTATCTCTTTGGCCCGTACCATTTTTCTTGGAAGGCTAATTGTTTAGCTTACGGTATGTTTTATTTTCTCAGGGTAGGCTTAGAAATAAACAGAGCTCAGACAAGTAAACCTTGCTCCTGGCAGAAACTCAGCCGTGTCTGGGGCAATTGGAAGAGCAGCTAGAGGAGCCCAGGCATTGCAAGTTTAGCTCACCAGGCGTGCCTGGGTGGTCTGTCCACATGTTATTTGGGGACACTTCCACGGATCCTGTTCAGATGTTTTCTACAGCCAGTGCTTGAAAGTCCTTCAGCTTACTCTAGCTGGAGATGCAGAGGGGGACTGTCAGCAGGACAGGCAGGTGAAGCAGGTTTTCCAACTTATCCAAAGTTAAGAGGATAACAGCCTCCAAAACCACAGTGCCTCTTTATTTTTTAAACATCACTCTCAAGCTGTCTTATTTCACAAAGAGCAGTTTCCTTTACTGCTGTCTAGTATGTGCACATATCAAGGGCCAAGCCTGTCTGGAAGTCTGGCTCTACATTTCAGGGAAAACAAACTCAGAGCCTGGCTGCTGCTATGTAGCACCTACAGTAGCTGAGTAGTCATTTGGGAAACATGTTCCATAAGGTTTCATAAAATTGCAGATGCTCTGATGTTTTGCTGAGCTAGGAGAAAGTTTGTTGGTGAAATCAATAAACTCTCAAGTTTTCAAGTCATCAAATGACTTAAAAATGAGAAGGTTCTTCTTTTCTGATAAAGAAAATGTTCAAATATTTCAAAGCACGAAGTGATCAGGGCTCATAGTATTGGAGGTCCTCTTGGCATCTGTACCACTTTGGGAGGTGGGACCAAGTCATGGCTGTTAGGAAAATTCCACATCAAAGCTTCAGCATGCCTACACAAACCTCTTGTGCATGAAGACCAGAATGGGAAGGCATCAACTTGTGTGTTTTCTTCCAGGAAACCAAGAGTGTCCCCTGCCGTGAGCTAGTGCACACCCGAGGGTGATGAGACTGCTACATCCAAACACAGTGCCTGACGAGCAGGGCTCAGCCAGTGTTTATTTATTTGGGTGCAGATTTTCATCACATCAGCCCTTCAACATTTGCATATGCAAACAGGAGATCTGAAGGGTAACGGCTGTGAAAATACATGCTTATGACCTTACCTTACACACACTATGTGCAGCCTTGGGATGTGAATTTTGTATGGGTTAAAAAAATTACAAGCACACATACATAGGCACACTGTCGAGTTTCCTGCTTTGTTGTGTGTTTTTTGGACTTCATTAGCTTCCATCCACAAGTAATTAGATGTACAGTCCAGAAATTCTTAAGAGTGCCCCATTTCTTCTCCTATCACTTTGGATTCTGATCAGCTCTCTTGGAGCTCGGCATTTAGTGCAAGCTCCTGCAATTAAGCCCTTCCCCATGGCATTTTACCACATGTTGTCATGCTACAGCGCTGTTTACTTAATCGCCTTACTTTGCTAGATGGCAAGTGTTTCATTAGGAACTGTGAGGAATTTTTTTATAATGCAACATAATCTAATGAGGGCTTGTCTCCAGTCAGAACACGTTTGCATTTCTGGTTGATGTGATTATGTAAGTAAAGCTTCAGTATAAACTGGACTAGGGAGTCTTTTGCACACACATTTAAAAATAAAATTATGTTATTGCTAAATGAGTACCTGCAAGGCTTTGTATGGTTCATTTCATAGCTCAGCTGTGAAATAATGCAGAAGACTTTTCTTTTAAAAAGTTCAGACAACCAATTTAATACGTAAACAGTAATTCTTTGGAGAGATGCCACAGCTGTGTAATATTAGGGTCATTCTTGTTTTATTGTGGACAGACTTAAATTTAGCATCATGTCATAAAAACATGATGCATACTTCTAATTTGAACTATAAGTTGACACATTTCCTTCCAGATATTTGGACTGAGTCCTTATCTTTGATTTTACTAAGAAAAAAGTTAGTGGTGGGAATTGGTTTAGAGAATGTGATTCAAATTCATTTGCTTGCAAGAGCCTTGATTCAGTGTGTAATCTAGAGTTTGGCACTGCTAATAAAAGTGTAATTATTTACCAAATGGCATTGAAGTAGCACCTGTATTAAGGGCTAAGCACATGTTGAATTATTTGGATAAAGATAACCCATGCTTTCAGTTTCTCAATGGGAAAATGCTGTGACTTCCTATGGGGAGCACAGATATGTTCAGCTTTCATTTCCCCACTGTGTCCCCTTCACCTCCTTTTCCAGACTTTGTGTAAATCTCTGAGACAGATTTACTCTATCTTAATAAGAATGAAATGCAGATTTCTAGGTGATTATTTGCTTGCAAATGGGCAACTTAATATTTGGAAATGTTTTTACATCTTATTAATCATATGTAGTCAAGAAATAGAATTTTGCAACTTTTTTTTCTTCTTTCTCTCACTTCCTGTGATTTTTGGTCTCCATTTTGCCCTTTTCCCACTTTTTTTGTCTTTGAATTAGCTTCCTCAATTGCATACATTTTGTACGTGTGAAGTGTTGAGTGGTGAATCTCCTTTTGCACTATTTCCCCCCATTCTGCACTTGATTTACACGCCAATGTGCAGCCCCATGTTACCAGGCTCCAGTGTGCAGTAGATTTGGCTTTCACACATGGCAAAGGCCTGGGGAAGAACATCAACTTCCACTTCAGTGAATTCCCATCATGTGCAAAGCTCACGTAAGTCACTATGCAAAGAAGTGGAGATGGAAAATCCATTTCTCCCTGCAGCATGCAGAGCTAGAAGTGGTGAGCTACAGAGGAACCCAAGTAAGACACGTAGTCTAGAGTATTCATCATCTGGACACATTTTAATGCTGCTTTGTGGCTTTATTTTTAAAAGGAAAAAAAAAGGAAACAAACAAAACAAAAACCTTCACAAAACCCCAACTCCCAAGCCTTTATCTCCCTCTGCCTGAGAGCTGTGAGCTGATTTTCTAGAAAAAATATCTGAAGTATTTGGTGCTAAACTTCCTTTTAGAAGAAAGTTTGAAGTGGCTTTACAAGATATGTGCAGTCCTTGTTAGCAGCAAATGTTTAAACTTTCCCTAAATGAGGCATTCTTAGCCAGGTGATGTAGCTTGTTGTTACACTGAAATACTAGAATCACGAATTCCTGATCTATTCCTGAAACTCCCATTGCTGGATTCCAGATGTGGAAGTTAATGTGTTAATACTGCTTTTTTTCCATTCTGCGGAGTTTCAGGTCTTTTTTGTACTCCACCTCCTCTGCTAAGATATGGTTTATGGATTCCTGAACATCATCAGGAGCAAGCAATGCCCTGTCCCAGCAACCTAATTTTGATATGATTGTATTCATACTCAAGATTAACACCTCTATTACAATTTGAACTCAACATTTTGCTCTGCCCCTACACTTCAACTAACAGGTGCCTTTAGGACTTTTGCCATAATGATTTTGAACATCAATTAAAAAATGTATTATAGGCTGATTTAATAAGTATCAGAAGCATTGAAAGCAGGTACTTAGTTTTCCTAGGTGCAGGTTCTCCCAAGCCTGTGGACAGGTTGTTCTTTGCATGTATTTGATGCCAATTTAATTTACAGACTATATTAAAATTATATGAGTAATTATTAATTATTATGAGGTATTAGAAATGCATACATTTAATAATAGGTATATCGGATTCCAGTCAGTTAGCGTTTATTACCCAGAAGATTTTCCCTTAAACAGTGGAAATATGTAGCTTGCAAGCATAATTATAGGCTATGGTTTCCTTCTTCTGATGCTGTTCATGGATTGGTTAGTAGGAAATCAGGTGTATCTCCATTCCAAGGACACCCTTGAGCTCCTGTACATGTACTGCACACAACTAAAGCAGGATTTGAGAGCCTGTTTGTATTTACTTCCAGCCCATACTGTAAGATGTTGTGTAGACTAAAGGGGTACAGAATATATTTTTCAACATACAGATTTAAAGTGTAAGGTAACTGCCTATCCTTTTGTTTCTTCCCACCTCTTCCTTGAAAAAAACAAACCTGTAAGAAACAGGTGGGAGAAGTAATCATTTGAGTTTCATATTATGGTATGGATGGCCTCAAAAGGATTTTATAAATTTATGGCCTCTATCAGCCAAAGTTCTGCTTTTTCATAGCATTACAGTGGGTTGGCTGCCGAGCTCTCTGTTACTGTGCTCTACTTGAGCTGTTTGGAATATTACTTTGAGAACTGGAAGGGCTCCGGGGTGCTAAAACCGATAATGAGATTTTTCTTCACTTGACAAGATGAGCAGGCCCATGTGAAGTATAAGGCAGTTGTGTGGATTGATGGCAGACGGGTTTCAATCACAGAATGATGTTGTGATTTGCTTGTCTTTGAGGAAAGATGCCAATGGAATTGAGTTTCAAGAGGATAATTGCAGCCCAAATTCTCAGTTCAAATTTTTTGCTCTTTTTAAAAACTATTCTTAAAAAGATTCCTTGCAGTGATTCAGTGAATTCTGAGTTCTTCAGAAACTTTGTTTATAATTTGTCTTTCTGAAAATCAGAGTAAAAGGTGGTATATAGAGCAAAAACTCCAATGGTCCAAAAATCTTCATTTTAGAATCTGAATAATCCAGGGTACCCAGTCCTTATCAGTAAATATTTCCAGTTGTAAGTGAATATTATCCTTCAGTGTGGTGAAGTGACCGTGGTTCTGTGTTCTGATACCTCTGCTGTGTAGGAGTCTCAAGGCTGGCTAAGTGATCCCAGCTTGTTATTTCCCCCCTCCGAGACAACCTTCCCTACTCAAGCACCTGACCCTCTTAAAAATCAGGAATTAATTGAGACTGTAATGCACAGTCCTGTCATTTTAAGACATTCCTGTACTTTTGTTAGTTGTAATCATTCTTTTGTACAATTCTGAGCTTCCTCTACTTATTCCTTCTTCTGAAAGGATACCATATCTGAGTTGTAGGAAGCTGAGTTTTAACTCTGAAATGATGCTAGTGTGATTCAGCTATGTTCCAGGATATGAACTGATAGATTTTGTTATGCTAAAGTTCACTTTTGATCTGGAAATCAAATTCCCAAGATGTCTGCAAAGAAATTTAAATTCCTTGAACAGAATTTTGTTTTCACCTGCTCCAAACCAATCATCTGGAAGCCTGGCATACTATATTCAATAGAGTGAGAAATTTTTGGTATGTATATATGTAGTGATGGGAATAGAAATGTATCTTTTCATCACTTCTAAATAATCTAAAGATGATGGACATTAACCCTGGGACAAAATTCAATTGAAGCATACCAGTCAAGATCCAGTTTAAGTGATTTTGATGCTTTTCTTTCAAATTCATTGGTTGGCAGTGGGTAATTCTTTAATACAAAGCAGTTGTTTTCATTTGTAATGTTAGTTACAGGAAAATTTGTGATATATTGTACTTCTTCACAAATATTCAAGTGCTCCTCTGAAAAAAGGTATGCAATAAATAATGTTCCTTCTTACAGAGTGGATATGAATACACTTATTAGTATAATAAGAAAGCCTTGAACTAAAATTATTTTGGATTTTCTAAAAGTATTTTTACTTGGATTTTCTAAAAGTATTTTTACTTGGGTTTGGAGTTATGTTCTTTAATGGAAAACTTTGTCTTTTGCTATATACGGTCTTGTCTGGAAATTAGCATATGACAAAATGTCTGCTGTAACTACAAAAGAGATATATGAAAGACAGAAAATTTATCTGTATTAAATCATTATGCTTTAATCTAAAGTATTTATATGCCTTTTAAGAATACTGACAAATCTGAGTGTCTGACAGTGTATAGTGGCACTTGCATTAGCTTAAGTCTGCAAATACCAAAATCAAGAAATAAGGTGCAGGGTTTTTTCAGGGTCTAGTGATTTCTTTTAATTACTTTAGACTCATGGCTTCTGAAAAAATGGGTTGTTTTATTTCTCAGGGCTACTGATACATAACCTCTCCCAAACCCTTAGTACTATAGTTTTTTTCCTAAGTAGGGTTAAAACACACATGGGAGCTTTAATGTCTAAAGAGATACGTATTCAGCAAGGACTGAGTGCAAGAGCCTCGGAGCTGGAGGAGTCACGGCACTAGCTGGAGTCACCAGCAGCCTTTTATGATCTTCTTAGGCCTCATCCTGGTGAGCACTCGTTCCACACATCTGGACTATCATCCCTGCAGCCCTGTTCTAGCCCAGTAACAATTCCCTGCATGGGAAAGCACAGTCCCAAGCCTTTTTCTTTCAGAGACATACTCATGCTCTAAAAAGTGAATGTAGAGGATGTATTTGTAGAAGTGAAGCTTTTGTATTACATTTGTCTCAGTGACTCAGATTCAGTGTCATGTGCACAAATAATTTGTCTGTAGCTGGCTATTCTTCCAAGAGTGACAGAGTCAGGCTTTGTCCTTTCTAACCAGCTAAATATCATCTCCTTCTCTGGCCTCAGACTAAATTCTGGAGGCATGTGCAAGAGATCTCAAGCTAGGAGGAGCTAACTTTTCACCCTTCAGGATAAAGTTGCACTTAGAAAATTTGAAAAAACTGAGAATCAAATTGCTGTTTTCGCTTTGATTCAAACAATGGTAGAAATCCTGTGTCCATTAAGGAGAACCTGGCCTCAGAAAACGTGCAGGTAACAATTTCTCCCTGCTCTGCAATGGTGCAAGGCTGGTACTGGATTCTGTCCCTGCATTGCTATATAAAAATACCTTATCAGAAGTGGTCCAAATTAGATCGGATTCTTAGTCGGTGAGGGTGACATGTCAGAAGATGTGAAATTCCCAGTGAAATAACTTGTATATCAAAGCGTGAGATATGCCTGCATACATTCTTGTGTACAGTGCGAACACCCACAGATCTGCTTTTATTGCCTTCTTTCCTCCAGTTGAGATCCTGTGAAATCCCACTCAGAGGGGGGCAGATTTTATGACTGGATTTTATTTTATTGTTTCTGCTTGTGCATTTGCTCCATATATTTTTGAACTCCCTATGTATGCCTGCGTACTGTGTTAGAAATTTAGGAATAAATTTACAAATAATCTTCAAGAAATCATTGCAGTGCAATGCTTTCCTTCAGGAAGGCTTTTTGTTCCTGTCTTTGCTTTTTGAAAATGTAGAAATAGGCTGAAATCCTCAAGAAAATATATGAGAAAATTCATTTTGCACTTAGTGTAGATTTTAAGCTGTGGTTAACAAAACCTTAGTGTCTTATGCAGCACAGCAGCTTCTCCAGCCATACACATTCTCTTTCAAGACATTCCACCATGAAGGATTTTGTTGTTGGTGGTGTTTTTATTTCTTCGCTTTTTAGTCCCCTCTTTATTTTGCAAATGTGAAGTGTGGTATGTTTCAATTCCTTTGCTCCCTGGGAATGTTAAAGCCATTTGCTGTTCTAACTGATCCCTGCTTGGAGTGTTTCATTACTGATGCAATCTCGAGGTGAGCATTATAAAGTGAAGTATTATTCTTGATCTCACTGCGAAGCTGTAGGGAGTCAAGCTGCAGGCAGCCAATGTCAAAATCGCCTTTTCTAAAGGTTTTTTTTTTTTTTTTATTTCCCTTAGAGTGAGGGTGAAGTGCATTTAAGGCTGTGTTTGCTGATCTTGAAGCTTGGGATGTAACAAGTAAAATGACAGAGAAAAATATGACCTTGCAAAGAATAAGACGAATAAAATCTACATGAGCTTTGGGAATAATGGAAATGAGGCACAGCCTGAATGAATGAGACTGTTAAAGGTTGCCATTCCCTTCAAAAAGGTTTTTGATACAATATGAAGCTTCTAACAAACGGTTAAGAAAAGACAATTATGGTACTATGCATAGGGTTCAGAATTCAAGGTGCTCAGACTTGCTGCAGTTTGACAGCCATAGAAACCATTTCCATTTAATCTATTTAATAAGAATGAAAGTGTTTTCGTGCTCTAAGTATGTAGAATATTTAGTTATTAATTTAGTCTTATACTGTTTTCACTGCTGAGATTTGAGCATATTGTGGAAAATTAATTATCTTAACGCATACCATACTTATGAAGTATTGATTTGCCTTTTCCAGTTAGAGAAAATTGTACCTTTCTTCCCTCTTAAATTGAATTTTTTTCTACAGAGGAGTTAGACTGGAAAATGCTTCATGAAAAGCCAGGATTTTGAAAAGTAGGGTGTATTGAGCGTATCTTTTGAAGCAAATTTGAAATATTTTGGGCAGCTTTCTTTCACTGCCCCTCTTGTAATGTATCAATCTGCTAAGAAATTATGTAGTGCATCTTCAGCCATTAAGGAATGGGATGATCATGATGATGATGATGAGAGTGGTTGTTATTATTATTATTTTTCTTGTTTAATCATGTCCAAGCTTCTTCCTTTGTCCCTGTCTTCATGTAACTGAACTGCTGGGTTTTTTTTCATTCTAGAGTGGCTGGTTTTGGAAAAGGGAAAGAGAGATGGGAGTGGGAAGCAAGTTGGTTGGTTTGATACACGGGGTTTGTTCTAGTTGGATTTGGTTGGAGTTTGTTTCCTTGGAGCAAAATCTGTAGCTTTAGAAACAATGGAAAAAGAAAAGATATATGTTCACTTTAATTTTCCTGTTGATTTTTGCTTTCTATGGCAAATGCTCCTCAGCACCTCTTGTGAGTGGCACCAGTTACACATTGGTGCTCATCTTCCAAATCCTCTTGTTTTTCCACTGTGTGTAATGAACCCTCCTCTCCCTGTGTTGCCCTGCCGTGCTTTTCCTTTCTGCTGTTCTGCCAGATTTCACTTGTGATTTCTGTAGCTGACATATGAATGCTCAGAATTTCAAAACAGCCCACGGCTGCAATTAGCCATTTGTCAAGGTGTGCATAAAGCACCGGGCCTGCTCACTGCAGTTCTGTCCTTCACTTGATCTGCTGACACACCGCAAAATTATCCTCTTAGCTCAATGAATGAGAAAAGTCCCACAGCAACAGAAGCCTGTCTGGGTAATATATAAAAACCCTATTGTGTGCATTCACCCTTCCCCCCTCACTGTAGAGTTGTTTTCCCCTTTCATCTTTGTGTTTCTAAAGGCAATAAAAGCTTTGTCCACCAGCAGTTATAAATATCTGCTGTGCCACACCCCCAGTTCAGTGCTATTATGCTTTGGCTTGTATGGCTGGAACCCCACGAGGCATTTTCAAGTATCTTCTCCATCCAGCTCAAGCAGTTCTCATCCCTCCAGAAATGTCTTTCTTTAGCTTATAGGACAGAAGAATGAGCTCCCTTCAGAGCTTAATAGACCTCTGCTTCACACAGCAGCTCAAGGGGTGATGAGGTAGTGTAATGAGAGCACAGGCAATCCAAGCTGGAAGTAAAATACATTTTCTCTGTGTTGTGCTCAACCTTTTCTGCCCTGGGGCTTAAAAACTGAAATCGACTCTTTAATTTAGCATTCTCCTCCGTACACTGAAATGCTGCTAATGATTTGAAGAGTTAACAAGAGGGTTAGCAAAAATGATGTGTCAGATATGTGTGAAGCCATAAAAATTCTAGAGGCAAAAAAATTTGAGTCATGTCAATGGATTTTGAAAATACCATTTTCTGTCTACAGGAGGCCAAGGAAGAGAACATATTGAGGTTTTTTGTGTCACAGTATTTTTACAAACTCCTCATTAAATCAAACAAATTAAAGATTGGTTTTACCACAGTTAGTGTGTTACTACCCTTATTTCTTTAGAATACCAAGATAGATGAATTTTGATGTTTAGAAAGAATCTAGAAAAAATTAACGCAGTTCAAAACAGAGATATTTTTGAGGTTTTTTATCTGTTTTTTTCTTTGTTTGTTTTTCTGTAGAAGCAGTGCTCTTGGACAAAGGCTGGGATTTGTGGTTCACCAGTTAAGTTGTTATTATAAATGGGACATGTGTGTCAGTTTTTCTGATTTTATTTTTCTTTTTTCCCCATTAGTTTTTATTGGCAAGCTTGCTGTGCATCATGAGCTCAAGGTTTCAAGGAGATTAATACCCATTTCCAGAAACATAGCAATTTGTTATGATTTGTGATTCATAAAGGTGGCTATTTACACAATCTAAAAATGTTGAATAGGGCATATATTATTTAGCCTAATTTTTTTTAAGTGCTATAAAGAAGTTCATTTATTCAGTAAGAGAGTTGCTTTTCATGATGACACTTTAACATCTGTTTCCAAATGATATCTTCAGCTCTGTAGCAATACTTAAATCTACTTTGGAATTGGAAACTATTACATATTAGCAATGGCATATGATGCAATTCTAAGTTGTCCATGTGTATTTAAAATAAGATTGATTTAAACTAGTTTCTTTTCTAGGGAACTACAACTAAAACTAATTTTTAGTGATCCAAATGCATTTAAAACTGGTTCATAAAATCCTCACTCAAAACTACAAAACTCGGAAATCTTTCAAAGCCAGTTTACTCCAGCATTACTGTCATGGTTGAGAAAGCCCAGCTTTCTGACAAATATTTGGTAGGCTTTTTTTTTTTTTTTTTTTTCTGTAATATTGCCTGTTCTTAGCTCTCAAAATGCAATTTAAAAATAAATTCTTGTGATATATCCTTTGGAGCAAATCAGCTGGAGATACAAATGAGAAGGTCGAAGGTGTGGGATTTTAACAGAAAGCTTGCAACTAAGAGCAGATCCCCAAACTTGCCTATATGCACCTGTGTTCCACACACCTGTTTTGGGTACCTGTTAAGGTAATAATGCCTGGTCCCAAACTGGTTTCTGGCTGGTTTTAGCTGTATGGGCCCAGCAGAGGAAACAGTTCTGAACTCATCAGGAGAGTAGATTTCTCTTCTTTTTTAAGGAATGTACTTTTGGGAGCTACTCCCATCTTGTCATGGAGCTTATATTTGGCTGGACAGCATATCTATTATCTGTCTTCTTCCAGTTAGGAAAAGAGCCATTTCAGCTGCTGCAAAGCGTCTATTTTTTTTGGAGTGCGAATGAGAAAGGAAGACAGTGAAAAGCCAGTTAATCAGGCAAAAGATGATCTAAGCTTTTCTTCTGCACTGGAGGACAATCACTATTTCAGGTTTTGGACTTGAAGAGGGTATTTCAAAGGTATACAGGAGAGATGCTCAGTACAATGGATAATACTTTGGGAGTACTTCTTACCTGGGAACTCCACTGGTCCTTCCTTGTGACCTGCAGGCAGGGCTGAATCTGTGCTGTGTTGTGCCCAGTGTTTTACAGACCCATGGTGTGATGGAAAAGCAGCCAAATGTCCTATTAGATCCCATTATCAAGGCAAAGGAAGATGTGAGTTGTTGCTGTCTGATTAACATCACAGTAAATGGGATCTGTTGAGTCTAAACAAAATTTGCTTTGGTCTCCACTTTTGAGCATACCTTTATTATTTTTAATGGATTGAAGCTGACAGGAGATTTGTGTAAGAAGATTTTGCAGAATTCTAATGAGAATGAGTTCTTTGTCAGTGTGTGACAAAATCCTGAATCATTCACAGAATGTAAGATGGTGTTAGTGTTATCCAAGATTATTTACAGAATATTTATAAATGGTTAAGTGGTTCTCTGTTGTGTATTAAAGACATTTGTGGGCTCTGGAAGCCCTGAGCCAGCAAACAGCCCTCTAACTACAAAGGGAGTGGGTAATTACTGTCAGTAATCCAGAAGGAGCTGGAGAGGGCTGTGTGGGCATGGAGGCTGTACACTGTGCTGGGAAGGGCAGAGGTGAAGAAACCAGAGAATCACAGAATATTCTGAGTTGGATGGGTCTCAGAAGGATAACTGAGGCCAACTCTCAACCCTGCACGGGGCAGCCCCAAGAATCTATGTGCCTGAGAGCATTGTCCAAACATTTCTTGAACTCTCTCAGGCTTGGTGCTGACAACATCGAGCCATTCCTTGGAGCCCTGTCACTGGTCACCACAGAGAAGAGATCAGTGTCTTGACCCTCCTCTTCCCCTCATAAGAGGAAGTTGTAGACTCTGATAAAGTTTCCCTTCAGTCTCCTCCAACTGTACAGACCAAGTGCCCTCAGCTGCTCTTCCATACAACTTCCCTTCAAGGCCTTTCACCATCCTTGTGGCCCTTCTTTGGATGCTTTCTAATAGCTTAATGTCTTTTCTATATTGCAATGCTTAAAACTGCACACACACAGCACTCAAGGTGAGGCTGCACCAGTGCAGAACAGAGGGGGACAAGCCAACCCTTACCTTGGGTGTTGGACACCGAGCAGCCTGTCAGCATTTCCCCAGGGGAAAGGCAGCAGTGGCAGCAGCAGGGTGTTGTGCAGGTCCAGTGTAGCTGAGATATTTGATGGCCATTCTTGAGCACACCTGCTTCTCTCCCAGCAATTGCAGGTGTGCAGTGACCATGTGGTTGGCTCTTGTCTGAGGGGGTAATTGTAATATCCTGTATGTAGCCTTGAGCAAATGTAAACTTCTGCAAAGGCAAGAAATACTGCATGAGGTATTTAATCCTTATTACACACGTAGCCTGTTTTCAATACCTTTCTCAAGTCCTTTTCTGCTATCTGGGAGCATATGGGCACTGCTAAAATAATTTATTAAGTAGAAAGCAGAATTTTCCAGCTGCCTCAGTAGTAGGCTTCAATTTCTGGGTTTCGTAGATTTGTGTAAAATTTATCTTATCAGTGTCTCATGTTTTGATGACTATTTAGTAATGACGGTCACCCACACAGTGTGCTGGGACACCATGCTGTGTGGTAATGAGCACTCCCAGCGTTCTGTAAAGGCCTCAATTAATCATCATAGTGCCAATTAAAAAGGCCATTAGAAATACTGTCCGCAGCCATCAATCCTGCATAGCTGCTCCTTCTCCAAGAGGTGCATGTGTAATGCATTCAGATATGCACACATATGCAGACTCCTTTTTCTAGGTCGATATGACCTGGCAGAGCGATTGGGCAAAATATATTGGCAGTGGCAAGGAATTTATATTCTGTCTTGCATCATATCTGTAGCTAGGTCCCAAATTTATTCTGATCTGCTAAATCTTAAATCGGGTTTTAGTTCTCCAAGTATGACCTGGGTCATCATGTGGCACAGTTACACTCAAGCTCTCTTTGGAGTTGCATTGCAGTATTATCAAGGTATGATTTTTAAGGCCTGCATTCATTAAATCCTTTAAGAACAGTGCTATGTTATCCCACAGTTCCTGGTGGCTTCTTGTTGTTGCTCTTTTTATTAGGAAACAGACCTCGTGCTTTGAGCAAGGGTCTACAAATAGTTAAGGGGCTGTGGTTCTGGTTTTTTGTCATAAAACATCTGCCTAAGTTGTTCCAAGTTACAGTGAAGCTCTGGAAGCTCCTGTTTTCCCATGCTCAGCAGAGGTGAGCTGTGCTCTGCAGGAAGATTGGAACTGGGTGGGACAGATTCTGTAGTAAGTGCACCTTCATCAAGAAACTGGAACTTAACACAGGATTTTTCTCCGCTGTTAGCAAATACTTTATGAAATGAGTAGCAGATATGTATGCTATCACCCCGTTATCACAGAAGATAATCTGCTAGCTTTGTCTTTTACTTCTAGGTACCAGAATTTTGATAAGTGGATCTTGTAATGGATGATATGGATGTCAGCATCAATGTGCTGCTTCATAGTGGGATATCAATTTGGCTTTTTAGTTTACAGAAACAATGCAAGAATCCAAACAACCAGTTTACATCAAAAAATAGTAATCCAAACAAACCAATTCCATATTTTTGCAGTTTCCAAATCTCAGAAAAATTACATACGGAGGCTATGCATTAAAAGAAGTTCAGAGAGTTACAAATAGTCACAGTTTTGCCTGTCTTTGCCTCTGTATATGATTACCATAATTTAGTTTTTGATAATGTGATCACAGAGCTCAAAAGATTTTTTTGAGTGCAGAAAAAGTTCTGTCTCTAGGAATCAGGCTTGTGGCTTCATGAATTGGGCTTGTGTGGTGAAGGAGCTCAATGTCTGGTTTATTTGCTGAAATCATGAGGTGGGGGTTGTGTGAAGATAAGAGGTAGAACTGTTATAGTTGCATTGCATGGCCATCGTCCTTGATGGAGAGGTGGTGCCACCTTGGTGGCATCATCACTTTGGGCAGACAGCACCAGCTGACATTCGCATTCCCAGAGTGAAGAGCCGGAGGCCGGGGCAACCACGGTTCCTACAGCTGCTAGGAAATCCGTGGGGAGATGCTCTGAACCCCATAAAATGCTAACAAGTGCTGAATGCCCTTAGTGGGTGGACCTGCTGGCTTTTCACACGGGCATGCCGGAATTCTTGGAGTCCATTGACCTTCGTCTTGTGTGCCCCCGTATCCCAGCTTTTATCCAGGAAATGATAAAATGCTTTTGTCAGAAGGGAGTGGGAGAGTTTGCAAACAGTAAATAGCTTTGTTGTAAGTAGTCACATGTTAGCATGTTGATCACCAAGAAAACTTCATGATAGTAAGCATTTTACATTCAGAGCAAAATCCAGAGGGTTGTTACAAGGCAGCCAGAAATCACAATAAGGGCAACTATTGACTAATTTCTTTTAATTCAGTGAGACCCTGTGTTTGTCATGTGTAGTGGGGCAGAGGAAAGATGCAGCTTGTTAACAAATGTTCAGAGCTTAAAAGGGTGACATTTAAAATTAGCGTATTTGTAATAATAAAGGAACATAAAGCTTGTATCTGTTAAAAGGAAATTTAAAAATGAAGCCTCTTTCCTGCCCTTTAATTGAGTATATTATGATTATGTTAAGTCCCAAAATGTGTCTTCATTATTCATTTCCTTTTTACCAGAATGTAAAATAACTGGAGCTTGAGGGTTTAGTGTATTAAAAAAGAAGTAATGATTTTTCATTATAACTTCTGGTAGTGTTTTAATTAAAGGTATTAGGAGAACTGTCATGGGTAACACATTTTTAAATTCTCGTACATTGTGCTGAAGAATATCGAGGAAGTGGATTATGTGCACAACTTGTTCACTCACAGTGAAGTAGACCAGATTTTGTTATTCTTTATTGCTTATCACCTGACACATGATAATGTGTATTTACATGGCAGAGAGGAAGAATAGGAGTGTCTTTGTGCGTGAGCTCTTTGCAGTTCTTAATAAATTGAGACTGTTTTTTGCAAAGTTTATTCATTATTGTTTATTCACACTAGAAGAAACTGAAACTACCAAAAAATTTGACAATCATTTAAAGTTAAGACCAAGAAAACGATTTACCTGTCCTTGTGGCTTTCTTAATGTGCTGTTTTTGCCATGTCTGACAAAACACAATTTGTAATTAGCTTTGAGAATTGACAATCTGTTAAAATACTGAGAAGGCTAGACAGGCTTCTATGACTATATATGTTAAGGGTGGAAAAGTCCTGAGGGACCCTCTTTTCCTTCTGACCTGAGCAGGTCAAAGGCTGGCTTGGCCCCATCAGCTGCCAGGTAGAGGGGGAGGCATCACCCCTGGCACTGCAGCTGAGCCCCAGCCCGCTGCTGAGATCCTGGCCACTGCCCCCAGCCCAGTGCAGCTTTAGCCACAGGCTGTAGACTGACAAGAGGGTCTCCTCTCCCTAAGTGAGCTGAAAAAAGACTATTCTAGAAGTGATAAACTGACTGAATTTCTTCTGCACGTTGTTAGTAGGAAATAAAGGTTTATGGGGGGAGGAGAAGTGTTCTAAAGGTTTTATTCTGATTCTTATTATTCTTTTTTTTTGTTACTGTTAATCAACTTTTCTTTATACCCTTTTAAAGTTTTGAGCCTGCTTCCTCCTAATCCTATCTCACAGCAAGAAATGTGTAAATATATCCTAGTGGGTGCACTGGAGTTTAGGCAGCACTGAACCCACCACATTAATTAGTGTGTTAGCTGGAAAATCTCAAATTGGGGTACCAAAACCACTACAGAAAATTAGTGTTTCTGCCTGATTCAAACTGAAACCACCACACTTTTCTTTCTCATTTCCCCCCCTTGTGCCTCCCATGTATGCTCTCATAGCTTGTTTCAGCCTGTATTTGCATGTACCATCTTCAACAAAGGTTTTTGGTGATTCATTCTGATGGCCCTTGCTGTTCTGTTGGATTGATATGGTGTTACCTGCCTGGCATCCTGGGATTTCTCTCTGCTGCCTCAGTGATGAGGTGCTACCTTTCTGCAAATTCCAACAACTTAAAAGAGTAACCCAACAGAATTCTTTGCAAGCTTCCCCTCATCTGGTGATCAGCATTTTAAGGCAGTGTTTTCCCGTTTTTCTTGGAGAGTTTCCATGATGTTACTACCTGTAAAACTGTGTCTGAAATACTTTACAGGAATGATGATGAGTAGTACAGAGGAATGTATGAAAATTGCACTGCTTGCTATTTGGAGTGAAAAGTTTGTGGTTTTAACCTCCAATATGTGAATGAGAATAGGATGGAGGAAAAAAGTGGGGTTTTCCCCAGAAATTTTACTGCAATATTTTTTGATATAGATTTTGAAAAGCTTAAACTATAAGCTTCTAGGAGGATATTTTCAAAGTAGAATGGTGTTTCCACCAACTCCCAGGCATCTGTGTAAGCAAGGAATGTCACCACTTTAACAGCTGCCAGTGCAGCTGACCTGGGTTTGAATGGAAAGATCTTGTTGATTGACGTTTAAACAAAACGTTAATTTGTTTACGTGCCATGTGGTCCCAGTGGGACTTGCCTAGATGACCAGATGCCTTGAAAAGCCAAAGTTTAGGACTGTTACAAGGAATTTGTGCATTTTTTCTGTTTGTACAATTGCTTTTTTTCCAGCAGATCTGATTCACTTATAAGGTAGCTTTATGTAGATCTTTTTACTTTCACATTTAGCTGAAAAAAGTTAAACTTGTGCCTAAATCTGGCTGCAGTTACTGTCTATAAACATATAAACCCAATTATTAGGTAAATCAGGGTTGTTTATCAGGGAGCAAAGTATACCTCTGAAATAATAGAATATGCTGGCTCCTCCACTTGGATGAGAGGAAGAGCTGTGTGGTTTTACTACTGTTGTGCTCTTTTTCAACAATTAGTAAATAACCTGAGTTAACTTTTTCCTGTTTACTTTTCGAGTTATTTAGCTGGCTGCTGATTAACCAACCATGCTGAAAGCTGGTGGGAAAATTTGTTCAAATGGTGCTATTTTCCTTTTACTACTTTTTTTTTTCTTCTTAGGATCTCACCTCATTACAAGGTAGGTAGGGTGGTTGTGGCCTAATTATTTTTACTGAGATAATTAACATCCATTCAGAAATGTGGGTCTTCCTTGCATTTTTTTCTCCAGAATAATGGTTCTCAAATTTAGTTACAATAATACAATAAATGTAAATTTATATTCCTATGAACATAGCAAAGGGAGCATAAAAAATTTCTTACTTATTCCCATCTGTGCTTGGTAGGAGTGCTGATATATTAGGTCCTGAAAATAATTAGGTCCAAATGTTTAATCAAATACAAAAGTTTGTCTTTTCTTATTACACAAAAGCAAACTATTTATCTTGCAAGTATTTTAAGATTTATAGAGTCCATGTGAAGAAATTTCTGCCCATTAATGCACATTATTAATGGATGCCTCTGGTTCATTTGGGAATTTTATGTGTAGGAAACAACATCAATAGGCTAGCGTGTGAAAATTTGTCTAAAGTGCCTGCAACATTGTTTACTTAAGTGCAGACGTAGAGATTTGGCAATGCCAGCACTTCAGCAGAGTGCCCAAGGTGAAATTTTATAAATTATACGTCGGGTGATTCAGCTGGTTATAACATTAACTAACTGCATCAGACATAATAAATAGTATTGTAAAAAGTAAATAATATAATTGCTTGAAAAATTCCTAAGGCTAAATTGTTGTTATAATTAGTATTTGTTGAGGTGATATGAGATGCTAAATCTGAAAGAATACAATATTGTGTAGTGTGTCAACTGTCATGTCAGTGGGTGAACTCTTGTCATTCTGCTGCCCCATCTAATCACTCCAAGAAGAAAATCAATTTTGAATAGCAGACTATATCCTTTTCAAAGTACCCTCAGTTAAATGTTTTCTATCTTGCTACTTGAGAATGTGTATATGCAGATAGAGGCACACATTCTCAGACATCTTGGAAGACAAAACTAGAGTCTCTGCAATTTTTGATTTAATGGCTGTTGTGGTATCTCTCAGTTATTAGCAGTTTGGCACTCATCAAGACCAGCTTTAGCACTACTCTGGACCATTGAGTAAATTGAAACTCTTGGCTTGACAGCAGATTTCAGAGAAGTGCAGTGAACTGTGGGAACTGGTTAAAATCTCAGATAAGATGGAAAAACAACCCCCAAGGTGTTAAGTGTCTATACAGTGAATTTGAAGGCAATTTTCATTTCCTTGTCAATGAGATGAAAATGGAGCTCTTTCTGTGAGAAAGTGGGAGAAAGCAGCCACGCAATGTAATAGCATTTTGCAGGAGAGGTAATGTCCTCTCCCATAGGAAGCAGGAGAGCAAGCTGGTGTCTGTCACATTCCTCCCCTCCACAGCTGCACATTAAGCTCAGGCTGCTGTGGGTAGAGGGCCAGGCATTGGGGAAGTGGGGAGAATAAATGGCTCTTATGGAGTTTATTCCCATTATCCCTTCTGCAAAACCAAGGGAAGCCTCTGATAATTCACTGCTGGTTAAAATGATACATCCAGTTTTTACCACCTCATGCATTTTCTTTTGATATGTTGAGCAAAGTGAAGGAGTGTTAAATTGAAGCAAAGGCAGAAGAGGGGAGGAAAAAAGGAAGAATAAACCCTAAAGAGCGAGTTGTACAATGCCAGCTCTTAAAGCTAGATAAAATGCTGTTCAAAATTGCTGAGTATGAAGCAAACATCACCTGGATCAGCTTTCCAAGCATGACAGTGTGACCAATAATTCAACCTGACAGAGAAGCCTTTTCAGGAATAGAAATATCACGAATGCTCTGTTCTGCTTATGCACCAGAAATGCAATATGTGAGCTGGGACTTCCCTGACAGCGTGCTGTCTCTCCTGGCCTGGCCTTTGATGAGCATCTTCCATGGGAAAGCTCCACCTTTCTGATCCCATTAGAGGAGACAGCCTCTGTCTCTGTGGTCCTTTTTGCAACCTGTGTGCTTTGTGAGCCACGCCGTGCACGGGGGATTTGTTGAGAGATGTATTGGGACCTCACATGTCACAGGCAGGCTTGTTACAGATGAAACCCTGTTGACAGAAAGGATTAGCTGCAACCAAGAGAGACAAGAAGTCATATATTTTAAAGACAATCATGGTACAAAATTTTGATTATTTATTGGGCAAGTAAATAGTCAGGGCTTTGTGTTATTAGAGATTCTGTACCCTAGGAAACTGGCAGTGATTTCAGCCTGGTGCTGCCAAACTGTACTCCAGAATCTGAGGTTTCATATGAAGGAGGGGGGGAAAAAAGCAAAACAGACAGAAAACCCTCTATACCCTGCAGCTGCAGAGAAAATACTTAGAAACTCACTGTGACCAGGGTTGTGTTCTTGTCTTGAGTCAGCAATCAGCTTAAAGCAATACCTTTGAGAAGAGCAAACTGTGCTGGTCATTTCAATGCGTGTGAGGTATGAAGCCTGACATGTTTACAGAGCAGCTAGCTAATTTCAGTGCTTTTTTTTGGTGAAAACCTCAATGTCATGCACGCTCTACACAAGAAACATAACTTCTTCTTCCCTTCTTCTCTTCCCATCCAACAACCCCCAAAGAAAAAGTGGGGGAGAGGGAAAAGCAAGCAACTTTTCAAATTGTGGAGAAATGGATAAACACGGGGTATTTTCTTTGCCCACCAAAAAAATCTTTAGTCGTATCCAAACTCTTGAAAAAAATCAAAACAAAACCCCCTTCTTCCTTCTAACCCTTACTTTCTCTGTAGTACCATATGCCCCAGCTTACAATTATCCAGCTTTTCTTACATTCCACTTCTGCTCTGACAGCTATACGATGTACAACAATTGCACAGAGTCAGAAGGCAAATCTGGGAGGCACCAGGAATAAAGAATTTGGTGCCAGTTTAAAACAAATGTTGTGAATATGGAAGTAAATAACATAATTAAAACTGGATACTGACGGTGTTTTTTCATTTTTGTGTGTCTGTCTAAATGTCCAGAGTCAAATTCATGTAAACAGTACTGTGAATTTACCTTTTTCT
The DNA here is from genome assembly GCF_050655825.1 of Lonchura striata. Classification (NCBI taxonomy): domain Eukaryota; kingdom Metazoa; phylum Chordata; class Aves; order Passeriformes; family Estrildidae; genus Lonchura; species Lonchura striata. The sequence goes on from NC_140705.1 coordinate 110,947,243, forward strand.
TCAGCTTTGCTGAATTTACATTTAGAGGCTGCAAAATGCAGGGGATCTTGAACTTCATGCTCATGATCACCCCGAGGAACCTGTTAATCAGTGGAACTATTGTATGGTTATATGGCTTCACATCATGTTTGAGCATTGGAGCTCAACATGAGAAAAGTACTGTAATTGCTCACAATTAGTACTGGGTAAGCCTCAGAAGGTTTACTTAAGAGTCCCCTCATGTCAGATTCATATCCAAAATGTATCTGAAGTATCTGAACAATTTAAGAGTCTGCGAGGTAATACTTTGTCATTGTGTAAGGCAGAAGACTTGTGTATGAAAGGGCAAGGGGATTGTGAAATAATTACTGGCTCTGCATTTAATTTGAGTCAATGAAAATGCCAGAATGATTGAAGTGTTTATGCTGAAGATCAAGGAGTTATATTGAAATAGGGTAATCAAAACCAGGAACATCTCCTTTAAAAATTTTTAATATTTCTGAGGGAGGAGATAATGGTGGACTATCAGAGTATAGTGAGGGGAGTGTTGGAAGGAAAGGCAGGATCAGAGGTCACACCTGTGTGAAGTGATGGTTTGAAAATGACAAGTAAAAATGGAAATATGCTTCACTTGACAGTGATGAATGGCTTTCTTGACCTGAGGAGGAAGACTAGAGGTGGCTTTGCATTGTGGAGATGGTAATTTGATAGTGGCAATTATAGGTGAAAAAGTAAGCCAGTAAAAATACCATGGGGAAAATGCCTGCTCTCAATTAGGTATGGTACTCATGGTCCTGGGCCTTGACTGCCAGGGTAGCTGTGCTTTTCTCCAGCCTGAGATACTTTCAGTTTGCCATTTTTATGTTTTCAGTGTGATTCTCTCATCCCTAGTTTCATTGCACCTGCTCCCAGTTTACTTAGTGTTTGTTTGTGATTTGCTTACCTTCAGCACAGGAATATTCTGCATCACTCCCCTGAATTCTCCTTCTAACAACACCAAACCTCATGAAGTTGGTGAACTGCTGGGCCTGGCTCAGAGTCAATATTGCTAAACCTGGGACTGTACATAGAGTTTCCATGATGTGGCAGGTGGGATCAGTCATATCTTGCTCACATACCTCTCATATCTCAAGGGCAGGAAAAGATTTTTAGTGTCCTATAACTGTGCATCTCTGCAAGCAATAAATGCTAACAGCTAAATGTCTCAACAGCTTTTACATACTGAGGCACAAAGTATGTTATAGGCTCCTCACGGCCCCAGTTAGAATATGAAGTATAGATTTTGAGGTTAGGAGAGATTTACTTGCTTAAAAGAAGTTCTGATCAAGATGAATTATGAAAATGGCAATATATCCTGTGTTTTAAACTGACTATTAATGTGGAAGGCAGAGATCCAGGCAAACATGAGTGGCAGATTGAACCACCTACCTTTATGTACCTTCCTCCTCCATAGCACTCAGCAGGAGAAGATGAGGAATCCTGAACCATGCAGGGTCTTCCTAGAGGCCCAAAGGGTCAAAAGAGCTTCAGACACCATGTGCATGGGTTTTATTCCTTTTTGTGTAAGTTTTTGACCATATAAGTCCCTTATGTACATGTGACATCGAGCCACTTCTCAGCTAAAAGTACTGAGTACATTGCAATTTAGTATGGTACAATTAATCATGTGTTTGGGCACAACAAGTTTTATTTTGTTGTGAAATAAGGTGGCTGGAAATTGGAAATAATAAATAGTGAAGGGCCATGTTTAGCACAGTTCTTTTCTTCTACAAATCTTTGTAAAAATGAACCAAAGGTTTCTTCTAAAGAGTTGAGCTACTTGCCAAGTTCCAATCTGTATGCTATCATAACATCAGTTTGGAGACTCTCAACTCCAGTGACCCATTTGGAGAGCACTTATATCCATAGTTCTCCCTCTTTCTCCTGCCCTGGATGTGAAGTCTGATTAGTGTTTAGACATTGCTTTGAGATAATGATAATGTGCCTTTTAATTAGCATCAATATTTCTAGTCTTTTGGGAAATAATAATGTGCTTCCTTTTTACTCCTTGACTGTTGACAGATGGCCACTTATTAAACATCATTAAATCCTGATATCAATCATTTTTGTGCTTTATAAAATATGCTCATCATTTAAAGGAAATGATAAATATAGGAGGAAGATTTTCCACATGGATTGTGTAGACTGATGCAGTGCTGCAGCAGTAATTGATGGAGGGAAGCCTTGTTTTTTAAGACATTATAAGTATAATCTCTGAGGCCTTGTTAACTCTTTTTCGGTATATATGCGTATGTCAGAAGCAGCTCTCGTATGGAAGTAGCCTGAATGCTTTAGAGACAAAGCCACTATTTCAACATTTAAAAACATGAACTTTTAAGAAGCCTGTCCTTATATGCAGCAAACATTTTGTGCATTTACACAGGAATCCATATTGTATGTGGTTTTGTGAATGCCATGAAAAAGTGAAGATGGATTCCTGTGCGTCTGTTATTTGCAGCTAGGCTTTGTTTGACTTGATGTTCTTGGCAAGAGCCTCCAATTCATTACTTGTGAAACTTTGTTTAATGGGTACAATTACGATCCGCATTGTGCCCTTGCTCATCTTAGTAGCAGTATTAATTTGCAGGAAGGGACAAAAATCATCTTGCAGAGTTATCAAGCCGTGTTTAGACTTTCTGAATGCTAATTAATTCAGAGCTCAAATGCTGTACCTGCTGTTTAAAAGGCTGGCAGCTTGTATTCATCACCTGAGTGACAGCTGTTCCTTGCCTTTTTTACTCTTAGAAAAAGACTTGGGAAGATTAACTCCTTCCCATGCTGATGACTGCCATTTTGAAGTAACATTTATGTTCAACATTTAAATGTTAAAATTTTCTTTAACAGATTTGTTGATTTTGACAGCACATTAGAGAAAGGATTGGTGCCTGTATGTTGTTAAGAGAAATTGCTAAATATTTCTCTAAATAACTGTTATTTTTTTCTGAGCAGGGCAAAAAAACACCAAACAGTCACAGTGACATTTGATGCCAAAACCAGATCCTCCATGTAAGCTAAAAGAGAAAGAATTAAAATATGGAAAAATCAGATTTGAACATTTATTATGACTATGGAATCTGAAGAATTTTTCTCCTGGTATCAAACACCTTTTTTAATATTTTCTATCAATAAAATATTTATTATTTGCAATCAAATTTGATGTTCACTTAGGCCATTTAAGTGTCACAGAAAATAGAAAAAGTACACTTTTATACTTTATATGTTGCATTCAAAGCTCATTGAGTTGCTATTTGTTAAACTGGACTTGCCTGCTCTAGGAAGAAGTGGTGGTAGTCTTTGGTAGTAAAGAAGGAGGCTTAAAGGCATGCAGGTGGTTTTATTTAATTCAATCTGAGAAAAATATCAGCTGGTCCAATGCAAATGTTCATATGCAGGTATGGGAAGGTTGCACAGTTTGCCTGAGTGACTGAGGAAGTGGGATAGGAATATTGGATTAAGTTCCTTCTTTTTCACAGAGGAACAAATAGCTAAAATATATATGTTAGCTACATTCCTCCATTCCTTCCTGCCCCAGATCAAAACACCCAAATAATACTGCATTTTCTTTTTGGAGGAAGCATAAGACAAATCAGTAGTTGTTTCACATCAAAAAGTATTGCAGAGCTACTGACACCAAACAAAATTCCACAAAATCTTCCAGTTAGTATTTTAGGGTAAATACAAAGTTTATTCTTTTGCTATTTTAAAGACCTACAAAGTCTGGTATGTGTTTTTCTACATAAATATTTCAGACGTACAGGTGTGCAGTAGACGTGTCATAATAATATAAAATTTTCATTCACCTTTTGGAAGCCCTGTATCTTTAGGGAAACTCAGGGTGGGCTTGGCTAATACCTCAGAGCTTTGATTCTGCTCACATTGGCTTTTATGCATTCTGACTCAGTAAATCTCATTAAGCACATGCTGAACTTCAGTATTCACTGTTCATTCTGTTGACTTCAATAGCAAATTAAGCACATGCTCAAATGTTGTTCAGAGCCTTAGAGAAAGGTGATTAAACAAAATAACAAAGCTATGCTATTGAAATATTTTAACTCATTAAAATCCAGTGGATTGGCTGATACTGATTCACTGAAAACTCTGTATTGAAAGTGAAACAATTTCATTATAACTGGCTGATTGTCTTGTGCAGCTTGGAGCACCAATGTCAGGATATTAGATTCGTATTGCTGTGACAATACCTTTCCTTTCCAAGGTCACCTTGTGACCCTCTGTTGTATTCTTTCAGACAATTAGTTGTTATGATGAGTGATTGAAAATATCATTGGTAATAAAAAGGTTTCCAAGTTTGTTTACAAAGTATTCTTGAAAATAATTTTAAAGAAATACTTTTTCCAAGTTACTAAAATATCTTTTGTTATTACTCATTAACTTCAAAAGATGTTTTTGTGTTTCCATGCACAGGAATGTTTTTTTTTTTTTTTTGGATGCTTTAGCAGTATTGACTTAGTGCTCTTCATGTGTGGACAATTTCTCTGCTAATTTATGGTGGAGTTTGATACTGAGTAATTGTGCTTTAGCAAGACTGATATTTAGTCTTTGAATTAGTGTGCAAGATGCTCTAATGAGTCCAGCAAGGATTAACAAAATGCACTGCAGTAGTTCTGTATTTAATAAGTTATTTATTTAAAATTCCCTCAACTTTTTAGAATTTTGTGAAATAGTTTCTGTAGGGGAGATGAATTTCTAAAAAAAATCCTTTGTGATTCAGAAAACAGAAGTTTCCTTAAATATTTGGGGCTGGGGGCATCGAAACTGCAGGAGCTTGGAGGTCAGAGGGAAGGGCTAGATGTTTTCTCTTTTTATTTAGTTTACAATAGAAGAAATAGTCAAATCAAGATTGAAATAGTTTGTGAGGCTAGACATGGCATCATTAACTTTCCTGAGATCCTGTTCTGAGACACTTTCTATGTGTTTAAAATCATGAGCTCATTGAGATCCTGAAGTGAGTTATCTGGGGTCTGTAGTATGTCTGCAGCTTTTTGAAATAAATCTGAGTGATAAAGCTGCATAATTGCTGTTACCGTGGTGTTAAAATCTTGGGATGATTCAGTCTCAGCGTGTGCACTGAGTCAGACCAAGAAACCACTGAGTCTGCTGATTCGTGTTTGCCTCTTGACCTTTTGGCCAAGATCAAGTGCAACACATGTTTTTATCAGTTTAATATCTGTTATGTCCTCAGCTGGAGGATTTTTTATTAAATGAGTTTGGGGACTGGGAAATGTACTAGGAGCTTGCGCCATCCTCTCCATGCGTGAAGCCTGCTATTGCTGTTTTTCTAGAATGGTGTGAAAAGAAAAAAGAAAAAAAAAAAAAGCAACAAGTCCCTAAATGACCATAAAAGAGTGCAAAGGGAAGAGCAGGAACAGAGCAAACATAGATTATGCCTCTCCACAGTGTTCTCTTAATTCCCACCGATTTTCAGCTCAGCGAGTTCCTGAGTCTCCATAAAACCCCATATAAAGTAAAATAATTTTTAAAAATCTGAAATAAAATAAAATAGCAGTTCTGATTTTATTTTAATCTTGTTTTCACTGCCTTCTCAGTTTGTATTAGTATCTATTTTGTGATATTCAGTATTATAAAATCAGATTATCCTCAGAACTAGGTGGTACCTTGTACCTGCTGGGTACAGTGATCCTACACTTGGTCTTGTCCTTGCTGAAGAGCCAGTTCTTGCATCACTGGTGCTGTTTATTTTCGCTGACCAGTCTTACAGGTAGTGTTTTTCTGAAAAATGAGATAAATAGCGATCAGAAATAACTGCAGAGTCCAACAGATAGAAACACTCTGCATGGTGGTGAAATGCAACATTCAGGATTTACTTTGGTTTGATTCAAGAGCATTGGAAAGAAATAGATGTGATTGGTATCTTTGAGGAAACACTATTTTTTAAACACAGGTGTTTAAAATATATAAAAAAGCCAAAAACTATGGAGAACTGGTGTTCACTTGAATGATTTGGACTGATTAAATGCCAGCAAAATTCAATTTTGTAAACTGGAGGTCCAGAACTGTTCATTCATGCTGCAGTCAGTGGGTGGCTAACAGGACCTGGTTTTATTAGGGCTGTGACAGAGTCACTGCTGAGGTCCAGGTAATGCAGCAGGTGATCACAAGCATGGCTCATGACATCTTTTGAAACACAACCATGCCACTAAAAGCCATGTTGATATGACAGGGTGAAAACTAGATCTTCTATTAGAAATAAAATTCATACAGTTCAGATAGAGAGAGATCAAAATAATTTTTAGATGACATAGGAATTTGACTCTTCAAGCGTGTTTTATTAAGTACGTGAGGTAATACAGAATGGAGGAACCCATGTCATTGCAAATTAGTTTCCTTGAGTTAAGTCTCATTACCAAGACACCTTCACTTTTTAAAATTATTTTGCCTGCCATGGTTAATAAAAAGGAAGTTAATTTGGTGTGACATTTTTGGTGGTAGCTTGGTGTACTACCAACTTAATTGCAGTAAAATAATAGTTTCAAAAAGTCCCCTAAACTTCATGTTCCTTGCATTTTGAATCACTGGGTGATTTACTAGGCATTATTCATAGCCTCAGTATTTCAATTAGGATATGTTAAATAAAGCTTACGTGGGGCATGTAGAAGTGCTTGTTGGTTGTAATTATTTTAATGTTACTATTCAATGGAAAATACTATATTTCGATTCTTTAATATTTCTGCTTAGCTCCAAACCGAGAAATCTACAAGACAGAAATCCAGTACAGAAAAATGCCATCTTATTGCTATGCATGCTATGATGCTCACAGGTTATTGTCAATATCCAGTGTCTACTGGCAAGGTAGCTTTTGTTTGCCATGGGAACAAAATGATTGTTCCTCGTTTTTCTAGACGGCTGAGTTCTTGAAATGAAAAGCATTTTGATCCTGGAGTAAATATTGATTCTCTCTTTTCTCTGTCTGACAAAATTAATTTAGTGTGTATTATATGCACCCAGGTGAGGTAAGGCCAGCTCAGGTTAGCTAAACCTGTGACACAGGCTAGCATTCAAGAAGTGGCTTCATTACCCCTAGATCAGCACATACATGCTGGTTCTTTTGGAGAATGTTTCCTGCAACAGAGCAGAGAAGGATTCATGTGCCACTTGCCTGTAGCAATAGGATCCTAGATTTCTTATTTTCATCCAAAATGTAGTGGCATCAATCTGCCTTTTTTCCCAGCCCCTTCTGAGTGGTTCTGTGCCCCAAACCCAGGTGGTCTGGGTGAGGTCACAGCTACTAATGCACTGTGCCTTCCAGAGACAGCTTTTGGAGAAACACAGAGATCTGCATTTTGCTGTGCAGATTTTTAGCGTGCAGAAATCCTTTTCATAGTGCATTGGGGAAAAAGTAGAGTGGTTGGCAGTAGCCAAGTCTTCCCTTTATCAATAGACATTGAAAAGGGAGTCAGAGTGTTAATTCATTTAGGAAACTGAGCATCCACTGCTGTTGCCACTCCTCAGCTGACCTGGGAGCTCAGCACCCTGGGAGAGGAGCTCCTTGGCACATCCATAATGCACAAAGTGAAAGAATTGGCAAGAACAACAGGAAGAGTTGGACAGATTTCCTTAATTGTGCCCTGCCGCCTCCTCCTTTTAAAGAAAGGCACACTTCCACCATCTCATTTTTGCAGCTCTCTTAAGAAGAAACAGAAATATCTGAGCCTTTGCAAAAGACCACAGTGTGTCTGCTGCTATCAGTGTTTGATAACAGTCCCTGTGCATCCCTATTGGAGTCAGCAGAAGCTCACATTACTGTGGAAGCTGTGCCATGCAAGTGCGAAATTTCTGCTGCCCCAACTTAAAATTTAAATTTCATTAGTAAATAAACGGTTAGACCAGATTGATTGGTTCCCTTTAGAGAGTGATACTATGGGGTCATGATCTCACCCTTACAAAAGAAACAATTAGTATTGTAAGAAAATAGTTCTAGTGGAATTTATTACAACCTGATTAGTGTTGTTATTTGTAAAGTCTGTGTAAGCTTCTGTATTCTGCTTCACTGAATATCATTGTAAAACTGGTTTTTCATGTTTATGTGTGGCACACTGATTTTTGTATTATCTCATCAGCCATTTCCTTGCTAAAATGTTTTGAAAAGAAGAAGAAGGGAATTTTAGGGACTCTATATCACTGGCACTGTTCAGCTGACACACTGTGTTATCATGCCTTTATTCCAGAGCCAGCAATGTTGAATTAATGCTGAATTCACATTTAATTTATTTTTTTATTTTTGAATCCTAATATTGTTTTTTAAAAAAATTCCACCAAAAATAGAAAAATTTACAAAAAGGGATAACATATAACTTGTTTCTTACGTACCTCAGAAGGCACAATCCTACCACTGACTCTCTGAAAACAGTTAAGGTTGTTTAACAAGGTTTGAAGCTAAAACAGGACTCCCATATGACCTGTATTACTGCTCCTCAAGGGAATGCGTTTTCTTAAAGTGATGATTTATGAGATTCAATACTAATGTCAAACTTCATTCCGCCATGTGAAGTAACATAATTAAAACACCAAAATAGCAGAACACAAGCAGCAAAACATTGTTGAACTTGTAGATATTTCCACCTAGGTGATGTAAAGTATGATGGAAAAGTGATATGAGTGTTTTAGGCATGTCCACGTGAGATGTAAGAAAAACAAGCCTTAAGCAAGTCTGCTATTTCCCTCAGAAAGTTTTTATCCAGACAGGAAGATGGAATATTTATGTGCAATAGCAGCTGCATATTTTTAGAATAATTTTGAATTCTTTTATAGTAAGAATCTGTGTGATTAGAATATAGATACAAATCAGATGAGGTAACAGTTTGTCCTGTTTGTGTGAAGTGGTTTTCCAGGATAAAATTACATTCCCTTCTAAATGCAGTATTCATTTGGGAGTAAATTAATTAAGGCTGAGTGGATAAGTATCTGCTGTCATTCTGCAGTCATGACATGGCAAGACACGAGCTATCTACAAGCAAAACTCATTTGTACATTAAAAAAGTAAAGTGCCTGTGACTTGCTTATATTGCTGTTATGTGATACTTTGAATAAATAACTTAATTCCATGTTCAAAATACCCAAAGGCTTAGTATTTTATTATTGGTATTCTCAACTTAGACTGCAACAGTATCACAGCTCTTTTTTCATTTGAGGACATCACTCATGAGACAGGAATGTAGTCTCTGCATTATGCCCTAACAGGTATCTTAGTTTATCTGTGCTATGGCTTGAACAATTGAATATGAATATAATCAGGCATCCCACAATGACTCTCAAGTTGGGCTTCTCTCAGTGATCTTCATAGATGGGTAGGACTGATTGGGGGGTGGTGTTTGTTAGGGGGATCATGATTTGAGTTGCTTAATTACTCTGTACGTGCTGGAAAACTGGATGGTTTCTTTGTTCTTTTTTGAGGGGAGATTTCATGCTGAAGAAATGCATGATTTTCTTTCATGTTTAAAGCAGTTCATTAGGACAACAGAAAAGTGCACTTTTGGCTTTCCGTTGGGCTGTTGCAGATCATTGGCTTGATGTCTACCTCTGTTTAAACAAAATTGATTTCCCTGCTTAGTCCCATCATCCTGTGTGATATTTTGTTGAATTACTTTTCTAACCTAAAACTGTACTAATTGCAAAATGGTTTTTACATAACAACATTAACTGTAAAGGTGCGTGTTTCTATGTAAGTGTTCTTTTGTATGTCTTCTCTGCAATACTGTTTCAAAGTGGTGGATGAAAAATTGAATGCTGAATCTTTGCTGTCTTCAAGCAAATATTATGAGAGATGATATAGCTGGAGTTTAATCATAAACTTTTCCCTTTCCTGACAGTACTGACATTTATTTTCTAGACAAACAGATGAATGTTAGGTAACAAGTTGTTTTGAGCATGTATGGTGGTGGTGCGAAACTAAGGCCGATATATTTTTACCCCAAACCTCTGAATTGTCTTTAAAAGACTGAAAGCCTAAAAGATGATGTGCAAAGACTTATGAAATACTCTAAAAGTTACTCCAAGGTTAAGCCTGGGGTTACAAACCACTGCTGACCCATATGAAGGGCAATTCATCGTCCAGTGGACATGTCCTGGCACATAGCACTGCAGCCTGAATATTTAGTAACATTCTTTTTTTTTTTTCCATGGGAAACTTTACCAATGGCTCTGAGCTATGACTGTGAGAGAAGTTGAGTGGTAGCCTGTGATCCCCATGAGTCTGATTCACACCAAGCATTTTAGAGGGTTTCACAGCACTGTCTGCACTTCTTGCTGTGTAGTTGTCCAAAGAGCCTCCACCAGAGGAAGGAAAGGAAATGTGGGTATGTGAAAGAGGGAAAGATGATAGAACAGGGAGATGCTAAATGCAGAAAATACAAGTGAAAGCCCTGACCAGATTGAAGCTGAGACCTTACATGTTCCATTTTTAGCATCCCTTTATGTATGAAGAACAACATAAAGGAGCATGGTGCTCCAAAGTGTGGGGATTTGCATCTTTACCCTTCGCTGGTATATATTTGTGGATACTGGAGCAAATTTTGGTCCTGTGGTTGGCTTCCACAGTCACTTTGGGAAGTATGATACTAAGTATTTCTTTGTGAAGGAGTATTAAAGCACATGCAATTCAGCTAAGGGAGCAAACTTAGTCCTTGAACCTTTGTTTTTCTGTGATTTTAAAAATATTTTGCTGTGTGTATTTTTTTTTTTTTGTTGGGTTTTCTTTTTTTTTTTTAATGGGTTGTCTAATCTAAAGGCCACATACAAGTCTTCAAGTCTAACCTTTTCATTTTGCTTGACACTATTGAAGAAGATAAGAGGGGAATGCTGTCAGAGAATTTACACAGAGGATGGAGAGGGGTGGTGGTGAAGGGGATAATGACTTCAGCTCTGATTTTCTCCCTCCTGCTGCAACAAGGCATCTGTATTTTCTGCTGGGTGCAACCAGCCTGTAGGAGGCTCTCCTTCCTGCAAGCAACAAGTTAGGAAATCTTCTGGGAAATTCAAGAGACATCACATGTGGTGACTTGTTTAAAAAAAAAAAAATTACAGATGGATATTGAAGGGTAAAGATGGGAAGAATACGAGGAAGGCCTTGGGTATACTTCCTTGTGCAGTATTGTAGGATAATACTGTTTTGGCATCAGGTGCCATGAGCTTCCAGCCATCTATATAGACAGAGCTTTAATTTCACATAAAAAGGTGAGAGCTCAGTCAAAACTCAACTTGCAGCTGCCTGACACTTGCAGTAGTGAAGGAAGAAGATGGAAAGTTACTGGGCAGCAATTAGCTGAAGCTTTCTCTTACTATATAATAGCTTGTTATACCATCATATTCAGGCAAATATATACAGTGAAACAGTATGTCAGTTATTTTGCCTAGCTGTCAGACTCTTCTTTTTGTGCTGCAAAAACAAACTGCTTTTTTTTCAATTGCTTTAATATGCTATGCTCTTTAATTAGATGGTCTATAGGCAGCACATAAACAGCACTCTCCAGTATTGTTTCAGAAAATAAATAGCATGTGTGATGCCTACACTGAGCTACAGGAGAAGTGTAGACTGACATAAGTTCTTGTTACTTGCTTCCATATGAACAGCTCTAAGTGTCCCTTCCTGAGAAATGCACATTTGCTGCATTCTGGCTCAGGGGAGGCTGCATGTCTATTTGACATGCTCTCAGTGGAGAATTGCTTATCCATGCCTGATCCTGATGCGTTTCACCTTCCAAAAGTAACTAGCATAGGTCAAAAGTTGGCAAAATGGATTGAAAAGTGTTTCCAGCTGATGGAAAGGCCTCTGGTAACTAAGTGGGGGAATTTGAAATCCAATCTATTCTCAATGGAAAACGTGCAAATAGTCCATGTTTCAACACAGTCAAGCTATTCCAGTAACTAAGTGCTGACATACAAGAGTTTTTCAAACAACACAGACTTGAATCAACCAGTTTTGCATCAAAGGTACAAATTCAAAGTACCTTCTTTATTGTCCTTTTATATGCCTGAAGAACTTCTTTGTTTACTAGTTCAGTGCAGTGTTAATGGTCACACCTGGATGTGAATGTCTCCAGACTCCTCCGCCTCCTCCAGGTCATACATTCATTGATTCTGGCATGCCAGATTTCTTGTTTCTTTCCCTATTTAAATTCATAATATTTTCCCTTCTGTAGCTGCATCCCTCCTTCCTTTATCTGAATAGACAACATTTTCATCTCTCCTATTTTCTCATCCAAATTTTTTTTTCCTGTTTACTTTTTTCACTCTTGCCTGTTTGCCATGTTTAGGTTCTTCCATATGCCATTTCTTCACAAGTTGTTCCCATATTGTCCAATACTTTGAGGAAAACACAAGTTCTCAGTTGTTACCTATTCCTCTATGTGAAGGAGAGCATGCTGTGAGCGTGGGATGAAAGAGTGGGTCTGGTTGGGCAAAGATGATTTTATTCCTCCGTGATTTTCTTAGCTGCTTTTCTTTGCCTTCCATTCCTTCCATCTGTCTCTGGCTGTAAGCAGAACGTAAAGCAAAGGAAGGGCCAAGTGTCTGTTAGGTTTCCTGTTGAAATACAGAATAATGATGATGATGTGAGTCAGAGACTGGGCACAGCATAGAAGTGCTTTACGTATTATTTCTTTAATATAATTTTCCTTAATTTTATTCCATTGTTTGTCCTTTTAATTTTTCTGTTTGTACCTCTCGTATCTCATGTATACAATGAATTGAGGTATTATAGGAGATCTTTAATCAAAGACGGTTACTTTCTCATTTCCCTGGAACAGGGAACTACTTTAGTATAGGAATTGTTCCAGGAGTGCTAAGCTGCCCTTCATGGCTTTGTGCAGGGCTGATGGAACCCCTTGTTACACCTGTACTTGTATACCCTGCCCTTTTCAGAGCATGGATTTCTTACTCAAACTGGGGTATGCAAATTTCTAATTTAAATTCAGAACTAAACAAGGCAAGAAGCTCTTATAGTAGTTTTAGTATAATCTTTAAAAACAGTTTCAAAACCTACATTCTCCCCACAAGGACAATCAGCAAAGGCAGATTTCCATAATACAGGAGCAGTCTTGTTTAACTGTCTTGAGCAAATTTTCCTACTATGAACTGACTACTGAGAGTAAGTGGAATTTCTAACAACTCTGGTTACAATGGGTCAAGCACCATATCTCTAGTTATACTTATGTGTTGCAAGCCTTACGTGTTGCACTAGAGATTTATTTCAGCACAGTCATTTTATGGTGCTTAGAATATTTTCCTACTCTGCATTGCTGCTGCTGTAGATAATGGATGACCACTTGGTTAATGTTTGATGGCAGTTACAATGCACCTCTCCCAACGTTAAGTATCCTTATGCCTTTATACTAGAACTGACCTTCAGGGATGGTAAACATATTGTTTGGCAACAAGTTAATTACAGACTTTATCTTCCAAAAGCATTCATGTCATGGGTAGGATAATTAAGATGTCCTTGCAAGTGAAAAAACTTCGTGACTTATAGTAATGCTTCAGTGTCGGTGTTAGAAACTGAGGTCACAACAGTATTACAAGAGCCGTGTACTCAAGTTATTTTTACTAAATAATTCTCCTCTTCAGGCTATAAAAGTGAAAGATGGACTTAAATGATATGTATGGCAATAAATTCTGTAAGTCTGTGAAGAAAAACAAAGGAATTGGGTTGTCCAGGGGTATGATGAGCAAGCAGAACTGATTGTATTTGATTTACTGTGGGATTCATCATTAGGGTTTATTTTGTTTTTCTCCCCTTTCCTCCTTTTAAGGCCTCTGTCTTTTGTTAAATGGTTAGAATCATATTGACCCTTTCTGACTCTGTAACTTCATAGTGATAAATAGCTAATTATTTGCAATTGAATCAGGCTATGAATTTAAATATGACAGAAACAGATGTACCTGTGATTACCTTCAGCATGGCTCAGGAGGTTTAAGTTTAACACAGTATAAATACTTTGAAGAAATATTATTTCTAAAGTGGAATGCTGGAACTAGTGGAGACTATCACAAAGATGTTAATGAGCTCTGTGGTACATAAATTTTTGTTGTGTTTTTTTTATTCCTGAAAAATTTTGGGGAGGGAGGGGAGGAGTGTCCATTGGTGACTACTGAAGTTCCATTTCTGAAGTGTTCCATCTCTAAGCTAGGAGCATTTAATTTGGTGTGGAGTTGGGAAGTATTTTTTTCACAATTGACATTCAAAAGAGGAGGACACTGAGCATTCTCAAAAGTTGGAGTCCCTGGAGGGGCACACTGCAGGGTCACTTTGCAAGTGCCACTTGAATTAAAGTCCTTGTTGGCTGGCTGAAATAGGGCAGGATGCACAGTTTAACAGCCCCAGAACATCTTTGTATTAACGTGAAACTAAGGATGAATACATACATCAGTTTAATATAAAGATCTGAATTGTAATATTTGAAAAAAACATGGATTCTGCACATATTCTCTTTCTCAAACCTGGCTCAACGAGATCAATAGATCTGCTAATGAGCTACTTCTGATCTGCTGTTTTCTGTTTCAGGTTTTCTACTCAGAAATTTACATTCCAACAACAATAAGTAGCTCCTTTTCTAATGGTCAGTATCATCAAGAACAATCAAATAACTTTGGAATGAATTTTATTTTCCTCAACAGAAGGAAAGTCACAGTACAGCCACAATATATGGAAGCCATTCCTTTCCAAAATGTTGCAGGAGTATGAAGGATTGAAACATACATTTTGAGTTCTTTTTCTGGGTATCTGTTTGTTAAGATAAGAATATTTAAGCATTCCAACATTTGAGAATAAGAGAATAAAAAGGGATCTAAGTACAAAGTCTTAGATTAATGGCATGTTCTCATTCATGTGTAATACAGCACTGTTAACATCCTGACATGTAAGTGATGCAGTTACACAGAATGTCCTGGCTGGGTGTAAACTAGCTGCAAAGCAATAGAATAAAACCTTCAGAATTCTTAATTTTGAGGCTGTCTTGGTGACTATATTGAAAGTTAAATCCCTCTATCTTTGCACTTATTAAAGTGTTGACCATATATTTGGGCATGGTGTGTTCCAGAAAAGCCAGATAATCTCTTTCAGAGTCCTTTATTATTTAATAGCATTGGAATGTGATTTTTTCAGTATGAATTGTTTTAGAGGTTCCATAGTTTGAGATTCCATCTCCAGCCCTAATCTGGAAACTAGTTCATATTTGTTTTAACCTTCTGCAGTACATAAGAGCTGAGCTCAGTTGATCTCTCAGTCAGGATGAGGTACGTCTTAAAATGAAGTTATTGATGAACATCACATGCACCATATAGCATTTTTTATTTCATATAAACTAGACAGTTGTTGGTGAGCAAGATTTCATTTTTGCATGTTTTAATTTTTTAAATATCCAGTTCCCCTTTGATTTTTTTCAGAAACTTCATAGTCTATTTTCACATTTTCTGTGTTGTTTATCAGATTTACTTGTGTTTCAGCATAATATGGTTCTGTTGAATTTCATCTTAGGTGATTTTTTTTCTGCATAACTATGTGCAAATAAGAGTTCTGATAATCCTTTTCCTTTTAAATCAGCCAGTTTAATACTTCTGTCACTGTTACACAGAGATGAGAGACTTGACCTATTTTTTAAAATGAGCATTTTAGCTTTGTTAGCTACAGGAAAGCAGAATTTTAGAATTTTTAGAATTTATTATTTAATTAGTTACCATTAGGATTTTCTGGTGCACACATGGAGGATATTTTTCTTTTTATTGTGATCATTTGCAATGGAACTTAGTGGAATTCTTTTCTTCTTGTAACTCCTCAGTGCTTCCTAACATTGTTAGTGTTCTTCAGGCTTTGATTTTGACTTGCTATATCAGCTTCAGCTTTGCTACAGAAAAATTGCTTGGATTCTGCTGGAATATATAGATTATTGCATTTCATATGCATTCTAGCAAAAGGCATGAAAGGTTATTCATATATGATTACAATTATTTCTGATGTGACATTTACCCCAGAACTATATTAAGTTGTTAGCCCTGGAAAAAAAAATTTTGTTAATGCTATCCTGTATTCAATGGCTTTGATGGTACTTGTTGCAGATGTTTCAGATTACCGTCAAAACTTCATTATCAGTGATAATATATTAATGCAATAAGTTGACAAAGGGGTTGACTGAATGACTAAAGCAATATATGATTAGGTTGGTGTAATAAGATACTTATGCACTGATCCTCCACAGCCTCTATATGAAATCTGTTAGAGACTGAATTCCCTTGCTGCACTGTTACCATTCCCAGAGTGACTACTACCCTTTTTTCCTATGATTCTTGAAGAGGGTATGCATATATTATAGAAACTCCATGTTACAAAGTTGAAAATGCATTTTATTTCATTTTTATTTCAATATTTATATCACTGAATCTAATAATATCATTATAGTTAGCAGAATATGAGGACTTGCATCAGTCTAATAAACCAGATCAAAATACACTGTGTTTCTATTATATATAATCAGTATACCATATATTACCGTTATTTACAAGTATTAAGTAATTTGAGAGCTCTTGTCATTTCTGTACAAACAAAAAACTGGTTGCAGAGTTGTTTACAAAGAAAAAAAAAATAATGGAATCCTTCCAATAGCTGTCAGTTTCTTCCTTAGAATTTGATAATTGAAACGTTTGTTATTTTTTTAGGAAGGAAGATGGTTTTGATTATCCAAAGGCAGTGGAATATTTAACTACCCTTCTGCTATCAGTGGACTTGTTTGCATTAGGATTTTGACTAAATTGAGGTTGCACATATCCAGATGTTATCAGCCTGGGTGACTTTTTCATTTACTTTGGCAAAGGATTTGATGGTGTATTGCTACCATCCCTTTGTCATTTTTCACATCACAATTCAGGCTACACTTAGCCTTTCTTTTCTAAACTTCCACTAATTTTTAACTTGTAAATGCTCTTTTTTTCTAAGGATGATTCCTTACTGAAACCACAAGTGGGATTTTGATCTTTATTGCAGGTTTTCTCACTGGTTGTTGTGAGTAAAGCCAAAGTCTCAGGCAAACAAACCCAAGATACAAAACACACTTTTTTTTTGTTCTCGATTTTTATCTCTATTTGTTTTTGTTGTGCTGAGGGGGCGAGAGATGTATCTCAAGTGCATCCATGCTGCAATGTCCTTCAGCAAGACAAAGCTCTCCACTAGGAATGACTTTCTTCCAGTGACCTAAAGTGCCAGTGGCTCACACAGAGAAGCAAGGGCTTCTCATACAAGTAGGATACAGCAGGATAACATTCCAGAGAGCAGCAGTGGGGAATTGTAGAGAACATTCTCCTGGACTACATAGGAGCAAGGAATAATCTCTAATTCTGAAACGTAGCAACAGTTGGACAAGACTTTCATTTAATTCATTACTGTCACATCATTCTTCAGCACCAGTGGGGGTTGGGAGTGGGTTGGGAGGGAGAAATATCCATGCCCAGCAACCTGCTGCTTAGGATGTGCCATGTTGAGAGCCAGCTTGAATAAAGAGTTGAGGTTTTTATATCTTCAGAGTGCTAAAGATGTGAGGTGGGTGAGCACTCACGCTCAGCAGCAATCAAACAGAGCTGCAGCCAACAGAAGCAGACGTTTGACAGTGTAAGATCCTAATCTGTCCTAGTGAACCTTTCTGCTGAGTTGTTTTACCTCTTTCAACCTCCAGACCTTCTGGTTGGAAATTAAAAAGAGTTCATGCTGGTTCTCATGTGACTCACAGATACATTATCTCTGAATGGAGCTCTACTTATTAATGTTTATACAGTCTTGGTAGATCTAATCCTATTTGCAGGCCTTTAAAATGCCAACTTTTTATTTTAAGCCTGGTTTACTTTTAACTGCAATATTTAGCCTCAGACTGTGTTTGTAGAATTTTTCCTCAAAGGCTTTTCCCCTCAATGGCATTTTAAAACGTGTGAGGTTTCAAATCAGTAAAAAGTAAAAGTAATGAAATTGTCCATGCTCTTTTATATCTGTCATTTAAGCAACTCTGTGGTGTAACCATACATTGGAGGATCTGAATCAAGCAGATCTAATTGTTGCTAATACTGTTTATTTTGGTAATGCCTAGAAAACAGCTATTATTACAAGTGCAGAAACATGTGGAGATGGGTTTATGTTCTCTTGTAGTTTTCTTATAGTAGCCAGGAATGAGTGATATTGGTAGGAGTTCAAGTTAAAATTCACAGCACTGATGTCAGCAAATATCAGACTAGTTCCAGTTAGACTATAGGAAAGAGAAGAGGAAGGGGAGAAGAAAAATTGATTATGAAAATGCAAGATAGTTGGAAGGAAATGTGATACTGAAAAGGGAGACATAAATACACAATGAAACTGAATTGAATGAGGGGAAGGTAAAGATGATCTGCCAAGCAAAAGAGCAGTTAGCACAGGAAAACATAACAAAACAAGACATTTATGGATACCCAGAAGTACCTCTCTTTGGCAGCTGTTGCAGCTGCTTTCACAGGTTGGAGAGTGATAGGTCTCTCTCTGAGCATTTTCCCCCAGCCAAGTGATGGACTGAGAGTTGACATCTGCAGTGAACTATCTGCTGTCAATAAATTAGTGCCAATAATGAGATAGTTTTAGATGTGTGCCTGCAATTTGCACGGGCTGTGTAAGAGGTGAACACAGAACTTTTTCCAATGACTTCCCAGCCTAGCTGACAGGCACAGAGCAAGCAGGTTGTGCGTTGTGGTGCTGGGAGTTCTAGCTCCTTTTTTTCCTCTTTGTGAATTTTTTAAGAGCAGGGGTTTACTCCACATTGTGAGTCATGTTTGTAATAGGCAGCTGACTCACTGCATAAGGGTCTGATATCTCAATGGGATTTGTGAGATTTGAGAAAATTATTTTTAAATGTTGGGTCTGCAAAACAAAATGGAAATAAGTCTCCTGTATCATAGGACATTTGCTGAGTGGAGACCTGCCCTCAGGTCAGGTCAACAAAAGGTCTCCAAAGTGTTAACTTTGTGCACATTGAACAATATCTTGTTTAGGACCAACGGCAGAGTATCATAAAACTCTGAGGGAATTAATTATCATACTTTTTCCATTTCTGAGGGCATATTTGTTCTTCATAGACATTTTTTGAAAATGGTGTTGAAAAGGCTGGAATTCTGTTTTATAGGAATACTTTACACAGGGAGAGTAAGACTTGTGGGTAAGTGTTATAAGCCTATGTTTTCCCTCTCTCTTAGTCCTTTACAATTGCACTGATCAGGAGCTTGGTGTTTAATTGTGCTGCATCATTGGTAATTATGGCGTGGTCAGGAGGAAAGAGCAAGGGCAGGGGAAAATTTACCACTGTTGCTTTGCAGTTCAGCCAGGTTGCCTTCAGGAGATCCCAGCAGAACACTCTGCTCTTTGCTCCTGGCCTTGTATATAATTAATTTGGGCTGAGTGACTGCTTTTAAATTGAGTTTTGTGGTAGCTGCTGGTTCAGAGAGTAGGTCTGAGCTGTCAGCCTCTGAGCTGTTTACTGCTCACAGGTGTCTTCTCAATTGATGGTAATAATTCACTTAGAACAAAATAACCTGTGGGCTGAGATTCCTGTGTCCTCTTCCCCTGCAGAGGTGGGAGTCTTGATAAGAAAGGGAATTTAATAAAAAATGGAGCAAAGCAAAGAAACAAGGATTAGTGGTAGAATCAAAATAGATCTGAAATATTTGTGGAGCTGGAGCAACGTGGTTGGAGGACAGAGGGACATTGTTGCCTAGAAAGAAAACAGCTTAGACAATGTGCCAAAGGACATTTCTAGAAGGTTCTGCTAAATTCCAAAGTCATTCAGGAGTGAAGAAAGTGAGGCTTTGGGATGAAGGGGTGTTTGCTTAATTTTTTTTTTTTTTTAGACTCTTCTGTCTTTTGGTATGTCTAAAGCAGAGGTTCATAGGACTTCTTTGAAAAGCTGTATGGGACATGTATCATCCAGCCCTGGTCAGTGGGACAGTGAAGCACTATAATCCAGGGTCCCCAGAAGGAAGGAGTAAGAAATAAGTAGATTTAAGCTATCAAGTTGTTAATTTTTTGTGAGACATGTTATGAAGGACTAGGCAAGCTAGGGATTATCCCAGTAACACTTGTCAGAAGATAGAGCTGGTACCAATTTACAACAAAGGAAACTTGAGAGCACCTGGATACCTACCATGTCCAGTTACAGCATAAGAGCTACAACTGGCACTGTTTCCCTGACAGCTTGGCAGGTTGGAATAATAATGTGAGATTGGAAAAGAGCAGAAAGAAATGCATGGCTGACTGCATTGGTGCCTTTATGGCCTTTATGTCCATGAGTCTTCTCCATGAGACATGCACAAAAGCTCTAGAGCATGTATACACATATGGTGGCATACACATCTTGTGAGGTGCCATTCAAAATAACATCTCTTTCTTCTTCAGATTTCTAGGAATTATATTTAAATAAAATGATCAGTAACAATTGCTACTTGAAGAGATTTTCAGACTCTAATATTCAACACACTGTATTTCATTTCATGTTTCATTCCTGTTAACAGTGAGACAGGATTAGTTGGAAGCAAGAAGGCACAAACTGGTTTTGAGAAAAGGTAAATTTTACAGGATGAAATGTGCAAAACTCAAAGAGAATTCCAGCTTTAAAATCTTTGTTATTAGTTACTTTGCTTCTCGAGTCTCTAAAATTGTAACTCACAAAAGCAAATTAAACAAAGCTGTTACCAAACTTTATCAGTCCCAACAGAATGTGCAGACATCAAGAAGTGCCAGAAAACAGCATCCTTCAGCCCACTGCAGGTCAAGTCTGCAGGTACCAACTGTAGTTTACCAAGTCCTGCCCTGGTGACTTGACATCCTCTCAGTCCCATTTCCCAAGTGAGTTCCCTGGGCCCAGGTGGGCTTTGGAGGGGTGTTACTGGGCTCTCTGTATCTTGATTAATCTTGGAGATTGGGATATCTCCAAGCCTTTGAGAATGAACTGCAAAGAAAAAGAGTGTGCTTCCAGATGGTACTAGTATCCCCATTCCTTCCATTCTCATATTCCTTTAATTTGGCCTTTTTATAAAAATGCTGTTAATCCACTTTCTAGATTCAGTCATTTTTCACACACTTCTTAATGGCACTCACGTATATTTAATATTATTTCCCAAAGTAAATTTGAACTCAGTGTAACAGTGTAATGCAAATGCAACAAGGACAAAATAACATGTATAAATTCACTGGCTGACATTTGCCCTTGTTTCTAAAAGAAACACATAAATTCTTTACTCTTTAATCTTACTAATTTCAAGTTTCATGCAAAAGCTTTTATCTTTTGTAAAAACTACAAAATCAGTGCATACATTTTAAATGCTTTAGAACTAGGAGGTGTTAAATCTTTTTCTCCTGAGTTCAGATGCTTTTCACCTCTTCCTAAATGTGTTTCCTTAGTTCAAATTTGCTATGCTTGTCTCAAGCACGGCAATGTTGCCTTGGATCATTTGCAATGAACAGCTGCAAGGAGACCTCAGAAAGAGAATATGCTAAGTAAATTAGAGGGTTTAACTGCACAGCAGTCAGCAGTCTTTCATCTGCGATACTGTGTGCTTGTCTGTGAATTTGGGAGCAAGTTTCCAGAGTTCCAGAAAGCTCCTGGTTTTTATCTGTGGAATCCCAATGAGCAGGAACCTCTGACAGCAGCTTTTCCCAATATTTAATCTTCGCAGTGTCAGTGGAGGGAAGCTCAGATTTTATTTTCCCCCCCCATCACCCCTTTCTGCAGAGTTAACAGTGAATATTCAGAAACTCTCATTCTGAAGCTTTACCAATGAACTCACCCTCACCCAGAACACCACAGTATGAAGGCAACATCCCTTGACCTTTCTTACATCAAGACAGAAGGTGTTAAAACAACCATATTTTATCCATACAGCTGTTGCCTTGGCTGTCACTCATGCCTTAACACCACTCTTTGATGTTGGAGAAACTTCAGCGTAAAGCGACAGCTTTGTATTGGTAAAATTCCTGAAATGTTGTTGCTACATGCACTTTATTGCACATTCTGTACTTTAGCCTGCTACCTGCTGATGAAATTGAAAGCATTTGGGAGAAGAAGGGGTTGGGTGGATTTTTTACATTTTTGAAATGAAAGAAAATTTAATATATTCATGTCATTATTGTATATGACATCATTTAATGGTCATTTTTGTAAGGTAGTAAAATAACTGTTCCCAACTGCTTCTGAAGCATTGTGAAGTTGCACAAACTGTTAGGATAAATCTGTGAAACAGGTTTGAAAAAGAATGCTGTCAAAAATTGTGCTTAAAATGTGTAGAAAGCACAGTATATTTGAGATTGAAGTCTATGCAAAATTTAATTTTCTTGCTTTAAAAAACTGAGAGCAGAGAAGTTCTGAAGTCACTTGACAAATGAAAAAATTAGGACAATATGAATTTAGCAAAACTGGTCCCTGATTTGCATGTTGTATGTCAGGATCAAGCAAAATTAATACCTTATAAATAAGATGCTGGTAATAAAGGTTATATAAGATATATTAGTCTGTGTCATCTTCCAGAAGCCTCTGAAATACATGGAGATTTTGAAAAATAATAGTAGTTGCTGAGCCACCCTAAGAAGCACCACTCTCATCTAAAAAATATGGATAAATCTTGTTTACCTGCTGAACTGTAATTTGTCATCCTAAGATTTATTTTATGTAGGCACAGCAGCATGCTTCCTCCAATATTTTATCTGTAACCATCACAAAACAAGCTGGTTTTCATTTTCAGAACGGTATTTTCATCATTTCCATAACTAGAATGTATCATATTTTCAATTGCCATGTCAGAGACATTGTTGTAAATACCCTTTATACTCCTTGAAAACTCTTGGCTTTGTTAGAGATAGTGTTTTAGATTTTTTCCTATTGGAGCAATGGATATGATGGTTCTACATTAGCACTTCTGGCATTTATGCTGTATTTTACACTACAGCTGTTAAAAATTACTCCCACAAGCACCTGCATGTGTGGAAGAAGAATTATCCTAGGCCAGTAATAGTTACAAAACCTGTTATTTTGTTAGGAACCAGGATTTCAATGCAGCATTCCAGCTGCTAATGGATATCCAGGGCCCCTCCGGATGGAGTCTTGATTAGTAGATGACAGATTAACAGAAGAGCTGTGTTTTATGGTTAGGGAGGTTAAACAAAACTCATGTTGCCTTTTGGATGGAGAGGAAGTAGGATCTTTCAGAAACTTCACAGGAAGTCAGGGGAGGAGAATGCCATGATGATTGATGGAAGTGGTCCATTATCAAACACTTTGAGAAAACTTTTATTCCCTCTGAGTAAATCGCATAGCTTGTGCAGGGCACAAGTAGAGAATTAATTTTGTTGCCTTTTGCTGGAAATATGTCAAATGGTATTTAAGCCAAAATTTAGGAAGGGAAATTGCATAGCATATTTAAGCCAATTGTGTGGTTGATGTTCCCTTTGAATTTAGCAGCTTTTGTTGTTTGACAAATTATGTTTTGTTGAAAATTCTCTTTTTATGTCAATGTCATTTAGATTTCTAGGTCCAGACACACGAAATAGACCAACAGAAGTTAAATTTTTTTTCTGTGTACTAAATATGTAAATAGGTTGATTATTTTAATCTAATTTAGAATACTGCAATTTATTTTTGCAAAACGTTATTTAAATATTACTTAAGGAAATTACATTCTCTCAGTTGCTATTAGCATTTGAGTTTGGCCCGTCCCCTAGGTAAGGAGATGCAAGCTTGGGGAATAGTAATTTTGTATGTGCCACATATTATGAAAATGTAATTTTGGCTGGGGAAGCTGCAAAGGAGTTCAGACTCAAAAAATACTTTCAAGGAATGTTTCCAAAGAAGAATGGTACATGCAGCCACCAAAGGGCTCCACAGATTGCTGAGCTCCCAGGGAGTGCAGCCCTTGATAAAGGCAGGACTTGTTCTGTTGGATGGCCCTGGAGATTGGGGTTGAGATTTTCAGCTTGAATAAATGTAGGCTGGAATCTATCAGGAGCATAAGATAATATCCACGAGGGAATGTGAGACAAATTAGTCCCTTCTAATTGCAGAAAGGCTTCTGAGTGTTTCAGAGCAGTCACATTTTGCACGAGCTTGTGCCTTTGTATTAATTCTAGGTATGTCTCTGTATGGGAGGAGAATCTGTATGGTGCAGGTCTGAATCACCATCGAGGGGACCTTGTTTGTGAGTAAAGGGTCAAATTTTAAGCCATGTGCAATTTGGAGAGATGCTATCTGTAGGCGATTATTTTAGTGTATCATCTTAATTAAATAATAATTTAACTTACCATCACTCTGGAAGAACAGATGAGGAAGACATTGCTCAGGAAGTCCTCTAAAAAATTATTCACATCAGACTTATTCAGGCTTATTTTGTGCCAGGTGTTTTTTTGTGCAAGAAACTGATAGTCCTGGCAGTCCTGAATTTTCAGGGTTTACACATCTTCTTTTAGACTCTGGGATAGCTTGTAATCTGTGTGACAAAAGAGAGATCAGGTTTAGCTCCTTTTATCTGACACTGAATTTCTGTGCCCTACATGTTTTGTGACAGATTTCTGGAAATCCTAATGCAGTTGGCTTATTTATACATAGTATATACATACATATATATGTATATATATATATATTTCTTTATATATAGTGTGCAATCAGCCAAAATATGCAAAATTAAATGTTGGCTACACAGGTGAGCTATGTAAGCATCCAATGTAAGCCAGAATTCAGGGGCTAAAGTGTGCCACTGTTCCCTTAAAGCCTGCCAGCCAACCCAAGTGTGCCAAAATTCAGGTTTACACTGCTTCTGTAAAAAATTCTCTGCATGGCTTCCTGACTCATGGAACACAGATTGTGCTCTGTGGTCTGAATTGCCATCAAGCTCCTTTAAAATTTCAGTCTAATAAAAATGAAATAATCAAAACTAGAAAACTAAATAATCTGATCTTCAAGGACCACAAAGGCCAATACAGATTTTTTTCCTTGCATATATAGCTACCTAAAGATAATTTTGGAATAGATTGCAGTTGTTTGTCAAAGAACCTACAGCAAAAATCTGTGCTGAGATTTCTTGTAAGAGAAGGATGCAGGAAGACAGGTCATCCTGGCCATTTCCTGTCCCAGTACCAAGTTCTCATCTTTTGATTACTTAGAATTTTGTTCCCAACTTTTATGAAAGAGATTTTACTGAGGCATTAACAGCCTGTTAACTGACCTGGGTTTCTGCCTCAGAAAGAGGTGTGTGTTAGAAAAAATGTCAAAATTGGAAGGTCTGATTCACTTTTCCTGCTTATAACTTTAAGTTGGATGTAAAGCCAATTCCTAACCTAAGTCAGATGCAACCAAAGCTTCTATTCTCATATACATAAACAGCATCATTCAGGCTGGAGAATTTCACTACATCCTGTATTCCCAAAAGCCTGATTGCAGGTAAAAACCCCTGGGTTTCTGTTCCTGGGAAGTTCAGCAAATGGAAGCACATTTACACTGAATTCTGTTTGAAGCATGTTGCTTCATTGTATTTTTCTTTCCTTTATTTTGTCCCTATTCTCTAATACAGCTTATCCATTACTTTATGGTTGTTTTTTCCTGACTATTTTACTTCTTATTTTTTCTCTTGTCTTTCCTATTCCCCATATTTTCACTGCTTTCAAAAGTAAATGTTTCAGTCTTGGTGCTATTCTTCTGCCTGTTGTCTTTTGCTTCTTGTCCAATATTTTTGTTGTTTATTTGCTCAGCATTCTCTGGTCACTCTGCTCTGTCAGCTTTAAACTACCTGGACTGAATGGTTCTTTTTCAAAGGAATTACTCTGGTCTCCACAGACTCAGCTGTGTTCTTTTGTCTCTCATGGCCTATTCTTACCTCTAGTAACACTTAAATAACATTATAATATATTAATTGTTAAAGCATCATTAAAAATAGCTAAACAACTAGCAGTATTCTTGTATTTTAGATGGAGGAGCACTGATAAAAGGGGAGACTGCTCATGACATAGGATTTTTAAGTGATAATTTCCTTTTTCCCTGTAACATTCCTCCCTGCAAATGTGGTGCCTTTGAAAATTTTGCTTTATTGCCATGATTTGCCTGGAGCAGAGTGTAAATAATGGAGAGAAAATACTTGCAATTGCTCCATAAATTGTTCTGAGTTGCCTGATCCCAGATGAGCAGCATTGCTGGTGGGGTGCTGGGAGAGTTCAGAAGATGCAGGAACTTCCCTGACATCAGGCAGGATACAGACAGCCACAGAGCTGATCTTCCCTTGCTAGAGCAGGAGAGCCTTGTGTAAAATCAAAGTGAGAAAAGGTGATTTTCAAGAGCCTGTCATGGGCTTACACAGCATAACAAAGCTATTCATACATTATGAAAGGTGCTTTTAATG
This sequence comes from Lonchura striata, assembly GCF_050655825.1. NCBI lineage: Eukaryota > Metazoa > Chordata > Aves > Passeriformes > Estrildidae > Lonchura > Lonchura striata. Next base: position 110,973,661 of record NC_140705.1, read on the forward strand.
CTTCAGTGAGAGATACAGAGATCTGCATCAGCCATCCCAAAACCACAGTGGGCAATGGGGCTCCCCTGCCCCTTCCTGCTTATTAGGAATTTTTAGAAGTTTGACTGTGTGTTTATTTTCAGTTCAAGACCCACAGTGCCTTGCTCACATATAAATGCTTGGAGTATTTCAGGCTGTTCCTTCACAGGGAGTGAGGGGGCTGCAAAGTGGCCTTTTTCCCAGTTCTAGTCTGTTCTATCTCTACAAAGTGCTGAATGAAAATGAATTTAAAAGAAGCTTTTGAAGAGGCCTCCATTACATAGTGATGGTTGAGTCTTCTCTATTGTGTTTGACCCTTTTTGACACCCAACAGTTATTGGCACTTTCAAAATTTAAGTGACTGGCTTTTTAACTTTAAATGCTTTCTCCCAATTAATATGACCAGGTCTTGAACTGAAATCAGCTTACCCCAGTTGATGGTCCTCTGTGTAGCTCTCCTGACCAAATTTCCACAAAGATTTTTGGAGGGAAGTAAAGAAAAGAATTGACCTTCTCTTTTTGGATTTTTTAAAAACTGACCTGCCTGCAGAAATGCCTTTTATTTCAGGAGGCATGCAGCATAAATCCTATGTGTTCTATTGCTTGATGTAGTGAACAGGCTTTCTGTGCCTATGAGGTGAAGTGTTACGATTAAAACAAGGAGCTGTTGTTGCTATATTTTCATGTTCTGTTACTAAAGATTCCAACTGACTCGAGCCATTAAAACTGTAGCATTACCTGGTAACCAACAACATGGGCTTGAAGTCTGTGATAAGAAAATGACAGAATGTTTTCTACAAATAAATATAAAGGAAATAATAAAATAATAAAGAAAAGACTCTTTAAACTTTCCAGCTTTTCCATGCAGGCCTACATTCACTCCGCAGCCTACAGAATCTGGAGAATTATGCTGCACCTTTTCTTCATGGTACATCTTAATGCCCACACCCAGCCTAACTTCCTTAGGCTTCATAGTGACGACTTAAAATTTTTCCTGTGTCCATATTCCCCAACAATGCTGCTTTTAAACTTTACTGAAGCAGCAACACTTAATCTTGTACAATTATTTCACAGTTTTTATTGTTTGTGTTTAGTAGAAGGAGACACCTGGGGGTAGAGCTGTAAACAGATTTTCCACAGTGGTCTCCATGTCCTGCTTCCCTCCATCTTCAAAAAGGAGGCTTCCAACTTGAATGATTTTTTAGTACCAAAGTCCATTTTTTGTTGGATTCAAACTGGATTCCTCATCTATCAAAAGCTCCTATATAGAAGATTTTGGACATCTTTAGCACCTGTTGTGCTATATTAGTGGGAAATGGCTACAAAACGTTATCAGTAGCAATAGAAGCTCTTGTATGCAAAATATTATCTAAAATAGAAATACACACTTCTATTAGTTACTGCTCCTAGCAGTAAGCAGCTGATTTGTTATTGGTGCAGGAAATTTTCAGTGTGACCTGTTTGGGTAATGATAATGTTCACCTGCAGACAATCCAAGCATTAGTGCTTCAAATTGTCACACACCTGTTTGTGCATATTGCACATAATACACAGGCTATTGCAAAATCCTTAGTAGATTGAAAATAAAATCTTATATGGATGACAGTTTTTTCAAAGGATGATCTGAGTATTCATGTGGAAATTAATCATCCTGGCTCATGATTTGATTGAATGCAAAACCTGTGATTCTTTAGATTTACTTACCTTTGTTTCCTTTGTTTTGACAGCTAGCCCTACACATTTGCTTGTAAATAATTTTTAAAAAGACACTTCCATATGATTTCTTTCATATAACTTCTTAAGGATCTACTTAACTATAAGCATAAGGCAAGTTCAGATGGTTTGGATATAAGTTAACTTCTGAATAATCATGTCCTTAATTGCTTTGCTAAATTGAGCAGTGGCTTCCAGTCAGCAATGGCATGTAAGCATGTCTGTGCTTAACTTCATGCTCAGATGTTTTTTGAATCGGGATATTTTGACTGTGGGCCCTCCATCCCCCTAGGAGCTGACTGATCCAGAAAAAGGAGCTTTTCAGAACAGATCTGTGAACTGGTTTTTGGCATTACTGTTGCCAAATTTCCTTCTTTCTGAGCTAGTCCATTTCCAAACCATCACCTTTCTGAGCAGTGGCTCAGGTAATTTTGTTTCATTTGTAGCCCTGACTTTGTTATTTTGGGGACTGGTTTTGGTTTGTCCCAGAAGTGCATCCAGCCAGGGCATTGATCTGGAACTAGAAATACACTGTAGTTTATCACACTACATTATGATAATAGAAGTCCTTTTTCAGTTTGTGCATTTTTCACTTTGCCTAATTAAGGGAAAATTGTTTAAAATTGTTTATTAGCATGTAAAGAAAGAAGTTTGGTTTCTTCATTGCATGAGTGTTAGTGCAGTCTCTGCCATTCTTACAAGGAAAGAACTGTTCTGAAGAATTTTAAGGCTTTGATAGTGAAGGTCATTGAATGGGCTTTTTTTTTAGTATTTCCTTAGGAATAAACCTTAAAATAGTAGCAATAGGTTTTCCCCCTTATGTGCAATGATTTGAAAAGTGGTGATGAGGATCTTGCAGAAATCAGAGAATACTGAGGGCTTTTATCATAATGTTTTCATTAATACAAAGAAGAAATCAGGGATATTTCTATTTTGTTACTTCTTATGACACCTTTCCAGCTCTCTAGATATTTTGGAAGGTGTGCACAGGATCCTAGGAGTGTCATGAGTTACACAAGACAAATTAAATACAGGAATCACTTGGCAAAGTCTGTTAAAGAACTGCACCAGTAAGAAGAGATACAGGGGGAAATGGGGCTTTTATAAGAGCAGTTGTTATATTGTGAGGGCAGGACAGCTGGAATGGTTGATAGGGAGAAAGGCCCCAGGTGTGCTGGATTCCCAGGTGGTTCATGTAGGAGAAGATGGGAATGAGCAGCTGATTATGTGCAGCTCTGGAAGAATGGTAAGAGAAACACAGAGTCACAGAATCTCGGAATTAACTAGGTTGGAAAAGATCTTTGGGTCTAACCCATAATCTAACACCACCATGTAAACCACACTGTGGCACTGAGGCCACATCCAGTTGTTTTTTAAACACCTGCAGGGATGGTGACTCCACCACCTCCCTGGGCAGCTCATTCCAATGTCCAGTCACTCTTTCTGTGAAGAACTTCCTAATACCCAGCCTAAACTTTCCCTGGTGCAGCTTGAGGCTGTGTCCTCTTGTCCTGCTGCTGGTTGCCTGGGAGGAGAGGCTGACCCCCACCTGGCTACACCCTCCTTCCAGGCAGCTCTAGACAGTGCTGAGGTCTCCCCTGATCCTCCTTTTCTCCAGCCTAAATCCCTCCAGCTCCCTCCATCACTTCTCATCACTTTTGCTCCACACTCTTCATTACCTTGCTGCCCTTCTCTGGGCACATCTGGACACCTCAACATGCTTTGTGAGCCGGTGCACCCAGAGCTGGATACAGCACTCACAGTGCAGCCCAGCCAGGCCAAGTACAGGGAAAGAATGGTGCTGCTGGCCACACCATTGCTGATGCAGGCCAGGATGCCATCCACTGCAGTGCTCCAGTTTGCAAGTCCTCCCAGCACGTCTCTGTGGTGGGGACACTGCTGCTGTACCTGCTGGACCATGGCTTCCATCTCCTCCTGTGTGTTACCATGCTGTATGCATCAGTGTACATGCACTTCAGCAGGGCTGCTGATTTCACCCAGCTCTGGCTTACCACCCTGAGGGTCCTCTCTGGAGAGCCTGGTTTCATCTCCTTCCCCCTTCAAAGCCCTTTTGGTTAACCCTGCCAATTTATGGGCCAGAATCCTTTTGCCCTTGTAAGATAGGTGGAGCCTATCTCACTCTAGCAGGCCTGATGCTGCAGAAGTTGCCACATGATCAAAAAATCCAAAATTCCACTGATGGTACCAGCCCTTTAGCCATTCATTGGTAAGGTGGATTTTCCTGGGGTGCAGTGCACCCGAGAGCCCTAACACAGTGCAAAGGCTGGTGAGCTCCTGAAATCCTGCACGATTCTGATCCTCAAGAGAGATCTCTCTGTGGTAGCTGAAGAGTTCTGGGATTGCTGGAGGAGACACAGCTGTGCCTCAGAACAGGATGGGTGGATGTCAGGTAGGGAGGTGGGAGAGAAATACTCATTAGGACTCCAAAATGTAGGTTCTAATGCTGGCTCACAGTGATGGGGAGAGCATGAAGATGGGACTTAGAATGGTTATGAAAGGATTTATGTCATGTTGCCTTTGAACTGGCATGTTTTTTAGTGGCCATTCTTTCCATTCCTATGTACAAACTGGATGTTAGTACTAACTACTACCAGGTACCCTATTGTAAATGCAGGTGAACCTGGTGGGAAGAAATGCTGATGTTAGACTGCAGTTCAGAAGGCTGAATGATTTCTTTATTATAAGTATACTAAAATACATTAATATACTATGTAAAGGAGATACTAAAACTACAAACCTAATTTTCTACCATATCTAACTCACTCACAACTCGTGACCCTCGTGGCCACAGGTGGGTTGGATTGGCCATCAGGCTCAAACAATCCTCACCTGAATCCAATCAAACAATCACCCCAGGTAAAAAATTCTCCAAGCACATTCCACATGGGAAAACAAGGAGAAGAAATAGAAGTTGTTTTCTCTTTCTTTTGTCTGTGTTCCTCTATGAAAAAATCTTGAGAGAGAGAGAAGAATGTGCCTGTCATAGTACCCTGTTAAGGGGAAAGTGGTTTTCAAGGAATTTGGGTAAGAAGCCTTTTATATATTGCAAAGAGTTTTGTTAATGTGTTCTTCAGGTGTGTTTTTTCTGCTGTTACTATTGCTGAGGAAACCTGAGCTTGAATTGCTTTGCATGCTGAAGTGAGATGGGTTGAGTTTAGAGAGCAAATGATAATGTGAAGAATAAATACTAAAAATAACAAATGGTCATTTGTTTATTTTGTTAGAGTACTGATTATTGTTTTTGGATATAGTGGTGGAAGTAAATTATCTATAATCTAGTTCAGTTTAGTTATTCAGATTCATTTGCTTGTCATACTGTACTAAAAGCTATCATCAAATCATGAAATACAAGTCTTGATTTGAAAAAGAAAACTCAAAACTGAACAACCACTCCAGAAGAGTTAAGTGTGTTGTTATGCCCTTAATTCTGTATTTTACTTTCTGCATGCAATCATTTGTATTATTTGGCAATCATTATGTGGTAATGGAAGTGAGCCGAAGCACTCTAAGTGCAGAGCTGTCTTTTATAAAGAGATTTTTAGAAATAAATGGGTTGTGGCAAGGGATTATTCTATAAAATACATCAGCATACACAGAGTATCTTCCATATTTAGTGGCACTACAAAAATATTCATAATTATGTTATGTGTGGAGAGTAATTCTCATGAGACCTATTTAATATAATTAATTTCCAATAATTGCATTATTATGTAATATCATATCATATCATATGAGTAGATGGATACTCTGTATGGTGGCTGGAAATTTTAAATGGCTAATTCTTTAGTTCTTTAAAGAGAACAGATTCATACAGAAATTACTTTTTGTAAGGATGATAAGGCAGGTGAAGTGTCACCTACTCTGTGAGGAAGCAGCATCAGGCTTTTTCCAGCAGGTCTGTATTAGGAGTGCCAAAGAACTTATGCTTTGGTTCAGGGTATACTTTTTATTTATGGCTTTGGAGACTACTGGGTTCAAGTCAAAAATGAATTTGGCTTTTTATTATTTTCACCTCACTTTTGAAATCACGATACAGGAAAGTTCTTTGAAGTAAGTTTACTGACGTAAGCTGCTGAATATAACATTGTTTCATTAAAATGTAAGACTTCTGGCTTACATTATATCCAAGTTCCTTATATATCCTCTAATAACTAATAGGAGGCTTGGCTAAAAAGGCAGAGGCCTTGTCAGACTGTGAGAGGTGCTTTACAGAGCTTTTGGGAAGATTTCTACACAGAAAAACTGATACCTTGCACAGTGTTTTTAAAATCTTCCACTTCTCTCTGTTCACTTTTGTATTACTTTGTACAGCCATGGTAATAACAAAAAATATACTAGAAATGTCACTTAGAAGCTAAATCACAGTCTATTATAACTATCAAAATGTATTTTATTTAATATACTTGGTTGGAGAGATTAGTTTCTGACAGTAAATTATTGCTCACTAATTATAGCTGTCCTCATCCCAGTTGAGTGGATTCTGAGAAATATCTGAGGTTTTATTGGTATTTGAAAATCAAAAGAAAATTATTTTATTTCTGAAGTTTAAAGAATTTAAGCTTTTTTTCCAGTGTTGCTATGTTGTTGGCCACTTTAGGCCAAGTCCATGATGGTTTAGTATTGATGGGGAGGCTCTGATGCAGTCTGAATGACTTGGCTTGCTTGAGAAGGTGGAGGAAAGGTGCATATTGGCCTTTGGGGCCTTTTCCTTTTCCAGATATTTTTAGTTTTACCTCTTAATTTTCACCATCTCCATTTAGTATGTGTAGCAAGTATCTCAGGGTAAGTGATTTAGTTGGGATCAAGGGTCTTCTTCGGTACATGGGAAGAGATGAAGGATAAATACAGGAGAGAGAGCTAAGAAAATACAGCTGTCATGATCAAAATTGTCTCCCAGTTAAGATGAGGACATGTCTGAATTATTTAATTTTCCATGCCTTGCATGGAGACTTCTAGATATTTGTGAAGACAAGTAATGGTAGAGACTACCATTGGTTCTCTTCTTGCAAAGATGTGCCAGAAGGAAGGATTAAGTACTTTAGTCAGAATATTTTTACTCTTTTTGAGCTTGAAGTTCTACTTCCAGTTTAGTAGCAGATGAAACGGTTCTGTTTCTGAGTAATCTAAGAAAGTGTGTGCTTATTCTGTGGTAGTGTGTTTATGTTTCAGCTTTACATGTGGTTGCCTTAATCAAAATCCCAAGATAGAAAGGAGAACTCTTTAAGGCTTAGACTTCTTTCTTATCCTAATCTAATAGAAACAAGCCCTGTGGTCCCTGTCTGCTCATAGTTGATTAAGATGAATAGCTGAATCTGAATGTCTTTGTAATTAGGTGCTTGTGACTACAATTATTTTTCCTGATTTTTTTCCCCCATCCTTTTTTATTCAGTTTGTGATACCTATAATTCATATAAAGTAATACAGCTCATAAACTGTCAGACAAATGGCATTCTACATTCTTCTAAACATTTTGAAGTATGGAAATATTTAACAAGAAAGACAATATTTTCAGCATACCTTTCTTAAAGCTCCTCAGTATGGCAAAATACAGAACTATGGGATGGTTTGGGCTGGAATAGGCCTTAAAGATGATCTAGTTCCAATTCCCATGCTATGAGGAGGGGTGCCAGTGACCAGACAAGGTTGCTCAGGGCCCCATCCAGTCTGGCTTTGAACACTTCCAGAAATGGGGTGTTGAGAACCTCTCTGGGCAACCTGATCCATTCATTCAGCACCCTCACAGTACAGAATTTCTTCCTAACATCTGATCTTAGCACACTCCCTATCAGTATAAAACAAAATCTTTGTGTGACTAATGGAATACATTGGAATCAGAATGTGGAAATTTTTTAAAAATGTATGTTTTGCTTTTATATGGGAATAAAATGCTGAATTCTACATAAAATGTGTTAGATTTAACATACCTGTTTGAGAAAATCTTTCTCAGCTGCAGCTGACTGTTCAATAAGACTACAATTACCATATGGTAAATGGGATGCTTTTTGGAGATGAAATCATAATGATATTTTTCCTTGCCCCTTCCCTCAAGGCCATGAAAATGGAGAAGAATTTCAGTGAGCACATGTATGTGCCCAGTTTTACACTTGGATTTTCAACAAATGCAGGATGAAAGCGTAGGTTGTGCATTTTTAGGTATGCTTCATTGGCTGCTCTTTTGTAGTTTCAGTGCTCTGAAAGAATAATTACCTTGATCTTATGGTAAGTCCTGAGAGATGAGTGATTCTGGCAAATTGAGAATGTAAAAGGCATTTCCACTGTTTAAAAATGCACTAGTACATCCACTGATTTGTTAAATCTTCGTGTAAATGCCTAGTGTGTATTCATTTAGCATGTTGTGTGGACTGGCAGGTGGATGACTAATGGATTGCTTCTTATTAGTCAGCAGATGCAGAGATGAAGAGTAGAAAACACCCAGAAACAGTTAATTCATCTGTTCATCCCACCTGAGCAGCTCTTAAAGCCCCAGCAAGACTGAGCTGCCTCTGCAGTTTTCATAATGTAATGTAGCATCTACATTAATTAGTGGTTTTGGTAAGAGGCCAAAAGGCATGTATTTGTTTCTTAATAAGAAAATAATTATTGTATAATTTTCTTTGACTGCATCAGCATTTTTGAATAGTTTTCATATGAGCTAATGAGAATCTCTTTGCAGAAGAATAATCTTTCCTCTTTTGGTGGGTGAAATCCTGTGTGGGAGTAAAAGTCTTACCCATGTGTTTGTAATGTTTGTAGCACTGAGTACTGCTCAGAATACACATATTCCTTTATGTTTATTTTCCACGCTTTTTAGGAATGCTGTGTTGGTTGTTTACATGAGTAGTTAATGGATTAGCTTTTTTATGCTTAATGGGAATGGCCCCTCCTGATGTGCTAGAAGGTCATCTGCTAATTTGTAAAGTGCTTAACTCAAGGAAAATGAGTTAATTTGCTGTATCCACATTAAAATTAATATAATTTTTATTTAGATATATTAATATCTGCTGTTTGCTATCTACCCCACCTTATATTATGGAAACTTGGCAGTCTGAAGAAATGTAGGAAGCTGGTGACAGAAGAATTTTGATAACCTTTTTTTCCTAGAGGTAGCCACAATGCTGTCCAAACTTATTTGATGTTATAGTACTGCTCTTTCTCCCCACTGCCCACCTGTCCATGATTTGTGAACAGATCATTTAACAAATGATCATCTAAACCCTATGGCTCTACAAAAAGTTAGAAAAACTGGTAGCCAGGAAAGATTTTTTAAATGTAAGGGAATTAAGTGCTTGATACTATTAATAGTGGTCTGGCCATCACAGGGCTGACATTTCTTAGTTGACAAAAAGATAAAAAGAAAAGCAAGCATTTAGACCATCTGTATGTCTTTAAAGTGATTTGGGATCTGGGAAGACATCTGATTTCACTAAAGAAGCTAAACATTCCCAAGAAGACAGTAGTAATAGTGTGAGCTAAAGGGTGATCCTATTTTACTTTTCTCAAGGCTAATGGGAAACAGCTCATCAGAGATAGCTCCTGTTTTCTCTAAGAATTGGCACAATTTGCTTAAACTGGAAGAATTTAACTGCACCATTCTCCAGATTTAAAATATGTTAATGGCCTTGTTGTTTGGAAGAATAATAGGGAAATTATGCTCTAAATAAATTACATATAGTCTAAAGAAAAATAAAAGAAAACCAGTTGCCTTTACCCAGTATGGGTAAATATCCTTAATAAAACTACCAGCAGGGTTTTTGTGAGTCAGAACAAGCATGAACATTGAATGTATTTTTCAGACCTGTGGCAAATAATTTTATGGACTCCTTATAACATTATTATTCAGTGAGACATTTGGGCTCCTATTCTGTGTTTCCAGATTGTGGATAGGTCATGGTTTTGGTGTTCAGAAAGCTTCAAGTTCTGTGGGGAGGGAAGATAGCTTTGGCTTGATTTCTGCTTATGACAAAGCTATGATTAGAAAAGTTCATGTATTGCTTGAGTAGGAGGTGTACCTTGCAGGGTCATGGCTCTCAGATCATCTGGCACTGGGATGATCTTGCTCTGCAAGACTGATAATAGTGCATTTTCCAGCAGCATCCTGCAAACAGGAAGATATCCCTCCTTTTGTGTCACATTAAGGAGGTCATCTCTTCCATCTCTGTGCAAGGCAGCAGGTACCTCTGCTCCTCACCACTGCTTAAACAGTCCAGTTTAAAGGAGAGATGCATCATCTGACTAGAAATTGGAGATTTCCCACCATGGTCTGGTTTCCTTTGGGTGTATCTAGTTAGTTGACCCATCACTGGAAGCTGTTTGCTTCTGTTTCCAGCTGTGCAAACTACAAGTCCTTACTTTGTGCTTGCTGTATCAATTTAGGACAGCTGCTTCATGTAGGTGAAGTAGCCTATTATTCATGTACTTACTGTTAGTGGATAATAGCTTGTGGTTGATTAACAATAAACATGCAATTTGTTGCTATTGCTTTTGCTATCACCTGGAGATGAATGAGGCAAATGCTCTGGAGAGGTCATCTCCCAGAGGTGATGAATGCAAATGTTCCTACATTGGTAGCTTCATCTTTCCATTGAAATGCAAAGAAGTAGGTCCAAATTTAGCAATTCTAATAATATGATCTGTTAAATTCAGAAAGTAACTTGAACTGTTGACTTTTGAATCTTTCATATATAGGTCTGTAGGTTCTTTTGAAGAGTTACCAATAAAAGACTAGTATTTTTTCATCAAAAAAGTTTTTTTCACAGGCATGTAAGTTACTTTCTCTATTTTTAAAGAAAACCAGCATTTACTGTTGAAGGAATACAATAGTTTCGGGAAACAGATTTAGCCCAGTTTTTCAATACAACATCTGGCTGAGAAGGTTGCTAGGATGGTACTTTGACTTATAAATCTCACTCTGGAGTCAGAGTTGTGTGTTATGGATTTGTATTTCTAAAGGCAAATACCTTTTGTCACCAGAAAAATTATCATGGCCTTCAACTGGATTATGGTTATCCCTCTGAGAGAAAAACTTGCATAACAATTTTACATTGCAAAGGAGTGATAAAAACATTGCATATGAAAATGAACTAATCTTAGGTTGTATAAGGTCATACAAAGGTTGTCTTTTTAATCTGAAGTGCCTCTTCATGGGCTAATCTTGTAGTAGTCAATCTGGGTATAAAAGTCACCTTATCAATGTAGAAGAAAATAATTCAAAAACCTCCTTTGGCTGAGTAACATTCTCAAAGAGCACAGCCATATTGAATATACCATTTTTAGATGCTGTACAATTTTACACATTTTTCTTGGTTTCTGTCCAAACCCTTAAAATAATGGACCAGTTACATTGGAGACTTGCAAAGGACTTCCTTCTATGTGTTGCTGGTTTTTATCTATGTGAGATCATTTTGTGTCTGTTGTAGTTGATGCTTAAAATGGTTTACTTTACAGTTATAAGATCAAAGAGCAATCATGACACTATGTGATACTTTACAACATTTGTAGTTGTATCCTCATTTTTGATGGTATAAATGCATTGAGGGGAGAACTGCATCTTAGAGAGCTTAATGGTATTGATAGAATATCTCTAGTCTTAATCAGTCCCTGGAGCAACCTAAATCTGTATATAATGAGCATTCTGGAAACAGTGTGTCTACCTCTATTGTTAGAAATCAGAGCTTAGTGAGTTTTTTTTTTTTGCTTTTGTAATTGGTGTGATGTTCAACTTGAGTAAATTTCATTCACATTAACCTTGAAGTAAGGAGCTTCAAGTTGTTGGTTGTTATTTTTTCATGTCTCAAGTGTTTTGTTTCTCATTTCTTTGTGCTTTTTATCATAGGGAAATGAAATAGAGTTAATACCTTTTATTTGTTACAACTTCTTTTATATTCTTTATTTAAAAAGAACTTATTTCAGTTGCTTGCAAAGGGAATGAAAATTAAAAACAGGTGGTATCAGCTCTGTTGCACTTTTAAAGAGACGCTAACAAGGCTGCTGGGTTTACAGGCTTATTGACAGAAAACAAATGAATTCTATCCTTTCTCTTCTCTTCACTGCTTCTTCCTTCTTTTTCCTCTTAGTTGCACTTTTCTGGGCAGGCATAATAATTGAAGTGTACAGCATATGATTGTTACTGACTGGCAGTATGGCAATGTGATCCAGTCTGCACGTGGCTCTTGACTTCGCTGCATGTGAGTTGTAATCAAAGTTGCTGTACAGCTAACTTCAGGAAAGATTTGAACACAACTGAGGCAGGGTAGGTTACCTTTTGGTGCCTTACAAGGTCCTGTTCCAGGTGTAAAATACTCAAACTTCATTTAAGGCTCTGAAAGGCATAAAACAATCAGACTTCATTTAAGGCTCTAAAAAATACTGTAAATATTTTAAATAGAATAGTACAAAACTTGCTATGTAAGTTTTTTTCAGTAGTGTTATCCATCTTTGTGAGTTGTTTCTCACTCAGGGATGTAGCTGGAGGTGGAATTCTCTTCTGAGGGTTTTTCTTTGCTTTTCTATTACTAGTGCCAAAAAACCCCATATTGCAGAGGATAACACCAGTGTTGTACAAAGTAGTCCTTTAGTTGGTGCTGTGAATATTGTTACCCAAGAGAATTCTGTTTCCTTCTTCATGGACTTGTTTTTTGCTTTTCCTTCTCGGCATTTATTTTTTGTGCCTTCATATGGGAGTCTGTCTTTTAATTGATGATCTTGTTTTCTTTTGTGCATCAAGGCATTGTTTCCCATTTCTTCATTCTTTTATTTTGCTGATACTGAGTTTTTTTAAGAACAGTTTGGCAAAACCTTTAAGCATATATGTTTATCCATGTTTAGAAGAGATGAGCTGTGTCCATGTAGTTATTTCTACATAATAAAAACAACACCAAGAATGTCTGGGTCTGTGCTGCAAGGGGAGGTGTGCTATGCAGCACATTACTGAACACTGTTCCCTCAAGAATTATATGTGTATTGCCATAGTTGTGTATTTTCCAACCCTTTCATATAGCCAAGGAAGAAAAGAAATAGCTAAAAAGGAGGCAGAGAATGTGCTCAATCCTTTGTATCATCTCCTAAACAGGGTATTATCCTTTGGCAGACATTCCTGGCCATTTCAGCAGAGATTTATCTAATAAGTGTTTTATGTCTTGCATGTATTGCCTTCACATCTATCACCAAGCTTGGATTTTTCACTGTTACCTCTGATTTAAATGGAGGAGGCTCTTGCACTTGCCCTGTGGCAGAGTATACATGCAAAAATGGGAATTATCCTGGTCATTCTTTGCACAACAGGAGTGATCACATTGCATTGCCATGTTACCATGTAATACAGGATAAACTGTGTTCTGGTTTGGACTTGATGTTCAGTGACAAAAGCATGTGGAAATATATAAGAGATCTAGTACGCATTTAATTTGCAGTAGTTGCCTAATGCTTCGTTCCGAGTTTCTTGTGGATTTGTCAGTTTTCTTGAATGTTCTCTGGAACTGCTGATCATGTTTAGAGAAAAGCATTAGGTGGGAAGTGTCATGTCTTTGTCATTTGAAATATTTTCAAATTTTTTGTCAGTTGAAATATTGCAAATAATATTTCTGTTGAAGGATTTGTTCTGAGATGCTCAGATTTTCCATATATTTTTAATATATTAATTTATTTTATAGATGAGCAAATTTGCAAAATGTACATTTGTTTAATTTTTAATGTTGTATCATGACATAGTAACAACTTTCTATCCCTACCAGGTAAAGAGAAATCCTTTTACTGTTTTACACATCACATGAAACTTTGAGTACCATGAGTGAAATTTGCATATTACTTTGTAAAACATTATAAGAAGCTTCAATTTAATGATGTTTACAGCAATCTGAAAGAGTTAGAATTTTTTCTGGTGATGCCATACTGAAGAACATTTGTGCATGCAATTATGTTCATAACTTATTAAAGCTAGTATGAAATGTAATAAAATGGAGTTGAAGTTGTACTGAAATCTGTTTAGTTGTGGAGGTTAGAAAATTACAGATCAGGTCTGCTAAGTAGCTGGGGTTTTTTTTTTCCAGTTTTACATTTAATCACATTTATTCCCTGTTCAGCCACATTATTTGCTTGTTAAATGCACAGGAGAATAGTTTTTGTAAATTATCTATACTTTTAATAGCTTATGCACACACATTCTAGAGAGAATTAGTGCTGCCAACAGAAATGCATTTTAGATTGATTAACTGCTATTTAAAATGTCTAGATGCAGAGGCCAGGCAGTTTTTTCATGTATATGATAGAAACACCCCCATAGCAGATCCGTGAGCTGTTAAGATTCCCTGATCCAACTGATCCAAGGTGAATTGAATTGGAGATTTCCCACCTGTTTTGGGTCTGTGCTTGCAAAGATGAAGGGAATTGTTTAAAGCTTTTTTTTTTTTTTTTTTTTTTTGGTGCAGTTTACACAATGCACAAAACCTATTAGTGTTTTGTCTAATGCCATGTTTGAAACCTGAGCCCTTCTTGGTCATCTTGCTGGGGTTCCTTCTAATTATCTTTCTGATTTTGGAGAAAAGCAGCTGTTTGACCTTCAGCTGTTTGACCTGGGTGAGCCTGGTGCCACTCCCAGACATGGGAATGCTGCTGAAGTGGAATCTCCATTCCATGCTGTGGGCTGTAGCAGTATTGAGCACTTCCCACATGAATTTGCAATGGAAAACAGAAAATAAGTTGGATGAATGTAGCCCCAAGTCATTAGAAAAAACCAAACAAACTACCAAAATTCTTCATACAAAAGGCCATTCTTTCATCTTGGGACTTCTTGTTTTCTCACTTGGTTTATTGCACTATAATTCTTTTGTTTGTTGTGCATAAGGAACATCTCAATGACATTTCTGTTAAATTAATCAACATTTTTGAATCTACCAGTCAAAGGAGTAAGAACATGGCTGTGCCTAGCCAGAAGCTGCATTTCATGAAGCAAAACTACAAGTTCTTGAAATATTCAAGTCCAGTTCATTAATTATCATTTGAAACAAGGTTTGTTTGAAAAAAAAACCAACCAGAATAAAATTTTAAAAATCAAATTGAGAACCTTACAGATTAATGCTCATAAAACACTTTGGAGGTGTAAAATGCTGTTTCCAGTAGAAGTCATTTAATCTATTTGAGTTTTTTTCATTTTGTTGTGGGTTTGTGTCGCTTAGATTCAGAATGAGCTGCTGCAGTCAGAGTTCACACAGAGGTGCTGAGCTTCACCCAAGTGCCTTTCTGCCCAGCTGGGGATGTGTGTCCTCAGCTCTACTCTGTCTTGCTGGTTAATTATCTTTGTGTGCAAAGCTGGAAAGAGAACACATGAAAGAAAAATGTCTTTGCACAGCAATAATCAATAAGACCAGCAGTATTTTAGGCCTCTGGTGATCGCAATTTAGTTGTTTTGAAAACAATCACAAGAAAGACTAATGATGTAGAACTTGTCATTTGCTGGTTGTTCCTGACAACTCAGAAGAAATTGTGTTAGGAATGGGATTAGTTAAATACTCTGTTTATCTGATTGTCTTAGTGAAGGTTCGAAATATCAACTGTAAATTGTAGTGCAAGGTTTTAAATCAATGGCCAGCTTTACTGCCCTTCAAGGAGAGGAAGAACTGGGTGTCTCTAAATCTGTTGCCAGGTCCAGCACCATTTTAACTTCTGGAAGTTGAAGCACCTCTGCACCTCTTGGAATAGTGCTGAATTTTTACTTAAAGAGGTTAATGACCTTTATGCAAAAAATTACTCCTTTATTTTATGATAATGGTTTAGTCTAGAAGTGCTAGGATATTTTTTTTTGTATTTGTGTGTACGATTTGAGGGAAAATATATATGTGTATATATAGAGCATATATATATATAAATATATATGCTATATATAAGTTTCTGCTAAGCAAATTAGTTGGACTATTGGAAAGTACTTTAAAGTGAACCAACTAGTACGGTCTCTTTTTTTTTAGAGTTAAAAGTGCATATATATTTTCACTAGATAACACTTCTTTGTTGGCTTTCCAAGGTGAGTGAGCCAGATAAGTGCCAACAGGTATTCATTATCTTGAATGGTAAGGCCAAGTTTGCTTTTGGGAATAAAATTCCTAGATTGAAGGAATTACCAAGGGGTTAGCATACATCTTGTGCAGCAAGTAATAAACTGTGTTCAGAACATTCTATATAAAGACCTATACCTAACTTAAAACCCAGAGAACATAAAAAGTGCAGCCTTTGAGACTCCCAGTAATGTAGCTGAAGACAGACTTGGGAACAAAATGTGATCTCCTTGTGAATTTGATGTAAATACAAAGTAAAAATTTATTAAGAAGTAATTTTTACTGAGCTGTAGAACTGCATAGCAGCTGCTGTGAGGACAAAAAAACCCAAGGATATGAAGTGTAGAAATGTCCAGTAAACTCTCAGCTAGTTACAGTGGCATCAAAGCTATTGTGGGTTGCCCATTACTGGGGAGAGTGTGTAAAGGTGTTTAAAATCAACAATATTTTTGAAGTGATGTTTTGCTGACCACAGTGTCCTCAGTATGATGAAGATGGAAAAAGTGCCCGAGTGAGCATGGAGTTAGGAAATGTAGACCTGATTTTGGGGAGTGGAGCACCAGTTCTGTGTCAGTGCTGAGGCTGATCACTCACAGCTAAACTACCTCTTCCAAAGAAGAAAAGAGACTTTGTAGGAGGTGTAGAAATAATGAATTAAGAGGAGAAAGTGTAGCAATTGTGTCCATTAAAAAAAAAAAAAAAAGATAAGGATGGAGTGTAGGTCTTTCATATTAAAAGGTTCCAGTTTAAAAATATAGTAGTCATTAATTTTCTGTTTAAAAATATAGTTGTCATTAGTTTTTTGGGAAGAGCTCAGAAAGCAATTGGTTCCATTTGAAGCTATGATGGTTCTCCTTGGATGTACAAAAGCCTTTTTATAAGTCATAGACTTAAAATAATTTTTAATGGAATTTCCTTCATAGAAGAGAATTAATATATGCTTATCTATTAATCTAAAACAGCCTTGTGGATATGCAGATATATTTCTGTAGAAGTTATAATGAAAATGTATTTCCATAGAATGCTTGAGACTACATAATGTCTTCTAGCCCCAAATTTCTCTGACCCTCTGGTGATTTTTTTTCTTGCTTTTGCCAAGAGAGCTACTTGAAATGTGCATTAGTAGTTACTTCTCATGGTGGGTCCTTGAGAAAATGCACTGAAATTCATTTTAAGCTGCAGGCACTACAATCTGCAATCTGTAAGCCTGTTGTAATTTTTTTGCCTTGGAGATTGAAGTGGTGCACAGGGCTGTGCATAGAAATGGAAGAGAAGCCTCAGGCTACACCCTGCTGCTCTCCTGGGCTGGTCCATGCTCTCTTGAAGCTGCTTATGCAGACTGTGTTTACTGGTTTAAACACTGGGCTTTATGATCAAAATGCTACAGATTACTGTGTTTTAACACATGTTCATGTACTTGAGGAAAATAGTGGAAAGCGGATTCATGATATAGTGGAAGGTGTCCCTGCCCATGGCAGAGCAGTTGGAGCTAAATGGTTTTTAAGGTCCTTTCCAACCCAAACCATTCTGTCATTAGTTTAGTTTGCATAAGCAGCTTCTCATGCAGGGCTTTGATACCCTATTCTTTATTCTGGGTAAGTCTCACACAGGAGGTTGCTGAAACACAGGGGTTTTTTTGATCTGGTTTTCAGGCAATAAATTTAAATTTGCATTAAAATGAGGCAATATCCACTTCAGCAGGACTTCCCAGGATGTGGCTCAATGACTCATGGCTAGAGTTGTGTGTAGTACTCCACTCCTTGCAAACAGTCAGAAGCAAACCTTCCCTGTACTTGTTTCAGGGCAAGTAATTTCAAACAGTGACGCTTTTGTTGCTCCTTTGGACTTTTACAGGACTGAAAGTTTATAAATAATACTTTGGGGCTGTTCTTACCCTTCCATTATGTCGATTAGAAAGAAGCAATAGAAATTTTTTTTATTACTAAAATGAATGATCTTTGCCCATCGCTAAAAGGCTCCATTTCAACAGTGTGGGGGAAAACTGTTGTATTGGGGCTTTCTCTGCAGGTGTACATGGAATCAAATGCCAGCTGGAAATAAGTGGCATGCAGATGGCTCAGGGATGAAGTGGCCTGTGCTCATTTAGGCCAAGATGCCATTCTTTGGGAGCCTCAGGTTCCCAGCAAAAATGTTTTCCAGTGTTCTCTCCTTTAGTACCATTCTAGGTATGGGACAGGGTTTACTTTCACCAAGAAAGACTAGAAGCACACTGCACTAGAGAATGCTTAAAATAATAAGCAAGCAGACAGTAGAGACATGGATTTTTTTTTTCCCTGTTATCTGCCTTTGCTATTCTGGGATTTATTCAGAGAAAAAGGAAGCTAACATTTCATGAGGCTTGAACAAAACTTCAACATTTAAAATGCTGCATTTCCAAAGCTCTTCAAATTATTGTGAACAGGGTTTCTAAAATGACATGCTGCTGTGCATCAGAACTTCTGACATGATATAAAATGCAATTATTCAAGTTTTAAAATAAGTGAAAAGAGTAATTGAGTTCAGTGACAGCATAAATAGGCCTTGTGGCTTATCCTGGAACTTTGTGACATTTTTGAAATCTAAACTGCACTTTGCGTCTTCTGTTTATTGAATGTGGCTTCAGGAGGGTAATAATATGTGTGCTACCAGTTTTTCTGGAGTAAGGAAGATAAACATGAGGTTAAAGAAAGCTTTAATGTGCCCCCAGAGTGATCGTTTACAGTTACCATCTATTTTTTCTGGGAGAGAGTAAAAATTTAACATTCCAAATGAAAAGAAAGATGAAAGGCAGGGATGGAGTTTCAGTGATGGAAAGCAAGAGGGAGGGAGCCTGCTGTGCTGGAAAACCAAGGGAAACCTCTCCAGAGTGAAAACATTGGGAAGCAATTGAAGCCTTGTTACCAGTGTTAATGCTTGAGTGTCAGTGCTTTGTCTTGATTTTCTCCGATACCTGATCCAAGGGCAAGTTCCCTCTTTGGCATGTTTATCTCACCCCCATCCCCAGACCTTGAGGCCCTAAAGGTGGAATGTGACTGACACATGCCATGGAGATCCTTCCTTGTGTGGAATTTATTCCTGCAGAGCTTGGAAATCCATGAAAGCAGCAGGGTGGTGTTTGGGCCAGCCAGGTCCATTTTCAGTTCTTGTGTGCTGCCCATTTCTACATGCTATTTTAAACTTAATATCAAAGTTCTAGTGAAAATTTTAGTTGGGAATTATTTTAGAGATTTGGTGAAATTTGAGATGTTCTGGGCACCTTATCTCTGAAACCTCCAGCTTGAATATAAAATTATATTTTCCAAGCAATATGGGATTGACTTTGAATACAAATATTTGCCTTTGCAAATATTTTTAAACTTTAATTAATGGGAAGGTATTTCTTGGCTTTACAGCTGTGGTTCAGTTAAGGCCAGCCTGCTACCAATAGGGAAAAAGGTTCATTTATGTATTATGTGTTTGCATGTGTGCTTTGGCATCCAGTGTCATTTATCAAGACAAATAGTTTATGGCTTGTCCTTTTGGGAAGGCTCATGTTGAATATTAAGAGTAGAATTTTAGAAAACTTATTTAGCTAAAATTAATCAGTCTCATATTTTGATGTTCATGCTTGTATTTCAGTTTTTCCCAATGCATGGGACAGAAAAAAACTCAGAACCACTCTACCTTTATTTCTGAAAGTTTTCTTTAAATGTCCTGTTTCTAAGCTATGCTATTCAAATAAGGAACATGACAAGCTCTCTGGAAATCTTTTTATTGATTTTAACTTAGCAACATGTCTAAATCAGGTAAATTTCTTCAAGGAATTTATTGTTATTTGCTTAAAAAAGAAAGCTTATTGAATCTCTGCGTGTGTTTCCAAATCCAGTAATAAAATAAGTAATATGGCTGAAAAATGCACATTAGAATTAGATTTGACACCCTTATTTGCTTTATGTCTACCTTTATCTTATGATGCATTATTCACTGGTATTATACAGACTACTTTATTAAGTCTTAATCAAATGCATTTTATCATAAGTGTCAATTCAATATTTTGCTATTGTATTTCTGTTTTAAAATACTGAGCTTTTTGTAGGGGAATGATAAATGTATGGCAGTTTAGTCAGGAAGGATCAGTTTTATATTGGCATTTTGAAAATTGTCTATAAATTGTAATTCTACATTCTGCTCTAAAATGTCTGTGGATTCAGTCTATTTGCTTATATGAAATTACAAAATTGGGGAAGCAAAGTGGCTGATGCACGTTGATCACATTTGGATGTATTAGAAAAAGTGTTTACCTGTGAAAGTGAATTAAGCCTTTTTGATCAGGGCAGGTTGTTTGTCCTAGAACTACTCAGAATTATGTGGATGTGAAATTTAGGGTGTGTTTCCAGTGTGTGATTTTTGTATCTAAAACTACAGACCAGGTAATTGTGCATGTTACTGTACACAGCTTGTCATTGCAAATGTAAGGGTAACATTCATGCGGTCTGCTTTTTGGACTCTTAAGTATTTGGATTTGTATTGACTGTACTAAATACAAAATAGTTCTTTCTGCCTTTAGTTGGCTAGATAATGTAAACCACCAACTAGTAGCTGTTTTAAATTAGAATGTTGGCCCTCTTTCCTTCTTAGTGGTACAGCCCTTTGTGCTCTAAGAGCAGAGCTGGATGGCTCACCCCACATAGGGCTGTAAAAAGGCTGGAATTTTGCAGGCAGCTAAAAGTTAAAGATGATAATTCTGAATTTTAAGCATCTCAGGCTGAAAACTTGCATTTTCCTTATGAAATACAAACATGTTAAATGGTTGCTTAACAATCTCCCATCTGGGAAGCAAAAATTAAGTGGCTTCCATGTCACTAATCAATTTGTTTTGTTATTCCCATAAATTTACATTTCTCTGCAGCAACAAAGACTTGTCTAACTACAAAGCATACTTAGAAGGAAGTGCTACTTTTCATTAAGGGGCACCAAAAGAACAACCAATTTACTCGGGCTAATACATAACCTTCATTTTTCTCTATAAATTCTGCATTAAGCTACACTAATGCTGATGGGAATTAAGCTACGTATATGGCCTCGGAGGCTGCAACAAATTCTTTCACAAGCAGAATTGGTGATGTTCACTGCTGATACTTTTTTTCCCCTTCAGGCTGACTGTGCTGTGTGGTAGGAATACACATCATGACAAACAAAGCAAGTATTTATAGTAGTATTAGGGATTTTATAAGCTCAGAAGTGTAGCAGTTTGCACAGTTACAACTTCTGGCTCTTTTGTCTCAATTTTATGACCCTGAATATGTGGCATCTAGAAAAAATGAGAAAATCCAGTCTTGAAGAAAGGTTGGGAAGTGTCTAAGTATTATTTCTTATGTCATTTGTGAATAGAGCCAAAGTTAAGGTAGAGGATAACTGACCTGCCAAGGGCCTGATGCAATTATGACTAAGAACTGTGAAATACAATCACAACTCTCAGTGCTCCTCTGCTGTCTCCATCAGGCGGTGTTTTGCTGCTGATGGTCTGTGTGTTTAATGGCCAAAAAATAAAAAGATAATATAAAATTTCTGCTGTGCCAATGAGATTCAGTCCTGCCATTCTCAAATACTTGAGTCTGCCTAAATGAAGTGATGCCTGTGTGTAGGAGTAGCCTTTAACTTGTAAAAAAAGGCAATTTAAATGTGTGACCAGCCTTTCTTGCATGAATGCTATCGGATGCTGTTTTTCCAAATGTACTTGAGTGAATGAAATTAGGCCCATATAAAAGAAATACAAGAACCTTGCTTTGAGCTATGAATAGCAGAAGGAACAGTGCTGGAATTGACATTCTTGACTTTTTCAGCCTTACACACAATATTCACTTGGATGACTTTATAATGTAAATTTAACAGGTCTGTAGGGTTTTTAAGACAATATAAGCTGTAAGAATGGATAGCTGAAGCTCAAGAGCAGTCAGGCAATACTTCTTTACTGAGAGCACTGGAAGTCTGCTGAAGTTTTGTTTCAGAATTTTAAAGGGTAGAATGGAAGTGGACATCAGGAAATGTGAATATTTACTGTGAATTTTATAGTGTTTTTTTTTTTTTTCTTTGGGTTTGTTGGTTTTTTGTTTGTGGGTTTTTATTTTTAATTTCAAAATACCAAAATGCATTCTGAAATTTGTTGTCATTCAGGTTGTAATGCCTGCCTCTTACCCTTTGGGAAAATGACCTGGGGTTCAATAGGAGGCTTTCCAGAATTCCTGCTTGAGCTGCTTGGGCTTAGTAGGGTTTTTCTTTGCTTTGCTGGCAGTGCTGTGGTCTGAGTTGTTTGGACATTCTCTAAGTCATCCTTTCTGAAAACAAAACAAAATCTTAATTGAATACCATGGTGCTGAATTTACATCCCGGGATATGTTGTTATCAATTCTGATTTCCTTAAGTATTTTGTTATTGTACTCAAGTTATGCAGAAGCTTCTCAGCATATATATATAGTCAAGATACATAACAATCTATTAATAAAACTCCTATTTTGGGTGAGTATTGTGCTCATACTTGATCCTTCTGTAAAAAGTACCTTCTTTGAAAACACGAAGTCATTAAAGGGAATGGGGAGAGAGATGAACTTAACAGCCATAGACTATATGGAAAAATTGATGTGGCTTTTTTAGTCACTTATATTGCTTTTTTTTCCCTCCAGCAGTCATCAGATCCCCTTTGTTTTTAAAAGCCTGACAGATGTGATGATGTGTTCCTTGCTTTACCTACTTTGTTTTTATGGTTTCCAAAAATTCAGTCTCACTCCACTTTATAAGCTAACACCACAACAAATATTTAAATTCTCTTAATAGAAGAACATACAAGAGCTACCCATAACCTTTTGTCTTCTGGTGTATTTCTACTGCCAGCTAATGGACTTTAACCTACTTCTTGCTTTTAGTATTTTGCCAGTGGGATTTACAGAGGATTTGCTTTAAGTTTTCTTGATTTGTAGAAGATGTCTTCAAATCTAACTCTTTTTGGATTCAAAGGTGCCTCTGGCATTGCCAGAAGGTTTTTTTTTTTCTTTTCTATATTCAAGTAAAGAGCAGTATAAAGCTAGGGAAGTGATTGACTAAAAATTTGTTTATGTTTTGTAGTTCTGATTTGGGTTCAGACAACAGATTTTGTAGCTTGAATAAGAGAAAACGTGTATGTATAGATATTAAACCTATTGGATTGTTTTAAAAACAAAAAGAAAGTTTTATTTTGGGTTTCTCTATTCTGAATTTATTTTAAGGAACTGAGAATGGTGCTTGCCTTGTCTTGCAGAGAAATTAATCATTCTCTTTTGAAAAATTTATGCAATTTTCACAGGTTAATATTAAGCATCAGATCACTGATGCTTAATACAGTTCACTGGAGGGCTGGGAAGAGAGAGAGCTTGTCATCATTCTGTATGGCTCTGCCACCCTCTGCAGCAGGAGTAATTTCTAGGAACTGCACCTATTATTTCAGTATTTCCTATACTTTTGTCTTCCTTTCCTGACCACCAGCTATTTTCCTGCTCTGCACAGTTAGTCTGTGGAGCAGCTCCGTAGCAGTTGTGCAAATTCTTCCTGGACTCCATATTTCAGGTCCCCATAGATATATGTATTTCTAAACCTCATAATTTATATTCTCAGTATTATTAATTATCAGTATAAACACAAGTATAAAGAACTATAAATATCAGGACTATGACTTTAAAAAAAAGCCTGTAGAAGAATACATTATGCATGTTCTTCCTGGGAAGGTGAATGATCTTTCAGGGTAAAAAGTCCTGATCTTACTTTCAAGTATGTCCTGGGCTGGGGATTTATTCAGGTCTTCAAAATACAAACCCTTAGATCATGGAAACGTGATCTTTTATAAATTATGTTAGTATCGCTCCTTTAAAATGTGTTTTAAAATGTATGTAAAAACCTAGGAGTCATTTGCAAGAGAAGTGCATTTTCCCTTTGGGATGTTGTAATTATTTTGGAGACTTAATTTGTCATGTATTCCCCATGGAATCCTTGAAATATTAGTTTGCTTTCTTGAGGTTTCTCTGATGAGCAGGGGCAAATTTGGATATTTGATCCTCCAGCTAGAGCTGCTATTGATATGACAAATAGATCAATTTGTGTTTCTAATTATGCTGATAATGTCATATTCAAATCCTTGATGACAAACAGATACATATATTGTGGAAGAAAATAAGCAAAAAAAAAAAAAAAAGATGTTTATCTGAATTTTTTTCAGTCATTATACTTTGAAATGTAACATTTATCTTGGCATTCAGTTTCATTATGTACTCTTGAAGGCCCCTCTCTCATTTATTACTGTTAGCATACCAGAACAAATGTCTTTCAGATGTGAAAAATCGATCATCCCGAAAACATTGCCAGTAGTTATTTGGGTGGATTAATGCAAGGTGTTGGGAGAGGAAGGTTGAAATGAAATGTCATAATTGAGCAGCACAAGTCACCAGAGAAATAAAAGTCAATTGATCAAGGTTCCAGCTTGAAAAACCTTTTAAAAAATAAAATGGGTAAAAAACGCCACCTAAAAAAAAAAAACGTAAAAAACCCTGTACCAAAAAAAAGGCAACATAAGGAAGGAACTGTGACAGGATATACAAACCATTCAATTCTGGAATGGGCAGCACTTTGTGATTTAAGCACTTTGTGATTTAAGATTAAATACAGCAAGAAGTTCTTTTCAGATTATTATTTGTTGGTCCTGAATCTGTTTTCAGAGCTACTTCATCACTCTCTGGGAAACAGAAAATGGAAGCCCTTCATGGACTTACTCTGTAATTTCTAAGGCTTGAGTGTCAAATACACAATCTTTCTCATCAAGTCCATGTAGCTTTGCACCTGCAAAGGAGAAGATGAATAATGATGGTCTTACCAAATGAGTTTCAGAGAAATAAACTATTTTTCTTCTACTAACAGCTTAAATCAGCTGTCTACAAATGCTGAGTTTTTTAGCTGATTTGAGGTAAGATAAATCCCATCTGTGGGGCTGAGAGGATGTTGCTCAGATAACAAACAAATCGTAACAAATCTTTTTTCCCCTGTAATGTACTGAAGAATAACTCTTATGAATAAGAGATCACCCACATTTACACTATTCCACTGAAATGATGGAAAACACATTGCTGACTCCTGACACAGTCCTTCTGTTATCTTCAGTGACTGAAGCTTCCATGAGAGGAGGGTCATTAATATATTAACAGAATAATGTATTATTAATATAGAATATTTTGAAAACAGAGGAATCCCTCAGTATCCTGATGTTCTTAATTTAGTATGTAGATGATTACTCCCTTTGCAGCATGCAAGAAAACATGGTGGAATGAGAAATATGTTATGTAACCATGTTAGGACTTCTGGTAAGTTTTCAGTGAAGGAATGTCTCAATTTTCTTGTATGGATGGACCAAACAGTGAAGGTGATTTTGGGAGAAGAAATATTTGTGAAAGCTAAATTATTTCACTTGGGGGAAGAGGGGAGAATATTAATTTCCAATAATGCTTGCAACCATTTGGATTTTAGGGCAAGAAAAAGCATGATGGACTTGTAATGCATAAGGCTTCATTGTAATATACCCACTGCAGTACATAGAGACTCATGAGAAGAATATTTTGGGGTATGTTTGGAATTTTTTCTTTAAATTATTTATACTAGTTAGTTAAAATAGCTTAATTGAATAGCTTAGTTTTCTCTGTAATTTGTATCGAAATGGGCATTTTCTTTTCCAGAAAACATCAGTGAGGGTAAAGGGTCTGTGTGTAAACTACCCACAGGTTGTTTTCTCTGAAATCAGAGTGCTTTTGTGCAAATTGGGAAGCTAATTATTAAATGCCAGTTGTCATTGCTGCAAAATTGCAAGACTGCAAGAGAAACAAGATTTTAATATAAAACACAAAGCAGAATATGACAGATGTTTCAGAGTTAATCCCGAGTTTAAAGAGTGTGGGGGGGAAGGCATTATTTGATAGTGTTTTAATAGATTTGATAGATTTCAACTAATGGAATTGAGCTATGCACTGTGATATTTTTTAGTGCAAATACAAAAGAGGGTATTGAGAAGAAGCAAGGGAGTGACACAAGGTAGGGGAAAATAAAATGTAAAATGTTGTTTTGTGAACTCCTTGTATACCTTGTCTCAACAAAGGCTTGGCAGGTCTCTAAAGAACTGTTCTGGGGGTGAAATTTAGTTCAAAATTTGTGTTTGCTGCCCAGGCTGATGAGACAGTGGTTTGTTAGTGTTAATGCTGCTAACATTTTCTTTATAATATTCAGAATATTAGCTTGAGCAGGGAGAAACTATTGAGTTTAGCAGTATATGTATTATTTAAGGTCAGAGATAAAACTGGAACTCTGAAGTTCCTGGGCTATTTCCTTGTTTTCTCAGGCATACTCCAAGGGGTAACTCTTGGTCCCATTGAGTTAAATGGAAAAATTAATATGGAATCTGAAGTCTAATTCTTTTTTTTTTATCCCTGTACTGCCACAGAAAACTGGTCGGTTGAATACAGTCTGTCTTAAAGCAAAACCCTTATATAACATGTTACTTGTGAGCTTTCCTTAATGATATACGAAATTAACTGAGACACATATGCAAGTTTGCTAAATAGTAATTTTCTCCTTTTTTACCCTCAGTTCACTTTAATGTGGATTGATTCCTTTAACTGTGCTACCCTGCTCTGACTTTGAGATCTGCATTCAGTTGGGAGCATCCTCCAAAAGAGAGCACCAAGTGATCTGTTTAAATTCTGTGTATTAATTTGGACTCAGCATAGCCCTCTCAAGAGACCTAAATGCAGCAGGTCTATGCAGCCATATATCACACTTGAAAGAACCTCCTCCAAGGTGAACTGTAGCTTCTCTTGATTAAAAACATTTATAAATTATTAAAGATGAAACAATAAAATTCAAACCCACTAAGAAATTAAATAGTTTTGTTTAGATAGTAAGTAATAGCATCGATCATTAAAATTAATTAGAACTGTAAGCTTATTTTGAAGCTGTAAGAATTCAAAGCAGATGGGATTTTGAAGGAAAGGATAATCGCCCTTTCTGTATCTTTCAAGAGTTTAAAAAATAATTTAGTGATTTTAATAACACTGAAGCTAGTAGGTTCCTTCAGCTGGTGTGCTAATGGTGTAGTGGTGTTTTTCCTTCTGTAGCATCCCTTTAGGTGCTTCACTGAGTTTTCTGACTCACTGTTAAGGAACAAAGCTTTTGAAAATATTAATCTTCCCATTAATAAACATGGTATTTTTAGAATTTATCAGGAGTCTCCAATTAGGGAATGCTCACTGGTACAGAAGAAACTGTGGCATGTGGACTAGACCAGTGATTTAGGCAGCATAATTAGTGACTAAATATTAAGATGCATTGCTTTGTGTCTTGGTTGGATTTGGTGCAAACTTGTTTGCCATGGCCAAGCCTGGCTCAAGAAGCTGAAGTTGTAAGGCTGGATGAAGGCCAGTATGCAAATTGCACAGGTGCTCAGTAAGTGAAGAAAAGCAATAAGGAACATCCTTTAGAATGCCCACTTAATTATTTTCCATTTTAGCATTCAAATTGCTCCCACTTCCAAATGGCCGTTTCTAATTTTTCGCCATTACTTTGTCCTGGTACCTAGTCTGGCAAAGGGCACCAAGATTTTGTTCTTTGTATAACAGTAGAGTATCTGCTATTAGTTTTGGAGGGAACATGGGTGTCTGTGGGATTGTGAAGATCCAAAGCAAGGACGTCTGCCATCCCACAGTCAGGCAGTGCCTGGGAAGCAGTCCGACCATACTGGAGTATCTTCAGTAGACTGGGTGTCTGAGGGACGCTTTGGTTTGAACCTGGGCCCAATTTAGAAATAATCCCCTAATAGTTCCATTTACTCATGTCTTAGTTTATATGCTGACCATGCTACATTCTTAAACTTTCATGATTTGGAATTTGAAATACTGAGTTAAAAGAAATAAAGATTCCTTTTTATTCCACACAGGCCTCAGCAGCACTGCCTGTGGCCTTTCTAAGCAAATAGGCTGTGGCCTTTTCCAGCCAAGTCCTTGCTGGAAATGTTGGTATTTGAAGCTCATGTTATATTTTCCATGTCCTGCTCAGTCTTAGCTCAGTGACTGCAGAGGAAGCCTTTGCTGTAGGCTGATGAAGATGTGAGTTGTCACTTCATAGGTACCCACTCACTTCTCAGAGGACTAGAGATCATAAAGGACTTTAAAGGTAAATCAATGGCTTCTATAATCTATTAATTGACACCATGTAAGTTTAAAGGGAGCATTCAGTGAGTCAGTTAGCCAAATGTCAGTGCAGAGCCCTGGGAAGAGCAAAGCTTTGAAACACAGCAGCTTTTACAAACGAAGCCGCGGGTTAGGGCTAACCCAGTCTATTTCTTTTTCAAGTGAGTGTGCTTGTTCCTTATACATTATCTTCTTTGGGGGAGAACCCTCCTTGCCCTTTAAAAACCTCAATTCCTCTGTTTTAAATAATGCATGCAGTTAGTACTCTTTTAGTATGTTTGGAAACAAGTCTGCAAAATCAAAAGACCTATTTTAATATAGCTTTTTTCTAAAAGGAGAATGAAGAGATTTCTCTATGACTGTTGTATTTTTGACTTGCTCAGACTCAGCTATCAGCTCAAACTGGGGAAGTTTACAGGAACTTGCCTCTCCTAGGATTGATATTTACCAATTCTGAAATGTTTTTAAGATTGATGAAAAGGGGTTTGAATTCCACATGTCCATGTACATCTTTTGGGTAGATACTGAACCAATATCTCATTTCCATATTGTTTTATGAGCCTATATAGTATAAACATAAAAAGGTGTTGGTTATGACACCCCAACTTCTATTCCTGTGAGAGGTGTTGGAATCTGCAATATGGTGGAATTTAACAAACTGGCAACTGTCAGGACTATTTAGGAAACTGGCAAATGTCAGGCATAAACCTGATATTTTCCCTAATGTCCTGGGTGATGCAATCTATACCCATTTGGAAAGAGAATAACAATTTAAAGAAATTCCAACAGAGAATGATTGGAGATGTAGAAAATGTGACTCCATGAGGTATGAATAGGAGGAAGAGAGATTTAGATTGAGGAAAAGAATAAAGGAGATGTGAGGGTTTTTGTAATATGTCGTTTTAAATTTAAAAAAATGGAATAGTCTTTGTGAAGTATAAGAGGAGCAGCAACAGGATAAAAGATAGTTAAAGCTAGGAAAAGCTGTCGGATTATTAAAATAAGATTGGATTAAAGCAACATGGGAAGGTGATGAAGGTCTCATTTTTGAAAAGCTCTTAGGACAGTTAGAATAAGCACTCATTTAGTTGATTTTATTTTAAAGGTGGGAAATAACTTCCCAAAATGCTAGACAACACTGCTCTCCAATGGGGAGCTATGTGCTTATTTTGTGTGAAAGGAGCTGCTGCACTGGCAGATGCCTGGCAGTGAGAGAGAGTGACTGGGTTTAGACTTGCTGAGGTTTTATGTATTTAGTCACTTTGCAGGTTAGAATCATAGTCGTTTAGTTTGGAAAAGATTTCTGGGAACATTGAGTCCAACCATTTAACACAGAAGAAATGCAAGTGCTTACATATCTTTTAAGTGTTGACAGCTTTTTCCTTAACTAAAGGCAGTCTTTTGCAGCTTTGTAGGAAGCCCTTGTGCTGCAGGGAATTTTGTAGCAGGGGAGCCATAAAATTGGCATATGAAAATGCAGATTAAGTTATGAAAAACTGGCTTTTGAAATATTTCTTATTCACAACAAGTGTGTGTAGTATGATGCAAGACTTGTCAGGAAGCTGACAGAGAATAAAGTTGATAGCCTTGCCCATAGGTGAGCTCCTGGTGGGCTCCCTGTAGTTGGATAGCTTGAAATAGCTTGTGGGGCTTTTTTTATGTTTCATTGAAGAATATGACATGAAGTTCATTACAAATACAGCAAGTAAGAGGGTTAGACACCTTGCTGCTTTGCTGAACAGTCTGATTAATCAACTGTTGATCTATAGTGAGAGAAACAATGTAATTAAAAATATGGATTAACTGTAAGTAAGCTTAAATCACACATTTAAACAAAATTGTATAGAAGGATATCCTTTCTCAAAAAATAAAATAATAATAAATTTGGGATTGCAAGCATGTTGCTTTTCCTTTAGAGATAAAGGAAATGTTACAAAAAAATTATATGTTAAAAGAAAAAAGAAAAAAGGTGTATCTGTTAACTGAGTAAGTTTAGTGACAACCATGTAACCATTCCAGACTTCTGCAGTATGGATTTTCCTGTGCTGGGAGGGCAAGTGCTGTCAGGAGAGGGTGTGAGCTGTGCTACTGTAATGCAACCATATCTGCTATCCTGGAGACAAAGACAAAACCATTTCTGAGGATGAAAACATAAAAAAAAAAAAAAAAAATCCAGCCACAAGGTATCATCTGGACCAAACCAAGCAATCATCAGCAATTAAAAATGCAGTTCCACCTCCCATCCAGAATGGGATTTGTGTGCCTGTAAGTGCTGTGTATCATGGGGGCAGGAATAGTGCTGCCCTGTCTGGGCTGAGGAGCAGCTGATCTCTGTTTCCTGGGGCCCAGGAAATGTTCACTTTGAGGTTACACTTAGTGACTCCAGGTTGCTATAAATGTGGAAGGGAATGTAGTATGAACAGTGAGTGCAAGCAACTTAAAAAAAAGAGTATTTTCTTACAATTTTTTTTTACCTTGCTATTATAAACCACTGCATTTCCCTCTCCAACTGGGAAAAGCAATGCCTCACTCCTCTGCCTTCCCCTCATTTCTTTATTAGCACTGCTTAGCTTGAAGCTTGCTGGGTTGAAGAAGATAAATGGGTGTCTCTTAGTGAAAGAGAGCAGAGCTTTCATGTATTTGCCTCTTCTGAACAGGAGCATGTGGATGTAGATGCTGTCCTATCTCACTGGGAGCCAACACTGTGTTTCCCTCCTCCCCAGCCCTGAGGAGATGTGTTCTGTTCCCTGGCCCTTCCCAGGGTACACATCCATTGTGCAGCTGGCAGCCCAGCTGGGGCAGATTTAAAGAGTCACCATGGCAAGCATTTCAAGCAGCCAGCAGGAACTGAAGCACTAATTTTAATCAGTGAAAGACCTGAAGGAATAGTTTGTGAGCCATTGAAACTAAAAAGTGTAGGATGCTCTCAATTGGTGCTCACTCCATCTCAGGACTTGATTTGTATTGAGTAGTGCTCAGTATTTTTGGAAGCTTAGCCTAACTTTGCTTCTGTTGTCAATAAATGTTTAATGTTATCCATTTTGCATTTGGTGTGCATGATCTCTTTTCAAGCCTAACCTACTTCCTCAGCCAGTGACAATGTCCAAACCTTTCTGTGTGGTGCTTTCCCAGTTATCATCACAGAATTATTCTGGGCTAGAAAGCCTTTCTGGTTACTAATGTGTGATTGAGTTCTCTTTGTATCTTGCAGAATTGGGTTTGGTTTTTAATTCTGCTGGTCATTTGTTCCCAACTATCTTCCAGCAGGAGCCTTGCATTAATGTGCTAATGGTGGAAGATCTTCCCCACAGCCTGTTTCTTCACTTATCTCACCACTTTCCCAGACTCTCTTGTTTTCTCTCTTTGCCTTGCAGAGATTTCTCATCCTCCCCCTGCTGCCCTTTTCTATTGTTCCTTTCTCTTTTGGAGATTTTTTGCCTTGTTTTGTTTCATCTCCCTTGGCTATTCCCTACTCCCCCTCATTCCTTTGTGATTGTTTGCCAAATGCAGGACATCCAGTGGGGTTGGTCAACATGTGTTTTTGCAGCTGCTGTATGAATCCAGAAGGGACATTCTGGATTTAGGAGCTGCTGTTTTCTTGTCGGTCTGTATGCCTGAGTTACCACCTCGGGCAATAGATCTGCTCTGAGATCCAAGGGAGAATGGGAAAGGGATTTTGAAGCTTCCAGATCTTTATCCCTAATTTGGGGATTATGCCCTCAGTGCGTGGGTTAGATATACAACTTTGCAGCTCTACAAGTTTCATCTCTCCTGTATCTAGCAGCACTAATTTCAATAGGATTTCAAGTGGTGAGCACACTTTTGTACTGAAGTTTAAAATCAATTACTGCTTAGATTAAGCCATGTTCTGTAGAAAGCATGCAAAGATTTTCAAATGTCACCAGGGCAGGTGGTCAGAAGACCAGACCATGCTTACAGCTGTTGCTAGCCCAGGGAAAGTTGGTTGTATGGGCTGAGGAAGGGAGTGAGGCACTGGGATTTTGTGGCTGGTGGATTAAGGGTGAGCTGAGATTTTACTTGTTAGTGTTTTTCATATGGTTCCCTGCCCTGGCATGTCTAAGGTTAGGAAAATATTGCGTGTTGTTAAGGTGACTGATGAGGTGAGAATTTCTAACACTTAGGGAAGTCATGCAGTCTCATCAGGTACATTAGGTGGGGTGGTGGGAAGAGAAAATCATGGAATGCTTTAGAGACTGAAGCCAACAGATGCCAAGTGACTTTCCATTACACCTAGGAGCTTGCATTCAATTCAAACAGCTGTAAATCCTCAAATGCAGTGGCTTGGATTGCTCCTAAGTGGGTGGGTTTTTGTACTAGTCTGTTCTTCAGATGGATGGTCTTTAGTTTGCAGGGTACTAAAACTCCTGGTTGCTGCTTGGGAAGAAGCTCTGGGTGGTTCCTGGCCATCGGTGCAGTCTCTGGAGGTAGAGTCAGGCCTGGGCAATGCCAAAAATGAAACAGCAGCTGTGACACCTGGCTGCCAGAGGGCACTCAAGGTCACAGTATCCATACACAGCTTCCCACAAGGGAGCTTAGTGGGGAGGGGTTCAGGTTCTGCTTCCCTTTTTCCTTATTCTCCCTAGCCCTATTACAAATAGTTCTCCTATTTTAATTCCAAATTAAGATACACAATTACTTTCACAATTACCTACAATCAAGAACATGACATGTAATTTCTAACTCAAATGCTGTGTAGGCAGAAAATCCAGTGTCTCTTTTGATGTAAAGAGTTTTATTTGGGTTTTTTTGGTTTTTGTTTTTATAATTTGTAACAAGCATA
Source organism: Lonchura striata (assembly GCF_050655825.1). Taxonomy (NCBI): domain Eukaryota; kingdom Metazoa; phylum Chordata; class Aves; order Passeriformes; family Estrildidae; genus Lonchura; species Lonchura striata. The sequence continues at coordinate 111,006,483 of NC_140705.1, forward strand.
GAAAATTTGTAAAATATGTTGAAAGATATGAAGTTGCTTAAAACTTATATACTTAGAGATACATTTTTCAGTGAAATGACATTTGTCATTGTTTTCTTTAGCTGCAGACAGTATTTTAAATCTAGCTGTAAGCTCTCCTGAGCTGTAGATGTTTAATTCCTATTTTCATGGCATCCCACTAAAATCAAAATTCAGTGTGATTTGTGGTTGCTGAACTGATCAACATGTCTTGTTCAGTCATGGTTCCTATCATATTTTTCAGCCAAGAGCCCCTTTTAAGGTGACAGGAATAATGTAATTTTGCATCCTAAGCTTATAATAGTTTGAAGCTGATGGCTTCTCTTTCTTCCTTCTTTTTCAAGTTTATATTTTCTTTTGAAATTTAAGGTGAATAGTCCAGCTCTGTTGAGCCAGCTTTTTCCTGCATTTTTTTGAAATAGGAAAGTTTTTGTTAAAAATGTGATTCATTGAACAATTTATTTATTTCATGGTTTGGAAAACTTTTTTCCTCTTTTGGTTAAATACATCACTTTGGCTTATGCTCATGAGTTGAAGGGGAGCAAATTGTTTTGTGCTTTTTTTTTTTTTTTTTTTCCTAGTTCCTCACTCTATTCTATAGTTTGATCATCATTGAAAGAGAGTTTCTGGGAGAAGCATGGAAATGTCATGTCTGTGCAACGTAGACCAAATCTGATGTACGTCAAAAACGGTTGAAGCTCTGACATTTTAGTGACTTCAGTTGCTCAACATCCCTGTGCAAATTCTGCTGCTGTGGTGAGGGGGAGAGGGGATTGTTGGGCACTGACCTTGCAGGTGCAAGCTGAGCACCCCTCTGTGCTGAATCAGGCTTGGGCTGGTGGCAAATGATCAGTCACTCATGTGTGCCACTCCACCTGTGGTGCTCCAGCCAGCAAATTAAATCACACTGCCCAGGAGTGACAAGGGCTCTGGATTTTAGGCCAGCAAACATCAGCTTGAATGGAAACTCATGTGAAAGAAGGCAGGGCTGCCTTTGATGTGTGTGGATTGCTTTTTCACATGAATACAGTCTTAAAAAAACAAACAAAACCCCCAAACTGATCCATAGCAGACCCTGGGATTTAGTCTGGTTTGGCTTAAAAAACCAAAAAAAAACATCAGCAGGTTTTCTAGATAATAGAAGAAATAGAAGTTTTGGATTTGCAGTGTACTTCAGCTTTGCTAACATGCTAACATACAAAGAAGATAAGGGAAGAAATCGATGCAAAACCATTCCAGTAACTAAACGGATCCCTATTAGTTTCCAGGCAATTGATTTTTAGTGGGTATTTGAGTTGTGAGGTGCTCTGCTGCTGGGAGGGGAGGTGGTATTAGACTTTTAACTGTTGATTATTTACCAAGCATGTTTGTTATTGAATGTGTTCTACAAAAGGGATGGGGGGAGAAAAAGGCAAAAAGTCTTTTTCTGGTCTAAATGAACATGACATTTTCCTGTTATGCCTTTATTGCAGACATCTTTTCTAACACCTGATTTTTCCCAGTGCCATAGCTATTCATTCGTAGGTTTGGGTTTTTGGTGTTTATGCTATAATCAGATTGGCTTCATGGAAAATTCTGCTGTATAATTACAGTGATGCAGAGAACACCAGTATAAAGCATAAAACAGGAAGAATGGTTTCAAATTTTATATTTGAATTTTACTGCTTTTCTGGTAGTAACATCAATCCTTATTAGATTTAGTCAAATAAACTCAAGGCTACTCTTTTGGGGCTGTGAAGCAAAATGGAATTTATGAAATAAATCCATTTTTGTACTGTAGGGTGCTGCTACTACAGCTACTCTGCCCCTTTTAAGACTTATATTCATAATATATTATTCAAAAGAAAATAACACTTTGCATTTATGTCTCACCTGTTAAAACATTGAATGAGGCTGAATTTGTAAGCCACAAAAGGTGACTATAATGACAGTAGCAGTGGCAGTAGCAGGAAAATCTTGCATTGCAGTAAACTATGTCTATTGATCTTGAAAATTCAGTGGAAAAGCTGATGGAAAAAATAGCAGAGCACAAAACGACAAGTTGCACAACTAATTCAAATGAACTGGGTGGCTGTGAACATTCATGTGAAAGAAATGCTAATGCAAACAGTGCAGAAAAAACCAAAATGAAGAAAAAGAAAAAAATACTGCCAGTATTGTCACTTCTTGAGTATACATAAGATATGATTTCATATGGAAGAAGAAGCGTTAGTGTTTAGTCAAATAAACTGAAATGTTCTGTGATGTCTGTGGAGGCAGGAGTGGAATACCTGAATAGAATAAGTAGAATAGAATAAGGTTTCTCTGCAAACTCCACTTTTGAGTATGTAATGACTGGAAGTCCAGAACTTCCACAGCATTTTTAAGAGAATATTGTGAATGTGCTCCTTGATCATAATGTGTATTGAAAGGGAAATGCAATCAAAGTCCATTATAGTTTATCAATGGGTGCAGTAAAACAATGTCAACTCCAAAGACATTTTGAAAATAGCTGACAGGCAGCTGGAGAAAGGATGAAAATTCCTGTTCCTTGTTACACACCCATGAACATGATGTAATGATGTAAAGCATTCAACTATGGGAAGGATGCCTTTCAAAAATGCAAGTTACTTTCCTGGAGTGAGATGTAGGAAAATCTGACACATCTTACAGTTTCAGGCAAGTCTACTGGTGAGTGAATCACATTCTTTCTCAGAGATGTACTTCTGAGGTTAGAGTCTCACCAGATTTGCAAAAGGGTGGGGTCACTTCCCTACAAACGTAACTGAACAATCAGGAACAATCAGAGGATGATTCTAGGAACATCTCTAAAATGTGCCACACAGAACACATTAATAGGGCCTTTTGTAAGAAAGTGGCCAAGTACAAGGAAGAGTCAAAAAGGCAGTTTTATATTCTACATTATTATTCTCAGTACAATAATTCAAAAGGTGATGTATTCATTTTCTCTTAAATTGATCTACAACATAGCTGGTGTCCCATAAGACTACTGAATTTTCTGACTTTAATATTGCAGGTAACAAATAGGGAGATTAAAAAAGATAAGGAAGATGATACCCAGAGTTATCAACAGCAAAAAATAGCACCTTATCCAAAATAAATATAATGATGTATCTGTACACAGTTGCCAAAAGGCTGATGTTACACAGACTCATAAAATTGCATAAATACAAACTGCATGGAAAAAGGATGTGATATAAATCAATTCTTTTGTGAATTGTCTGGAGTCTGGATCTTACTTTCATGTCACATCCAGCCAGTATTGTCAGGAAGGCCTATGGTATTTGGGATTTGGATTTAGACTGCTGCACAGGTTTTAAGTTGGTTTATGACTGAAGTTCTAATTTTAAGGGGAAAACTTCATTGTTCTGAAGTGTTTCAGTTTACCAATCTTCTGATGATCACAATCTTCTGATGATCACAAATTTTACCGATACCCCAGGCTGTTTCTTTTTAAGGGCTGATCTGCTGATGTTTTTCATAAGCACTTCTTGATCTTGTATTTATTCATAATGAGCTTTGTCTGTACTGCACATAAACTGCACAGCCACAGATAGTGGAGAAATGTGTCAGGATTTATTTTTAAAAATAGTTTTCAGCTTTCATATGAGCAGTCAGTGATGACCAAAATGAAAGACAAAGCATAACCCAGAGGAAGGGTCAGCATCTGTGCAAACTTGTATGCTAAGCACATGTGTGGCTGGGTTGAATCCTCTGCCAGGAGTATGTGTTATTTATCATGTGGTTTTTCAGCACTTAGAACCCCTTCAAAACCAGCCCCCTCCACAATGAACCCCGTATATCCCAACTTAAAATAGTATAAATATGTTTGCATGATGAACAATTCAAAGTTGACATCAGAAATCCTGACACAGCTATCCTAATGCCTAGGACTGAATCACACAACTAGTTCCTGGATCAAGACAACCTAATTGTATGAGAGCAGTATGTCCATTATTGTGTCTACAATATGCATTAGTGCATGCCACTCTGTAATTTCATTTTTTCTACAGGAGTTTAGCAGCTAAATAACTAACCTGTATTTCAGCCTCTGCCTTGTATGTTAATGTAGGCAAGGGACAGCTTTAAGCAGAGGAAAATACATAAAATGCGTTAGGGAAACATTTTGGATATATTCTGCTTTAATTGAAGAGGATTTTGTAGCATGAAAGCATGATGACAGAAAGTTCAGTGCTTTATTATCTAAAATTAACTATCGCTGTAAGTGCTAATTGAGTCAAAATATGTTTTCAAAAAGCTGCTAGATAGTGTATACTCATCTGGTGACTCCTCCTCTTCAACAGCTCTGCTTTTATCTGTGAAGGGTATTGCTGCAGCACAGATCAAAGTCATGATATATGCTGCTTTACAAATAATGTATCTATTTTCTTTCCCTTCTAAAAGATATTACAAATAAAGAGAGTTTTAGACCTTTCAAGACAATTTAAATAAGATGATAGCTGGTGATGGTGTTGAGTTGCCAAAAACAAATGATACAGTGTCAGCATTAAAAGAACAAACTATTCCCCAAACAGTCTGTTGGGCTTTTATGCCCGTCAGACTGCACCATGTTCCATTCTCAAATACAGTCTCTAATTCTCTGATAACTCCCCCAGATAGTGATAGAAGTATTTCAGGAAGTTTTTGAGTGCTTCAGCAGCTCAGGTTAGGGAAGGATAAAGAGTCCCCGTTGTGTCGGTGCGGTCCAGGCAGCGTTGCCTCTACTGTTGATGCCTGCTGCCAAATTTGTAACATCTGTAAGTGCAGAGGGGCTGCAGGGGGTGACAAGGCTCAGATAAGTGTTGGTTTTTCATCCAGATGTATGAATTTTGGGTGGAAATGGATCATAATACGATTAAATTGCAGTGAGCTTGCCTTTTGTGTCTCTTGCCATGTATGTACGAGTAGCAGGAGAAATAGCCAACCATCAGCCTTCAAGGGTTTATTTCCCTCCACCCCCCCTTTCCCTTCCTTGCACTGCATTCATTGGCAGCAGTCAGAAGAAAACTAAGCACCCAGATTATGTATTATTGACATAGGTTGACATAAAGGAAAATAAAACCTTTGCTGTTGCTGCTGCTGTGTTTGTGACACTCTGGATTTGCATTAAGACATCTCTGGTTTAAAATACAGGCCTGGAAGTGAGAAGATGAACAGTCTGCTTGAGCAGAACAGTGCTAATGTGGTAAATGTGGTGGTCCAGATAACAGTCATTTTAATTCTTTGCAGAGAGCATAAAGAAGCATATGGAATTTATAAACTTTGCTGAGGTAATACAGCTCAAGTTTGTGTTGGTACACACTGGCAGTGGATGCTGATGAGACGCATAGCTGGACAGATGAGAAGAAAATGACTGGAGGGGTGAAGGAAATGTTTGGCAGTGTGGCAAAGCATGTGGTTTTGTAGAGGGATGCATCAGTTTCATTTCCCAGCAGCAATGTGTTTAGAGAATTAAAGTGTTTCAATTACCTTATTACACATAGTGTCTGAAGCTGTCTTTAAAAATTAAGAAAAAAAATTGATTGCCTTTGTCTAGTTACCTGGAAGTTTAAAGTGACATCTGTTACTCTACAAAATCACCCAACTTCTTTTCTGTATCCACAGTTTATTATTATAGGGTTTCTGAAGAGATTTTACTTTGTCACTTGGCTGTTTTGCAAAGCAAAAGGCAGTGTGAAAATATGAGCTTTTCAAGAGAGTCTCAAAGAAAATCAGACTTCCAGCAAAAAAAGAAGAGAGAAGGAGAAAATGATAGCCTAGGCTTAATGTTCTGAAGGGTGTCATGCATGTTTGGCATTTGGTGTCTGTTTTTGCAGGATAGAAGGCAGGATGGGTTCAGGCAGGGCAGACCTCTGGCAGGCAGACCTGGACTGCAAAGACAATCAGATCTTTCTTCAGGATTGCATTTTTTAATCCTAAATAGAAGTTTGATATCTTACAATTTAGTGGTAAGCAAGCATGTAAACTAGGAAGTGATAATAGTTTAAATTAATATTTTTCATGTGTGTTGTCTGAAGCACATTGACCATAGCTCCCTTGCTGTTTTCTGCTGTTTGTGCAAGTCTTTGCTCTTTCATTCTAGATATTTAGTTCCTATTTTCCAATAATATCAGAAAGTATTGGATCATTTTTATGTATTGGAAATTTCTGAGTGAGTTGGACAGCTTTACAAAACATCCAATCCTGAATCTCTAGCTGAAGAGTATAAGAGATGAATTGAGAGGGAAGTCAAGAAATGTGGCACAAGGTAGTATTTTTTAAAAGAAAATATTATGCATAGCTCAGGTTTGGTTGCTTTCTGAAATTTTACAACATTCTGCAAACATAAGAGAACTCACATTTTTGCATAGTTTGCAGTTTGACATATTTGGACTCTGATAGTTTCAAAAAGTAAAGCATCCTACAAAACCAGTTGAAAGCAATTACTCAGATTGTAGCTGCAGAGGAATTGATTGTGCTAATGTCATAATGTGAGGGTACATCTATATTTTTATTCCAGGAAAACTGTGTGATTACTTTTTTCATCTCTTACTGTGGGAATGCTTTCTGGCTCTCCAGCACATCTGGATGTGATTGTATGACTGTGTATAACCATCTACACCATAGTTATGATTACGTTTCTGTCCACAGAAGGATAGATAAAAAGTTTTGCTAAATTTTTTTTCCTGAATATAATAGGAAGATTCTCTGTACCAAAAGATGGAAAATCCAAACTTGAATTTGGGATGAGCCATAGGAGTAAAGCAGAAAAGAGTTAAGAATTTCTATAATGCCACACATAGGAGAAAGGGATCTGCACTCCAGGTAAAATAAATAAGTAGTCTATCCCAACTGGTTGCACTGACCCTCTTGCACACCTCCTTGTAAGCTGAGGAGTAATTTTGCTGTGGTGTTCTCCTGAGTCTTCCCAGAAGGCTGCATTTTAAAACCAGATTAGTTATTATATAGGAAGTTAAAAATAAAGGCAATCACTAGCCTTGTGCTCTTGCAAGAGTGGGTAAACTAGTCCAGGAAGGTCCCTCAGTAAAGCGTATTTAATACGGTGCTTACTTGTTATGCAAAATATATGTAAATTTATGTAGATATACATGCAAAATAATAGCTTTGACCCTCGGGCTTTTGGCAGGATGCCAGCATGGCCCTGGGTACTGCAGCACTTTCCATCTCTATATCCTGGCAATTTCCTGGGATTATGTTATCATTTGGTTTTTAATGGGAGTTTCAGCCACCCAACAGTCTGATCAGTTTCCCTTTTACCACCAGCTTTGGTCGTGCAGAAGTAAACAAACGTATTTATCACCCCTGGGATCAGTAAGTGCTAATAAAGTTGCTGTTGCTTGCATTTTGGGTTTGCTTTCATGACAGGCGCATTATAAATGAAGGAGTTGTGCTGTACTTGTGCCACAGTACAGCAGGAAAGGGAGAGATCCAAGGTGAGAGCATTCATGGTGATGGATGTGAGGAATCCCTGCCTCCCCAGGGTGGATCAGCCCTGGGATGAGTTTCACACCAGCCTCCTGAGCCCCTGCAGCTTCCCAAAAACAAACCACATTGGTCGCTCTTCAAGACTGACTTCTTGGAGATATCTTCATTTGGGTTTAGTTCCAATAACTTGATGTATACAAAAGAGTAGAAATATGTATGGAACAAACTGTAGAAAGGCTGTACAGTTTTTCTTTGCTTTTTTAAAAGGCTGGCTACAGTGTGTCAAAGCTGGTTTCTGGAAGGGATACTGCTTGTCTTGTAATGTGTGAAAATCCTGTAATTACCTCTCTGAAAGTCTACTTGGATGTCTGGTCTTACGTGTGTCCCTCTGGCAATCCATAATACATTCCCTTCTGTAAAAGTCACTCTGGCACCACAGGACATTATCATCCACCTTTGTATTTTAAGGTATTCTAGCTCCTGGCCTCAGCTATGCCTTTTAAACTAATTTTTTTGCTGTTCCTGGCAGATATTTCCAGTGGACATTTTCTGTTAAAAGTTTTTAAAACAATATATACAGATGTGATTAATTGCTGAAGACTAAAAGACAGCACTGGCTGTGTGGCCCCAGAATTTCTTGCAAGGTGATACATGTTTTGTAGTACAGATTGTTTTAAAATATAAAAGTAATTTTGACATTAATGTGTGATGCTTGATTTATAGAACAAAATGTTATTGTTTAGTTTGCCCATGGAAGCAATTTCAAGTATAGCTCCCACTCGTGTAATCAAATTCATAAAATAAATAGAAAGAGGACAAATAAAATGTTGCCTCTCCCTGCACTCCAGCCAGGAATTTAGATTCCTTTTAAATTGCTAAATCCATTTGCATCTTTTCATTTTGTCATTTCCTATGACGCTAATGTTATAGGACTAACAACACTTTCTGAGCACTATTAGTTCTGTGTATTGAATCTTACCTCTTGCATTTTCATTTCCCTTTTCTTACTAGTGAACTTACTGTTCATCGGCTTAATACAGACATTGGAAATACGTCCAGTATGTCCAGACCTCTTCTCATATATGTCAGAGGACACTGCTATTCAGGAACATGTAGACATGGTGAATTTGTGAAGCAGAAAGATCATGCTACCTTCGCATGTGCATTAAAACAATGAGCTTGGTATCAAGTCACCCAGAAAATGCTTAGATAAATTAACATTAAATAGTTGTGATAACAAAAAGTAAAGAGCTGTTGCATTCCCCGATCGTGTTTCTCACTTGAGAACACTCCAGAGATGCCTTCTTTCATGTTGTCCTTGGTTCCTGACCTTCACCTGCTTTCAACACAGTCACTTTCCCTCTAATTGATGGAATCATAGAATGGTTTGGTTTAGAGAGAAATCCAAAGATCTTCTAGTTTAACCCCCTACTCTTGGTCAGGAATTCCAGTGGATCAGCCTGTTCCAAATCCCACCCAACCTGGCCTTGAACACTTCTAAACTGCTTTAAGGGTGAAATATGAACCTGATGATGATGCAGGTGTGCTGCAGTCCTCCCCATGGATTTAAGATTTCTAGAGCAAGAATAATACAGTACTGGGTTTTCTTGAATGGTTTGTCAACCCACAGGTTGGCTTCTGTTAATCCTTGTCACAGTTGTGGCAGGTATTTATGGTATTGAAGTATCTCTTCTTGTGCATACACTTGTTCTTGGATTGTTGTGTTCTGGGTTTTTTGTGTTTATTACCTGTAGATTTTCTTGTTGGCCTTGAAGATCTCTTTCTAAATAAGCAGCAGCTGCCTTGTTTACTGAATGGAAAAATCTATCGATAGAAAGGGGGTTTGGAAAATGAGAAACCATTCCAAAAAAAGAGTGGAAAGTGCAACTCAAGTAGCTTCAAGCTAAAGATTTTGTGGTTTTTCACAAAGGCAGACAACAGGATGTCTTAGATTTTGAGCCTCCTGTTGGGCTCATTATATTTTCCTAAATGTTTTCCAAATAATAATTCAGAGTGAAATTGAAACCAGTATTACTGCAGGCTTTTAGAGCTCTGATGCTTAGAATGACATCATAGTGGCATTACATTTTGGAGAGAAATGGCACACAGAACAAAGATGCTGTGCTGAAAGGGTTTTCCATTTTCTTTAGTTTAAAAGGGTGTTTGATGTTTTTACTGACTTGGACTTTGATTGCACAGTCCTGTAGTGTTTTGTGGGCACTAAATCCTCTGTAGTGCTAAATTGTCATAGAATCGTAGAATGGCTTGGGTTGGAAGGGACCTTAAAGATCATTTAGTTTCAATCCCCCAATGTACTTTGTAATAAAGAATTTTAGTGATTTTTGATAAGTAACTTTAATTTCCAGTCTTGTTTCTTTAACATGAAGAGAATACTGAATTTTCTTACAGAATATAGACATTTAGTTTTAGACTGACATTTATGGAAAAAAGAGCATTGTCTTGTCGGGGGGGGGGGAGTTGTTTCCTTGTGAGTAAAAAGACTTAAGGAGGTAAGTAATTAATAAGTGAAAGTACCATATTTTTGTTACAACCTGTCTTTGGAGCAACACTGAGCTGGATCAATGACTACAATGGCAAAGGGATTATTTAGTTTTAAAAAATGAAGATTCAGTTGTGTTGCCTAGCAAAGGCATCATTGGAGCTCACTTCTAAAACTATTACAAAACTCCTGCATGGCTTTTTCTGTGATGCGTGGTATGGTTCATTTGAGATAGCATTCATGTAGCCACTTGGTGGAATTGGACAGATGGGGAAATTCTGCCTTTTTTGTTGGACTTTGTTTCATCCAGACTTCCAGGCACATCTAACTTCTGTGATCCTGCTACATGGTCTTGAACCCTGGGCTTCCCACAAACTTGTTTCCACAGAGCATTTTCTCTCCTCCTCCCAGTTATTATCTTCCATCACCTCTATTCCTAGGAAGACAGTGTGTGCAGTTCTTGACTCTGGACTCCGTCATGAAGGAAAACTTAAACTGACAGTGTTTCTTTTTTCCTCTTGATAGTCATTTATCTCACCCTCTCTTTTTTTTCTTCTTTTGGACTTCACAAATTGCAAAAGGAGAACTGAAAAAGGGGAGGAGAGAATGGAGAAAACCTCGTAGTTGTACATTGTGAGGGCCAAATGTTTTTTAAAAAAGTAATAAATCGTTAGTTCTCTGTCTTTGTGATAACAGCATTTTTCTGGAGTTCTCAGATTTTAATGACATCAGTTGGGAGATGTCATTACGTTTGTGTGCTCTTGCTTGATTGATGACTTTTGATAAAAGTCTGCCTTAGTTTTTAGCTGCAGGGTTCAATTCTTTACACATGCAAGAATGATACTTTTAGAATTAAAAGAGCTCATCCATTCCACTTCCTCTTTTGTGCTGTAGTGCTTGGGCAGAAATGTCACTTTTGGTCTTGGAGGACTGTGGACAGGGTGGTACAGAATATGCTCTGGTGAGATAAAAACCTGGGGGTTAAAATGAGATGGTAAAACCTGGTATTTTTTTTCCACTTGTAAATAAGTCATCTCTACAGTTAGTATATTTTGTTATTATTTTGCTATTCCTTGTTGCTTATCTGAATTTCTTCTACCCCCACACTCATGTGTATTTTCAAGAATTTCAGCATTTTTTTGTAACCTCTCAGGCACAATCTCCTTTAATTTGTTTAAAATAAATACATTTTTTTAAAATAGATATAGTAAAGATATCCTGGTGAACTGCTGGCAAGCTGCTAATTTGTCTCGCAGATATACAAGTCAGACATCCTCACAAATAGAAGCAGTAACCTTCTGGATTTGTTCAGTTGCCAGACAGAAATTTATGTTCTTTAATTGTTCACTTCAGGATCACAGAAACACAAATGCAATCTCATCAATATACACTCGAGGCTTAAGAGCTCCATGCTGTTACATCTGTGCAGCTCAGGAAGTTTAAAATAGGCTTTGCAGATGTTGGGAGCAATGGAGTATGTTGGTCTATTTTTTATTTATTTCCATTGTATGTCATACTCTGGATATGAATGGTCAATCAGGTTGGACTATGTCTTCCATAAGGATTTCCTGTGCTTCCAGTTGGTCTTGTATATAAATATTTAACTTTTGTTTCTTAAATTTGGGTTAGGCAATATTTCACAAGGGTATTTTATGTAAGCATGAAACACAAATTTATTTGTTTGGTATGTACCAAATCCTTGAATTTTTGTTGGTTATGCCAATATAGATGGCTTGCAGTAGCACCATAATCCTTCTAAAATAAGGTGGTGGAGGTTTTTTAAATACATATTGGAACAGCGAAAAATTAATACCAAAGATCAGTCATTGTCACTTGGCCTGTGCTGATGTGATTAAATTAATGTTCAGTGTGCTACAGTTTACAGATATGGTGATATCAACAAAGTAAGAAATGTTCACTGTAATCTGGGAATTTATTGCTTTTCCTGAAGAGATGCTTAGCAGAAAATTTACATGACATCAATTTTGCTGGGCAACATGTCTTTTGTAATGCTTTGAATTTAGCTTCAACATGAATCCCACTGTGCAAATTAAGTATTATTCATTACATTAAGACAGTTAAGACAATGTTATGCCTGTTACATACAGGAGTAATTGCTCCTGCTTTTGTTCTGCCTGAATGTGCTTTGACCACTGCAGTAACAAATCCTTCTCTCACCTGAGTTACCACTTTTCCACCTCTCTGTTTTGCATACATCTTTGCTGTGTTAAATAATAAAAGTGAAATCAAATTCAGCCACTGACCTGGTCTCCAGACATCTTCTGTGTGAGCCCAATGTTTTTTTGAAGACACAACAGAAATATTTGAGCTTCAGAAGTGCATTCCAGACTAAGAGCAGAAATTCCTATCCCTCATTTAAATATTCTTTGATAAAAGATTAGGAAATATGTATGCCCACATATTTTTCATCCATCATGAAAGAGGAGAAAGTGCAGCTGGAGTTGGTCATGAGTATTATTATCTTGTTCCCTGTTTCTGGGGGAGAGCTTCACTGTTTTAAGAAAGAATAAAATGTCAAATAAGCATTTGCTGAAGGTATAATGAAATTTTCTGTACTGACTTTACTAGCAACTGCAGTTTGGGAAAGAAATGTTTATATCTTAGCCAGCTGGAACTGCATTGGACTGTAATTTATTATTCATGCTGGATTTTTGGTGTCCATGTGTTCATAACCAAAAATCTTGTAAAATTAGATCCAGAACTTGCATTTATGTGTGTAGTATATGATATTTAAAAGATAAGCTGTTACACGTCTGCTTTTTTTAGTGTGCAATCAGACTTAACCTGTAAATGGTCATTCTCACTGCCAAATTTTAATCATCAGTTACAGTATTATTCATTCTAAACTATAAGTTTTTGATTACATGATGTTATATGTACTCAAGATGCAAACAAAGAAATGTATGAGTTTGACTTTCCTCCATATGCAGTGCTTTATTCATACATCCTGAAACTAAAATTTGGAGGCTTTTAATTATCTAAGTAACATGTTGCTAACACTTAATATTTAAAATAGGTGCAGAATGCAAGTAATTGTTTTATTGCCATCGACATCTGTCTGTCCATAATTGTTTTAGCTTGTGCCCTGGGTGAGTTAGGAGGTGGCAACCATGACTTTTAATATTCTCGCCCCACTACCTCTTTTTCTTTCTTTTATTTTTCTTTTCTTATTAGTTGCAAAGAGAATGAGCTTTTAAAAAATTTTAAGCTAGGTTCATACTTGTATCCTACTGTTTTCTGTTTTAAATGTGACCTGGTGGAAGACAGGAAACAATATAAAATCTAAGTTTTATCTTCTCTGGTATGGAAAACATCCCTAGAGAAATTAGTGAGTGACAGACATACTTTTTTACTCTGTATTCCAAAGAACAGCAGTGATATATCTTCTGCCAGGAACCTAAAACTATATGAAAAAATCCTTACTTGAAAGGAGGAGCCCAGTTCCTAGGACTTAGCAGGAGAGGGATGATAGTCTACATGATATGGAAAAAAATGAAAAATAATTGCAAGCACCTCTGGAAATGAAAGATGTTTAGTTATCTTTGGAATGTTGCTCTCAGTAGTACTGTCCTGCAGTTTTGTGTTCTGCCATGCACAGCCTTCCCAGGGGAAGTCAAGGAGTTGGTCTCAGCTTTAAACAACTAAGTAGTGCTGCAACCTTTTTGTAGTCTATCAGAAAAGTATTACCTTTAAAATTTGTTATTTATCAGAAGCATTTCAGCTGGAGGAGGTTTGGGTTTTGTTCTGATCATGAGGGTTTTGTAATGCAGGGCTCTGCCAAGGCTTTTGGCTTTGGAGCTGATTCCCGATGAGGTCTTTTTATATTGCATTTCTTAAAATGCAATATATGCCACATCAGTGCTAATCACTTAGTGCTATGTGGCATGATGTCTTTAATCGCCTATGAGAACTTTCAGGAGTTGTTAACATTTTCTTTCATTTGTATAACACTCCCTATGTGCTTGAAAAGCTGCCTTCCTCTGAGGCTGGGGAGGGTTTGTTTGGTAAGGTGAGGTTTTTTGAAGTGTGTGGGATAGGAGTTAGGGCATGGATGGCATAATGATAAAGCTAATGGTCAAATTGGGCTCCAGCTGTGCAGTTACCAATATAACTGCAAACTGAAAGAATGAAATACATGTATTTGAAGCTCATGAAAAGGTTTGTAAGGAGGAATGTTACAGGGAGGTCAGAAGAGGAGCAGAAGGCTCTGGGTTGACATTATTTGTTGGATTGGCTTTCAAAGCCTGTTTGGTGTGGAGCAAGTACCTGATGTTTCCATTATGAGCTCACACTGCTGCTGCAGCAGGTGTTGGTTGTGTCCAGGTCAGCTCCAGAAAACCAAATTTCTCTGGAGACTTCAGAGAGACTCTGTGGGAGTAACCTCCTCTGAAGGACAAACCTGTCAGAATCTGAGGTATTGATGATCCCGAGATTGTAGAAAGTCTCTGTCTGTCAGCCCTGCTGCCAAAGCAGAAGCCATCATTGGTCTGTGCTGGTTTCCAGGTTGTTTATTCTGTTTATCTCTAACATGTTCTGCTGCCCTGCCCAGCTCTGTCCTGCAGGGCAGCGTGTGGGGCTCTGCCCTCAGTGGGATGTTACAAACATTAAATACCAGAAACTCCCTGGGCTGGATTTACAATAACGTGCCAATATCTGTCACCTACGTTGGACAGTGTGTCCCCAGCCTGAACCAACAGAAAAATGCCAACACCACAGTGAAACATGGAGGGCATGAAGAAGGAGAAAAAGGACAAGGCACACCCAATTTCCTCCATCTTGTCCCCTTTGGACCCCTCATCTAGAATCCTAAAATTTTACTTTTGCACCTGTACCACACTTAATTATTACTTCTATCAATCACTCAGAGCTTGTAATTCATCCTGTAAGATTGAAAACTCATTTCCATGGACAGAGATCACAGCCAGTGTCTCTGGGGGCTCTGTCCAGGGGGGTTCCTGACCCCTGCCAGGGTCCCAAACCTGCCAGGGCAGCCAGAGGGATGCTCTGGATTCCCACAGAAACTCTTAATATTTGTGATTACAAAGTGCAGTTGGGATATCTGCAGACAGAAGGTCTGGCAACAGTAGATTGGTGACAGCTACCTCTGTGCTGTGATTCAGATCTGTCTCAGAAATAAGGAACAAAATAATAATATCAAAGACCAGCTTCAATTTCAGT
This sequence comes from Lonchura striata, assembly GCF_050655825.1. Taxonomy (NCBI): domain Eukaryota; kingdom Metazoa; phylum Chordata; class Aves; order Passeriformes; family Estrildidae; genus Lonchura; species Lonchura striata. The sequence goes on from NC_140705.1 coordinate 111,021,625, forward strand.
TTCTTATCCTTCAAGAGTAATTTCAAAATAAATGTGTAGGGATGCTACTTTTTCCTGATCATTTATAAAAGTTATTTCACTGAAAGATAGCAATTTCTGCTCTTAGTCCAAAACATTCTTCTGAAGATCAAATACTTCTAATGTGTCTTGAAAAATAAGTTTATTAGTAGCTAGAGAAGCAGTGTAAAAGCTCAACTATGCTTAAAATGTAATATATGCCACATCAGTGCTAATCACTTAGTGCTATGTGGCATGATGTCTTTAATCACCTATGAGAACTTTCAGGAGTTGTTAACATTTTCTTTCATTTGTATAGCAATGTCATTCTCTGTTTTTTGAAGAAAGAATAACCCTATGTTGGCTTATGCAAATAAATAATCTCTTACTGCACTTGAAACAGAATGATTCTTGAAGGAAGATGAGTGGCAAATCAAACTGGCTGCAAATTAAAGTAACCTCTCAGACCAGAGTTACATATGTTTTATTCAGATGAAAGTGTCTTTGTTTTAGCACTTTAATCTATTTTCCTTTCTCTTTTTTCTAAATAGTACTGTCATTCTGAAATGACAAGGATTTATAGTTAAATTACTGTTGCCTAATTTACCTCATTGCTCCTCTGTAGACAGTGTTTGATTGAAAGTTCAAGTCTTTTGATGGGTATAGCTAATATGGAATTTTTAAAATTTGGGGCAATATATATCAATTTTTGACAAAAATGTAAACAGTTTGCTACTTGGATGATTAATATTTCAAAAAGAGATTATTAACATTTGCAAAAGAATCAAATGTCTTGGTTTTAATTAGTTAAAGGATTGGTGCATCCCGACATGATAGATTTTCCCCAAGTCGCCTTTGTAGCTGCTTATTTTAAATTCTGGATGTTGCCTTAATGTGGCTAGCTTTTGCAGTCAGTATATTTGAAGTTCACTGAAGTTTTTCCTCTCTGTTATTCTGCCATGAATTATATGGTGCATAGTGTTTTGTAAACATTGATGTAGTATTGTCAACATTTGTAGTATTTCAACATTTTAAGAATGTATTTTTCATGTTTAGATTAAAACGACCCATTTTTTAGCAAAAGTCCTCCAGATAAGCCATTATGTTTCAGTGAAATTGCCCTCAACCAGCTATCACAGATTATATAGCAGTATTTATACCTGCAGGATTGATGGGGAAAGTTTCATCAGAAAGGAAAAATGAAGCAGGGAAATGCTGTATTGTTCTTGCCAGTTTCCAAGGCTGAATGAGAGAGAATTGGCTGCTTTTGACTCTAAGCATGAGCTTTTCTATTTGTTCCTTCCCTGAACCTGCCTTTGCTGAGTGTATTGGATCACTTTGTCTCTGCTAACACTGCATGTGTTTCCATGTTCAGGAGGATTTCTGGTGATCCAGCTCTCAGCTGCCAGCCAATGAACCGATGCTCCCAAGGTTATCCGTAATGTTCATGGGTGTATTTCCTTGCTGTGTTCACAGCCATCCCAGGAAATGCAACTGCCTTTGATTTTTGGCTTTGGCCAGAGCTTCAGACAAATCTGCCTCTTCACTTAAACCTGGGGAGAGAGAAAGCTGATGTATGGAGGGAAAAAACAAGCAGAAACAATGCAGTTTATACGGCTGGTGGCTTTAATTAAAATCCCAGTGCAAAGTTTGCCAAATACACACTTAACAGTTTATGCTGAAGTTTAGTGAAAGCTTATTTAAGTGCTCATTTGTTAAGCAGTTGGTTTTTTTAGGCAAAGGATAGTTTATGCTGGCAGTATGGAGGATTCATTTGTATCTCTGGATTGCAGTTAGCACCATTCTAATGCTGTTGGTTTTATTTGTTTTATAATATTCTGATGCCAAGCAAAGGAAACACTAAATATAATGAGTCTATTTTAAAAGTTTTTGAAAGCAACAGAAATTCCTGTAAATTAAAATCAGTTTTCTGTAAAGCCAAAGATAAAGGTCCCCTTACATATATCCATGTACTTATATGTATGAATGTATCTTTATGAAGAGAGGACCTGCATTTTTTCTGCAAAGGGTCATACAGATGAGCATTTATTTCCCCCTTTTTTTTTTTTAATGGAAGTTACTTTTTTATTTGAACATACAGAGGGCAACTTTGTTCTTAGCTTTGTGTGAATGGAAGCAGATATCAAAACCCCTATAGTAATTTGGTCTGATTTTTTTTTTATGCCTTTTCTGTGCAACATGAAAAGTTGTTTGGGCTGGATTCCCCTGATGCATCAACTCATGTGGTGCAGGCACCACTGTTGACATTAGCTGCTCCATAAAAGAGAGCTTTATATTTGTCTGCATGTTCCCAGCGGGTTGCACATAATATACAAGGAAAGCCTCCTCAGCAGGGCACCCAGACACTGGCAGTCATGTTTATCTCAATGATCTTTTGACTACAACCCCTCTGAGAACCCAGATAAAGCCTAATGTGTCATACGCTGTCATATGAACCTTTTGTCCAGAAAGCCCAGAAAGTGAAAACTAATTGAAGTCCCCAGTGTGAGTCTATAGGTAGCTGGGGAGATGTAACCAGACAGCTGTAGGCTATGTATTGATTTCTCTCCTCTTTAAATTCAGGACCTATGACTGTGCTATCACCCAGTCAGCAGTACAGAAGGACCATGACCTTGTTCTTGCTGAAGTCAGTGCTAGTTTTGCTGTTGACTTCAACAAGAGGCCAAATCTGAGGTGAGAGCTGGCTGCAGGTCTTTAAATGAAAATGCCTAACAAGTTTTATTTCTTTGGGGGAACATTTAACTATTGACGTTTCTCTCTGACATCTACACAGAAAAGAAAGTTCTTCCCTGGAGGACTTCATTGCAAGACTCGTGTTGAAGTATTATACTCTGCACAACATTACTCAGCTCCTCTTGTAAGGATTTTATTAATTGCCTTTATTATCTAAGGTGTAACAAATGAAGGATGAAGAGAAATTGTAGGATTTAGTGAAAGGTTTTGTCCCAACAGCATAGCATTAGTTGTGGTTTTAATGATGGTGAGTACTGGTGGTTGTTTAGTATTCCTGATAATCAGGTCCATCGCTCTAGCAAGCAAGTTAAGCATCCAGATGAATGGAAGGTAAGACAGTGGAAAAGTGCATCAAGACCAGAAATTGTTTTCTGAACAAAGCTTTAAATATTTTTGTTTTTCCTTTTTGAAGATAGACTGACTTCCAGAGACTTCCCCCTATAATCCTGGGGAAATGTCTTAACCAGTTAACATGGGAATTCTCCCATACAACACTGCAGGCACCTGTTTAGGAGCAAGAACCAAAAATATTTTTTTTCCCCCTGATAAACCCCTGGCAGAGATATGATCTATTGAGAGAGGAGCTGAGAGCTGATTAGGTGTCTTAATATTTCTCTAGCTATACTGGCACTTATATATGAAGGGTCTAAATATGCCACCTGAGAACTGAGAGAATTGAGAGCAGGATGGTTATTAGGAGATCACGATGAAACCCAGGTCCTTACCCTGTTGGTAAGAGGCTGGGACTACTTCACTGACTAAGGTGCACAGCCCAAATCACACTATATCACAGTTCATATCACACTTACATGGGTTTTTTAGATTAAATTCATACTTTCATAGTCCCTCTTTATTAGGCTGTATGCAGACTTCCTTTCTGAGTTTATGGTAGTCACAATAAAAGGTTGAATACACAATCTTCTCTGTATCTTGCTTCACTTTTGTGTCATTTGGTTACTTAGTTCATTCCATCTATTGGTTTCGTATCCAATTAGGGCAGCTTCTCAGTAAGCAGCCATCTCCTGTGCTTAAATACCCTTTTATGGAGCTTGGCTAAGGAACTTCTGCAGTTTTTGAATATAACTCTGGAGAAAAACTAGATAAAAATCAGCACCCTTGCCCCATGTGGTCTGTTAATTTGGTTTGTATTTTGAAGATATCTTGTCAGAAGGACTAGAACTGGATTTTAACAAAAATTAAATGGTAGGGGGGAAGACAGGTCTCAGGACTGTGCTGTGCCAAAAAATGTGATGCTAGTATTTCATATTCAAAATAGTTTGTTTTCATCACATTTGCTGTTACTCAGAAGGACTGAGGAAAACATGAATAAGTGTTTTATCCTAGTTCTGCTATGACCTTGTAACTAGTTGATGCTCTCTTTTTCCTTTCCTTATTTCTGGTGTTTTGAAGAAGGTGAATACCATTCTAGTGTTTTATTTATTGGAGAAAGTCAGCAGGTGTATGCTAAGTGGCTTGCCTAAGACATGCAACCTGTTTGTGCTAAAGGCTTGAACAATAACTGGATTGTCTTGTGTTCTTTATTGAATATTTTTGTGAGAAGCACTTTGTAGGCTGCTTGAAAGGAAATGCAGGGAGGAGGGGTCCTACAGGATTATTTATCCATAATACTTGCCTTTTGAATACTAATTTTTTTCAAGTTTTCATGAATGAAAGAGAAAAGAATGAATAAAGTAACCTTGTAAAAAATAATTTTCCAGTTTTTGAAATAAGTGGAAAGTCCATTCTGAAAAATTCTGGCTGTTCAGAAATTCATTTTAATTTCAGTAGCTGTCTCTGATCAACAGCTTTCTAGTTTTGCTTTAAGGATGTGAAGTTATTGACAGTCCTACACATCCGTGAAAGGATGAGTAAATGAATTGTTATTAAGGAGTGTTGAAAGAAGTGATTGTCATTGAAGAGTTAGGAAAATGTTAATGTTAGGATTGACAAGGAGGTAATTATACTTCAGTAGCTTCGTATTCAATTGATGTTTACTGGCAGGAAATCTGGAAAGTATTTCAGAGGCCTATAGCCTGTCTCCTCCTGATTTACATTTTCTGTCTCTTCTCTGTTCTCTGGTCTTCTTTGTTCCTTTCATCTATGCACCCTTGTGTGCATATTCAATTTGGAAGGGTGGGTTTAAAAAGCTGCAACCCTCTTTCTCCTTTCACTCGATGTAAAAAGATTTTTTAATTCCAATTAAAACTGAATTCAGTTCACTGGAATTCATTGTTAATTATGAAAACCATATGGACCTATTCTTACATTTCATGTACTTTCTGTGCCTTGGTTACATGTGTCAGGGTCAGTGGGACAGTTCTCTGTTTAGATTATGAGATGTCTGAATGTTTTTAAAATACTGCTCATAAAATTTCTAGCACTGGACCTATTTCCCACAAGGAGCCAAAAATAGCAGAGGGAGGAGGGACTGGGGGCTCAATGTGATGGGTTTGGATTTATTTATTGGTTAAAGTCTTTCACAACTGAAGTTTGATATATGACTGAGAATTTGCATGTACCATCTCTACCAAAGCTCGAGGCTCTGGTAGTTCAACTATCTTTTCATGTCCTATCCCTGTGTGCCCATTCATGCCATTACCTAGTAAGATGGAGATCTTAGTAGCATTGTGTGAATGGAATGGTTTTCATACCAGAGCCTTCTAAATATTTTCTATCGGAGATTTTGGGGTCTTGCAGCTGCAAGATGTGTTTGGGCCAGCACCCATAGCAAAGGAATTGGAGTTTTATACATTTAACATGAGTACTGCCAGCCTATTTATGGAAAATTGTGACAGTCAAATCTTGCTTCTACAGTCCTGGGCAGAAGATCCAGGTAATTGTCTTGCTGTTTAGCCACCAAGAAAATTATGTACTTGCTGTATAACAACACTCCTTTCTGGGAATCTGAAGGGCAGTGGGGACATCCTCTTCACATGAGAGAACTTCTCTAGACTGCTCTCCAAAGAACAGCTGCTTGGGCAGCAGATCCAAAATGTTTGAAAGCTTCAAACCAATTCTTGACAGTGATACTTTCCCATGGCAGCTGCTGCTGGGGTTGTTTCTAGCAAGGAGAGGGAAGGGCTGGTGCTATTGCTGTGCTTTCATCCAGCCACTCAAGGGCTCCTGCCTGTGCTATGACAGGACCTGTTTTTTTCTCTCATTGCAGAGCAGCTTCCATTTCCTGCTTTAGTGATACAAGATCCTACATTTTTCCTTTGAGTGCAAAAAATAAGCAGGATGGTTTGGTTTGGTATTTATTTAATACCAGCTGTGCAGAGATCATGTAGGTAAAGCTTTCTCAGTCCTGAGTCACTGAGTCCTCTTTAATGTGCATCTCCATTGACAGAGGTTGGTTCTGGCTGCATTAGGGCTGGCAAACACAGGAGATGATGTCTTTGGCCTTTAGGAACTGGGGTATGAAAAACAAATGCTGGACCATGCTGAGCACTTCCTATATCTGTCAGAGGTGCCAGCAGCTCTCCATAACTGGCCTTAGCAAAACAATCAGCTGGCAATTTACCAACAGAAATAGCTGCACTGCTAATTTTTAGAGGTGCTCAGCACCATCTGCTCTCATAGGACTCACCTTACTGTAGAGAAGGTTAAGTGGCTATTTAATCATGGTCTGTAAGTACCCACTGAGGGATAAGATGTCTGGAGCAAAAGACTTTAGCTAGCAGGCAAAGCCACAGGATCCAGCAGCTAAGAGCTGAAGTCAGCAAAGATCAAACGGGAAATGCAAGGTGTATTTTTAAGAGAGGGTAATTAGTCCGTGGAACAACTTGCTAGTGAATGTGGTGAAGTTGTCTATCACTGCAAGCATTTAAATTGCATCTTACACTTTATTGCCATCACAAGTGGTTGAGCTAGACAGAGTGGCTTGGCAGGGAGGAATACTGTGACCTGCATTATGCAGGAGGTCACCTGGGATGGTAGTGTAACCCCTCCATCTGTAAAACAATCCACCTGGAGTCCAGGATGCTTCACAGAACCCAGTGTGAGAGGAGGATTCCTTACAGCACCTCTCCAACTTTCACAATTGGTTTTCATTCTCTGGTGAACCACAAAAGTCTCTTTGTGTGCAGGACATGCATAAGCCTTATGGACTGACAGCTGCATTACTGAGCTGGGGATAAAAATTTAAGTCCCTGGTCTGTGTCAAGCAGGGCAAGCTTTTTCATCAAAAGCTGTAGAATTAGACAATATGGAGTCTGCCCCATTTTCTTAGTGACTCACCTGTTGACTCTGTCCCTGAAAGCTAGTCTGAAAAAGTGTGTCTCTATGAAATGATTCAGCTCCAATTAAATGTGATATTTTAAATAAAATTTTCCATTCAATCACATGGTCAAGACCTATGAAAATTAACTTTGAGCAAACAGGAAATGAAACAATTCCACCGTGTTTTGGGTTGGAAAAAGTTTTGCTGTACATTGAAGAAATAATGCCACTCTGAAAGTAGAGAATAACCATGACAATCTTCTTGAGGGATAGGGGAGATGTTTTGTCATGGATTCAAAAGAGAGAGGCCAGCTGGGACAGGCAGTGAAAGGTCTTTCAGTTGCAGTGTGCACTGTGAATAAAGATGCTGAGGCTCACAGGAGAGAGGCAGCAAAGGAGAAAAGGCAAGTGTTGTTCTTGCTGCCTGGGCAAGCTCTCCAGCTGGGATCCCTGGACATGGCTTATCAGGCTGTGCCACAGATGGGATTAGATCTGCAGCACTCGTGCCCATGCAGGAAGCAGAGCCAGAGGTTGAGGACAGGAAGAAAGACTGAGATTGTACCTTCTTGCTCCCAGTGTAGGGGATGCTCTACAATAATTTAATGATATGTGACTGTTGGACTCCGCCTAAGTGCTTAGGCTTGTGTGTTCTGTATGGTGTTTGTAGGAGGTGGTTGCCTATATTTTGGTTTATTTGATGGGTTTGGGATTGCTTGCCTGATGTTGAGAAAACATCCAGAAACTGAACCTTGCACATGTAGCAGGAAGGATGGTATCTGCTTGCAGCATTAGTTAGCTCTCCTGTTATGATAGGTATGACCCCACAGATAACACCCTTTTTCTGATGGTGAGCAACTGTTTGTCCCCATATCTGAAACTGAAATCTTGGTTCACACAGCTGGCACTTCAATCAGATCCACTTGATGGGTCAGCATTGCCCAGGCTCTAGTATAATACATCAGACACATAAACTCAATTCCAAGACAGGTTGAAAAGAAAAAGAAAAATCTGTCTGAGTTCCCCAGCAGTTTGAGTCAGTCACTGCTGCTTGCTGCCCATGGAGGGCTTAGCTTCACAGGAAAAGCTTTTCCTTATCAATGTTGCCACAGAGCACAGGGGTTTGCTTTAAAGCTTCTAAAGAAAGTCAAGAGGTTTTAGAGATGTAAGCTTTCCCTAAAATCCACTGTCACTTGTATGTTTCACAGATAATACTAATAAGTTAATACTTGATATGCCTGGAAACAAATGCTTTTTCATTAACACGGAGAAGGTCTGGAGGCTATTTGATTTGTATGCTTGCTTGATGAAATTACAGACTATCTGTGGTCAAAAGGATGTTACATGGTAATTTACACAACAGGGCAAGTCGGAGGGAAGTTTTAGCTGACATGCCTGGTAAAATGTGCAGCGGTTACAATATTTTTGGTTCCTTAATTTGTCTCTGAGGTATTACATGAGTTTTGATTTCGCACAGGCAGTTTAAAAGTGAAATGCTTACATTTAGCCTTTTGAATCTTTTGGTATGTGATTTTTTTTTTTTCCCCTGCATATTTTAAGCATGTCTGAAATCATTGGTAAACCTTACAAAACAATTTAGACACTATGTGGAAGGAAAGTATAGCCTTCAATAGGTGGATGATTTTGGACAATAACTTTTGATACAAGAACTGTCCATGATATTCAGAGAGGAATCACCAATGTTCATGCATCATGGGAAAACTCTGTTGTGGTCTCTATGTCCACTTTGAGCTATATTTTGCCAAATCTGGATTTTTTGTTTTGTTTTGAGAACAGCCATATTAGTTAGTAGCACACTGGTTTGTGCCCTTGTTGAACACGGTCTGACCTTATTGAATAAGATGTGACAAGTGTAACAAGGTATAGCAATAATGGAAAATCAAAACAAGTACATTCAATGCTCAGGTTGGAAGTTCCCAAAGACAGCTGCAGTTTTTCCATCCCTCTTTCACAAACAAATATTAGAATTGTCCAAATAAAGTGTGCCAAGGGTAAGGGGACATGTTCTTCATGTTGAAGAAGAAGAATATGCACTCAATTGCAGTTGGGTAATCACAAATAATTTGGACTAACATCTGGCATTTTATATCTGTGGGCTTCATCTGCAGCTATTATCATCAGGGGATTGGGGCGGAGGGGGAAGGAGGGAGAAAGGACTAGACTTGATTGGTTTCTGTATTTTGGCTAAGACAATTTAAACTTTGTGAGCGTCATCTGCTTTATTTCACAGAAACAAAAAGCAGATGGGGAAGAGGATATAAACCAGAGAACAGTTAAGGTGCAAGGTTAACAGGAATAGCTGTGTCTGTTGTTGAGATACCTGCATATTTCTTTGAATAACATAATATATGATTGAAAAAAGAGGTGCAGTAAGATTTGTATTCATTAGCAATAATGCAGCTGTAATTGTTCTATTATTGCCTTTGTACCACATTAGCAGAAAAAGATTTATGTTTGCTGACGTACACTGGAATAAAAAAAAGCTGGATCAGCAGTAATAGGATAAACGGATCTGTTTTGAAATATATGAAAAATATTAAAATACTGCCAGTAGCATCATTTAAGTGGGTGTTTCCATTTTAAATTTGACTGGGTGAGAGTTGCTTCTGCCAACGGAAGCTTGAGCAGACTTAACCTATCCTGTGTGAGACTCGTAGCTGGAATTGGTTTGCCTGTGTGCCCTGTGTCACCATATCAAAACTGAAGTGGACAGTCTGGGTGGACTATAGGGGCTGCTGGTGAAAGCACTGCTGACCTTATATTGCAAGAATGTTCTCTGATTTGGGAAAGAGAGAGAAAAGTATTTCTAATCCTTTCAGTATCACAAGACCAAGCTGCTTTTCAGCTGCTTTTTTAACTACATGAGTTAATTGAGAAGAAAGCAGCTATAGTCATGCTCTCTTCTGTTGCCAGGCCAAGTACAGCACTGGAGTGACTCTTAAGTAATAAACTGCCAGTGTGGTCATAATTCAGGTTTGAATAACTTGTATATTCATTTGGGAAAAATGCTTTGGATTTCACTTGTAAAGCCCTGGGTATTCTTGCAGCTTTAAATACAATTTTAAGGCGCTCAGAACATCAGTGTTTCACAAACAGTGAAATAATCAGCAAACAAATTGTAAGCATTTTTTCTTTTTTTATTTTCCTGAGTAGGTGATAAGTAATGTTGCCATTTCTGGAAGTGTCCAACACCAGGCTGGATGGGACTTTGAGCAATCTAGTCTAGCTCCCCATCATGAGATGCTTGTACTCTTCATCACAAACTTTCTGGACTATTTTTCCCATAAAAACTGCAAGTTTATGGCCTCAAACCCAGGCTTGCATCAAAGGGGAGTGGGGGGGAGGGCTCAGGTGAGACTTAGCCCCCTCCAGCCCCATACAACACTGTCATCCTTCTGCCAAGCCCAGTTCGGGTTCACCCACAGTAGTTAAACCCTTCAGCACCCTGGGCTGCTCAAGCCACTCGGACATTTTGGCAGTCTGATATTTTATAGTGTTTCTGCAGAACTTTAATGGGAAACATTTAGTGTCAACTTCTTGCATTATGTTTGCTCAGTCATATGCAACAAGGCTGTAGGGAAGAAAATTTTTGTGTATCTTTATAATAACTGCATATTTGTGTGTGCATTGAAGAATGAAAACGTGTTAAAGCAAACAATCAGGCACACACTCAACGTGCACACTTATGTGTGGATATATGCACATATATACTTTATTTTATGTTCTTTTATGTTCTGATATTATCATTACCTATTTTGTATTACCTGTTCTGTAGAGATACTTATATAGTTCTGGGCTAAATACTTTATTTTTGCTAATGTTCTAATCATATTTATAAATGTAGCCACTGAAGTATGTTTACAAATGATGTTATTTGTGTGTCTAGTTGGATTTTATATGCCTAGACTATTTTAATGAGCTTTCCAAACATATGTGCTTGGCTATTTCTTTACAAGAAAACAAGTTAAAAATTAAATTTAAGAATCTTCTGGTGTTAGAAATGTATTAGTATTTTCCAATACTCCCACCAACTTCAGTTGACAATTTCTAATGGAAGGCAAACATTCAGTCCCCATATTCATTGTGAGAATTAAATATGAATATAGCACAAAAGCATTTAATTCTGCTATTTTTTAAGGTCCTCTTTTCTCTAATAGCAATAGAAATACCACATTTCCACCCACTGGTTTCCAGTTCTTTGTAGTATTTTTTTTTTTTTTTGTGCAAGCATAGATTTTGGGTGTCTTTTATTTTAAAATATTAGTAGATGTATTAGCTACTATGGAAATACTATTTTTTCCTGGCAGTTACAAAACAATAAAACATTACAGGAAGCTTTGGAAAAAGCAAGCAAATTTCTTTCTAGTCTGCAAATTCGCCAGTGTTAAATGTGAATAATCATAATAATAATAATAAACGCTATTATTCTGCTTTGACAGATATGCAATTTCTGTGCATTTCCTTAGTCAAAGACATTTCTAGTGGTTGGTACTAATTTCATTTGTATTCCAACAGCTAAACTGTAAACCTAGAACCGAGTTCACATTAATTATGTCCCAGTTCAAGCCCCAGTTTGGGTAGGAATTTTCAGGATGACAATTACAAATAGAGTTTATGCTTTCTGCCTTAAATTTCTGTTGGACTCTGGCTGTTCTAGAAACCTGGATATTAATTCCTGAATTACACCTGTGTAGTGATAAAAATTGATTCTGTACATGTGGCTTTTTTTAGAGCCAAGAGTAACCTGCACAATGGAAAGTAAACTGAGAGTCAGACGGAAAAATCCCACAAGTCTCAGGGAGGAGAGGGAGGCAAAATGTTGTCAAGAAGTGTGATGGGGTGATTTCTGTTTTTTTTATATATTTATTTATTTATTTTCTTTATTTATTAGATGAAAGGCAGTACCTTACTAGACCTAGTAACTCAGAAAATGATCTTTCAGTAGAAAAAAAAAAAGCTACATTTACTGAGTATGGGTGAAAAGACCATTGTTAAATTAATCTAATTCTGCACAATACAGAGTTCATTCTGTTTCAGGAGAATTTTAGAAACTGGCTGGATTTCAAGCTATGTTTTAATGCAACTTTTTGGCTGCCTGCCTCCTTGGAAAGTCAAAGGCCTCTGCTCAATAACTGAGTATAAATACAGTCAGAGCAGTAGGTCTTTGTTTCAGTCATGCAGAACCAATTTCTTGTTTGATCGTATCACTGTTGCATATTTTTAATTGAAACTGTTTTGAGAAGTACTGACGTAAATTCTCATTATTATTCTGGTTTTCCCCTGTAAGATTATGGTGCTGTCTGACTTTGTTTGATATTGCTGTGATCACCAGCACTTCTATTCAAACATAGGCATATCCCCAACTTTGGGAACTGGGATAAGAACTACCTTTCAGTGATTAAAACCAGAGTACCACAGAGTATCATTAGCCTGTTAATGAAATGCTTCTGCTAATGCCAGTTGTTATAAACATTTAATAGGTTTAACATGGGACTATGGCATAACCCCAGCAGCTCTTACTGAATCTAAATATTCATCTTGGTAAATATGCCTGATATTTATTCTGTAGTGATGATTACCTCTACTGTCCAGTAAAAAGAAGTGAACCTCTACTGTACATTAAATACACCCTTCAACATTTTGAAAATAACACGTGTTCCTTGAAAATCTGCTTTTCTTCCTTCTCAAAATTAACAGTTCCCATTAATAAGGCATCTCTTTTAGAAAGACATTCTTTTAATCACCAATTCTTTGTCATTGGCTCTTTTACAGAGGGTTAGATGCTGAAAAAAGGGGTGAGCATAGCTGAATTGTAAGTCACAAAAAGTGAAATAACTCATAATGTGTCTATAAAGTTTGTGTTTGTAAAATTCTTCCTTCTGCCCCTACCTGGTATCTGACTCTCAGGAGGAGGGTGAAAGTCCTAAATATTCAATTTAGAAAATTAATGCAGTCTTAGAGAGTGGAAAGTTTCTTTTTTCCAGCAAGGGTCATATTTTGAAATCCATCCATGGCTTTTGCTCAGCCTTGCATTTGAAATGGTTATCTGAGGTTTATCTTGGTGACCTCTTCCAGCCTCTTGAATCTTTCAGGTATCTCAGGAAGAATTTCAAATGCGGCTCTGCAATACCCTTGCTATTCAGGGAAATAGGACTTTTTCTGTTCTTGTTTTTAAAGAATGATGTTGAAGCAAAGGCAAGACCAAAGGATGCAAGCTTTTTGCTGAGTGTCAGTATTCAGAGGATATTTTTTCAGGTCTATGTGTTTTCAGACAGCCCTTGAGGGGCTTGGGGTATAGATGTGTTCTGTGTATTGTCCTGTCCCAGTGAGAATTTCAGCACTGAACACTTTGCCCCTTTTTTAAAGTTGGGATTGGACTAGATGGGTTATTTTTCTTCATCTATAGCTATGAAAATAAATCTGCTCCTTATGTGATTCAAAGCTCTTTTCTGTACTCTTGTGATCTATCAGCTCTTAAATTTATGAGATAAGGTGATAGAAATTAGTAGCAACATTTAGACAAGTGATGACAGCTACAATGCTTTAATATCAAAACATCTCACTCACTTCCTTTGGTCCTCAGTGCCTACCACATGGTTGTTGTATTGTCATCTTTGATTTTGCCACGTAACAAACCTGGAATTTTAGAACTGATGCAAGGTTATAAGTAGTTGAGTTTCAGGTTCATCTTCAGTTCTCCTATCTTTTTAAACCAACCTTACTTTGTCTGCTCAGGGCAGATCTGGTTATTCCCTCTACTTTTAAATGCTTTTATGTGGTGGTTAATGTGGTTTTGTTACCTCCTACTTCTTGCTCTTTACTCCGTAAATTTAAGCTATGAAAATACACCTGTAGCACTTTGCCATCCTAGTCACTTCAAATAGGTGACATACCCTGAAGGAAAAGTAAATTTCTAGGTTTTCTGTGTGCTGACTGAGTAGTTAAAATATTTGACTGCTCTCAATATTTAAGCAATTAGATTAAATATTAAGGCACACAAAAAAGCTGGCAATCCTCTTGTTTGTTTATTAGTAGTAGGCTCAGGCAAGGTGATTATACATTGTGTCACTAACAGCCTGAAAGGAATATTTAGGAAGACTCTGAAATGTAAATTTAGTGAGCAGTCTACCAAGAGGGAACAAAGACGGGGATTATAGGAAAGAATTTGCAGGCAAAGGCAGATTAAAGGGACTTTGTTTTACTCATTAATTTCTGTTCCTTCAGGAGATAGGCTACAAATCACCTGAAAAGCTCAAGAGTCCACTCGCTGGCTCTCTGCACTTGAAACTGTGTGGAGTTTTGCCCCCACTTCTCCCTCGAATGCCAAACCAATTGGAAAGAAAAAGTGTGACTGCTCTGTGTGTGCTGATGGGCCATAGAGTGTTACAAAAAATGTCTATATTGAACAACTTAGCCATCTTCCAATATTGTTGTTCCATGAGAAAAACGTGGCCCAAACGTGCCCTGGCTCACTATGGCCAGGGTGCTGGGTAGACCATCTGGGGCAGTATATTGGTCTGAAATTTGAGTAGTAAATACCTACAGAAATACTTAATGATTGCAGTTTCATGGATGGACTCGCTTTCCATGGTCAGTTTTAGGCACCACAAGACAAGGATATAAAGCATCCAAAGGAAAGCTATGAAGATGGTGAAGGGCCTTGAGGGAAGCCACATGAGGAGTGGTTGAGGTCACTTGGTGTGTTCAGCAGCCTGGTGAAGAGGAGACTGAGGGGAGACCTCGCAACAATCTCCATCTTCCTCTCATGAGGGGCAGGAACGCTTCTCTTCTGCCTGGGGGCAACCAGGGATAGGAGCTGGGGGAATGGCCTGAATCTGTGTGAAGGAGGAGTGGGCTGGATGATAGGAGAAGGTTCTTCCCCTGGAGGGTGGTTGGGCACTGGGACAGGCTCCCCAGAAAAGCAGTCACTGCACTGAGCCTGCCGGGTTTCCAGAATTGTTTGTACAACACTCTCGGGCACACGGTGTCATTCTTGGGGTTGTCCTGTTCATGACCAGGAGATGGACTTGATGATCCCTGTGGATTCCTCCTAACACAGGATATTCTGTGATTCTTAGTAGGAAAAGCAGTGGCAGGCTGTGAATAATTTAAAATGCTCGAGGCCTTGCAACCCTTTCAGCTTCCTGGGTACCCCTGGGCTAGGGAATGCATTTGCCTTCTGTGGATATGTAGTTTTAAGTTGGAACAAGCTTTACTCTTCACTCTTTTTCCCCACGGAGGCCTTTGGCAAAGATCTCCAACATTTTTAGATAGTGCCAGGTCTATTTTCTAGGAAGTGTTTTAAGTACATTACTTAATGGTGTGAGGAAGGAATTTTTCTTCTGGCTCCCGGGAGCTGTAGAAATTTTCTGTTCTTGACACAGAAAATCCAGCAGGCCTGAAATCTCCATCTCAGCATGGTGATCAGGCAAAGTCTCTTGGTGATCAGGCAGTCTCATGTTGATCACTGAGGAACACCCAATTACAGCACAATTTTCCTAATTCCGTCAAAAGTAATTTATCCAATGGCTTGGCCAGCAGTGTGAGATTCATATTAGGTAATCTGAGCAGACAGGTAGAACAAATTAAAGAAATAACATGGTGGCATGGGGTAGGTTGGTGGAGCATAGCTTCTGCTCCCCCATTTCCCTTCCAGCTGTGTGAATGCCCATCTGAATTGCTCTGGACACTTGGATCCCCATGTTCTGCTTTGCACTACTCCTGCTTTCATCAGGTGTCACTTGACAAGACCTTGCTGGGACTGCTCAAAACCTAATCTGTAGGGAAGCAGGAATGACCAGTTTATTTCCTTGGTGGTTTCTTTTTTAAGTAATAGACTTTTCCATGTGATTTGCCTTTGCTCTGCAGCACAATCTCTGATTCTGTGCTAAGACTAAAATCCTTAATCATCACAAAAATTACATATTCTTCATTGTAAGGAATTACTCTAAGCTCTGCCAGAGCAAAAAATTCCATTGAAAAATTGCATGTTGATAAGTTTGATGCACATCTTGTTCTGCAGTGATCCCTAAGGATTTCTTCTTTTTTGCACCTGTTTTAACTCTGAATGCAGTTTGTGTGGAGGAAGGGCTGCCATTCGTTGCAGGACACACTTGCAAAACTTTTTGTGCCTTACTGTACTAGGACTTATGGAATATGCTAAAAGGTCTTTAAAAAGCAGTTATTGTGTGCAAAAATTGAAATTTGTGTGACAATTAACTTTTTTGTTTCTATGTTATCAAATTAGCACATCCTAATATACTATAAGTGCTAATAAAGTGTCTATTAAAAGACATGTAGCAGGTGAACCTAGTATTTCATTTTCCTGCCTTGCATTTAGTAATGTAACAGGAGAGGTCTTGAACACATGGCTCCTTATGATTGAAATTAAAATAAAATCCTTTATGCAACATAGAAAAGATTTGCTCTCAAAAGAAAGTTAAATCAACTTATTATGAAAATACTAGCTGATGAGAAAGAAAATAAACATGCCATTAGGTATTCAAAAGCATATTGTTTGCCTTAAGCAGTGTAATTGTTATTCACTTTCCATTCTGTTGAAAAGATATTGTCCAATGTATTGACTTTTTGCCTGCAAATTATGCTTTTTGCTGATTATATAGGTGAAATTCTTGAAATCTGAAGAGACATATTTGCAGGCAACGGTCCCATTCAACACTTTCGTGTTCCATTTAAAAATAAAAACTGAAAATCAAATAATTGCAGATTATGATTGCACAGCAATTTACGTTGGGTGTAAATTTGGTTAGATGCACTTTCTTTGACTGTTAAATACTGATTTTGGATCTAGATTGTTCATAACACAATGTTTTCGCTCCTGTTGTTGTGTGGCCCAGAGTTTGTATGAGATGCCCAGGATAGGGGTAGGACTAGTGCAGGGCTCATAAATACAGCAATGTTATATGGTTTTTAATTGCATTGGAATTTATGGAACTTTCACTAAATCTATACCACTGCCAGAATGCCATCAGGCAGTGAATTTACAAAGGCTTTTACATGATGTCTGGACTGCAGTGGGTCTCTCAGGCTTTCGTGATCTGGCCTTTTTGTCTGTGTGAATGCATCACTGTGGTTGTATTTTTAAAATCTCCTTGGGGTTTCAGTTGATTCAGTGCTTCAGGACAGAGAGTAACTGGCCAAGTTTCTCAAAAAGGCTTTTACCATATTGAAGTACAGGATAAACCTCTTCTCTTTGTGTTGAGATCTTTGAGAGTAAAACAGTATTATAGCAACGATCATGATCATCCCTCTAACTCCACTGACAGGGTTTTGGGAATCTTAACATCTGTCGTCTGACTCTCATAATTTTGGCACTGAACAGGGCTCTGTGCTGAGCAGAAATATAATCAAAGACACAAATAATCTGTGTTTGTGAGCCATCCATAAACCCTTGCATCTGACTCGTGCAAGTGCTGTCACAGACTTGATATATTTGCTTTTTGCTTCACTTATTCACAAAATAAATTATCTTGGTGTCAATCCATATGTGTTGGAAATGTCCACAAAACTTCCTCCAACATGGACAGAACAACAAGCTTTGCAGGACCAAGGCAGCTGGTCCTCAAAATTTGCCTTTCATTCAGTGCTTTGAGTTTTGAAATGAAAATACAAAGTCTGCTCCTGACAGCTGGTGAGGGTATTCTTGGTGATGGCTTGGAAAGTCTTGGACTCTATAGATGTGGTTGAATGGAGCATGCAGATGTTCCTAAATGGTTCTGCTAAAATTGTTGCTTCTGGTGCAGATAATAAAAAATAATATAAACCCAGTCAATAACTACTAGTCTTGCACTGAAGGACTATGTTGTTTGGATTATTTTTGTAGTAGGAATGTTTGATTTCTTTTTTCAAAATATGAATCAGGTTCTTTCACAGGGATGGTCAAAGGATGGGGAAAAAATTATATCTTCAGAGACATGCTAGCACAAATACTTGTTTCTGCTGAAGGTTAACAGTTGCTTTTTGCAAACACATTTTTTTACGTGTTTACCCTACTGACAACCTTTCATGTGTTACATGGTCAGTCCCTGGTATCTGAACCCTACAATTAAGCATCTGCCAACACTCTAACCATGACATGTCGTGTCTAGGCTGGCATTCTTTTTTATATGCTCCAAATGTTTTAGCTTTAAATCTTATGCTTCTAACTGTATAGTGTTATTTCTGATTGATTTGCCATGTAATTTTGCATAATAATACAATATTGTTTTGCCATTGCTAAGGAGTTTTTTTAAAAATCAGTACATCTAGTCTAATAAATCAGATGGTGGACAATGCATTGATTTTGGCTTATTAAGTTGAAAATTGAGAGTCTAATTCTTGGTAAGTGGTGGGAATGGTCTTAACACTAGCTAGTGCCCGCGAGGAGGAATACTATGCTTCATCACTGAATTAATTAATAGCAGTTAATATTCTCTCAGGGTGACTGGCCCAGTGTTGTTAATCATGTCAAGCTTCTCTGATTTATGTTTAGTATAACAGTTTTTTATGTAAGGCTCACTATCTATTTCAAAACACAGTGGCCCAAGGTGGGTATAAAATTACTAGATGGGTTTGCTACTGTGGCACTGCTAAAATTCTGATACAGTGCTTCTTCAGAAGGGTGTGGGGTACCGTTTGATTTTAAAATTGTGTGAAAACGATGTTAAAATTAAATTCAATATAAAGTTTAAAATTCAGCTCAGTACTGAATAATGTCACTGTCAAAATCTTGTACTTGCATCTGTTTGATTCTGGTACAGCTGAAATATAAACACATGGATATGTGCTCTGCTGGATATATGGAGTATTTACAGTTGAGCATCTATTTCAGAATGGGGATGAAATCTGTGGAACTGACTGGTTGCCCTCTTCTTCTGTGTCTATTTTTTTTTCTTACACATAAACAAGAGAAAAAGTGAAATACTTTTCTCTTTGGTTGTCCTGGCAGACAGATACTGTTTAAAGTAATTGGCTTTATTGTTTGAATATCAGATCTATGCAAAGAAACAATGCTTTAAGATGCATAACCCTGCTGACTTCAAAGCATCAAAGAAAACGTTACCCTGCCTGGTTCTAGTGCACTGCTCTGCTTTTAGCCTAGCACAACTTTGTTTTCTCTGCAACAGATTTTTTTGGCTAAGGTGGATAATGAGCAGGTGAAATGTGATGGGACATTGGACCCAGATCTAAATATGGTGGTGGCTGCCTAAGCTGGTCATGCCCAGGGTCACTCTGAGTCCTAGTGGCCCTGGCTGAGCCACAGAGTGAGGTAATTTTTTTCTTGACTCACCAGCCAGGAAATTATTCTGTGGAGATATTAATTCGGCGCAGAGAATTGACCTCCTGCTCTTTGGAAGGAATATCAAGTCACTGGTTAATAGTGTTGTGTGCTTCCACTAACAAGGAGGTTGATTTAAAGTCTTTTCAGTTGGTGTTCTCACATGGACCTACATCAAGGAGGCTTGGTTGAGAAAACTGCCAAGCTAAAATGGAAATAAATATACACTAGGGGGGAATAGCAGAGCTATAAAAATATTCATAAAGTCTGTGTTTAAATAACACAGTGCAGCATCTTTCGATGGAGGCATATTGTGTGTAATAAAGTAAACATTTGAGGTTAACTGCTGTAGGTGGAGGTTACATGCCAATGAAGCAAACCCTTCTGTCCTTCCTGTAACTCACGTAGATGGCAGAGCCTGGCTGGGATGCAATCCTGCTGCATCACTTCCCATGACACCATTGTGCCCTCGGAGCTGAGGTTCACCTGTGTGGTTTTAAGGGAAGAAAAGTTGCTCTGCACATGTGTGCTCCTTCTTGCAGGGCACATGGTGCTGGCAGCAAAGCTGTAGTGGTGGAAGTCTTCCTCTGCTATGGACACAGGCTGGGAGAGTTGGGGTTGGAGAACATTCCAGGAGACCTTCATAGCAGCCTTCAGTACCTAAAGGGGCTGCAAGAGAGCTCTTTACAAGGGCATGAAGTGATAGAAGGGAGAATGTCTTCAAAGTCACAGAGAGCAGGTTTAAATTAGATAATAGGAAAAAGTTCCTCACTGTGAGTGTGATGAGGCACTAGCTCAGGTTTCCTAGAAATGCTGTGTGTCCCCCATCCCTGGAAGTGTTGGATGGTGCTTGGAAAGCCGGTCTAGTGGAAGGTGTGCCTACCCATGGCAGGGGAACTGGAGTTAGATGAGTTTTAAGGTGCCTTCCAATCTAAGCCATTCTGTGATGATAGGAGATGTCTATTCTGATGGCATTTACTTTTCCAGTGTGCTGCCTAGTTTCTGAATTATTTGCTTTAAGTATATAATAGTTTGCTTCAGTAAATATGTTATTCTTTACAGATGTTTGTTTCCATTTTATCTACTTCTTCTTAATCATCCATACTCCTTATTCTCTCACTTTATTGTAGCTTAGTTATAAAAGCATGCAATTATAATAGCCTAGTAATAGACATGTAGTAGATACTGGAATATTGCCTAAGACAGTATATGAATATTTCCAACTCTTTATTGTGGGGACAGCAAATGGACAGCAAATAAAGGCTTGTTGATACCACTTCTTGGGCACACTCTGTGTGCTTGTTTGCAGGGAGGAATAGGTGATGTCCCAATTTGTGTGGGTGTTCTTACTCTGCACAAGATCAACTGCTTTAATTGCTCACTCTTCCTTCATCCATCTTCCTTAAGATGCTGAATCAAAATCCCATTCCTCTGCTAATCTCTCTCCACATCATATATTAGTTTTCCTAAGCGCTCCATAATTCCTACAAGAACTAACAGATCCTCGGACGCCTGTAATAAAAGTGCTGTTTCATTCCAGTTGACTGCACAGCACAGTTGAGCATCGTAAAGCTTCGAGCTGGCTACTGGAAAAGGGAGCAGCAAGGAAACGTGACGAAAATGCACCGTGTGCAGCAAAACTATGCTTTACTCCAGAGCTGTGAGGGGTAAAATACTGCACCCTTCAGTTAATAATCTGCAAGCCCATTATCTCTGAGCCATGAACTGCATTGTTGCTGATGTAGAGGCTGGATTATCCTAGCTACGTTTTCAAACATATATCCAAAAAGTTGACACTTTTATGTTGTCGGACAGTAGATCAAGTTTTACAGCAACAACAAAGGATTAAAACACTTTTGTACGAGGGACATTCAGAGGATAAACAGTGCTGTGTTATAAGAGGGAATGGCAGTCAGCTGTGTTACCATCTGGGAGAGAAACATTGAAGTGCTATTAATATGTAAACCTTTTAGGGTTTTGTTTTTGATTTTTTTTTTTTTTTGGTTTGTTGTTTTGTGTTTTATTATTTTAGAATTGGTAGCATTCCTAAAGAACTCATTACAATTCTGTAGTCAATTTTGGTGTGAAAGGATGCTGCAAATAGTATCACAACAAGAATTAACATGAGCACAACTATCTTCTCATTTGCTTTAGGGTGTCTTCTTCAGACACTAGAGAACAGGGTAACATCAGATCAGGTTTTGTCTATGGCAATAAATCCACCGTGTTGCATAAGCACTCCATTTGACACAGAAGAGGACAGTGCAGTTTCTTCTCTATCTCAGCAGAACTTATCCATATGTATGGCAGTTACTCTTTCAATTCAATGTGGTAATCACTTAAATATCCTAATTGGCTAATTTTATTATTGCATTTACTGCTAATGTGCTAATTGTTTTATTTCTGGGAAAGCTGTAAAAAATGATACTTGATTTATTTATCTTCTGCTTAATTTAGTTTTATTACAATATGGTTTGATTTAATTCTGTATGTCAGGAAATCATTATCATACATAAATATTTTAATGAAGAAGGGTAGGGCAGAGTTAAAAAGGAAGAAGACAGATAAATACAAGGTAGAAATTTTGTGTTTAAATGAATTTGTTTTGTGATCCCAACATGTTTGGCTGTATTTCATTCATTTATTTTCCTTACAATAAAACACAAAAATAAAAAGCCAATCAGTACAAACTCTCCAGGGTTTTAATGTCCTGGATTCTGGTCAACATGGCCCAGTTGCCTCTTTACTGTCTTTTAAGCATCAACCCTTTGAAAAGGCTCATACAGCTGTGCATAATTGCTGAGAGTCTGCACAGCCCTAAGCTGTGGAAGGGAATTAGCTCCCCAGAGCCAGGATGCTTTCCTTTGAGGGAAAACAGGGCAGGAACAGCTCCTCAACAAGGTGATACTGGGTGAAGTACAGAAACTTTTAAGTCCCACCTGGGAAGTCCAGCTCTTTCTGTTACAGGCAGAGTTTCGAAAAATTCTGCTTCATCAGCCTATTTGCTGCAATTTGCTGTGGTAATTATTTTGATGGCTGTATTAGTTGCTCCAGTGCTGACACTTCTAGGGGTGAAAAGTAAGTAAATTCTTAAGATAAGCTTCAGTTTAGAAAATTAATGCTTATGCTTAAAATTGAGCTCACTCTGGTTGTAGGTCTGCAGCATTTTCCTCCTTTTGAACTTACTGGGTCAAAACTTGGAGTAAGACCAATGATTTTGTTTCATCAGTTGTAGGTAATTCTAGAAACTCTATTCAGCTTACAGCATTTGTGAAAGGTGCACAGGTTTATCTTGATTCAGAGCTATTAATGACTATCAATATGGTTAAGGGCTCATACTTTTTCTGATATGGGAGAGGAAAAAAGTGTGTTCTGAGCTCTATAATTTCTCTCTTTTGTTGCAGCACATCCTAAACCCTACACACACCTAATTTCTAAGTAGTCCAAATCTTCTGTTTTGAATTTTCCTTTTAGTCATGGAAATAAGGATGGAATTCAAATCCACTGTACCATGAAGCCATTAAAGAATCAAATACAGCGTTTGGAAGGGCTCAGCTGGATAAAAACTAGACTTGAATATCCAAATAGCAGAGAATGCTCATCTTTAATTGTTCTCTTTTTGAGAAGTTACCAAATTGGAAAAAAGTGCCTCTTTTAATGAGACTATTTATTTGGCAATTTTATAGCTTATTGGTTAAAATATACGTTTTTAAAGTGTGTTGCCTTTTTTCTTTCTCATTGCCTGTTCATAAACATCCCCTTTACATGACCTTAGAGATGCCTCATTGACTGTCTTGCCATCAGTGGATTTTCTATGTCATCCCTAATGAATCTTTAAGAATCCTAAGACTTTTTCTTTTTAAAGGCTTTTGGGTTCATTCTCTGATGTAGATACCCCACTTCTCTTAGAAGTCCTTTTCAGCACTAAAACAGTGTTAGGTCTTCCTAGAAGTCAAGGAGTTTTTGGATAACAAGTTTGAGGATTAAATAAATTGTGCTCTGTCTCCCTAGCTATATTGAACACACTTCTATCCATTGGGGTTTTTTGTTATTTTTATATTTTCTTTTTTTGTGTGTGTGTGTTTTGTTTTGTTTGTTTGTTTTTAATTGTGCCTTTTAATGCAATAGTGGGGTTTAAAATCTCAGATTAAAGGATTTGGGCAGGGATGCAGGCAAATTCACTCTTAAGAATCTTGAATCTTTTTTGAAAAAGTTTTCTGTTACCTTTAGCAAGACTGGACTAGTGAAAGGGATACTGTTCAAAGACTTTGAAATAAACGTGGGTGCCAACAAGACTTTAATGAATTTTAAAGAACCTTCTACCTGTCTCTCTCTGTCTGTATTGTAGTAGAAGAAATCTTTGCTTCCGTAGGAAGCAACTTTATTTCTACCCAGGGCTATATGTTTCATGTGTGCTTTCTATTCTTAAAATGAAGTCTCAACAGTACGTGCAGCTTACATCCACAGTAGCCATCTATCACTTGAAAGAAAGCTTTAATTAACAGAACCCTAATTTTAATGAGGTACTGAGCCATGATCTTGTAAATTCTGTGGCACAGAGAATCACTTAGTTCAGGTTCACTCATAACAATCCTCAGCAGCACGGTGTGTTTTATGACTGTTTAACAGATTTTGATGTTAATCTAGGAGCCCATTCTGGAGCGACTTTGTTCTTTACCTTGTAAGCATATTTTGAATTAATTGTGTTAAGTTTTTAAAGCATAACTGTTACTTGCTTGCCTTCTGATCAAAATGCCTGGTATGTCTGAACTATTCACCATGGCCCTCCAAGGAGATTCACTGTTCTCAGCTCCTTCTCAAAAGTGTCTTTGCTGCAATACCTAGGCCAGGGTAGGTATCATTTTTGCAGAAACAAGTGCAGCAAAATAAACAGGTTATGCCATTTCACTTACATCCTCCTCCTGCAACTTCAAAAATGTGCTGTGCAGGAGGAAAGGGTAGTTTTGATGGCATGGCTGATGCTCTGGCTGAGATGTGCTAATTTAAATGTGCTGCACTTGACACAAAACCAGAAGGTGGGAAGTGAGGCATCCTGGAGTTTGTGTCCTCCTGTCGGAGCTGATCCAAAGTGACAGCAGCACGCTGAGCTGCTTTCACCTGCCACGAGCTCTCCCTGCTCCTGAGGAGCAATTCCAGTGTGCTGGAGGCATGAAGATGTATCTACAAAATCCCTTTCCCTGCAAATGCTGTGTGGGGCGAAGATGGTGGCTCTGCAGCAGTGTGGAAATGTTCCCTTGGTGGGAGGGATGGCCCTGGGGCAGCAGCGCCTGCTGCTTTCCCTGCTGCTTCCAGAGCCCTCGCTAAGCAGAGCATCTAGGGGAATCTAAGAATGAATCCCTGTGTGAAAGGGGTTTTTTCCCTTCTTTTGAAATATTATCACTTACAAGAAGACATTCAAGTTGTTGTGAATGTTTTTTGGTTTTTAATGGGGACATTGTAAAGACGGGTAAATTGTTGGTAAATTGTTTTGTACTAAGATCAGCAAACTGAGAGAATAATTTTATTTGAATCTAAGTAGTCTGGCTATTCAAGCACTATTGAAAAAAAAAACTTAAATCAGCATTCAAGTTACCATTCAGACTCTGGTTTTTTTAAGTGATGGTGCATTTTCATTGTCTTGTCCTATTCATTTTCTGATGAGAGTGTAGAATTGTATCTTCTGGTATCTGTGACTTGTACCACAAATAAATGTAACTGCACCCAACTTGTTCATTAGCTGGTAATTGAGAACATCATCAATGGCTTCCATTTTAGTTGCCAGTTCCAACAGCTTTGTTTGTGGTTTGTGGATTGGTTTCTTGGTCATGTTGTTTTGTTGTTTTTTTTTTTTTTTTTTTTTCCTCCAGAACGTAGCAGAAGTGAATGTGCATTTACCTTGGCAATCCAATTTCAGGGGATGTTATTAGGGACTCCTTTTTGGAAGCATCAGTATGTTTTTGTAACTGAACCCTTGCTGAACACTAAGAGTTACTCAACTAGTTTTTACAATCTGTTGTCCTGTAAAGTAATAAATGGACCAAATTTTCTACACACTAATTAAAATTCCATTTCTCATGAATTCCTTAATTGAGAGCAAGTCATTATGTGCTTTGTTGATTCTTAAGTGCAAAGATAATTGCAATGGGCAGCATGAAAGTGGTTTGATTATTGCCTGTCAACTCTTGTGAATTCTAATAGGTCTAATTGCATAGCATCAATTCATCATCTCAGCATCACTTTTTATTATTAGCTCTCTGAATTGTAATGTGCTCATAAAGAAGTGTAGTAGTATATCAAGGATGACATGGTACCTGGCCTATTGTAATTTTCCTTCCTTTCCTAATGTTACTAGAGAAATTAGAAGTTTATTATACGGTCTCCCTTTCCAGAAACTACTTCAAAATTTGAAGAAAAGGATACTGTCTTCCTCTGAATTTGCATTTATAATTTCTCTGCTAAATGATAGTCAGTGCAATTTTTTTACTTTTCTAAAGCATTCCCATAAATCCTGACCATAATGTGTTGGCTATGGAACATCTATCAAAAGCTTTATGACAGGGTCTTCTGTTATTGCTGAACATTATTTAAATGATGAGAACTCTAATGAGGTGAAGTACCTAACAAAGCTTGGTTTTGTTAGAATTTCATTCTGTGGGAATTTGGGAACAAAGGTTGGTTTTGTGGGATGGTTTTTTGGGGGCTTTTTTGGTTTGTTTTTTTGGTTTTGTTTTTCTTGGTTTGTTTTGGTTTTTTGTTTATTTTGTCCCTAAAGCCAAGGGTATCAGGTATCAATTTAGAAAATCTTGAAGATAACTAGAGAGGAACACACATGAACCATGAACATTATCAGTACTAGCATGGGGTAAAACTTCCCTTCTAAGTTTTTTTTTAAGAATGAAAAGATGCCTTTGTGCTTATGTTAAAGCTTTGCCTTTTTCTAGAGTTTCAATGTATAGTGTAATCATCATCCAGGATTCCTCATCCTTGGCCTCTTCCATCTGGTACTATTTACAGATTTTTCAAACAACAGCCACCAACAGCCAGTGCTCCAAAGTGATTTTCCAAATCATAGAGCAGCCCAGGTGGGTTTTAGCACTTGACTGTGTAAATGGCACTGTTGAAGCAATTGGATTTACCTTTTTTGGTGTGTTGCTTTCAGGCCCAGGATCCAAACTTAGAACACTCACCTGCATAAGGTCAGGCTTTTTGTCATGATTAGTATCAAGCAATTGGCTGGCTTTGAAAAAAAACACTGCAGTGGTAGCACAAGAACATGTGAAAGTACATGTCTGCATTTGATTTTTCTTTTCTGCTGTCTTGCCCAACATGTTTTAGCTCGCTTGACTATACGTTGCTCAGCTGGTAAGGTCAGCCAAATGGTTTGCTGCTTCACGTGCTCTGATTTCTAGTGCTTTGTGAACAATAAGAGCTGACATTATTCTTGAAGCAATTGCTTTCACTGTGAAAATACCAGTTTGTCTTTCTGACAACCCATGCAAGGGAAAACAGTGCTGTAAAGTACAACTTTGCACATGGACTTCTAAAAAGTCCCTCTAATCCTCAGGCTGGTGTTCAAGTGGTAATGTGATTTTGCAGACGTTTCTTCTTTTCCTAGAGAAACAATGCATTGAATTTGTGGACACTGCAGGTGGCAAAATGGTTGTTTTGACAGTGACAAGTGCAATAAAATATTTTTCTCAAGATGGTTTCACAGAAATGAAGCAATTCCCTTCAGCAAGGGACAGTCTTGGTTTTGGAAATGGCATGTGGTTCTGACAGTTGTCACCCTCGCAAGTTTTCCCATCTCCCCATTATGTTTTTTTCAAAGGCATTGCTACCATTTCTAGCCCCAATCTTTCTGGTTTCCAGTTCCTAAACACCAGTATCCCTTTTGAGTGACTTGAGTTAGAAATTCTCCACTGGTGACTATTGTGGGATGCTTGGACAGGCTAATGGCATGCAATAATACTGAGCACATTCATTGACTTTATTTACATCTGTGTTTCCTTTACAGTGAGTTGAAGCTTAAGAATGTCCTTCAACAGCTCTTTTAGTTCATTACATGACTTTCCAGAAGGTTGTTTAAGTGCATTTTTCTCAACTAAGCTGAACAAGAGGTGACACCAGTGTTTCTCCGGGGGCTCTTCCTAGTGACATTGACATGGAGAACATTAGCAGTGCAATAAGCCTCAGCAAGTTGCTAACAGTTCACTTTGCAATACATTTTTTATCTTGAAAAGAAAATAGTTTCCCTGTTTCTTATTTTGGTGTGTTTGGTCGTGCTGAAAATTCAACTGTTTACAACTTACACTGAAGCAAAACACTTTCAAGATGTTTGTCAAAGCTTGTTTTTCACTTGGAACCACAGAAGCAGTACATATTGTGTGAAATATCATACCACATTTTTTGCTAAATACCCTCGTTGGACGTATTTCATGTTTGGACTTAGCTTTTTTGTCTGCCAGTGATTCTGAACATGTTTGCTGAAGACTTACAGCTCCTTTCCACCTCGGTGGTGCTTACCTATGGTTTTGGTGAGCTGATCTGTGTTGTAAGCAGGCTGCCTCTGCACTCCACCTGGCAACCAGCTAGCCTGGCTGAGCTGGTCACAGTCCGTGAGAGGGTTTATATGCCTTAATCAGAAATATTGCTCAGTTATGTTGTATTATGAGCACAATCCAGAGAGTAAATGGAGTAAAAGATGGAGTGGTGTTTTCTTGTCATTTTCTATTCTCTCCTTTTGGCATCTCTCTGAGCTGGAAGGTTGAGATCAGATTATTTCTATGTGATGCTAGTGGTATCTGTGAAAGCTCAGTTCTGAATGAAAATTGATAAAAATATTAAGGGCAGAGTACCATGGCCAGGCACAGCCATATTGGTTTCTTTGTCCCATCGACTGCCACAAGTCACACACTCTGCTGCCCTGTCAGTGGAGGTATCAACTGAAGGGAAAATTGTACACTTGGGCTCAACCTGAGAACAAGCCAGATTTAACAAGTTGTGGGGTGTGTTCTGTTTGCACTGGGCAAAGGCTCTGGTGCCTGAGTGTGTGTGTAACAAATTGATGTTAGGACAATTCGACCTCCACTGTACCTCTGCTCTCCCAAGCAAAATGGCTGCTCTCAGTCTTGATTCAAGATTTACTTAATTCTGCTAAACAGTAGTTTGATTTATTAACAATATAAATTAGCCTTTTTTCTCTTTTTGTTTGAAGTATTCAGAGAAGTAACAGCTCTTTATTACAAAGCATGCAGAGAGCAGGGTTGAAGCACTGAAGTACTTCTCTAAATCTGTTCTTTTTTTCTGTGTTAAATATCTATAGGATAGATTGTCTGTAGTCTGTGCAGACACATGTCTTTTTAGTTGTCTCCTCCCTCTAGGACCAGGCTTGCTTGTGCCCGGCCTCTATCATCTGCTGGGTTTTCTTTTAGGATGGATTGCAGAGCGCTGGATTCCAAGTGCTAATATTTGTCTCATTGCCAGCTGATGAAACTAAACTATCTTTCAAACTAGAGAGCATCTCTGGGGAAGAGGTGGGGGGAGAATGGTCAAAGGAATTTATCTTGGCATGCACAGAATTCTCATAAATTGGTGTCTGGAATATGTTAATATCAGGAGGGTGCTTTTCTGTGATTTCAGCCACCAAGAATTAAAATACAATTGACAATAGAAAGTGAGATTCCTCTTCTAGGCAAGAAGTCTCATCCTATGGTTCAAAGAGCTGTCCAGTTATTTCACTTACCACACTTATGTAAGGCAATTAAAGTGGCACTGCCAACTGGAAATCTAGTCAGCTTTAAAAAATGAGTTGAGCTTGCTTTTGGGTGCTGCATCATATGTCCCTGTTTCCATTGGCTGTGTTTGAGTTTAGGAAAAAGGTTTCAATAGTAAATTTAATTTTTTCCTCTTTTGTTGTTTTGTGATGGGCTCATAGATATAGTAGGGCAACCATGTCTTAAGGAACTGACTATAGACAAAGATCTGTTAAATGCAGCTTGCTAAAAGTACAGAAGATGAATAGTTAAGATGAAGATGAAAAAAAGTACAGAAGATGAATAGTTAAATTAGGGACTATGGTTTTCTTATGAAAGTAAAAAGATAGTAAGAGCGAGATTTTTCAGTCATACCATTTAAAAATGAAATGGTAAGTGTGCATTCCTTCATCCTGAAGGTGTGCTCTCCTTTCCTGTGCTGGTGTTTGGATCCTTGTTACCTTTAAGCAGTAGTCTCACCAGTTTCTGTGAGATTGCTCCCAAGTTTAGAAGCAGTTTTCCAGTTTGGAGCTATAATCACTGTGTTTATTTCTGTATACAATGGAGTTCTGTTGCACAGTTCAAATGAATCCTCAGCTCTGTATCTTTTTAAACTGAGATTTATTGTATTTTTAAAAATATTTAATGGTTTCAGTCTTTTAGTTTCTAACTTTCTCTTCCATCTGCATCCACCTGGATTTGAGAGGAGATAACCAAGAGGCTGCACAAGGTTCTCCTATCCGTATTGCAAGAGCTGTATTATATTATATTGTTTGTGGCAAGGTTTGTATGGTTTCCAGTATTCAAACTTGAAAGTAAATTAGGCTGATTTAGCTGCCACTGGTTTCTTTAGAAGATGCATGGAGAACCTGTAATTTTAGAATATTTTTCTGTTTTTCTTAAAGACAACATGCAAAATCCTTAGCAAAGCATCTAATTTCTGCCGTGAGGGATATGTAGATTAAAGAAATGTCAAACAAAATAGATGTGTTCCAATTTCTGAGGTGAAACAAGTTTGTTTATTCCAAAGAAAACATATAGTAATAGTAAATGAATAAAACAAATGTGGGAACTTTTTGTAATGCACTTCCCTTAAGGAACAGATGCACAACTGAAGCTATGAATATAATAAATTTGTTATTGAAACTCTGAGTCATTCTCTGCCTCTTGAAGAAGCCAATAAAACTTCATCTTAAGGAAACAAGTCTTTCAGTCTTTATAAAAACCTTTTTACCTGAAGTGATCTCATTAAAAGATTTGTATCCCTTCAATGGGCAGATAAAACCAATGCTGGCAGTTTCCCTTCATTTCACCTGAGGTTATTCTGCTGCTAATGTGGATTAAGGGTTGTTTAGTTTGGTCCTCTGGAAACTTCCTGCTGTAATCACCAGTCCTTTCAAGTGAAGATCAGTGTTTTGTAAGTTTTTTAGGCTAATATTTTTAATTTCTACATGAAGGAGATAATTTGTGTGATTTGATAGTTTCATGAGGGGAAGAAAGCCTTGAAGTTGTGGCACAGTATCTGGGGATCTGCTTGTATTTAAGGTATCCCATGGCATGGTAAACATAACATGGTGGATCGTTTTCTTTCTTTCTTGGGATGTCTTCCTTTGTTTCAACATCCCTACAATGAACTTGATTGAATAATAAAGAGCATTTTAAGAAGAAATCCTGGAAGTTATCAAAACAGAATTTGCACAGAAAAAAATCCTTAAAATAGGAAATGAAGAACTTTTGCTATGGCTTGTTGTTAAAATTATCAGAGCACACTGTAGCACTGTTCAGCTGTCAGAAGAGAGCATAAGAAATTTACTTCTGAGTATTAATCTTTTCTGGATATAAGCAATCTGGCACTATGCTTTTTAATGAGGCCAAGTGAAGTTTTTTGTGGATTTTTTTATTTGTGGATGGGTGTGGTTTTTTTCATTTATTTCTGCTTTGTTTTGGGGATTTTGTTTTATTTTGTTTTGGTTACTTTGCTGTTTTATTTTCCCCATATCCTAAAGGGTATATTTATGCTTTAATTGTGCAATACTCCAGCAGAGGTAACTAAACTCACTTCAACAAAACCAGGCTGGACACTCGGAACAGACAACGTGTGACAAGAGGTCCATGCTTTGAGAAGCTGAGAACATAAATTAGCTAATTTCTGATTTCTGTGCCTGTGTAATTAATCCAATTCCAAAACTATAATTGAACTTAACTTAATCCCCATTTGCATTTTTATGACTTGATTTGTGTTGCACGTTTTTATGGGTAATATTTGCGAGACTCTCTACTCAATCAAGAATTGAGTGAGATTAACTATCCCTTGAATCTACATGGCTGGTGTAATATCCTTCACCGGCTTGTGGATTTTGGTGTAAAATTTTTGTGGAATGGTAGACTGAGACTCTGTCTTAGCTTCTAAAGAATAAATACTTTCAGTTTAGGGCAAGCAAGTTTATTTTTGAGTGTTGAAAAGCCTTATCAAATGATTTAAACCAAACTCGCTCACGAACATCTTTTGCTATTCAGTATAATAAAAATAGAGTCTTTGTGGCTCATGCTTTCCTATATGTAGCAAACATAAACAAAAATACAGATTAGGGCATTTTTGTCTGTAGCCCTGTCCACTTGTGAAGAAAAATAAGTCAGTGAAAGGTGGAAAGCATTGCTTGGGTCAAGGGGGTCACTTGGTACGTGTTTTCATGAGCCACTCGATGAGGAGGGTGCTTGTCTGAGCTCCTCTGCTGCTACGGCAAAGTGAGGTTTCCTCTAATGTGCGGGGGACAAAATCTGCTTGAGGCAGCACAATTTAATCTCTTCTGTTTTTCCGAGGTATATTAAGGTTTTTATTTGGGTAGGAAGGTAGGGAACGAGGATAACGTTTGAGCATTTCTGCTGCAAATTCTTCCAGTAGAGATTAAAAAAAGAGATCAGGAATAACAAGTCACGAATGTCATAACTTCATGTTCAGTCTTGTCATGTTCATTTCATGTTCATTCGTATCACACTAGGAATATCCCAAACAGCTTTACATGTGGGCAATTATTGCCATGGAAGTTGTGGGGCCGTCTGTCTAGCCGCTGCTTTGACATCTGTCATCGTGGCATTAAATTGCTTTGTAAAACCTATTACTTTGGGATACAGTATAGTGTCTTTTAATTGCACCACTTGCTTCTCCTGCCTGAACAGAGCCTACTTTTGTTTCTGATGTTAATGGTGAGGCCCTGATGGCAGAGCGATGCTGGAAGTTCATTGATGGCAGGGGAACTGCTCTGGGATTACACAGACATACTCGGGCCTTGTATTTTATGACAAGCATGAGTGCCAGAGAGGCTTTGACTTGTGTGACTTAATTCTCTGGCTGGCTGTGGAGGCAGTGGTGTAACCATTGTAAACAAGCTCTCTGTGACTCTCAGCTTCCCACGGGTGCTGAGCCGTCACTCTCTGCTAAATGCAGCCTATTGAGTGCAAACTTCTGCAGCTCCCCACAGGGGCTCTCAGACTCAGCAAATCCCTCGCCTCTCCCTTTGGGAATATTGTTTTCTGACTGTCTGTGCTGCCTAGTAGTTAGGATATACATCTAACCCACAATGAGGGATGCTGGTTAATAATTTACAGTAGATATATTCTTTACCTTTCCTTGGCAGACAATGCCATTGAAGTGAAAAATGGCTTAAATATTTTACACAAATGACTTCTAGATATTGTACCTTTTGCTGCTAATGAAACATTTTTTTTTTTTTTTGTATTCACCCAAAACAGCTAATTAATCACTGAAGGCAGTTACAAAAGGTACAAAGTTCAGCTTGAGCAGTGCTTATTGCCCCAAGCCTGGAAACCTGGAACTGACACTTTAACTGCTCATAAATGCAATATATACCTATACAAAGCAGAGAAATACTTTTGAACTTAGGAGTTGTATTGTATGCATTCCACATAGCATTCAGTGATTTATAAAAGATGTCTTACATTTATAATATTCAGCTCTGCTAATCTACTTTTGAAGACCTAGAATTAGACTGCGGTCCTGTGGGATTCATTTCAGCTGAACTTAAAATTAACAGTTGTTTCTTTCACGCTGAAAGTGCACTTTTTATGTGCAGGTGCATGTAGCTAGAAATAGAAAATTAAAAAGCTGAGCAACTTGTATACCAAAGCAATAGGCTGCTCATAGTCCTGAAGAATAGAGATAGCCAGGAGGTATGAGTATCTGGAGGTAATTTTATTTGCCATCAGCTAAACATCAGCTCAGATTCCTTTTTGGCACGAATATAATGGGTGCTTACTGTATAAATCAGCTGATAATATTTACAAATGGAGCCCTCAATGCTCTGAATTTTTACAAGCATTTTTTTTTTTTAAATTCAATGATGCACACAATGCAGTACCTTCCTTCTTGAAATTCACATGGTTCCCTCTGCGATTGACAGGGTCCAGGGTTATGCAGTTGGGTGGCTGGGCTGATTATGGCTATGAATGTGTTAATGGGGTGAATGAGAGAAATATGTCACTGATTCTGGCCGTGCTTCTTTAGCAGTGTGAATGCACCACGCTCACATCTGTAAGGGAAGGAATGAGAGAAACTTATTTGTACTTTTTTAGTTGTTTGGAAAAGCTCACTGTGCTAATATTTTTGCCGTCTATTGACACATTTTTAAAGAACAAGGGAAGAGTAAATTACATTGTGAGTAATTTACATCAGTCCTCCAGGTTGGTTTTTGAAGCACAGTCACTTCTTTTCACCCTTTTCAACTGGAAGTCTTGTTTCATCCTTGTCCACACTGCTCTCCCCTTTCGTCATAGCAGTACAATTAAAAACTTCTGTGAGAAAACAGCAAGTTAAGGTATATGGATTGACTTTTTTAAGAAAAAGACCTGAGAAAACAAGCCTCATTGGCCTTTTAATGCATAAAGTTTATACAACAGTTGTAGTTTTATTTCTGAAATATCTCCTTTCCTTATAAACACTGTTTTAAACCAACAGCTTCATTAGCATTAAAAGCAGTTTGATCCATTGTTGTGGCCTGAATCCCAGATAAGGATATACCTTCCTTGGGGGCTCTCCACCTCAATGTAGTATTAAAAATGTAAGCAAACATCTCTGCTCTCTGTATGCACAGTGATTTACGGACCCATGGATTGCAGCTTTCTTTTTAATGAAGTTTCCTATCAGTGCACTTGGCTGGAAGACTGACCACAGTAAATCAGCAACTTCACAGCAGTGCTGGCAACTTCTTTTGACATAAAAGTGAAAATACTACAAATGGTTAGTGTGCCATTCTCTGAGTGGTGACCAATCTCTTTTTTGACCAGCTTACTTGGTTTTGAAGATTAAAAAAAGCTTATTTTGGTTTTTGGGAAATGTTTGCATCCTTTACTCCCATGACCTCACTGAGAAGTGCTTGGACCCCAAAGGGTGCAGATGCCACAAGAGCAAACAGGAGTCATCTTTTCCAGCCAAACTAAATATTTTTTGAGTTTCACTACATTTTCCCCAATTTTAAAGTCTTTAGGTGATGAGACCACTTCTGTGTCATGCCATTGGTCCACAGTTTACCTTCAGGCCATGGTCATGCCCTGACCCACAGCTGGTGCTCCCACCTGCCTTGCTGCTGCAGTTGGTTTGCCTTCTCTGGTGAAACTCATGTGTATGTGTCCTGTGGCAACCCTTTACTGTTGTGTTTTCCTTCAGAATGTCATTGCTCTTCCCCAGGGTGGCTCCCTGTTCTGGCTGGGTGTGGCAAGTAGGACTTGCACATCCTTGGTTTTCCTTGCCAGCAGTGCTGGAAGTTGGCAATTGAGGGTGGCTGCTGTAGTAGGTGGCCAGAACAGCAGAGCAGCAGTTCTGCTCTGAATTTCCTTGTGGACAAATGTCTGTAGACCTCTCCTATGGCACACACTCCTCCATCCTGCAGCTTTCTGCAGAGGACAATGTGTGAGCAGAAAAGAAACAACTATGACAGACAAGCTTGAAGTTTGACAGTCTTTGTTGATATATTAACAATAAATGGTACTGCTTCAGCCTGTGAAGGCTGATTCATGGGCCAAAGGAGGAAGAAGAGCTGTTTTGTTTTCTGGTTTGTTTCCTTTATGCCTGTATAATCTCAAAGGGTTTTGCCTACCTGCAAACTTTAGGGTATTTTGGAATGGCTTAAGCAGAATAAGGTCAATGTAGTTGAGCTTACTATAGGTGTAGTTTTAGTTTTCTATGTAGTTTAGGAAGTGTATGTATACACTAATTTTATTGACAATGCACAACAATAAAATTATTACTTCCCTGTTTGTCTGCTGACCATAAAGCCCTGGCATATTAGTAATGCTGCTCTGCTAATTAGATCTTTATCACATGTTTCAGTATAATGTGCCTAAAAACAGGTTTTCTTTGTCAATAATATGCTGTAAACGGTATTTTATAAACCAGTTCATAGAATAATAGAATGCTTTGGGTGGGAAGTGATCTTAAACATCATCTAATTCCAAAGCCCCTGCCATAGGATGCCTCCCATTAGATTGGGTTGGTCAGGGCCTATTCAATTCATAACCAGCTTTTGTGTCCTGTCTAAAGAACAGCCTATGATGGACTTGAAAAAAATTAAACATAAAGGCTAATATGCATTAAAGGTCACTTTTTTATGTGAAGTGTCTCGTACAGCAATACAGGATTGATGAGTTGTCATGAAAATGCTAAATTGGGAAGTTCTGAAAAGAAGATGACAAAAGCACTTTGCATTCACTGAGCAAAACTAGCATTATTAAACTAGTGTTTAATAATGAAAACCTAAAGAAATGGAGGTAAAGATTTAGTGAGTGAAATACATCTAGGAATTATACTGTGGGAGTTTTATACAGAAGGACCTTGGCAAGAATTTGGTACATGGTCTGTTCCCCAAAACTCCTTCTTGCCTTTTATTAATCAATGAATAATTTAAACCATTATACTTAAGCTTTCAAGGAGCTCCACATTGAAATGCAAGAAACTCAGCCTTAGCTGAAAGAGGGAAATGTTTATGATCCTTTTCCTTTTCCCTTTCCCTCCTTTGCACATTCTTTTTAAGTTGATTTTTTAGTTGTTCCTTGATATGCTTGTTGGCTGCTGGGTATTGTGAATTCAAAATTCATCATGGTGACTCCGATCTGGGTGTCTGTAAATGTAGAGGGAACTTGACTGTGGTGAGATTCATGAGTATTTTCCTTTCCCTGTAGAATCATAGAATCATTTAGGTTGGAAAAGACCTCTAAGGTCATTGAGTCCATCCAGTAACCCACACTGCCAAGTCTACTGTTAAATCATGTCTCTGGCTCCATAATTTAAGTTCACCTGTTGTAAAATAAAAAACAAAGGAAAAAAGTCAAAAACTGTTTTTTTTTTTTTTCCCTTTCTCTGAAGTTGCCAGAACTTCTAAATAGAAATGTTCCTTGGAAAGTGTCAACCTCCAGGAAACTGCTATAGTCATGAACAGAAATTACAGTCTCTGGTAATGGAAGTACTCACATAACCTTATCTTTGCACACAGAAGCAAATTTTAAACTAGCTCTTTCATTTTTTCATGTCCTTTCTTAATAGCTCTCAGTTGATGATAGTAGCTAAAAAAACATGTGAGAGTATAATTTTTCTGAACTCACAGGTTGGTTTAGCATCCTGCTGTCATCCCACTCTTGAGTGGATAAAGGCTCAACACCTGGTGAAGGTTCAGTGGTAGGGAGGGATCTCTGGAGTCACTATCTGGCAGCAGTGACATTCAACAGAAATTATCCAATCTGTCCATTTTGTTCCCACAACTGGAGAAAATTACTGTGATCAAAACAGAAAGAAGAGTTCCCAACCTTTTATTTACTTCACAGGAGTGGGGTTTTCTGTAGCAGTTGGGAAGTTTAGCTCTTACAGGTTTCAGTTTCCATCACAGTGGATTCCTTAGTGTTCTGGACACTGGGAATCAGATGTGCTTTTATTTCCTGATTTATCAATACTTTGTGGCTAATGTATAGAAAATATTTTGAATTTTTCAGAACATTATGGCTCAGCCTAAAAGCTACCTCTTAAATAGCAGAAAGCAGGACTTGATGGATGATGTCTGAATTTTGAAAAAGAGACAGTGTGCATTTTAATGTTATTTTGTCCATTTTCTCTTATGCTTTGGCATTTGTAGGATGGAAAGCATCAAAACCAGCTTGGACAAAGAATAATGGTGTTAATTCTGTAGGATTTGTGAGTAAATTAAAATATTCTGGAACATAGCAACAGCAGATGTTGCTTGGAAACCTGACCCACATGGGACAGAAACACAACCTAAAAGGGGACCAGCACTACTGCAGTTGAAAGTGTTGGCTTAATCCCCGTTAGTGCAACACTGAAAAAAGAAAAAATCGTGCCACTGTTTATTTCTGCTATACATTGTAGGAAATTATAAAGAAAGGCAAAAAATATATATACATCTGCCACTATAACTCATTTATTATGCTCACATATACTATAGAAGAATGATGTGTAAAAGGTAAACATGTTTCATAATAGTTGGAGGGCTAGGAAGGAAGAGATAAAAAAAAAAAATGGTACCTTTTAATTTGTAGATATCTTTTCAATACTTTTTTACTCGAGGCTCTTAAATTCATTTTTCTTACAGCACTTCAGAGACTTTGATTGATTGAAGCATCAGATTTTGATGAGTCCAAAGGCATCATACCTAAGATGACTGTGTTTTCTCTTTTTGCTTGTTACAAATTTCTTCAAACAGAATATTTTGTTTTATTGCATGGCATCTCCATCTGGTCTGATGCTAGAGGAAAGCAGGATTTTTGAATAACCAACACATTTCTGAGTCTCAACTTTTCCTCCTTTCAAATGGTTACTACTGAGGAAAGACAAAGATGACCTGTGTATCACCAACGA
Source organism: Lonchura striata (assembly GCF_050655825.1). NCBI lineage: Eukaryota > Metazoa > Chordata > Aves > Passeriformes > Estrildidae > Lonchura > Lonchura striata. The sequence continues at coordinate 111,059,516 of NC_140705.1, forward strand.
TGCTGAGTTTCTGTATAGTGAACTTTCCCAGTGAGTGGGCTTTGAGGAGTGAGAACAATTGTTTCAAAGTTCTACAGTATTTACAGCTGTAGAGGCCTTAAGACTTAGAGGATTTGTGCAAACATTTCATTTCTCCAGCGTATGCATTGCAGTAAACATCTAACAAGCATCCACTCTATCTTTCCTATGTTCTCCTTTAGTCCAAATCCTTCAAAACTTAACCTTTACTGATTTATGTTTAATTATGGCACATGTGGATTCTGATGTGTTTTCCAGTTAAATACATTTGTTTACATAGTGTATTCCTACCTTTGTGTGTAGCTGTAATACAAGATTGAATTGATGTGCAACGCAGTAGCATCTTTAATGTTGCTTTATTTTCTTTTTTTTATTTGCTGCAGATGTGATCCATACTGTTGGGCCAATTGCAAGAGGCCATCTCACTGACACTCATAAAGAAAACTTAGCAAGTTGCTATAAGTCCTCTCTGAAACTGGCAAAAGAAAACAACATCAGATCAATCGTAAGTATTGTGAGAGAGCACATTATTGTTTTTTCTCGTTTGGATCTCACTTTCCTTGATGTAGAATAATTATGACTGTAAGCTTCCAGGTACATTTTTTCTCTTCATGTTATAAGAAACCAAAAAAATTAAACATTATTTGGCCAAAAAAAATTGCTAGATGAAAGGGCTAAGCTTATTTTATGAGTTAGGGAAAGTGTGCCTGGTATTAGGAGTACAAGCAGCTGGGTCATTAAGGAAGGAAGGAAGCTGATCCCATGGCTCATTCTTATACTGCATTATTTATTAAAAAAACCCCAAGAAGCCACTCCTCAGGAGGATAACTGCATGCAGTATAGACTCCTAAATAGCTGAGAACTGATTAATTTGTTGCTTATTCTACCTTTTCCTAAAAATAAGAGTATTGGTCAGTCCATTGTTACTGGTTTTAACACCCTTTACCAAAATTGATCATAAAATAGCCTATTATGTGATATTTCATTGCACGATAAAGTTCATTGTACTTGAAATACATAGTACAGTGCTTTCCCTCAAAGTGCCAAATTTTCAAAGGCCACAGAGGAAAGAAGCTTTTCCCTCTCCAACTCCAGAGCTTTAATTCTATAGCTGACACAATTGCAGCTTAAGTCTTAGGTTAGCTCCTTGTAGGTTTGAGAAAGAATTTGGATTCTGAGCCTGACTTCACACCTTTGGGGTCATTTTGGCTGGTTATACGATAACACATATGTTTGGCAACTTAGAATGCAAACATACACACAATCTTAAAAAATGTAAGCTGAACCAATGGTGTTATATAAAGATGCAATATTCAGTAAGAGGAAGCTATTAACACTGAAATATCACAAATGAAAAATAAAGCTTTATGAGGCAGGGGCACGACAGTTTGTAGGGCTTTGAACTGAAGTTAGATGTGCCCTTCAGAGTCAGACCTGATGAATATCACTTATTTTCTTCTTTTTGGTGAGAGCTCTGCTCTTCAACACTTTTTGTGTTCATGACACCCTCTCTCTGCTTCTCAAAATGGTGCCCAGCAATCCCTCTTTTTGCCATTATACAAACCATTGTGGAGTCTGTTTTCTTTGGTGGGTTTGAGTTTTTTATTTTAATTCTAAGCATAAAAATTCTAAGAGCTGAAAACAACTTTGGATTGGTGGGCATATTTTGATCCCCTCTCTGGTGTTGTTGAAACACCAAAGAATGTTCATGTCCTGCTTTGATTCTCATTGGAGCCAGTAAAAGCTTTGTGCAGTTGCTCCTATGTCCATCCTTGTTTCTGCCTGCTCTGGACAATTACAGGTTAGTTTGAATAAAGATCCTAATATGTGGGAAAACAAAAATAGAATGATAATTAGGAAAGGGTGTAAAAAAGAGTATTGAAATAACAAAGGAAAAACCTTATTGGGCATTGGTCAATGCAAGTAATGCTTATATCTGTAGAGAGTCTGTAATTTTTAGATCATTCTAGGTGGTAGCATGGTGTTTAACAGAGAATAATAAAAAGAGATTGTGCTCAAGGAAACCAGCCTGATATCTTGTGAAACTTGGCTTGATATTTTAATGAGAAAGTTAACCACAGGAGAAATCATACACAGGTTATTGTATATGATTATGTAACTCTTAACTCATGGTGAAGAGTTGTTGCCTGTGCACCTGTTTGAGATAAAAAATGTTCAGCACCCAGACTTGCAGAACACAGCTGCACAAACTGAACAGGAGCCAAGAGCCATTCATTCATAGCAGCATTTGGAAGCTTAGAAAGCAATATGGATTTTAAAGGCCACATGACAGATCATGGACTTTTGTGAAAAGCCCTAAGTCCAGTGATTTCAATGATGCCTTGGGAAGTGAAGGCCACTTGAGTGTGTCCTAGTGACAAAACCAAGCCTGGAGAAAAGTAAGATGTATAATTCAGTCAATTAGGGAGCAGTAGTTTACTGTGAGTCTGAAGGAAAGGAATGCAAAGTGTGAGTTTCACAAGATCCAGTACTGTAGGTGTAGAGGGAAGGAAAATAAAGTGGTTTAAAGTATCCACAGATTTCTGAGGCTTGCAGAGACCTGATGGAGCGAGCAAAGGATTCAAACTGACTCAAACAGACAACATTTGAGTGTCATTTGGGTTATGGCAACAGAAATATTTGCAGTATGAAGAAGGAAGAAAAAAACCCTTTTGGTTTACCTGTGTAAAATAAGGAAGAGAAAATTAGCTGTGCTGATGGATAGCCTATTTTGATTGCCTTTTTAACAAGATGATGATGTAAGTATGTGAAAGAGAAAAACACGGATTCTTAACGTAGATAATGAGTAACAGGAGGAAAAGCCATATGTTAATGACACATAGATAAATAGGTATTGGTGCTAGCAAGTTGCAATATGCTAAAAGAGTTAACTAAACCAGAGAACATCAGTGCACTGGCAATTGTAATAACTGAGAAGGAAGCAGAGCAGGAAGACATTAGATTGTAACAACACAGATCTGTTACCTTCAAAACAGAAAGGATAAATCTAGAAATTATTGAAAAAGGAAGAAAAAGCCCCACCACAATTGGAAGTATTTTGAATATGAATTGTGTCAAAGGAGTTAGAATTGCTGGAGGCATTATGAATTGAGTGTGATGATGAATGGCAACATATTGAGTTGGACCAAAGCATGCAGGGTGACTCAGGGTGCACCACTAAATGCAGTTTAATTTAACATCTTAATGATTTTTGAAGAGTACATAAACACCTCATTAATTACATTTACAAATTATACTACAATAGGCAGTGTTGCAAGCACTGGAAAAGGACAGAGATATATGATAACAATTGATCAGAGACTGAATATAACCTCAACAGCATCCACTCCAGTAACAGAAGGGAGTTTCTGCCTGTGTTGCAGTGGAAGAGAAGTCAGAAATGTAGCTGACAGCTACAGTGGAACTCAGCACAGGAAATGATGGAGTAGCATGTGGTGGGGAAAAAGCCTAGTTCACAAATAGTCAAAGTGTGTCAGAAAACCAGCACAATGAGGAAATGGTCTTGAATAATAAGTCTGAAATTAGATGTACTTACAGCAGTTACTTGTTTCACTATTACATATTGTTGATCTGCCTCTGGAGAAGCGGTGGATGCCATAGAGATTATATTTAATTTCAAAGTGAACTGCAAGAACAAGAATATTCCCAAAATAGACCCAAACTCTGTTATACATATGTGTATATAGTTGTTTTACACACTGAGGAAGGGAAACAATTGCCTTGAAATACTGTGTAAATTCTGAGATGCAGCTTTATGGAGGGGAGGACAGAACAATATCATTGTGTGTGTGATAACAGGGCAATTACATGGTGTAGCTGATAGTAATTTAGGTTGCTTTCACATCCAGGGTGTCCAGGCATGGATGAGAGCAACTCTGGCTAACTCCTAAGGGAGCACTGATATCTCATCCAAACATGTTATTATCTTCATATCTAAAAAAAAAAAGAAAAAAAAAAAAAAAGATGGGTACAACAGAAAATGAGATGAGGAAATGTAATGAAATGCCCATCAGAGCGATTGCCAAGGTTCATAATCCACCAGCACCCCAGCTGTGGGTGAGGATCTGCATCGACATTAAGCCAGGAAGAAAAGGCTCAGGAAAAAATTTGATCATCCTCCAGATTGCTCAGAGAAATCACACAGCCCCTGACATTTGTCTTCTGAGCCTGTTTCCTGAAACGTTTTATATTCAAGATGAGGTTCCAAATACCATATCAGCTATTTTGTACAGAGTTAGCCTCTCTCAGGTCATCTACTCCATCTGCCTGCTAGGTTACTGAATTTTGTGTTAGTGTGTGTCCTTGTTATCTTGCATTTCCAAATCCACGTGTTGCTTTTTCCTCAGCACTTGTTTATGTAGCTGTGCTCCCTCTAGGAAACTTGTGCTGCTGTCGGACTATTTGTGTGGTCAGGGTGAACCTTTTTTCTTGGATGAGTCTTATTTATATAATCCTCTGTCTGGTGACAGAGGCTACTTGAGACAGCTTTCTGTTTGTCTCCACTAAAGTTGGTACAACTGAATGGGAGAAAAAATATTTAAGGCAATTCAAAGAGAGTAAATAGCTGGTGTTTTAGCAAAATAATTCTCTTAAATGTTCAGAATAATCTCTTAATAGTAAAAAATTTGTATGTTGATGTTGTGCTCTTTTGCACAGTACTAAGGATTGCTGTAGTGCAGCAATTAAATCTCTGCTGCCTGAAACACTGGAAATACATTACAAATCTTTACTGAAAGAAGATATAGTAAGAAACAGTCTAATAGGTGCTTCTTCCCCCTGTTTTTCTGTACTGGTTTTCTAAGTAAGAGTCTTACAGGCCAATTAAGTGTAAGGTTATCAGGCTGACTAGGGCAGCTGTAATCACTGTTTTCAGATTTTAAATTGGTCCCCTGTTTACACAGTCTTTGAAATTATTTGCTCTCTGTGCCATAAGTTTTTCATGGGACCTCTTATCCTGCTTTTCTTTGCATGCACTTCTTTGAAGCCATTTGATACCCTGGAAGCTTTCTGAACATCAAACACTTCCCTGCCACCTATTTTATTCAGACTTCACTTGTGGTTAAAAAAATTTCAATTAATTGCTGTCAGTCAGATCACAGTTAGACGGGGACTTTATGAACTGCACAGAAAATAAAAAGAGATGGTGTGTGTTGCTGTGGGTGGGATCCAAGCCAAAAGAGCTGTAGTGTGTTTGCAGAGAAGGGAAGCTGGTGCTGGTCCCTCACTCAGAAGGCAGAGCAGGCTTCCTCCACAATGGTTAAGGAAATGGAGTTCTGTTTGGGACTACAACTCTGCTGTTGTTCAGGACTGTGCTCGGAATTGCAGTCTTCAGGAACTCTTCATGTTGGCAGGGGGTGAATTGTAAAGCTTTAACAAGAGGCATTTCTTTAGCCTGCACCCTCTGACCTCCACCTCAAGGGAGAATTAGAGGGGACCAACAGGGGTAGGAGGAAATCCTCTAAGAATGTGGCTTTTTGAGTTCCAGAAGGAGCTCTGCTTATCACCAACGAATGTATTAACAACATTATATGCAAAATACTGATTTTTTTTTTCCTGTTGTTCCCCTAGAGTCAGCTTGAGTTCCCTAGAGTTAGCTTGGTGTGGCATTAAAAAAACACCACACCAAAAAGATCTGTCTCTTTCTGCCTGGGTGCTTGTCTGTGAATGTAGAAAGTTGTTCTGCTCCAGGGAAAACCTCTTAGCTGGACTTTCTCAGAACAACCACACTGCTCCTCCTGTCTGAAGTGCATGAAAAGGCAAAAGGGCATCTAGAAATAGCTCAGCAGTGAGAGGCCCTATTCAAGGGCTGATTTGCTCATCGTCAGGTCGAGTGGAAAAGCCATTGCTTGGTGGTGGGATGGCCAGTGACCTGAAATGATGGGATATTCCTGAGAGAGTAGGTTGTGTCTTTGGGCTCTGAATAAAGTGTGTCCCTCCTGTGCACACAGCTTATGCTGCAGTTTGGGGAGCTTTTTTACAAAAGCATGTTAAATAGGATCAGGACATGCTTTTTGAAATGCATGTTTTGCCTGCATTCCTGGGGTCTTCAGTCACTGTGCACAATGCATGATACTAGCTGTGCATTTGCAGGGGCTTTAAGATGAGAGTATTATTTGAGGCTTCATTAGAGAAATATTTCTTTCATTTATAATTAAGTTAATCTACAGGGAATTAAAACTCTTATCCTTTTTTAGGTGTTTTTTCAAACAAATGTCATGTAATTATATTTTGCCTGTGATTGGCAAAGTTAATATAAATACTATTATAACTTGTTTATACAGAAACGCAATTTAATAATTATTCAGATCAGCATATAAAAATATATCAGGAAAGGGACCTGCCACTTACCTGTTTATAGCACTTAATAAACAAACACTTTTTTTTTCATTTTCTAAAATATTTGTCTCCACCTGTAATTAGCGACTTTTAAAAAAGGTATTCACTAATATTCTTGGTATTTGTATCCACTTTCAAAAGGAAGCTATGCTTCTGCTGGGCTGTACAGTTTAATTGAGCTTCATTTGAGCAGAGACACGTTTAGCCTTTGTGATGCCTGAATCTTCAATTATAACTCGCAGACTGAAATTTTCAATATCTATTTCAAACCCAGTGTGTTTTCAGCTCTTCCTGTCATAAATGATAAAGTTAATGAAAGAGGAATTTTATTTGAATTGCAGGAAGATGCTTAAAAAGTTGCACTGTTGTGTATTGGTCTAACGGTTTGGTGTACACTCTTGCCTTTACCTGTCTTGTTCTTTTGTGCTGTAGAGTTATGCTTTAGGGAAAAGTAAAGTGATTTTTTTTTTGCTATTTCCAACGAAACTTATTTCTTGCTGAGAATGTTGCCATAGCAATGAGTTATAAGTCTGAAATTCCTAAAGGTTGGTTTTATCATCTTGTTTTCTGATATAAATTCATATCCATCAATCAGAAGAGTTGCTTTGGAAGGAAATTTCCACAGTATCATAAATCCACTTAATTTGTTTATTTGAAACACTTGTTTAACTTGTAAGTTATGATATGACTGATGTTATGTTTTCAGACTCCGTTTTCTCTCCAGCTTAGCCTTCCTCTTTTTTTTTTCCTTTTTAGCTTTCTGTTTTAGATATTTTCCAGATAAATATCCTTAAAAATTAATCTACTGCTTTAAGTTTTTCAGTTTGCTTAATCATCATTGTGGCATGAAATGAGGAGGTTGTGATCTTTCCGTATGGTTTCAGAAATTATTATAGTTGGCCATTCTTTTCTTAATCAAAGGTGAATCTGCTGCTTTGTTTTGGATGTGCTCCCAGCCATTTCTTCCAAAATTATCTTGGTAGATTGAATTGCAACCCTTTTTCCTCAATGAGGGTTTCATTAAATGCAGTGTATTCAGTGAGATGAAGTGTAAATTGCTACACCTCAACAGAGACACTCATTCAATTGAGAAAGGCTGAGGAATGATTGAAGCACTGGGCAGAGATTCCTCAGAGAATGAGCTGAAGTTTGTAGTGGATCATGCACTGGAGGTGTGTTGACAACCTTACACTGTTATGGGAAAACCAAGAAAGGAGCAGCTATCGAATGACAATTAAACAGGAAAAATTATCTGTTGTGCTACCATGCCCAGTGGGGGGAAGACAGCATCTCAGCCAGAAATGGTGTTAGAAACACACCAAAAGCAGAGTGAAAAAGAAAGGATTTTAAGTGCAGAGTAGAGAAGACCAAAGATGAGGAGAAGATAAAAAGCCCCTAACACATAAAAAGCTATTTTAGGAAGTGTAAAAGTAAATTGTTGTCTGGGTTAGGGACAGGACAAGAAGAAACAGACTGAAATTACAGGATTGGGCATTTAGATTTAAGATTGTGAGAAATTTCCTAACTGGAAGGTTGGTAAAACATTGGGAAAATTTCTTGGGAAAGTTGTGGCTCCACCAGTATGTGTAGATGAGCCTTCACTAGCGTTAAAATTTTGATTCTGCCTTTGTCTGGTTATATATGGAGTATATATTTCCTAGGAAGAAGTGATTTAGTTTTCTTTGATGCTTGAAATGTATTACAGCGTTTGCTTCCCATGGCTAAGAGTGGCAGAAGCAGCTCAGAGACATAAATGATCAGTTATGAGTATGTTTTATAGCAAGGCACCACACAGGTACCTTGGTTCATCTTCAACCACAAACTGCCTGCATGGTATAAAGAAGTAACTGTGTTGCTTTAATAAACTGCATTACTAGGCAGTCTCATTTCTCCATTTTGTTCTGTGGTGTTACTGTTTTACTGTTCTGTAACATGGTGATTGTGGTGACAAGGGGGAGAAAGGTGAGTTATTTTTTGGGGGCTTTAATGAAACACTGACTGAACACTGAAAAATACCATCCTGAACTGGTGGAGAAAGAAAGGAAATTACTGGGTCAGGAATAAATTCTGCAAGTTTGTGTATGTGATGGGTTTAATGTGTGATAATTTGCCAATTACCCTGTGGGAATTCTGTGCTTAAAAGGGTGAAACTTTCTAGAGAAACACTGGCTGTTGGCTCAATAATTGGAGAACTGTCTCATTAGGGAAGGATAAAGTACAGATCTGTCAGACAGTGGACCACAATGTTCATTACATGAGACAGCTCATAAAAGCCAGGGATTGCTGGAAAGTCTACATCATAAAATGTAGAGGAGGAAAATGTTTGATGTTTCTGTGCAGAGGAAATTGTGCTTCATTGGGATTGAAAGAGAATTAAAAAATAATAAAAGTAGACTAGAGGGATTTTATTTGCATACACATCTCAACTCTGCAGAGTCGAGTATTTAAGAAGTTTGTCATTATTGGAATAGCACATTCTTGTAATGCAAATTCATAGGGAAAGTTAAGCATGTACAAATTCATCTCAAACCCCAGAGAGCTGGTGAGCTGTGGCCATCAGGCTCTGTGCAAAGCCATCGTTGTCCTTTTATTTTGCTTCCTTTGATTGACCCTGTCACCTTATTGGCAGTTTGTAGGCTCTTCAGGAGGGCTTGTATTTCCTCTGTAAGGGCAATCAGTGAAATCCCTGTTAAGACTCATGAGATTCTGAATAACAGCACTAATGTGCAATAGAAGATGGAACAGAGTTGATTTGTTTGGGTTTTTTGTTTTTTTTTTGTCACTGCCTGCTGTGATTCTTTCCATCACCAGAAGTGGAGTCAAATTTTGCTGAAATTAGAAATTGCTTATTCACAGGTTTTTCTCCTGGTGGTATCTTCTGTGATGCCTAAAAGTGTATAAAGGGCTTTCTGGCAGATAATGACTTACCTGAAGGAAATACCAGATTTTTTTTTTCCCCTTGCAATTTGATGTTGAGGAAAAGAATGTGTTGCTGCATTTTGGCACTGCACCGTTCTCCCAAGCTCCTTGCCACTTGGCTTTTCTTCATGTGATCATTTTGAGACATCTCTGTACATTCAATTTGCATTGTTTAAACATCAACTTAAGAGAGAACGAACAATTCACAGAGAATGAACATTAATGTAACAGAGAACAAACAATAGCATGAAGTTTCTGGGTTTTTTTTATATTTAAATCAGTCAATTTTTCAAATAACATATTTTAAAAAGATTGAACATTGTTTTTATATTTAAATAGCTAATATGAAGCAAAGAAATGAGCAACTAAAAGCATAGATTATTCGGTGTATCAGATGGGCATCATAATACTTACCTAAGTTAGAAAAAAATATATCATGATAGTATAATCTCTATTTAGGATCAGAGTAGATATACGGGAAAGCAATTTTGAGGAATAATCAGAAGGGGCATGCTTTTGTGAGCCTTATTTGACAACTCATTAGTTTCCTGAATTGCTAGTAGTTGCTTGGAGCCATTTACATTATGCTGAAATTATATATTAAATCATAGTTACATGTAAAGAAACAGCCGTGTTCAGTAGTCAGTTACAAAATGTATACCCTTATCTAAAGGTGTTCTATATTATTCCTGTGGGATGATGTCATGTTATCTTTTAAGGTCTCTGAAGTATAAAACAACTGTAATTGGAGTAATATAATTTAGGTAATATGATTGGCACTTCAGTTTTTATCCTGGTGAAATATTAATTTATTTCATCTGAAAACTGTTCTCACCAAATATAAAACTACATGCAGTCTGTAGTCATATAAACAGTTCAGCAGCCTGATTTTTCAAAGCTGACTCCCATATCAACTCCTAGTGATGCCTGTCAGGATTTAGAGTTCTGTTCATAGCAGAGCTGCAAACAAACATAACAGAGCCTTTTGCTTTAGTACCAGAAAATATTATATAAAAGATGTGTTACTGTAGTATGACTTCCCGTGGCTTGTCATGGATAGGCATTCCTGCTAGGGGAAAAAATAATTTTAATTGGGACAATTATAAGTAAATGAATTTTTTGTTTGCTCTTATTATGCCTTTCCTAAAAGATGAGCAAAAGCTGTAAGCCAAGAACATACGTTTCTGCAGACTGCAATTAGCTGTAGCACATTTAGTTTACTAGTGGTCTTACTAAAAAATTATTATTTATTCTATTCTCATTGAAATATTACATTGTAAATCTTTTTCTAAGGAGAAAAATCAGTGTATTGCTGGGTTTTATGGGTTTCCATACTTTTCTGAACTTTCTTTGACATGCTGTCTGTATTAAACCTTTATGAATTAAATCTTAGCCACAGAACCATGCACTTCCAGAGAGGTGGAACTCACACAAGACAGTGTTTTTTGTTCATACTGCTTGATGTAGTTTGGACAGAAACCTTGGGTGATGGTCTCAGTGTTGGGGCAGAATTATCCACTGACACACGTCCTCCTTGAATAACAGTCCACGTGTCCATAACCAAAGGGCAGTTTTTTCCCTGCTTGTGTGAAAAAGGAAGACTGAAAGCATGTCAGAACCCACAAGAAAGGTGAGAGAGCACATGCCCAACAAATTTTCATATTCATTGTGTAGCCTGGGCTAGCTCTTACAACTCCAGCGCCACGCCAGGAGTGGGGAACTGCCTTGGTACGGGGATTTACCAGAGGCAGAACCTTTAGAGCCACTTGCTCTATGGTGCCAGATACAAACCACAACAGGGATCAGGCAGAGGAGAAAAGAGCAGGCTCTCCATCCTGAGGTTCCACAAAGAAGAATTTATTCCAAGTTAACGGATCAGAAACAAAGAGCCCCCAGCATTCCTGTGCAAGGGGTTTTGTACAGATCCAAATCAGGGGTGGATACAAACAGTGAAGCAATAGGGAATCCTCAGGGGAGGAGTGAGGGGATCACATCCAGTGTCTGGGGCCAGTTGGGGTAGGAGGGTGGAGAGGATGGGGTACATGGGCCAATGGGGCTCGAGGAGTAGAGGAATTCCAAAGGGATGTTGCAGGTCAGGGATTGGCCCGAGGTTAAAGTGGCGGAGAAGGTTGGGGAATAAGGGGCTGGGTTGCTTTGATAGGCAGGGAAAGAGCTGGAACAAAGAGTGGGGAATGGCATGAGGGATGGCTTTGAGGCAGGGTAAAACCCAGGGACAAACCAACTCAGAGAGAACATGGGGATACATGAATGAACCACTTAGCAAGGAATCAATAAAATAAATTGGAACTGCAACATGTTACCTGTTGGTATTCCTTATTGTGGAATGCATCCCTCCCTTAGTCAAGCAAGGAGAGTCAGGCTTTTTGCAGGGAATTTTTCTGGCATGGTAGTGATGAGATTGATCCTCCTAGTTTGTAAGCAGATGATGTTTCAGTGTCTGTGTTCATTACTTTGGCATGCCCTGGTTTTGTCCGTGCCTGCCTCTGTAAATGTGCTTTTTTGTGTTTTCTCAGGCATGTTGGAACTGAAATGTGCCTGCTCCCCCCTCCTCCCCCAACCATTGTCATGTACCTGAAGTTCATCATCCAAGTGTTTGTGCAATACAGAAAATTTCGTACCTGCCTGCTTCCTGCAGAAGGAGGAAATGCTGCCATTAATGATTCTGGATCACTAAAATGTGTCTGATATTGATCTTAAATCTCCATCTCCTACTCAGTTCTCATTTATGTCTCGAGTCCTCATGTGAGTGTTTTATCCAGCTGGATCGTAGCAGATCAGAATTTTTTTTTAAAGCAAAATACACAATGGTACAAAGCATTTCTCACACTTCTGTTACATGCCAACATTCCTGTTTGTCCATTCCTTAGCTGTTCTTCCATTTTCAAATGCAACAAGACTAAGCTTGGTAACAAGGACAAGCACAAGACAAATAAAAGTCATCAAACGGTTACTTTTACTTTCTGATAAATTCATGTCTTCCTTGCATTCTAACTTCCCTGTTTATATACTGTGGTGCCATATTTTCTGTCTATAACAGAGAAACATGTTGTTCTAAACATGGTATTATTACTTACTGCAATCTTGAATCGTTATGTTGTTGTCTGTAGCTTTGTTTCTTTCTTCTTCCCACTCAGTTTATGTACATCCCTTTTTTGATCCCTCAAAGTATGCTTCATTGTGTTCAAATTCCATAGGTTATTTATTTATGTATCAATTTTTCTAATCTTTTCTCCTCATCCTTTGTTCTTTATTCTCATGTGTCTTCATTATTTCAACACTTTTGGATAATCTGTCAATTTTTTAAGGGTCTGTGACTATCAAAGCCACTGAGCTGCATTAAATAGAAGCAAAGTTGTATCCAGGCCCACCTAAAGCAGCAGATGTAGAGATTGTAATTTGGTTATCTCTTCTCCATTGCCCTGGCAGAATGTGACATATAAGTTAAATTTTTGCTGCAGTATTAATATCTGAGTGCTCACAGTTCACCAATTCAGTTTGTTTTCTCAGGAAAGCAAGCAAACCCATAGCACCATATCCGGGTATTTTCACAATAAAATAGAGGAACTAAAAGACTTTGTATTCTTAAAAGAAAAATACAGTTTAACTAGACCACCAACCATTTGGTGCTCCAAGAGCCACATTGCTAGAAAACCGTGAGGTGGCAATGCTGCCTGACACTGGTTCAGTTGAATAATCTGCCATCCCAGATGATGTATATTCATCATATTTCACCCCCAGAAGCTAATGATGTTAATGATGGCTAATTCTGCTTAGGCCTGATGGTAGCAGTGCCTACAGCTTGTAATCAGGCGTTAGAAACATCCCACTTGATAAATTCATGGATGCTGAGCCAAATCACCTACTTCACTGTTCGCTTTAATTAAAATTGCTCGTGATCGATGGTTTTAAAAGCAGGAGCTGCTGATGTTGTTAATCACCATTTATTGTGGATCATTTCAGTGGTACATCTGTTTCCCTCCTTTATAGTTGGGGAGGGAGATATTTTGCTGTTGTCATGTATTTGGCCTTAGTCAAATTTATTTTTTGGATAGCCTAATCCAGTGTTACCACCATTATCCAAAGAGTTTCTGCAGGAACCAGAGCTGATGGAAATGCCTTATCCTATTCTAACTAAATACTCACAAATCTTGACCATGAAGAGCTCCATTATAGTCACACCATCTGTAGTTTCTGAGCTGGGTGGCTTGGATGAGTTAGTACAATTTATCATCATGCCTTTCTTTTGCAGTGCAGATGTACTTTGAATAAATTAAATAATTTTTCTTTATTATCTTCTTGTTAAGAAAACCAGCCCTTGCGTTTTCCCCAAGTGAAGGGCTTCTCTGAATAAATATGCAAAGTATCATTTCACAAAACGACTTTCTCCCAAATCCCTTTGTACTTAGTCCCAGCAGAGAAGGGAGGCTGAGATGTTTCATAAAACAAATGCATGCACCTTGAAAGCCTTTATGAGGTAGTTTGGGGAAAAAAAAATGGAAAGCTACAAAAGAGCCAGGGAGAATCTGGTTAAATGACAGGCTCCAAAAAATGCTTTGGAGTAGAAAATGTAAAGTTAAATTCTCACTAGTACCTAAATTACAGTCTGGACTTAATAAAAGCATTTTCAGCCAAATAAAATGTTATGTAGTTTGGACTGAATTGTGAAAGGTTTTGTTAGTTAAAGATAACAATTCCCTTGTAATTTTGGCTTCTGAGCAGTACCTATTTCAGCAGTTAAGTCTAAGCAGGAGAATAGCAAATAGGCAGGAATATTCAGGCGTTAATGCAGCATGAGAATAAGTCAGGAAGCGCTTGAAAAATCCTACCCAAGGCAAACTTGCAAATTGGATGAACACTTGTGGAGAGGCTAATGAGAAGCAGATGCTTGGCCCTTTGGAGTTCCAGCAGGACTGGGGGCAGGTGTTAGGAAGTTTGGCTGTTTGAGCTCAAAGTCTTCCTAAAAGCATATAGATATCAATATCAGTACAGATAGATATATCAGGCATATAACCTTTCCAGTTCTTGTGGGGTAACGAATGTACAAGTCATGTTGTTTAATTAAACTATTCCTAGAGAGAGACAGAGAGAGAGAGAGAGACTTTGTTCTTCCCTGGTTGTGCATCCACTTTTTACCTTGGTGCGTGCAGTGAGCGTGGCAGCGCCAGTGTCAACAGGAAAGTTTTTACTGACATGATTGCATGTTTTATCTATATATCTTCTGGTATGCAAAAGAGCTTGGCTTCCATTAGAGAAATGGCAGCTAACCAAAGTTAAGTTCTCTTTAAAGATTTGGTAAGAATTGGTAATCAGCAGTGGCACTGGTAATAGTTCAAAGATTTCTCATTCAATAGGAAGAACTGGCTCATATTAATAAAAATCTTTAACTGTTATGAATGTATGTGGAGGCTTTTGCCGTATAAAAGTCTCAGGAAACTTTCTATGCCTCTATACTCCAAGTTTTTGGTTTTTTTTCTTTTTCTTTCTTTGAAAATGGCTCAGTAGATCCTTTTTGTTGTTGTTGTAAATTCTGTAGGTTCTGTAGGGCATCAAGTGAAGCACCACTAATGACCGAAGTTCATGTCAAATGATTGCTCACTTAGTATAAAATAATGTTTTATGTAAAATTTCGGGAGGCATGGAATCTGTAAATAAAGGCTATGTGTAGAAGGATCACTTCCCTGTTTTCCCCTGAAGTTGTTTTAGTATATTAAACTCCTCCAGAATAGATTGTGGTGTTTTAGACTGAAGAATAAATAAATCAAAACCCTTGATGCACTAGGCTCTCTTAATAGTGAGCAATAAGTTTGCAGCTACATGACTGTTCTCATCTGAGTTATTATCTGGAGAAAAAAAATCTTTGAAGGGTTCTTGAACACAATGGTATTAATTGTGCGTGCACATTGGGAAATGTTTGGTTTTAAGGAAAAACCCAACCAACCCACCAAAACCAAACCAACACCCTCTCCCCACTTGCAAAAGAAATGAAAATGTTTGTATTTAAATTGAATGATCATAAGTGCTTTCTCCCAGCCACTGAGGATGAAAAGTTTGGACTCAGCTGAAGCTACTGGTGTCAAACTCCTATGTTATGCACCTGAAACAAATCTCATCAATTCTCAGCACCCAAAATGTTTTCAGCTGGCTTAACAGCTGCTATCAAGATGTAATAACCAAATCTCAGGCAAAGGGAAGTCTCTGTAACATATTCTGGTGAATTACTTATTACCATGGTGATGGCAGAAAACAGCACCAACAAAATGATCAAAGTGGGCTAATATCTTGAGCAGAACAGTGCCAAAAATTTATGTTTTTGCAAAAAGGCTCACACAATTTCATATAGATTTTCATTTTATTATGACCTTAATCATTGTATACTTGGGGTTTCACTTCAGAAGTGCCTCAGGCTTTTGCTCCAAGCGGTTTGAATATGCTTATCACAGATTATGGTCCCTGCTTTCCAACCATTTCAATGGAATAAAAAATTATTAAAGGCTTATCGAAAGGCATAATTTAAAAGACCAAAATGCTGGTATACTTTGAAAGCTAATAGGTGACATTTGTCATGAAGAGTAGTAAAGGACAAAGCCCCAGCAGTGGACTGGTGGCCAATATTTGGACATCTGCTGGGAGCTAAGTGCAGGAGTAAACCTGCCTCCCGGGACATGCCCTGGCTGCAGCAAGGTGATTCATATGGGCAGGTTTTGGATTCATAAACTGTAGCCAATTCATGAATCCAAACTGTGCATGGAGAGCCAAGGCTGATCTTATGTTTGATTTTTTTTCCTTGCCTTGGTTTTAATGTTTTTTTCTATTGAGTTAAGGTGAAAGCTTGTGTTTAGTGACAGGCTTGAGTGTGAGAGCTTCTTGCAGGAAGGATTGTGTTCCTTTTGGATTGACTGAGAGAGGGTTAAAAACCTTGGCACACTTTGAACTTGGAGACATTCTTGTAGTAATATCCAGCATGGAAAAAGACATAGTTAAGTGATTAGGAAATTAAATCTAGAGGGCAAATAATTATTATAGGATCACTGACATAAAGAGTGAAAAATACAATTTTAAAAATTATCTGCTTGCAGAACATAGTTCAAGGTGCAGTACCTCAGAACTGGAATGAGGCAGAATAGATAGCAAGTGTTGGATTTTTATTATTTTTGTTTTTAAAATGAATTCTGGGTCAAGAGAAAACAAAATCTCAGGTGTTTTGGGAGGTGACTTAAAGATTGCATCCTCTGTAAAAAATGGCAGGATGAGAGTGTAGTGAAAAAAGAATTGAAATGGAGGCTTTCTGAAAGGGAAGGAAGAAAAGACAATGAGGTATTTACCAAGTAAATATTTTCATGGTACAACCTGGAAGTTTGGTTTTTCTCCTTATACATACATAAATATTTACATGGCAAATGAAGTTTACTTCTCTCTGCATGGTGCAGCTGTTGTGAAACAGGTATCTCTGAATCCTAATGACTCACTTTCCACCTGTAACTTAACTGAAGGAGTGTGGAAGCATGTAAAAATACTAAGGATTGTCAATGGAAATCATAACTTGACTCGTTAATGCAGCCTTCATAGCAGCAGGAAGATGACTGTAACTTTTCCCTGGTACATATGGAGTCAGTAATTAGCCAGTGACATTGTCAGCATTGCACTGGTATTTTTATAGTACCTATGGATGAGCTGTTCTTAGGTGACTTGTCACTCTGTTAGAGAAACTTGCGGTCTAGTCCACATGGAAATTTGAAATACAGCAGATGGGAGGGGATCTGAGCCTTTTCTGAAGCAGATTAATAAGAAAAGCCTGGGGTAAAGGGCTGGCACATCCCAAACACCAGCTACTGAGCAGAGGAGCTGGCTCTTTGAGTAAGAGTGATTCACCTCAGCTCTTGGTGCTGCTCGTGGTGCTGTGTTCACATCCCCAGCCTCTGCAGGCACAGGGATGTGCAGCCTGGCACAACAATCTCCTTCTTTAACCTGGGCTTCAGGCTGCCAGAGTGCTGGCTGCTATTTCACGTGGGCAAAATAGTTCATACTTCTAATTCTCCTGCTTCCTCTTTACTTTTAGTTGACACAGGAGGCTGAAGGAGAGGTTAAAAATACATTAGAAGTGTGTTATTATTAGACACTTTACTGTATCTTATGTATTTTCCCAACAGATGCAAATTTCTACATTGTTGTTTTTGTTTTTTTTTTCATTACATAGACAGTGTTTAAAATAAGAATTGTTTTAGAAAGTCTTTTTATAATACTACGGAAGTTTGTAATTTGAGCACCATAGCTTAGCCTGAACTATTTTTAATTAGCAATGCTTTGTTTTTTCTACATTGTTACCCAGATAAACAGAACAAATGGAGAAAGGCTAATTGATTTACCTTGCTCAATTTATGGTAATGCTTTTGCTAACATTTGACATCATTTTATTAAACGTGATAGAGAAGGGAGAGTTGTGGAATGTTTTGTTCTTCCTGGTGTGTTATTTTTGGTAAGTGTCTGGGGTGCATTTAGATAAACTACAGTGCTAAGTCTAAGCAAGAAAGACCTAAATGTCCACTGAATTACTCCTATTTGCATTGAGAAATTAACTGTAATTAGCATTCAAGTTTTAATGATACTGTATTTGTGAAGCAGATAAGGCCTCTGGGAGTGTGATCACAAGAAACTTCCATTGTTTACTATATGCAAATCAGACCACTTAGCTTTAATTAGAGGTTGAAACCTGGAGCAATTATCAGCAGTCGCTTTAGTATTAATGAGTTTGACAAAGCTGTCCATCACAGTTTTTTACAAGATTGAGAATTAGGATATTTAATCCCAGTTGGTTCACTGTTCAAATAATGTGCAGTCTACATCAAGCAAAACCATTTCATTTTCTATGCCATCCATTTCATTGGCTCCAGTCACTGCAAAGACTGAAATCCTTGCAAATTTGTGTAGCTGCTATTTTCTGCAGGATGGTTTTAGAATATATGAGACAATTTCCTTTAAGGCTTATATTGCCAATATTTTTTTTTTTAGAGACTAGTTGTTCTAAGAGCAGTTGTGCAGTTGCAATACAGAATTTAGTTGTTTGACATCTGAATATTAGAGCTTACAATAACTATTGACTGATGAATTTCCTCACAAAATTAGCTGATGTCTCCTCATGTGTAATGGTGATGGATATTTCCCTTCACATTCTGATTTTAGTAGAGGATAACAAAAGAGTTATAAGGGAAAGAGAAAAAGCTTACAATGCCTAGCCCCTGAAATGGTTTTTATTTCTCTCTCAATGGAAGCACTAACCATTAGAGTCTTCTGTTCCTACTCTTCAATATTTTTTGCTTTCTAAAAGCAGTTTTTGTGCTAAAGAAGTAAAAAGTTTCCAGAGAAGATCTATATAGTGGGAGGGTGGGGGGTGGTTTAGAATTTGCCACTTGAATGTTAGTGCTTTTAAATACATGGTTGAAAGTTTTCTATTTTCGGACTAATTCTTTCTGAAGCACTTCTCTCTTCCAGAAGCCTTTAAGTAATTCTAATAGGTACTTTATATAGGGGGATATGTATGTATATATATACATACATACATATACAAATATGTATATATACACACATGTAATAAAGTCTTCATTTTTTTAATTGTCATTTCACAGAGAACAAAACCTAATTGTGAGCTTTCTTATGCTGTCACAGGTGAGGCTGAAATGAACCCACCCATGGATTTTTTTACCATTTCTCAGGTTTCTTAGGATGCAAAGCGCTTTACTGTATTGAATAATAACACAATGCTTTCTTAACTGCTGACCATTTGGGTATGAAATGTGGTTTTAGTCCTTTTGTTTTTAAATAGTGGAGATTATGTTTTCAACAGAGATGGCAGACCACGAGCATTTATAGAGAATTTATGAGGTTCCACTGAATGCCCCCAACTTTGAAGGTACAAAGCGGGGGCGAGCTGTGGAAATGGCTTATGGCATGTGGGAAGCATTTTTTGGGGGTCCTGCTCTGCCACCAGGAAAGCTCAACAGAGGAGGAGGACACGGGAGAGGAGGCAGTGGAAGATGAGGAGGCAGCAGTGGCCATTCAAACAAGCCTCAGCTTGGTGGAAGTAGGAAATGTTCAAGCAAAATTTGGGACGATGGAGATGATTTTTGTCTCTTTGAGAAACCAAGGCTAGAATCCAGGTATTTTTGTTGGTTTGGGGGGAATTGGCACAGAGGTGCTGGGATACATAGGGGTGGTTTGGGATACTTTGGGCCATTTGAGATACTTTTTGGATGTTGACATACATAGACATTTGGGGCTGGTTTTTGGACATGTTTGAATACAGGGAAGAGTGAATGGGTGATGAAAGTGTTTCAGTATGAAGCAGTTTTTCTGTGTCTGTTTTGATTAATGTTTTATGGATTTGATACCTAGGAAAGTGTTGTATTTTTTAAAGATTATAACCTCTGATTTTCTTCTTTGGTCATAAAGTAATTTCAGGATGCTTTTGGTCAGAACACATTAATAAACACAGGATATAAATATTTGTGTATTACAAAACAGAAGAATGGAAAATCAGCAGTTTAAAATTATTTTAGTATCCTGTGTGTGTTCTGACCCATCTTGCTTAGAAATATACAGTTGTTTTGTAGTCTAAGAACAGCTTTACCTAGCAAAGTGTTCAGCAAATCATTTTGGATTCAACACAGGATACAATACATATATGCACATGTGTGTGCAGATAAAGACACACAAATCCTGGTCACATAAGAGTGAATCCACATGAATAACCCTTAGGTGATGGATTTCTCTTATTTGGATTTTCCTCCAAATTTTCCTGTTTTGAACTACAAGTTTGAGCCCTCGCTGTAGGGTGGGTTTTCTTCCTTCTGATGGGGGTTCCAGTTGCCTCCTGTCCCATGCCACTCCAGAGCAGCTGCCACTCAAAAGACAAAACCTGGTTATGTTCTTAGAGTTGGAAGGCTCATTTCTAAAAAGAAAGCCTTGTTTTCAGGGGGAAGGACAACTGTAGAAAGTTTTAAAAGGTTAAATAACGGTGCGTGTTCTAGATCAGTATCTTTGGCAGCTGAATGCTCTGGGGAAAGCAGTACTGAGTCTCATTTGTTTGTAATTCTGAGTGAGCCAGAACAAGATGGAAAAGAATTATGAATCAGATGTGAATTCTGGTACCAATTTTATTCCTTCAGGAAAATACAACTTCAAAGCTATGTGTTTTTTTTGGTGAAGCCACACTTCTGAATATATCCTAGGTGAATAGAATTGAGGTTAAGGGACTAATGCTTTATCTCATAAGCAATCAATTGGGTTGTTTTGCAGCCATGGGAAATGTAATATATAGCAATTTTCTTATCTATTTTGTCTTTGGGAAAAGGCTAATTAGGGACCATCAAATAAGTGATCCAGCTGGCTGATCAGAAGCCATTAATTACTAACTCCCAAATCACCACTCTTCCACTTGTGACCTGTGAGTTACTGCTCTGATTGTCCATATTGGGCCAACTTTGATATAATCATATTTAACAGTAATCTCTATTTCATGACAGGTAATTTGATTTAAGCAAGAGAACAAACAGGCCACTAAAGGATAAAAGACAGCACATGAGTTACTTACCTTAGTGAAGCTTGTTCTGTGCTAGTTTATTATTAAGTAGTGAAAATGGGATTCATTTTGCCTCTTTATCCTCTGCTATGAGAGGTAATTAAAAATTGCTGCATATATAATTTCCTTATTGATACTTTCCCTACTATTAACTTTATAATAATACCATATTCAATCTTTAATACCTAAGTAACTTAAAGCATTAATTCCTCAGAAGTTTATTTTCTCTGTCTTTTCTCAGCAAGGAAACTGTGATTTAATCTTGCCCTAATTCACTCTGAAGGTTAAATGTGGTTTCAAGAAAAGGAGAAATTGGTGGTGGGATTGTTTTTAAATGCTCCAAGACTTTTTAAGTATTTTTGGTATACTGAAAATTTGCCATTATTATATAGTAGTATATATTAAGCATTTGTCATCTTTTTTTTTTTTTTTCTGGCTCCTTTTAGTTATTATAGTCATAAATATAAAAGACTCATAAATTACCAGTGAATCAAAACCACATTTAGCTATAGTTACTAATTCAGTCAGGCAATGCTTCTGGTTTTATTTAGAGCTCTTCATGTCCTTTTACTTTTTTATATTTATAGCCATTTACCCACAACAGCTTTTTTTTATTTTTTTGCCAATAGGTGACACACTCACCATTTCTTAAATCCTTCCAGTGGCAGAACCTTTGGTTGGTGTGATTTCATTTTCACATGTTACCCCCTTTGTTTAAAGTTTCTTTGAAGTCTTCATGGCAAAAACCTGGAGGGGGACAATTTGGGTATTTCTATTGCATTTATTTTATTTTATTTGAAAATTTGAAGTAAACTAGGCTTAACATTAACATTTCTCTTAGGAAAGCTTTTGCCTGTTCTCTGCTCAGATGTGAACCCTATCAAACAAGTATTACTCTGAACGTAATAAAATTTGTGAGCAGGGATTGCATTTGCCAGGCTGCCATAGGCATTTTAGAAGGTTCAGTGCTATTTGTTCTAGGTATAACTCTTTGAGTTTGCTTACATCAAATATCTCTTGCACTCTCTTAAGTAGTAGCTCTGATAAGTTCCCCAGCAAACATCACAAGGTCATTGCAATTCATTCCTGGGAGTTGCTTCTCGCTGTGGAGCAATCACTTCAAGGCA
Organism: Lonchura striata; assembly: GCF_050655825.1. NCBI lineage: Eukaryota > Metazoa > Chordata > Aves > Passeriformes > Estrildidae > Lonchura > Lonchura striata. Next base: position 111,081,530 of record NC_140705.1, read on the forward strand.
CACGTTTGTTGTTTAGCAAAGAGCAAAAGAGAGATGGGACATTGTGGTTGCTTTAGAGCAGCTTTCATCTTCTCTTTCCTAACAACAGTGCACAATGGTAATTACAGTTCCTTTTAAAATGTGTTACAGAGGTAGGATAATAAGTGGAAAGGGAATTTTCAGTCATTTTCAGTGTCGATGAATGCGTTATTAACTCCTGGTGATTTTGCAGATGCTATTTCTGCCAGATGAGCCTGAATGAGAAGAGCTGGCCAGATCAGCTATTTCAGGAACTCTGTTTCCTGTGCTCAGCAAGGGATGGTTCCAGTCAAGTATAGTTGTAAATCCGAATCCGGGAGACGCGGTGTCTGTTCGGGCTGCCAGCATATTATGTTAGCCCAGCTCTGATTCTTTTGTCTAGAGCAAAACTGAAAATCCTGCTAGAAAATTCCCTTTTTGATGACTGCAGTCTTGGCTGGCTGGCTGACTTAGTTCTGCATCATGGAAGGGCAATTAGCTTTGCAGATGTCTCTGGGCAAGGCAGTGAAACTGAGGAAGGCTGCAAAGAGGCTTCCAATACAAAACAGACCACCCCAGCTGGGTATTAGAGCATCAACAGCCATGCAAGGAAATTCTGGCATCACAGAATCATAATCATTTAGAATGGAAAGGACCTCTAAGATCATTGAGTCCAACCATTAACCTAAAACAGCCTTCTGCAAGTGCCCCATCTACAAATTCACATTTTCTCTTTGTGAGACTGACTAGAGAACCTTCTGGGCTCTTCCTGGTTTGTGGTGCATGAAATTTGAATAAAGACATTCCAGGTGGAGTGCCTCCACATCAAAATATCTAAATCTACCTGTCATTGAGTAGCTCATACGTAATTTTTTTAAAGGAAGAATTTGAATTTTCTTTTAAATTAAAAAGTTTTAAAAGTTTTAAGTTTTAAAAATCATTCTAACTCATAGATTTGTACAATTTGTCTTTGTAATTAACTTGAGTGTTTAGACCAACTCCATGTTTAGTGGAGGCTGTAATGGCATTCCTGAGCTTATAAATAGCAACAAAGCTAGTGATCAGCTTTAGTAATCCATTGGCAGCATTGCTTACCAAAAAAAAATGTGGATATTTTGAAATTACTTCAGCAGAAAGCTAATCAAGCTTAGTCACACTCTCTGAATTACTAACTTCTGCCTAGCAAGTTTGCTTGATTCGACATATGCTACAAAAATTGCAGTTTTGTGGTTTCATGGAAGATTATCTAAACTAATAGCTTTTCAGAGCAACTCTGCTGTTAAAGAATGTGAGAGGATTTCCTTGATTTGTTTTTCACTTGTTTTTCCCCTGGACAGTATTGCAAGACTAAACTTGTCTTCCATTATTTCATTCAGTCTTGACAGTTGTAGCTCCTAATAGGCTTTAGTTATCATTCTCTACAACAGTTTTGATGCAGCGAAGGAAAATAATTACAGCCAGTCAAAACATTCATGTGAAGCTGCAGTCTTTTTTCACGTTACATTAGAAAGTTGAATCTCAGATTTGTAATTTGAAATGTGTGTTCTATAAAATTAGAAACTAGAAAATAATTTCTTGAGCAAGCAAATAATATAGCGCCTGTAGCAACATGACTGCGTTCTGTTTCCCCTGTTGTCTTTAAAATGCTGATCTTTTTAGAGGTGCATCAAAACCTCTGTTCCTAAGAGATTCTTTTTATCAGATCAGTTGGGAATGTTTGTAAGAGGAGTTCTTTGATTCATTAGTATTTTCTTGTATAACCTGATGGAAAATATTTGGGCGACTGGTAAATGTAAGTAAAATTCATTAAGTGCTACAATTAAGTTAAAGAATTTTTTTAATGCTTTTTTCAAAGTCAAAATAAATATTACCTGTTCTGAGCAGATGTTTTCTGAAAATTAATCTTTGATCAAATTTTCTTGTAAAGATAGTGCTCAATTTTAGAATTCACTTGCAGCATTATTTCTAGCAAAAGGTGACAATCAAAAACATTTTCAGAGGACTTGGACTTAATGCTCTTTTCTTGAACACCAAGGAATTTAAATGGAGTTTCCCATTGTTTATGTGTATTTTTATTTGATTTCTTTTAATTTTATTTAGTTTCTTACATATATTATTTTAATTTATTTATCTTTCGGCCCCTCAGTGTATCAAAAGTCTAGAATTCACAGAAGTGACTCAAGGGTTTTACAGCAGAGTGGCTTTAGTAGGAAAAAAATTAGTTTTACAGCATATTTGATGTGTAACTGTCTTCTCTTAGGAGTTGATAGCAGGAGCATGTAGAAAGAAGCAGGCACATTCTCGTTGCAGTTGAGTAGCTCATGTCAGGATTGAAACCATTAGCCTGGTGGTGATGCACCATTGTCACTTGCACACTGAGGAGTGAGTTATTTTGGAATAATAGAATAATTTAGATTAGAAAAGCCCTTTTAGATTGTTGATTCCAACCATTAACCTAGCACTGCCAAGTCCACACCCGATTTTTGGATTTTTGGATTTTTTGAGGTTTTTTTACACAGGTAAAATAGTTTCCCTACCCTGTTGACCTCAGTGGGATTTAACTTCAGTCCCTATTGAGCTTAGAGTTCTTCTGAAGAACTCTGTAACTGTTCTCATTATATATTCCATATTTTGGGCACCATTAATAAGCATAGTGTTATAGATGGGGTTCAGGTACCTTGAACCCTAATTTGCTTCCTTTAGGCCTGCACTGGCAATATACAATAAAAAACCTTTCCAAATTTGTATCTGTTTTTGTTGAGCCATCTGGTTCATCCTGTAAATAAATTGTGTAACTATGAAGAAAGCATTTATGATTTATCTAGTGCTGTTACAATTAATTTGAAATTCTTGGAAATTTATTAATGTTTTAATTCACAGTCTCTTTATCAAATTGTGCTGTTCTTGTAGCAGGAGAACGTGAAAGGTTTCACTGAGTCACATCACGGATCTCACTAACTCTTGTGTCTGTTCTCGAGGAGTGGCAAAGAACAAATACTTGGAGAAAAGAATGAGAAAAGGAGTAGCATGCAGCAATATAATTTTTTTTCTTCTTTGTTTGCTTTTCTTAATCTCTGCCAAGCACAGAGCTGATGTTTTTTTCACAATTACACGTATCTCCAAGCTCCTGTTTCTGAGTTCTAATAGCTAAATTACAGCTTATCATTGTGTAAGTAAAGTCAGGAATGTTTTTTCAATGCACGTTAATTTACATTTGTCAACATAGCATTTCGTCTGCCATTTCATCCATCACCTAAGCAGTAAATTATTGTGGCATCCTCCCACAGCTGTTTGCAGTGGGATTTGTTTGTGAGCTACCTCAAATAGCTTCACCCAGGCACAGGTGCCCACCACAGGGCAGGGCTGGTGGTGGATATATGGATGCTCTCCCCATGGCAGTCTCTGTGGAGCCTTAGGGGTAAGGTGAGAGTGGTGTGACTGTCCCAGTACATTAATTTTAATCTTGTAGCTCTTCAGAATGTTTCTGTAAGGGCTGAATTGTCTGTACTAGTGTTAGAAATGCTTTTCACCTTTTGTCAAGCTTCCTTTCCTTGCCTTCATTTCTTGGCTCAAGTTTTTGAAGTAGAGCTCTGAAGCTTTCTTGCAGTGTTAGAGATGGCTCACTGGCTCTTCAAAGTCCTTGTCATTTGTCGTGCCCATCTCAATGGGCACCTGTCCTAGTCTCATTTCACTTTTATAGAAAACATGTTTACAATCAATAAAAATACACCTGCAAGATGTCAGGGGTGTTTTGGTACGGGTGAGGCTTCTGACACAGGACATCTCTTTTTCTAGGTCCAGATCTGACAGATTTTATAATTTAACACTTCTGGAAGTTATGCTCCTGGTTGTACTGCTGCTGGCTCTGAATGACCAGACTGCATTTTCTGCTCATATCATTGCTTGTGCTGCTATTGTTGTCCATGCATTTTTCATAATTGATTCTTTCTTATAAGATTGCCAGAGAATTTCCTCAGCACATCCTTTTTCCATGGCACTGGCTAAGGCATCTTTGGTGAGCTGCTTACAGCAGACAGGCTGTGAATTTTAGTAGTAGGAAATGGAGCTAAAATGCTGCCAGCTTTTTTAGATAGCTACTGATGAGAGACATTGGGATGCTTGGCTCCCAGTGGGGAGTGCAAGTCAACAGATGAATGCTGATGTGAAATAGTAAGGGAGTTTTTCTTAACATTTACTTCCTTGTCTATCATTTGTGCCTGAAGAACATTATTGTCAAAAGATTATTTATCTCCTCAGAAGAAATGTCACACATTTGTGGTGGTATATTCTTGGGGGAAAAAAAGGAACTACCCATCTTAGGCAGCATCATTAAATTGGATTGGGTGCATTTTGTGGGAAAAGAGTTGGTTTTGGCTGTTTATTGTTGTGAGTTTTTCTGTTTGGTTTTAAAATTAATTTTAAATATGTAGCATTATATGATATAGATGTGTAAATCTTCTGCCCAGATATATCTCTTTTTTTGATCAATGTGTGCTGGGAAGAAGCAGCAGTTTCCTACCTCCTTAGAGAAATTCTGTTAGTTTGATGAGGACTGTGAGGATTGTTTCTGTTTTTAATTTTTTTATTATATGCCTTCCAAATAAACTTTCTTCTAAAGAAAGGGGGAGTTAGAAAAGCTCATTAATAGGATATAAAATACAAACTAGTAGGAAAGGATGTGACTGAATCAGTGTCTTTGTCTAACTGATGATATCTTGCTCTTAAACAGTTTAAATAACAAACCAAAGCCCTGTCCTCATTCTTCCCTGGCTAAGTGATGCTTCAAAACACTGTATTGTGTGAGATTTTTATGTTCATAAGTTGATAAAGAAATACAAAGAAAGGTTCAACAGGGGATTTATTTGAAATAAAAAAACCTTAATGAATGCTTTAGTCATTTAAGAAACTACCATGGGATGCCTTATTTTCTCAGTAATTATTGCACTTAATATTTTTTGATGATTCATCTTTTGCCACAGAAGAGAATTAAAATGTCATATTTTAAATAATAGTTTTAATAATAGTTTCAAAAATTTCTCTGGCTTTATTCATGTTACTGGGAAATTTTAATAAAGTTGTTTTTTTTTTTTTTTTTTTTAGTCAGTAGCAGTTCCATTTCTTGATAATTAAATGCAAGTTTCATAATTTTATGTCCCCAAATGATGTGAGACCACTAGGAGGTTGGTATAATGCTCATAGTCAAGGACACACTGTTTTAAATCTGAATCTTAGAAATCTTGCAAAACCAGTGTTTGGGCAGCTTTCTAAAATGCATATAAATCCATGCATCCTGGTGGAAAGTGATAGAAGAAACAGGTTGTGACAAAGCAGTTTGCAGGAATACTGGATTTTTGAAGATTCATTAGAATCTCAAATTCTGCTCTCACAGGCAGGGAAAATATTTTCTTTATTTCTGAATGATTTTTGAAGGACCACAGAAAAATGCAGGAATTTAACTGCCTTATTAATCACACTTTAGTGCTGCTTTGCCCACTGGAAGTAGGGTAGCCAGAAGTGCCTTTGTGTTTGGGCATTACAGGTTCCCATTTCACTGGATTTGGGTGTTAACAGTTAATATTTTGATCCAGCTGAAAGTTTGGTGATTCCAGTAATGGATAGATTTGCAATTCTCTTTTGAAAGATTTGGGAGGGGATGCAAGATTTGAGATTTATGCAAGCATCATTATTATTTTTTTTTTTAAATCAGCTATTTTGAGTTCAAATTCAGTTTTTAGAAGGAAAAAAAATGACGACTGGAAATGTCACACAAGTCCATTGAGGAGTCTTAGTGAAAATATAGAGAACGAAAACGATTTTCAAGCAGAGTAAGAAAGACGTAAGGAAAATGCCATAGGGTGCAATTTCATGAATAAATATCACAGAAAAAATAATCTTTGCTAATAATGAGAAAGTCCATATGGATGTGCTTGCCTTGTTCAGATGTGAAAGGGAAACATTCAGCACTCTGTCCCATTTCTGTTCAGAAATTTCATCAGGTTTATTATTTCTTGCTGTATTCAGGCAGACATTGCAATTGCATCATTAAAGATGTTCAATTCTTTAGCCTCCACAAGAGACCCTACCCCTGATTCATTCTCAGAACTCCCGTCAAAACTTTGAATTGATGTAAATATCCTCTTATTCAATATTAACAAAGTTCAAGCTTTGCTGAAACCTTTGGCAAGAAGGCTAACTCATGTAAATTTATTTTTGAGCTGCCCTGTGGTGAGGAGTTCCACAGTTCAATCTTATGTTATTGGTAGGAGTGTTGGTGGCAATATGAAAAAAGGGAAAATAAAGTAATAATTTTTCTCTATATTAGGCACCTGCTCTGTACTTCCATCTTCTTCCTTGTTATGCATCTTCCTTTCCAACATATGAGTGCACGGATGGTTTAAATCAGTGTAAAATGAGGCAGCTGGGACACCAAAAGCAGAGCAGCAGTTCCACATGGACATGGGCACAGCTGGATTTGCTCTGCCTCATTGCACCTAACCCTGTGTGATGTAGATACAGCCCAAAGTAAATGATCCCAGTGTTATCAGTCTCTTTCCATGAGGGGTTTTCTGGAAAGTTCAGCAGTCTTTGAACTCTCTCTAATTCTACAAAATGCTTCTAGTGGTACTTGGTGTGCTCATAACCTCGCAAATCACCCATGCTGACACCTGTCTACTGCATGCCTGACTGCCTCCTGAGCTTTCCTGATGGCACTGATTCCACTTAGCAGTTTTTTTTTTAGCAGAATACATAGGAACTGTTATGAAATATTTGAAATATTTGTTATCTTTTACTCTGGGTTAACTTGATTTTATTAATGTCGGTCCATAAACTTTAATGGAATAGTTAATGTGGTCTAACATTCTTAGATGGTTTGTTCCTCTTCTCTCTCCTCCTTGCTTAAGGCTAAATGTTCTTGCTTTCTTATTCTGCTGTTTCCAAAGAATTGTTTGAAAAGGCTAATACTCTCTTATGTCTTGAGGTCAGTGTGCCCTCACATGAAAATCTGCAAGGGAGGACTGGACACAAAGGAAAGTTCTTTTTTCAAACTAGAACTCTTTGTAAGATTTAGAGAAATTTGAAATGCAGCAGAAGCCTTTGTCGTAAGTTGTGCTTTCTAGAATGGAAGCTTTTCTCCAGAATACAGCTTTTCTTTGCTGTATTTCTAGAATGGAAGTTTCCCTAATGAAGAAGAGGTGAAACTATGATTTAAGTGATCACAGAACTGCCAAAGCAAAACTGTTTCAAAAATATCGTCCCACTTGGTTTTTATAGTGGTTGCATACATTGTTAAACTCCCATGTCTTTTAAAAATCATAGCTCACATCAATTTTCTCTATAGTTCTATATTTAAATGTACTTAAAATGTGATGGTAATGTTTTGGATTCAGGAAAATATACAGCAAGAGTAACCAAGTAGATGTTTCACATATCTACATCTTTTGCATGTAGGCATTACAATATGTTGACTGTTAGTCAGAAAACATCATGTTGTTTCAGAGTTTATGATACTACAGTTAAATCATCAGATAGTCTTTTTAGGGCAACACAGAAAATATTTATGTCAGAGTTGCTTCAGTATTCTAAATACTTTGTAAGTGAGGCAAATGAGGGTATATAAAATACTGCAAGGCAATATTCCATGAACAAACATTTTATGGATTTTTCTATTCAGAACCATTAAAAAATGTGAAACAACAGTGCAAAATGTCAATACATGGGTTTGAAGGATTGTTTCTTTGAAGTTGCGAGGTGTTCAGTACAAATAGTTTGGAAGAGTTACTCTTTTAGCAATGATTTGTGGCCACTTAACAATATGATAAACACAAGAGTTGCATTGGCATGATGTTATTGATGAGCCACGTTAGAGGGGATAGGTTATTTGCTCCATTAGTTGCACCAGCACTGCCCAGATGAGATGACAGAGCAGGACAGAATGACTGGATGCTGTGACACGGGACAACTTCTGAAGAAGCTGAGGCAGTTTAGAGGAATTGCAGAGAAGCTTCCTGGGAGTGGGCCAGACCACCAAAGGTTCCGTATGGGTTACATCTTTTCTCCTTTCTTTCACTAACCATTTTTTAAGCTGGCTTTAATTTCTCTTGTCTCCTCTGAACAGCTGATTCCTGTTACGTTTACCATGGAAGTTAGTGATCCTGAAGTGCTGTAAACTGGGAGAATCATATTATTATCTCCCCGTTCTAATTCAGATTTTCACTGTGGCAAATGATGTAGGTAATTTGCAGGAGAAAAGCAATGAGACCTGAGAAAAGCCTTCTGTGTGATCTAGGTCATGTCTTCTGCTCTGGTGTCAAAAATAAATGGGGCAAGAATATCAGGAAGCTGAGGGCGAGGTATTTATATGTATCTTGTGCCCCAAACCTTTGCTCAAAGTCTTGCTTGAACAAAATTAAGTGCCTAAAAGTTTGCAGTACTTTGGGAAGTGAGGAATGACTTAGACTCTTAGGGAAGCTCCCTCTAAGATTTTATATCCCTTAATTCATAACTAACAGCTTAGATTAATAGTGGTTTGCTGTAGGTTTAGCTGGTAACTGTTCCAGTGACATGTCTGGACATGAAAAAAGGCACATGACAGTTGTGTGTCTGCTTTCCATCAAATTCAGTGCATCTGGACATGCTATGGATAAATTCTTAATAGGCAGATACGTTCTTTTTCCCTCTGTCTTCTGGAAGGATGGAAGGAAGAGAGGAAGTGGCTTCCTATCCGATGCATATAAATACAAACATTGTAAGCAAAATTAGGTGATTAGGGGCATAAAATTAAATATTGCTCACTACCAATCTAGAAAACATGAATGTCTGCACTGTGCAAGTTCCTTCTCACTAAGGGTAAAAAATAAAGAAAATCCTTCCAGAAAGAAATCCAAATCTCCAGTGGAACAACCAAAACACCTACCTCACAACCAGATTTCTGAATTGAATGTGAAACTATCAAAACACATGGATGGGATCAAGGTAATTTTTTTTTCCCCTCCATCTTCCTGGTGACATATTTTTCCTCTCTTAAGTCAGGCATGATTTCCTGTCAGTGACTTCTTCCCTGCATATTAGGAGTAAGAAAATGAGGCTTGGAGATACAAGATAGCATGAGCTAACTTAGGTTATCACATCATACCTGCCTGTGCAGTATGCCATTGTTTCCCTGAGAAATCATGTAATTTAATTAAATCACATGATCTAATTTGTCACTTTTTTTCTTTAGGCTTTTGTACATCTCCCTGAATAGTTTCAAAATACTGAATCAAAATCCTGTTCATTGGAAAACCTAATTACTTACCACTGAAGGATACTTTGCAGAGAAATGTCATTTTTCAACTCCCAACTGTTTGTGAATTGAAGAAGTTGAACATAAAGATTTTTAATTTAATTTTTTTAGGAAAAATGTGTTTTGACTGTTCATGAAAAAGGTGGTTAAAGAATTTCTTCAAAGTACCTAAAAATTCCATCTTCAGGCATAGACTGAGAGATGGAAATTTGAGACTGTATTGAAACTGAAATAGTCTTAAATAGAAATGCTGTGATTTTAGGCAATCTGAAAGCTACTGCTCTGCATGCTAAATCTACAATAAAAATCTGAGATAATTTGTGTAATATTAACCTGTAAAGTTTAATTTAGCAAGAGCATAGGTTGGTGAAGACATTATATTAACCTAAATAACTTGCTAAATCAGGGTCTCAAATATGAAGTAAAATAAACTCTTAATTTAAATAGTTAAGAATTAACAAAGAAATAGGTGATATAGGGTAAGCTTTTAAACTCAAAATTTTAATGGCATTTTCTCTTTCCTTCTTCTGCCAGTTGCAGCCTGGTATGAGACTGCCAGTAACTCTTTGGTACAGTGGTTGTATGGCTCATACAGATTCTATTTGTTCAAATTTTCTGAATGTTACACCCATTTTTGTAGCTAATTGATTTTTGCTGTCACTAGTGTCTCTTACATATCCTGTAGTGAGTGACTTTGGCAGTATGAAGGGGTCCTCCATATATGAGGTTGGGATTTCCTTATTGCAGATAAATTTTGCACCCTATATCCCTTTAATCACTAGAAAACCAAAATACTCCTTTTTGTTTGTTTGGGTTTGGTTTTGATTTGTTGGTTGTTATTTTTGTTGGGGGTTTTTTTTGTGTGTGGTGTGTTTGCTTTCCTCCAATGTGCAGGAGAGGTTTTCACTCTGGGTGTTTATGTTTAGCACCAGGAGCCTTCAACACTTGTCCCCACCTTTAAAGATCCCCTTTAGAGGAGCTCTCCAGTCACAGGCAGGTCATTGCTTGCTCACTCTCAACTGGACCATTTCTTTAGAGAACTCCAAGAAGTGTTTCTTTGGGAATAAAACAGAGCTTTATGTTCTGGTGCAGGCAGATGCTTCCACAGGTGAGAACTGCAGGCTCCAGCCTAGTGACCTGACGGAGTCTGGTATCGGTTGAGTGTTCTAATGATGGAAGGAGAAGAATAAGTTTGAACGAGGGAAAAGGGATCTGACAAACTTGAAACTTTCTTTTTGCTAGTTAGCTGGAGGTGACAAGGCACACCTCCAGTTCTGGTGCTAAAAATGGGAGCTTGCAGTACAGCCAGTTCACTCAAAGGCAGAAATTACTTTTGGAAGTACTGAGAATAGGTGATGTCATTTAGGTGAAAGAGAGAAGGTCCACAAAAAGAGGCTGCAGGAAAAGGAAATCTGTCTTTTTATCACCTTATTCAATAGGGTTAAATTTTAGGAGGAGAAGTAGTTATTGCTTCTCCTTTCTCCTTTGACATTATATAGACTGATAGGTACAGTCGTTGAAAATATGTTCTGTCTATGTGGTTTCAGTTCTGAATCAGCGCCTCATGCAGATGTTACTGTAACATCTGTTTGAAATGAATGAGAGCTCATTTAGTCAACTGCCTGTTGTCTGTATTTGTAGGTTTGGCTTCACAACAGCACCTTTCCAGAGTCTCAACAGAAAATATTATGGTCTGCCAGTAACAAAAATGCATTGCAGCTCTTTAGAGCAGCCTTACCTTGGTGATACTTCACTACATCTATCTCAGTGTAATTTGCAGACATCTTGTGGTCGGTATTTCAAGCAGTCTTCCAGCCTCTTGTTTAGCATCTTCTCTATCATACTTTGGCTTTTTCCTAATCTTATTTCTCTTTTCAACAATCTTCAATGTCTCAGTGCCTGAGAGATGTTAAATATATTTTTATTACTAAAGTACAACCAGGCAATCACATCTCTGTTGTTGTCCCTTCCTCTTGAGTCATTCCTGAGATGGGACTTGCTTAACTGCATCAGACTTGATGTCACTCCATCCTCAGCTCTACCACTGGTGTGTCTGGGTGCTACAGAGAGGCAGTTCTTGTATTAAGCTACTGTAAAACAGGCAAAAGCCATTCCTAATGATTTGGGAGATCATGTTGAAGATACTTATGCTTCCTTACTTTTTATTCTTAAATAATAGAGCAGGGTAACGTATAGACAGCTGAGCAGCTGATCTCTGACAAACTCCTAAGAAATCTACTAACAATTTGCCAAACCTTGGCGACAACAATTTCTGTCTCTAAGTTTGGGATATTGCCTCTTTTTCCTCTGATTTTGAATGTTGGTTAATTAAAACACTTGGATAATGAAATGTTGTTAATAATTAAACTGCTTGAGAGATCAGTTTTGCAAATAGTTTTTAGGTCTGGGGTTGAACAAAAGTCTTTTTGAGATCAAAGAAATGTTTTTCCCCAAAAAAGCAAAATGTAGTAACCTGCTTTAGAACATGAAGAGCCCCATAAAACAGGGTAATCTCTCTAGCTGTGGAAAATGGATGCTTCCCTGGTGCCACAGCTTCCCCCTAAACCTCAGATGATTTTGTCAGCCTCTTCCTTAGCTCCTCCTGATATCTGTGTTTTACTTATTTTAGATAATTAAAAGTATCTTTTGGCTGGATATTTGATATGGACAGACAGCTGGGGTTTTTTCAGCATTTTGGAAACCCAGGTTCCCTGTAAGAGTCTGGCCAGTCATCTCCAAGTTGACTGTACAAACTGGAGCAATTTCAACAGGACAAGACTGAGTGAGGGACACCAACTTCTCAATCTGTTAAGTTGGGAAGTGCTCTTGAGATATGAGGAAAAAAGAATTTAACTGTTTTCATCATCTTGTACCATAAGTGCTCTTCTGTCGTACCGAAGGAACGCTTACAAAGGGACTGTGTGAGAAATAGCCATGAGTTCTCACGAGGTTTTAGAGAACCCTTCCCTTGTGTTATTTCATGTGTATCTGAAGTATCTAGTCAGTCATAGCAGACAGCTTTATTTTATGTGTGACAGAAGAGGAAGAAACACATAAGAGTTGGAAAGAGATGTCAAATATGTCACCTCTGAAATCAGTCCATTTCAGTAAAACACCTTATTGATCTGCTGTGTTCTGCCCTTAAGGCTATGCCTGTGGCTGTAAAAAAAGTCTCTTTATTTAGCAAAGTTTGATATAATATGATTGCCTGCTCTACAACAGCTTCTCTTTCTTTCATCTGCAGAGTTCAATGCAGTGTCAATCAAGAATGTATAAGGATTTTTGTTATACATTGAGTTGCTCTTTAATCTGGGTTAAATTGAAGACTATTGCATAGTAACAGCACTGTTTTGCTCTCTCACTAGAAGTTAGATTTAAGACATTACAAAGCAGTATTCACTATCTCTGGTACTTGTTTAGAGTTTTCCTTTGGGCTAAAAAAACAAGGTTTGTAAGATTAAGAGTGTGTTCCATATAATGAATCAAATCAGTCTCTAAGGAATGTTAATGAGTCTAATTACTAAAAATTATGTGATGCTTGATTGTTTTAACAATTTGGGAGGAGCTGGTGTTTTATCTTGACTGCAATAAGCAGTTTTGATGATATTTAAAAACCCTTCTCTTCAGGGAAAGAGCGAATCCAATGTTCGTTTATTCTTTCATTTGCTTTTGGTTCCTGGCAAATATTTTCAGATTATTGTCAAAAAATTAAGGTAGGATTCTGCTTTGGTTATCACAGAATATTAATTCCCTAAGTTATTATTGTACACAGTGAAGATTAGATAGGCTTGGGTAAAGGGCAGATGTCTCAGAGATATCTGGTGCTTTTTTTAATGATGTACCCTAGAACCTTTGTTCTGATCTTTTCAAATCACATGGAGAAAATATTGGATCTAGGTTAGTCAGGCAAATAGTTATGACCTTCATTTGAGGCATTAAACCTTTGTTTTGGAACCAAGATTTTGTTAGGTTGAAGTGTTATATTTCAAATTCAAAATGCTGAGGTGCTGAAGGTGAGAATAAGCTAAAGCCAAGTACTTGAATACCCTTTACTTTCAATGTAACTCATGTAATAGACACCCAAGTTTGTGATTCACAAACCTTTTGGAGGAAATGGCCACTTTCAGGGTCTCAGCATTTGAAGCAAAATGTCATCATCCTTCATTGTGGAATGTTTCAGAGCTGTGACACAGCAATGTCATCAGTTAAGCTGATTTGGTGGTTCAGCTGCAAGTTACTGGCTGTGCCTCACCAACTCTTGCCAGGACTGGCACAGCACATGGGAGGCTCTGGGGCTGGAGGGAGTTCTTATGTGGTGTCCTTTAAAAATGAAGATGGAGCTGATGTAGTGTCTATTCACCTGCTTCTCTCTGCCAGTGCATTTGTCATCTCATAGCTTCAATTTCACTGGGATTCTTTGATCCACTTCATTTGTGAAATTACTTATTATAACTCAGAGATGGAATTAGTGATTATATTTTTTTTAGTTCTCTCTTATTTGAATCCCTAAGAAATTATGCTTACAATAGTTGAGAACTGTTTAACCATTGCATGCCTGCAGTTAGCCTTTCACAAATGATATGTAACTTTACTTTTCTCTCTCACTTAGTTGGTCTTGGGCTGGCTGTTTCATTTCATGTTATTCCATGTACAGAGCCAACTTTGCTTCTGCACCTGTTTCTAAAGCCAAGCATCTTTTTCTTTATCTTCCCTTACTGTACATCTTGGTTCCAAACTTAACATCATGAATCAGATGCATAATTGTATCTCATTACTTAAATCACTAATCTCTGTTAGCTACAAAGGCAGGGCAGCTTTTTTTTTTTTTTTTTTTTTTGCTATGACAAGGCCTTTTATTATTAGCTATTATCTAATAAGACAAATCTTAACCAAATAACCTGAAAAAGAGGTGAGCTAAAATTTGCCTAGAGAAGTACCATAAATCCAGCTGTGTTAATGCTGTGTATGGACATAGATGTTATTTAAAACAGAGCTGTGCAGAACTAAAATTGGTTGCAGATCTTGCTTATCGATTTTGAGAATTTCTCTGCCAAGATTGCTTGTAACTTGTCTTCTGTTCCTTTTCACTTATGAAGCTTAGAGTTATCCCAGAATTAGCAAAGTCTGCATTTTCTCTCTTCCTTCAGCCTTTTCAGGCTGAAAGGATCTCTGGGTATCTCTACATCATTATGTATGATATATGAATACGGATGTTATATATAACATAAAAGAGATTGTGTCTGACGGATTGATTTTTTTTTTTTTTTAAGAGTGTTTTACTAATGTGCCATTCTGAAAAATGAAAGGTAACTGCTGAAGTTTTAAAATACTATTACTTAAAAAAGAATATCCTTTAACACAATGCTACATAGGGTGAGGATTCTAATCTATCTCATCACTGTGTTATGATAGGATAAACTGAGTAGGAAAAAGAACCACAGAATGGTTTGGGTTGGGGGGGACCTTCAAGATCACCTTGTTCCAGCCCCCTGCAATTGGCAGGGACATCTGCCAGCAGATCAGGTTGCTCAAAGCAGCCTGTATCTGAACACTCATAGGGATGGGAAAGAACAGTACATTTGTGTTACAAAACTTCTTTTGGAATGGCTGGTATAGATACTCACACATCATTTCCCCACAGTTGTGTCAGTCCCAGAACATAGCTCCTCTCTAATTTTAGCAATACCTTTCTCAGTAGACTTTCCTCCAGAGTTTTAGAAATGCCAAACTCCCATTACTATCTAAGCAATGTCTTACAGGTGTGAAGCATTTACCTTGAAGAGTTGTGTGCATTTAGTCCAGGACTATTTGTTTGACTGTTTGTGGCAGTGGTGAAAGTAAAAATACAGGTATTTTTATGAACAATGCCCTCTCCTTTGAAATTACTTTAGTAGGTGTATGTACATCTGTTTTTGAGAGAAGTGTTTATGGAAATGGAGGAATAAAAGGTGCTAGGGAAGTTTCCCCTTACAGATGTTATAGCACCATGTCCTTGTTTTCCATCAGACTTAACTGTAGCTATAATAGTGAGAATAAACTGAATTTGCACTTTGTTCTTGGCATGTATCCATCATTAAATACTTTTACTGTTCTCGATGTAAGCAAAATTAGTTAACTTTGGCATAACCGTTTTAGTCAAATTGTTGTAGACAGTACAGATGCAGAGAAAGCAACTTAAAACCACAAAATATACCTGGAATGGGGGAAAAACATATGTGAACATTATTGTCTGTGAATATCTACTGTTAGTGGTAATTAATTTACTTTAGATCAGTATTAATTTATATCAGTAATAATCTTAGTCAGGGATCTGTCTGAAAGTTTCCAAGTGTGTTAAAATCACTGAAGTTAAGAACAATTCTACCCTGACTTCTTAACAAATGGAATGAGTGGTGCCCAGAAGTTACTGAAAGATTCTTTTTTTAATGTTTTCATGGTCACTGAGGAATATGGTGTTTTTTAAAAATTCCCATATGGCTGAAATAATGCCTCCTTCCATTGTATACCCAGTTCTGCAGTGTTTCTTGTAGGGCTCTACATGCTGCGTTCTGTGCTCCGTGGAGATCTAAAGAAGTCTTCCCTTTCCTCACCCTAAATTTAGGACACGGAGGATTCATGATGGGAAGACAGCAGGATGCATAACAGAGATAAATGGATTTGCTGAAATCTCAAAATGGATTTCAACCAATCTGAGTTTTAATCTGCTGGAGTGTGGGAAGGAAATCTATACTTCATTTTTGACTTGGTTGGTGATTTGTGCTTTTTATTATCTAAGTGGGTGGTGGTTTCTTCCACTCCTGTTGTCAGGCTCACCTACATGAACATGGTAAAGCTGTAGTAAATGAATTGCTGTGAAGTGAGACACAAATGAATGGACTGGTATAGCACCATATCTCAATGATAAATTTGTGGTTTGTGTCTTAATGTACATTACCATAATAAATGAGCTTGAAGATCCCAATTTTGACCAGTGGATAAACAGCTTCAAACATGTGCATTGAATTGGTGGGTTTCTGAGTTCATTAGAGGCTTATGCTATGATACATTACAAAAATGGAATTATTTCTTCACTTTATAACAAATTTTCTACAGCTCATTATTGAGGTCAATGGCTTGAAAGTTTGGAAAAGTATTGCAGGGTTATTTGGAAGATCTATTTCTCCAAGGGACAATTAAGTTAGCTATTTTTAAAATATTTATGTAACTGTCACTAATGAAATTGGATGATTATAAAAGGGAATTTTGTGACTGAACACAAAGTTGGAGAAAAGACTATGTTTGTTGTTGAGACAGACATGAGAAAGAAGCAATACATTATAGCCATAAGATTCATGGTATCATCTAGAAGCAGTTCTGGCACTTCTACTCAGTCGATGAATATACTACTGTCCCTTTGTGAACTTGAACATGTCCAAGAGTTGAGTGAGTATTCAGAATAAAATTGCTTTTTTCTGCGAGGCAGCAGAAAATGGAGGTGATTTTTCACATTAGCACATTTGTGTGCTCCCTGGTGGTAATCTGGGAGCTGGGGATTACATAAAAACCAGATTCCTTAGTGCTGTCCTGTCTTTCTTTTCTAAAAGAAAAGCTACTTGAATTTTAAAGTGAATGGGAAAAATCACCTCACTAAAGCAGAGTGGTGCTGACCCAGCACAGCAGTGTGGTTCATTAACAGAGGCTCAAAGCACTCCCATTTTCATATCAGTTTTCAGTAATATATGGGAACCTGAAAAAGCAGATAAGATTTATTATTTAATAATATGACCTTATCCTTTCCAGTAGCATACAAAAGGTATTTGACAAAGCCTTGTTCAGTGTTGACTTTTCTACTGCATGCATAAAAAGCAAACTGAAGTTTTAACTGCATGGAGCAACTTCTTGATATAAAAAATTGTTTGATAGGGAGGGTGAAGATGTTTCTATGACCATGGATTTTTTTCTCTATGAAATCTGCCTGTATTTTGAATTATAATTAGTTAATAATGAGACACATGCAGACTAAAATTAATGTGATCTTTTATAGATTGTGGTGCAGTATTCTCTATAATTCATTAATATTTTTCATGTAATCATAGATGACTTGAGTTTGGACAGGGCCTCTGGAGATCTAGAAATTTTTTCTACTTTTTCTACTCGAAACATGGGCGCTGATAACAGGTTGCTAAGCATAATGTTCCTTTGGGGTATGAATATCTTGAAGGTGGGCACCCTGTGACCTTGCTGGCCAAGTTGTTTGGTGTTTGACCAGCTTTTCAGTAAGTGTTGTTGTAGTGGGTAACCAGCAAATTTTTTATGCAAAGTTTACATTTTTGGGAAGTGTTAATTTAAGCTGGGCAGATAACACAGATTTATTAAACAAAAACAGAGGAGGAAATAGATAACTCTTCAGAGCTGAGTAACATCTTCACTGTATTAATTTACTCAAAGGTACTTCCAGATGAAATCAGTAAAAATCATACTGTCAGCTTTGGTGGTGCTAGGGTAAGATGAGAAGAAGAGCTTGTGAAGGTAAATGTGTCACTGTAGTCTTTTGAGAACATGAATCAGGACACCTACTTCATCAAGGTGTCATTTAATTTCAAATGTGGGCTTTTTCCTCTCAGCTGAGGAGGCTGATTCATTTTATTTGTCAAAGTTGCATCAAATCCAATGAATTCACTCTGAGAAACTTCAATTTCATTTGAGCAACCCACATCTTCCTTTTCAAGCCTGTGTCAGTGTGTCACAGAGTCTGTTTTGGATGGAATGATCAATAAGTTATTTTGTCATGGAATGAGTTAACTGAATTTTGCTGCGGAGTTTATGAAAACTGAAAAATACCAGGAATCATTTCTGTTTATTAGAATGAATCCTTGAGGCCATTTTCAGGATATCAAAGGAAAGATCTTAATTAGGATAAGTTTCAGGTCTTTAAAAAAATTGATTGCGATAGCTTAGAAAGCTGGAAAAGATCTGAAGTGTGCTCTTCTTAGCATTGTCAGAGCTGAAATTTTTGATTGAATTAGAAAAAGAGTTTTAATGGCTTTATTTTTTTTTTTTTTTGGTTGGCAGAAGAGACCTTTTTATGTGCTGGTTAAAGAATTTCACTTCTTTTTTTTTTTTTAATAACGCTTAATCTGTTGAAACCAGATAAAGAAGTGCACATAATTAAAATAACTCCTGCTTTCCTCATTTGCATCAATCCAAGGTTTTGCAGTTGCTGTGGAGCTATTAATCCACATACATACATATATATATGTATGGAATTGTATGTATTAATAGGTTTGTCATATATATTTTTGTAGAATTGCAGTGAGACTTGTGCAAAACACAAAAATAACCTATCTCAGGTGTCTGAACATTTAAAATTGTTGCATATAATTATTTTGTTAGTTTGCACCCATTATCAATTTAACCAAATTTTGATCCTCAGGGAGAGAGAGGGGATCAAGCTACCAAATGATTCACATTGTTGCCAGGTTTTCCAGAAACTTTAGGTTAGTTGTTAGTCTTTCACTAGAAGAAAGTAAATCTTTTGATCAGAAGAGAAGATTAATTTGGCAATGTCAGCCTTAAGCTGCATTTGTCGATGTTGCAGAACCACCACCTCATTTGATGCTTTTGCTTGCCTGATTTGAGAGCAATTTAGAGCTGAAATAATTGGTGTACTTAAGAAGAAGCAAGCAGGCTCTACAAAGAGGTCACTCATAGCTGCTGGCACTCTGCCTGGGGCTGGGTAGGGATCACCCTTACAGATCAGAGGGGGAGTCCATCCAATTCCAGGTTTCCTGTCTGACAGCTGCTTCACAAGAGCAAGTTAAGAAGCCTGTGGCACACAGCTAAGGGATAACCTGTCCCTGACCTAATTTTTAGTAGCTTCAACTCTCATGCAAGAAGACATTGCATCTCTTCTGGAATGCTTATAATGCATTCAAATTTATTAGTTGATATTTTTGTGTACCGTTTATTTGCTGTGTAAAAACCAAACAAGCACCGAGTTCAGGCACTATTTTTCAACTTCATTCACTGACACTGATCTGTGAGAGGGACTGGAAATTCCTAGTAGGTATTTCTCATGCAATTTATTCTTGCATCATCCTGTGGTTTGCGTGACTTCCTCAGTCTCCGTGCCTCCCGCACTGTCTGGCAGGATAGCGATCAGAGAGGGGTCATGCCAGGCTGGAGAAGGGACAGTGATTCCTGCTCTGGCATGCAGCTTATGTCATGCATCCAAGTCAAGAACAACAGCAGGAGTCACTTGCAGGCAGATCTCTAAGGCAGGAGAATGCTTGTGCTTTATTCACTTCAATAAAACACACCATTCTGCCGGCTCCCTGCATTATTTTGTTCGCTGCTTTTGAGCTGCAAAGCATACAAACTCTTCCTGCATGGTGCCACTTCCCATGAACCATCCTGGAACAACAATATCACATGTATGTTCTAGTTATAGACTAGATTGTAGAAGAAATGGTGATATGTAGATTTTTCTTTTAAGTGGTATCTTTCCTGTGAACAGTGTATTATAAAATGATTGCTGTTGGCAAGAGAAAATAAAAGAATGTTTAAGAGAGTATAGAATTTCTGTTCCTGATGCAAGAGTAGAGTTAATCACTTGCTATAACTACTTTATACTATAAAGCACCTATTCTATCTGGCTTCACTGTGATTGTCCTATAGCTGAGTTTGATTTATGGTACATACTGAGTCCTCTTGCAATGCTGCTGTGCATTAGTCTGAGCATAAATTTTTTATTTTCTTTTTGAATTTGACATTTTTGCTTACCCCGTCTTGCCACTAATAAATTCACAATATCCTTCGCATGTGTTTTCCAAGAGTCAAGCCCGTGGTGGCCAGCTATGTTTTGTTCTCATTATAGGTGTTAAAATGATGAAAGACCCTATTCTTGAGCTCCCCTGCCCTGGATGAATCTCAGCACTTGATTGTGTAATGCTTCTCTGGGCCTTTTAGTCCCTATAAAAATGAGGGGAAATGATATATGGAAATGAATATGGAACAGTTTGGTGAGGTTTGAGGTTCTTTTTTTACAACTGTTTGTCCTGACTAGACTGCATTTGAGCAGTGATGCAGTAAAGGTGAAGGGTAACCTGGAAAACTTGAATGCTTTAAAAGTAGTTGGAGAAAGAAAAGCTTTGGCATCTGGAGCAGAAAAGGCAGACTTAACAGACACATTTCCAGCTTCCTAATCAGCAGTAACAGCATGCTGCTGCTAAACCAGCTTGGTTCTTTATTATTTATGATATACAAGTTATTTTAAAAGAGCTTCATAATAACAGTCCCATTTCATTCCTGTCTTTCCTATAACTGCTTTTCTTCCACCACTTCATTTTCAGCCCCAGTGTTTCAATTGCGTGACACACCGAGAATTACCACTCTCCTCTGCTTTATGGTGAAATATGTTCGTGCTGAGTAGCAAAAGCACATTGTGTGTAGATCCAAGGTGATATACTTTGTCTCTCACATTGGTTTTGAATTTGCTGGTTTTAAGAATGAATGGATGGTGTGTGAGCGGAATGCAGCACTGGGAGGATGTAGCAGCACGGCCAAATCTATCACTGACTTTACAAAGTGACACAGGCAATGCTGAGGCAATCAGTGCAACTGTCTGCTGTGCCTGCCAAGTACCTACCACTTACATTATGTGCCAAAAATGCTTTCCACAGCTTGCCATATATTTGCTGCAATGACTTTAGTCAAATGTGGGTGCTGGAGGAAAAAAGCAAGGAGTAAGAAAACCAGTTTGGGAGATCAGTGTGAAGCTGCCACTTAGAAAGGGACCAAATTATGGACCCTTTCTTTATGGTGGGTTTGAGCCTTTAAAAATATTAAGCAGGGGATTAATGTTTTTGTCTCTTGACCTTCTGCTTCAGCATGAGCCCCAAGTCTTCTTGTGCTAATCATTTGGTCTCTTGTCCCTCCCATAAAATTTTTGAGTAATTTTAATTTTTCCCTTCTTATATTACCTTCCCTCTACAACTTACAGTTGATTCTGTTTGGCTAAAAATAATATTAGAAATACCCTTATGCAGTCCTGATGTTTCCTTTCTTAATGAAAATTATTGGAAAAATACTTTTAATTTTTTTTTATTTTTTTTTTCTGGGCACCTTCCCCAAAGATTTATTTCAGCCTGGGTTTAGCTTTGGCTGTAGTATAGAAACAGCTTTCTTGGGAGTTTTATGTTGTCTGTGGTTATGAGAGTCCCCCGTTTCCTCCCCGTTCTACTTGCCCTTTGAAAACATGGACTATTATGTGTTTCAATATCACTACCTCAGCAATTTCTGGTAGATTTGCTTTTCTTCTTCTGCCATGCCAATACCAAGCAAAAAAATCAAAGTGCTTTCCCTTTTGCTAGAGACTGTCCTTCTACTTTGTAACTCTTGGCAGGGACAAACTCCTCCCAGATGTGGCTGTTTCTGGATCTCAAACCATCCTTTCCCCAGCTCCTTGCTGGAGGGGACCAGCCTGATATCTGCATAGGGATGCTGCTCTTCACTCACTTGGTCCCCTCAGTCCCCAGTGTGACCCTGGCAGCTCCTGGGAGGGCTGTGCCTGGGGCTTGGAGAGCCACACAACATCTGAGGAGTGGTGGCAACATGAGTTCTGCCCCTTTGTCCCTTGGTAAGAGGAGCTGTGACATCTCCTGAGGGATCCAAAGTCTCCCCACCTATCCCCTCTCCTAGATGTCTCTGCCATCCAGGATTGGTGAGTGAAGACCAGATGAGTGGATTTGATTACAGTAAGAGTTAAAAAGCTGGTAGGAGATTGAAAATGAAGTTGCAGGCTGAATTTAGCCTGGTGCTGCTGCCAGCCCAGTAACTGGCAAGTCCCTCTCAGGCTCTGCAGTGTGTCCTGCTGCTTTGCTGGCTGTGTCCTGGCTTGTCCCACTGTCAGACCAGAGGCTGAGCAGCTTGCAGAGTCTCATTGCTTGTGAGGGACCCCTCTGCCAGCTCAGAGCAGGTCTGGGTAAAGCAGCGAGTAGGATTTAAGAAGCAAGAGATACACCAGCAGCTGATTAATATAACATTGGCTCTGCCCAGAGATTAGGCATGACAGTTAACTGGACAAAAGGGGCTGGGAGAGGGGATTTTGACCTGCATTAACACTCCCTCTGTGCTGATCACTCGATTCATGGGACACCATCAGAGAGCAGATGAGAGACAAGTTGGTGGAGGTGAGAGAGAGCAGGAGGTTGTTAGGAGAACTCACTAAACTGGAAAATTAAAAACAAATGCTTGTTTGTGTACTGTGTGTTAAGAAAGGAATGGAACAATACAACCTTGTCCAGCCTAGAGAAGAGAAGGCTCCAGGGAAACTTGGGCATCTTACAGTTCCTGAAGGGGCTCCAAGACAACTTGGAGGAATTTTGAAGGAATTTTGACAAGAGCATGTGGTGAAGAACAAGGGGAAATGGCTTTAAAGTGATGGAGAGCAGGGTTAGATAAGATATTGTGAAGAAATTCTTTATTGTGAGGGTGAGGAGGTCCTGGAACAGGCTTCCCTGAGAAGCTGCAGGATGCCCCATTCCTAAAAGTGTTCAAGGCCAGGTGGATGGGGCTTGGAGCACCCTGGTCTAGTGTAAGGCGTCCATGCCCACAGCAGGGGGTTGGAACAAGATGATTTTTGAGGTCCCTTCCAACCCAAACCTTTCTGTAATTCTGTGAATATAAATTAAGTGAAAAAACATCATCACATGTAATTCTTGAAATCTGAGAGGTTTTGCTTCTAGCACTTGGGGTATTCAGGTATCAGCATGTATTAATTTCAATGTTTTTTTATTTGCATTAATTGAGATAATTTCAAACTTTCTGTTTCACTTATGGTTTAAATTTGCAGGGTTTCTTAAAATTGGAAAAATGCTGATTGATCTCTGTGTTGATACATCATAGTCATATCCAAGTCATAAGATCAGGGGCATATCATAACAGGGGATTGGATTTGTGCCATTCCCAGGTATCTGCAGGGTGCACTTGATATGATATCTATTTTTGTATACAAAGCTTTGTGATAGAAAGAACCCTACTACATTTTCTAATTAAGGAATAAAGTTACATTTGAATCCATTAATTCATTATGATGTAATGTAGACCTGATTTAGTTTATATTGTTTATTGCAGAAATATACGAGTAGTGTGTAAGTTATAAACACTGCAAATTCAGTATAAACACAAGTAGGACCTTGTCAAAACTACCAAGAGAATGGCATGATATTTGGAAATTGAGAAGTTCAGCTCACAAAATAACAGCTGCAAAGCTTTTATCTTTAATGTTTCCAGTTGTGTTGCAGTGAAAACAAAATCTTTGAGCAGGAAAATTATTTCCATTAACTTTGCTCAATTTTCTGCAAGCAGTTAGTGATTTGAAAGAAATACTGAAAATTGCTAATAATTTCCTTTAGATCTTGCTTAAGGAAAAGAAATACTGCTTCCTCAGTGGAAAGGCACTGATAAGTAGAAGATAAGTTACCAAGGAAATATTCTCCAGCAGCGTTTGGGATCCCTTCTCCTGCTGAGCTGTGGGCGAGAGAAGCGTTTCCACAGCCAGTTCTTCCATCTGTACTCCAGCAGGCTGGCAGCCAGGGATAGAGCCTGATCAACAGCCTCAAGGGGATGTGGCTTACCAATGAGCCAATGAGTAATCTGTTTGGCCGTTTTGTGTTTTGTAGATTGATTTAATTTTTTTTTTGTCCAACTCGAAATTGCCAGAGTAGCATCCCACCTGCCAGTAGTCCAGCCTTTGCCAAATAATTTGTGCTGGCATCCTAATTATCTGGAAAGTCCAATTCAAAAAAAAAAAAAAAAAATGAGCTGCAGACAGGAAAAGAAGAGCATTGAGGACATTTTGAAATTGTTTCTCTGACAGGAAAAGATTCTTTTTTTTTTTTCAAAGGAATATAATTCTGTTTTGTTTCTGCCTCCTGGGAATGCACATTTCTTCCCTGCACAGTGTATGGCCTGCAGTGGGTTGCAAAGCAGTGATTTGAGCTGAGGAGACCTTGATGGCAGCTCTCCAAGAAAAAAATCTGTGTACTTGCAGGCCCATGAGGAGTGGGTGGGATGGTTTGGTAGGTGGCTCTCTTTCCTGTGAAGTCTGTCTGCCCCTCAGCTGACTGGGCTTGGGTTTACTGAGATGGTGCAGTTAGGGCTGTATTAAGTAACAAGAGAATATATTGAATTCTAGGTGAAGTGTTCACTTTTGCTGACAGGTGAGCTAGGAAATTGGAGTAAAAAGGATGTGGGTGTAGAGATAAGTAACAGCAGAAGATGGCAGATGTGTAGCATCATCCAGCCAGCGTGTTCTGCAGAAGGTGGGGCACTCTGGTAACTGAGACATGCCAGGAGGCCAAAGACTGAGATGCTTTTGCTTTTGTGGAGAAAGGAGTTCAGTCCTGCCTTATCTTTCATAATGCTATTCTATCATCTTTAGATTTCAGATGTTATCTTCTGGTGTCATGAGTCCAGAACATTCTTTAGAGAAGGAGGTGTTTTGTAGCAGATTTTAGCAGTTGATTCTTTGCAGTAAGAAAGCCTAGTGATGTTTTATATTTGCTTGTTCATCCCTTTACATTAAAGCAGTAGCTCAAGGGACATGTCCCACCTAGAGACAGAATGGTGGCAGCCAAGACAGGTGATGTGTCCAGGCAGAATGGAATGAAGGTCTCCTGACCTGGATGGTGCTCTGGGTTTCTGGTGTAACATCTCCCTTGAGGAGGTTCTTACGCCCGTGTGATTCAGTACAAACAAGCTGCAGTCTACCGACTCCTTTCAAACTCCTTCTGTTCCTGTTTACTTTGGACAGAGCAAAGACTTTCTGCAAGCCAGCAAGACTTAGTCTTTGGTACATGCAGTTTTCCAAATAAATGTCTAAGGCTCATGCTGTGGCAAAACTTCTGGCATGTGAACAAAGTTTTTTAGGCCAGCTTGTACAAGCTTGGCAGCGTATACAATCTTGTGCAGTTGGGCTTAGCCAAATGCTGTATTCAGACTCTACAAAGTATTTAAATGTGTACTTAACTTCATTGCAGTTTAGCAAAACAGGTAAGAACCTTAATGCTTCATTCAGGGGTGGGCTGTAATGCAGGAATTTAAGTCATTTTCACAATCAAAGCTTGTTTTGTTTCTCAGTAAAGGAAGAAAAATAGCAACAGAAACTTCTCTTAGAATTCACAGGTATTCAGTTGTTACAGTAAATACAGCCATTTCAAAAGACTTACTATGAGATTAATGTAGCCGATAAGAAACATTTACATTTCAAATATGGAGAGCAAATAAGATATGTTCTAAAGGACCATTCACTTTTTGGAGAACAGTGGGACTTGGGCTGCAGTGATTACCATGTTGTTTTTCTCACTGCATTGCTGGCTAACATGGCTATTTGTTGTATGTTGATATTTGTGAACAAAATTATATTTAATGATTTCTTTTGTTTGCATGAATTTATGGAGTACACTTTAGCAATATTCCCAGTTGCACTGTCTATTGGGTAGTTTTCTTTCAGTGTGTTTCATTTGTATGCCAACATTGCTTACAAATAATGTATCTTGTGCATTACCAGTCATTACAGGTTTGGTTTTAAGATTCAGCATTTTCATTGCTTTTGCAAGTCTGTTTTTTCCTTTCTTTTCCATTTGGCATCATTATGTGCTCATGATTATTACCTGCATAAGTCAGCTAAGCACTTCTTTGCTTGAATGTTAATCTTTGTCAATTCTTCACCCACTAAGTGTGAAGGTAATAGTATTGCTAACTGGTTTCTGTGAGGCTGCATGCTGAAAAACGTTTCACATTAACAGGGAAATTGAAACTGTAGCTAATGTATTGGTCAAAGTTGGTAAGCTTTCTAAAGGCTTCTTGTGGAGAAATCCTGTGGCAATTATCCTAAAGAATACACAATGTATGTAGTGAGCTATTCAGACTGGCAATTCAATGCTTTACATGCCATTTGGGGAGCTGATTTCATCACTCTCCCTCTTTTGGACATTGGAAGGACTATTGGCGAGTAAAGTCTTATTCAAACAGAATAAGAGGCACTGTAATTTTGTTTTGTCCTGTAATGAATGATCCTCATGATTCAGTGCATGGGTCATGCTTGCATCCTGTGGACAGGCTTTGTTTTTCATTATTTTTAGTAACTAGAGGGTTTTAAAGCTTTCAGTTTTCAACTCAACAGAGAGTACTGAAAATCCTTACATTTCACCTACCTGTTTTTAAATTTAAGGGCTATGTTTTCTCCTGCATTACTAAAGCTAAATTTGGCTTTCTGTATAACATCTGTGTTCCTTCTGTCTGTCTTTTAGCTGTCTATGTAAGCCAGTTGTCTGAAATTTTTCATGGCTTTGAGCTTTCCCCTGGGGAAGCTGGGGAAAAATGAGAACAAGAGGTACAATCTGTCCATCTTAAAGTTAGCAGCAAAACTCTTGTCATAAATGCACAATATCATCCTGGTCTGTGCATTTATTCTTTTAGATGATAGGGCAAATGGGTTAAAATAGTGATTGCAAATTGTTTTGATAAATTTTGTAGACTAAGGAGTCAGAATCACTAGAGGCAGCAGGATGTAAGAAACTGGATGTTGTCCTTTAAAAACAAACCTGAAACCAAGAAAACCTGTGAAATGAAATGGATGCCTGTTCAACTGCAGTTGTGGGCTTTTATGCCAGACCTCTGCCACTTCAGTTTTTAGAATAACTGGAAGCTACAGGCTGGTGGGTAGGGAGAGGATTCTGGGACATGGAGGTAGGGAAGCAGAGGGAGAAACAGTATAAAATGAATTTGAATGGTTTCCTGCCAAACGTGGCTTTTGTTTTGCTTTGTTTTGAAATAAGGTTTTAAGTTTCTCTAAGCTCTGTCTGTGAAGTTTTTAAAGTAAAATGCAATATCTTTCCAGAAATATCTTCTGGTAAACTTGAGTTATATACTACATAATAAATATTCCTCACCAAAGTACTATGAATGTTTTACAGTATGGTCAGAATACATTATTATAGTGGTTATTTCTGGGTTTGGACTGCTGTAAACTTTTATAAACGTAATTTGCCTTGCAGGCATGGAAAAGGGAAGAAATTCAAATATGTGGTTACTTCAGCAGCTGTGGGTTTCTTCTTAAAACTTCACCTTTTATGCTGTGGATTCTATATGGATCAATGCCTATAGCATCTAAGTATTTTGGCATTTCATGTGAATGCTGTGGCATGATGGAGCAGCTCTGTGGAGCTCTGAAAGAAGGAGTCTTGGGGATTGTATTAGAGCTTTGTCCTTTTTTGTCAGGGCAGCGTGCAGAATTGTGATACTAATTCAGCTCTTCAACATGGCAGCATGTTTTGCTTAATTCCATAAAACAAAGAATAATAATCAGGTTGGGTACATGCAGGCATTTTGCAGTGAGCAATAAACAAAATAAAACAGACCCCTGGATGTTGCCAAGAGGAAGGAAAACCAGCATTATCTGTGCATGGCAGAGAGACACGTGGTGTCAGGTAAGAATGTGCAGGCTTGCTCTTCTCTGTACCCATGCTCCTTAGTCTGAACAAAAAAAGGAGATGGCAGCAATAGGAACACAGTGAGAACTTTCAACACGTTGAGTAAGGACCAGATGATGATATGTCCAACAACTTTTGTCCCACAGACAAATATTGGTATTTTCAGCCAAATGGCAGTAGTCCCATTAATCTCCATAAACTGCCTCCTAGCCCCTAAGAGCAAGCACCTAACAAGGCTACAGCTCTTGGCATGATTTTGGCATGAAAAATTTAGCACTAATCTCATTTACCTACACAAGCTGAATTGATGTCTGGATGACAAGTAGCCACAGTCTCTAGTCTGACCCTGAATTTAGAGGATTTTGCATTATTATGCAATGACAGCTTTCTTTCTTTGCTGCAGTTCTCAGCTGGACCGCCAAACACTGATTTTCAGGATTTCCCCCTCCCCCTTTCTTAAAAAATCTGCTTCAAAGAAGTCCCTTTAAAATAGATTAGAATGTATGAGCAACAAGTAGTTGTGAACTGATTTTCAGGATGCTGAATGCAATACCCATGTGGACACTGCAGACTCTGTATCTTTTCTCTGTCAGCTCCTACAAAAGAAACATTTGTCTTTATGTTGGACTTAGCAAAGTTCTTTTGACATGTAATTTCCAAATTTCATTGAGACAACATCTCAGATTGGGCTGAGAACAGGAAAAAATGAAGATTTGGAGTTCTTTTTGGAGATCTGTTGAAATATGTTCTTTCACTTCATTGCAGCAGCTTGTCCCTTCAAGGTCAAGAAAGCTTACTGCTTGCTGGTTGTTAGCATATCAACTGGCAGCAGAGCTGAAAGGTAATCTTACAGCTCAACAGGGATTTTCCAAGATATTTACAGTATTTTTAGGCTGTTATCAGGAAGAAATATATGTTTAAAAGAGAAAGGTGTTCAGAACAAAAATTGGAAAACAACTGTGCTCCTAAACTAGGTGTTATTTAATTTTCTTTAACTAGTCTCACAGTATGATCTGAAATAAAAACAGAATATTGTATTTATCAAATTTGGTATGGAATTTTCTGGAGGAGAGGTGGTAATGCTTAGAGACAATACTCTTGGTAAGGTAATGTAAAATTTAAGACTTCAAATTACAGAATTTCCTTTCATTTTTTACTGTTGGTTTTCTACTTTGCTTTGCATCCACTTTCCCTCCTACTTACAGGCATCCTTTTGAAGTCCTGATTTTATTCCTAGATGCAGCAAAAAAGCAACTGTGATCATATTTCCTGGCAGAGCTTGCTTTAAAAAAGGCATTTTTTGCTGCAGAGCATTCCTGGTGCAGCCACACACCCGAAAAGTCACAGCCACCCACATGTTCCACTGCACACTTGTGAAAAAGTAGTTATCCAGCAAAAGCTCTCCAGGTAGTGCACCATTTCTAGCTTTCAGCAGTTGCTAAGTATGCTGGTAGCATAAAAAAAAAAAGTCCTGTATCCATTTTAGTTATTAATGAGCATGTTTCCTCCTCAGATGAATTAGAGTGGCATCTAAAAAATCCTGGCCGAATACTAGAAGTTAAAGTCAGTACAAAAAAAAAAGGATACTTATGGTATGCACACTCTTGTTTTTCTCCTCTAAATGGCCCAGCCTGAGAAGGCTGAACATTTTAATTAGCTATATTACATTTACCTCATATTTAATTTTTTGTGTTATTATTGACCAAGACATTGAACATATTTAAAGAAAATCTAATATCTGATTTCCCTTCTTGATATTTGTTGTGAAATTCTGAATCTTATAGCTCTCCAGTGTTGTTAAAAATACACATAAGGGGAAAATATTGCTATGTTAGAAGCATAGTTTTATACACACTATTTTAGAAAATGTGTATTATATATTATTTTAATATAATCAATGTTATTTTAGCAATATCTATTATTTCCTTAATAATGGGCAGTGGTGTAGTGATAAATTTAGTCCTAGCAAGGTTTACTGAAACTGGTTTTTGCTTACATGATACGTAACATTTATATGAAAGAAAAATTAGATATTATATTATTAGTAATGATATATAATCAATACATATAATATGAAAGCCAAATTATTCTATTAAAATCATATATGGTATAGGAACATTTCAGAACAGAAGAATAGAACTATGTTTTTATGAGATGAAGGCTAAAAAAGGCAGTATTTGATGTGTGTGCTGAGTTAATTTGCAGGCATTTACAGGTTCAGCTTTGTAATCATTAATAATCTTCCATTATTTCATCTTTTTATTATTGTTGTTCTTCTCTGTTATTTTTTTCACATTTTCCCATTATGCTTCCGGATCTTACCTGTAAGTTTTTTTAAACTCTTAATTCTTTAAAGACAATCCTTTATTGTCTGCTTCTTACTTCAAACTACGTGCTAGAAAAGCACAGAGATTACAGTGCTGGATTACCACTACACAGAGCACATTTCCTTTTCCTCTTAACTTCTAAGGGGCTTTAGCTGTCTTTATTAAAATAATAGGGACAGCTAAGATCTCCTGGCAGCCCCTTCCTCCTTCCTCCAAGTCCCAAGAGCTTGCTTTTTTACTAAAACATAGATGGAATGTTTTGGAAAATGAATTTGAAAGCCTTAGCCTTCATTTCTTACCCACTAGAGGTATAAGGAATTGTTTGGTATGTTTTCAATAGACAGAGAATGAGGCTGGAAAGCCTGATTTGCCAGCAGATTGGTCAAAATTGCAATAATAATACAGAGAAAAGCAGGGGTTTTTTTTTATCAGATAAAATCTCAGACATACATTCAGCAAAGGGAAAGACTAGTCTACAGCAATCTGCTACAGCTAAAGCCGTGTGAGATCTTGACAGCCAGTATCACAATCACTCAAAATATTACTCTGATAGTTACAAATTCTTTCCTAAAGATGCCCAGTCTCTCTATGGATCAGCTGAGGAAGTAGGGTCTCTTTTTACAGGTTCCCTTTCCAATGAGTTTATGCAAATCCCAGGCTCCAAATGGCAATTCTATATATTTTTTAATCTTTGTCTGGGCTCCTGCCCTAGTAGTTTTATTTGGATATGTTTTTTAGCTGCCTATTTTTTAGCTTTGCAGTTACTCTGTGCACTGAGGCAAACAAACCACAATAACAACTCTCTGGTTGTTAGTCATGTCCATCCTGCAGCCTTTGCAGACAAAAGAAGTGTACACGTCACTTCCCCGGTTTGGATAATGAGGTTTTTCTGTCAGTGCATTCAGCAGCAGACGCCCCTCTGGCTGCTCCAGCTGCAGTCTGTGTGGGCTGGCACATGAAGCCTTTGTCATAAGATCTCTGGTGTGTGGGTCTTGCTTCCAGGAAAATGATGTATAGGTTCTTTTTCCACCCCCCTGTAATTAAATCAGCCCGCGATCGTGATTGAATTATTGGTCTTACTGAAGAAAATCCATCTTCTAGCAAGTTGCTAAAGTAGCAGGAATGATTTCTGTTGTCCCAGGAATGAACCAGGAAAAAAACCCTCATAGACTTTGGGCAGTGATATACTGACAAACTAAGTCAGTGCAGGCTTTGGTGTAGCCATGTTCCCACTAACACCCAAATGGCAATGACACAGTTTGTAGAAAAAAGGTAACTCATGCAACCATCTTCAGAGAAGGGATGACTTAGATTAAACTACCTAAAAATAGCTCCAGGAAGTAACCTACAGAAATAGGTTAATTAAATAGTGAATGGGCATTGGGAGAACAGACAGGGACTAATGTGATCATTAAGTTGACTCTGTGCTAAATTTATTCAGTAGCGGAATTCAATTTTTTCCCAAGGTTAAAAAAATGATAATTCAGGAGCGCAGAGAGTTGTAGGGCAGCTTATGTCAATCTCCATCCTCTTCCACTCCTCAGCAGAAAGCACATTCCTTTGGGAGGGGATATATAATAATAGTGCATGGCACAATAAAAACCTGCAGGATTTTCTGATTACCATTGTAATTTTTAAATGGATATATTCTATGAAGTTTTGCCATATGACAGTCAGATTACAGTGATGGGTCTGGTGAAACCTACTGTGTCTGTAGCTCAAGACAATGGGAAAGTTCATTGTTAGTTTTTCTGAGGTGTTTTGCTTTAATGTCTGAACCTGGGGGGTGTTGATGGATATAGAGCCTGTAAACTTCAGCTGCTGATATAAGCTTAGTGATCTTTATGCCTGTCTTTATAGTTGAACTCATGAATAATAGATCAGGTGAGGAAAATGCAGTACTCTCAAGCCTTAGGCAGCCCAACCTGGCCACACTCAAAGACAAGAGAACAGCGGGAGGTAAATAATAATTTTGCCAACTTTTTCTCAGCTTGTTTTTACTGGGATTTTCTGTTTTTTGCTGTGGACCAGTCAGCAGCATATCAGCTTCAGCTTTGGTGTGTCAACTAGCTGTGGTGTACCTGTTCCCTGCAAGGGGAATGCTGGCCATGGTGTGACCATGTACTGATCCCACATCTCAAACTGAAGAACACATCTATTGGAAGAAACTTCCCTAACTGGTCTTTTGCCCAGCCACAACCTCTGCAAGGAGGAGGAAAAACTGGAGTTTGGTGTCTCTGCAGCACTGGTGATATTCAGTGTTGCAGACAGGATCCAGAAAAGTCTGGAAGAATTGCTAAATGTATTCCATGGTAGAGAGAGAGAGGGAAAGCTTTGCAGCACAAGGCTTCTGAATCAGAGTGGCAAAAGAGATTTTGCAGGTAAGCTTCAAGCTGCAGAGACATTTTCCTGAAGCCTAATATTTACTCTGTGTTGCTAAAATGAATGAAATGCCATTGGCAAAGGCAAGAGGTGATGTACTGCTGGTAACTTGGATGTACTTAGTGCGGAGAGCTGGGAAAAAACCCAACTTGTGGATATGACCAAAATTAGAAATAGGCAGGTGGGATGTTTTGGCCATGGGGTTTTTCAGAGCAGCATTGGGGTTGACTATTAGAACTTCTTCTCTGTGCTCTGTTGCTGGGTCACCTTTTAATCCTTGGCCCAGGACTCTGGCTACTTCCCTGGGACAGATGCCCTGGGGTAAGAGCCAGTCACAGCTCACCCTTCCAGCCTTGGATGACTGCACAGGCAAGGGGCTGAGGAGCTGCCTGAGGCTCTGTGTTTCTGCTTTGTTAGGGAAACAGGTTTTTAATGCGTGGGTTTTTTTGTAAGCCAACAGGATTATGTTAATGATGTACCTGATTGATGTTGATAATTTATTGCATCATGCAAATGACTTGATGAAGCCCCAGCCTTGGGCTTTGCTGTGAAGGCAGACTGCAGAGAGCAAGGACTGACTGGAAAAGCTGCTCAGAGAGCTTTTATATGTTTCTAAAATATATAAATTCAGAAAACTCTTACAGGTGGAATGCACAAGGCTTTTTCTGCACAAAGTTTGATTAGCAAAGTGCAGCTAGCGTGGGAAACTTCCAAAAAGGTATTAGAGGCCTTTTCCAGGAAGAAACAGCAAAGGAGAAAATCTGCAACCATCTGCTTGATAAAACATAATCCAGCTGGGGTAATTAGATCCCAGTAGGATGACTTCTGGTTTTATTTGTCTCCAACCAAAGGTTGATTTACAGTAAGATGTCATCACTTCAAGAAGGAAAATGGAATATTTAATAAACATCAGGGTAACAAAATCAACTTAATTTTGAATTTAGGAGTGTACCAAAATGTAAATTAATTCTAAAGTTTCTCATCTCTGTATTCTGCTAAGGTGAAAATATTTTTTCCTTTTGTTTGTTTGGGGTTTTTCAGTTGGTTTGATTTGGTTTTTTTAAATGGCTGAATGTTTTCTTTGATGCTCTGTAACCAGACATTGTCTGTCCAAAAGCACTTCTCACTGTGAGGGTTGCTTGTATTGCACTGCTATCATAGGAAGGCATATAATGTGGCCAGTGCTTATGAATGAGCAGCTGATGGGCACCATTTTGCTACTAAAAAAACCCAGAAAAATTATAGAGCTTTGCAGACCCTGTGGAACATGAATCTGATCAACTAGTTTGCTGGTGTTTGAAGTCACCAGAAATAGCAGAATTCCAGTTGCTCAGACTGCTGCTTAAGATGCAGTGGGACATCTATCTCAAAGTGAGACTTCACACCTCTGGAAAAGAAATCCTTGAGGCAGTAATGTGAGTAAAGCAAGCGTGTGTATGGAACTGAAATTCTTGTTCAGCTGTTACAGAAAACTATTGCTTTTAGCAGAAATTCAGGAGTGACTTGTTTTCTGTGGGTTTTTTTTCTGAGCTCCTTGTAGCTTGCTCTGAATGTTAGGTTCTTTTGACTATAGTTTTGAAGTTGACATGTTGAAATCGTAAAGAAATCATTTATTTCAGTCATTGAGAATGGGAAAACTGTCTGCTGTTGGGAGGCAGCTGTACGAGGGATGCTCAGCAGGGCTGAGAGTGGCGTTCCTGTGCTTTGAAGGCTGCCTGAGCAGCTTGGTCTATGGGACACAGCTAGCTTTCATATCCCCACATGGTGCTGGGTCAGTGATCACACTGCCAATCTGAAAATAGAACATGGGGTTGGCAAGAAGCATCTTTCCTCTGCATTGCTACTGGTGGTGCACGAGCTCTGATTCCGTTTCCTCGCTGCTGGGAGCAGAGGCGTTGTCTGGACTGGCGATGGAGCAGTGCAGTTGTGTGATTTGCCTTCTAAATCATGAAAACTCGGGCAAGTTGTGGGCTGTTTCCAGAATTTCTTCTGCCGATCTAACTTAAAAAAGCTGGGTATAAGGGGAGTTCATCAGCAATCAAAAGAAATGCCCAGATTCCCCCCCACGCCCCACCCCCAGCTACAAATTTATAGTAAAAAAACCAACCAAACAGACAAAAAAATCCCTGATGCATCAGGCAGCTGCATTTCCAACTCTGATACTGATTTTTTTTCATTTCACTCTTTTTTTTTTTTGTGAATACACTAGGAAATGAAGTAAATCTGTTCCAGGTCTCTCAATGCTGCAGAAAGGCTGGCACAGCCATGTGCTAAGCAGTACTGGTCTGGCATAAAATCATTGCACTGGTTCATTTCTAAAACCTTATCATATCAGCTGTTACATATCTGCACCTCACTAATTTTTTTCTGGATGAGAATTTGTCCTCTATAGTACAGCCAGCTCAAAGCCAACAAAAACTTTGTATGGGGTTCTGTAGAAACACAGTCATGAGCCCATCAGAATCACAGTAAACTTTATGCCACTGATGTATCCACATATTCACAAATCCTTTTCTGGAGTGTCTTTTGTGACTGTAGGAATACTTTGCAGAGTGGGGAAGGCCCAGGAAGCTTGAGACACTCCCTTCAGAAGATGCTTAGAGTTACCTGGCTCATGCTAATAACATGAATTGTGTTTTTATAAACTGAACGAGTTAGGGTTCAGCAGAAAGAAATGCATGAAATTAAAAAAAATATATTCAAGGCAGAGTAAATACACGAAGAACTGTGCAACAATCTTAATTCTAGATTTTTGTGCCTTTTGGATGTGTTGGCAGCCCTAAAAAAATACTTTTAGAACTATTTTCATATACAGAGTATTATTACAGTTGATCCCAGGAACTAAATGATGTAATAGGTAGCTCAGAGAGCATATCTTTCTAGAAATGTACTGGAGATAGGGATAGCTGAATAAAAATTGTGTTGTTTGTCAAAGGAAGTACCTTGGGATGTTCAAAAACCCTTCTGTTTGGAAGTGGTCTTGACAACACTTGTTTCTCCCACTTCTCCCTCATCTTTAATGTCATGGTATGCTTTTATAGCAAAGCCTGTTTATATGTAAATAATTCCTTGATGGAGAAATTGCCTTAGTCAATATGCAGAAGCCTTCCTAGGGCTCACAGGTTTTACAGGGCCAATAAAATATTTTACTGTGGTGTGCTGCAGATAGGTTCATTTGAGTGGCACATTTGTAATATTTCAGTCCTTGAGAATCATCACCCAGCAACTAAGACCTGCAGAGCCACTCCCTCACTAGTGGGTTGGGGGAAAGAATCAGAAGAGTACAGTGAAAAAACTCCTGGGTTGAGCCCAGTCTAATAGGGAAATAAGATAAGTGATGTCTGAGACACCTCTGCTGGAAATATTTCAGGTGATGGCCTCTGTGTGCTCTTTCTGTAGTGTTTCCAATTGCCCAGTTTGTTCTTTTTGTTGTGATGTTTTAATAAAATACTAGCTTTTTGTCCTTACATATTGATTTAATGTAGAACAAAGCTTACATATAAGCTGATGTTCACATAGTATGCATAATCCACCATTGTTTCCTCCTCAGTTTTGCTCTATTGGGAGAGAACTGAACATATTGATGAAGATTGAAAATCACATTTATGTGAAAGAAAGGTATTGACAAAAAGGGAGATCCAGTAATATCAGCGATATCCAGTAATATTTCAGTGATATCAAAAAAGGGAGTAGACCACATTAGATGCAGCCATTGACCATCCATTGTGACAGAATTGCCTTCACTCTCACAACAGGGACAATTGCAGAGAACAATATTGTCCTATTGTTTTTATTTGAGGAGATCACTCATTCTACTACACAAAAGCCAGTATTGCAAAACTTGAACATGAGGTTTCAACAGAGCAGATTCAATATCAGCAGAGGCAAATATTGGGAATGCCATCCTACTACATCTCCAGGCATTTTGTTGCTGTTCCATTGTAGAAAGATGTGGGGCCTCCTCTGAGTGCTGTATTGCCTTTCAGCACTGGACTCTGAGCACAGACTGTGTAAAATATACTGCCAGTCTCTATCACATATGGGTACTTTCCTTTCCTGACTAGTACAATAACAGGTTGTTGTTGTAGTTTTCATTTTTTAAAGGCAAAGAGTTGCCTTATTCTAATTTCTGATGACAAAGCTTGATCGATTTATGCTGTTTCTCATAAGAATTATTAGCCTAGGCTCAGGATTAAAACAGTGTGGATTTCACTGTGAAACGTAGAATCTAGGTTGTGGTGAAGAGCATTGCCTAATAGCCTAACAGCTTTTTTTTTTTTTCCTCTTTTTTTGAGTAAAATGTATTTATTTGCTAGTTTCCTTTTGTATCTAATAATTAGGAAAAACTTAGGAAAATGTAAATTTATTGGCATAAAATACAAAAGAATGGACCATCCAGCCCTTTATGAAGTGAATTATTATGCAATACAAAAACATTTATATTGCACTATAACTTGAATTACTCCATTGTTAAGGTACATTTGGAAATTAGAGATAATACTGATAAAAATTATTCTTCACTTCCTGAGAATTAAAAGTAAAACAATCAGGAAAATCATAGAATTACAGAATGATTTGGATTCAAAAAGACCTCAAAAATCATCTTGTTCCAAGCCCCCTGCTTGGTCAAGCTTGGTCATGCTTACATGAGACCAGGTTTCTCCAAGCCCTGTCCAGTCTGGCCTTGAGCACAGTTTCTCTGGGCAATCTCCCCCTTATTCTTATTTATCCACACAGCTACATGTAGTGAGAAAAGTTCTTTTGTGAGAAGGAAGCATTAGTATTTAATGAAGTAGGTTTGCTACTTGTATGTTCTTGGAGCATGAAAATCTTTATACTGATAAATTTATGATTTACAGTGTATGCAACTACAGGCAAGTGCTCTCTGAAACTCTTGGATCTTACAGGTGCTCTTAGAGGAAAACTGGTATCCTCATTGCCTTTCCCCTTCCATCCTCCATCCTCACACAGTTTTCCTTCCAGTTCTCAGACAAGGCTTTTCTGTAGATGGAAATCCATTGCAGGCATCCTTCACTGTCCTGAGTGATGGCATAGCCAGATCCTCTGGAAACTCTCAGGGACTGAGGAGAGAGGATGACAATTTCTCCCAGATCACATACAGATTTTCTCTGAGTCACATTATGGGATTAGCCACTTTTTATTCCATCCCATAATGCTGGCCTTATGGCCATACTGGTACTAATATGGTAAAACATATTAGTGCCAATGTTAATTATAGGTGAAGTGGTAGCCAAAATCCTGAAGTGTATTAAAGTTGGTTTAGCTTAATCTGTGTATTTTAATTTTCTGATTTTTAGTTCATAAAGAATTTGTGGGTTGCCTGGACTGCTCCCAGCAGCTGAAGAGACCAAATCATTTATATCTTATGCTTTTATATTGCTGGTGTATTTAAGGTGGCTGTTTAAGAACCAGGACCCCACTGAGGAGGTAGTGCTAGCTGTTAGGATTTGACAAAGTGCAACACCAACTTAAAATTTGTCAAGTTTTTTTGGACACTAGGTTTGAAGAAATGTTTTGAAAGAGAGAAATGAGACAGCTTTGTGCTATACTCGTAGTACTATCAGCCAAATCATCCCAAATATATTCCATGTACAGCTAAAACCACAGCATTTTAATTTATCATTAATCATTTTGTCACTTTTTATGAGGAGAGCTTACTGTCACAACATCTGTAAAATAAAATAATTTCTTCTTCAGAAGAAAAACCAAGACCTTTGCCAGTGCTCTTTGTCCTGTGGCCACAGCTCGCTGGAGTGAGCTGAAGCCAGGGCTGCTGTCACAGTGCTCCATGGGCCAGGGAAGGGCAAGAGCTGACATTGCTTGTGGTGTGTGGACTGAGAAAGGTCAGGGTCCACTGCTCAATAACATGGAATGTTCAAGCTATTTCCCTGGTTTATTATTAGAACAGCTCAAGACTTGGCTGAAATGTCACATGTATTGGCCTCTCTGCCTTATGTTTGCTTCTGCTTGCACTTAGAATTGCTATTTTTGCCCAGCACTATCCATCTGTCCTGGGCAGTGTGTACCCCCTGAACTGAGCTAAGGATGAAAGTCTTGGCTGTCTTGTCTGGGCACTCTAGAGAGAGTTTCCTACTTTTTTTCTGGCACCAAGTAAACCGTGAAGGCTTGTGCTGCAGTGGCAGCCTCCCTCCTCGCTGGGTGTTTTTGAGAAAATAAGCAGCATTGTTTATTCAAAAAAGATTCATGGCATTGAGAAATCAATAGCCTTTTGGAAGTTATGGATTAAAAATCAATTAGCAAATGAGAAAGGAGCAAATGAGCTGTTCTCTCAATGGAAGAGGTTAACAGCAGTATTAGGAGGAGTGGTGTCAGGACCAGTTTTGCTCCATATATTTAAAAGTGTTTCCAGCAGCGCAGCACAGAGGATTGCTATTTACTGATGACTCAGAATGACTGACATTATATATAAATTTCAAAGACTTTAGATAAAAATTGAAGAATCCACAATGGAATCATGTAAATGACTAACCTGTGCATGGACTGCTAATTAGTTGCTCCTCCTTGGGGAGAAATTATCTGAAAGTGATTTTGGATGACTTCTTGAAAACAGTTCTGTCTGGAAAGGCAAATAAAATGCTCAAACACTTAAGGTGTTGCTGGGGATGGTATATTTCTTAGGGAGCTCTATAATGAGAATGCTGCTCTCAGATGGAGCAGTGAGTCACCAAAAAAATGTAAGATATAGCAGAAGTAGAGTTTCGTCAAATATTTTAAATATTATTCACATTGTTGTATTCAATATGTGTATGAAAGGTGAGCATAAAACACATCTTCTTTCGTCATAAAGATAAGCCAGTATGATGTTTTATGTTTTGGATTCAGAGAGCTGCTCATTGTGCATGGTAAAGTATTTCCTAAAGCCCCCTACAGCAGCACATTGGAAAGAAACGATGGAGACCAGAGGGAGAGTGGCTTCAGAAGGGAAGTGAGAGTGCTGCCTGGTGGCTGCAGCAAATCCAGCAAGGATAAAGAGGGTCTGTAGTCCCTTTTTGATTAGCATTGGCTCATGTTTTTATTGTTTGTGCCCCACAGAATCAAGAGCACATCACGCAATAAACTCCCCTGCTAGCTTTAAATCTTTACATACAAAGATGTCCTCTGCTCTAAAGGACATCTGCAGAAGCAAATGGGATGGAAGTCTTGATCTCCAAAACCCTGTTTGGTCAGGACAGAGGAGGCTTGTGGTCATTTGCTGTTTTGGCAATTGCTGTTCTGATGCAATTATTTGTTTTCACAGAGATTTTAGCTTAAAACGACTCCCCAGAGCTGCACCTTTTGCCAGTTTGTTCATAATTTTCTTGATAATTATGCAGATAGTTTGCTGAGGAATATATGAAGGGCCATGCTGGGTCAGCCCAAATGCAAAGTGTCTTAGTGGGGAGTAAAGGGATGGGGTAAGCATTTAATGGCAGTTGTCAGAACACTTCCCCATCCCTGGTTTTTCATCACTTAGGGACTTTTTGATGCACAGCTTTTATCTCCATGCTTTAAGTTGCTCATTGGCTTTTTTCTTAGGTGAATTCATATTATTGATTTTCAACTCCCATAAGCTTTTCTCATTTCTGTGGCATCCACTGTTTTATGTGAAGAAGAATCTCCTTTTATTCATTTTTAATTTGCAACACATTGGTTTCATCTGATATTCCCTGTTTTTTTTATTCACCTGGAGGTTTGAGTTGAAGGAACCTCAGTTATTGTAACTACAAGGTAACTCTAGCTACATTACTGCTGTGTTTAATATAGAATTAGTCATGATAATCTGTTAAGTTTAATGCAGTGTTACTTAGTGCTATATTGCAAATGATATAGCATTGCAGTTCAACTCTACAATGTGATTATTATTTAGATATATTTCTGTTTTTACAACTAGGTAATTCTTGACTATAATAATACTTTTTGAATATTACTTCATTCTTGAACTGATGTTTATTAATGACAACTTTCAGGGAAATAAACACTGTGTCTCCATCTACTGGATACACAAAGGGACCTACACATTTTGCCCATATGTAATCTCTTCTTTGCTAGCTAATGTGGGAAGAGCTTAGAAAACATGAGTGGGAGGTCTGTCAGATGTGGGCAGTGGATAAATGAGTCCCAGTGAGTAGGGTTTGAGGGGAAGAAGGACAGAAAAGGATGGAGAGGTTTGTACACTTTCCAAGGTACAATGAGCAAAAGGTCAGAGAAAATGTGGCAATGCCTATAGGAACAACAATCAAATCCCTTAACTAGCTGAAGGAACATTTAAAGGACTGTGGAAACAGATGGTGCATGAGTTAAAACTGTACAGGAGCAACTTACCTTCTGCAGTTATTTCAGCAAGACAGTTATTTCCGTGGTTGTTACTCTCTCATTCAATCACAACATGCAATTACTATAGCAAACCTTCTGTCATATTGCACACGTTTTCACACTTGTCAGAGGAAAAGTCATAGATTAAACAATATGGTTTAAAGTACTGTTTAGTTATGAATTTCATAACTGTATTTGAATGCAAGACAGAAGCATTCTGCTGGAGTAGACCTTGAAAGTAGAAGAACCAGGGGAGCAGACTCTGGAAGAGTAGCAAGTAGTGTTGGCCATACAAATCCCATGAGCACAAATGGAAATTTATGCATTTTAATGCCTTCAAAGCAGTCTGAAAAGAAGCATTTAGAGGCCCTTTGTGGAGTCACTACATGTGAAGAACACACCCTGAAATCAATGGCTGTTTGGAGAAAAGACAGCAAAAAGAACTGGGGCTTTAGTAGTCTACCAACGTTTCCCCCTTTGCTTTTATACAGTCCTTACCATGGCACAGAATCTTTCTTTTAATTCTTAATTCTCTTCAAGGTATTTGAAAACAAGAAACTGTAAAGCCATTTAACCATGCTAAACCTTTACTATCCTCAGGCAAAAGTTCTTAATTTCCTTCATTTTCCTGCCTGCTTTGGGCTTTTTGGTATTGGCTGGTTTTTTATTGGTTTTTCCCCATTTCTGTGTGCTAAACTTGTTCTCCAGAGCTGATATCTTTTGACAAACACATAACAGTAGATATATATATATATATGTAATCTGCTTTTGTCTCTCTTGATAAATAGTTTGCATGAATAATAAATATGAGTAATGCAAGTGGTTATTCCTTATAATGTTTCTTGAATAATGTGTCTCTGGTTTAGACCTTTTCATGTCTCTCTTTCCTTAAAAAGAAAAAAAGGAAAGCAACAGCACAAAGATTCTAATATGCTTTTTTTATTTTTTTCTTTTTAATGAAAAAGGCATCTAGGGGTAACTCAACCAGAAAATAAAGGGAAATCAAAGTGATAGCTATATTTCTGTGCTTCATTTTGATTGCTCTGTGCAGTTTTCTTCATTTGAGAAATGTGTATTTAAAAAGAGAGAAATATCTTTATGCTTGTAATTCACTTCTGCTGTTTTTGCCATTTAAAAATATACATACCAGTTATTTCCTTACAGAATATTTGAAAGCAGGAAGAATTTGACAAGTCATTATGTTACTTAAATTCAATAAAAAAATTGTCTAGATCTATATATTAAACAGTAGGACATAGAAAATTAAAGTCAGAGTTCCATTTTAAATTGTTAACCTTGTATTTTTTGCAGCAACACTTCTCAAGAGGAGGTATATGTCTATAAGAGAATGAAAGCTGAAGGAATTTAGAGAAAATAGACATATTTTTTCAGATTTTGGGGGGTTTTTTCTTTCTACTTTTCCCATATGTGTGACGGCCTTTTTTGCATTGACATTGAAGTTTTATTGCGAAAAATCTTGACACATTTACTGATGCCAAGGAAAGTGTTGTGCAGATTCATTCAACTTGGTAAGAAACACTGTTGGGGTTACTCAGAATGAGGAAATGTGCCAGAACCTGCAAACCTGGATTGGCCTCTCTTCAGGACTCCTCATTTTCTGACTGTCCTGTTGAAGACATTGCCACTGATTTTTCCAGAACCTTCTTTCAAGCAGTGAGTGTTGTCTTCTGATTTCTGAACCAAACCCAGTGTGCCAGAAATGGGTATCCAGAGTTGCTGACCTGTTTTTGGTAATATCGGTGCAGTTTAACTTGTTTATTAGTGTCATTCCACAGCAGCTGGAAAGAGAAAAACCAGTGGTAATAGGATTTGGATTGCAGTTGAAGCTGAGGGTTTCTTGCTGCCTGCAGTGGCTCTGAATCAAGCCGCAGATGGTGACGAGATTCCTGTAGCTGCTGCTTTCCTTGCACAGGCATTCCAGCGATGCTGAGAGCAAGGCAAAGCCCCAGGAAAAATTGTGAAGTGAATCTGAGAGCAGATGTGCCCCAGCTGCAAGGGAAGTGATAATGGAAGCAGTGAATTTGGAGCAGGGCGGATGGCGGCAATCCGTGATCGGGGAGGAGCGCGCAGAAGGATGGAAAGGAAAAAACGATAGTGTGGGGGTGACAGCAGGTAATAAATAGGGAGGGTAAAAACAGTGCACGGAGGGGTCTCACAACAGCCATAGAAATACCTGTAGGGATTGTGCCTGGGGACAGGAGAATGTAAGCTAAAAATATGAATAACCTCCTTGGTCTTTAAAGAGTCTCAAGTTGTCTTTACTGTGATTTATGTCACCAGACCTCCTCCACAGAATTACAGTCGCATAATCCACAACTGCTGTTATTTATTCCAGATAAAGAAGGCAGTTTTGACTGTGATCTCCCTTGACATTTTCCAAGGTCTGTGCCTTTCTCATACCTTTCATCATCATCATGTACTTCTTCAAGGCATCTCTCTTACCTCTCTCAAAAAGAAACATGCATTGCTGTCGCTCACCCTGGACCAGAGTGACACAGGCGTTACAGGTTAGGGGAGATCAATTGCATAGCCCTGCTCCTCTTCACCTGGGAGGATCTTTGATGTGTTGACAAGACTGGAATCCAAATATGGCATTAACCCACTGTATTGCAGTGGTTGGGGTGGCAGGAATGATATAAAATAGCATCTCACTCAACAAGGTATTCTCCCTTTTTCATTTTACAATCTGTGTCAATGGCAGTTGAAACTATTAGACCTGCATTAAAATTACATATTACTTTATATAAATGGAAGCTATAAATGTCACAAATAGTAAAAAACTAAAATTGCAGTGAGGTTCAGAAGCCAGTATGTCTCAAACCTTCAAAATTAAGGACATTTAGAGCAAAGCCTCAATACCCATCTCCCCTTAATTTACCTCATTATTCTTGTTTGTCAGAGTATGATCTCACTACTATGTTAATATGATTTAATAACTTTTTCTTGTAAGGTTGGCTCAGATCTAAATGAAACCACAGTAAAGGTGCAGTGGTATTTCCTTGAGTATGTTGGTTTAGATGAAGCAGTAAGAACAGGCTAACGTAGGCTTAAGGATGAGGTAATTGTCACTGTCATCAGTAAACACTTTTATTGCTGAGTATCTCCTTTCTAAAGCTTTTATATCAATATATAGTCTTGTGGTTTCTTATTCCTTTTTCTTTTCATTTGACAATATTATAAATGTAAAGCTACTATTGATCTGTAGATGTGGCACAAATTGATTTGAATGAGGGACCTAGACACCAAAATTGAGCTCATTAAGAAGTTGCTAGCAGGTAATGATGTGGATGCTGGAAATGCTGATGTGGCATTAG
Organism: Lonchura striata; assembly: GCF_050655825.1. Classification (NCBI taxonomy): domain Eukaryota; kingdom Metazoa; phylum Chordata; class Aves; order Passeriformes; family Estrildidae; genus Lonchura; species Lonchura striata. The sequence continues at coordinate 111,125,661 of NC_140705.1, forward strand.
GTGTGTCCTCTCCTATAAACCTGGGTGGGCTTGGGCCAGGTTTGCAATGCCTGTGCCTTCTGAGCACCATGTACAGCTCAGCATTGGCATTTCTTGGGATGGAAATCTCCCTACCTGGAGCCTGCACATCTGATCCTCACAGCTGTGCTCCTGGACATGAAACCAATGCACAAAACTGAGGGTTATGTGTAATTCTTAATTAACTCTTTGGAGAAACAGGGGGGATTTGCTGGCCCTGCTTGTCTCATGAAGCTGGAGAAATATGGCTCAACATTTTTCGTTAAAAGTAATTTTAAATTGAATCAATGGAATAATATTCCTGTGGTGAGGACTCAGAAGAGAGAGAGTTCCTGCATCTTTCTAGCGAGTATATACGATTTCCTGTTCTGAGGGAAAGATCTGTTTCACCTAAATTTATCTTGGGTATCTAGCTTCACTCTCTAGTCAACAGTTCCCCATGAGAGCCATTCATTAGACCTGCTAAGACAGGTCAAATTACCCTCTTTATTAAAACTTAAAACTTCAGGCCAGAAGTCCAGCCTGGAAATGGGCAAGCAGAGATCCCAGCTTTCCTCTTAGCAATACACACATAAGATGAGTTCTGTGGATACTACAGGATCTTGTTAGTAGTGGGGCTGAAGGAATGGAATCCCTAAAAACAATAGGTGTTTTTAAGTTAATGTGGTTAAACAGTATTATTAGGCTTCAGAAAATAATCCATAACCTTCATTAAAAAAAAAAAAAGTGATAAGAGCTGTTCTGCATTGTTCTTGTAAAGGAATTGGCATCTTCAAGCTCTTCTCAAAGTAATTAGACACTGAGAGTTCAGGGACTCTAGAGGCAAACCTAGAAACTGCTCTGTGCTCTGTAGCACCATGAGGCTGATGTAATGTGTGGCATGTGGTTGAATGTTACTTTCTACTCTTGAAAAAGGAAGAATGACTTTTAATTTCTTGCTCTTCAGCATGAAGGAAGCTCATAACTGTTCTCTGCTGGGGCTGAAAGCACATCACAGATGTGGTTCAAAATCAGTTTGTCATTCATTTCAAGCCTGCTTTGGCACAGGATGGTATAGAAAGAAAAAAATAAATAAATCTGTTCTAAATTTGCATTTGATATTTTATTCTTTCATTATCATCTGCATTTTTGCTGCTTTAATTGGTATTTCAACTGCAATGGCTTCTAAGCATCCTAGGCAAGTGCTGTCTTATAAACCCAATTATTTCTGTCTTTTTTTTTTTTTTTTTTTTTTTTTTTTTTTTTTATACTGTGTAAAAGGTGAACTAAAAATTAGCTGAGCTGCTGGGATTTACAGGGTGGTGATCAGTGGCACAAGGTCCAGCTGGAACTGGTCACTTGTCATCTACCCTAGGGGCTGACTGTGGGGCCAGTGGTATTAAAATTCATTATTAGTGACTCAGATGATGGGGAACAAAGCACCCTGGGGAGTCTGCAGAGAGCTGGGAGGTGTTTAAACACAAGAATTGACTTCACTCTCTGTTGGTCAAACAGCAGAAGAGGTTGTCACAGACGTTGTAGGGTCTCCATCTTAGGAGATATTCCAGCCTGGGTGATCAGCTTTAAATGGCCCTGCTTTGAGCAGCCAGGTTTCATGGCTCAGTGTTTCTAAATATAAATGCATGATGGCTTTTAAAATATATGCCAAACTGTTAATTTGTTGTTCCCACATAAGTTTTTCACTTTAACTGCAAATATTCAAATAGTTTAGAGGAAAAAACAGGCAAACTTCACCCCACAACCGAGTTTGTATATGGAGAAATCAGATTCTTTGACTTAACTTCAGTCCAGATCTTTATCCTGGCAGTTAATTGAGCTATTACTTTTAATTATTGAAAGATTCTGAATTTGAAAATTTAAAAAAATATTAGTAAGATTTCTCAAGTAGTAAACCATCTTAATTTAATTCCATACTACAATGCTCTACTGTCTTGTGTAGGTCATTGTAGCATCTGGTTTTAATGTCTTCAAAAGACTATCTTAAATTCATGTAAATTAGAATACACAGATGCTAAAAGAATTTGTAATTCCTAGTAGACATTCCTCAATATTTTTTCACCCCATCCATTGTTGAATTAATGTCATTTGGTTGAAATTTTTGATTACTTCAGTTAAAAAAAAAAAAGTCATTAATTGTGTAAACTAAGACACATAATTTAACAGTAAGAATATTATCACACAGCAAACAGGCTTGCATGTGTCATGCTGCATTCAGAACATTCCTTATTTTTGAGGTGATAATTGCTTTTTTTGTTATTTAAAGACAACAAACATGCTAGTATTGTCTGTAATGAAAACAGAGCTTAAGTATTGTCATTTTCAATTATTCTTTTTTTTTTTTCCTCTTCACCTTCAGGATAGGGAATTGTGTTGGAATTCTCTATTTATGAATAGAAAATTTTCTTTGAATGATAGTTTTTCCAAAATCTGTTGTTTGTTAAATTATGGTTCAGAATTATGACCAAAAGAGAAATTACTTCAGGAGAGAGGCTGGAAAATAACATAAGATTTTAGTTTATTTTTCTTTCAGATAGTAGTAGAAGGATATTTAAAAGGAAAAAAGATAGTGTTTATAGTTGGTGGTTTATAAAATCATTCGGTTTATAAGTTTGATCTAGTAACAGCAGCAAAACTTGACTTGAGTGTTTGATGTTACTGATCTTAAATATGTGTTTAGGTACCTTGTGAATAGTTTGTGCAGCAAAAGACATAAAATAGTCCCTGAAGTTTATAGTTTCATTGTGTTTTTTGAAGTTCAGTGTTTTCATAGAGCATGTTATTTTGGAAAGCATCTAAGGTGCACAAGCTTTTTAGACTTTTTAGGCTGATGAACAGGAATATCAGTAATGCAAGGTGCATGAAGGAATGGCTCTCAAACAGGAAAATTAATCCTCTTTGTAAGATGATGCAGTGAAATCAGAGAAGGGTTTGTGTTTGATATTATTTTTGTATGCTGTGCTATGTGCTGGAATAAAAGTGCTTACCTTGCCTATGGCATTATAGTGGCAGAAATGTCACTGGGAGACCAGTTCAGGATGCTGAACACTTAATTTGAAGAAAGTCCTTGCTCTGTGTAAGCAATTAGGAGCTGTGGCTGCAGTAGGAGGCATCTGGTCATGGAGGCTTAGTAATTGTATTCATCTAATGTACAACCATTAATACATTGCAGCTCAGTGTGAACTAGAGCCCCTTGATGTAGATAAGCCTTTAAGTATTTAAATACCCAGGTGCTTCTTACTGAAATGTTTTAGAGTCCAACTTGGCTTCCACCTGGTGACTGTTGTAAATGTTCCTCATAAAGCTGCATTACATTTCATCCTAATTAGTACTGCTGCTGTAGCCTTGGTAAAGACACATTGGATTAAAAAGAACCAGAGGCTGAGTGCCCACATTCTCTCCTACAGGAATTAAATCCATTTCAGTCTTACAGTATTCACAGACCTGATTTAATTTGGCTTCTTTCTCTAGATGATTGCTAAAGCACAGTACTAGTAGGAAGCTCCTGCCTATATTACTTATGTTTAATTTCAGAGCTGTGTGTTTTGAATGCTATCAGGGTAGCATTTCTTATTAGTCCCCAAATAAAGCAAATATGCTATTTTGGTAGAAAAGAAATTAAAAGTTCATAAATAAATACTGGATACCAGCAACAAATTAAGATGAGAAACATTATTATTGTGGAAATAGGAATGAATGTTACCTACTGTGAAAAGGATTTTTAAAATTGAAATCAGATACATAATTAAGTTGTTATTAATTAGTCACAGAAAAGGTTAGAAACCTTAACATCTTTTGTCCATAAGCCAAATATTGCAGTATGTTGACATCCATGCTGTGAATTCCCTATTAGTGCTCTGCCAGTAATTTCAACCTGGCATCTAGACTAAATTGTCTCCCTAGGAGCTAAGAGGAAACACGGTTGATATGTGATCTCAGGCATGGGTCTTTCTTGAATGAATAAAAGCACTGTCACATTTTACGGAATTACATCTGCTGGTTATGTGCTGTGATCATCTCTGAATGAGGGAGAGGGCAGAGCTCATCTGAGTTATGGCACAAACCCATATTCCAAAGGAACTTGATGGGATTTTATAGTCTTGTACCTCCATTCCAGATCTGTTTCAGCTGCATGACAGAATCTGAAAGCGAGGTAATGATTGTGCCTACACAATAATTTTTAAAGTGCTCAGAAACACAGAGAACACACAAATTTCCAGCCAGAGCTTGCTGAGCAGCCTCAGAGCACGTTATTCTGTGAATGGAGATGAACAAGTTTGAACTGCTGAAAATGCAGTTCTCATCTTCTCTCTCTGAGCAAAGATGAGAAGGAAACTTGTTCCCTGGAGCCCTCAGCTGCTTGGGTCTAGCACCCCAGTACACAGCTGTGGTGCCAGATGTTGGCAGGGTGTGCTGAGCTGGTCCCACAGTGCAGCAGCCAGTCTTGCAGACCCCTTCAAGGTCCCTTTCATGGCTTTAAGTAGGTTCATGTAAGGGTTGGATTTGGTGATCTCAGAGGTCTTTTAGACCCTTAAGGGTGTGTGATCTTGCTCAGAGCCGTGTCAGCCAGATGCCCTTTGGGAGCTGCTGCTGTTTGCTGCCAGAGGCTGCAGAGCCACTGCAGCCCGAGGTCCCCGAGGTGGGTGGCTTTGTCACACACGTGGGGATCTCAAGTCAGTAGTGGAGCTGTGTCCCATAGACACCGTGTGGGGTGTTGCCCAAGGAGCCACGGGATTGATGGAGTTTTGGAGGTGCTGCAGGACTATTTCCCCTTACCTGGTTGTGGGGCCAGTAAGAGAAAGAATCACAAATACTCTGTTACTCCTGTTCTGAGGCAAATGAGTGTCTAAGTCTCATGCTGTTATTGAAAATCTGCAAAGAATAGAAAACAAAGCACTTGTTTGGAGCAATTATCTCTTAACATGTGGAAACTGCAACAGTGGTGAATTTTAAGATCTTTTCCTAAACTGAACAAAATGCTTCTCTGATTGTTGAAGTATCTGTTGCCACTTCAGCCTGAGCTCTATAACCATGTGGTGGTTGTTTTTTCTATTTTCTACTCTATTCTTCATTTCTTTAAAGAGCTGATTCTTGTGATTTATTGGGTACAAACTACAAAGCTAAGTACTTTCCAGGATGTAAGTTGTAGTGGCTATGAGAAGGAATGAGACTATAATTCTCCTTCACTTTATTTTAGTTAAGTATTTTCAGAGGGGAGGCGAGGGGAGGATGTATTCTTTCCATTAGACCTCTCCTTTCTTAATCACCATTCCCTAATTAATTCCCTGGTTAAATGTAAAGCAAGCATTCGCTTTGAATAATGTTTTCCTGTGTGATTAAGTAAAGAAGAATTTATTTCTTTTGTATGATGACTCATTGTTGGGGGATCTGGAGGGAGCCTCAGGGTGGATATTTGAGACTTTGGTCCCAGGTGCTCTCATACCTTTGAGCTGTGTCTGCTGTCAGTCCAGAGGTGGGAGGCAAAGGAGATATCATGTATCAGCTGAACATGAAGAAAATTGCCTCTCTCGTGAAACGTCAACTTTGTTTTTTCCTGGTGGAAAACTGACTCTGGCTCATAGAAATGCAAATCTCAAGACAACACATCCAGCTAGCAGGAATGCAAATTATTGTTCTTCCTGGCACAGTGTCTGTAATATTTCTTATTGCATGATGTATATTCTTTGGTGTCCAAGCTGCCCCAAAAATGTATTATTTCTTTTCACCAGCATCTTCCAGTTCCTCCCCCTGCACCAGTTTGCAAACCTTTGGCTTGTAGCAGTACAGCTGTGTTGGGTCACACCATAAACCACATCCAAAAAAACTGACCCTAAAAATGAGGTTATAGTGAATGAGGGCATGGCAAAGAGGCGTAACATAGTCTAAGCTGGCCAAGCTTATTTTACTGATGAAGAAACATTGTCTAACTCTACCCAGATGATATGACTTTGTGTGTTGCTACTGTAGTAGCTTATGGTGTTCATTTTTAGCTCATAGCATTAAATTTTAACTCAAAAGGCAGTTTTAAGAATGAGTCTGTATTCAAATGTTGCTTGCAGCTCAAGATGTGAAAAAGAATGCAGTTTTATTTTTATTAATGTGGCAGCAAGGAAAACATATGGAATATGTTTCATATAATGGCATGAGAATGCCTGTGATTTGACTGCTGTAACCATGAATGCTGTAACATATTATCTCTGGGTGTTGAAAAACAGGCATTTAAAAACACTCATGGTTTTGATAAAAAGTATGGTAAACAGAAATCCCACTGATCTTTTCTTTTCCTTTCATGTGTTTTACAGGCCTTTCCCTGTATTTCAACCGGAATTTATGGTAAGACACACCTTTGATGTCACTTATTCTTACTCATTTTTCCCTATCCTTGGTGTTTCAAACAGGATTGGTATTTCATATCAGATGTCTCGTCAGTCGTTTTGTCTCACCAATATATTTATACCATGTTAAATAACAGAGACTCAAAGCCTTTGGCTGTGACTGGATGCTGGTGTGCTGGGAAGTGGGATACTCTTGTGCAGCCCTTAGCATAACCCTGAGAGCCTGTGAGCCAAACCCTGAAACTGTGATTGCACTTCTGCAGTAACTCTTAAACACGCTGCTGTTCTTTCAACAAGGGGAAAATAAGGGTCTGGAAAAATTTTCCATCCAGAGGGAAAGAAAGATGCCATGATGTCCAAGACCGGCCAAAAGAAATAAAAAAAGCCAAGCCAGCTTGCTGGAGGAACAGGAAATTATTTTAGTTCCCTTGAGTTTTGCTTCCACCAGTTTAGTTTATTAATTTACATGCAAATTTACATGGCCTGAAGGATCTGGAAGGAAATGGTTATTATAAGTCTCTTGCTTTGTTGTAATCATAAGGTAATCCATCACCAAGAGTTAACTGGCTTTTGGCTGGCATTGTGAAACAAGTGAGCATGATATTTGATGGAGGAAAAAACAAGTTCAGTATCTTTTAAAAATTGAGACATTTGAGAAAACATACAAACTACAAAGGGGTGTTTTTTTTCCTCAAACAATAACCTATGCTGATTTTTTTTTTTTCATTTCAATCCAATATATGATTGTAGGTTTGATTACTTATGCAATTTAAAGTTTTTAAAATAAGGATGATTTAAAGAAATATGAGGGTGCTCCATGCCTTGAACAGTTGCAGGCCAGGTAGGATGGAACTTTAAGCAACTTGATCTAGTGGGACGTGTCCCAAAGGGGACTGGAACCAGATGATCTTTAAGGTCCCTTCCAACCCAAACTGTTTGATGATTTTATGCTAAGCAGAAATAAATTAAAGAAAAAAAGTCATTATCATGTAATGATGTAGTATGACATTAGTCATAACATATAGTAATTGTTAGATAAGATAATTTGAGCTTTGACTAATTAGATAATTCATATTCAGGAGGGGAGAAATATTCAGGCTTTTCCCTCCTATTTTAAGGACCTTTTACTAATTTTTTTTTTTATGATTGTAAATCTGAAATAGGCTTTAGAAGGTAAAATCTAGTTCAGTTTGGGTGCTGTATTCTCTTCTATTTGAACTGCATTTCCATTGTTGCAGAACTTGCAGATGCCATTTCCACGAGCACTGGAATTGGCTGAATAAAAATCTGGTTTCAGATAAAGCTTCGCCTCATTTCTCAGTTTTAGTCCCCCTTTTGAACTTGGAGGCAAACTTTACTTTTTAGTCCTTGATTCATTGGCTTAAATCTTGATCTTTTACATAGATACATTTTTGTTTCATATACTTATTTTTGTTTACATTTGTTTTTGTTTGATACATTTATTTTAGAAAATCAAGCAAGATATGGTGTAAGTATATGGAAATTACCAGTAAGTGGGAGGTACAAAGAATAGTAGTTGACTTTATTTTAGAATTGGCCTAGTTAATAGAAAAGTCTCAGCAAGTGAGAAATATGGTTCCCTAAAGCCAGCAGAGAAAGTTGGAAAGTATCTCTGATAGGAATCATGAGTTTATGTGAAATTTTCAATGCTTTTCTTGAAGGTGGCTGTGGCATTGCTGAAACATTATACACTGCAGCAGATGCTTTTTCTGTAATTGTTTGCTGTTTTCCCTGTTGGAAATAGATTAAGATGAGTTTATGCTAAAATGCTCTGGTTTTTTGAGGCTGCTTTTTGGGGTTTTTTTTTGGGAGAGAATACAACCTCTACTTGATTTTACTGTTTACATTTTAATAAATGTTTTTTATTCCTCAATTAAAGAAGTACTTCCCTTCTTTCCAGACTTTCAGATGCACTGCCTGAGAGTAATAATTAAACAGGCAGCCCTGCATCTGGCTTCAGGTGTCAGTATTTTCAGGAATGTTTGATAGCAGTTCCATTGCTAAAATTATACTCTGGGTGGTGACATGTTTGCAATGTAAAGTACACACAAGCCCCACAAAACTATGCTTTAATCTTTTTGGTTTGGTTGGGGTTTTCCCCTTTATCCACGCATATTCCTTTAGATAAAGGCAGAGTCTAGATGAAAAAGGGGATCAGCCTCATTCCTGGTGGCCAAGTTGATTAGAGGATCTGTGCTGTGCACATAACATTGGATTGTCCCAATTATGCAGTACACAAGGAACACATTTGCTATTTCATCTTAGATCCATGCAAACAAATTCTTTCCCTTGAGAAACCCCTGTCTGAGGATGAAATTTCTTCCAAAAATTAAAGTACAGAAATTTGCTAGAGGTTGGGTGAGTATATTCAGTTTGAGAATCTGGACTGAGTTTTGCTCCAGACTCCTGTGGATGTGTAGCTTGCTCACCTGCACTCTTGTCATTAGGACAGAGTGTTCACACTTCTGTGGGGAGCAGTCCATTCTTGTTTTCATCACTGCAGAGCACTCTTTTTCTCCCATAAAAAGGAAGCTGGGAAGAAACAAGCAAGCAAGGCTTTTTCTGAGGTCTTGGCAAAGGGCAGATTGCTTTCCATAGAAAGAGTGTTGGATCGAGGAAAAGTCTGCCCTCCTTCCCAAACACTTTCCTAATGCTCCATCTCCACCCATCACGCTGTGGATGTTTCAGCTTAGGGATTCCATCTTGGAAGAATTACATAGGAAACAACCAATGCTAAATATTTGTAAGGACTAAAAGACAAGTGAGAGTTTGCCCACAGGCACTCTGGGAAAAAAAAAAATTCCCTACAAGATCCCAAATCCCTAATATATTTTCCTAAGAGATCCCTGCCACCTTTAATAGGCTTAAGAACTGCTAATCAGTCTAAGAAAGCAAAGGTTGTGAAGGTTTATATCTCCCTGAATCCCTGGGTTACTGTCTTCCATTGCAATAAATGCTTTCGTTTATACCAAGAGCATGAAGTTTCCAAAATAAAACTGTTTTGGGAGGAGGACTAAGGATTTACATCCCTCCCATGGCATTAGGGAGGTATTGGAGTATCAAGCTCCACACATCCTTAGCAGCTGTTTAGTAACATACAAACATAAGCCAGAGCAGTTAGATTTTTAGGGATTTCTTGCTTTTTTACCCCCTCTTTTTTCTTTTTAAAGCAATTTTACTATCTGTTTGGAAACAAGTTATAAAAAGGGATGAAAAAAATCTCTAGACAAATATATAGTTCAGAAGGTACACAGTGCTATTTTAGGCTGCAGTGTGTTGGATTTTCATGTTATACTAGTGGATCACTATTTACATGTCCAGTTTCCCCTTAATTACTGTCTCATTATGTCTGAGGTACCTCCAGAAGAGAGGATTGGGAGGGAAGTGCCACTTTCTTGAGTAGATTTTCTGGAAGAGCACCTCATTAAGAAGCTCTCCACAAATTGTGGTGTTTGCAGCCTGCAAAGTGAACAAGGATGTTGGATGTGGTTCTACAAACCTTCCAAGCCACAAAGTTAAAACAAGGCTCTGCAGATAGATGTAAGGAGACAGGATTTTTCATATTTGTCACAAATATTTTGAGGGATAATTGTGGGATTGGCTACATATGGAAGGAATTGAAGATGTTATGGTCTATGCATACCTATGTGTTACCTCCTTACTGTTACTTTACAGTAATACAGGGTTGGGCTTTGTTCTGAGATACTTATGTTGGCAACAAAAACTAGTATTTAAATATTATTTTAAACTTAAGGGAGAGAGGAAAAAAGAAGAAATAAAGTGGAGGGAGAAAGATAAAACTCCTAATTCCAATTGGTGTGTATTTCTGTCTCTACATCACTGTAGCTGTATGATTTACCTTAGCTTGATTTCATGAAAATTATTTCCTCTATCCTTTCTGAGAATAAATATAAAGGCAGCTCTTAATTTTCTTATGAACTTATACTTGCATTAATTTTAAAAACATGGAGAGAAAAAGACCAAATGCCACAAAACTGCAGAATGTCTGTGTGATTTAGGTGGTGGAAATGCACAGTTTCACCACATTTTAAACATTGTTATTATGTTGGAGTAAATCTTGCTGCTGTAGAATCAGGCTACTGAAGCTTACTTGTAGCTTTTGGCCTGGTCATGGCAAAACATTACACTTTTTTGTTTGTTTGTTTTTTTGGTTGTTTTTTTTTTTGTTTGTTTGTTTGTTTTTTGTTTTTTGCTATGTGTTGCTAAAGGGAAGTCTGAAAAGAAAAACCTGGAGTAAAATGGCTGTGTGTATAGGAAACAAAAGCATATAATCTGTTCTTAAGGGAGGATGCAGGGAGGGAGCACAGATCCTCTGGTCTGCTTTAGATCTGGGGAAGGGGAAGAGGTCCTTTGGTCTTGTGCCAGCTTGTGGCACCAGTGTATTGAGCCCAAATCCATCCTGCTAAGAGTCCAAAAAGTGATTCATCCTGGGAGCATATCCATCAGCTCTTCTCCCCATGAGGTGAGCCAAGGTAGGTTATAACAAGGGATTAACCAACAGGTGTTCTACTGAGGCTTATAAAAGCCCTTGTAAAATCTGAGTCAGAAGACTAAACCAAATGTTTTCAAAGGCAGAATAAATTCCTGACACAGGGTTAAAGGTTGAAGCCATCTATTTCCATCTTCCTCATCTGTTTTTTTTTCCTCATTTTTCTGTTGGCATTTCATTTCTGGAATAGATGTTTCTTTAATGAGCAATTCTAGTAAGGGTTGCACAGTCATCTTTCCAAGGAAGGAGCTAGCTGTAAATTTTTCAGTGCCACTAGACACCAATGTGTAATAAGTAACTATGAAGTGGTTTTGTATTTATCTCCAGTCTGGTGCTTTGAGTTCCTGTTACCATTAAAAAGGCCTGATGCTTGTGTGATCATCAGAATTTGGATATTGTGATGTCAGTTGAAGTTATCCAGGAAAATGAATATTATCATATAGATCCTTCGTGATAAAAGATCCCGATCCGGTAGGTCACATAAGAAAAGTTCCTATTAAGAAGATTTTTGTAACTAAGCTGATTTTTAAACTTGATCAGCAGCTCCTCATCCCTCAGCTTAGGCCACATCAACTTTTTTGACACTGTGTTGTTTTAAGAGACCTTTTTTGTAACTCATTGAGAGTTAATTGCATTTTGTTATTTGCTCGTTAATTGGCATAATGCAATATGTTTTCAAAAATGAAGATATATGAGAACTCATTCTTTGACACTTCTTTTGGGTCTGATCACCAGTTAAATAGATTATTATTAAAAGTAATGGTAACAGCTATCAAATTACTATTATAATATTCAAGTAATCCTAGAATTCTAATTACTACTTGTATAAAAATTTGTTGCATGCATTATTTAACAGTGTTCTTATTTCAGATAGTGTGGTGTCCATGATACTAATTGGTGTCTTCCCATAATTTAAATACTAAAAAATTATTATAAGGAAGTGTAAATTGATGAGCTCTCAGCAGTCTAAAATTAACATTCATGTGATGTATTTATCAAGGAGAAGCTCTAACTTGATTCCAGATGAGAGACTTAATAAGCTCTCTTTTTCTGTGGAAATTAGCTTTTTATGGATAATGGAGTTTGACTATCTAGAATTTTATCTATTCTGAAGGACTTGCTGACTGGTCCAATTTGCAGCATTTCCCCTGAACACTAGAGGACAAATCCCGTCCTTCATGAAAATGGCATTTAGTGACTATCCTTAAAAATTTCCCTTTGAAAGCTTAGACTGTTGACTAAATAATTGCCTCATGGCATCTCTTGTAGTCTTTTCCATGTTCTCTTTAAGAAGAAATAAAAGTCTATGTAGTTACTTCTTCCACTTAAAATTATATTTCAGCCATATTTATATTAAATATATATTAGTATATTATTGTGCCTTTCAATCTTGCAGCTACCCATTCTCTTTAGCCTCACTGCCTGGGTTCTACTCTGCAAGAAACAATTGTGTGCTCTTTTGCTCTTATAGTGTTTTCCATGTTGAAGCTACTAGCCTGGCTCAAGTTGCTTTTGCAGTGAGCTCTATAGCTATCTCCAGACTGCTGAGGAAAAGCCAGGAACATCTCCAAATTCATCAAAAACTTGTTGAGCTTTGGGCACTTTTCCATTTTTCCTTTCACTTTTTGTGTTATTACTTTTTTTTGTCAGGTAACTATCCTGTAAATCATACATAAATTGGAAAAGTTCTCTGGTATCCGAAAAGCATATTCCAGAAATGATAAACAGGGCTTCAGCTGGTCAGATATATTATTTGCTTTCATATTTGTGGTTTTCTATTCAAAGAGCTAGGAATGTCTCAATTACCATGATGAAAGTTAAAACTCTATATTGTTGTATACCAACAGAATCACTTAATTTCCTTTTCTAAATTTTCTTGGCTGATGTCAACATGATAATCTGATGTGTTTGTTCTGTGCCTTTACACTCCGGAAAAGCTAAAGCTCTTTGAAGCTAATTTGTTGAGAAATTAATTGAAGTAAGAAAATAAAGCTATGTAGACCTCATCCTAGAGACATTGCTTTGAGTTGATACATGAAGTATAAAAAATTTCTTGGTAAAAGGCCCAATTATTGCTATCCAAATTTTTTCTTTGATGTAATCTTGCCCCTTGCCCCAGGAAAGAGCATGTCTCTAAAACTTAACTTGGAGCCCAATCCATTAGTGAATTCTACTGTGTTGTTTTGGGTGTCTTTTAACCATATTCCTCATTAGATGTAGTGTGAAAACATAGTCATTATAATGATATATTTTTCATGCCTTCCCACATTTTAGCACTTAGCAGTGATTTCATTTACCTGTGCACTCTGGCATAACTAGTCTTGCATGTAATCTTAGTTATGCCACATGTTCTGTATACTTGGCAGCTAGAAAAAGCTCACCAAGGGCAAGATTTCTATTCCTTTTAATAGCATGCAATTGCTTTACCTGGAGTTTACAAACATAAACAGAAGGAAGCTGCCATGAAACTTGATGAGCATGATGCCTTAGTTCCATGATTTAATTTTCGGTAGTCCTGTGAGGAGCAGAGAATCTGGCTCCATAATCCTTGTGGTTCCCTTCATCCTGAGATATCCTGTGACTCTGAGAGTATTTAGCTGAGTCCCACTCACAGCTTAAAACTCATTCTGTGAGGACAGAAAAGTAGTACAAGTCTTTGGGTGTCCTTGAAGAGCTTTTAAAAGCCCTGACACGCCAAAGTTGAGTAGGAGTAATATTTGTGGTGTCATGTATATCAAATAGTTTTACCACAAAGGTATTGACCTTTGGTATATTTTTGAACTTCTGTGACTGCATTAGATAGTAAATGGTTCAGGAAAACAGCTTCTGTTTCCCATTAATTCCTTAGTTTTTAGTGCAAAGGGTCTATCTGTGGTCTGGCCGCAGAATATTGTGATGCTGGGCCTTATTTTGTCCTACTTTTTATTCTCCATAGCAGACATTATCTCTTACTGTTTATTTATGCAATATCTATTGTAATGGCTCTATCAGTGTTGGAGACCCTTAATATTACTCCAGTACAAACACAGAAAGTTGCCATATATATAAATTTACATGACCAAAGTCATCTCTTGTTCTTAACTTTGGTCACTCCAATAAGTTTGGAAGAAGAGTGTGTGAGAATATGGAGACTTTTAGGTGGCTTGTGAAAGGTAAAAATGTATTGCTGCAAGGGTAAATATCTTTCTCCTGAAATGAAAGAAAGGATCAACAGAATAGACTGCTATTTTGAGTCTCATCAAAGTACCTGAAAGTCAAGCTAAAGGCATCTCTGAGAGTCATTCACTGTGTTGTCCTTTTTCCTGAATCTTTGTTAAATTGTGATGCTGCCATATATCACTGGAAAGGGCAACTGCCACTGAGGCAGAATAGCAGAGCTGAATGATTCTGTGTAGTGAATGACTAATCCTGTTTCTAAGCCAAAATCCTGTTTATAAGATGTATTCTGCAGCTCTGCACACCGCAGATCGTGTTGGCAGCTGGGTTAATGGAAGGCCACCTTGGGCCTGGAAGAGAGTTAGTTGTGCCTTTTTGTCTTGGGAATGTATTTAAAGTTATTGTGTACTGCACATGTTGGCAAAACATTCACCTGTCTTCTGTCTCAAGGTGTGATGCACCAGAAAATAGTGTAAAGTACCGTGAATTACAGTGGAAGGAAACATCTATTACAGTGCTCTGATTTTTTTTTTTTTTTTTTTTTTTTTTTTGTTGAAAAAGGGATTTTCTTTTTAACTGGCAATTTTTGAGGTAATAAAAAAGTTGGATTTATACACATACTTTGAATTTATGCAACTTAAGTAACTTGCTGGTGATTGCATCAGTGAATTAAACAAATGGCATGCATGCATTGCCAGGGCTGCAGTGTTATTTCTCAAGTTCCATATGAAGAATTATTAATAAAATATGAGGTTGTTGTGGAATTGTTTTCTGTTTAATTTATCTATCAGAATCTGATTATTCAGTTTAAGTTAGTTTCTTGTATCGATGAAATATTACACAGCTAGTAAGAACACATAAGCCTTATGGCAGAGGAAATGCAGCAAGAGTCAGAATTTACCTTTCTATGAGTAATGTTGGGGAGAAAGTTCGAATCCTTTCCAGAGCTTCTGTGCAGAGCAGAATCATTGCTAAGTTTGTTTACTTGGCAGTAATTGTACACACATTAAATTCCCCTTCAGGTTTATTCAGGGTGAGGTTCACAGAAACAAATGTGCACCTTCTTGTTGAAGAGTGTTAAGCCAGAAATTCAGTACATATTAACAAGGTGACTGCAAAAACAAATGTGAGTGGGCTTTTTTTGGGTACTCACCAAAACTCAGGCAGGCAGCATAGAAGTCACACATTTGCACTGTAGAGCAGGTTTGGACAGGGGGAAGTCACCTTATGCTTTAAAATACACTTTGGGTCAGGCTTCTGCTCAATAGAGCTGCTTTTGGTTTATTTCTGAGCTGTCAGTACTGCAGAAAAGGGCTGGTTCAAGGGGTATTCTGCGAGAAGATAACTGTAATTGGCAATCCATTTCTTCATTTCCATGCTATAGCCAGCCTTGACAAATTAATCATGATCAAATGCAGGCTGTGGGAAGGGGGTGACCCACGTAGCACAGAAGAAAAATGAGGCCCTGTGCTGGCATGACAGACTAATCCTTCAATTCACCCATTTGACTGAACGAGGGGACTGGTTGTGCCTGTCACCAGCACCGCCCATAAACAAACTGTTCACTCGCAGTCAGAGGGCTTGGCGGGTGTGATAAAGGTTATTGAGAGCATCCCAACACCTCATCCATCACCGATGTGGGACACCGAGCTCCTGGATAAGTCCTCAGGAGGAAAAGTCACAGTGGCTTACAAGTTCCTGCCTTGAAGAGAGAACAACCAAAATTGTGTTTGTGGAGTGATTTTGTGTCTGATCCCATGGGGAACAAAATGACTCCTTGGTTTGGCAGGATGTGTTATGGCTACTGTAAAAAACAGCAAAAATTCAGGGTTGAAGTTTAGATTATATACGGGTCCCTTCCAACCCAAGCCATTCCATGATTCTGTTAATAATGCTGGCAGGTCTGAGTGGTTATAGCTTCACACAGACTCTCATTTTCTCCCAGGGAACAGGAGGTAAGCTGGTTCCAGATGGAAAGGAAAACAATGGCAGCCTAAAGAAAATTATTTACTTTAACGGCAGTGTAGAGAACTTTGGAACTTTCGGTAGATGTTTGCTTAACTTTCCTCGTCGTTCTTATCTATTTTTTGGAATTGTGCAGCAGATGTGTGGCTTCTAGAGTTACATCAGGAATATGGGACTCCTTTAACTGGCCTACTCATAGTAGTACTCACAATAATGTTCTTTACTTACTAATGTACTTTTTTTCTATCTTTGGCTATGATTTTAGGTTTTCATCTGGTAATTAAAATGGAAACAGAGCAAGTTAATGTTGGAGTACATTGGTTTCAGAAAAGCTATGGTGATTTGCACTAGGTTTGAAATATTCCATTGCATCAAGAGGAATAGATGTGTTTTTTTGTAATTGTCCCTATTCACTTTGAATAACTGCATTGAGCTCAGCAGAGGAGAAATCTAGTCCAAAGTATTGTACCTTTTTAAAAATATTTGATTTGGGCAGGGAAGACTAACTTACTTCTTGAAAGAGTATCTAGCCCCTTGAAAAGATCATTAAAATCTGATTTGTAAACTATTTGTATATCTCTTTTATTCCCTTCAGTATATTACTTATATATAAGACAATGAAAGTACTTCTTTCCTATAAATTACTAGATGATAATCTGTATCTGTCATTTTCCAATTTAGTTTTGGACAATGCAGCATATCAGTGCCCCCCCTTCTCTATGTGATGTTTGAAAGAGCCCTCTAATAGAAATATGGTATAATGTAAAGCGTAATAATTTCTTGCATGTGATGCTGTGGTGGTGGAAGAATTTTTGCCCTCTTCTGTTTCATTTCTCTCTGGAATACGAACATTAAACCTTCATTTTCAGGGAGTGTCCCATATAGAAAATATAACAGTTCATTATACATTGTGACTTGTTTCTCTTACAAACCAAATTTTGGGTTGCTTAGTCCAATGGAGTGGCATTTCCAGGTCACTCATTGAGGAATGTGCTATTCAGTGTGAATAATTGTATGCCAATTTTGCATGGGGAAGGCCTAGTTCAGAAACCCCTGAACTATATAAGAGCTGATATAAATGTCAGCACATTGTTCTAGCTACCAGCCAGCCAGTATTGTATTTCCTTTATCATTTTTCTTGTTTCTCAGTTTTGATGAACAAAAATGTATTTATAAACCACAAAAGACGCTGCATTAAGTGTTTGGCATTTTGATGAGAAAAATATAGCATAGGAATATCTAGAACTTAAGGTTAAGAAAAACAGGTGCATCCTTAGGACGAGAGTAAATCGACTGTTCAAGTGGTGACCAGTGTGTGGTGTGTAGTTTCAGCTTTATGTACCAGCTCATTATCCAGGGTTGGAAAAACGGAGTATCAGTTTTATGCAGAATGCTTATCACTGTAAATTGCCCAGTGTAGGCTGTGAGCTGCAGACAGTGCAATCATAATAGCTTCCAGTTTTATGGATTCAGAACATTAGTCATTCTCTTATGCCCTTAATTACCATTAGGTAGTTACACTTGTGTCTGTAATAGGTGCTAAACATTCTGCCACTGATAGGTTTTTAACTATTCTTTTTGTTGTAGCAGTAAACACGCTACAGCTGACTGTTAGGAGGCCGGAACATTATTTTTTAGCCTAGTGCCATTAGGAACATGTCCAATGATGTTTTGAGTTGCATTTGCAGGTTGGTTGTAGCCTTCTCAGTTTGGTTTGGTTTTCAGGGTGGTTTTTTCCCATCTTTAGGAATGAGAGTAAAGAAAATTCTATTGCTAAGTGGTACTGCTCAATTAAGAGATTATGTTTTTTCCCCTTTTTGCCTAGTTTACAAAATGAGAAAGGAAGGAAACCTGATAGATTTTTCACAGTACTAGAAACAATATAGAAGAAACAAGTGATGCTATTTATATGTTGGCCATTCCAGTCAGTGCCCTAGAAATCTTGTGTTGTACTTTGCTATCAACATTATAAGCTACAGTTTACTAGTTTTCAGTAAAGCAATGAATCACTGATGTACAGTAAGACATTCCCTCCCCAAAAAAAAAGTGAGATTCAAAGCTCCCATTTAATCAAATCAGCTAGCTATGATTCAGGTAATGAGAATGCATATTAGCAATGCTTCTATGACATTTCTAGCAAAGATTCCATGTTATGGAATCCTACACCTGTCTCAGCTGTGTAGCATGGTGTAGTTGTCAATGTTTTATTGACTATAAGTAAACAGAAGCAGTGACTGTAGTTACCCTGATTGGTGGCCAAGAGTTAGAGAATGTACAACTGACAAATTTGAGTGTAACTCCCCACAAATATTTTTAGTTGATATTTTCCAAAATTGTACACAAGTGATGTGGGAATATATGACTATTCTCACCTTGAATTTCTTTAGTAATGTCAGCATATTCAAAAGGGTCTTGCTAAGGGCAGTCAGTGGTGTTCTGGCTCTGGAATTTGAGGCATTTGAGGGTAAAGAATTAGCTTCCAAATCCTTTCACTTGTTCCATGTTTTCAAGACTCTCTTTCCTAGTTGTTGACCTTCTTTTGAGTTTTCCATGTTGATTACATGGCATTTATGCTGACCTTAACTAAGCTGAGCATTTTCTGAAGAGGAATAAATAGAAACATTTCTCCATCAGCACTAATGCCAATAAAACATAGGCTTAAAGTTCATAAAAATATATTCATTTTAAATCACACATGATTTCAAGAAATTTTCTACTTTTAAAAAATTGGATTTGATAACAAGTTATGTTTGCTTGATAGACCAATTTTCACAAATTATTGAAGTTTCATGGTATCAAAGCTTTCTGCTAAGAAGAGGTCACCTTGATATTTGTACTGAATAAATTTCAGCCTTGGCTCCACATTTTATCATTCTTGATATCTTAAATTTTCCCTTACCTCCACAGTTTTTTTTAATCTACTTATTTTTATTATTTGTTTTTATGACTTACTGTCAACATATTTCACTGATTTTCTACTTACTAAACAAAATGGTTCTGTCTGAATTTCATGTGTAGCCTTAATTTTGTAACTTGTAATGCATGATCTGTGCTATTTAGGTTACTCTGTATTTATTGCTTGTTTTTGTCACTGCCTAGTAAATACATTAATGTCTACAGATCTCTAAATTGTAAGGCTGCTCTCTTCCCCAAAAATGTCAGGACTGATGATGAAACTCTTTCTTCGTGATAAATCTGAATATCCACACAGTAAATGCTAGCAGATAATCATGGGCTTCAGTCCAATCCTGAATTATCTGTCTATAATGTTCAATGCTTAAGACAGTATCATCACATTAGCACACATTAGATGCAGTTATTTAAAAGACACTTTGTTTTATCAAAAACCACCAAAACCACCACCATCAAACAGCCAGAAAGTCCTATTGAAGTACTATTTGTACCCCAATTCCAGCTGCTGTGAGAATGCTCAGCCCACAGCTGCCCCAAGCAGTAACTCATGGCCTCCTCAGGTCTGTCAGTCCACCTCCTAGCCAAACCATTCCAATCCCAAAAAGTGTGGCTGGGTGAAAAACCACCTGCACTGAAGCTGTTGAATCCAACCCAACCCACTGGTTTGGCCCAAAGCAAAGGATATCCACCCAAATGTTTCAGCCAGCAGATCTGAGCATGGAGTAACTCCTGGGGGAACAAGGCTGCGATAGTTGCACCTTCATTTCTTAGAGCTGGATTTAGAAGGTAGTGTTTTTCCACACTCTGAACTTGCTTCGTTCCAACTGGTTTGTGGGCTTTTTATTTGTTTACTGGATTTTCAAAAGGACTTCAATCCTTTCAAAGCATCAGTTCTTTTTGGTGTGTTTCTCGTGGTATTATCCCATGCAGCATATGAGAAAGGTAGATGTGGAATCTGATGGGAAATCATAAGGAACAAAATTGATGATAAAAGTTTAGCGCGGGAAATGACCCAGAAGCTCACACACTCATTGTGTCCTCCCTTGACTCTGTTACTGCACACAAATTCTTTCAAATGTGTTCTAAGCAGTTTTTAAACTGTTTATAAAAGTATGACTGATTGCTGATATTTTTTCCTTCTTCCCGCTCTTTCCATCTGTTTAGAGGATTTTTTTCCAAATTCTTACTGGAGAGGGGATGTCTTAATTTGACTTTTGGTGTTTGCATGAACTCAGATAACCTGCAGCAATTAGTCTTCTGGTTTCTTCAAATTATTTTGTTTCACAGAGGTTTAATTGTAATCTCCTATTTTCTAAGGAATACAAATCCTTCTTCCTTAATCTTTCTGAATTTTAGAGATCCTTCTTTCATTTGGATGCCCACCACTTTATTTCTGTGTTCCCAGAATACTTTTAAGTTAAGACTTCTGCTTATACAGTGGTTTCAACATAACTTGATTAGTACTCGTTACAGTGCTAGTAAAACTTATTTTTACTTATTCATAAATGGTTTATATAGAAACTGTGCCCTGCTTTTTTGTAATAATTTTAAATAATAATATTCAGACTTTCAGTTGCATAACACCACAAACTTTGAATATGTTATTCTTTTTCTTCTCCTGGTAGTTACTGTAAGTTTATCATGTTTTACTTTTATCAGCTCCAAACTGAGCATGAGATTATTTTGTGAAGTTCATCTATAAATATGTATAATACACATAAAAATAGGTATTATCTCATTGGATTTGACTCATCAGAACTGTTGAGTTTTCCCGATTTTCTGTGGAGGTCTTTTCTTTAGCAACTGATCTCTAAATAACAACCATGGTTTTCGTAGGATGACAGTCTCTTATTTTTGTGAATCTAACTGGAAATGTCTAACTACAATTGGTGTGTGTGACCCCAAGTACCTTATGTTGATCTCACCAGTACAAGTACTTTCATGCCTTAGTTTTCCATCCCCTTCCTTTCTTATGGTTTTTCTGCATGTGATTAGGATTTCTTTTTGCAGGCTTTCAAACTCTGTGTTTTGGTGAAGAAAAAAGAGTAGAACACGTAAAATGTTTTATGGCAGAGGAATCTGTGGTTGTGTGATGGCTTGATGTTGGCTGACAGATGCCCACCCAGCCACTTGCTTAATTCTCTTCTGTGGCAGGCACATTCTTCTCTCTCTCAGGAATTATTCATAGAGGAACACAGAGAGAAGACAGAGAAAACAATTTCTATTTCTGCTCCTTGTATTCCCATGTGGAATGTGTTTGGAGAATTGTTTACCTGGGGTGATTGAGCCTGATAGCCAATCCAATCCACCTGGGGCTGGACTGGAGAGAGGGTCATGACTTGTGAGTTAGTTAGATATGGCAGTTAGAAGGTAGGTATGTAGTTTTAGTATCTCCTTTAAATAGTATATTAATGTATTTTAGCATAGTTATAATGAAGAAATCATTCAGCCTTCTGAACTGGAGTCAGACATCAGCATTTCTTCCCACCAGGTTCACCTGCATTTACAATACTCTTCCTCCTCAGCAGGACAGGGGGAAAGACAAGATGAAGAAATAGGCATGCCAAGATGAAGACAGGGAGATGACTTGCAAAGTACTATAATGGGCAAAACAGTCCTAATTTGGGGAAAATTAATTTACTGTATTATCACTTAAAATAGATTTACCTAGTGAGATATAAAGGTCTTGCCTGAACACCAGCTTTTCCAGGCTCAACATCACTCCCAAATATTCTCCCACCATGGGCAAGAGAAGTTTGCAGAACTGTTTCTAATTTCTTTTTTCCCCCTCACTCCCAGGTACTGTTATTCCCCTTCTAGATTTTGACCCATGCATTCATACATACATACAACTTCCCATCCTTTGTGCACTTTTGGGGTTGCTTTAAACTGATTTCTGTTCCCAGAGATGTGAGGAAGACTGAGCTGTGGAGGCTAGTGTCTGCATACCAATAATTCACTGAAATAATCCCAACCCAACTCAATATTGCACAGGTGTTTTTCACAATCTGCAGATGTGCAGCGGTCATGATAAAGTGAACTATCTTGAGTGTAATTGTGTATGTAGTGAGGATGCTTTGATAAAAATAGTGGAAATCACATTGACTAAACTGCTCCCTAAGCTTGATTCTAAATCTAACATTATTTTGGTGATGTAACAAGCTTTTTTGAATTGACAACTTCTTTTTATGTATCCCCCAATTAAAAATCTAATATTTTCCATCATTTGCCTCAGTGTTTAACAATCAAGAGGGTTCCTCCATGCAAAGCATTCAAGGCTTTTCCATATCCTTTCTGCTAATCTGATGCCTGGGATGTCATGTTTCCAAGACGATTAGTTGTGTTTTTGGCATGGACCTGCCTTGAAAAGGTGGTTTTCCTGGGTGTAGTGTGGGTCATCTCATGCCAACCATACACATCATCTAAATTTATTAAAGTGTGAGAACAAACAACCCCTTTGGAGCCACATGGCCACATTTACAAGGAAATTGAGGTGGGAGGTCAATTTTCACTTTAAGACTAGGTTTGGAGATGCCTGGGTTTTTAAGGGGAGGTCTTTAAATCTCACTTGTCTGACAGGTAGTAAGAAATTTACATTTAAATTGTCCAGATCAGGTTCTTATTTGTACTGCATTGTTGGACAAAAGAGATTTCTCAGTCTTCCAAATCCTTTGCAGCTTTATCTGACCAACCGTAGCACTGGTTCCTTTGTTTCAAATCTGGACATTCTTTCTGACTACAGTAATTGTCATTTGCTCTGTTATTGCTTTCTCCCCTTTCTCAGTTTGAATATTGTTCAAAATTACTTGATAAACATGTGTGTTTGGACTTTATGTTTCCCCCTGAAGAGTGGCATCTCACAAAATTGAATAATTTCACTTTAAGGCTGGATTTACTGCTGTTGGTCTAACCAGAATTTTTGACGTTTGTTACACCTTTCTTAATGCTAGGAAATCCCGTTCCCTCCTAAAGCAGCCCATGTTTCCTGATATAATGATTTTAAAATAAATTTTAAAAACTCCAACCATACACTGGCAACTTACCAGAATACATGTTGAAAATGCAACTTAAAACAAGTTCAATAAGACCTAAAGTTCATATCAAGACTAAATTGTATTAGAGTTTCTGGAATTGCATGTGCCATTAACTGGTTATTTAATTTCCTTTTTGATTGAAGAATGCAAGATTCAATAAAAGCATAATTGTGAGTGAAATGCAAATCAGAGATGTTAGGAGAAATGGTATTTGTAACAAAAACTTGTTTAACAATTAATACTGTGATCTTTTGAAACACTGAATTATCTGATGAGGTCTGGATTATTTTGTTGATCAGCTACCAGTATTGGACTTAAATCACAACTGCTTATTGGGGGGATTGTTAGTCAAAAGTGTTCTGGTGAGGGTGTTCCATGAGATAAGGTTATTTTTATGTTTTACCCATTTATGGTTTTTTACATCCTTTAGCATTTGAGATCTTGCTAAGAGCATCAGAAGTGTGTAATGCATTGTTGTAACCAGGGAGGTTTGCTGAAATCAGAGTTTTAAATTTCAGTTTTTCCTTACTCTTGCTTTAATCCATTTTTTCCCATTATTCTAAACTTTAACAGTCTTCTAACCACTTTTCATCTGTTGAATTGCTGTAAATTGTAAATTTAAATTTACAGCATTGGTAAATTGCTGTAATCTCAGAACATGCAGAAAGGTTTTTCAGTGCTGCATTGGGAGGAAGGTTGAAGAAGTGGTAGTGGATTCCATGTAGTTTTTGTTGAAAAACTTATTGCTGCAGTACATCCTGAAATGAAGATAAATAGTGTAGATTGGCTGGTTGCTGATAGATACAGGAGCATAAAATGAAATAAGGCACATTGTGACCCTTGCAGGACAAAAAGAAGGATATGTGGAGCGTACCTCTTGCCAGGCAAAAAACTACTACAGGAATGCAGCAGCATCTGGGCAAGGGGAAAAATTTTTTTTCTCTTAAAAAGTTTTTCTCTTAAAAAATTAATGCATAAAATTGTTGAGCTAGTGCCATGATGCACTATCTCGAGTGCATCAAGTTCAACAACCTGCACAAGCACTTGTTTTATCAGTGTACATGTAGTAATGTGTTCAAGTACCAAGAATTGCTTTTCTGTACAGTGAAGAACAAGCCATTAAGCATCAAATTTAGAATGCACCTCCTCGCATTCCTCCCAAGTATACTGGCATTTTTGAAATCCAGATTGGATGGAAATATTTCAGTTTTGAATTGTTGCAGATTTCCTGAATACAGTAGCTGCTGGTGTGACCCTTTAGTATGGTTTACTGCAGTCTGAGGCAAGAATTGAAAAAAAATCCACAATGTGAATCATAAAGACAAACCAAGAATCAATAATGTATTTATTAAAAAGACTAAACTAAGTAGATTAAATGTGCCAGACATAGTGTCTTGCTTTTTCACCCAACCTGCCCTATAACTTTCTTTCTCATATGTCTTTTGGGAAAAAAGATAAAAGAACATCTTTATTTCCTTTTTTTTCTTTTTTTCCTTTCACAAGGAGTAAGTATATATTGCTTCAGCTGATTATGTGCTCTTAGGAAATCTTTGATTTCCCTTGGAGAGGAGATAAGAGCAGTGCTTCACTAGAAATAATGTGAGATAGTCTTGTTTGTTCTTGTACGTGGATGGCCTTCCCCAAATATCTGCTGGTTTTAGATAATCCAGCTAGGTCTTAGTGTTGCATCTGCTAGAGCAATTGAACGTGGTGGAAGTGACTTAAGGGCTAGAGCTGGGCTGGCAATGCTGTCTGTGTTCTTTATGTGATTTTGTATTTTTTTCACTATTGCCTGTGCATGTTTTATTACTCTGAAGTTTCTCAGACTTTCTATGCTGCTGTTTTCCTTCATTTTGCTGTAGTGGCTTATGTCCATTACATACATGTGTTTCCCCTAGTTCCTGTAACTCCTGCCATGGTGTGCTGCCTATTTGAGGCAAAGTACTGAGAGCTCCAGCAAAACCAGTAGCCCTGATATTTTCTCTCACATTCAGCCCTTCTTCCCAGAATCTGAGTCTCCATCTTGCAGCAGGAGGTTCCATGCTCCCTCCCTCTCCTCCTCTTCCTCCCCCTCAATCTGCTGCTCCTCAGTGCATTTTCCTGGCTCCTGCTGTCTGCACAAAGATCTGTCAGCAAGAACAGAGAGCCTCTCGTGGCAATTCCTACCCCTTCTCCCCCTGTCCAACCTGCAGTGGCAGGTATATTAGTAGACATCCAAAACTCAGTAAGGAGTGGCACATCAAGAATATCTCTGCTTCAAATAAGCCTTCAATTTGAGCTTGCAATCAATAGCAAAATGCCATGAGGAACAGTGCTGGGCAAGGTACAGAATTGGTACTTTATTCCAACTATTGAAACAAGGTCATGCCTTGGTGCTTAGAGACAGGGTGTGTCAAGGAGGGCTTGGGATAGTGTCAGTGGAGGTTAAGGAGGTCCAATGCCCTGGACCACACATTTGAAAAGCAAGTAACAGTTTCAAGTGGAATTCAGAGTGTGTGGGTGCATGGGGGTTGGTTGGTTGGGTTTTATCTCCTCTGGCATTATCAAGACATGTTAGGAAGGTAGGATTGACTCCTTGCACCTTTGCTGCACTTGAAAACAATAGGGCATTTTTATTTAAATCAGTGTGTAGAATAAATATTTAACCATGTTGCAACTGTAACTACACTGAAGCCAATATTCCATTGCTGTACAATTCAGTGTATGATGGGAGATTTCACAGCTGACTAGTGCTTTACACTTCGTTTCAAATTACTTTGGCTGTATTATGTTGCCACCCTAAACCCCAACTTGCTTGTTATATATGGCAAAATAAAAGATTTAATACTCTGCATTAGGAAGCTCATGTACACTTTGAGATCTCTATCAATTAACATTTCTTTGTACAGCATTTGTTTCTGGAATAGCAATTCTGGTTATGCCATGAAGTGTATTTAAAGGAGAATGATGTGCTTGAGCTCAGGAACAGCTGCATACATGTGTTTAAACAGCTGTGTACATTACACAGACATTGCATATACACTCTCATAGGTAGATTTTATAATTGCAAAACTACCTGCGTGAGTATATCTTCCACTTGCATTTGCATTGTCTATGCTTTCTCCTTCCATAGGAGAATGCTAATGGCCAGAGCACTGAGATCTTTTTGCTTTCAGTGTTGTGCTGGTGTCTGTCTGATCTTCCCCTACTGTGCTCATCTTGAAGCCTAATTTTCTGCTTGGGAATTAGAAATTCCTTGACAGACAGAAAAGCTCCATCACACAGCACAGTAAACAGCACAGCTACAAAGCAGTTTTGCTTCCCAGAGTCTCCAAGTATTGCTTGCTATTTTTTTTTTTTTTTCACAAGTCTGCTACAAAATCCATTTTTCCATGATGTATCCCCTGCAAGCATACTTCATTGCAAATGCAGGAAAAGCGAAACCAAAACCTAGATTTCTAATAAAAAAATTCTACTACTACTGCAGAAAAGTGAAATTCTTACACACATGCAGCTCTCCTTCAGAACAGCATTATGATACTTCTTGCAGCAAGGTGCTCGTAGGGGAACACTGTTCCTCCTCAGTAGTCCAAGTGTAAATGCATTTTCACTAAAATTTCTTCCCCCCTCCAATGCTAATAAATATCAAACAGCGCAGTGAACTTGCAATCTAGTTTTTCTTCAGTGGAATCTTTAGACTTACTGGTGCAAGCCTCTGCTCACACGACCTCCATGGTTACAGTGTATGTCTCTGTTCAGCTGACACTTTTAATTTTATATGGCAGGTATTTTTCCAATGCTATCAACATGGCAGAGCGTGAAGTGAAGCATGGTGTGGTATTCTGTATTTCAGAGAAAACAGCTATGACCTAGTTTATCTTGCATTGTAGCCACCTTTTGGCAACCAGCTTCTTTCAGCTGCAGCCCTAAGCTGAGCCCAGATATACAAAAAAAACCACCTGAGCTGCAGGTGAGTTGATGTGCTGAGCAGACAAGGGGCCCCTATCAGCCAGCACACAGTAGGCACCTCTTCTGACAAGCCAGGGCTGAGCAAGCCCCGTTACCAAGAGAGTCCATGGATCTTGACCTCCAACTTGTCTTGATTTTGCTGACTTGTGTGAGTTTCATCACGTTCCCTGGTGTCTGAATCTGTGCTATTGATGATTCTGAGATTGTAGAAAGTCTCTGTCTGTCAGCCCCGCTGCCAAAGCAGAAGCCATAATTGGTCTGTGCTGGTTCCAAGGTTGTTTATTCTGTTTATCTCTCACATGTTCTGCTGCCCTGCCCAGCTCTGTCCTGCAGGGCAGCGTGTGGGGCTCTGCCCTCAGTGGGATGTTACAAACATTAAATACCAGAAACTCCCTGGGCTGGATTTACAAGAACGTGCCAATATCTGTCACCTACGTTGGACAGTGTGTCCCCAGCCTGAACCAACAGAAAAATGCCAACACCACAGTGAGACATGGAGGGTGTGAAGAAGGAGAAAAAGGACAAGACACACCCAATTTCCTCCATCTTGTCCCCTTTGGACCCCTCATCTAGAATCCTAAAATTTTACTTTTGCACCCATGCCACACTTAATTATTACTTATATCAAACACTCAGAGCTGGTAATTCATCCTGTAAGATTGAAAACTCTTTTCCATGGACAGAGATCACAGCCAGTGTCTCTGGGGGCTCTGTCCAGGGGGGTTCCTGACCCCTGCCAGGGTCCCAGACCTGCCAGGGCAGCCAGAAGGAAGCCCTGAATTCCCACATCCTGGTGCCAGCATTGACCCTGACTGACTTAAGAAGGGATCCCTGTCTTACCCAGTGTACTTTTATGGATGAAGAAAGCCTCTCCCTTATTTCAACTCTCTACCAGCTTTGTGTTGCTGTATCAGAGCAGAAAAGTTCTTGTGAGTTTCTTTATTAACCACCTTCCACCAGCTGCATCTGTCATGTCAGTTGAATGCAAGTGGAAATGATTCTTCAGGAAATATATGTAGTTTTATGTTGCTGCTGAATTTTTTCACTCAAGGAAAATGTAAAGGTTTGTACCTTTCTTGGGATTAATTGAGAAGCATATAATGATTTCTCCAGAATAATGTTTTGTTTACGCATTTTGAAAATTTCTTATTTCCCCTTCTTTGTTTCTCATGAATGATAATTAATTACTGTAGCACAGTCTGTGAAGGATACAGTGAATTGGTGCAGCTTTGTTTCCTGGGGTAACAGAAAGGTTACTGGCTTTTCACAGTACTTAATTCCACTTTCTTAGAGTTAGCTTTTGAGTGGACAGCAAATAAGGTTTTCTCTGGCTGAATGAGTTCAGTAAGGTAAGGTAGGTTATTTAGCAGAAGATTCATGGCTCTTCAGTTTAGTCTTCAAAACAGCTGATCCAAATGTGGGTACTTTCTTTCCAGGTTATAAGAGTCCACACAAATGATGAAGGTAGGAACTTAGCATGTTTGTCCAATAACTATGTGACAATGGTAATTAAAAAAAAAAAGAAAAAGAAGAGTGAGTGAAAAACAGCAAAAATCTTGAGAATAGCAACAAAATAAGCTTTTTGGTAGAATACTATAAACTCTTTCCAAAAAGAATGGATTTACCATGCTAATGGGAATCAACGTGAATTCATGAGTGAATTCATTTTTAAAATACATCTCTGACAAGATGATTATATGGGATCAGTTGCAAGCTTATTCTGTTTATTTCACAGCTGAAGGACAAGTGGATGTATTGAGTTAACCCTACCTCAGGCATGCTGGGCTGTGCATCTCGTTTATTCTCTTTTATTGTCCTAAGCAGCATCATCTGTGCTGTCAATAGCTGGCCTTAACCCACATGGCCATAATGAAGCGTAGTTATTTAGGTGTTGGTTGTGATTCAGAAGGTATTTACAGTACCAACAATAATATCAGGTTTCAGAACATGTATGGAATAAATTCTTAGTACCTTTTTTCCTCTTCTTTCCCACTTGTTTCCTTTAAAGCATCTTTGTATTCCATGCCATCTGGTGCTGATGGTTCCCACATAGCAAGTACTTGATGCACGGTGGAGATACCCTGTCATACTGACTGCAGAGATGGCCTTCAGTGCAGTCCCCCAGTTTAAAAATGTGACAAGCTGCTATTTGGAGTCCATAATTTATATATCTGTAAACATACTGACAAATCTATACATTTAAAACCTGGAAGTTTTTCCATTTTAACAGTCTTGTTGATTAAGCCGTGGGACTCAGGGTTGATTTTAGCACACAGGAACAGTCTGCAAACTGTTACATCTTGATATATGCACAAATATGCCAGCGTAGATATTTTTCTGAGAAAAAATATGAAAATACATAATGATTATTTGTGTTGATGTGCATTTGGTTCTTTTCATGATTTGCTTCAAAATTAAACCATTAAAACTGGCAAATAAGAATATTAAGCCTGTGACGAGCCTTTTAGAATCCATAGAGAGAGAACATTTTAAATGAATAAAAACCTGACTAGCACTTAGGCTGTGCTAGCAGAAAAGGATACAGACCTTTTTTTACCAGGAGAAGCTGACTTAGTTGGGCATCTCAGTTGAACTGACAAATTATAACACTTATTGCTACAGCTACTGAAGTGATTTTTCTGGATTGACATTTGCTTGTTAGTATTATAGCCTTCCTGTTATAATCTCTTATCTTAATCCTCAGATCATATTAAAGTTTGATTACTTAATACCCGTGTTTTGTTAATGGGCTTTTCATGGGGAGGTGGCATTACCTGATTTGTAAGTTAGACGTTTTTTTGTAAGATTGGATCAAACCTAGTAAAATAGGCAGATAAAGCTACCAGCATTCCACAAAGTTTGGCAGTCCCTGAAATAGATTTCTGTTAGTTTTGTGTCTCAAAATCCTTGGTGCTCTGTTATGCTTTGAAGAGTATTGTACAGAGCCAGAGTTGGACTCTGTGATCCTTGTGGGTATGTTTCAACTCAGAATAGTCTATGATTCTATGGACCACTGGTATATGTTTTTTGGATACTGCACAGATAAATTAAGCAGAATGGCAGACATTCATAATTAGTAAATGGTTCTCCACTGAATCCCTCAAGCACAAAAGACTGAGCATTTACACAAGGGTGTCTAACAACAGGGAATTCATTGCATATTTTGTGTACTTTGATGAAACAGGAAAATTTATGTTCTTACCAGTTGCATTCCAGGGAAGAAATACAAAATGTAATGGGAATATCAGTGAGCATCTCTACTTACTACCTTAGTTATCTTCCACACTCTTTTCCTCAAAACAGCACATTTATTTCATATCCAAATAATTCTGCCATATCTTATCATGCCTTTGCAGGAAAATTATGGCCATGATAACTGCAAGGACTGTCACAGCCTACAGCTTGCTTTGCCAGCTCTTTCACTGGTCAGGGTTACAATTTCCAGGAATAAGTTGGTAAAGCCCTGGAAAGAGTTGCAGATTCTTGTAAGTTTGAAGACCTCTGAAAGCTTTCCTGGGCTGTCACTGTGGGTAGTATCTGTGCAAAGACATACCAAAAGCAGTGGAGTTCAGATGAGGTGTACTTTATGTGATGGTTCCTACTGACTCTGAAGGCTTGCACCCACTGTGCCATCAGCTGTGATGATGAAAGTTGTGCTGTTAAGAATGGCTTCTGAACTCAGAGGGGCACCAGAGGAGTGGCTGCTCATATCCAGGGTTTTGCTGTACTTGAGGAGCTGAGATCCTGGTAATGGATGGTGAGATGTCATCAGTTGGCACTGCAAAATGCAGATGGTGGCAATAACATTGTCACTTGCTGAAGCAGCTCTTCAGGAAGCAGACACAACCTGCACTGTTTTTTGGTATAGCTGGGTAGGTTGCCAAGGTGTTCACTGTGGCAGTGGAGGATGTAAAAAGCTCAGTCCAAGTTAGATACCTGTGTCTGTGGGCAGGTGCACTTTGCCACACACCTGCCCATGACATACAACCTGCCAACTCTCTCATTTTCTGCAGGCAAATAAACACAGTGAAGCCCTGTACCTCATGGCCAATGTGTGATTTTTTGTGCCCTCATCCTTTTCAGTATGCTGGAGGAGCACTCACTGCAGTAACATGGCCCAGTGTCACTCATTACTTTACCTGTTTTATCTTTTGTGAAATTGAGCCTTTAGCCAGAATTGCCTGAGCTGCTGCTCCAGCAGTCAGTAAACTGTGAGGCACCTCGAGCTCATTTCTCTCAAGTAATTTGATTCCCACGTGCTTCCTGAGATTGCTTTTTCACTGAAAGTGGGAAGGAGGAATGGGGGTGCAGATGGAAGCAATCCAGAAATGTTATGGCAGGCAAATGTAGGCTAGAGATAAAAACAATGCAAAAGCATGTTTTAACAGATCCCACCTTGCTTTATCTTCCTTTAACCCAGTCCTATAAACAAAAATGTTTTTCTGTTTGAGAATCAAAGACAGAGGGGCTTTTGTGCTGGTGCAAGGTTTGCAACAGGAGGCTAATTGCATCCTGCTTCTACATATAGTCAATAAGATAATCCTTTCCATAAAATGTTCAGAAATGTGTGTAAGATGCTAGTTAGATTATTCTTTTGGGGGGTAGCCGATCATAAAAGGCTATGATGGATTTCAACATATTTTCTGAAATCACACACATGATTCAAGGCTGTTTATTTACGTTGCTGAACTATTTCCTTTACATTGTGGTGACTTAGTAGTAATTGAAAACCAGTTTTCTAGATAAGGTTCTATTTAAGACTGGTAAGTATGGCAGCAGTTTCTAAACAGTGTGCAATCTATGGAGAGATTCTATACAATACTCAGTGCTTTATCACTATTTTGGCCAACTACCCTGCTGCAAGGGAGTGAAAAACAAGCCTGAAAAGTTAATCTTGCTGGAGGGAGAATTGTTCTGAAAATAAACCATTCAGTGCATAAACAATAATATATCAGTTGTCTGAAATATGCATTTGTCCCTCTGCATGGTGTTCATTTTATGTCCAGGCAGAGCTACCACACTCAGAGCATGGAATTTCTATGTGAAAAAGTCCCAGTTTGTTAGCTAGGATGTTACTAATTTGAGCAGATGGTCTGCTTAGAGCTCTGTTATTTTATATTATGAAAATGAGGCTGTTGGAAGTCCCCGCTTTGGGTTTCGTTAGTGGTGGTTAGTTGGTGTCAAGAGACATATGCCTTGATGATATCAGCAGCATTATTAAATGTTACAAGAATTTATTTTCCCAGCAGCAATAGACGTATCCACAGTAACATTTGCAGGGTCTAAGCTAGTTTTCTATCTTGGACTTGGTAAGTTTATTTTTTAAAATGTAAAAATAGGCTTTATTGAGAAATGTATTCAAAGGAAGCACATGCTAAATGCTGGTATTATCCAAAATTGACTATTTTACTTGTTTTTCTTGATGAATTGTTGTCATCTGTCACTTCAGAACAGTACACAGGCTGCTGGAGCAAATTTTTGCAGTCAATTCACAGCGAGTGATGTTTTGGGAACATGATTCAGTGGAGGGATTTTGGTTTAGGTTGGGTTTTTTCTTAATCTTGCATTGCACAAATTCTAGAAAAGGGTTAAAGAAGATATAAGTCAAAAAAAGCTGAACATTTATAATTTTCTGCAGTATCTGTGTTTCAGTTTATGGTGGAAGGGTGATGTATGATGTAAGAAAGGCTGTATCTACACTGCTGTATGCCAAATTTCATGACTCTTTCTAGCCCTGTTGCTTGCTTGTCCACTATGCCTGCAGCTCCATCTCTTCAAAGCCTATTCTATTAATCCAGCCTACTGAGAGCGATTCATACAGCTTATGGGGTTTTATTTTTAAATCCTCACAGAAATGATTTGCTGCCCCCAAGTTAGGAATTTAAAGGAAAATTAAATTAAGGTGACTAAGTAATGAAAGCATCCATGGATTTGATAGGTAGAAACCATCAAAGCAAAAAGTCTGTATCCCTGGAAAGAGTTTTGTTATTGTTTAATGCTGGGGGGAATTACTATTGCTAATGTATCATGCAACATAAGGCCTTAAGTTCATATGCTTATGCTTAATGAATTCTTTAATTTCCAAAGTTGTTTATTATGATTCAGGTTATAAATTGAGAGATTTCCAAATCAAACATGTCTCTCTTTATAAGGCCTATGGCACTGGGGTCATAGTGTGGTATAGTTTTGCTAACAGATGGATTAAAAAAAAGAAAGCCTTAAGAATGCCCTTATGCCTTAAGAAATGTCTGAATTTTTCTTGCTGCCATGAAATGTAAGCCTGGTCTTTGTTACTGTGATAGATGTGTTGAATAGTTGCCTGCCTAGTATGACACATGTATAGCTCTCTATTGTTTCTTCTTGTCCTGAGCAGTGGACTTTTTTTAACTAGAGTCAAGGAAAAAAAAAAATCCAATAAAGAGTTGTGCCTATTTATTTAGCTGGGGAAAAATGTAACAGATGTTGCCTAAAACCTTTATACAAATCTGTGAAGAAGGGAGTTGACCAACTGTAATTCCAAAATATTTTAAAGAATAGGAAGAAATAAAAGCCCATATTTTTGATTTCTTACATATAAAAGAAATATATACATTTTATTTATCTCCCATTTTTTTTCTTTTTTAGGTTTTCCAAATGAGCCTGCTGCTGTCATTGCCCTTAGCACTATTAAGGAATGGTTAAGCAAGAATCACAATGAGGTATGGAATAATATTTTTTTTTCAAATTTCTGTTTAAGGTTATGGTCTTTGACTCCAAAACTGTGAAAAGAGTAAACATAGGGTTGAGCTTGAAGTCTTTTGTTATTTAGTCTTAAGACCAGTGAAGTCATGTCAGGACAATATAGCCAGAGGAAGATTTTTATGTCTAAAAGCTATACTAGAGTTCAAAGGAAATACCTTTGTTTGAAACCATACTGTGCCTTTCCTGTGCATTGTAATCTTTCCTGGCAAAGCAGAAGACTGTTCTCTTCCTACGCTGTTTCTGTGTGTCAGAGTTTTTGGGTAATAATGAGGAGATTCTTGGAAAGGAAATGTGCACACCAGCTGTCAGTGGAAACAGCCACCAAAGGTCAGTGGTGTTCCAGAGGTCACTTTACAGTAAGGAGCTGTAGGTTCCTATTTTGTGTTTTCATTAATTTTTTTGGTTCTCTTACTATTAAGTGTTCATTTTCTCAGAAACACTCACTAAATATATGAATTTTTAATAGTACTGGTCATCTTCCAATGGCAACATAATAATGATTATTTGTACAAGACAAAAAATGCTTTTAACAGAATGATCTGCATCTCTCCCCTATCCAGTGTTTGTCTTTCTCTGTTCCTAGTGTTGGATTGCAGAAGTGCAGTAAAAAAAGTGGCAAAACAAAAAATAAATCATTGTGTCTTAAACTGACAGTTGCCTGTTTCCTCAAGATGATAGCCAGCAGATTTCAGAAAATTAAAGTTGTTTGGTATTTTGTCTGAAAACATTGAACAAAGTGGAGAAGCACTGCTTACAATGATGTAATTAGTAATGTTTTTCCTCTAGCAATATATTCAGGGAGCTTATTTTTTCCTAAGAATCTGATATGTCAGGGTATGAATTTAGTGGGTTTATATGGTTTTGTTTGGGTTCTTTGCTAAATTTGGATTGAAAGGTAGGAATATGTTGAGATTTGAGCAGTAGAGTTGAGGTTTTCAAGCCTGGAAGTGCATTAAGGAGGGCATACCTGTTTGGAGACTGATTTTTTGCAGCACTGAGTTAGTGGCTGCTGTGGCTTTTGCTGTCACAGTTGCTTCCCACAGCTGGAAAGCTGAGCAGTGAAGCAGGAGTTTTGGGTGGGTTAACACTCTTAGGGCCTAAATCTCATCAGCATATCCCTGAACTTACATTTTTAAGATCTTGTCTGTTTGTAATTTTAATCTTGATGTGTAAGTTTAAAACCAATATGTTTACGGTGCTCACCATTTTGTAATTTCTCCTAGCTTCATTTTTTACAACATAATTTAAAAAATAGGCTAAAAGGTTTGTTTTAGTTTCTTGCTCCAGAAATAAGCTTTTCTTCCTCAAAAACTGAGTCTGTATTGTATATACACCTCCTGCCTTCCTCCTCAGAAACTCCAATTTAACCAGAATTACTTTTAAAGAAGTAGCTGTCATTTATAATGTTTGGACAGTGAACGGAGCACAGGCTGTCCTTATTACAAAGAAATTATTGGAAGTTATCCTACTCGTCTTACATTTTACACTAATCTTATACTTCCCTCTTATACAGTTGTTATTTCAATTTGGACCATTTCAGCTCATAGTTGTTGTCTTAAATGTGTTTTTCCTAAAATCCTGAATCCCAGCCTCGGCAAGGCGAGGTCTCACTCTGTTTGATGTACTTGAAGACATATGGGTGGTGCAATTATTGCATATTACTGATGATGATGATTCAGAGCTGTTCCCCCAGAGTTTTTGTTGATTTTCAAAGGACGTGGAGTATTAGGCTTCTGTCAAGATATGTTTTGAGGGTTTGGTTATTCACAACTTTGTACTTTCTCACATGAAGCTTGCTATCTTCCTAGGGTTTTTCCACAATCCATTGGCTTAAGTTTTAGATTATGGCATACTAGCATGTTTTACATGCTGTAAACAGGACAGCAGCAAAATAAAGATATTTAATTTTATTGAAGACAGCAGTAATTTATGCAGTAAAAGGGATCTTTGGGAAGCATACCATAACTGGGTTTCTGTCATTTAATGCATACAGCAATGTGAGCATAGTTACTTGGTTTAAAAGAGCTGATGTAGCTCTGTGCTAGGGGTCAATGTGATCAATTTTATAATGTTATGGAACCATAGAATATTTTGCATTGCAAGGAACCTTGAAGTGCATCTAATTCCAGCCCCTGCTATGGGCAGGAATGCTACCCATTATACCAGACTGCTCAGGGCCCCATCCATCCTGGCCTTGAGCACTTCCAGGGATGTGTACTTACTCCCTTGATCTAGATCTTGTGTTTTGAGTAGTAATATTATACATTACCCAAGCTTTCCCCCAAAGTAGCTCATCATACAGCAATGGAATGAAGAGGACTTTCTGTGCTTTAATACAGTCTCCTCCTATTGCACACAGACATATGATGTAGTCCTTTCTACAAAGTTCTGTCTTAAAGACAGATCAATTCCCACTACACCCACTGGATATTTAAATTCACATTTTCTAGTCTGGGAGCAAAACCTCTAACGATCTGGCATGGGTTTTTCAGAGTGCTGTCTGCATCTCATTCCTGTTAGCATGGACCAAACCTGCTCTCTGGTACTGCCTGTGCTGTCAGGATGAGTTGGTGTGTCCTGCTAACAGCCTCTCCTGAGCAAGAGAAACCTCCTACACTTCAGTCTGTTAAATTAATCAAAGTCTGCTTCTTTCCCTCAACCTTTGTTCTGCAATCTGCCTAACCTGTGAGAAGGTTCTGCTCCTTTAGTCCCAAAGGTGTCTGGCAGCCAGTTATGCCCTTGAACCTGACCACTCACTAAGGTCTCAAACTCCTTGATTGTAGAATGTGAATTGACTGATTGAATTCAATAAGTTTTAGTGCAAGATAGAGAGCATGCTCACTAGTGAATCTGCCTCCATAGCAATATACCTGGCAAAAACAGGTAGGTGAATAAGGTGGAAAGCTGACAAATTTCCAAATCTTTTGTTGTGCTCTACAGCAGCTGTGTCTCATCTGCCTTCCAGCAACCCAGGAATCTGTGACAAATTTGGGAAAGATAAGGCAATATTCTTGTTTTCCCCTCTCTACCTTTCTGTAGTACTTCTTTCCTTTGATGCTATAATGAAGATTTTTTAGATATTGATATTTATTCCAAAGATAAATAAATCAGTTGCTGTATTCCTTAGTCAGCCCAGAGACCTGAAAATGTAACTTGAATGACTTCTGCAAGCTGTGTTAGAGTTCTGCAAATTTCTCTGTCATAGTATTTCAGAGACAAGTGATTTGCATTTAATAAAAGGTTTTCTTATCCAAGCCCATGGTTGTGCTTGACCCCTCAGGTGTTTGTATAAAAACTTATTAGCATGCTTAACTCTGATGTCACTTAGATGAATGTCTCATTACCATGCAAATGGAGTTAGCTTCTTTCTGAGGTTAATTGTTACAAAGCAACAGAGAGGTATTTCTATTGTAATTTACTCAACACACAGCCACCATAGTCCAGCAGCCTAAAACTCAACTGCATAAAGATGGATGGGAAAAAAACAACTGTGTTGTAAGTAGTGGTCTGGACTCAGTTTTGTGTAACAGCAGCACCCTCCCACTCTTGAAATGAAGCCCTTAATCAAACTAATCTCTGGCCATGCTTTACACCAAGGTTTGCTGACTTGCAGCCAGGGGGCAAATCTAGTTTAGAAGCTGGTAAATGGTGTTATGCTGTAAGTGTAGAAATCCCTTGGAGCAAACTCCCCGGTATGGCCTCAGTCAGCAGTAGTGGTTAATTTACTGCAGACCACCTAGGCTATCTCCTTAGCAAACTGTGTTTTCACTTTGCTCAAAATGCTCTAGAGGTTTAATAGAATTCTTCAGAGCACAAAATAGAACTGGTGTTCATCTTTAGGAAATTACACCCTGGGATTCATTTTAAAATGCACATTAAGCTTTTTAAACAGGTCAGATTGTTTGTTTCTGGGATAATTTGGCAAGGTTTGAGGTGTTGCCAGCTGATTTCCTGTATCTCAAAAACATTATGACAACTTTAAATACTGGACCCCCTTTATTACTGGGGGTGATGGGGAGAGGATTATCTTTGAGTTTTTGTAGCAGATGTCTAGAAATGTTTGCAATTATAGAAATTATCTACTTCTGCTTTGCTATGTTTCTCAAAGGGGTGAAAAATAAAAATATCTCAGTGTATGCCTCACCATACAATACACCGACATGAAAAGCCTCAGGACTTTTTCACTGCTCAAGAAAAGACTTTAATTTGACAGCACATTTAGTTCAAAGTATTGTTCTTTCTCTTGCACAATGTCTCACAACATTTAATACACACCCTGCTAGAACAACTGGGAAGGTGCAGTGGCAATGTGTGTGCTGTTAAAATAACTGATACAAATTAAAAGCACATAAATGAGAAGTAAATAAACACATTCTTGATTCCTTTTCACTAGATTAATTGCTGAAGACAGACTTTTTTTCTTGTTTTGTCTGAAGTACATGGGACTAAAGTCCTTGTCTCTTAAAAGGTAGTTATATATCATCCCACAGCCAAAAAAAGGTGAACATTTCCAGCAAAGCGGGATGAGCCAAATCCCAGTCCAGCTGAATTAGTGGAACTCTGTTTTAATGAGGGTGGGGAGGTGATCAGGATCACATTTCTTATACTCCTTCTGACAAAAATGTTCATGAGGAAACCCCTGTTTCTCTAGTTAGACACGCCCCAAGATGGTGCCCTGTACTTGTGCTTCCTTTGGTATTGTGCTCCATCCAAATATTATATGTGGGGGTATTTTCCACTACTAAGGCAGCTAAAGGTAGATCTCTCATGCACCTAAAATGGTGCTGGGTACTGGTGACCAGTTTGAAGAGAGATTCTGTGATGAGCAGCTACTGCCCAGGAGGGAAGAGCAAACTCTTTATTGCACAAAGCAGACTTGCCTAAAAGATCATTTCAATATTAATTTTATTTTGTTTTTAATTTCTCTAACCCCCTCCTTTTGGCGGTCTCAGCAGTCTATTTCTGGCTCTTCATTCTTCAGAGACAATTAAAGAAAGTGGCATCTTGAGATGAGGTCTAGGCTTTATCTCTGCAGAAGGATGCAGATGGAGACAGTGTGTCTTGGAAAATGTTGCCTGATGCAGTTCCATTTAATGTAACCTCAGTTAGATTCCCCTAGGGCAGAGCATCTAACTTTCAACATTTATTCCAGAAAGGAGTGGAGTAGCTAGCTGGCAATATTTAATTAATGATAGCAAGTTAAAAAAAAAAAAAAACAAAAAACAAAAACCCATGTATATTAATGCAAACAACTCCCCTTAAGACAGCATGACTTTTAGTTTTGATTTGTTAGTTTTCATGTTTACAGTTTTACAATTGTCAACAAAACCCTGTGAAATTGTGACAAAAATATACGTATTTATGCCTAAAGTGATATCTTTTAGTTCAGGCCTGCGGTGACATGTATTTATTGTAAAGAATATTTACTACTCAGAAATAAAGCTCTGAAAATGCAGGTTTCAATTGAAGCCACTGACAGATCCTCAAGGACAGTAAGGGTGCCGATAAAAATTCATCCGGCTATTTTGGTCGCTCTGATATGCCAGTATCACTTGATTAACATAATCTCCTCCCCTCCCCCAGCACTGTTCTCTTGGGTAGGTTAAAAAATGGTCTCCTTTCTATTTCTACATTCTAATTAGGTGGTAATCATATGCTGCTCTGATTGAAATGAAAATCAGCCATCATGCCACTGTCATCTTGCTGAAGTCGAGAAAAAAATGCTTTTCAACCGGTACAAAATTAAAATGATTTACTTGCTCTGTATAGCTGCTCTCTCACTAGGCTCAGTGAGATTCAGTGTCATCCCTAAAGCCCAAATCTAACTATCATCCATACAGACAATTCATTTTCTGAAATGATAAGGCAGCTGCCAAGGCAGCAATGCTTTTCTTCGATGTTCTAGTGGCTGCTGTTCAGTTAGAGGGGTGATAAAGCAAAGCGGACGAAGCCTGTCTTTGTTACACATAATACTTTATTTATTAACTTGAAAAGGTTTTGGTATTTTTGCTACAGCTACTGAGAAACAGGCAGGAAGGATCCCTTCTGGACAGAACTGTTTGAGCTCATGATGGCTGGGAATGTCCCACCATTCTGTGGTGTGGTCTCTGAGATGCTCATTTCTGACCAAAATGAAACTGGGAAGAAGGATTTGGAACCATGGCTTTCTCTCAATGCTTCCCTCTAAAATTTGTGGACAATTAAGGAAATCCATGCATAGTGTAGATGTTTTCACTGAATACATCTTTGTAATGATTTATCTAACCTTAGGGTACTGCATCAAAAACCCCTTCAGTAACTCCACTGCAGCTAATGAGTGTCAGTAATACAAAACAGAGCTCTGCATGGGTTCTTTCATGTTTACAGCAGTTAACTGTCTAATAATTGAAATTTTCCAAAGAATTTGTTCTTTTTATCCTTACAGTTTAATAGCAATTATGATAGCAGGATCCTGGATACTTCAAAATTCTACAGGCGTGTAGCTAAATTAACAAAATTGTCTCTGCTTCAGGGCTGGGATTTTATTTTGTTTCTTTGTTTTTCCCTTGTGATTTCTGGGTGTTTGGAGGGGCCTAACAACTGTAGTGAGCAATGTGAAAAAATACTTAAATATAAGTAGAAACAGTGGCTTTATTTTCCTTCTTGTTACTTCTTGCATGACAAAAAAGATCAGGATAACATCCTGTTATTTCTGTACTGCTTTCAGCCAGAAATCTGGTAATTTCAACTGGCTCCTCAAATCAACACAATGCAGAAGAGGTCCAGCCTTCATTTTGGTAGGACTCAGTTATTGTTGCTGCGCTTCTGGGGACTTTAAATTGCTTGTGTTCCTCATCTTGTGTGTATGTAGGAATATGTAACTGAGGAATAACAATCCATGCAGCTCATGTGAGATTCATAGATAAAATACTTTATGAGTGATGGAGAAATTGCTGCAGCAATCTTTGTTTTGCTTCCGAGCTCTTGACATTAGTAAATCTGTTGTGGTTTATGTTTTGCCCTCCTTTGGTGTCTGAACTGTATGGGTGGGTTATGGCTGGGTCTCAGCAGGAGCTGTGCTGAGGTGGGCTAAGAGGAAGGAGATGGTGGAGAAGATTTTCCTTCTGCTCTGTGGAGGTTTGCAAGGAGGCTTCTACTGTGGAGATGTTCTCCTTTGGGAGACTGAGAGGAGAAGCTGCCTGCTAGGGGTGGCTTTGGCTGGCAGTGAGCAGCAGACAGAAGCCAGGTTGAATGGATGAGCACCAGCTGGTGGCACGGGCAGCAGCCCCTCCACACCAGACAGGAGCATGTGCTTGTTTTTGCTGACACTTCTCTGGCATCTTGCAGAGTGCGTGATGGCTTCTTTGGGTCTTCTGTTTCCAATAAAATTACATGGCTGTTTTGTTTCTGGAAAGGTGCTGCTTTGGTTTGGTTTCAATTCAGTTCTCTTGCCTACAGTTTTTCTCAAAACAGAATGTCCAGTGTGGAACATGAGGGTGAAATAATACTAAAATACAAAAAAATACATTAGGTGACTCTCATACTGAAGCAAACATGGGATCACTCTATGAAGAACCAAACTGGTATGAAAGAAATAACCGTAAATGGAATATTCTGCTAGGTTTTATTCCACTTTCCCATCTAAGATCTGGCCAATTCCTACTATCATTCCCAGCCACATCAGCCATCAACAATAGGCCACAATCAAATATATACAGAAGGAAACCCACATGGATCTTTATAGCCAGAGTGCATTCCCTATGAAGAACAGAATGAGTTTATTGCTGCTAGACTTCAGCATCTTGACATATAGTTTGAGATATATGATTCTGACATTTAATAGGTTAGATGATATTGGCCACATACTTCATAGGTTCTGTATCCTACTGTATTCCTGGGAAGGTGAAAAATAGGTCTGTGTATTAAATATGAAATGACAGAACAGATTGAGAAGAGCACTGTGGATGTGGAGAGCATTGACAATGAGGACCTGAGGAAAGATGGAAAAAATGATGGCAGGCTTCCAAAGTAAAATAACTGAAAAATAATATAGAACAAATTGCTTAAATTCAAATGTGAGAACAGTTTAAGGGTGCATATGACCTTCCTACTTAGAGTTCAGGACAGATTATGTGATTCTTTCATTTATTTGGGATTAATGAAAAATGGAAAATAAATTAAGGAGCTATGAAATTCTTCACTTCCATAGGAATTGTAAGCAATGCTTCATGGGAAGAGTTTTTGAACAAATGCCATACAGAGACTTACTCAGGTTTCTCCTTACTTCTAACCTGATCTCCCATGAGATAAAAAATGAAGATTACCTTTTACAAGCATAGACTGTTTACAGCTACTAAATCTAAATAGAATTAATTTCTCAAAGAACTTATTTTCTTTTTACCTACATAAAAAGAGAAAAGGATGAATATACTTTGTGGATAGTAAAATAAGTGGAAAATAGCCAGTGGTTAGATCATAAATACGGGTGAGGGTGAAAGCGGAATTAAGTAGCTTTAAAAGCAATATAATTTTACAGTTGAAATGAAAGTTTCCATGGCACAGAGCACAGCTTTGACTTGCAGTTATGCCTTGTAAATAACAAGGTCAGCATTGCAATGTCTCTCTAATTTTCTGTCTTCATCCTGATTCAGGAGCACACTTTCATTCAGGAGTAAATTTACATTTACCAGAAGTGAATTTGGGATGCTTTTCTGAACCAGGAGTATTGAACTTCTCTGAGCTAGTATATTGGTCTCATCTTTGCTATTACACCTAAGATACCACTTGGTAGGACACTTCCCTGCTCTTTTTGAGGCTGAAAAGAAATACTAAGAATCAGCTGCTATATCTTCATCCACATGATCAATATCCAGTAAATCCAGGGGAATAGGTGTCTTTCTGATTTCTCCCCCTTTCAAGAAACTAGGGCCTTTCAGGAACCCATGTCTGAATTTCCTAGATTTGATGATGTGTGAGGAAGGGATTTTTCACGTTCTGCATTTTCTGGTTTCTTCCATACAGCTTTTCCACACGCTTAAAAGGCATTATGCATTTAAACCTCAATCTGGCTACATATTTTCAGGTTGGGGGAAGGGTTTTATACATAATTTTTAGCCTTTTCTGCTGGAAATTTCATCTTTCATTTAAGGCCCCTTTGGGTTTGTGATCTAACCAAAAGGTTAGGAAGCCTTAGTCTTCTATTTGCATATTGATAGTCCTATCCTTTAGTTTAGATGGTGAAGGATTGTTTTATAGATAAAATGCATTCTATATGAATAATTTATTCTTTTTGCTTTTGCATTTTTTTAAAAAAAAACTTCTCTATGTGTGGAAATAAGTCTTTGAACTTTCACTGTTGCTTATTGTTGGGCTTCTTGTTATAGGAGTTGGGTGCTCAAACCTGAAATAAAACAAATTTATCACAGAGCACTTTGACTCCTCTGACTTTAATCCTGATATCTGTTGGATGATAACCTCTTCCCTGTGGACATTTAAACAAACATCTCCCTTTGGGGTTGCATATAATAATATATTATATGTATGATGATAACCTCCTGTTGGGAAATGTTTCAGTAGGAATGATAGAAATGAAGTGCTTTAGTCCTCCTCACTGTGTTTCCTGTTAAAATCTCTCCCTACAGACATCGTATAAAGTTCATTAATATTTACAAAGCAAATATGTTTCCCTTCAGACAGCTGAGGTGCCACTGCCCTTGTTTTTCGTTGGATTCTATGAACTTTGATACAGTGTTATATAGCATAACTGCAATATCTCATTAATATGCATGCTTAGATTTGTAGAATATCCTAGACATTTTTTATCTAGCGTGATTTTTATGGGGCATATCATATGAGAATAAAATCTCAGCAACAGGTTGCTTATGTGTGTGTGCTTGTCACTCAGACCCCTCAGGTGGGGTCTGAGTCTTCATGGGAGTTTGGGAAATGCCTGGCGTGCTGTTGGTACTGAATGGCTTATTAGCAAGGTGGAGTTGTGTATGTAAGAAATTGCTGTACTGCAGATTATCAAAGATACTTGTAATTCAGTGTTCTGAGTGTAAATACAAAGGGTAAGCTTCTGTAGACTAACACTAGTCTTCAAAGCCTTCCTAAATTTTATTTAAGGTGGAATTTTTGAAGTGAAGGAATTTTTCAGCACAATTGCTAGCAAGAAACGGTGAGCATAAGGATCCCTAAACGTGGAATCACAGAATGCTCCGAGTTGGAGGGAACACATAGAAATTGTCAAGTCCAAATAGGGTGGTAATGTTAGTGTTTGTTATAGGAGATAGAGTAAAAGCCTGAATTAGCTCCCATGTTGAAAGCACAAGCATTTGCAAAAAATACAGTGGTTTATTTATTAGCACTTGTGGTAGTGTGAGCGTGGTGCTTCGGTTTCTGCAATGCTCTTTTTGAGACAGAGAGATCTTTGAGGGACAATCCCATGACGTACAATTTATAGCCATGGTACTCCAAAAATAAATCTAGCTTGTACGATGCCTCCAAATAGCAGACGCTGAGAGGGAAAGAAACAACTATAGATATTATTATTATTATTATATTTTTTTTCTGAACTATTAAGAGACTAAAGAATTATAGGTATATAATACCACGTAAAAATACTAATTAAATGTGAGACTTCCCAGTGAAATGGGATTTCCACCTAAATGATGAGTAACTTGTCTTTATTACTGATTCATGGTCACCTTTTATGTTGTGTATGTGGGAAAAAGGAATCCTGCTGCTGTCAAATGTGTTAAGATCTGGGGCAGATGTCTAGCTCTGGACAGCCTTGGAGACCTCATATGGTTTTTCTCTGTGGCCTGGACTGG
Source organism: Lonchura striata (assembly GCF_050655825.1). Taxonomy (NCBI): domain Eukaryota; kingdom Metazoa; phylum Chordata; class Aves; order Passeriformes; family Estrildidae; genus Lonchura; species Lonchura striata. Next base: position 111,170,110 of record NC_140705.1, read on the forward strand.
AAATAAGGGGCAGGGAATTCTGACACTCTCTTACCCAGAGTATTGCCTGACCTTTACAAATGAAGCTCTGAGATTGATCCAGATTTTTAGTTCAAAAAATATCTTAGTTAAAAAGGGAGAGCTACCATAGATCATGTAAGTGCACTGTTGGCCGGTGGGTTTTCTCCAGTGTGCTGGTGGAAAAGGTTGATTTTGGATGTCCAGGGTATCCAAAGCAGTCTCATGGAGTAAAAATGAATTGCTGATACAGGGATCTGGCAGGTTCCAGTATGCACTGCTCTCCTCTCCTTTGTACCTTCTTTTGCTTTGCAGTTTCTTCCTTTCAGCCATTCCTGTTCTGCCCCCTGTGTGAGGGGTGAATGTGCCTATTTATATTTGGCTTTTCTGCCTGGGCATTTAGCTGAGTGCTTTGGATCAGGATGTGGAAAACAAAGGCTGTACCTCCACTCTGGATCTATCTCGTGTGCTGCAGATTTTGTTTTTAGGTAGGGATTTCAAGTCCAGCTGCTCCTTCTTGACCCTGTGGGGAAATGGCAGGTTGAATCAATTATTTGACATGCACATTCTCTGTTGGCACAATTCTCCAGAGCCTTATAATGGCACAAATTATGATACTTGCTAGTGAAAAAAGAAAGTTACAATTGGGTATAGCAATTAATAGGCAATTAAGGAGGCATTCTTTTTTCTTCCCAAGTATTTTTTTTTCCCCAGCTATTTTTAGATTTGAATTGACTGAATAGTTAAAGAATTGCTTTTGGAAAGGAGGATGGTAGTAGTATTTTTTTCCTACATGAGCTTTGATTTTTCTTCCTGCAGGGACAGCAAGAAGCACAGACAGCTGTTATCAAAACAAAATTGAACATAAAAGGCTACCAAACCGTTTACTATCTCTGAACTATAATGCAGCAGTTTTATGTTTTAATGATGCATTGCCTTTTATTAAGCATGGCATTGGTGTTCAAACTTACATTTGTTTAGAAAAATAGCGAGATTTGAAGGTAAATGGCGTGTATGTCTGGAAACAATCTATGTCTAAGGTATTTTATCCATTTCCTTTCTGGGCAGGGTAGTGACGTTGCCCGGCAGGATGAAACGGGGAAGAGGTTGGAGGGTGTTGGGCTGTGCATGGGTTGAGATGTCAGCACAATCCGAAATGACACCGACTGGGAGCAGAGGAGCAGAGCAGTGCCAGCCCCCTTCAGCCCAGGGCAGCCCTGCTGAGGCTCAGCACGGGGTCAGCTCGTGCCAGCGCCTGGAGCGCTTTGTGACGGTGACACTTTGTCACTTTGGACCTGGACTCAGACACTCAGGGCCACCAAGCAGCCCCAGTTCAGCTGCTCTGTCCCCTCAGACACCTACACTGTGTTTGACCTTGTGATGTACAAGACTCTATATTTTATAATGGTCTCCAGAGCTGCCATGTCCCAGTTTTCAGCTAGATTAATTAGCGCCTGTGTGAGTAATTCCATACATAGTCATTTTGAGATGGCTATTTTCTTCCAGATTATTTTCTTCTAAGTGCTCTAGAAAGTGGTTTGGAAGAAATATTCAGTGGTTAACAAAGATATTTATGCTCGTGAATCCATAGATGGTATATATTTTATAAAGCTTTTTCAAATACAAATGTATGACAAATATGGAGCGCTTTGTGACGGTGACACTTTGTCACTTTGGACCTGGACTCAGACACTCAGGGCCACCAAGCAGCCCCAGTTCAGCTGCTCTGTCCCCTCAGACACCTACACTGTGCTTGACCTTGTGATGTACAAGACTATATTTTATAATGGTCTCCAGAGCTGTCATGTCCCAGTTTTCAGCTAGATTAATTAGCGCCTGTGTGAGTAATTCCATACATAGTCATTTTGAGCTGACTGTTTTCTTCCAGATTGTTTTCTTCTAAGTGCTCTAGAAAGTGGTTTGGAAGAAATATTCAGTGGTTAACAAAGGTATTTATGCTCGTGAATCCATAGATGTTATATATTTTATAAAGCTTTTTCAAATAAAAATATGTGACAAGTATAAGGTTTTGCTAGCTGGATGGCCTCTGTGGGCTTTTGCTAAAAAGAGGTCAAATTGGTTCTGTGAACTTAAAACCACAACTTTACTAATTAATGTGATAGGAAAATGCTAGGAAATGCAATATAATTATTCACAGAACTGGGTCATAATTTCTTTTGCAGTTAGTTTTTGAGCATGTTGCTACACCACAATGCTTTCCATTAATAATGAAGATATTTTGGAGAAATAGTATTAGCAGCTGGTTGACTGTAGTTAGTTGATATTTTATTGTATTCCAGCACATTCTGTCAGGGACTGCTGTGAATGGCTTAAAGGCTTCTAGGGAGAAATAAAACCAAGATAACCAAAGAGAAGTAGTTTAACTTAATAGTTCTCAGACTCTGTATACCCTGATTCAAGGAGGCAAATTACTGAAATACATAAAGAATGATGGTTTAGAAAATAATGATATAATAATTTAATAAATGTTGTCTGTGGGAGTAGCACATCAGCTCTTGTAGGAGTAGGGTAAGGCAGTGGAGCTCCGGAGAGTTTTAAAACCTGAGTGACTAAACAACATAAATCCATCTACTTATGGATTTAATCCAAGTGTCTTTGTCAAAATTTGGAGTAATGAATTGACAAGCAGTTTAAAGAATTAACCCTTTATGTAACTGAGGCATGCTAATTACTGCCTTCCCCCCCTCCTAAAATTAACAGAGCTTCAAATAAATGCATCTTTGTTTTCAGAGTGAGGACTAGAGAAGAGGCAGAGCAAAGCTCTGGAGAGGATTTAACAAGTCCTTCACCTCCAGATCACCAATTGCAATCCAGACTATTTTTTCCATGTTTGAGAGCTTCCCAGCCTCTGTACTAGTCTGGCCCCTATAGAATGAAATTTAGAACATGGATTTGGTCCCTTTTGTCGATCGACAGGACTGTAGTTGTACTGATGGACATTATGCATTGAAAGAGTTTTATTCTGCAGTCATGGCACCCAGCTGGAGATTTTGCTTTTCTCTCCAGAGCAGCTGGGATTAGGCACAAAACAGCAACCTTTGGTGTGGATAGTTGCAAATGTTCAGGGATGTAAGAATGAATTTCTTCTTAGATGTGCTTACTGCAGGAAAAGGGAAAGTGAGTACTTCAAAAGAACCAAGCTATTTGATCACAGAACATATTATTGTACGGTTAATTATGTCAAATAGGCTGAATTGAGATAGAGTTCTTAGTGACTCTTTTGCTGTGTATATAATTAGATCCACAGAGCTGTTTCCTCAGCTGGTGTCAGGCTGCTTAGCTCTGTTTAAGTCAATTTGCATCAGCTCAGAAGCTGGACCCCAGTATTTATGGAACCATTGACTGTTTATTATACCAGAGTAACACACAGGCAAGTTCTGTGCCCTAAGGAAATATAGGCCAAGATGTATAAAGTCAGAAAAATGGTACCCTCTTCCCTTTTAAGTAATGATGGGCTAATCTCAACCTTCAGCACTTTTATTTGGCACTTTTTAGAACTTAGAGCAATTAGATACAGAAGTAAAGAATTGCCATGGTGTTTGGGGATGGACTTGAAATTCAGAGGAATTTGAGGTGAGGGATTTAGGTCTTTGTAGTCTGCGCAGGTATGGAGAAGTTTTAATATTGAAAAAGATAGAAACTTTCCATATTCAAGCTTCCAGATTTTGTTTTAATAGTAAAAAATTCAGATTTCCCATGCTATCTATTTTAAATTTGAAACCAATGTTACCCTGGTGCTTTCTACAGCTGAAAAAGCAGGTATCCCAAAAGAGGAGCACTCTCTGTATTGGTTAAATTATTTTAATACAGTTAATCTTTCAAATTGTGTTCAATCTGTTAATAGATATTTTTAGCTCTGTAGGCCTTGGAATGCCCACTTTCTTACACTGTGCTTTTAGGTTCATCATTGCTAGAAACTGGGTTAACAGATTAATTTAAAAAACTGTAGAAAATGCCAGTGTCTAATATAGTGATTAATAAAGTTACACTCATTTTCCTCAACTATTGTTTTGAAAAGATGCTTTCCCCAACACTAATTATTTCTGTATTGTTCTTATTTGCATCACAAGCATTTCACATCACAAGCATTTTGCTGTTCTTCATCTTAACTTATTAAATCCTTCTTGCTCATGCATGAATCTGGACAGCTGGATGCCACTAATGGGGCAGCTAGTGCTACCCAGTGGTCTATAATCAACATTTTGTTGCCACACATTAGCATCACTCTGCATGCCTGAAAGGACTAAGAAATTTGATTTGTAAAGCAACAGCTGATTAGGGATGATTAGCAAAAAGAGGGTCATGGATATTGTGTAACACTGACTCTTATCCTTTCAGAATCCAGCCTAGAATGGCATATTTGCTGTGTCAATGTGTACAGAAATAGATGAACCATTATCAAAATGTTTTTATCACTAATCATTTCTCAAAGGATGTTCAAAACCAAATACTTTTAATAGCATTTAAATGAAAACAAATATGGAAATTGTCATAAAACCATGACAAAGGAAATTATGTCTATTTTAAACAAAACATACCAATTCATTTTTCTGCAGTGTCGATGGAATACAATATGCCATGTTGAACATATAAAAATATTACTAAATCTACCTTAAATGCCTTGGTAGATACCAGGGTCTTCCAGATACTAAGGGTGATTTGAAGACCGTAAAAAGAAGCAGTTCATTTTTGAAAGAGAGTGAGATATGCTTAGAAACACAAAATTGTACCAGGCACTCTTGAATGACCATTGAGGAATATAGTCAATGGCTTCAGTGTAACCTTTTATATCCTCATAATAGTTCCATTTCTTCAGAGTGTTCTGTAAGCATCATCTGCACCTGTATGCAGTGTGGAGTTTTGGATGGAAGTGCTTTTCTTCATTAAAACAAACAAACAAACAAACAACAAAAAACCAGTAGCAACAAAGGCCAACAACACAGAAACTCACAAGATACCAACCCCAAAAAAACTAACCAAACAGAAAACCCCAGTAAGAGCTGTGAATCCAACAGTTCTTGGATATCTTTCCTCATCCCAGGGACCTCAGTGTATGTCTCTGCTCATGGAATGGTTTAGGTTAAAGATCATCTTGTTCCAACTCCCCTGCCACACTAGAGCAGGCTGCTCAGAGCTCCATCCAACCTGCCCTTGAACACTTCCAGAAATGGAGCATTCACCCCTTCTCCAGGCAGCCTGTTCCAGTGTCTCACCACACTCACAGAGAAGAATTTCTTCCTAATATCTAATATAAATCTACTCTCTTTCAGTATGATGCTATTCCCCTTTGTCCTGTCACCCCAGGCCATTTTAAATCATCTCTCTCCATCCTTCTTGTAGGCTCCCTTCAGGTACTGAAGGTCGCTATTAGGTTACCCAAAATCCTTCTCTTTTCCAGGCTGAAGAATCCCAATTCTCTCAGCCTTTCCTCCTAAGAGAGGTGTGCTCATGCTTTTCTAGTGCTATCAGTATTCAAGAGAGGAGACAATTCTTTCTGATCTTGTTGTTAACCGACGGTGATTTTGAATGGGAAACACTGATCATCTTAGTGCTGCCTATATCCAGCTATTACCAGTGACATGGCATTTCCATGTTTCAGTAATGCTTAGTCCAGATATTGTCTTTATTTGCCAGGATTTTTTTTTTCTTTCCTTTGGTTTTTTTTTTTTTTTTTTTTTTGACAACAGTCAAAAAGGATGTGATGTAGTTGTCTAGGTTCCCTTTTGAGAAAGGTTGGAAAACAAAATAACAAGAAATATTTTCTAATACTTTTAAAAATATTACACAAGAAAAGATATAGATTACCTGCTTCCTTCTGTCATACTTTCAATGGTAATTACTGTAGCAAAAAAATTGTGTTCGTATTAAAAATTGGAAAGAAAGTGAAGTACTAATTGTTTTTGCATTCTTGGTTACAAACCACAAAGGGATGGGGATTACAGAGCTGTTGGTGCAGTCATGAGGTGCCTGTAGGCAGCAAAACCTAATGCAATCACAGGGTTCATAAATAGCCTTCTAATGTACAAACTGCTGCACTTCATCACTGTAGTGGACAGTATTAAGACAATTATTTGATCCTTTGTGACTTGTCATTCTATTGTGCTGTTATATATACATCAATCTAATCTAATGAATATGTTTTGAGGTACAATTTTCATCTCTTCTTGCAAAAATGGTTTATTGCAGAAGGCAGTCTTTTTAAAGACTTGTCACTTCAGAGCTCTGGTGACAATAAATTCTTTGCTGTTCATTTACTGGCAGGTCACACAGTTAAAACCAAAAGCAATGCAGAAAGTGGCATGAAAAAAAAAAATTGATTGTTTAGCTCTGTGCCTTGGCTGGTTCTACTTCTTGTCATTTTGCTTGAGTTCAAGTTTGACTTATAACAGGATATTTTGTTCAATATTGTTCTGCAGAAGTTCAGAAGGTGCCTGAACATTCATATAAAATGCAGTTCAAGACCCAAGCAGAAATTTATTCATGACCCAAGTCTTTTGTTTATGCTTATGTCTTATGATTTTGCTGATAGTATTTTTGCTAGCTGATTAGTCTGCAAGTACCAATTCTACATAAATGTTCAAATGATTAGAGAAATGATAGTGACAAACAGAAAATACTATAAGTAGTACTAAAATTATTGCTATGGGGTTTTTTCCCCTGTGAACTTCTTTATTTGTGTTTTCTGAGTCAGTGACATCAGTGATATAGATTAGCTATGTTTTAGCTCTACTTTCAGTGAGAATATGTCAATAGAGAGGTCATAGGCTTGTTTAAAAAGGAACACTGATATTCACATTGGATAAAGATTTTTGGGGAGGGAGTCAGAGGCCTACAATTTTGATGAATTTGGCTGAACACACAGATACGTGTGCTTTTTATTATGCTGAGCCCCTAGGTGATGTTTTTGAGACTTTTAAGTATATTATTGCCAAAATACCTACAAATTTTGCAGCTAAGGGGAAAAATAAAAAATTGCAATTCACTAAGTGCACCATATGACAAAATATAATGTTTAAGAGAAGGCAGCACTAGGAAATTAGATCAAAAGCTATTGTCTGGAATTCAGGATGTTAGCAGCAATTTGTGTCTTTGGAATGAGAATGGAAGAACACAAGGCATTGTTTATAATTGCAATTATAAGCACAATAAAAATGACAATGGGCAGCCAGTTTATGGCAGCTTTGCCAATGTGCTCCACACAACACTTCCTTGTCTTGGCCAGCAGTTGTGATTCCAGAAGCATTTATCCTTGGGGAGCAAATGTAAGGTGTGAAGGCTGCTGCATTTGCATGTGGCAAACCAGCAGTGACTGGCAGCTGTTGATAAAGATGCATCACCCTCTGCCTCTGTTCTTCCCCATCAGTGTGAGCCTGAACTGGGAATTCGTGGGCTCTTTGTCTCTGCCACAAGGGCTGTCTTTGCCATACAGCTGCAAGACCAGGCATTCCTTTCTTATTTTGTCAAACAGTGAAGAGATCCAATTATTTTCAGTGCTTGGGAGGCTGGTGTTCTGTACAAACATTTAAAAAGGAAGAAAACAAGTACATATTAAAGGACTCAATGGCTTTTTTCTATGGTTTTCTGTACCTCCCTCTCCTCTCCTTTCCCTCCATAGAAGTAAAGAAACAAAGCAGCAGCTTTCTGACATTTATCATGGACATTAATTATACTATCTCTGGCTTCCAGAGCTAGGATATTACAAGGAATGTATTAACAATTTTGGCTTTTTGAAAGCAGTACATTATTAATATAATTAAGTAGGAGTACAGGGTCAGCAAGTGAGGGGAAAGTACACATCAAGAGTGTTCTATGGATTTTGGAATCAATATTCTATTTCATAAAGCACTCCTTATTACTTATGGATAAACATATCTGGGGAGTATGTATTAGCTACTTGTTTATCTCAGAACTTTGTTTTGTGGTCTACGCAATGCAAACTCTTTCTTGAGTTAAAGTTAAATCTGGGGAATAAACTGAATTATTTGATGCAAAATTATGAATTAGTGTATTGAATCAGGTTTTTTTTTATGTAAGAGAAGGTACTTTCAACATTTTGCAGCAGTAACACTTGCATTATAAAAGCTTTAAATATATCTTACATGTAAATAACCTAAATGCAATCTCCCTTTTGATAAGATCCTAAATGAAGTCATCCTGTACTGTCATTATAATTAAAGAATGCTACAACAAACTGATAGTTATTCAGCCAGGCAAATTTATATTTTAACTCACATACTTGATTCTTTTCTCTTCTCACAGACATGATTCTTTTAGAGGTGACATGGAAAATATTTCTATGAGATGCCAGTTTAGAATCAAACTTAGAAACTGAGACTTCCCATGAAAAAACATGGGATATGTGTCTTTGAAGATCATGAGAGATCTCTGAGAGATAATGACAGGGAGGCTATTTAAATTCAGATGTACCCAATCTACCTCTTGTAATAGAAAAGTAGGTTTGCCAAATAGTGGGAAAACATTACTTTAACTGTGGAATAAAAATTATGATAGAATTATAATAAATTGTATGAATATATGGTCAATAAAATATATGAAATAATAGTTTTGAAAACTATATGGAGACAAAACTTAAAAAAAAAAAAAGATAGTTTCTCACCACTGAAGCATGATTCCAGTGTCAGTGCCACTTTTCAGCTCCTGTCAGCAAAGTTCGGAAGCTTTATCACACATGAAGACCTGGCCCTACTCAGGGCAGGCAATTTTACATTTCTAATTAAATTTAACCTCTCAAATTATACAAATTGAATGAAGAATCCAAGTACTTTTTCTTTTTATAATCTTGTAAGATTTTTCCTTTTAATTCTAACAAGTTTCGTATTTAGATGTCCAGGGTCGTTCTTCAACATGGTTTATGAATTTCATCTGAATAATTTTATCTTTCTTAATGAGATTACCTAACCAAAAAGTCAGAGTTCAAAAGCAACATAGGTTCCACTTTAAGCTAATGAGCAACTGAGTAAATTTTAAAATGTGACTATATAGAGCTTAGCACGTTTCTCTGCTTTTGGTGGTGGTGGTGAACATTTAAGAGCAGAGTTTAGAGCAAGAGCCATTCAAATCTGGATGCAGCACTGACAAATCTGTACTGTGGCTGTTTCTGCTGTATTGTAGGAAGTTCTCTGTGCTTCCACACAAGGCATGCAAGATCTTTTTCCCTGTTATGCCAATGTTGAGGAAAATGTTGTTTACAAGTATTTTCCTCCTCTTAGTACTTGCATCCCATCAATGTAACAAAAGGTCGTAAGTGGACAATAGAATGGAGTCATAAGTGAGTTGTTCTCTTTTCACTACAAGCATGTCACACTATTTTTATAATTAAAAAAAAAAAATTACTAAAATGTCCCTTAAGACCTCGAGGAAACTGCTGAAGTTTTGTGATAGTTCTCTCTCCTTTTTTTCTGCATAATTTCTGGCTGATTGTAATTTTATCTGAAAAACTAAGATAAAACTTACAACTGGATTGTATAGGATGGAAAATGTTTTCGTTTCAGTTATTTGTTTAAAAATAGTTTATTTTTCTGTGCTGAAAGTCTGTGTGGATCTGTGTCATGTTTTTATAACACTGGAAGTTGCCTATTCTTCTTAGAACATGTGTGTATAGGCATAATGCTGCAAAAATGGAAGGTGGTTTTACTGGATATAGTTCAGTTGAAATCATAGCTGCTTCAGTGCTATTTTTTCCACACTAGTTCTTCCCCAAAACACTGATTAGGTGGTCTTTTTATTATAATTGGCCAGATGTACATCTCCGTTTTCCTCCAACTAAAGACACTTTTTGCAGGGGTAAAATAGAAAAGGGAATTCTCTCTGTGTCTCAGAGCATTCCCTGTTGCTCTGAAGGATTGTACTGTCTTGTGCAGGAAAAATTCCCTTTTTCCTGAAGACTGTGGCCACTGTAGAAGTTTTCCTGAATTGAGCTACATAAGATGGGCATGCAAGCAGCTGGAGGATAATGAAATAAAAGTGTTCCTGCAGAACCTTTTTTCACCTCTGTTTAGAAGCATTGTGTTAGGTTGTCTCATCATGAGATTATTTACTTTAAAATACTGATTCCTTCCCTTGCAGTGTTTTTTTCAGACTGTTATCATCCCCATGATGAGACTAAAACGCTAAAAGAATTTCAGAGAGAAGTCTCTTAGGTAGAGGTTCAGATAGTATCCAGAAACACTATTCTGAGTACACTTATATTGATTTTTTTCTATGTTCATCCTCTTATCAGTTGCAGATGCTTTTATCTTACTGTCATCATTTTCCAGGATGCAAGGAGTAACATCTACAAAAATACAGTGATCTGGTGACCAAGTAAAACTGATTAAAACTTGAATTTATTACCAGATGTTTTGAAACTTTGCCATTAAGTCTCTAAGTCCAGAACATATGTGGGCCATTCAGATAAGTATTTTACAAATGTTTGCGTTACTCAGATTTTTAATTCTTACACCAAGCATAGCTCAGATGCCTAAGAGATAAAGTCTCATTAACTTTCAGTGAGAAATCTCAAAAGCTTTCCATGAGAGCTCGTGTCCTGCATGACTAAATAATCTCTGGAAAGGTAACCAAAGCTCCTGGACACTGAAGTACTTCTGACAGTTTTTTTTTTTACTTCAGTTGGACTTGGATACTCCCTCATGGAATTACAAACACTCCTGAGCTGGCAAGACTGCCTCAGAGTAACTGGTGTCATATGGTCTCTGTCACTTCCAGTCTAAGGTTGCTTCCACCAGTATCATCCTATGATGGTGCTGTGATGTTGTTATCTGGTTCGTGGCACTGTGCCCAGGACAAAAATCAATGTGGCCTCAAGGAAAATGATAGCACTATGATTTTAGAAGGTCATTGATCATCTCTTTGGCACCTGGCATTTATATATTAAATGGGGAACCCTTCAAAAATGACATTTCAGGGAAGGAAAACTGAACTAGTGTGAGGCCTTGTACATGCCCATACAGCTCTGAACTGATGCCAAAGCACATCAGTGCTTTGCTGTGGGATCAGTGACATTTAAAGCCTGATATTAGAAAACCATCAGTCAGAAGTTCAGGCCTTCTACTAAGGACAAGTTGGAAGTTGTCATTTTGTGGCCTTCTAAAGGTATATTTTTTCCAAGTCTTTGAACTTACATTGGAGATTAATAAGTGCTTTTGCTAAAATGGTTTTATCTCACAGAGCAGGTTTTGTGCTGCCAGGTACACATTGCCCAGCTGGGGCCATCTGGCCCTCATTGTGGTTGATGTCCATAGTTGATGGTTGAGTGCTGTGGGGCAGCACAGAGCTGGTATTATTGCCCTGGTTTTACCTGCTTCCACTAGCAGATAGGTCTAGACTAATGGATGTGGCTGGATAATGGATGGTCTCTGAGGAATCTTGGTGTTAATCTGTTATGTCAGGTTTCTGTGAGATTACCTACAGCCCATTATCACTACTGGAACAATCAGGATTGTTTAAATGAAGCAACACATTCAAATATGTTCTGTTTTAAGACTAAAGACCCTCCGAAGCAGCATTCATATCTTCTTGTGCATAATAGGGAAATGCAACTGGAGATTTAATGCAAACAAAACAAATTATGTGACATACAGAATAGGACAGCTCACTGAGCTATATCTAAAAACCTTCTTATTTTGAACAATGTCTCTTCAGCGGAACACATGCTAAATATTTGACAGCTGATACAGCTTTTAACCAACTACAATGTACTGCCATCATGCTCTGTCTCTTCCAGGTTTCTTGATTTATGGTTTCCTGAATTGCAGAGGCATCAATCTACGATGTGGTCCATTTTTTTTACCAAGTCTCACCAAATTCAATTGAGCTGTGTATAGAAATGAAGATTCCCTCATACACACATTCTCACAGTGAAGCACTTATTTAATCTGTCCTTTGTTTTCAGAGCAGGAATTTTAATCAATACGTTTATTATTAAGAAGGCTTGAGCTTAAGGAGAAATCCAATGAAATTATGTTTTCTTCATTGAGAAAGCATTTATCAGTTGGTGCTGTAGCTATGCAGGATGCTGGAAAATGATGACTTTTGGCAAATGTACAAGAAGCACACTTGTTGGGCAGCTGGTCGGGGGTCTGATGGCTTGGCCCAGATGCCCAACCTTCCCAGAGAGAGAGATCCCACAGGAGACAACTTTCTAGGGGTCTCAGGCAGTCCTTCAACCACCAAATAACCTCAGCAAGTGGTAGGCAGATCAGCTCTTAGCAGTGATTTTAGCTCTTAGTGATTTCAGCTCTGCCTTGCCAGGTGTACCCTGGCCAACACAGGGACAGGACAGCTATTCCACAGAGGTAGCCTTTATTGCAGCACCCTGCAAAGGATACCAGTGATGACAGATCCCTCTGAACAGGGCAGAAAATGGGGTTTTTCTGGGGAAAAGTGAAGGTGGTACAAAGGAGGGAAAACCAATCAGTTACAACAAATCTATGTGGGACTCCAAAGCATACTAGGAGCTCGCCATGACCAAGGGGGATTTCTCAGTCCCAGGAGAGTTTGAGAAGATCTTATCATATCCCATTCAAGGGATACCTCTCCAAGGGAGGGGCCCAGCATGCCTCTCTGTCTCCACACACACTGAAAGATGAAAGAACTTCATGGGATGCTCACAGTCCACTTAATACCTCTGTGCCTGTAAATCAGTGGTACAAAATAAATATTAGGCTGCAAATCAGCTACATGAGACTCCTGTTGATCATCTAATGTAGTCCTGATAAACTGTTTAGTTCTCTGTTGTAAGAAGATCTCTTTCCTAGACTGTCCAAGTTCTTCTTTTTCTTGAGCTTTAAGAAGAAAGAAAATAAAAAGATATTTTTTCTAAGGTGGGTTGCTCAGAGAATTGACCCCTCAGGATTGCTAGGTACATGCACAGCAGCTTAGGGGAATAAATCTCTTGCTTTTATGAATCCATGGAGCACTTGTCTCTTTTTCTCAGCAGGATCAAGCCCTTTAGGCAGGCAAAAGCAGACAGCCTTTTAACATATGTTTAACTCTTTCTTGTCTCATTTTGTACTTAAATCCATCATTCTTCAGTGCTTCTTTAAGCTCTAATAAAGCCATCTGCTGAATGGATTTCACTGGGGAGAGAAAAGCGTGTGTGCATGATGGATAAACATTTAATAAAGTTTCTACAATTTTCATCATATTTCATATTAGATGTGGATTGACTCTCCTTTAGGAGCTACTGTCAGAGGAAGCGATGGAAATTCATGATTGAGCTATCTGTGCCCTGCTGGCTGCTATAAAGTTTTAAAAAATGCTTTGCAAGTCTTAGTAAATGTGCTCCTAACTATGAGACATGTGTTTGTCAAATATTTGGATTATGCCTTTGTATACTGTCTGTGCTTTCAAACTGATAGTTTCTACAGGTTTGGCATAGAAAGAAGGATTTGATTGATTTGCAATGTCGCTGTCATAAAGATTTGCACACAGCAATTGATTCTCTAGCATTTAACACCAGTTCAAAAATGTTAACACACAAAATAGAATACAAAGTTGTCCTTTTTTAAATGCATGCTTTGTTGAATTAATGTTCACAGTCTTAAACAGTACCAGTAGAAGTGAAATTATGGAAGCTACCTTGGGAGATACATAACCTCTAGCTTGTCTTAGCACCCTGTAGTTTTAATAGCTGCACTAAGAGTTCCTGTGTCAAAGTGTGGCCATCTCCAGTGTTTTGCTGTAAACAATGTCAGAAAGTGTTCCTTTTTCTGTCTGAGGTTTTATACCAAAGCTGCATGTTATTTGGACCTGAATACATATGAGACTCTAGATTTTCATATTAGGCTTTGTTTTTTAAATTTTCTCCTCCCTTCCACATCTGGAAATTGTTTCTTAAAAGGTGTCCTACCCTGTTCTATCTTCTTCAGTAGATGTTTTGTCAATACTGAATTTGCTTTGTGTTAGAATAGCTGCATTCCTGCCTTCATCAAAGGTTGTTTCACTTTGTTTTGCTTTTATCTGAACATTTTCAGAGAGGATCTTTTCCTTTGCTATTAAGTTCCTTTTTCTTTGCTCCCTCTAAGCCGTTACAGATCTTGAAATGAATTTAAGGTATGGCATTACAAAAAAAATCCACACCTCTAAGTTGAATGCTAGATGCTTGAACCACATGCTGAATGTGGTGGTTTGGTTTGGGTTTTTTCTTCTTCTACCAAAACATTGGTTTTAAGGAATGGTACAGAAAGCTCTGACTGATAACATTCACTTCTTTCCTCCCAGGTAGACATCCAGACAAATGTTTCTTGCTACTAAGAGTCAACTACAAATTATGCCACAGAGAAAGAGGAGCTGCAAATGTTCCTTTCCCTAGACTGCAAAATGAGTCAGATTCTTGCATGGAAAAACCCAGAAATTCTTAGCTTTAGAAAAAAAAAAACCCAAAACCAAAAACAAACAAAAAAAACCCCCAAAAAACCCAAACCAAACCAGAACCAAAACAAAACAAACCAAAAACAAACACAAAACCACTTCTAAAATACCCTAATTCTTTCCAGAATAAGTGCAAATTACATTTCAACACCTTGCCATCCTCAGTCTCCTGCAGAGTCAACAGGCAGAGCTATCAGAGAGCAGCAGCACCACTGATGCCTTGAGAGACTACCTAGAACAGAGGCTAGACAGTATTAAAGGAATAAAATAGGTATTTATTAAAATGGCCTTCAAAGGATACACTTTGGGCAATCTGGCAGAGGCTTCACCCGAGATGGATGCCAGATCATGAGTTCTCACACTTTTGTAAGTTCTAGTCCATTTACACATTGGGGTTAATTGTCCAATTACAGCCCCAGGTTAGGAAGTCCCATCCTCCCAGTTTGCTCTCCTCAATTCACTGTTTATACTTTTTGGCCTGAAGCTGCAATGGTGTCCTTGGTTCTCAGGCTGGAAAAGGATTGTTTGTCCAACTAAACAGTGAAAGAGAACTGGCTAACACTTTATATGAAGTTCAAAATTACTAATGCCGTACAGAATCTGGAAAATATGAAAAGCCAAGACTTAAGGCACCACCATGATGCCTTTTTCCTCCTGGTACTGAAGGGAATCAGCAACATTTTCGGCCTGCCTCTTACCCATCACAGACAAGAAAATGGGAGCCTCAATGGAAACATCACACTGGCCTCACAAAGAAAATTATCTGTTTCTAATCAGGAGCCTCATTAGGGTGTATCTATTTACAGAAATGTTTCTGGGTAACAGAGGACGCTTCTCTCTGTGTTGCCGTAATATATGAGTCTCCTCCATGTCCTCATGGCTGTTCTTTTGCTGAATCTAAATTCAGTGGCAAACAACTGAGTTGGTTCAGGATCTCTGGTTACCTAGTTTTATGAAGCCAGTCTTCATGCTCTGGTGGGATTGGCCACCACAAGGTGTATTGATGGGAACATCACAGAATTGGAGAATGATTTGGTTTGGAAGGAGTTTAAACATCATCTCATTCCAACCTCTTTACCATGGGCAACCTCTCTACCTTCCACTAGACCAGGTTGCTCAGGACCATGTCCAAGCCTGGCCAGTGTTGGATGGGACCCATCCAAGTCCCATCTGATCAGGTATTAATTGACATGAGGAGTCCCTGCACCTTTGTTTACAATGTCTTTCTGTTGAATTTGATACCACTTTCTCGGCTTATCTTTTTCTTTGTCCAAATATTGACCCTTCCTTAATGAATCCTTCTGAAAGCAGAATCGGCTTCAGGTGTTTGGTGTGAGGAAGTGCAGCTCACATCCCTGTCTCCTGACACGCTGTCCTCTTCTGATGGATATTGGTGCAATGATTCCTAGACATTCTGCTAGAAGCAGCATCTGGCTCTCTGCCTCTCTCCTCAGGCACTGTATTTCCAGCTTTGAACTTGTCTCTATATGTATCACACTGTTCATCTTCCATTATCCTTCCCAACTGCTGTGCACTTGGTTGGCAGTTTCCAAAGGCAACCTTTAAATTTTGAGTAAATTCTGGTCCCCGTGAGTTTTTGAGAGCCCACCTTTGAAAGAGGATCCTCACTTCTTCTGACATGTTGCACAGTGTGGCAGTTCAGGTCACACATTCTTGTGCAAAGGAAATTCAAAGATCTATTCAAGACCACGGGAAGGCAAACAGAATTCCTGCTTTGCTTTCACATGTTGTTACATCCTGATAGAAACAGGACTTTTTTTTTTTTTTTCCCTACTAATCCTGAACAGATCTATGATAGGTGCAAAGGTTCTGCAGCTATTCTGTTTGACATCACTATCACTCATTAATGTTGTGGCAACAAAGGCTTTATGTTATGGAATACTTGCTTAGTTTTAATAGGCTTATCAATTGGAAATATGTAATTCTGAATTTATTGCCTTGGCATGTGCTAATAGACATATACTTTTAAGGAATCATAAGATGAAGCTAATGTAGCACAGAGTACTTTATTTTTACTGTATGCAGAAGGGCTTGAAAATTTTAGTTTGTATTTTTATGAAATTTTCCTTTGGCTTTTTAATGCCTGGTAGAATCAATTTTGTTCAGCTAAAATTAACTGTGCATGAATTTACACCTAATGGAAGAGCAGTACCAGTTGAGTTGAGGTCAGTACCCACTGTGGGTATATTATATATAATATTCAGTTCTGTGCTAGTGACCAGTTGAAGGCATATGCAGCACATGCATTAAGTCCTAATTTAAAGTTTAAATGAGACTGAAGTAGTTCACAGGGTTTATGCTGTCCCTCTTCACAGGAATGAAGAATGCACACAAGAAGATATATGTCAAATTACTTTGATGTCTCATGAAAAATACTATAATTATTTCTTCTGATCATTTTGGGGTTTTGCTAACCTGATTTCATTATGAATTTTGCATTGTTTTCTCACCTTAAAGTTTCAGATCCTGGTATCCTGTAAGAATCACATAGGAATCTTGTAGTTTATTCAAAAAGAGTTCTTTCCTTTTCTGGTCGTTCTAAAAGAAACTGAAGACCCAGTGTAAAAGGAACCCAGAGGCAGAGAACAGAAATTCCATTCTTGTAAAAACATGATCTAACAATATGGAAAGGGTTAAAATTAGTAAAGTCAAATGTCAGACTGGCCCCTTTCTGTTTCTCTGAGTGATCAATGCTAGCTGCTTAGATAAGGAGAAAATAAAAAAGGGGAAAAGAAGAGGAAATAATGGGGCAAATGCAAAGTGTTCTCCCCCACCACCCTGGCCTTTTCTGCCAGAGTCTACTAGGCATTTGTTTTATTAATTTCTTTGATTTTTTTTTTTTTTTGGACTGGCATAATAAGAGAATTAACTTCATTGAAAGTACTAGATGTACTCTACTAGATTTAAGGTTGTCCTTGAGTTTTTTGCCATGGCCCAATCCTACCTCCAAAATTCAAGAGATGGATATGTATTTGTACTGTGTTGGCAGCATGAAATTTAGTTGTTGCTGACCGGTGCCACTAATGAAGCTTCTTTGATGTAAACTGAATATTAAGTATTTACTTGTGTATGTGCCAGAGCAATGATGGAGTTTTGGCATAGGGAAGTTAGATGTGAGTTTATAGAAGCATCAGGAAATACACACTTCACATGTAGCATCACTGAGGGTCTCCTGCTATCTCTTACTCAATTTGTAGGGGATTTTACTCAGGGAATACCAAGCAGTTGCAAGAACATCCAGCTATGAATGTTTATTTTCACAAGCAGCCCTTCAAACTAGTAGATCCGCCAATCTCAACAGGCGTTGCATAGGAGATATGTGCACTTACATAAGTAAATAGAGTTTTAGTCTGTCTTGGTCAATATGTTGGGGATTGTTCATTTATGAAATGATCAAATATCTCCCTGAAGCTGCTCATCTTCAATCCTGAATTGGACATTTAGTTATGTATCAGCTGACCCTGTATTCAAAGAACAGTCCTCACACAAATTTCTTAGTCTTCAAGTTTGTTTCTTTAAAGTTCTGTATGGAGCACTGATAGCAAGAGGAAAGAGTAAATGCTGATACAATTTAAGGAGAAAACAAATGCTAATCCCATCAGCCAGCTAGTCTGGGGAGCAGTGGTAATATATGGAGTTGTTCTGCATGTGATGTAAATGCTCTTCTGTAATTTCCTAATTCCTTAGACAATGCAAAACCTTCAGCTCTAAGTCATACTCCTCTAATGTGCTGTTCTTTGGTGCCCAACAATTGAGGTGAGGCAAAGTCACAAACCTAAATAGATAAACAGAAATCTCTTCTCTTTTTGCTTATTTTTGTTTCCATACTTGTTAAGATAGCCAGAACTTATTGCTCAGCTGATAAATAGCAGAGAATCCTTTTTTCCCCTGATAATAAAATGACCAGTTCCTGAATATGAAAAATCATCAAAAACTTCTTCTGTGTTTATTTCTCAGTCTTCAGAGTGGAACACAGAAATGGTTTGCTGGAGATATTTGCCATTCATAATTTGTGGAGTGCTAATTAGAGAGGGTTGAATGAACAGCCATCTCAGCATGAATCAGAAAGTCAGCACATGAACATACTGTAGATAATATTCTTCTGAATGTTTCTTTAACTACAGTCAAAATGTGCTGTTGATGAGTAGCACAGTGAGTAAACCCACGTGCCTTGGATTTTTGTGGGTAATGAGCACAAAATAGATGTTCTGAAATGTGTTATGAAATGAGTATTTACAGAGTATGTTTTCCATAGTTACTGATTTCCTACTTTGTAAGAATGTTGGTTGGTTTGCTGTGAATAACATTCCCAATTGTAGAAAGATAAGTAAAACTAAATAATGCAGACTTAGAGTTTTCTGCTTCTGTAGTTTCAGCTATTTGGAATATAAATTCATTTTGTGATCCTATGAACAATTCCCTGTCCTATCAATACAATTTAATCTAGAAGTCATTGCAGTGAAGTAGCCTACTGGATGGTGTAATGAAGATAATATCATAACCAGGAAGATTTGCTCTTAGTTAGCTAAAAATAATTTACTGTGAGCATCAGAAGGTTCAGTGAGATGCTACTGAGAACTGATGACATTTTAGGTTTATGACCTATGCTTATCTTGGATTCTTCACCCACAGCAGTTTTGCAAATTAGTTTGGTGATATTTCCAGCTCTGCGGAGTGTTCAGATGGAGAAGCACCCGAGTGAAGATTCTTTACCAAGATCCAGTGCCCTGATCCTTCTTTCCCAGAAGTCACACACAGAGTGCTCTTGCTTTCACCACTCTTTGCTGCTAAACTCTGTCTCATTCAGCCAAGCATACAGACTCAGAGGAGGAAAATTAAAAAGGGTCGTATAAGTCTTTGTTTTCTTTCAGGCATGCCATGAAAACAGCCATTCTGGGAACAAGATAAAAGCTTTACCCATCTGTCCAGTTTGGACCATTTGGGGAGTTTTCAGTTCTGGCATCTTGCTGAATGGTGCTGTAATGGCATGATGCATATGAACAAGGTGAATTCCTGGGAAGCTGAAAATTGGATGCAAGCAGTGGATTGGTGTCATTTTTTTTCATAAGGAAACATTTAGATTTATGATTCTCCTGAGTTAGACTATGAATTCTTGCTTGTTTTTCCTGAAGTCCTTGTTTATATTGAGGTGATTTACTTGCAGCAAAAATGAGCTTACTGTGCGAGTTGTGTCAAGTAAATAGTAGGTTTTTGATATACTGCTGTCTTACAGTTTCCCTATTAAACATAGGATGTTATTTATGGTTATACGCTTCCTCCTCAGTGATCTTGAGTAGTGAAGTGTGTAGCACAGTGTAATAGATATTTTTAACTTCAGAAGACCTGGTTTCAAGTTAATGCTCTTTTTTCTTACTTTAATTAGTATGCTAAGTAGTTCCTGTACAGATACAGAAACATTTTTAACCTTATGCAATATATATTATGTACTCTAGAAAGTTGTTTCTGAGAGATGGAGAGTTTTGCTTCATTGCTTGTCTTTGGTAAAGAATGGGGCAGTGTTGGAAGAGCACTTCACTCCAGTGAATCCTTGTCAGGCTCTGGGAATAACTGTTGGAAAGTCAGTGTTTTCAGTGGCCTTGCTCCACAGATATGTCCTCCACACAGCAAGGTACTGAAATGTGCAACATTTCTAGGATGTGCTTGAATCCCTTATGAACCCTTTCAAACATGTGATAGAGCACATTACTTAATGTAATTTCAGGCTTGCATTGTCCCTTTAGATGTCTGATGGCAGTAAGAGCTGAAATCAAATAAAGCAACTTTGTACAGAGGATCCAAATTCAGCTGCCTGTCCAGCCTTTTATCTTTCGTGGTATTTTGGAGTGGCATGAAACACTATTTATTGTTATAATACATAATATCTGTATATGTAATATAAATATTTATTCTAGAGAAGAAGTAGAATACTGAAGCAAAGGTGATATCCCTCATCTCTACTAAGTTGTTTTTCTTTTGGGCTGCAAGGGAGGTTTCAATCTTCCTTTTTCTTGATTTGCTATCATATTACCTTCTAAACCTATTTAGCATACAATTTATTTTTATATATGCTGTTCACCGTGCAGAACATCATAAACAACTTTACAGTCAGAGAGAGAGAAAGCAAAGAAGAATTCTTTAGTTACAGTCAGCTGAAAAGGGAAAGAACAGTGCATTAAGATGCAGTAAAAAAATGAAAGTTGAAATTTTAAAGTAGTAAAAATGCTAATCAGCATGCTGGAGTGATTCATTGCAGCCTCTTTTCAGAGAAGTGCACTGTTGTACACTGCTTTCAGTGCTGTTATTTGCAAGTATCAGCATATGCTGTGTATCTTCCAGCCTTCTGAATGCTGGAGTGTGGACATTAATGGGACAGGAAAAGCACAAATTTTCTGGGAAATAGGATAATATCTGGGGAAAGAACAAACAGCACAGAAATGAATGAAGACTATTTCGTGCTGTATTTATAATGATCACAAATACCTGCTTGCCTTTGAGAAATCAGCAGCCTGTTGTGAGGACAAGGTTCATATTTGAGGTGATTTAAAGGCTTTGGCAAGCTATTTATTTGTGTAAAGCATTTGCCTAGATGCATTAGAAGAAAGTTTTCTCTATTGCTGTGACCAAAAAAAAAAAAAAAAAAAATCACTTCTATAAATCAATTGGAGCAACCCATGCTGAGCTTGCTTATGCAGTCATGGCTTTGCTGAAAAGACAATGACAAACACTATTCTTGGTATAGCAGAGCTGTTATTTTAGTGTGAGGAGGCGTGTGGGCTCTTTTATGTAAGATGTAGTGTGCTTGATCTACTTTTGGTTGCCAGTATTCTGCCAGCTATAGAATTCTGCCAGTTAGTGGTCCCCAAACTACTAGATCTTATTACCATGTTTTTTATCCCCCTCCTGTGGATAGGCAAATGTGAGAGGTGTGATTCAAATGGAATGAGAATAGCCTTTAAATTTAATCTCTGAAATAAAAAGGAACATCAGCGGAACAGAAAAGCATGCAGTCAGTCTCACCATCAAAGTATGCTATTATCCTACATGTCTTGAATTTCTTTATTTTTGGGATCCAGCTAGAGCTCCAAACTCCATGAGAGGAGCTTTTCCTGTCAGATTATCAGCCCTGTTCCATTTGCTGCAGAAAGTGGTGTAAGTTACAACTTCTGGTGGTTTTCTTTGAAGAAGTTTGGAATGTATTGGTGCTCATCTATTGAGTCAGGCAGGATACACCAAACTGTACTTGAACACAAACTTTCCCTTTAATGGTGTTATTTCAGTGTAAGCTGCTTTTTCACAAGCTACCACTTTCAAAAAATAGATTATTATATACTTCATAATCTTAAGGATGTTTTAATTTGACTGGAAATAACAATATATTTTAGAACTTCAACCCAAATGATATCATAGAGCACATATTACTTATCAAACATGCTTCTCTGAAAATGTATTTAAAATGACAATTTAATATTCCTAAGAAGATTAAAGTGCTGACTTTGAAAAATGAACTTTCCACTTCAGGTTATCATCAGCTGCATGCCAGCATAACTAGAGCACACTTTTATCATGTTTTATTAGTGTATTCTATATGAAGTTGTATAAAGGTGACATGTCTGCCACCAGTAGACCAAAGCTAAATGTTATCATCACTACAAGGGCTTTGTTTTCTGAAATCAGCATTTTTTTGCACTTGTCAGTGACAGGGTTTTGCCTTTGGCTTTTGGATAAAAATCAAACAATCTTTTGGTACTGAAATTGAGATAGTGAAGGTGCACAGAATGTTCCCTTGGCATCTTCACATAACTCTTAAGCCTTTTCTGTTTGCAGTAAATTATTTAGGAACAGTTATCATTAAACTGGCACATACAGGAGCTTTTTTTTTTTTTTTTTTTTTTTGCTTTGTAACAATATAAACCCGGGGAAATGCTGAGGGGATTAATAATTGTCAAAGCATGATGTAGTAAGAGATGTTGTAGAATCTTTTTCTGACAACTTTATGTTGAACAAGTACCTGTTTAGTGCCCTGAGCATGTATTATTAGGTATTATTTTAGTATGTCCACCATTTAGATCATTGTACCATAAAGCTAGAAGTCCTATTTTAAAGAAGTAACAGCCTAATTTGAAGTGCAAGTGTGACAAATGAAAAGGGCAAACAGCAAATAGTGTCAACTAAAATTGCACTGTTACACTGGCTATTTGTAACATGATTGTTTTCAAAAAGCATATTTTTTTCCTCAGCTATCCTTGGTAATACTTAACCACAGTTGGTTAACTGGGTTTGAGTTTTTTTTTTTCCTGGCTTTAAAGTAGAGATGAGCCTTCAGGAAGGATTTGAAGTGGCAGAGAGAGAGTGCAGATTAGCTCAGAATCGAGGCAGTTTTGTCCCTGGCCAGTCAAGTTTAGAAAGGACCATAGAATCTCAAAGGTTGAAAAGACCTCTTAGATCATTGGATCCAACCATCAGCTCATCACTGCCAACCCTCTGCTGAGCCATGTCACTGAGCACCAAATATATATGTTTTCTGAACAATTACACTTCCCTGCTTAGCCCACTCCAATGTCTGGCCACCATTTCAGTGAAGAATGTTTTCCTAATGTCCAGTCGATGTCAGCATGATGAGATCTGTGCTGGACAATGACATTGCTCTTTGTTGTATGCTGGGAGAGTAGGTAGGAATGCAGATGCAATTATCCTTTTGTGTGTTTTTTACTTATCAAACTGTGACAGCAAATTGAGAAAAACACTTTGGATTTACTATGATGTGGGTATGATTGTCCCTGGCAAGGGCTACTTAATAACCAAGACCAGGATAATAAAAATGCTTTGAGAATTTGTTCTATTTAGCAGCCTGTGCTCTGCTTTAGAAAGACTCCATCTCTGACCACTGTGGCTACATTGCTTTATTTAGAAGGAGCAGCTTCCTGACTTTCATGCCTTTGTTTCTTCACTCTTCTCACTCTGTGCCCTTGCTGCCACCACCAGGCTTTGCAGCCCTTGGATAGCAGAACCTCTGAGCCCCCTGACATCTTAAAGAACTTTTGCTTGTCATTATGGGTTGGTGTTTCCAGTTCCTTATTCCAGCCTTCCTTTCCCAGCAATGGCTGATCACACCTTTCGCTGTGGAAGTGCTGCTCATCCCCCTTAGTTCACACATTGAAAAGCTCTCTTAAACTGTCAATTTTAGCTGCCCAAGCTGACACCTCTCCTTCTCGTATAGATTGGTTTCACATTCGCAGCTTAAATATAGATTAGTTTCATATTTGTGACCGAGCAAGATGCTGCCTGTCCCTGGCTGCTGTCAAACTCTGCTCTCACTCCTGGGAGAAAAATAGGTGACCACAGGAAGGCACTGCCAGTGCTGCTTTTCTTCCCTACATGATGCAATATGACAGGTGCCCTGTGCACTTCCTATCTCTGAGAGATGCAGGCTTTCATTGAGGAAAGTGGCTCATCTTCCTCCAAAGAACCTGTCTGAAGGATCTCTGTTTCTTCTCATGCTTGTCTCAGAGGCAGTTACATTTCTCTGGTTTTTTTTTTCCTCATTCCAGATTAACCCCACAGATGTTCACTTGGTTTGCTTCCCAGGGTAAATCTTAAACGCCTTATGCCATCTCTACTCACACCAAATAATTTCTCTTCTGTGAGAAAATCCACCAATGGCCCCATAATTTTGAAATTCACCCTTCCTCAGCATGCACATGCATTCATTAATATTGACCACATCATGGAAATACACTTCTCTGCCAAATTAAAGCTCACACAAATACAGCTCAAATAAAGACATTCACTTAAAAGGTAGGGCAGAGGTAGGGTGCCTCACAGGAAATCATGTATGGGAATTAACATTATCATAATGAAAGTAGAAGCCAGGCTCTAAAGGCCTTCTATAATAAGTGCCCTGAAGTCATAGGAACCAACATAATCTCCTTTCCAGAATTTAGAAAGACATGATAATATGAAATGGCTTCTCTAAGAGCAAGCATTGGTAATAAATCTTTCAGATCAGGGATGCCAAATCAACAGAGGACGATAAAGTGATCTGGCCCACTACAAAACTGTTAGTCTGCTCTGAGCAATGTGCAGATCTTTTGAGTATGAAAAGGAAATTAAGAGTAGTTAAAAGCACAGAGGTTAATGGGAAACTCGGATAAAATTCAAAGGCATTGCTTCAGATTTTACTGAACACCTTTCTTTGGTAAGATGCTTGACTTTCTATTTGAAAGCAAAACATTAGATATTACCTGCATTTTCATAAAGCACGAGATGCAATATTCAGTAGGATATTTTCCTTAGCTAAAGCAAGTGGAGATCTGTAGAAAATTGTATGATAGCCAGCTGGAGATGCAGGGGTGATGAGATGCCTAGAAGCAGTTGTGAGCTAGGGAAAGGTGACAGATCCTAAACTGTGGCCGTGGCTTTGATTTTCTCTGTTATTTCTAGTGGTGGCTACTTTATAAGCATTGGATGAAGCCAGTGGAATTTTTTGATGAAAGTTATGAGGCTTTTTCTGCCCATAACAATAATAGATAATATTAAAGACTGAGTGACAAAAACATTATTAAATTTGCAGGGGAGTTGTAAGGTAGTAGAGATTGGGATTAATAAAATTTTTGGCTATATGAAGTTCATCAATTGGCAATGGCAGAGGAAAAAGACTTAGAATTATTAAATCACATAATGGCTGAGAATGAATGATGTGATGAAGCCATGGCCAAGGCAAATGCAGTTTGGGGAGGGATGGCATGAAATATTTTAGTGAAAGTAGGCACACATTCATGACCTGAAATACACTGGAGAAACCTGATCTTGTAATCATTGTACTGTTGTGATCACTTGTGTTTAAGAACCATAGAATCATAGAATGTTTTTGTTTGGAAGGTACCCTAAAGTTCATCTCATTCCAACCCTCCGACATGAGCAGTTCACTTTTCCCTCCAGCAGGTTGCTCCAAGCCAAATCCAACCTGCCTTTAAACATTCTGGAATGGGCTGTCCATCCTTTCTGTGGGCAACCAGATTTGAAAGAAAGCAGACTGCAACTGGAAAACAATGGGGAGAAGTGACTTTTTGAGAGGGAGATATAAAATTTGGCTTGTTAAACCAAGGAAAAGTTAGCTGAGAGAGTTGCAATCTATACATATCAGGCAGGTAAGAGCAGAGCAGCTGCTGAAGCTGGAGGGTAGTGCTGGCACAGGAGCAAATTTAGGTAAACTGACCTGAAGCTGGTGAGAAAGTGCTCAGTTATCCCAGTGGGAAATTGTGAGCAGCCTGTCCACTTGGGGGACAAAAAAGTGATTGTAAGACAGAATCCTAATCCCTTAAAGGGTGAGAGTTCATGACTTGGTTGTCAGTGACCAAAGGAGTCAGAACTCAGAGAGGAGGAGTGGGACAGTCCAAGCTTTCAAACAGGATCACCTAATGCTTCACTCTTAATTCTATATTTAAGCAGCCAAATGAAAGCAGTCTAGAGTTTTTAGGTTTTGGTTTCCCTAGGAAGTATTGCTTGGCTTTAGAGACATATGTATCTGTTCTAGTTTTCACATAGTTTGGGATGTAAACACATAGAGGGGGCTAACACCAAGAAGAGCTGCTTCAGCAAAATATTTATACATCATCATTCTAGAGAAACCAAATGTGAGGTTTCAGAATATGAATTCATTTTTTGAATAGAAATAAAAATGTTCTATCTAATTTTCTTTAGTTAATATTGATAACTAAGTGCATCATTAGTATGTACATTTAGTATGTACATCATTAGCATCTGTACAGTTATTAAAAGGGATATGGCAGATTTCCTATGTTGTTCCTATCTAAAAAGGTATTGGGGCAACCTTGTAATTTTCAGAGGGACAGTTGGCAATTAGACACTGGCATTTATGACAGACAATGGCCATATTACACCTTTTTTCTTTAATGCATGTAGTGGGTGAGGCTTACATAATTTGGAAATATTTCAAAACACAATTGTCAAATCTTGGAAATATTAATGCTTCAGACATTAAAATAATATTCAGCTGATAAATCAAAATATTTTCATCACTCCCTCATCCTTTCCCATTAAAATATGGACACACATCTCCTTCCCCCCCATAAAACCTAAACACAGCAAAATAATTTTTTTTTCTTCACAAAGCAAAATAAATAAGTGACTGTACAGATAAGATAATATTACTTTATAATTCTCCAGACTTTAAAAATGAGCACTGGACTGGACTGGAGCAGAATCTCCATCAACTATTTAAAGGGTAGTTAGCTAGGAAAAGGGTGTGCCATATATCTTGGGCTGAATGTGGCAAGAGAAGTTTAGAAGTTTATGCTATCCTCCACTGATCTGGTTTGATCAGTGTTGAAAAAAAGGGACAGCTTTTTTTTTGCTTCCTTTTTGTTTCTATATTGTTTATTGACCTTAAAGAGATTTGAATAAGTTCATTTGAATCAGCCAAGATTTGTGCTTGAAATAAATCTCTCAAAGTTCTTTGTATGTACATTTATTCCAGATGCTCCCAGCTCAGCAAGTGATACTGAAAGAGTACTTGCAAAGCAAATTTCTCTGTCCTTTGTTATCACTTTAAATCACAGCAATTAAGATATTCAGTAAGTATATTACAATACAGCCCAAAAGCTTTAACAGTTGGAAATAATGCATGAAGAAGTGTTAACACGTTTGAGTTGCTCTCCTTCTAGGTTATTGCACACAACCTAACTGGGACAGGCATTGAAAGAAAGTGCCTGCAGGTCATCTTTTCTTCCAGGTTCTAGAATATGTAAAAAAATTAGAAATTATGAAAAGGATGTATCTTATCCCAGAAGAGCTGATATGAATGAACCTGCTTTCTCTTCCCCAGTACCATTTCACCAAGCACATATCAAACTATAATTTTATTTTAGACATCTCTCTACTCCTGCAGCAGCTGCTTGCACACATCACACTGTAGCATCACACAGAACACAGCTCTAAACCACTCCAGGTGCTGAAGGGGTTGTTGCACAGCCAGTGTTGATATAGCTGGTAAAAGGCTGGTGGATGGTACCAAAATCCTTGGTTAGCAAAGAACCAGAGTAGATCACTCTGTGGCATATTGCAATAAATCTTTTATTTACACATAGTATTTTTATGTTTCTTTTTATAAACGATTATATGTTTTCCATTTGTGAGCAGCTCCACTTAACCTGTAACCTCCTTAATAAAGGGTTCTGAACAGAAGGCTTAACAAATGCAAATTTCCTTTCAGAATTCTTAAGGGAAATTGCCTATAGGTTAAAACTGAAACAGTGATAGGAGATGCTTCCAAGGACAACTTTAAAATCTTCTAAATGGTCTAATAATGTATGTGAATTCTATAATCAACTCTTTCAGAAGATAAATGGAGATGTCCTCATTAAAACAATATATCAGCTAATAGCTTGGGTGGTGTTCTAGAGGGATTTTATATGCCTGTTTTGTTTGGGCAGAATTGAATAATTTTAACAGAAGACAGTGAATCATCTTGCATGATAATGGTGAAAAGGGTTTTTCTGTGAATCTGAACAGAACTGGCTCAAGTATTTGAAAAATGGCCTCAAGACTTTAGTAAAGAATAAATGTTGTTCCACAGATGTGGCAAAATGTCAGGGACATATGTACACTTAAGCAACATTAATGAGGGTGAACTTTGCTCATATGCAGGGGTTTTGATAAAGTAAAAATTTGAAAAGTCATTGTATTTAAACAATTTCCACTTAAAATGAGACAACTTAGAAAAGGACTGAATTTCTGCAGTCTGGTGGTAAAAATACCATACACTTCACCCTCAAGACATATGCTTCATTCTGTTCCTTGGTTCTTATTGACCTATCCTAAATAAAATACTTCCATATAATGAAGAAGAAGAAAAAAAAAAAAAAACCCACAGAGTTAACCACAGTAATTTCTAAAATCCTCAGAAGTCTTATAGTTCATTTTCTATGTTGTTCTTCCATCTCTTCCAGTTTCACTTTCAGATCTGGCATCGGGAACACAAGTGGAGACTGGGAGGGTCCCAAGGCTAGTCCTTCCAAAACCTCTGCTTTCAGCAGTTAGCAGCACAACCAGACATGTGCTTTTGAGCCCCAGGCAATAGCTGAGTAAAGTGGTTAGAGTGATTAGTTTTTTGGTGATACTGCATATTTAACAGGAAAGGAGAAAAGAGGCAGAACAATGTGACAAGAAGATGTCACTTCTTTTGTCTGCTTTCCCTCTGTGTTGCTGTCATATGCTTTTTTCTCCCCACCCAGAGTTTTCCACAGAGGCTTTTTCTGTCCAGAAATCAGAATTTTTTTTCTGGCCAGAAATCATGATCATTTGACAACTGCTGGCCTCTGTGAAATGAGCTGAATAGTCCCATGCCAGGTGTCCATTTCAGAACACAGAAAGCATTATCATTGTTGGCAGCAATTAGTGTGTGTGTTGGCAGCCTCACAGGGGATGTGAAGGATTCAGTGGTCAGGGGGGTAATGGTCACCCTTTGAGGTTTCTGTGGAGAGACATCTTGGCAGAGGCATTGAGCTCTGTGTCATAAAAGTCGATGAATTGTGTTTCTGTACCAGGCTTCTGTCATTTATTTTTAGCTATTTTAATATTTTAAAAGGCAAAGAAAATAACACCTTGAGGAAGTATTAATGTTCACTGGGGTACATTTGCATCCTGAAATCCTGTCTCTAACTTTTGATGCTGGGGGATTCTTTTTTTTTTTTCCATTCTCTAATCTCAGGGCATGGAATTATTTATGCTTTTACATGGAAGCCCCTCTGTACCCACTGAGGAAGAAGGGCCAGATCTTCTAGATCTGAGGTGATTGTTTTGAGTGTTGTGAAATGCACTGGATTTTATTTTTATGTCTCCCCAAATTTCCAACAGAGCAAAACCGAGTAGCGATGGCCATGACTTGCCATGTAGATCTGTGGCTTAGTTTGTGTGTTGCATCAATATGCAACAGCAAAATTGACATATAATGCCCTACCTGGATAACTTAGGTAATTAAAGCTCACACAGATACAGTTCAAATAAAGTTATTCATTTAAAAGGTAGGGAAGAGGCTAGATTTCAAGATCTCTAGCCCATTATGTCCCATTTTATGACCTGCTTTCCATTGCTTAAGAGTGTGCTGTACATTCACAAGCTGCAGGGCTTTTTTTCTCTCCAGGATGCACAGATGGTATGTGTTTTGAACAAATCACAGCTAAGAAAAAGATGCTGTTGTTTCAAGGAGCTTCATAAGGATGTTGTGTCACACCATATGTGGCAGAATCAAGAAGATGGAAAAAATTATGGATGCTTGTAAAAGAGGGAAAGGATTGAATGGTGGCCAAGAAAGCTGCCTTGAGAACTAGTGCCTGTCTGGGCCTGTGAATGAGTCATCCAGCATGACTTTAATAGAACTTCTTGATGTGTCCAAGGAGAAGTATTAAGGTCTGGCTTTTGATGGCTGAATGGCTGGAGTCAGCACTAGTGAGAATGTAGGTTCCCCAAGTAGGATGTTTAAAAATAGGGGACACGTCTTTAGCTCCTGCTTCTTGCTGTCCCCAGTTCTCCACCTCTGTGTTGTATTGCAGTGGTGCTTGTTCACCCTGCTGCCCTAAATTCACAAATGGCTCTAAAATTTGGAGACATGCTATACTTGGATGCTGGGGAAAAGCTGGCATTTTTTAAAGAATGCTTTCAATATCATGTGGGTATAAGAAGATGGAGATGAGAACAAAGTGCACTCTACCTCTTTAGTTTTTCACCTTGTTCAGAGGTACAGAATATTAAACCCAAGCTTGTTTTGTGAACATTAGTATGGCATGTACAAGTTGAAGGCTAAAGAATGTGCAAAAATACACTATACTATGATATACTTGTATAATTCAACTTATCTCTTTCCATGTTGTTTCAGCATGCTTTGTGTGTGTTTAAGGCAGTAAACAGAGCAAACAGGAAACTTTTCATAGCATAGGGAGGGCAATGTCAAGCACAAGTTAACAGAGGTTTGTATAGGTGCATTCTTGCAGATGGGGGCAGGTCACTTCACTTTACTGTGTAGTGCAGGCTACACAGTAAAGTAAGATGGTCTTACCAAAGGACAGGACACACTCAAGAACAGTGTGGCTGCATTAAAACTTCCAGGCTATCAAGGTGATTTGCTGCAAGAATGAGTCATTCATTCATTTACCTTGGAGAGAGCATATGACATGCAGGGGTTCATTAACAGCACAGCAGAGTTTGTGATTACACTCGAGGACAGTAAAAAGGGATTTGTGCATTTAGTACTATCTCTTGTCACTTTTCCTGATTGGAGTTTGGAGTGGTTTTATTACTTCGTGCCTATTTAACTGCAGAAATGTTTTCCTGGATACTGAATGAGCATGAAGTCCTGTTTCCCAAGCGACTGATCTGATTGAAAGGAAGTAGAACAGAGAAAGGATCAACTTTTATGCCCCTCAGATCATTGTCCATACAGGTAGTTAAACATCTGCACCTACCAAGGTTGTATGCTGAAACTTCTTTCAGTCCTTGGAAACGCTCTGAGAAGTGTCTGAAAGATGTGATGAATTTGCTGAGTGTTTATTTCAGAAGCGTGTTTTATTCAGAACGATCAAGTGGATAACTCCTGAAAGAGGTGGGATATATCTTACTACTATTCCCAAAATCTGAGAAAGGTGATGAGGGATACCAGATAAGATGTGGGAGGGTATGTTTCTGACCATGGGGGCATTACACCAGCATGAACCTAAATATGAGAACAAAGATATAATGTAGCACTAAAAAAAAAAAAAAAAAAAAAAAAAAAAAAGTCACCTAACTCTGCTATATAAACTCAGAAAAAAAATTATTGAGATTGTGTTTGTTCAGAATCAAATCAGGAGTTCGTGTGCTTATGTACCTGTTGGGTGTTGATGTGTGAGTAGTTGTAGTGGTCAGTACAGGAGCACTGCAGTGAGTCAGGCAAGCAAGGAGAGGTTTCCATCATTTGTGAAAGGAGACAGAGCTGCGCAGTAGCTACTCAGTGCTGGCCTTGTGTCTTACAGAGGTGTTTGCATCTCTAAGCAGGGAAAGCAGTGATTGTTTTATTAAAAAAAAAATAGTAAGACCACCCTCTGGTTAAGGTGAAATTAGAGCATGTTTTGAAATGAAAGATAAAGTCTGTCTAGACACTTGGGAACTTCTAAAGAGATTTGCTATAAAAGTTTGAAGGGAAGATGGAGACACTGAGGGTGAGCTCTGATAAGTATTTCTAAGGGTTTTCTTTTATTGGAAGTTGTCCATGGGGAACCTCTCCCTTACAAGGAAATTTTCTGATAAAACTGAGGTGTAGGCATTGTCTAGCAGATACACCCTCAGGCATAAACTCTGCACAGAGTGGAACTGTGCAATGAGCAGAGAGATGTATAAAGGAAAAAGAATTGTTAAAGCATTGCTTTACTTTTATTTCTTCACCTATGTATTCTATAAAGTTGTGTAACTGTGCTGCTTCTTTCAGATAGTCTAAATAAAATTCTTTATTTTAGTTTATATTAAATATCCTCAAACTATAGCACCACTTTAACTACAAGAGCCAGGTGGGAAAGGTTGGCACCACAGGAGTCAGGAGAGAAAGGAGTGTCAAGGGATGACCCTGGCACGTATTGGTAAAATACCAGGGTGTCTGCACGAATCCAAAACCTTCAAGGGAGCATGCTGCACATGCTGCTAATATAAATGGCATTTTACTCATCTTTGTCTTGTATTTTAGGAGCATGGCGTGGCCAAGCCACTGAGCTGGGGGATGTTCTGTGATTTACCTGGATTTGGTTCCAGAGAGTGTGACTTATAGATGATTTAATGGACTGAGCTTTTGGCCTGATTCTGTTATCGCTTCCTTACAGAACTTTGAATTGAATGCAGGAAAAGGCAAGCTCAGCTTTTACCTGGGAGCCTTGTTCCATAACCTACAATCCACAGTTGGCTAGAGAGGGTTTGGTAGGCTCTTGAAGTGAAAAATATGTATCCAGAAAGAATCTTATTGTGCTGCTTTCTGTTTGAATTCATCCTGCCTAGAAAGGCTGAGACAAGCTGCTGATTGTTTCCCAGTGTTGCCTTGTCAGACCTCACTCTGTGTGTGTCTGATGCATTCTGTTCAAAGCTTTTAGGATCTGCAAGCCTCACTCACCTCCTCAGGTTTGCCAAAACCAGCTGTCCCTTCCTTGCCTTATTAGTATTGGGCAAAATTTACACTTGAGTTGATCATTATCTTGTGAAGCTGTAAGAATTAACATAACAAAGTATGTTTTCTACTTTACTTAAAAGGCGTTTTTTAGTTTTATTGAAAAAGGAGGTTGTACTAATTGTCTGTCAAATATTTAATTTTTACTTACTCTGATAACTTCCTCAAATGTTGCAAGCTTCCTCCCTAGAGGGAGAGAGAAGTATCATTGAAACTGATGCTTAATTTAAAATAAAAGTAGCAGATCTATCAAATGATTTGTGCATTATTTATGGCGATGAGTGAATGCTATGGACTGTTTTCATGTATTTATTTCAGTGCATAGGATGTTTATGTACAAGATCCAAAGAAGCTGGGCAGTGGTGTTAGGTGCCCATGGATATGACAGATCTCTGATGGGACTTGCAAATATCTGGTTTTGGCATTGCACTGTGCGTCCCTTTGGAACAAGAGTGGATGAGATAATATCCTAAACAACACTTTGGATAAAACTGCCTTTTCTGGCAGTAAAACAGATTGGGATGTGGGCTTCCACCATGGAAATGCTCCTTGTAGTGTGATATTAAGTTGTGGGGAGAGACAGTAACACCCCTTTTGTTGGTACAGCAGTGTGAGTGCTTGTCAAAACCACTTCTATAGATCAATACACACAGAGCTATAAATCCTAAGCATTTACACCAAATTGCTAGTATTGTTTCATCATAACATTAATCTTTTATTGACCCATGAAGTCAAACATTTAATTGAGACTTTTTGCTTTTCCATGTTTCATTTTCAAAAAGGGTAGTCAACATTCATTAGTTCATAGATTTAAATAGCTGGTTGGGGAAGGAAACATGAAGAGATTGGTTGGGGGTTGAGGGGGGGTGTGTTTATTTGTTGGAGGGTGGAGCTTGTTCTGATTTTTGTTGTTTTTCTTTGGGGAAGGATTTTTGTTTCTCTCTCTCTTTTTTTTTTTTTTTTTTTCTCCAAACTGGAGGGATTTGGGAAAATATAAAAGGTCTTTTTTTTTTTTTTTTTGGAAGAATGTGTTGTGGGCTGACAAACTAGCACCTGAACTATTGCAGTGTTACCTGAAAGGCAGGTTTATTGAAAGAAAAAACAACACATGAACGTTTTTAGGGCATATTCAATAAGTACAGAGGAACTCCAAGTGTTACCCAGGAGAAGCCAGTGGATAATCACACTCATACTGAGGCTCAGTAGTTAAGCCTGTGGAACTTGAGTGGCCTCAAGCATGACTTGCTCATTTTATTAAGGGTGGAGTGGGAGTGTCAGTGTACATTTTCATAACTCTGAAAGGAGTCAGAAATTTTTAGGTGTTCCATCCAGCCTTAGGGCTAAGGCTACTTATTTTGCACTGTATAATCATAGTTACTGCTCCCCAAGGCAGCAAAGACCAACAGTGTGGAAAGCCTGTGAAGTAGCAAAGCCTGAAGTAATGAAAGAACCTAATTTTCCTGCTTTTTAAAGGAGATCTCAGGAATTTATTTTTCAGTCTGTTTTCATTTATAAAGTGTTCTACAGATGAGGCCTACTTTTTAAATTATTACCCCTTTTCTGAAGCTTACCTTCTCTAACCTCTAGCAGGTTTTGAGTGTAGAGGATGTATTTTTAAGTGGATTTTACAGGAACATGTCAACATATGCCTCATGGAAGGAGTAAAAAGCCATGACTTTAAAACCACGAACATATAAATCGACAGGAATTTTTTTTACAGAAATTTTTTTAACAGAAATTATTTGCATCATTTCTGCTTGGAAGCATCTGAAACTAAAGGAGTTCTGAGCTACCCTAAGTCTACATTTTTTTCCTTCTGTATTTTGCCTAATGTTGCATACATGATGCAGTTACTAGAATCTAACGTCTTGTGAGGGACAGATCAAGCTCTCCAGCATGTCATGGTTAAAATCTGGAATAAGATTATTTTTATTGCTGGCAAAGGCAGCTAAAGGAAGTGGGAGGATGTAGTTGTTCATGATGCAACAGTTAGCTAAACTTCCAGATTTCCATCTCATCACTGAACCAGGGTTGTTTTCTTCATTAAATTCATATAGTGACTTTGTTAAAAATTTCTTGAGCTGTGGTCATAAAATGAAGTACTAGTTGACTTAGAGTTGTGATAATATGATATATCTTTTCTTTTTTCTTTTTTCACCCTAATTTCCTTGCCTGTGAACATTTTTCTGATCTCAAATGAAGGTGACCTTGCCTGATTTT
The DNA here is from genome assembly GCF_050655825.1 of Lonchura striata. Lineage (NCBI taxonomy): Eukaryota > Metazoa > Chordata > Aves > Passeriformes > Estrildidae > Lonchura > Lonchura striata. The sequence goes on from NC_140705.1 coordinate 111,204,959, forward strand.
TCATACAATGAAATGTCTCTTGAAACATCACTATTCAAAACGTTTTATGTTATATTCCTTCAGTATTTGCAAGAGGATAATTATTTTTTCTGAGAGAAAGAACCTGGTGAAATATTTGCATTGCAATTTGGAAATTGGTGCCTCTCCTTTATATGCCTCTCCTCTGCCAATCCAGCTGAGAGGCAGCTCATGTTGCACTGGAGGCTTAAGTTTGTATTTCTCTCCAGCACTTCTGTTTTTTCTAACTGCTCGCTGTCAATTGCTTTAAAATTACTTCTGTTCCTTCACTAGGAGTACACTTGGGTTTTTTTACAACTTTTTAGAATTCTTTCTCATTTTCCTGAGTTATTCTGAGTGCAGAGTCATAGAACTGCTTCAGCAGGGAGCAGCATTAAGGATGATCTCATTCTAACCCAGCCCTGGACAGGGACACCTTCCACCAGACCAGGTTGCTCAGAGCCCTGTCCAGCCTTGCCTTGAACACTTCCAAGGATGGGGCAGCCACAGCTTCCCTAAGCAACTTGTTCCACTGCCTCACCACTCTCTGCACAGAGTGTTTTTGTAATATCTGATCTAAACTTACTGTTTTTCAACTTAAAGCTGTTAACTGAAAAAGAACAGCAGCAGAAACATTCAGAGAGAGAAGCATGTTCCTTTCTATATGACTGATGCACAGAAAGTAGAGGACTTTCCATTAGGTGTGCTTCACATTTCCATCAAATTCCATCAGAAAATGTGATGTAACCACTGCCAAAGCACTCATAGTCCTTGGCTTCAGTCAGCATTTGCTCATTTTCAGAAAGATGCTGCCCTGTTGTCAGGTTTTACTTCTGAACTCAAAGGACCAGACACTATCAGTAAGGAGTGTACCTTAGTGGATTTGTTCTGGTTTTATTCCTGTGACTGAAATCTGGAATCTGATTTCACTTTTTTCTCTCTGCTGTCTGTTGTAGTAATGTTATGTTTGATATTCATAAGTCAGAGCTCATCTGCCTACATTAGAAAGACATTTTTCACTCAGTCAAAAATACTGCAGGCAGGAATAACTGTTTTGCAGATAATGTTGGTCTTTGGTAACTCTTGAAATCTTCAGTACTGACCTAGGGCTGAGTGTCATCACCTGCTCAGTGTATGTCAAATACTGGGAATAAGGTTGCAACTGAAATTAGAAACAACCTTTGTGAGAAAACTTTTTTTCTATGAGAAATAGAACTGTTGGAGATGCTTCATCTCCCACATCTACGCTCTCTAGAAATTTTAGAGTTAAGATTGTCCTGAGTTTACATTTCTTTATGTTTTATTATTAGTAAATGGCTATTCACAGTTGTGAGATGATTTTCCTTTGTGAGTTCATCAACTTGTATTGTTGCATTTCCATTTTGATAACTGTTGGAGCTAATGTTTTTGTCCCAGGAGGATGTGAACCAGTGAGTAATCCCAAGTCACAGTTTGAATTATGGATGTAGCTATTGGCTGCCACCTCCCATTTCCCAGTGTACTTCCATATAATGATTCTCCTGATTATAGACTTTTTTGATACACAAAAATGTGATTCTCTGACTAGATCATAATTAAGCCAGGAAGCAAGTGTGTTTAGTTCCTTATGCTGTTCAGATATGTAATGATTTACTATTTGCACTTGTAAACTATTTTAAGGTCTTCTAATGGAAAGCTTTTCAAGGACACTAACATTAGGACAATCTGTTAATCTCTTGGCATCCTCCATGGCTCTCATAGTGTCATTAATGCCTTCCAGTTTATTGTCACCATGTGATTGCATATCTCTGTCCTGCATTTAGTTTATTGAGCAGGACTGAACTAGGTGACAATCTATTTTTAGTTAAGATAGCACAATTGAACACCAGCATTAATGAAAGTTCAATATTTAATTAGTGAATAAAGGATCTGGAATATGTAAAATACAATCAGGTCTATGGCAGCAATACATTCTAATTTTTATTCGGTGTTACCAAAGAGATACTTAAAGGTTGAGGGTGTCCCTGAGGTTTTAGAATTCCTGTCTATTTTTTGATGAAAGGCACAGTGGATTCTTGTATGTGTTGTGTCTGCCTGTTAATGGAAATGGCACAGCAAGGTGGGTGGAATGGGGCAGGAGTGGCTGGTGTTCAAGCAGCTGTTTCAGAGTTCACAGTCTTGTGTGTGTGTATGTACAGCTATCTGTATTTGTGTGGCTTAGGCATCAGTTAAGTTGATTTTTGTGGCAATAATACAGAAATTTATGAAGTAGAAGTACATTCAGAGCCTCCAGTTCATTGCTTCTGCTGCCTCTGCACTCTGTATCCCCTGTAAACAAGGATCATGATCACAGTCCTGTCCTGTCAGACATTGTGGGTGCACTGAATGGCATCCTAAGCCTTCATGTGACAGTGACTGAACAGCTGCATATCCGTGAAAAACTTAAGGGCAGCTGAATTTTGATCTAATGACAGAAGTCTCAGCCTTGACTTGAAACAACCATGCTGCTTTCCATAATTTTTCCTGCGGTGTACCTCCATTTCCCATCCTGCCTGAAAAAAAAGGAAGCAGGTTTCTCTGCTATTCTTTAGCTCAAGTTATTTTACCTTTGATCATCATGCAAATTTCTGGCCAATTCAGGCAGAGCTTTTCAAACCATGTTCCACGGAGCAAGCAGGGGTTTTCAGTCACTCTTCAGCACAAAACCTTGCAATCTAGCTCTTTGTTGCCTGTGCTCAACTTCCAGGCTCTACTCCCTCTATTAGTGACTCTTCCTGTATAATTATTCACAACCCTATTTTGGCTCTTTCTAAGGAAATTTGTCCCAGCATCCAGTGCAGAACATCTATTGCAGATGATGCTGCAGTTGCTATGTCTTCTGCCTCCTTGGTTTAAGATCAGTGCAGAGCCATACAAGCACCCTGAAGCTTTTATTTTTTTGCTTCATTTGTTTTCAACCTTTGAAGCTAATAAGCAGCAGTGGGAATATCATTGCTGCAAGATCATTTGGCCACATCCAAGGTTACTCCCTCGGTGTTCTTGTCTTCACAAATGGTATGGGTTAGATCTAGGAAATACAGCAGGATTGACAATTATTTTGCAAATATGTGGTTTAAAGTGTATCAAGGTCTAACTTGTGGGCTTTTTAGTACTTTCTTGTTTCTCATTTCAAAGTGTACTTATGGAACAGCTGCCAAGAACGGGGTGAGAGTCTCCTTCTTCCAATCAAATGTTCAAATATCAATCTTGTTTGCCATCCTGCCTTGCTCCTTGCAGACTCCTGTTTGTCACCAGATCTTCCCTTTCCACCAGAGGAATGAGAAACACAGTCCAGGCAGACTGTTGTCCATGCATGGTTGTGCTGATGAAGGGGTGTAATACCTGGCCTTGCTGCAGCCACTAGTGCAGCAATATCCTGCTATGCCAGATAGGAGAGAGTTAACTCTGCCTCTGCCAGGACACAGATTCTCCAGGTGGGATTAGGGCTTAGGAGCTGCAATGTGTATCCAGCTTCTTTTTCTGAGTGCAAAAATTTCTGCTTTTTCAGTCCAAGGGATATACATCAGATAGGCAAACCTAATTTCAGGTTTGTTTCACAAAGATGAGGATGTATAACCTGGGCTTTTGTTAAAAGCCAAGCACTACAGTGTCTGCAGCAATACTAAACCATATTGCACTGGGACTGTCTGATGCCTCCTAAGTTGTTAGTTGGATTTAGAAGAATAAAATTATAATTATAAAATTATGAGGAAGTAAATGCATAGTAGAAAATTATAAATTTGCAGTTAGATTTTGACTGTTGAGTTTTCAATTCAGTTAGAATACTTCCATAATAAAATAACTTTATTTAATAATAAATCAAGAGTTTTTGAAAAATTCAATATTTATTATAAAAGTAAAAATATTTATTGAATAGTTACATTTCCCATCAGATTTTGGCTGACTTAATTTACTTTCAAAACTCTTTTTACCTCTCTGCCTTCCCATTGGTTCAATAAATGAGACTTGAATGTAGACCTCAGAAATTCTTGTTTCATTATTAAAGGCTCTATAATTTCTAATAGGCATGGCCATCCTTTGGTGATGCTGTCTCAAGCCCCTTTCCTCTCTCTGATCCTTTATCACTTGTTCTGCTAACAGAGTTCTTTTAGTTCAGTTTTGCAAATTACAAAGGTTTCCATGTGACAATGTGTATGGAAATTCTCCAGGCTGATTTTGTTAATATCCAGCCCATCTAGTGGTGTTTGCACTGTATAAAGTCCTGTCATGATGCCTGTGCTTTGGAGAACTTGCTATGCTGTTGTTCTTCAACATGAAGTGTGTCTTTTGGACTGTTTGTTTTAAAATATTCTAAAGATATTATAGCTAAGAGTCCCTTCTTTTCTCCAATTGTGGAATAGTGTTGTTTTATGTCTTGGACTCAAATAAGTCCTGACTTCTCTTTCATTGTTGATGAGCTTTTAAGGGTCCTTCCCTGAAATACCCTGGAGATTGATTTATATGAGTTTTGAATTCTGCACATACAGCCTGGTTGATAATCACTACTGCACAAGTGCTATTCCTACAAATGAAGATTTTTATTAACACAGAAGTATTGCAATCTCTTTCAGCTGTAAGTGTACACAAGTAATTTTTTCTCTATACTTCACTGATATATTGGATTGGTTTGACTTTGTGTAATTATAAACAAATCCTGATAAGTGAGGGTGGGAGTACTGTCATTGGGAGTACCTAATAAAAAATTCTGAAGTAAGCCATTAGATAAGATTTTTGTTTTTAAGATATCTTAAGTGTTTGGTAATTTACTTTCTCATCGAGTTTTACCTGAGTTAAATTTACTTTCCAAACCATTTTTGCCTCTCTACCTTCTCAGTGGTTCAGTAAAACAATTTTGCCACTTTGATCATGAGAGAAACGGCTGGTTATTACTCTCCAAAACAGAGATAATGCAAGCAATCATCAGTTTTGAAAGAACTGTGATTACTTTTGGCCAAGGCACTAGTGCACATTAATACCTCTGTTCTTAGAAGACTGAACGTACATTACATGGGCTTGGCATCTGACATTTTCATTCTGTGTCAGCTGAGCTCTTTGAAATCTCTCAAAGTAACTTCTAAGGCTTGTGTGCAAGCTGTATCAAATCTAAGCTTTGAATTGCCCTGCTCCATATCCCTGGACTTCTCTTCCATCCTCAAGTACAAGCCGTGCATGTTTCTCTTAGTTTTCAAATTGATGCAGAAAACGTACCTTTTTGATTTAGGCTTTACTAGATATTGAATTTTATGTCAGTGTTATAAGATCCAGTGGTGTTTTATCTGCTGATTAGTTTTATAATGTAAAGTGCCTGGTGATGCATTGCCTAGAAGATGCTATAAAAGTAGTTTATGGTGTGATAGCAAGGAGAAATGTGAGGAGAGCAGATTCACTTTATTAGATGAGCAGGAGTCCCCAAGCAATCATTTGTCAACAGTAGTTAACAATTGGTTTATCTTCAATCACTGAACCCTTAATAAACATGTTTTCAGCTGAAGTGAAATGGTTATATTGAAAATAAAGTAAAGGGAATTTATAGATTTGTGTCAGTTTTATCTATTAAGGGATAAAATTTGTATGCATATCTAGTTTTTCCACTAAATATCTTTTCCAATAACCATGTTGATGAAAACAGGAATAATCAAATAGTCTTTCTAAATGTTATGTGAACAAAGTCCTTTTCTGTGAAAAAAAAAAAAAAGATGAAATTATATGCAATTTTTAAATTATATTGTGTCTATTATATTTGACAGGAATAAGCACAGTCATTCCATATAGAGAGGTCCTGTTACCTGCAAAAACAAATGTTTCTTTAAAGCAATTTTTCAAGTGCAGTCTATCATATTATGTCCTATTTGGTAGCAGGTAGTTTGTTTTCCAGCCTTGTTGGACTGTAGCCTTGGATAGGAAGAATTTTGACAAAATCAGCACCAAAGGGCAACCTTGGCAGTTGGCTCTTCACAAGTATTAGCCAAGGAATTTCTGACAGCCCTGGTAGGTACCATGGGTATTCTCATCTTAGTTTTTAAAATGGAGAGCTTAAGACTTTGGTTAAAGTTTTCTGAGCATCTGAACTCACGTGGGTTAGTTGTGTTGTTTAGGATGGTTTTTTTCTGGACAGACATCAAAAGTATTATCAGGATTCCTGAATCTTGGAATAAAGTTTGTTGTTAAGACCTTTTAAATACTAGCAGTATTTATACAAGTGGCTGTGTGTGATGACACGGCATCAGCTTGGGCTGAAGTTAGAGCTTAGTGTAGAAGAAACACATTTTTCATATATGGGCTCACTTCTGCTGAGCATAATTGTGCTGTACCTGAGCTTCATTGTGGGATTTGGGTGAATTTTGTTTCAGAGGACATTAGTGGCACATAAATATTAACTGCAGATAAAATGGGTTGATTTTGTGTATTTGTGGTTTAGAGACAGTTTTGCTCACCCACTATTTCTGAAGTCAGTGAAATTGAGGGAAAATGGCTTCTTGTTGCTGTCGAGGCAGGACGGGAAGGAGAAGAATCTGGCTCAGAAGGCTGCTGAGAGCAAAACTCCAGTTTATTCAAAATACCCTGCTCTTTTATACAGAGCTTTGTGAGGACCAACTCCATTGGTCCTGAAGTGAAAACAACCCACAGCATTGGTGCAGAGTGCTTGACGCACAGTGATAGAACTTAACTATAAACAGTGTGAAAAACAAGAGAGATAAAGAATTATTTACATTCTTCTCCAGCTCTTTCCCAGGCTTCTGCCTGGCTAGAAACTCTCTGTTTCTCTCTTTGACTGAATCTGAGACCCACAGCTTCCAGCTAGTGAAATCATGTGCCTTAACTGTGCTTTCCAAAACAGAGACATGCTTTGTGTGCAGTTGGATAACCAGCACCTGTGGCTGTGGCATCTGATCTTTCTATCAAAGACGAGACTGCTAAACAATTAGTGTTTGCAAAGTGAGGATTGGCATGGACAACAGCAACCTCCTGTCTTTTCTCATATGCGTATTGAACCCTGAGCATGATGGTGGAGACGTAAATGTAAGAAGCTATAGAGCATTCACAGAAACACAGAATGCTCTGGGTTGAGTGGGACATTAAAGATCATCTCCTTCCAACCTTCTACTAGACCAGGTTGCTCCAAGTCCTGTGCCACACAGTTGTGGATGCCATTGAATACAAGGCTTGTACATGCTTTGGAAACCCCTTCTTGATGTAAATTCCATACTTGTGAAAACAAAAGTGTAATTTATTTCCAACAGTTGCCATGCCTCTGACTGATGAGTGGTTTTCCATCAGCTGAGATACAGAATTTCTTTCCTTGGGTGTATGTTATAACTATTATTACCAATTTACACTCATTAGGAGTTCTTCTTCTAAGTAGCTTGGTAAGGCATTAAGCCCTACCATTTTTTCCTTCAAAGTCGTAGATATCTTAAGAGGGTGGGAAGTAAAGTGGGGGAAACATCACTTTACACAAGAGCCATTTAAAGATGACTTCTGCAAGACTTTTAGTGGCATGGCATAAGACTTGTTTATATTTAGGTATCTAGTTAATGAAAAATAAAAATATGCCTATCAATAATTAAAAGGAAAAGTCTTGCTGCAAGCTACCAAAATCTACAAGATAATAGTAATTTCAAAAATTTTGAGAAATATAATCATGTGAAAAATAGGAACAATTTGAACAAAGCCACTCTAAGTAGGCTCTGGTGAGGTTAAAGAAAGAAAAATAAATTAGTCCTTTTGGGTATATGTTCCATTATAGAAAAATATAGAAATCCTATGTATATATTTGTCATTATTAATGTAAAAATAGGGGAAGTTTCAATTTTTGTTTTTAAGTGATCTTGCTTCAAATTCTAAGACTTTTAATGCAATATAAACATTTTCCTGTTTCTGAAGGGAAAATTAGTAATACATGGTATTATTGAAACCAAAAAACTATTTTGTGAGTCTTCAAATTGGTCAGTTATCATTTTCTTTAAATTCCCATCTCTAACAAAATTCAGTGCAAGCTCTCCTGAGTGGCATTGTTATAATAATTGAATATCAGAGTTAATGCAATATTCAAAAGGTTCCCTTCCTAGTTTTCTCTCTTGCCTGTCTGTGCATGAAATCAGCAGTTAATGAATCTTGAGGCAGCACAATTGTTCTGTTAGCCTCTCAATATATATATGGACTTTCAGTAGAGGGGGAATTTTTAAATCTACAATTTAATGTCTTTTCATTGTCTAAGAGCTGTCTTTTTCTAGAAAATATTATTTCTGTTTCTATTGAAAGGCTGAGAAATGAAATATGCTAATAAAAGAATATCTGATTCATTATCCAGAGAATAATTTAATGGGGGGTGGGGGGAGGTGAGAGAGGGATTAGAAAATTTATGATTCATATTAAAATGTGCTTTTCACTTGAATCCATGACACATTTTTCAGAGTTTTTTTACAGTAAAAGATAGATTGTGACTAATATTAAATGGGTTATTATGGGAAGGCAAAATAAGAGGAAGTTTTATAATGGATTTGGATCCTCAGAGCCAAATCAACAAGCCAGGCTACAGGATTTTGAAGGGCACATATATGAAATTTCTAATTATTTAGCTTACTGTAGTACCAAAAGCAGTAGCTGCTGCATAGACAAACTTGATAGCATGAACTCCCTCCTGAAAGTTTCCACTCCTAAAAAAGTTCAAAAATAGGGTGAGGAAAGGGCAAAAATTGTTCTTTTTGTCCTGCTGGGTCTGTGACAGTTGGGCAGCCTCAGTAAGCTCAAGCAGGGATCTGGGGGCTGCAGGGGAGTGTCCTGTGTCCCAGTGCCAGGCCATGGGTTCCACACCTTGTGCACCTTTTCTCCTGCAGGAAAAGGTACAAGGACATCACAGAGGAGCTTGAGTTCTCCGTGGGATTAGCCCAGTGTTCCTTATCTCCCTATCTATTTAATAAGGGAAATAAATAGGCATTTTATTTTAAAATACTGCTGTCCAGGCTGACTTTGCACATTATCATCATCCCATGCACTGAGACGACACCACCCAGCTGGGTCTCTTCAGGCAAATTGATAACATTGGCTTGTTTTAATCTTCACTGTGTTAGGAAGAACATCTCTAATATTTACAGCTACAATTAAATACATCTCTTGACAGAACTTTTGTCCTGTCATTCACAAGGTTGATTTGTGCCCTGGTTTCTGTGGCAGCAGGACTCCTGAAACTCCCCTAGAGAAGCTGCCAAGCTAAGCTGTGCTAGTTCTGTCACCATTTTCATTGCTGAGAAGAAAAGCATTTTTCTTCAGCAAGTGTCTACTGCTTCTCCTTTATTGCTAGAAAGCACTTTGCACATGCTGCTCCTCTCATAACACTTCCTCTGCCATGTCAACAGTCAAGTGGAGGAACTAAAGTGCAACTTGCTCTAATGAAGCAGGGAAGGAAACCTTCCCACCCTTCTCCAGTCAGGTTTAGTGAAATAATTGTGCCCCTTAAGCTGTTTGTTGATGTTTGGAGCCAGTGATCTTAGGGGTCTTTTCCAACCTTTAGGATTCTGTGATTCTGTGATGCTGCTGGTGGCAGCACCATTATCTCTTTGCTATCAAGGACCAGGGCTCAGGAGTGCTGCTCCCAGCCTGGAAGACTGCAGGAATCCTGCTTAGACCTCACTGAAGGCCAGAGGATTTCATTTATGACCAAAACATCTAAGTAGCAAGGGGAACAGAGGGGCAGGCTGACCCTCAGGTGCTGAAGCCCTGCTGTACCTACCAGGGCTTAATGAAGTCAGCTGCAAGGCTGTTAACTCTGTGGCAGATAAAGTGACTTAAAGCTACACTTGGGCAACAGTAGTATAGAAATATGTGCACGTCTTAAGGATCACAGAGCTAATGTAGTGCTGTAAGAACTTTTGGCAGGCTAGTAAAATTTTGAGTTAAAATATCCCTGTAATTGTGTTCTTTGCAAGAAAACCTTGTATGAAGCTACCAATCTTGTTCAATAGCAAAATTTAAAAATCTCTCTGACCAATTTTGCACGTATAAGATTCCATGATCATTCTTCCCTTGTAGATCCCAAACCAATGAAAATTCATGAAATGGTGAATGCCCCTTATTTTTTCAAACCTTAGTTTAAATGGGTTTGATTTATTTAAACATTTTCAGTGCATCTCCAAGTTTACATAAACAGGATCTGACTTTCCAGCCTGCAGCAAGAAACCTGAAATTGTTGTGATGCACATTAATTTAGTTTTAAACAACAACCACTTGGTGTAAGATGATGTTTTAAGGTACAATAAAAGAATATGGGTAAGAAACCCACAGATAATAAGTATTTTCATACTGCTTCCTAATCCTGCTGTGGGAAATAAAGAATGTATTTTCCACTTAGCAAAGCTGGCAGTTGAAAAACTTAAAAATGGAGATTTATGGCACAATGACAATTTCATGACTCTTCATGGTCTCAGGAGGTTTTTCCCTATTCCTGATTATAACCAGAGGTACTACAGTAAAAAGAAATTTTTTGCCTAATAATTGCTAACACATATTTTTTAAACCTCTTCCATAACTTTCTTGCTTTTTAAACCCAGCATTGTCTAACACCAAACATCTAAATCTTAAGATAAGCTGTCTGAAACAACCAATGCTGGCTGTTTCTCACAGCTATTGTAAATATGAACAATGTAAGGCAAAGATTCTTGAAGTAACAACACATTCAGTTGTACAACTGCAATGCTGATTGCCTCTTTCAGAGTATTTTAAATATGGGTTTTAAATGAGCTAAAGTAATGGATAAAAGATGAGAAATGGTGCTAAAGGCTCTGTATGGTAGGAATTTGTAGACTTTTAATGCAGTCAGCCTCTCTAGGATGTTTGATACAGTTTTTGAAGAAGAAAAGATCAAGAAAATTTTGGTATTATTCCTTACATTGCCATCCTGTATTCAGGCATTGGGTGTATAGATACCATGTATGGATGAACAACCCAACTCAAAGAAGCAGTGCGTTTGTCAAATTGCCAAAAAGTGTTTCATCATCCTTATGTCCTACCACTTTCCTTGTGTCTGATCAATAATGCTTAGGCTAACATCTGCCAAGTGCCAGTGACCCCACCACACGAATGAAACGAGCTTTGCTCTGTTTCTGTGGCCTGTGATAACATCAGCCAGGCTGCAGGCAGCTGTTGTGAGACCCCTGGTTCTGGTGCTGTGGTGAAGGCTTGTACAAGTCTCTCATATGGGATTAAATGTCAAACTGCATTGTATGTTACATGTTCATAACTTGGCACAAGCTTTCTGCACTGCAGGGCTAGGAAGGGCTTTTTATGTACTCCAGAACAAGGAGGAATTAAGTTCTCTGATTCTTTGCTTAAGGAAAGTTAGGCAGCTACTGCTTGCTCCCTTTCACCTCTGACATTTGACTCCTGGCTGTCTGGCTGCCCTAAGTTCTCTTCCCTTTTCCTCCTGAGTGCACGTGAAGCTTTCTCCCCCTGTGTGGTATCTATTGTCCTTATCGTGTGAAGAACATGAGATACCTTCCTTGCTTTGGGGCAAGACATGTATGTTCATGGGTCCTGCAGCCACAGCCAGCTTATGGTAGCTTCAGTTATTAGGAAAGAAAATAAAAACACTCAGAAATTTCCTAAAACATGGTTTATCCCTCTATAGCACTGTTAATCTACCAAAACAATTTTTTTTTTGACTAGTGTAATTTTGTAGATTAAATTTATTTCAGTCAGTCTCTGCATCATTGAGTTGGAGACTTTCATAACTTAATGCTGGATATTCAAAAGTGGGACTTCCTTTATTATTTATCCCACGGATCTTTGGGATCTGTCTACCCAAATTGGTCATGTGGGCCCTATTACAGGCTGTTGCCTGTCTTGGTCTACAGCTTCCACAGAAGAGGAAGCAGAGGGGCCAGCACGTGTCTTTTTCCCCCTGGTCACTAGTGACAGAGCTCCAGGGAACAACACAAAGTTGTTTTTGTGGGAGGTTTATCTTGGATGTTAGGAAAAAGTTCTTCACAGAAAGGGTGGTTGAGCACTGGAACAGGTTCCCCAGGAAAGTGGCCGCAGCACCAAGCCTGACACAGTTCAAGAAGCATTTGGACCACATTTTCACATGGCATGATTTTGGGATGGTCCTATGCAGGGCTGAGAGTTGGATTTAACGATTCTCATGGGTCATTTCCAACTCAGGATAATCTAGTAGTCAATTTTAGTTTAATTTTTGACCCCTCATTACTGGTATTATTTTGGTTTATATGAATTGAATCAGATTGTCTCACCAGAATGCCAACATTAGCAGAAATGCTTTAAATCTATTTTCATTTGTCTGACAAAGGAGAAAAGCAGTCCCTGAAAAGCAAGGGAAATCTACTTAGTACACTGTGAAAGTATACTTCAATGCTGAAGTCACTCACTGAAAATCCTACACAGGTGAATCAGGAGAGAATTGTAGGTACATAAGAATATCTATTTTTCCAGAAGGTCTGATGAAATTATAAATTTTACAAGCTAATGGGAGTAATCTGCATGTTTGTAAGCACTTCACTGATGTCCACAGCTTAAACAGAGGAATCTTTAGTACTTCTAAAATATGGAATTGGCTGCTAAGTTGCAGAAAATAGAAATAAAATTTGTTGCCTTTGTTAATGTTATTAAATATCCTTGTGTCTTTGCCTATCTCTTCTTAAACCATACTAAGCAGAACTCAGAGTTATACGGTCATGCTTGAATGCCCTTTCTCTATTGCATACATTTGATGCTCAGACTTTGCATCTTGGTGAGCTGTATGTCATGTTTGCTTGTCTCTGTGTGACAGCACTAAAACAACATGAATATTTATCAGGTTGATGGAAATTTTATTAGAAATGAGGATCGTTAAATTAAATTTAAAAAGTAATCAGTGCTTAGTATCATGATGATTTTATGTAAAGTCAAATTCTTTTATCTTTTAAAATGTTCTTATGCTCATGCTTATTGAAATTGTTTATTCTGCATCATATGTTGGCTAAGGAATTTTCTAAGGGTTCTACAAGCCAACTTCCAAATATTATTTTGCATTACTTTATTACTAATATGCAAACTTGTATTTTAATTTTATTGGCAAATATCAAACCATTTTACTGAGGACATCAAAGCTGCCAATACATGAATATATGTAGAATAAAATATATCATAGAATGGTTTTGTTTAGAAGGGACCTTAAAGATTATCTATTTTCACTCTGCCTCCATATAGTCATCTTGATGCATAGAGGTGTAAATCACCACTCTGGGGAGTTGAAGATGCCTATTCCTTCAATTCCTGGGGACAGGCATAGCACAGGAGCTGCAGATGGGACCCACCGCAAATCTGCACATGTCTTCGGAATCTCATTTGACATCAGTTCTTCAAAAAAGCCTCAGACAAAACTCTTTTTTCCCTTCAATCACATGTGTATTTTAGTGTATCTGTTATCCCTAAGTTTGCATTAAGAGGTGCTAGTTCTAGAAAAACATAAGTATAGAAACCACAAACACACAAATAATCAGGATGCAATGATAGACACAGACTGCATTGCAGTCCACAGAAAATATTTGCTGGCATGACACATAATTGTCCAGGATGGCATATGTTGAGTAGGATGGAGAAAACCTGTTCATTTTTAAAACCGGCCCTACCTGGATTCTATTTTATTTTACTTCATTTTATTAGCAGAGGAGAGCCTGCTTCTGTTCTGAACCAGGCACAAGCCATTTTGTTCTTTATCTGACAATTGTTCTGTATGGTTCCATGATTAATGCTAACCTGCAGTCCTGTACTGTGAGAGATAGCACCACCTTCAGATTCTGAGTCCCACTGAATGCTTGAGTTTCTGCTTTCTAAAATCTGGAAAAGCAAGAAGCATTGTTGGAATGCAACCCAGGCATTTTTCAAAATCGGGAAATAATTGCAAATAGCTAATCTAAGTGGCAACCCAATATTTGCTGCTAAGATGTAAGACCCAACAATTCAGAATAAGACACACAGCTTACTCCTTACCTTCCTTTGGTAAGTGGTTTATGGGTTCATTTAGATGTTAGCTTGTGTGCTTGTCTAAGATAGAGTTTCATGCTGCTCTGTGAAGCTGTAAACCACTTTTCTGTTATTCTATGCTGTGTACACTCAGGACCTTACAAAACTTTTCATGGCCTTTAACATAGATGACATTGCTGGGGATTCATTACATGGCTGCCTAAGTACTTTCTTTTTATATCAAAATGATTTATGCATTCTGTGCCTTTCCCATTTCCTCTTTGGAGAATGCCAGAAGAGTAAGGCCAGTGCAGCAATCGCTATGATTGATACTGTGCTTTTGAAGACAGATGGGAATTATTTAATGCTAGGGGACTTTCCAATTAGCTCTCTATCCTACCAGTGTTTGGAATTATCAGTTAATTTTGTGTGCAGGGTTAGCTCAGCAGCTCCCTTCATGGACACGCTTAGCAGCACCAAGAACTGAGAAGCTAATATCAAATAAATTTCAGCTGAATATGATATCACCTGAGCTGGAATATTTTCCCAGGTATTTATTCAGGAATGATCATTATTGCTGAAGATATTTCATATCAGTATGGGGCCACTGCCCCTGAAGAAATTTTTCCAAAGTCAAGCCATGTAGGAGTGACCTTCTTTTAATAACCTGGTTTTCCATTGCTGATGAAGAGAAGCAAAGCTAAATGTGATTGATATTCTATTCTTACTGCTCTACTCTGAAATTTAGCAAATAGAGGTGAAGCACGGGGAAGTGGAGGTTATAGTGGCTGCTAAGTGGTCAGAGACTCTTGAGACACTGGGTTTTTGCAAGGCAGCACGCTGACACCCAAAGTGTAGAACATAGAATATCCTGACATATTTCGGGAAGTGTGATTTGGACAGCAGCTCCTGAAATTGCCATTTTAACAAATGTGTTGGGTGATAACTCTGACACTAGAATTGTATTGTCTTGCTTTTTAAGAAGAGGAGTAAGACTGTTGTCAGTAAATGCTGGAAATCTGTAACAAAAGTCTGTGCAGGCAATTATGAATATTAGTCACTGTAAACAGGACACACAAGGTTTTCTCTCTGATAAATACCCAATTCTTGGCACTGTTTCCTGCTCTCCAGCTCCACCTGATTGAGCTTTAAGTCACCTGTAAAGAGTGTCCAGTTTTAAGAACCCAATTCCTAGTAACTGTGGGAATACTTTGAACTTTGCAAGACCCCAGGTGATAGAGCTTTACTGGGAGTCTGTAGACTACTATGCTGATTTTGTAGCATTCCTCTCTGCTAAAAAGCTTAGATTGAACTGCATGATCAGTATTATCTCCATGATCAATATTATCTCCCTCATTCAGGTTTACAGTGGCAGAGACAGTTGTTTGAGTAAAACATTTTCCTAAAAACACCCTTTACTGTGGACCATATTTATCAACAGAGAGTTTGTTTCTGTGTGACATACATTTCTTTTAATACCCAGAAGAATGTGACCCACCCCTGCACTTACTTGAGGAGTGAAACCACTATTCATTGGGAACAATGTAATTCAATGTGAGAGGTATTTCTATTTTTTGGGCTAAATAATAGCGATTATTGTTTCACTGCTGCACTGCCATTCTGAAAAAAGACATTTGCCTTTTGCATTATCAGAGAAATATGAACACCACCAATAAATTCTTTCTTTATCTGCTGTAGGCAATATGTCATTTATATGTATATTATATCTATATGTATATTGTGAGAATTAGTTATATTTTATTACTTCTTGCCAATCAGAGTGAAAAGACTGACAGGTAACAGGCAAAGGAATTTATCAGTTATTTTCTACATTAGATTTGCTGCTATCCTTTATTTTATCAGTGCATAATAATATGAAATCATTAAATTCTCATTACTAAGGAGATAGAAATTTGTGAAAAATCTCACATTCCTTTAAGGGAAAGGAAGAATAAGGAATATGTGAGTCTAGAAATCCCAGGGAAGTAAATTCCTTGAAAAAAAAAAAATGCTTCTGCTGTTCTAATGACTGAGTTTATCAAATGTCATCTACACTTTACATAGATATTCTAGATTAATTATTTTTTACCAAATTTTTATTGCCTTGCAAATATTAATTTTTCTTTTGTTCAGCTAATCAGGTAAGAAGTACCTGGCCATTGTTATCTCTATGTTAACTTGAATGTTGCACTGTAATTGAACTCTTTCTTTAACCTTATCTAACAACGAACTTATGTGAATTGAAAATCTCTCATATAATCATAATCCTTTACTTATCTTTGCTTAGGAGGTAAAATACCCACTGAGCTTGACTTACCTGGAAGATTTATAGAATATTAGTACCCTGAAAATTGCTGGTTCGGTCTCTTCAAATTCCCATGGTTTATGCAGCTGCATTCAACTTATCTGACTGTCCAACCACTGTTAAGCTGCTCTAGCTCTGCTGTTGCTAGAATTTAAATTCAGAAACTCTTTGTAGCAGGGATTGCAGGCTGACTCCATCTCTTTTCACTCCAACAGGAGTGATGTCAGTAGCTTCTGTAGGTCAGGATTTACTTCCTAACCTTTGCTGTGCTCTTGAATCAGTGATGAACACTGTGATCTCAATAACACTGTACCAATTTGTAGAATTGTCTAGGTTTCTGGTATATAGTCATGTTTGCCATGCTGATTGGAGGACACCTGCCCTATAATAGTAAATGCAGTCTCTGATTGACTTGGGTTTGGCAAAAATTGCCTAAAAAGCTTTTTTCTGATGCTGCTTATCATAAACACACTTAGAATGTGGAGGATTCCTGACATTCATCCTGCATTCAGTGTAACTTATACCTTGATTTTATTTTCACATGTCTGGAGATAGCCTGCCTTCACGGTAATTTAAAATAAATCACAGAGGAAGAAAAATGGGTCTTGTGCTTTCATTTTATTAGTTCATCTCTGGAGTCTGAGAGAGATTTTCTTTCTTGCACTGCATTGTGTTTGTGACAGGATATGATCCACTGTGTAGGTAGTTGCTTAATAATTGTCCTTATAGCCACAGATAATGCAATCAGATTTGCAGAACACCTCCTCATCTTCCACAACACTGAACCATGTTTATTCCTAAAAGTCCATCCTGTTTCTTCAGCTCCCAAGGCTCAAGGCCAGTATAAAGCAGAATGAGCACTTTGCAAAATACAATTTTTAAGCCCATGCAGCTAGATTGTTTCTCTCTCCATTTTATTTATCAGAACTCTCCCCATATGACTTTGGGTCAGTGGAGAAAATCAGGCAGTAAGCTCAGGGCCTTTTTTTTCCATTTTCTGTCTGTCCAATTGTTTGGCCAGAATCTGGCTGTTGAATTGCCCTCTAGAGCTTTAATTTATTTTGATAATGTAGGTTCAGAGACCTCTGCCTCTCCTCTCGTAGTTGTTGGGGAAAGAGGAAGAACACAGCCAAGTCATCCTCTGGTGCTGAAGAGCTGCATGTGCCTTTCATGGACCCTTCCCAAGGGTCCAAGGTGTATTTGTTACAGGTATAATCAAAACCTTTACAGGTGTGATGTCAGGTACAAAATTCTGACTTCAAGATAATCAGATTTTAGTAGATAAAATTTTTAAAAAGCACCTTAGGACTTTTAATTTTGGCATTATTTTGGTAGGTAGACTGTTAATGTTGATGTGTTGTAGGCAATTCCATTCTGGCTATTTAAAATCTGATAATCACAAAATCTGATTCTGCTATAGAAAATCATTTAAGTCCCTCCAATGAATGTTCTTTGTTTTAACAAATCCTTTTCCTGGCATGTTGTTTTAATATGACAGTCAAGCACTATAAACCTATTCCCATCAGGTCCTGTTCATTTTCTCTCTGTTTGCACCATCTTTGCAAGTTTGCACTTGCCTAATGTCACTTGCCAACTCAAGCAGACTCAGGCAGCCTTGATGCTTGTACCCACCCCCCGAATGCAGATGTTCCCAATGGTACTTGTCTCCAAAATGGTCATGATTGTACTCCCAGACTTTTCCTAGGATCTGCTCTTGGCCTCCCAAAGCCTTCCAGTTTACATTATTAATGGCTGAGTTGTGGTTTGGGCTGTTCATGCCAACAGAGATCACACAGGTCCCAATTATTTTTGCACTTGTCTAACCAATTTTCCACTCTAAGTCAAATGTTTCAGGAGGGAAAAAAAAAAGCATAAGAGCAGATTTTTGTTCCTTGACAGATATATGAAGGGAAAAGAGACTTAATAAAGCTTTGTATCAGCAACACTAAATTAATTAGAATCAATGCTTTAGAAGGGATGTTTTAAATGCCCCATCACTTTACATCAGGCAGCCTATGATTTGGACTCACAGGCTGAAGTCATAGCATCCCATATTTTCCTTACATCTCACTTTATGTAAATAAAATGTTGTCAAATTAAAGGGAGATCTTTCACTTCTTACTCTTTCCTTTATATTCCTTCTCCCTTCTCCTCCTGTGTTTTCAGGGAATGGATTGTGTGACTTCTTTTTATTAAAGGTCTGTTTCTTTTAGTGAACCTGATTGCTGTTGTGTTTGTTTTGTGTATTGCAGTATCCTACAGGAAATGTCTGATTGTTATAATAGCAGTGGGCAAAAAATTGTTCAAAGTCCATTTACTAATGTTGAATTAGTTTTTGTGTCTCTGCCTTGTTTCACAGAATTTTCTCTTTGCTTTATTCCTGATGTTTGGTATGTCAGACAAACACTCTTGTACTGGACAGAATAATTAAACATCTGGTCAGTCATGCCACAACAGTATCTTTTTTATTCACAGAAAGCACTTGTACTTGCTTTGTGAAAATACTGTGCCTTCTCTAAAGCTACTCAGACTGCTTCAGGGTTTTAGATCAGCTGAAAGTTCCTCTTTGGCTGCTCCAAACCTTGGATATTGAAATAAGTACGTCTGTTAATGTGACAAGATGTGATAATTCAAGATGAAATTTACTTGCACTATGCCATCTACCACACTCAATATCTGTTTCTGCATTTCTTTGGAAAAATCCCCCACTCCATCATAGCCAGGCATTTCTGTCAGATGATAGTAAATTTGTTTTCTGATTTGTATGTTTGGACAGGTAAGGAACCACCACCCAAGTAAATTTTTTGGTTTTTTGATGTGTATGTTTGGACAGGTAAGGAACCACCACCCAACAATTTAAGTTGTCCTGCGTCACAATAGGAACTTACTCCCACATAGGATGTGCCGGCATATCTGGGTTTTAATGCAGATCTTCCTTCCCGTGCTGTTTGCCGTGGTGTAAACAGGATGGACATGTCCCAGACGTGTTCCAATGAAGTTCCTCTAGTCTGGCACTGATGGATGGATGCAGCAGGTCATCACCACTCTCTGCTTGTGCAGGGAGAGGCAGGGTGTTTGCCTCCATTTGCAGTGCGGAGGGTGCCCTTGACTTCCACCAGGAGCCTTCTGCACCCTCCAGCATTTGGGAGCCAAGGACCATGCCTGATCTCAGCAGAGCCCTCACTCCTTGAAAGACCAAATCCTCACACTGGGAAGGACAGAGGTTCTCAACCCTGCCCTGGCTGCCACTGCAGCTCAGCAGCTTCCTGTGGAGCGAATCTGTGAGCCTTGCTCCAATGCACCAGAATGGGCCAGTTAGAGCAAAGCCATGACAGATTCCAAGATGGGAAAGTGCTGCCTATAAAGCAGATTTCCAGTGCTGTCTTCACCTCTAAAGAACACTGATGAAAGTGGCATCACACAGACCTTGTTAAAAAGGGGAAAAAAAAAAATGATGCCATCAGGAAAAAGGATCTAAGGTATCTGGAGCTCTGTGTTGCAGAGCATTTTAGCATCTCTTGTGAATTGCTGGATGCTCTCAATTCACACTTATTAAATGGACATTCGAGGCACTTAGCACCTTGCAGGGGGCATTCAGCACTGTTTAGCATCAGTGTCTTCATAGGTCTTCACTTTTGAAACAACCAGCTCTGCAAAGCAGAAGTTATTTTTGACAACCTGTTGTGATGTATGGGTCCAATTACTGAAGTCTCCACACTCATGTTGGTTCTGGATTTTTTTTTTTTTTTTTTTTTTTTTTTTTTTTTTTTTTTTTTTTGATAGTAGAGCCATAATCTGAAACAAGGAATTCTCCTTTATGTTACATTCCCTCTAGGCAGAAAGTAAATATAGGAGAGGAAAGGAATTAATGGAGCCTATAACTCATACGGGTGTTGTTTGTTCATATACCTCACATTACTCTGCCATGCTTACTCAGTTTTTCTCATCATTCTTTCTCCACTCCCAGCTCTCTCTTCTCTTATCATATTTTTACATCAGCATAACATTTTGGATTTCATAGAATCCGCTCATAATTTACTCTAATGCTAACAATGTAAGTGTTGGAGATGTAATTTACACCGAGTTGAACTAGAGCCAGGCACATTTCTAAGAGTTGCACCTGCTTTCTCTAAGCTGTATTTAGTGGACTTTTTCCTATAATGTTTAATTCATATTCTTTCTGGGAATATACTTAGTGAGCTAACAATTGAGGTTAAGGTTAGAGGAATTTAGTACAACTTGAAATTCTATAATGTAGATAAAACATTTTTCAAACATTTCAGATATTACAAAATGAGTTTTGAATTATGTGAGTTTCTCCCTCTGCTCTTTTTCATTGTTAAATCCATGTTCACTTCCATTTCATTTCCATTAAGAGCATATTCTTTTTCTGCCTCAAGGAGAAAACAAACAAAAACCTCAACACATGCATACAAAAAAATCCCAACCAACCAACCACAAACAAGCAAAAAGCGCACCAGAAAAAACTCCAAACCCCAAAAAACCCACAACCAAAAAAAAACCCAAACAAAACCCACAGAAAAAAATAAGCCACAAAAAACAAACAAATCCAAACAAAACAAAACAGCAACCAAAGAAACAAAGCACCAAGAAAACCCTTTTGTACAAATAGGCTTTCTAATTTATCCTTCTGGTCTGGAGTGATGGTCAATCACTGGCTTTTCCCTCTTACAGCAGGGAAAGAAATAAGTTTTGTCTTACAAAGTAATATCCTGTTTTTAACATACAGCATGGAAAGTGCGTGCTCAGAGACATATCAATAAATATATAAAGAATTTTAAAAGACTGTTATTTGTGGCACCTTGTTATCTGAAATCAATGTAATTCATTCAAGACAATTCTTTTTCCTCTGTGATTCTACATTAAAAACTGTAGGCTACAGCTTCAAGCAACCAGGTCTGTTGAAAGGTGCCCATGGCAGGGAGGCTGGAACAAAATAATCTCTAAAGTCACTTTAAACCAAAACCATTCTATGATTCTCTGGAAAATGAACTTATGCTTATTATCAGCAAAATTGGAGCAGCTCCCTCCCTACCTATGGCACAGACAAATGTTAGATTGTCCTACTTGGGCTTGGGAACAAGCCATCTCTTCTTACAGATGTGGTTTGTTCTCTCGCTACCTAATTTTTCATCCTTAGTTTTTTTTTAAGAAAAGTTAGCCCCTGAAAACAACAATGTGCTTTTTTGTGGCATGGAACAAGATTCTGTGATCATGCATTAGGTGCTCAGTCCTGAGAGGTGCAGATGCTGACAAGAAAAGGTTCCTGATCAATATGAGGAGCAATGACAGCAGCAGGTTCAAGTTCTTTCTGACTCTCTCTTAAATTTCTTGGGGTTTCTAAATGAGACAATAATTCTTGTCTTTAAAATGGGGAAAACATTTAGATTTGGTCAAACCAAAGGTAGTCAAAATCTTTTTGTCTTTCAAGAGTATTGAGTCATACATCCATTAGCAAACTGGGATGCATTGACTTTCAGGTTTTCTTTTCTAGAAGTCTCTGAGGAAGTTTTTGTCTTTTGTTTCTCTCTTATGATAGTGAATGGAAAGTTCTCTGCATCCAATGTAATACAATGGGTTAGTGGTTTTGAGTGCTACAAGAGGGCAAACCTCTTTGTTGATCTCTTTAAAGTACCAAGAAACTAACTGTGTTGGTTCGTAAATCTAAGAAAATACATTAGCTAAGCATACTTGTCATCAAACTGCATGCAGATTCCTGGTACAAGTGCCTAAAACTGCTAAAATGTCTGGGGTATATAACAGAGGAAAAGATGGTTACAGAAATTCACCTTGCAATTTATTATCAGAATTATACTCCTGTATGGCCGTAACCTGTGGAAGGTCTCGTGTCAAAAATGATAAATGGTCAAAATGCTGGTAGCAATTTATGTTTGCTATTGAATTTCTGCTCAGCTAAACCTCCACTTAGAGCATATACTTCTTGGTAGAAAACACTAAAATAAAAGATAATTTTTTGTTTTCTGATAGGGAATGGAACAGCTTGTGGTACCTCATTTCAGTAGAGCCAACAAAGAAAAAAAAAAAAACAAAAAAAAAAAAAAAACAAAAAAAAAAAACAAAAACAAAAACCCAGAACAGATTGCTCAGCCTGTGGCTGGACTGGTACAAGCAATCTGTGCAAGATTTCTCCAGAGGAAAAATCTTGAGGCTTCTGCTGCTGAGAAACGTAGCATAAAGTGGTGGACTGAAAATTGTTGAAAAAGCAGAACCTTTACTTAAGACAAAAAACAATCCCAAAGAGTTCTGCTGTGCCTGCAATTCTGCAGTTCAACCTGCATTCCTTTCTTCCATGTTTTTCTGTTCTAAATGAGTATTCTGCTGGGCTGAAAGTGGAGCCTGCAAAAATTTCACTCCTGGGCTGTTATAGGGACAACCTGCTCCTATAATTTAATCCTTCATTTTAAGTTCTAGTCTACCACAAAAAAAAATTTCTCTATTTATGAAAACTACATGGTTCCCTTGGTTCATCTTGCAGTGCACTGTTGATTCCAGATGGAAATTTGATGCTGATCAATACTGCAATACCTTTCTTGTTTTCTTGCATGTTTATGGATGGTGTTTACGTTCATAATGCTAACGCTGTCAGTATTCACCTGATCCCTTGTTCAGAAGTGAGGAATTTCCTTTCCTGGAGGAGACATACCTGGACTAAAAATACGGATTTGCATAAATTGTGTCTTTGCTTAATAGGGAATTTGGGATTCATCTGGAATTTGTTACAAAAAGCGGGGCAAATGGCAACTAATGATGAAGGAGTTGTATCTGAGTGAGGCAGAGCCACGTCCTCTTTGCTGTCAAATCTGTGAGTGCTGGGGAGAATCCAACCAAGGCAATCAACACTGTGCTCTCCGAGAGTAGCAGGATGGGGTAGCCTGGATAAAGGGAAACCTGGATCAGCATAGAAATGGAGCACAGTCAGCACATCACAGTTACTGCATCCCTCTTTAAAACGGTGGCAGGAGATTCCTGCAGACACGAGGGCTGACTGAGCAGCTGGGACCATGGCTGAGCACCCAAGGCAGTGCTCGGTGGTGTAAGCACCACAGGGCTGGGCTGTGGCTACTGGTGGGGGAGGAAGATGAGGGCTTGTTTTATCCTCAGCCTAGAAAACCCACTTCCTGGGTATCAAGTGCTGTAGGGTAGTTTCCTCTGTTGGTTCCACCCTCCCCTCCTGTTAGCTGTTTG
The DNA here is from genome assembly GCF_050655825.1 of Lonchura striata. NCBI lineage: Eukaryota > Metazoa > Chordata > Aves > Passeriformes > Estrildidae > Lonchura > Lonchura striata. Next base: position 111,228,462 of record NC_140705.1, read on the forward strand.
CTTAAAGCTGATTTCTCAAAGCTCTTCTCCAGGATGGCAAAACTACTCCAAAATCAGTGGTGGAGTCATCTTTGTAACTTCCTTGTTGACACAGCATGTTTCTGCTCTACCATAACCTGCCAGACAGGACATCCTGCAAAGAGTTTTTTTGTTGATTTGGTGTTTTTAATATGGTATTTCCCCCTGCGCCCTGACACACACACCTCTGAGCTAAACAAGATTTTTGGATTCTTTGGCAAATGAATCAAACAACACCCTCTTCTTGCACCATTAAAAACATATTTGTGAATTTGTCACTCAGTCTTCTGAAAATCAAGCTAGGTACATGGCTTGTGAGTGTGCCCCAGGTGTATCACCTGCTGACAGCCTTGTCCTAGAGTGCTTTAAAGCTGTCTGAATCATGGTTGTTCACCCTGTTCTCGTTCTGTTTGAAGAAAATAGCACTTTTATTTCAAATTCAAATGCCAGCAGATTAAATTCTGTGAGCTTTTGATGACTTCTATAGGGATCTGTGCCATTTGCAGTAGATATTGTCCAAGGCAGTCAATGAGCAATGACACCTATGTCATCTCATGTCTGATTAGCTGAAATACTTTGCTCTCCCCTCAGTCTTTGTGCATCTTTATGGTTGAAACACATAACACTTATTGCATTGAGGGAGTTGCTTTCAGAAAGCTATTTCTCCTAACAGTATCAAGTATTAAAAATCTGTATAGTTGGAAAGCTGCACCTTTGCTGTCAGCCCAATTAGTTCTCTAATGCTGTCTGGAAGGGAGAGGTAGAAGTGGTTTTCTACTCTTGTGGGGTTGGGTATGTTATTCAGAAACCTGTTTACAGCATATATAGAAGTGAGGGTGAACTCTCTTACCTAAGCATGAGGTTTTTCAATCCTTATCTCAGCACTTAAGCAGTCACATTTCCCAAAATAATTCCCTCTGCCTCCTTCACTTTTCACTGCAAACTCAATTGCTGACCCTTAGCTGTAATGAGCAGCTGCTGCTGTTTCACTAGGACTTCACTAAGGCCTCACGTGTTGGAGGCTGGAAGATTTTATTTTAATAAACCCTTTATTTATTTATTTATTTATTTATTTATTTATTTATTTATATTAACTGGCTAACCACAGAACTGAAACTCTGGTCCAAACATCCTCTCACATTTTGGTTCCAGCTGTCCAGTTTTTTTCTTTGGATTTCCCAAATACACTTGTGACCTCTTCTTACCTGTTTGGGATGCTACTTTAAGGGCCATATCCTTTTCTTTTACGTTGGCCATTTTACTCCTTCTTTTTTAATTTTGGTTTTTTCAGTGCCTTTTTCTAGCACAACAGATGGACGTGTTCACTTCCGTGGCTTTTTTTTCCTTATGATTCCACCCTGTGAATTCACCTCCTCAGCTAGGCCAGCCTCTCAGTTATATTCTTAGATAAGGTCTTTTGCAGACCCTGTGAATTATCCCCCTTGTTCTCCCCAAAAACATTTGTTAAAATTCGTTAAATCCTTGAAGTCTTTCCTTAAAATATCCCTTGGCATAATAATCACGAAGTAGTTGACATCTCTTTTCATCCATCTGTTGTCTCTTATAATGAGGCAGTAAAATTCAGGGCTATTTTTTTTTTTTTTTTTGTTCACACACTAGTTCTTAAGAAAGCCTTGCTGTTCCAGTGACCTCTGACAATCTGCAGCAGTAGCTGTTGTCAGGGCCAGACAGGCTGTTGGTAACTGAAGGGTTTTCTCCCTGTGCATCCTTAGCACAGTCGTTGCCCTTAGCATCCCTTTTGTGTAACCTATTTTCACGTGACATCAGGGGGATGCTCCCAGATGGTGAGAGGGCTGTGTTTCCTTGTGCTTTGCTGAAGTGTACTGTACATAACACCCCTGGCAATCCAGAAAATCCACCTTGTAGATAACCAGCTGTTCTTTGTTCTGCTGCTGGAAGTATTAAATCTCATCGTTAACTATGTGAGCACAGTCTTGTCTGCTTTCTGCATTTCAGTGTAAGTCCTCGGAGGGGAGAGAAGGAAGTAGTGTGTGTTTGGTGGAGATTCATCATTTTGTAAACAAAAAACCCAATTTTTTAGGTTTATTTAGCAACAATTGTGCCCTTTTAATGCTAAGCAGGCATTTAGCAGTTGCAGGAGACACTGAAATCAAGATGTTTACAGAGCGGTGGTGATCCTCTCAGATTCAGAAAACTGTATGGCATCAGAACTAATGACATCTTTCTCTAAAGTGTGACAACAGTGCCATCCATTTGTACAGTGTGATCAAGGACCTTTTACTAGCAAGTGCTATGTCTGCATATTTCCATTAATTCCCTAATAACAGCACACATATCAGGGAGTTCTGCATGAACAATGAATATCCTCTGAGGCATCCTGAGGAAATCAGATTTACTCAGTAGGTGTGGGACAACCAGGCTGGACATGCCCTGATGTCCAGACCATGTCCCTTAGTGGCACACAGTATGCAGACAGTGGTTCCTGTAGCACTGCTGCAAAGAAATCATTATTAATTTTAAGTGAACTGAAACTAATTCATTAAGACCCATTTCTGCACCTTATTCTGGCATAGTCCTTACAAGAAGAGCAATCAAGTCTTAGACTGGAGTCTAAAATAAATGAGGTATGGTTGCATCATTCATGGTGTTTATGCTTTGTTATCCCAAGGTGACATTTCCCACAGGCACGACACAGTGGCCAATCTGGGGCACAGCAACAGCATCGACACAAATGCCCTCCTAATTCTCTTTTCCTCTCTTTCCTATAGTCATTGATCCTTTATGTGTATCACTGTGCCAAATTTTTCCTTCTTCTCCCTCTCCTGTTGTTGTTTCCTCTTCCATCATCTTTCTTGCTGGCAGCCTATTGCTCTTGGAAAGTATTTCTGGATTTCTGATCCCTGGGAACCTGCCTCGTTCCATAAAGAGCCAGCCAACTTGGGCAGAGGGTGTGTTACTAGCAGGGAAACCAGCATCTGAATTATCAGGATGAAAGGGAGAATTCTTCTCTTGGCTAAGCTTGAAAAGCCAGGCCGAGTTCTGATTCCTTTGAAAACAGGGCTTCTTCCATCTTCATCCCATGATTTTAGCAGCATACACTCAGCAATACCCTTTTGCTCTGCTGTTTCTTGTCATTTATCAGATTTATGTAGCTGTTGGGTATGTATTATTTTCTAAGGCTGAGAAGACTAATATCATCAACCATAATTCTGTGGGTTTCTCCTGAAGCCATTACCATAATTAAGATAATGACATTTAAAGCGAGTGTTTATTTCATAGTACTTTGTATGGCAAAATATAATTAGATGTTTGGCTGGATGTGTATATGGTTGAAAAGGATTTTAGAGGCTGAATAATGTCTGAAAAAAGCAGTAGTTTAACTCAGAGTGAATCTGGAACTTAGAGCAAGTATGCAATGAGCAGACCATGAAATCTGCTAATAGAGAGTGAGAAGATTTTCTGAATTCCCCTGCACTTCAGGAATTCTTTTTTCAGTGATAACTGTACCTTTAGATTTACAAAATTTTCTCTAGTCTTGTGCTAACTGTACCAAGTTAATCTTGTAAATATTTATCTGCCTTACATTTGAAGCAAAATAAAGAACAGTTTCTTAGCACACTCTGCAATGCAATGTGGGCTTTTCCTGCCATGTAAGAACTTGTTTATGTTGCCCACACACACTTGAAGCCTGAGATCCTGAGCAGGGAAGCAGATTGCAGGTGAAGAATTAAGTTGGCTACCATGTGGCTCTAATCCTTCATATTTTTTCATTTGAAATAGCAAGTTTTGCAGATACTGATATATCCAAAGGTGTGTGAAAAGTAAGCTGATTTCATACTTCACAACTACACTTCACAACTACTAGGTTTTGCTTGATGCCATTTGCATTTTTTCTTTTAGATGGAAGTTCTCTATTTTTGGAATGTTAGTGTAGGGTAAGACATAACCTGACTAGATGAAGTGCACCTTTTGTGTATCTTATTTGGCTTAAAAAAAAAAAAAAAAATAGAGGGAATGGAGAAAAGGATAACCTATCTACTAAGTAACTCAAAGTAATATGAGGGTCAGAGAGCATGAGAAGAGGAAAAAAAAATTAAGCTTAAGTATGTCAACTTTTTTTCAAAACCAGTTGAGTGTTGATTTAGTTATTTAAATCAATGTTTGTTGCACACAGAACTAATGCTTCCAGTTCAGTATTAGGTAAAATGTTGACTTCTATAATCACAGGGTGGTTTATGCTGAAAGGACCTTAAAGGCCATTTTGTTCCAACTCCCCTGCCATGCTTACAGACACCTTGAACTCGACCAGGCTGCTCATCCAAGCAGGCTGCTCATCAACCAGGTTGCTCATTGAACCCCATCCAACCTGGTCTTGAACACTTGAACAGTAATTTAAAGTATTATATCTTTGAGGAAGCCATTTCTTTGTTTGCATACTCCCAGGAACTCTCCTCCTAAGAAATGCTTTCTCAGCCAAGTCCTGGAGAAGGTCTCTCCTTTTCAACCATTGTAGCACACACTGCATCTGTCATCCATTTCACTTTTCCAGATACTTCCCTTGTGAATACTTACACCATCATGAAAAATTATTTCTCTATTTTCTGTTACTCAATGATCCCTTGAAAAATATTTATCCTTCCTGCTATTGGCATAGTGTAGTGGATGACATCCATTTCAATGGAATAACTCGGAAAGACAATTTTTGAAACAGTATTACTCTCAGAGTTTCTAATGAAAGCCTTCTTCTATCATATTGGCTATAAAATGGCTATACCAATTTTCTTTGCACCTCTTAGGCTAGTTTATTTAGGCTTTACTGCCTAGTTTACCTAGGTGTCAGAGACTGGAAAAGGTGATCTGTTCTGAAATATTTGGGGAGCTAGGAATGTGTGGTAGAGGGTGGGTCAGACCTTACTCCGATGAGATGGTCTGTTTTGTGATACTTAAAATCATGAACCGTCAGAACTGTTCCCATTTTTTATGCTATTTGTATTCAAAGTTACCAAAATTGACCATTAAATTTTTTTGAGCCCTTTACATCCCACGAGGAGTGTGCAGGTTACTGGAACAGGCTATATAAGTATTTTAGATTCCTTCATAAAAGGTATGGTCTTCTGTAAAAGAGAAAGAGTTGCAGCTGTCATGCTACTTGCTCTGTATATAAAGATATTTTAAACATTGCACACAGGATATATGTTTACTTGAGATTTCTCTGAGAATTGTTCTTGGCTGTGGTATTGGGCAGGTTTTAGGGGAGAAATTACTTTGAAGTATCAGGTATCTAAGGTTGTAATGGCTCTTTTTGTGGAAAGAGCTTTCTAGGAATTTCAGTGCTGGTGGTGTTTTTGAAAATATGTCAAATTCAGTAGACCCTAATAGCAGCAAATTATTTTTCAGTCTGTGTCTTTTAGAGTTCTATCACTCTCCCTTTCCACCACTTTCCTCCTTTGATTTACGGACTTTGTATGCAAGATTCAGTACATTTAGGCAGATGTAAGCAGCTGGAAGCAATAGAGTTAGAGCACTTTGAAAGGCTGAATTTTCACAAGTGGTTTGGGCTTTAGATGCTGGGAGTCATTATGTGGTGCTTCAGAATAACATTTAGAGAATTTGCTCTCATGGCAGAGATTTGAAAGAGTTTATTCATGGGCTGTATTTCACTTCTAAAAAGTTGAATAAAATTACATTGCATTATATTTTTAAATGAAGAAATCTGATTGAGCCATGCAGACACATTTTAGAAGGATATATATTCTAATGGTACAGATCACTACTTTTATTCCATGTATTCATAAAACATATGCTCCCAGAAGCTTTGGAGAGAACCTTTCTCCTTGCCAACTATATATAGTAGAGTGAATGTTTCCTTTAAACTCAAGCCAACATCCCATGTAAACACGATGAAGTTAGCTACAGCAGTTTTATGGGGCAGCAAGGATTTGTGGTCTTACATTGTGCTTTTTTTCCTTCATTGCCATGTTTCTTTCACAACTATCCTTTCTATCTTTGGAGGCTGATTTCATTAGTTGTTATAAAAGGTTCCCGTGTTTTATCCATACCTCTCTGTGATTTCATGTCCTCCACTAATTTCATGTTTTCTTTCAATAGGTTTTTTGTGATAGTGACAACATTTTGGGGGGCACCTAATTATAAGTCACACAGGGCATTATTTGCTCATATTGTCTCCTCTTGTTCATGACGTGTCAAATGGGGTGCTCCTTTCCTCACTAATAACATAGGGAATGAAGCCACCATAATGCAAAATAGCAGTCCCAGATTGTTTCAGTGGATGTCTGTTTGCTGTAATTGCCATTCCTGCAACAAATTGTTCCATACACATGGACACTATGGGTTCTCCTTTCCTTAGCTATTTCACTTGCTGCTTCAGTAGCAGGGTAAATTTTCCCACATCTGTCTATTCCTGCTCATCCAGTGGGTTGTAGGAGAGGAGTGCCATACCAATTATTCATGGTCTTTGGATAGTGTTATGCACTGTCACTTTCACACAGAAAACACGGATGTGTGTGACCTATAAAGGTACATCAGAGCATGTGCTGCATCCCTGATTGCTGCAGAGTCCAGGTAGCCCAGAACTGATACCTTCATCCATCAAGCTTTCATTTCTTTACATCTTTGCACTTTTTTAACTAAACAAAAAGGCTTGAGAGGGACTTCTTACAAGGGCATGCAAGAGGGAATTACTGCACGAGGGAGGGTTTAGGTTAGGTATCAGGAAGAAATTCTTTCCTATGGGGGTGGTGAGGCACTGGCACAGATTTTCCAGAGAAGCTGTGGATGCCCCATCCCTGCAAGTGTTCAAGGCCAGGTTAGATGGGGCTCTGAGCAACCTGGTCTAGAGGAAGGTGTCCCTGCCCATGGCAGAGGGCTTGGAACTACCCAAGTTTTAAGGTCCCTTCTAAGCCAAGCCATGATATAAGAAACCATTAAAATAGCTTCAGGCACTCCTCTTTCAGAATGAAACAGAAAGGGCAGTTTTGGCCTTCTTTAGAATGAGCACGACCTGAACATCACCTTTTTTAGGAATATGATCCTGCAGAGTAACATTCTCAGGGAGCTGGAACCTGGGCAGGTTCTCTGTGCTGAACTGAAAGAACGAACAGCAAAATACTGCAGCAGGCAGAACTGAAAAGACTGGGATAAGGCTGTGTGAGAGACAGTGAAGTCTGAAATTCTTCAAAAGGAATGGTAAAATATCATAAGAACAACTTTTAGTAACAATATGCATGGTAGCTGTGTAGGTGTTCATATTTGTAATTCTAGTGTCAGTGTATATTCAGAACCAATTTTTTCCTTTCTTGCTTAAAAAAGATAAGACATCCAGGCAGACTTTACTATCTAGCTTAATTTCAATCTGCTTTGAACTATTTTTTCTTCCTTTTTTAAAAGCACCAGGCTTTGAGTGTCTCTGAAAAGGTAGTTTTAGAAAGATTATAACCTCCACTCTTCTTTTGTTAAATAAGAAAGCATAGTTACTCACATTCTGTGAATGTCTATTGCATGGAAGTGATTTGAAACACACCTTTAGCAGAAGTTATATTTTGATAATACATTTCCATGTAGTTTCAAAATCATATCAAGATAAATCTTTTATTTCTCTGTATAGAGTGGATACTCTCTGGGGTAATTTCTAGCAAATTTTGGTGATGATTTATATAGTTGATATATTCTGCCTAGGGAAATAAAAAATGTGAAGTAAAAGTTGGAATGAGCAGCTAAAATGGTCCCATTTCCTGCCAGACAGGAAATGTCTTTTGCCTTTTGTATTGAGGTTGGCGCAGTCTGGAAGAAAATAATGCACTGGTTTTGCATTGCAGTTCTTGAAGAATTATTACCCTTAGCTTCTATTCTGTTCAACTCTTCTATCCCAGTTTAAATGAAATTGAGGTCAAAAGGCCCCTAAATAACCATCTGGTCAGTAACAGTACAGGAAACTGATAGTATTGGTATTTTCTACAAAATATCAGGTGCCAGCTGTCACTTGATGTTTGCCTACTCCACTTCCACAAAAAAAAAAATCATCAGGATTGTTTTATTTTCATAATATTTTAAATTTTGCATTTGGAGTGTGAAAGGAGAAGGACATTTTTTATTTTAAAGGGGGAAAAGAGAGAAATAAAATAATATCTAATCTTGATCTGTTTCTACTTGGTGCTTTCACTCTAGAAAATATGTGAGTTTTGTTTTCTGCATTCCCAGTTTTCAAGTGCATTTGCAAGTCACAAAAGGTCTTGCTGACAATGAAATTCTCTGCCAGGTGTCATTTCTCTTTGATGCTTCATATTACCATGCTGAAAGAAAAATAAAGCCCAAGTTGCTCAAGTAACAGATGTCTCTACCCATACCCACGACCCCTTTACCAGTGTTGCTTTAGACATTTTTCTCTTCCAGGGCCCAGTCAATCTGAATTTTCTATTTCTCCAAATTCTTAGCACCAGAAAGCAAATGTCCATAACAAACAGAGCTTTTGACTTACAGACTGTGAAATTCCTTCCTGAAAGAATGAATGACTCATTTCACTGTTCAGCTCATAAGTGCTATATAGCTGACATTATTTGGATTGCTGTAATGCCACTCAGCAGATTGCAAAATCCTTCCCACTTGTGAGGAAGCACATGGGAATAGGTTCATTTTGGTCCTGGAGAGGCAGTAAAATACCTTTTAGTGGAAAGATTTGAGTGCAGCTTGCAGTCTGCTCTAGAATGATGTTGTCAAGGTTTGGTGGCCTCAAGATGTGGTTACAGATCATTTCCATGGGTGAATCGTCACTACTTTGACTACCAGGACATTTAGCTGCTGCTGCTGCCAAATCACTGGAGGTCCTTGGGCTTTAGAAACACTTTTTTCCTGCTAATGAAATGGTGTTTAGGGGAGGTACCAATATTTGCATGCCCAGTTCATCCACTCTTGTACAGGCAATAGACTGGACCCCTGCTACACCTCTGTCTTGCTGCAGTGTAACTGCTGTTATGTTGGAGTTATGGGTTTATTTTGCAAAGACTTCAGTGCAGGGTTATGCCAAAATGAGTAAAATCAAACTTAGTAATTCTGTGGTTTTTCTTAATTTGTATGTGTAAAAACAGCATAGGTACAAGGATGAATACATATATTAAACCTTTTTTTTTTTTTTAATGTAAAATGGTCCTCTTTTAAGACATTTTGGAAAAGCAATTCTCACTTTGTGCTGAAGAAGTTTCCATTCTGGGCTAGATATTGACAACTGCCCAGTCAATATTGGTTAAGAGGCCGAAGTTGACACAAAGGGAAGTAATGGCTTCATTCACAGCAGTGCCATCAGGTCCAAAGCCACGTGCCCTAGACTAGGCTGGATTGTGGGCTATTACACAGAGGACAGAAATCCTGATGCTTTCTTTAGCCTTTTCCATAAAAAACAAGATAGATCGTGAACAAGGGCAAATAGTCAATATGGTTGTAAGAATGAATGATTCTTGAGAAGGGCATTAGTGTATTTTACAAATATAATTATACAGTGTTCCCACGTGGTTGTTCTCTTTGATACGTACATAAATCAGAATTCAGAAATGGATAAATAAAGTATTTCTAATGTCAAGGTTAATGATGAAACAGCTTGTAGGCATATTCAGCTGATATTGCTTACTTCAAGACTATCTTAAATCTCTCTGGGCAGGGGAAGACAAAGAGCCCACCCAAACTTCAAATGCTATTAGTTCTGGTGTTCAGTCCCAGCAGACACTTACTTATACAATTGGATGGGCTCATTAGAAGTTAAGCTCAACTGCTGCCAGTTAGGACGTGCTAATTTGCATAGGCAACTTGATTGTGTGGCATCCTAACAGAGTGTGGTAGGATTGCTGTGGGAGAAGGCAACAAGTAAATCTTTGGATCAGCTGATTCCAAAGTCAGCTAGCCAAAACTGCCTTTGTAGCTGATGATATGTTCATAAATTTTCTGCAACATCTTCATATCATATTTTCAGTATCTTTAGCTTTGAGGCAGAATATAATTTTTTGGCTGAGAATATTTAAGTAGGTTTCAATCTTCCAACTTACTAGAGAGAATGTGCTTGGCATGTCATGAAATGAAACTTTTATAAGTATTGCTTACCAAGAGGAGAACAGCACAGCAAGTAATTCCCTGAAATGCATCATGTCTAGTTCAAGTTTCTCCAAGTCACCTAAATTTCTTCATCCTTTGAAAATAACTACTGATATAGCTTGTAAGGTTGAGAGACAGCAAAATGGCTCAATTCAAAAAAATATACATTTCTCCAGTGACTCACTATATTCACTATCTTTAGGGATACAAGCACATTAGCCATTAAAGGAACAATGCATTGCTCAGCAGTAGTGACAGGTAGGAAACCCTCATGGTGTCATCCCACTTCATTACCCAAGGACAAAGCTACAGCAGAAAATTATATTTGGGTCTTAATAAGTTATCAAGGGTTTGATTCTTCTGTTTCTGGCTTTCCTGAGTGAAATAAACCACAGAATATTGTGTTACATATAAAGAAGTAAAGCATTAGAATTCTGTTAGAAGTTTAGATATTACTATAGGTTTGATATTTCTTATCCTAGTTTCCCAGCAATGGATTTCCTCACTGCCTACTTCTATCCTTTTGTTTAATTAAGTTCCTTTTCTAAAATACTGTGGCTCTCAGTACAGCATTCAGGTTGGAGCAACACATTGTTCTGTGTTGCAGAACATCTCAGACTGCTTAGAAGCAAGCTTGCCCTTTCTGGAGGGTGTTAATTTTATTGTAGCAAAGAACTGGTCATTGAATGTTCACTCTTCTATGAAAAAAAATGCAAAGAGATACTTCAGCTTTTTAAAATGAAGCTTCAGTTAGGATTGTTGCTCTATCAGGTTACTCAGGAAATATTTGGATTGTTTTATTATTCACAGGCAAAGATTATCTTTGAATTCTAAAAGTTTGTTTTATATGGTATGTTTAGTCTTAGACATGCAGGGGAAATACTGAAAATTTAGAGGCCTTAGGCTTGACCACTTGAACTTGAGTGTGGGCAGGAAATTGTTATATTGTGGGATGGCCAGTTTTATGAAGTGAACAGTCTGTCAGCAGGGAGTGGGCACACGCTTTTTCCTGCTTTCCTGTGTTTCCTTAAAGGATTTTGCAGAGGTCTGTGGTGAAATAGGCAGAACATCTGACAGCTTTCTTTGGTCTGAAAGATGGTGGCCTGTTTAGAATGTTTAGGCAGATTTCAGGATCTGGAACCATTAACTTGGCTTTCCTGAGTAGTGACATTTTGAAAGTATGCAGGAAAATGAGGGGGATAAAAGCAAGACTAGGAGCTAGAAGAGATTTTTTCTTTTTTTTCTTTTTTTTTAGTTTTCACTGAATTTGTTATGGGGAGATCTTTTGAAATTGAGGCAATATTAAAAATATGTTTGTGGGAGTTCATATAGTTTTTAGTATCTGAACAGTTACATAAAACTTTTTGATATTTGGCTTTTGCTTACACCATGAGCTCAGTCTGGCTATTCTAGCAGCCTTTGAAAACATCTGCACATATTTATGGTCTCTGAAGTTTAAAAACATCTGATCTTTGGGTTACAGTGAGATTCTGGCCATGTTCTGGCACCATTATTCATTCCCAGTATTACCCAGAATGATAACATGCCATTTCCATCACTATTCAAATAAAAGAGTCAATGAAATCTTTATTTTTTTCTTCCAAAGTCCCCATTAGACTAAAATATGGGGAGTATAGGAAGCATGGAGAAGTGGATTCCAAATCTCCTTGTGAATTGTCAAAATTGATGCTGAAATAAACTGTTAGAACACAGGTTGGAGCCAGGAAGTTGCTTTTCCTTTCTAGAGCTCAAAAGGGGAAATTAAGAGGGAGCCTAAGGGAGTGTCACTCTTCAGTGAGTCCTTGGTGCCTGCAGTATGGGAGGGACTGAATTTCACCAGGAATGTTCTTAACTTCTGTGGGCACTTCTTAATTATGTGGCTGTGACTGGAGGAGCTGAAGGAAACCCTCCCAGGATCACCATTGGTGCCTGATTTTCCTTGTGCTGTGCCACACAGGCTGAAAGTCCACACCACTCTGATGTATAGCAATAACAGGTGTGGAAATTCTTCCTGCATTAAACATTGAGATTATGTCATGGAATTCTAGAATTCTTAAGTCTGGAAAAGACCTCGAAGATCATCAAGTCCACCTGTTAACCCAGCCCTGCCAAGTTCATTACCAAACTGTCCCAAAGTGCCACAATTACACATTTTTTTAAGATTTCCAGGGGTGGTGATTTGACTCCTTCCCTGTGCAGTCTGTTTCAATGCCTGACCACGCTTTCAGTAAGGAATTTTTCCTAATATCTCATCCAAACATCCCCTGTTTCAACTCGAGATCATTTCCAGTAGCAATTTGGAAACCAGGGGCACAGAAAGACTTTAGAGGTAATGAAAATGTTGCTAGAAATACCACCAAGTTGTTGGGCAGATGTTCATCCTTCTGTGAAAGGTGTAGGAGACTTTGCTGATGCCTAAAAGCAGGTAGGGAGCACTGTTCTCCAAGAAAATACCTAGTGTGGTGCTTAGGAGTTTAGAGGTTGGATGCCCTAGGGCATTCATTCTGGAATCTGACCTCTGCTGCCTTATTAACATCCTTGTTAACAGTGTTAGACACCTGGCAGGGGATGGCCAACTGGGAATTGATCCTAAAGAGCTCAGGAAAGTTTTGATTTGTGCAGATGTAAATAGAAAGCTCCACGCAGGTACTACCTGCAGTCACCACCATCTACTGTCCTTGCCATCCCCACCCGTCCCAGCCGGAATCTGATCCCTTAAAGGGTAAACCTCCACTAAATTAATTAATATGTATTTTTTCTGCCAAGGATTTTTATTATTTCAGGAGTACTGTCTATTATTTCTATCCAGAAATCAACTCTGTCATGCCAAAGCTTCACTGTATTTAGCAGTAGTTTTTCTGTTATATTAAAGATCAGTTTCTTGAGGTTTTTTTTGTTGTTTTTTTTTTTAAGTTTGAGGAAATTTCACTTTTAATCATTAATTTAAAAATTCAATATTGATTTATAGATCTCCCGTTAATTGCTTATAGTGATTAAAAAAAAAAAACACAAAAATTCATGTTTGTGAAACAGCTTATAGATTACTGAACATACTCTTTTTTTAAATATGTGTAGAATGAATAGAGAAGAACATGAATTAAAAAGCAGTGTTTCCAGGCAACTTCAGTTGTTTTAGCTGCAAAACCAGTTAATGAGTGCACTGTGTACCCACCAACATTGTCAGTGTTAGCCTTAATAAGGTACAAGGCAATAGCAACTCAGCAACTGTAATGTTTAAAAGGGAACAAGTTCCTGGCACATGATAATTTAAAGAATTGTCTTTTCTTTCCTGGGATATGCATCAATGTCACATTAATGGCAGCTAAAGGGCAGGGTAACAAAGTGAAAAATGACAGCACAGTCCTCAAAGTGAAAAAGGATTTGGCATGTATGGCCAAGAAATGATGTGATGGGACACGGCAGAAGACTGACCACAGCAAATTGAATGGCAGCGTTGGCACTGACCTTACCAGGCTGCCAGAATGTCATTTGTAAGCTACTATCTGTGCTCATTCTGTTCTTCATGGAGTAAAAGTGGCTGAACTGCTTCTCTTGCTGTGTATGTCTGTTCCCTGCTCTCACAGCTTCTACGTGCTATCTATTGCAGCATGAGTCACAGAGGGAGTTTTGAAGGTTGAAATATCATCATCTTTGTTGTCTTGTATTTATTGAGGTGATGGCCCAGGAGCATTATTTTAATGATGCACAAATCTTCCTAATCAGTTTAGCGTCCTACTTTTTACATTTTTGCATTCTGTCATATTGCAAGAGGGAGATCTTGCTTTTATTCCCATTCCCAAAGGGCTGTTGATTTTTGTTGAGACAGGTCTAGGATCAGAGGGGACATTAGTTTTTTAAGGCTGGACACTGGTCAGCTCTATCTAAAGGTTTTCCATCTTTAGGAAAATAAGTTTGCACTCTTTACAGTAATTATCAGTCATATCAGTTCTGATGTTTTGCTCTACTAGATATAAAGTATGACCTGAAATGTTACTCTCTCCCAGTTCACTGTAAACAGTGTATTTTAGAGCTGTCTAGTCTGTGTATTATGTTCCTGTCCATGTGCTTTTATTTATCTTTATGAAAAACCTTTGAAGTTCTCACTAATAAATCAGGAATGCAGCAACTAGTTTAGGAAAGTACAAATCTTGGCAGTTTTATTGGTTCCATAATTTACCCAATCTTTCTGGTTAATGCCAACAAAACCCTAACTTTGGATGTTTTCCTAGTCAGCTGGTGCATCTCAAATATATGTCTGTCTTAAAAAGATGAGGGGTAAAGTACCTTAAATATAAAATATATACATATAAAAATACCTCTACTCAGTATTTGCATAATTGAATCATTAATTTGTGGCCTACTTTTATAGTGGTCCAAGTGAAAACGCAGTATCACTGATAACCACCCCAAACTTGGATGTTAACTGAGTTTTGAATGCTTTAACATCTATATATGTTTTAACATTAGAGACCTCACAAGTCAGTTAAACTAAGTCAGGAGAGTAAATGGTGAGGAGGTGCTTTAAAAGCTCATTGCGCATTGCCATTTATAATTCACCCCCTGTTATCTACACATTGACCTTGGGAGCACTTTGCAAAGGCCCCTTTCAGGGCAACCAGTGGTAAGTAGGTGTGTCTGATGACTGGAAGAGGAGGATGTGAATCTATAATTTGTACCTGTATGTGACACTTTTACACAAACACTTCAACACTACTCAGCTGTATGCATGCCACTAGTCACAGCTTGGATTTAAGCAGATTTTCTGTTTATCTTGAGACAACATCCCAGTTGCTGCAGTTTCTCTGCGTGCTTTTAGATGGTTGTGATGCAAGCAGGTAAGCATGGTGATAAAATCAGCTGAAGAGGTAAACACCCCTTTCCTGATGCATTGCTTTGTGGCAAACTTGAGGAAAATACCATACTATTACTTTAAAGTTGTTGAAGAAAAGACCATTACAACGTAGAATTGTTTGGGTTTGAAGGCACCTTTAAGATCATCTAGTTCCAATCCACAATCAGCCAGTCACTGAAAACATAGAAATATTCTGTAGAATACAGGAAGTCTTTGCTTTTCAAGCAACATGCATAGAAACCATTATAGCCAAGTCATATAGTGCTCTATGATGGCAATATTTTGGGGTCTGTTGTCTATTGGTTGAGGATGTCATGTTTACAGCAATACAAAAATCTGTTGTGTTTGAATGAAACTTAACCCAGGGCTTAATTTTCTGTGCATCTTCAATTGTGCATGACCTGGAAAGGATTCAATGTGTCCTTTGGCTTTGTAAGTGCAGTATCAGTTTCTGGTGTTCTTGATGGAGCAGATTCAACATCAAAATTAAAGTATCAAAGTAGAGAGTATGCAGCATTGATGGGTGAAGATCCAGGGTTGGATGCCCATGACTGTAACCACTGCAAGTCAGGAAGGTGGCAAGAAAATTTACTGACTAAAAGCATGTATGGGGTTTTTTTGGTTTTTTTTTTTTGTTTGTTTGGTTGGTTGGTTGGGTTTTTTTGGTTGTTTTTTTTTTAATTATTTTTGATGGTTTCAATGGTGGCAAAGGCTCCCACTGTCAGTGCTTTCATTTGTTGCACTTTTTTCCCAGAAACTGCTAAGTTTTCAGTCCTGGTAGGAGAGGGCAAAGCATTGAGGTAGCTTGGAGTTTAGAGTAAAGTCTACTAAAATACTCAAGTATTCTCTGAAGTATATGGTTAGATCTAGAAACAGAAGTATATCTGAGCTCTTCTGGCTTGGGATGCTCCCTAGGTGAGGTGTTAAAGGAGCTGCCTGAGCTGCACATTCCTTAGGGCCAGAGTTATCTGCTGAAATTCTGCACTTCTCTGACAGTCTCAGCTTTTTCCAACCTGTATGTGCACCTGGGCATGGAAAAAGTGGTGACAAGTGGCTAACACTGGTAAGTTTTGCATCACCAACCACCCCAACTGACAGGATGGTTGAGCTGAGGCTAAAGACAATTACCAGATGCCCTTGGGGGTTGGAATCTAACTTGAAAGACTTATGCTGATTTACTGCTTACTAATTTTCCTCTCTTTTCCCTCATGTTTCTTCCTTTCCCACTTAGCAGCAGAATTCTCAGTGGTTTAAACCCTGCAATTCAATAAAGCAGCCCTTCAATTCAGGAAAGCAATGTTTCCTTATAGAGTTTGCTCAAGGGAAATTATCAAGGTATCCCACGTTTCTGGGTGGGAACCTGAGTGGTCGTATTTAACTTTTAAAGAAGAATCTGTGGATAATTGGAAATGGTTCTTTTTGTTACTGACTGCACCTGGAAGAAGCAGTGATAATGGTAATTAAGGGTTGCTGTACACTTGTGTTCATTGAATCAGTGTTTTGCCATGCTTTTTACCTGCATTTTCATTAAGAGAACAATGTGGTATCATTTTCAATGATACTCTGAAGACCACAGGGACAGAGATTGCCATCTGGACCAAAACAATTGTCCATCTTATCTCACTTTCATCCCTGACAGCTGCAGAACCTGACACTAAAGATTGTTTCTCTTTTAAAGCATGAGGACATCAGTGCAAACTAATCACTTGACCCCTCACCTTGGCTAATAGCCAGTGTTTCTCAGTGCTGCTTTCCTGCAGGTGGTGTAGGCAGAACCTGTTTTGGTTTTTTTTTTCCCTCAGTGACAAGGTTTTTGTGTGCCATAACAGCGACAATTTGTAGTAACAACCTCCTAGGGGAAGGCTTAAGTTTGCTGTGAATTTTTGTTATGATAAAATAAAAAAAAAAAATATGGATGATTAGACAGAGAGATGCAACTAATATTAATCAGTCAGCAGTTTCAGCCTGGGAAATCATCACAGATGTCATCTGCCCTTGCATTTTAACATCACAACAAGAATTTTCTTTTGAAGTATGAATGGTAGCCTTGAGGCACTTTGAGGCCACTTATACACTCACTTTCAATGTTGCAGATTCTGGTAAAAATTGCTTTGGGGGATTTTTGAGACTTGTAAATGAATTCTTACTTCTGCATTTGAGTCAAATATATTGTCTTAGCATGCAACTGAATTTCAGAAACAGATGTGAGTGACTTGGGAGTGTTTAAGTATCAAAGTTTTAATGGATTTTCTTCACTTTACAGATTTAATCACCATGTAGTAGGCATGTCATTGATTTTTAAGCATATTTCATTATTACTCCAGCTGGGAATTTATTTTCAAAAAACAGTGATCATGATATAACCATGTGTCTTTCTGCTGTTCTCTGAAATTTGTGTAGGGCTGGGGCTTGATCATTGCTGTGTATTAATCCATGAATTTGGTCATGGAAATGGTTTATATGAAAAATATTTCTGCTGTCTAAAGTTGCTTCATAGTCTTTGAGTATATGAAAGGGAGAAAATAAAAGGTAATGAGCTGAATTTGCTAAAGTACTAGTTGATATATGTGGCAGATAGAGAGAAGCAGAGCAGCTTTGCCACCGCTGCCATGCACCTGACAGGAGGCACCAGTGGAATGGGCTCAAATTTCATCCCTTACAAATCCACTCTTCATGTCAGAGCATGAAAGGTCAGTGGGACCTCAGTACAAGCTTCACATCCCAGAAAAAGCCCTTTACATCTCATCTCTCCATCACTTATCATTCTTTCTAAAACTGCCTTGCTTGTATTTTGCCCTGATTTTCCCCCTACATGTGTGTCTGCCACCACTCCTGGCACTGACAGAGATGTTAGAGACGGAGGGGGTGGAAAACCCCCCAGCCTATCAAATTTGCTTTCCTCAAAGTTTTGGTCTCCATTTCGGGTAGTAAATTGATAGGACAAAACAGAATTAATTTTTTTACTGTTCATAGCTTTACTTGGGACTATAAAATATAGATAGATAAATAGCAGTCAATGTCTATAAAATCTTGAGTAAGAGTGAAAAATTGGATAAAATAATTTTGTGTAGGGGATGGTTTGGTACAAAATAGCCAGTGAAGGAGTCTGATGATGAATGATTAGAAGGAGATTGAGACATTTATCCTCAGGGCAGGAAGAGGAAATGGATGGATGTAGGAAATTATTTGGAGGATTAACTGCAGTTTGAAGAAAGGGAGGACAGGGAAAATAACTGACAATGTTTGCAGCAATGATTTGTATCACAAAAGTAATGTTTCCAGCCAATGCCTCCTAGAGGTTTCTAGAGTGTAAGGACTCAAAATTATATCTTTACTTTGTTTTAAATAATAATTGGTAAATACAGACAAGTTCAAAATAATCAGAAAATTATTTGGAATTGATTCAAACATTTTTTTTACAGGCATGTAAATTCACATTTTTGCCAGGGGGAGGATAAGAAATACAGAAAACTAATAAAATCTCATTCTGTGTGACTTGTGCAGACCACTTATTTTAATGATGGAGGGGGATGTTTTCTCTTTTGGGGTTCTGTCATTTTAGCAGAAAGTATGTTACTCTCTCAGCTTGGTATTCTCAAGAGTTAAAACAGTACCTCATAGTCTGGTTTAGGAGGCAATATACGATTTAGTGGCATGACATCTAGCATAATGCTTCCAGATTCATAAAATTGTATTGACTAAATCTTTTGTATTCACATGGAATGGAATTCAGGAACATATATATTTATAGGTGTAGTGCTGCAGAACAGCAAAAGGACTTGTCTAAATTCTGTGAGATGTCTGCTTCACCTGCAATGTATTTGTAAGAAACAGCAAGTACCTATCTGACATTTACTATTTGTAGTCCAGGGACTCACATCTCATTTATTCCCTCTGGAACTTCACTCTCCATGATGGTTTTGAGCTACTGTAAACAATAAGCTGAAAAATTTGCTCATCATATTTTACTGTCAGAAATCTTTCTTCTGTAGCCTTTTCTGGTGGTGTCAGTGGAGTTTGTGCAGGCCTCGTATCTAGTGATATTTTCAGAAGAGATCATTATTTTGCAATAAGAACATCTAAATTGAAAGGCCTTACATTTTGCAAGCTCTCTCATTGTTAACTGATGCTAATCCATATTATTCATCTTATTTAAAGCCCATAAATCAGTGCTGTCTTGTCAGGATCTTGATGCCCTATTGCTAACTTATTATATCTTTCCTTCTGAAAGTGACCAGTGTTCACAAAAATTAGCTGATTTTGAAGAGTAATAATGAAACTCACCATTAGTGAACAGATTATCCACAATATTTTAATTGATAGGTTGTGTAATATTTAGAAGTCAATGGCTTTCTTGCCTTGAAAACTAGTATTAAATTTATAGAACACCATGGATAAGCATTAGTTACAATGACAAGAATAAATTGATGATTTTCTCCATGATTTTTGAGGAGTGATGCTGCAGCAGTACTTAATCTCTTCTCAGCATTTATCATAAAGTGTAGAGTTTCTCTGAGAGTAAGTTTGTATAGTAATGGTTGGCAACAAATTCAAGAATTTAGCATATTGATGTTAGACTGAAATGGCACACAGATTTATGCACTACTTTTAAGAAGTTGTTTTAGTGCATAAATAAGTCAGGAATTAAATGTTCAAAAGGTTGAGGGGAGTGTGCTGCCAAGGATTTAAGAAATGATAACATCTGGAATCCCTGTTTCACAGCTTTTTTTACAAGACCTAAATATTGTGGGTGCCTTTAGAGAGATATGTGCAGCACAGACAAGGCAGCATGAGATAAGCAAGACATCAGGCCACAGGAAAGAATTCTTCATACAAATCCTCCTTCTGTGAGGGGTTTTTATTTGCCTAAAAGCTTTTTTTGTTCTAAGAGACTTTTCTGCTTAAGTGTGTAAAGAGGGTTGGAGTGGAAATGTGAGGGTATAGATTGCTAACAGCTCTCTACTGCCCTGTGCCATGGACCTGCTTGCCCAGGAATTTTTTTAAGAAAGTAGAGAGGTTTTTGTAGTGGTTCAGAGCAAGAACCTGCCCTGAGCACTCCTGCAGAGTTCTTCTCTGTGAGAGAATATCGTAGCTGCTGAAAAGGACTAATTCTGGTACTATAGATACCCAGCTCCTGAGATGCCACTGCATGTGTAAATTCAGGTACTTCTAATGCTTCTCAAGTCTGTGACACAGACAGAAAATAACTACCCTGAGAGGGCATAAAACAGCATGTTGTAAACTAATGTCCATTATCTACGTGAGTTGTAGTGATCTTTTTTTTAAAGAACTTTGTAGCTAATTATTTTAAGCAAAATTGGGTAGATTCTTGGCCACCTGTTCCATTTGGTTAGTGTCACTCAGCCTGATAAAAGTGTCTTTCTCAGGTGCAGCAATGTTGTCAAGAGTTACATCCAAAGAAATAGCAGGTTTCCTAGCAGAAAAAAAATACATATATGCACCCCTGGAGACTCAGGTGGCTCTCAGGAACTATTACCTTGGCTGGTCACCAGGCTCTTGGTTTTGAACACATGCCAGAGTGTATTAAGCTGAAATTATTATGAGGATGGTATTAAAAATGAGGCAAAAGGTTACTTTCCCCAGCAGAAGCACTGAAGGCTGGGGATGTGGTTAGGTACCTCTTCAGGGTTGTCTGACTCAGGAGAAACCATTCCATCTATCTAAATGCTAGCACAAAAATTATGCCTGAATTTTCTTTGAGTCTTCTCTGTCTCTTTCAGCATCTACTCCAATTTTGCATTACTGTAGCCTGCTCTGTTTTCCAAATGGACCTCACATGAGGCATGCCCATAATGTGGTTTCCATGAGCCAGCCCTTTTCCTGTGTGTTTTCAGCTTGTGTCCCTCACCCATGGCATTTCCTTTATTGTTTGCTTTCTGCCTGCCTCATAGCCATGCTATATAGCCCTATCCCCAATGACCATAATACTAGAATTAAACCTTTCACTTCAAATTGCTTATAGACACAAAGCTAAAGGGCTGAAGTGGATTTGTGACCCTGACAGTGTAAAGCATGATTTTGAAAAACTCAGTCACCTCCATGGGCATCTGTAATGTAAAAATCACATTTAATAGTTTTTTCAGGTGCTTCTTTATTACCTTATCATTGGTCCTCACAGTAGCTTACTGTAATGGTTTGAGCATATAAAACATCTGTGATAAAATTGAATTTCTGATAATGATTTGCACTGTGAACCTAAGAGAATTCATTTAAAGCCCACTTGTGAACCTTTCCTTCCATATCAGAGCAGCTATTTCACAGAATTAGTACTGAAGCAGTGCAATGATTCTAGGGGATTGAAATGCTTCCAACCTGGACCTTGAGCTGTCTCCACTTGCTTCCATAAAAAGAAATGGGATATTTAACTGTCTCACAAGTGATTGTGAAGATCAGGTGTTTGGTGTGTAAGATCTGTTTAAACATAATTTTTCATGGAGAAAGATAAATTAATTACAGTTGCTCCTCTTTTTGAAACCTAAGGACAGTGTGCACCTTCTCTGTCATGTCTGGGCTTCGAGGAGGGTTTCATGTTGCATTTTATTCTTTGGCCAGTTTATCTATGGAAGTGTGCACTTAGAATTAAGCATGAAGATTTTCAAATTCACCAGCCAAATATATGAAAATGCAAAGGCAATTGGCTCATATTTTTATGTTTTTCTGGCCTGATGCCCTGCTAATTGTGAGAAGCAGAGAATGACACGCTGAAGAGAGGTCACTGCGTGTGGCAGGATCCACTTTCTGCCTGGAAGAGACAGTGATGTGCAATGAAATCTGCTTTGCATTCAGGGTTTTTTTCCTGGCATAACTTATGCATCTGATACTGAAAATCTCGTCCAGAGCATTTTACAAACAAACCCTAGAGGCTGCATGGTTACTAAAATAGCACTTTATGTTTTGTTTACATCCCTTGCAGAAGATTGGTATAAATTGCTAGTTGAGAGATCCTATTTCTTTATTTGCTTTAGGCACATGCTCATTTTAGCTTTGTAATTCTGCAATCTTAAAAAAAAAAAAAAAAAGGCCAGAAACCAAGGAGACTTAGAAAGTTTTGAGCAGAAATAAACATTACTCTGTATTGTTACCTTTAGCCCAAGCAGGCAGAGTTTGCAAGCTCTCACCATTAGGAGACAGGCTATATGTACAGTGATTTTTCTGGCTCAGTTTATGACTCAGACTGGAAAAGTTCAAACACCTGTACTGCCACACATTCACATTGACAGCCCCTCATCTTTTACCAGAATTTTAAATTTTGATCAGCCTTGTTGATGTTGAGTTCTTGCCCCATTGAAGCAGGAGATAAGCTGGAACATCCAGCTGCTCTATCTGTGTCAGTTTAAGCACAATATTATATTTTTTAAGCAGAAAGCATTATATTAGTAAACTGTGAGTCCTAGCTGGTCCTGAGTAATGGCACTTAATCCTGAGACTCATATCTAACCTTATCTTGAAACAGCTCCCTGCTTATGTGGATTTTGCTGTTTCTTGCTCTGTTCCAATGCTTAGCTGAATGTACAGTGAGGTAATTTGCTCTAGTACCTTAAATTTATGTTGCTCCAAGTTCAGGGCATGAGCTCTTGTTTCCCCAGCCAGATGCATGGAGCATTTGATGGTCACTGTCCACTCAGCCATATCTCAGTGTGTTCTTGTTATCTTTTATAGTCTCAACACACACACATATTTATTTCTCCAAGCCTTTCTAAAACCACTATTCCAAACATTTCCTTTGTGCTTTTCTCTGGACTTTCACCAGTTTACCTTTTTCATACTCTACATGAGACCTCATTGGTTTTGAACTGGTGGTAGCAATGGACCAGTTGCTCTAGCCATTATAAATGACACTCCTTTTAGTGCATTCCTAGAATAATGTTTTTCATCCTTTGTGGCAAATTTTGCATCACAGTATTTAGTCACTTATCCTGTGATGCATGCCAAATTCCTCCAAACCTGTTTTCATAGGTTGGCACTAACCTTGTGTATTTGTGACTTGTGTGTTGTAGGTGAAGTGCTTCTTATTGTCTTTCATCTCAGACTGCTTCTGCATTTCAGCAAGATTTGTTTTCTAGCTTCATACTCAGAATAAATTGCTCTTCTTTTTGTTTTTTCACTGGCCAGTTTTATATGTGTATTAATTCCATCATTAATGATACCAACAGTCAAACATCAGAACCCAGAACAGAGTCATTGATGCCTGTTTTGATACATTTTCTAGTTTTGCTGGGAAACCACAGGTAATTGTCCCTGGGAGCATGTTTTCAGATGGACCTGCATCTGTTTTGTTGTGGTTTCATGTTAACCTACATTTCTGTGGTTTGATTCAGAGTATGTCATGTGGAATATGTCAGGAACAGGAATGAAGCCAAAATAGATCCCATTCAATGTTTTCTCTCTAGTCCACTTGAGGAAATTATGTTGTGTGACAGCATTTGTCTTTAGCAGCTCTGTGCTGGCCAAACTCAGGCATGCAGTGATCCTCTAGATGTTTACTTGAGGACAGTTAAATGTGTTTTCTAGATTAAAACCTTTCTAATGTAGCGTATTGCTGTGCAATTTCCTAAATCCTCATTCTCTTGAGTTTTCCCTTGCTTATTTCCTACCTATCCTTTGGGATTTCTCCCATCAATCACAAATTTTTCAGGAGAATGGTCAATTTTCCCTGGGAGTCTCTGGAGTGATTTCAACAGGCTTTAGTGTCAATTGTTTTACCTATGTATGTCCAAATGCACACTTTCTCAGGGTTTTTTCCATCTTTTCTCCATTTACAAATAAAGGATCCCTTCCCTTCCCTTCCCTTCCCTTCCCTTCCCTTCCCTTCCCTTCCCTTCCCTTCCCTTCCCTTCCCTTCCCTTCCCTTCCCTTCCCTTCCCTTCCCTTCCCTTCCCTTCCCTTCCCTTCCCTTCCCTTCCCTTCCCTTCCCTTCCCTTCCCTTCCCTCCCCTCCCCTCCCCTCCCCTCCCCTCCCCTCCCCTCCCCTCCCCTCCCCTCCCCTCCCCTCCCCTCCCCTCCCCTTCCCTTCCCTCCCCTTCCCTCCCCTTCCCTCCCCTTCCCTTCCCTTCCCTTCCCTCCCCTTCCCTTCCCTTCCCTTCCCTCCCTAGTCCAATAGTAGCTATGTGGAGGATGATCTTTATTTGTTGGCTTTGCATTGTTTTCTACAACATGGCAAGAAACAAAATCTATGAAAACAAAAAACTGAAAGCGAAACAAAACCCTCAAAACCAAAACCAAACAAAAAACAACACCACCCCCACATCCCCCCTCACCAGAAAAAAAAAATCAAACAAAAAAAAAACTACCCCCAACTAACTAACCAGGAAAAGGGCCTGGGAAATATATTTCCAGAGTTGGAATTCTGGCAGCATTACTCTGTGTGTTTATCTGTGGAAGACTTGGCATGTTTTGTGGGTGGCATCAGCAGTACTCACACATCCTCCCATGAGGACCTAGAGCAGAATGGCAAGTGTGGTTTTCTCCGTGGCATTCCAGATGTTTACCTCTCTAGCCCATGTTTTCCACCTTTGGTTTGGCTTTATCACCTCTTGTATTTGCCAGTTCACAACGTGCTACAGGGAAATCATTTCCCTCTTATAAAGGAAGGGGATTTTCTCCCATCTCCTCTTTGTTTTTCTCTGTGGATGGGGAAACATTTGCCGCTGTTGTCATGAAGCAGTAACAGAAGTGTGCAGGGCAGGAATTGTATATATTGTGGACACCACAGAATGTCTGTTCCATTGAAATTCAAGCCATGAGGCTGTGTGGGTGGTCAGAGATGAAAGCAGGATCTGATAGCAGAGAGAGGATAAAAGATAACTGTAAGTGGCAGTTGAGTCCTTACCTATATTAAAGTGGAAAATGTGTGTCCCTAAGTGCCAAGTGTTCGAGAGGGCAGATCCAAATCTGGGTGAGCTGCTGAAGCTGCATCAGCTTTTGTGGCACTCTTTTCTCAAAATCTGACAATATCTTGGACTTTCATGCTTCAAATCCATTTGGCTTAGCATTTGTTATTTGGGAAAAAAAAAACAACAGAATCTTACGATGGAATTGCCTTGATGGCAGGAACTAACTTACACACTGGTCAAAATACATAAATAAAAGGATATAATTACATTGAGTAATGCTGGTGTCAGTTCTCTTTTTAATTTGAAGACAGAAGCACTTTGAATGTGTAATTAACTTCTTCAAATTGCCTGTGATGCTAGGACAAATCATAATTAATTTTATTTTGAAATTACATCCATGCAATTCAGTGCATTGAATAACATTATAATCAAAAATAAAATTTTCAAAATATTGTTTTCAGTGGAGAATGTTGCAAAAGGAATTCCATAAATCTTGTCATTTTGGGTCCATTTAAATGTTACAGGCATGCTTTGTCGACATTCTGTGTGTTTTTCAGGTTTTTCTACTAGTGATTATTTTTTTAAAAGTCTAACTTTTTTAGCTCTAGCAGATGTGTACATCAAATGTTTATAAGGAAAAATATTTTCACTAAAAATTAGGTCTCATGAAGTAGAAAGAATTTTATTATGTCATTTTATGCACAAAGCATTTGTTTTCTAAACACTGTGGGCATATAAACATTTAAGAAGCAATGCTGTATATTCACAACATGATGTGTCTATCACTTCTTTTTATCACAATTTCTCCCCAAGTGATACTTGTAATTGTAGAGTTCCTAATAGTTTACCCAGCTGTATGCTTCTGATGGCATCCTGGAGCAGTGATTTAATGTTCTGCCGGGACTAATTTCAGTGTTTGAATTCTTGAATGCTGGAACATTACTCTTGGTTTATTTGTGCTGCAGTTGTTTCACCTTCCCTTATTATGTCTTCCTTCCATCTATGGGATAATGGAGTATAGTTCTCCTAAGAATAAGAATGGGGGAAAAAGCTCATCGCTTTCTTGTTACAGATGCACAGATTATGAGGCTGGTGATGAACTCATAGGCTTTCTGAAACGTGCAAGATACTGAAGTACTCTGACTTTAATATCTTAATTTTTGAGGTCATTAAAGTTCTGGTTTCATTGCTCTTAACTTTTGCCCCTTATTTCTAGTGTGAATTTAGTGAACTTCTTTTTTTACCCATTTTATTTAATCTGGGAGGTTAAAGACTCTATAATGTTGTATTAGGTGCTTGTACTTGGTTGAATATAGAGTAACTCAGATTGGGAAGGAGCTCTGGAGATGTGTTCTTCAATTTCCTTGCTCAAAGCTCTGCTGTGGGCTGTGTCCATTTGGGTTTTGAATCTCTCCAAGGTTCAAGATCCCACATGAAAAATCATTTATTCAATTATATGGGGTACCATAGCGAATATTGCTTTATGAAATGGGGGTCACCAATCCTCTTTCTAGTCCTCCTTTATCTTACAAGTCATGGAAGACAACCAGTGTTGTCAAGGCAGGGTTTTATTTTGGTGCTTCCCTGATGATTTTTTCTATCCCATTCATGTCCTTTATGTGCATGGAGGTGTCTTTGGGGGAATTTGCTGCATAATTTCCCCAGGAAATAAGGTGAGCTTGACTGGCCTGTGGTTTCTTCTAACTGCCTCTTCTCCCTTTTTGGACAAGGGGACAGTTGTCAGAATTTTTGGAAGATGCAGTAGCATCAAAGTGGCTGCCCAACACCCTTACTCATGGTGAGCAGCATGTCCTTTTCACTTGCTGCTTTCTAGGACAAAGTCCTCACTCTGTAAATATGATTTTTTTTTTTTTCTGGATTTATGTTCAGTAGCAATTGGGTAGATGTTTGGTTCTTTCTGGCCTCTACTTGGAAAACATCCAATTCAATTTTAGAACCCTTCAGTTAGCTGATCTTTGATATATTTAATGTATTGCATTAAATTTGTAGTTTTCCTGTTTCTTAAACAAAATATTACTTGGCACTGAATTGCATACCTCAGGGAAATTCATCATCTCAGCACCTTTAACTTTATTAACCTTATAGTGTGTCATGTCATTGCCACAGATCTTGAGTTAGATTGACAAGACCATAAACAGTTCTAACTTATATAGTCCTTCTTTAATTGCTTTAAAAACAGCTATATTGCTTGTTCCATAATTTTTCCCAGGACTGATTTAAGATGACAGGTCTCTATATACCTACTTTTTGCTATAATAGCGTGTTTTCTTTTTGCCAAACCTCTTGAATTTTTGTACTGTTCAAAGAGTTATTCAACACTGATGTCGATGGTAAAAATTTCTCCTTGGAAACTACTCTTTGAAGGTGTTGCCCTGAAGCTTATGCAGGCCTGCTCCTTTAAAAGGTCTGACTCTAGAAGCTTCATTTAAACATCACCCTTGGTTGCTTTGAATGAAAGATAAATGTTATCATCATTAAGTGACATATCTACTGACTTATTTTCCAGATACGAGAGAGATTTATTGACTGCTTCTATCTTTTACAGCATTATTAACAACTAGTCAGTTTTGTTCACTAATCAACAAGAAAAATTGCTGTGGCTCATTTTGTTCCTAACACAGTTTTAAAGAAACACCCTTTTATTGCTCGTTACCAATGATTGCCAATTTCTTCTGTCTCCTCTTACCTTCCATTTTATTCCGAGTTGCAATGCATCACCACCTCTGTTAAGTGCCTTACTGATACAGCACATAGCAAAAGTAATGCAATTTATTTCTATGCTGATCTCCACACATTTACATTGAGAGTGATGCATATCCATAGACTGAATCTTTTCACTGTTGAAGCCATTCATTGAGTATATGTGCCTGTTTATTCATGGAGAGCTGTTTTCCCTCTTTCTTGTGCCAATTTCTTTTCTGTATATAGATAGCCATCTTTCTTGACTGCAAGTTATGAGGCAATTAGTTCTATATTTTAGGTTTTTAATTATCTGACATAGCTCATACTCAGTCTTCTTATTCTTTGTTTCTTCATACATGAACATTTTTGGTTTTGGTGAAATCACTTTTCATAAGAAGCCTCAGATAATTACAGATTAATTTCTTTGTACAATGAAAATAACCATGCCTAGATAATTTCCATGAAAGCATTCAAGATTTGTAAATGCAACCTATTTTTATTTATCCTGTTCATTTCTAATGCTAATTTTATCTTTGTATAGGTTTCCAGATTTTTCCAAATTTTTGAAATTCTGAGGAAATTGTTGTAATTTATGGCTGCATTGAAAAAATTCTCACAAATCCACTATATAATATTAGTTGTGAAATTAAAAGTAGTTGGTGTTCACCATTGCACTATTTCTGATGATCTGAGCAGGGTTTATGTCATTTCATCAACCAAAATAGCCCATAAGTATTTTTCAGGGAAGCAAGAAATTTGAAAGATTGATAGAATTCTATTCTTCATTTTTCTTTGTACTCTAAATCAAAAGGTATAGAAGCACATGCTTTTGAGTAGTTAATAAGAAAAAAAAAAAACACAACATAAAACTCCGGGCTTCATCTTCTGATATGCTAATTCTGGAAATAAAAAAGAGCAGTGAAACTCTCTGTAAATGTAAATCGCAGAATATCTGACAACAATACCCTTGCCAGAACGCTGAGAACCATTTCTTATCTCAGCAAATCCTTCCAGCCTTGACTGTCATATTAGCCAGTTTTATTCTTCATTGCTTGTCTTTGATAATCTGCAGCATGTTCCCATGGGAGAAAGTTATGCCCATTTGCCTGTGAGCAGCTCACAATGTTTAATGAGTATCTGCACATCCTATCAAGGTTTTAAAAGCACTTCTGCTCAGATAAATTGAGCAGTCCTTTCATTAGCTTTATGTATGCAGACTTGCTATTCCTCTCAAAAACAATAAGGCATTTGAGATTTTTTTTTTTTTTTTTTTTTTTGTGAGTGGGGTTGCACATTTCTTTTTTTATTTAAGGATATTTTTGCCAGTGTTTTCATTTCAGCTGGATCTGAAGACCAAGTTTTTTTCTGGTTTCTGCATTATGTGTAATGCTACCTCTGTCAAGTCTCTTTCCAAGAGTCAGTAAAAGATTACATTTGTAAATACTAGTGTGCAATATATTAAAATAGAAGGTATCTTATTGATTGTGACATGTGACAAGTTGTTCACCAAGTATATCCCAAAAGAGACTAGTAGTATTTCTTGGCACTGTCTGCCATAAAATAGTTTTTGGTAAATCTCTTACAAGCAGCTGCCTAGGAAAAGCTTAATTAATCCAAGTCCTTCAATTTATTATTTTTTTTAAATATACATTAAATTTCATTTTTATCTTGCCTGTTCCTAAAGTTAATGGTCTCGATAGTATATAGATGCAAAATTGACTTAAAGAACTGAAGTGTAAGCATATACTGGGTAAATCTCTTGTCCAATGCATTTAATGTTGGATAATAATTTACTTTCTTTTTATTCTTATTTTAGACTGTCTCAATTTAGTTTTAAGTTCCTTAGAACCTATAAGATACTACAAATAAAGTTAAAGATGTCTATTTGTGACAGCATTGCTATTTGCTAAAAAAATATTTTTTTATTGTGGAACATTATAACTTCAAGTATTCTTAATGTTAAGGACCTTGACTTAGCTTTGTTGTCTCTGTGATAATTAGGAAAAAAGGAGATAAATCTGACCACTGAGAAATGTTTCTCAAGGCTGTAAAAGAAGGTCACACAATAGAGCACTACAGGCCCCATGGGCCAGCTGGTTCTTGGTAATAGCCAGAGATCATTTTGTGCCAAATTCAGATAGCAAAATACATCTGTGGTACAAGCACCATTTAGAAATCAGACCACCCAGAAGTGGGAACCCTTTGAAAAATTAACTATATCTTTTTATTTCCTTTGTGGGACAACTTTAATTTCATGCATAGATTTAAGTTTCTTTTTGTTATTATGGAGTGTTTTGAAAACAAATAACCTTTGAAGATGAATTTTGTTGTTGTTTAAAAGAGTTTTGGAATAAGCCTGTGGACTGTTTAAAGTTTTTAATTAAAAAACACAGAAGGTTCTTTTTGATGTTGGCAGACTGGTGAGGACAGAGCCCTCCTCTTTGCTGTGCCAGTCTCAATTGTGTTGGAAACTCAGTCATATGTCAGTTCTGTGTGTACAGAGCACGGAGAGCTTCTGTTTGAGAGAATATTCCTCACCCTTAGTGAGGAACTAAGAGTAAAAATGCTGGTTTTACAGCAGATAAGATGGAGTTAGTATTCCCTCCCTGAGCATCTTTAACCTTGTGAACCAGCATTTGATACTGCTTCTTTCTTAATAATCATGGAAGGCAAATGGGGAAGTGTACTGAGGCTTTAGAGGGCATGGGACAAAACCTGCTCAAGTTTTTTTTCATTACTCCAATGGACTTGGGAGCTTGTTGTACCTGTCTGCTAGAGAAGGATGTTCTCTAGAAATGGCAGCTGCTACTTTGGTGTTTCAGAGCTCACTCAGTGCCTACTTAACAGAGCAAAGCTTCATAACCCAAAAATACACGGCAAGATGATTTCCCAGCATGGAGAGGCTGACAGATTGCCTCCCCTCTTTTGGCCCCTCCTCAAAGGAAAAAAGAAAGGGAAAGATAAAGTCTTAAGTAAGAAAGAGGAAGATGGAGTAAACTTCTAAAAAATCAGTGAGTCTATTTCCTGGTTTCTGGAAGCAAACATTTGTAATAATATAACTCAAGGCTTAATAGGTAATGATAACTAAGGAGGAACTATTTTACTCATGTAATAGATACCTAGTTTTGAATTTAAGATGGTTTTCCTCTGAGAGCTGGAGTTATAAGTAAGCTCTGTTGGTCTACAGGAAGTATCTGAGAAAGGGAGGAAAGTTTGGGCAACAGGACTGGGACTGGCAGATGCGTGTCACTGTGCCAATGTGATAAACTAAATTATGAGAATAAGGTAATTTACTGGTTTTGCAGCTCAATTGTAGATTGTAAATATGCCTGGTAGCAAAAGAGGTGAGTGCATGGAACACCAATATGAAGCCAACATTTATTGTCCAAGACTGCAGCGTTTAACCCACAGGGAAATCTGACAGCCAGAACTTCAGTGGACTATGACTGAACTGCTGCAGTGCTATGAATCTACTGGTGTATTTCTGCACCCATCAGCTCATTTCAGTGCTGGACCCCTTGTGCTTTTCTCAGTTTTTATTAACACGTGTAGGTGAATTCACTGTCATCTAGCCAGTTGCCTGTTGGAATGTGCCCAGAGCATAGTAAGTATTAGTTGTTGTTGGCAACAGAAAAACTAATCAAACAAAATTCTTCCACTCAAACTCAAACCTTTATTACTGTTCAAGATACAGAAAGGAAAGGAGTTAGTTATATTTGGAAGATAGAGCTCATAATTCAGAAAATCCAGTTGTCAAATACTCAATAATAAACTTAAAATCCTAGTTTTAGTGTATATTTATTAGCTGTCCTTCAATTCTGTGATACAGCTTAGCCCCTTCCTCATGAAAGGATCATTTACTAAATGTATTCAGAGTTATTTGGAAACTGTTGTGTGGTACAGCTGGAAATGTTTTTCCCTTCAAACTGCTTGGGTACTGTATGTGACAGCCCCTCCAGTTTTATACCACAGTAGATCAGATACATCAAATCACTTCCAAGATAAAAATAGTTTAAATGTATTCATGATCTTTTAAAAGGCACATTCCAGATGTTTGTTAACTCCTTGACCACCAGCAAAAGAATGATATAAATACTAATGTAGCAGAGTACTTTTTAATGAAATGGTCTTCATTTATTAGTACAGCAAGGGTTAATCAAATATGTTTCTTTGCGCGTGGTCCAAGTTCCATTATTAACTTGGCAGAACTTTAGCTTTATGAAATAATGTCAATATGCTGCTCAACAAGCTTTATTTATAACCATCTCATTTAATATTGCTCTTTACTTGTAATTAGTACAAATAGAAAATTATGTGGTGCTAGTCACTTTCAAATTGATTTAAAGAACGGTAAATAATTTTCAAAATGCTATAAACAGATCTTCTAATAAGACACCCTTAGAAGAGACTTTTGCTGATGACACTTCAGGCTGTTGCTTCAACAATTCCATAATTAGTTACTTAAAAAAAGAAAATTCCTTTTGATTTCTAAATAAATACAATGGCATAAATAAAGCCTGAAGCTAGTAATGTTAGGTATAAAGTCTTCCTGCCTGGATTTCCTTCCTGCTGAAGACACACATCAGTCTCAGATCCCAGATCCATGCTAGCAAGAGGTTATTGATTTCAGTTGCCCTTAGTCAGGTTGATCAGCATAGGATGGTTTTGTGCAGTAATTCAAGGTGGGATTTAACACAGAACATTACCTACTCTGCTTTAACTGTCATATGAATTTGATGCACACAAAAACTGGGTGATGCAGCCTGCTGGATTTTCTAAGTTGACTTGGGGAACCTCAGTTTGCCCCCATTAGCCTAAAAATGCAGACAGGTTTTGATTACTGGAGGTCTCTGATGTTTGCTGCATTTTGGGGCAACCTTGATGGAGTCCATATAAAGGATGATATACAGGCATAGTACAGAATAGTAACAACTTGAGAGATTCCATTAAATTAGGCTTCATTTCACTCATTTGTGTGGAGTGATTCTTAAGGCTGTCTGAAGAGCAGGCAGCCAGCAGGTAACAGGCAGACAGATAGGAATTGCATCAGCCCCTTCTTAATGACCTCTCCATAAAAGTTCTAACTTCCAGAAACATTTTTTTTTTTTTATATGGGAGCATCTTTTCAGAAACAAATAATGGAAAAGTTATCTCAAAAGAGAACAGCTGGAAAAAAAACAGCTTCTCCTAGGCTGGGAAGAGGGAAAGTGGCTTAATAATTTTTCAGATATGCTGGATCTCTAGTTAACTGCATAATAAACATAATAAAACCACCCTGACCAGCTGCCTTAACAACTTCACAACATACAAGCAGCTAATGGTGAAATCTCTGTAGGGTGGGTAAAATTCAACAGAAGAGAAGACACAAAATTCTACAGATCATTGCTTTGGTTCTTAATATCCATTCACTACAGCCCATTGTCCCCATGAACATCTTTCTATCAAATCTTGGCAGGAGAACCATGTGTTAATATTGCAGTAGCATTACACCCAGTACATAAAACGTTAAAACTTCTATTTTTCACAGTTGTGTCATTCCCATAAAACTACTGAAAGAATCCCTGGGAATGGTTTTAAGGATCTAAGACAAACATCTCAATAATAAGGAAATAGTCCAAAAGTCCTTATCTCATTACACAGCCAGAAGCTAATAAAGACACTTGTAAATTCTTCCTCATGGAAGTCTGTCTTGATTTCTTTCTCTTGCTTCTAAATTGTAAAATAAGCTGAGAGCAGCAAAATATTTAATTGGGCTGCTAATTAAATGTCAGGCATGGGCTGCCTGTTAAAATCAAAGGTTAGCTGGCAGTTAAGGACATTTGTGACAGATCTCTAGATCCAGTGTCTAGTGATATGCAAAATAATAAGATAATCTTCTCTGGAATATGTTGCTTTCCAGCCCTAAAATGCATTTGTAGAGTTCTTATCACTATTTCTTAGTTCATGGTACTGCCAAATGCAGGGAATCATATATTTCCTTTCTCAGTAAGTGTGCTTTTAAAAATCAGTATATTAATTACCATGCTGAGATTGCAGCTAGTTCAGGAGATTATTTTTGTTCAGATTCTGCAGAGGAGAAGATTTTGTGTTTTTAAAAAAGAGATGTTAAAATATAATACTGAATTAAAGCCCAAACCTTTTTTGCATTGAACTCAAGTAAGCTTATTTGCAGTGGTACTTGGGAATTTGTGGTTCATGTGATTGAAGAACCTGATGCACTCTAATATATTGCAGAGTTCCTTTTTGGCATAGATTAATCCTCATTTTATAGATGGGGAATAGAGTACAAAGAGATCAAGGTATGTTGACACTCCCAGTGGGAGTTCAGTCCAGATAAAAGCTTTAGAGGAGCTATTTAGCCCTGGAAGTGTATGGAGGCTCTGCTTAAATTTCCCTATCCTGGTTTTCATCAAGGTAAATGAACCTTTATGCCAATGTAGCATGCACATTTCTGCAGAAGTTTGAAAAACTCACATTCTCTCATACAGAGGAAAAAAAGATCTTTTTCTTTCCAAACAGAATGTTTAGAATGTCTTACTTGTGTTAGTGCTGACAGAAATATTTGCAATTGGAAGCCATATGAATACATATTGAATACATACGTATAGGTGTATTCTTTTATGTATACATGTGTGTGTGTGTGTGTCTGAAACTGAGTTTCCTGAAAAAGATGTTGAATGGCAAGTGAGTTTTTGATATTTTTTTTAATAACATTTTTAAGATGCTTTGAGCCACGGGATTCTGTAGAAGAATTTATAAACCTCCACCTAATAAAAGCATATTGCAACATAATACTGGAATTTCACTTCACTGAATATATTTTTAAAACCAGAACAAAACCACCGTAGAATTCTTATCTTGGGACGAATGCTTCATCACCATCATGATGACGGGCAAGAAATCCTTGAAGTCCTTGTATTCGCTTGTATTAGTATTAATTGGGTGAGACAGATCAAGTAATGCCAGAAAACATTCAAAGATTATATCCTTGCAGCCTCAAGGTAAGTTTATTGTAGGCTGACAGCTTTTTGGCTTTATTATGTTTGGCTTGTGACTAGTTTGTCAGTTCATCTATTGTTGATATAAAATGGAGATCAGATGGTCTGTTTGGCAAAGGCAGGTGACCCGCTTTGATCAGGATCCCCAGAGATTGCAGTCAAGTCTGGTTTTGTACTTAAACAGAAAGTTAGCTGTCCTGAGAAGTTTCTCACTTTGAGAGCTGCTAGTCTACCTTTTCCCTCTTCTGTCAAAAACTCAACAGGGTGACTGAGAATAAAACTTGAATGTTTCATGCCAAACCATCTTTTAGCAGTCTTTTCACTTCTTTTGAAAACTCATTTTGAGCAGCTGAAAGCACGTTGTGTTTTTGTAATTGCAAACTTGGTGGCCATCATATTCAGTCAAGAGATTTTTCTCCTTCTTCTGAGCTGTGAAATCAGTAAAGGAAAAAACTCCCCAGCCCCTTGCAAAGCAAAATACAGATCCATGAAGGCACTTCCAGTATTTTTGCATACTTTGAAATAGATGTGGTTTTGTAGTGAAGTGTCAGCTCACTGAATCTTGAACTACTCAAATTGCTGCTAGTGTGTGAAGAACACATTTAAGAGCTTTCTTGGGTTAGGGGCTACTCCATCATATTCAATTTACATCTCAGAACCTGCATGAATAGCAAGAAGTTGCTCCAATGTGTGCTCCAAATTTTGCCAAATTCTCAAACATTTTTTGCTGCAAAAGGAGAGAAGATGGAAGGATGGCTCCATATATGAGAAGATTAGTTCTAGCACATGTTTTAGATATATAGTCATTGCATTGGTCTCCTTGAATGGATAAAACCAGCTGGCCCTGCACCAGAAGTATTTACTTGCAACCCTTCTCCAAGAGGAGTAATTTTGCCCAACTTCTTTTGTGTCTTTGTCCCAAAAATAATGGAAAATGGGATAAATCTTAATTCAGTTGATGGAGATATTTTCTCAAATACAATCATAGAGTGGTTTGGGTTGGAAGGGATCTTAGAGCTCAGTTGGTTCCAATCCTTCTGCCACATATGGAGATACCTTCCACTAAACCAGGTTACTCAAAGCCCCATCCAACCTGGCTTGAACACTTCCAGGGATGAGGCACCCACAGCTTCTCTGGGCAACCTGTGCCAGTGCCTCACCACTCTCATACTAAGAATTTCTACCTAATAATGACAAATTCTGATTTTCTTGTCCACCAAAAGAAATGCAGTGGCTTTCTGCACTTTGCATTGACAGAAGTAGTCATCCTGCCCAGGTTCCTATGGTGGTCTGAGCATCTGCAAGGGGTGGGAAAAGAAAAAGATCTACTGAAAACCATTTAAATAGCCAGCACAGATTGTAGTACCCAATTAAGTTGGCTCAAGGGCTCTAAGGCCATATTAATCTCTCTGTAGCTCTGATGAACAAAGTAATTTAGGCTGAAGATTTAGTAAAACCCTTCAAAGTCTGAGAGTTTTTACATTACAGATTGCTCAGTGTTGGAGCTTTATTCCTGCTGTGTCATGCTGTACTTCACATGCAGTCTTTCAGCAGTCTGTCTAAGATTTAAATCTACCTGAGGTCCTACTAAAATATGAAGGAAAGGTGCATCTTAAAATCCAGCATGTCTGGGAACTAGAATTTTTATGTTGAAGTCTGGCTTTTATTCCTCTATAGATAAACCTGTAAATTTTCCTCTATAGGTAAATCTCTCTGAAAGTTCACATTGAAGTTGAGCAAAGCTGGTGTGAATAACAGCTCTTGCTATGAAAGAGTTCCAGTGTTTTCCTTGAAGGTTGCCCTAGAGCAAGTCAGTGTGTTTTTGAAGATTTCTTATGCCAGCTATGTGGCCAGGCTTTGCCACATTTATTCCAGTGCTCATAGAAATGCAGATTGAGACTCGGTGAAATTTCAGAGGTGGGTTGCTTTAGAGGTTGTTTTTTGGCTTATAATGCTGTGGTGCATGGTGGCACCAAAGAGTAGACCTTCTGTAAAGAAATTTCTGAGGCTGAGACTTGCAGGAGGAGTTCTTTGACATGTTCTCAGTCAAAATCTTCAGCAAGTCACCTGTAAAAGCAACTACTTTGTAATTGCTGCAGTCATAATTCAATGAAGATATTGCTAAAACCCTCATGCAAGTAATATGTGTGTTACATAGAGCAAAAAATTTAGTTTTTAATTCAAAACATTTTTCTGAGTTCTAGTTCTTCATAGTTGCTAACTCTTTCAGAAACTGACCTGGGGCAGCAGCACTCTGGCCACAGAGAGAAACACACGTTTTCCAGGCATTGTGCTGGAAAGGCTGTGAGAAGATCAGAGAAAAGAATGAGATATAATTCTTATTTTCATTTGCTGCACCTGTTGTTATGAACATGTGGAATGTGTTATGGAGATTTGTTTACCAAAGGGTGGTTTCTTAATTAGCCAGTGGTGATGGTGTTTGGATTGGAGGACCAATCAAGTCCAGCTGTATCGTAACTGTGTATAAAAGCAATGGGTTTCTTAATAATAATATAATAAATAGATTGATGAGCCTTCTGTGATCATGGAGTCAATGCTAATTATTACCCAGCTAGGGGCCTGCAATGACACTGACCAGACTCTGATTCTTCTAATTCTCCCTCCTATTGATTTGATTTTCTACTGTTATGTAAATTACTTGAAAATTGCACCAAAAAACCAAACAAAACCCCCAACCCCACCCCCTCCCCCCCCCAAAAAAAAAAAAAAAGCCAAAAAAGCATCCCAAACATATACATTTTTATAAAAGTATTTCTTATTAATTTGTGTTGAAGTGGCTGGTACAGGAAAAGTACAGGCTGTTTTTCAGTCCATTCAGGACTGTATGGCTGCCAAATATTGAGTGAGATACATGAATGGGTAGAAGTTATGGTCTCTGAATGGCATGGATATATAGCACAGGTCTCAGTCTTTCGTCTGGGTAAAAAAGATAGAAAGCTCAGTGTGATGTTGTTGGCTAATAATGAAGAAGTTATCTGGTGCATGATCTCTGTTTGGAACACAGATAAAAGACCAGCTGTTATCTGTATAATGCACACATCATTGAATTGCTTAGTGAAGCAAAGTTTGCATTTAAAATCATTTGGATCTGTGATACCAAGTCTATTTTAAATCCAGAAAGGCACCACATGGTATATTCGTGAATGCAGGTATTCTTCTAACATATTAACAGCCATCTCTCTGTGTTAAAGTGCTTTGTTTAT
Organism: Lonchura striata; assembly: GCF_050655825.1. NCBI lineage: Eukaryota > Metazoa > Chordata > Aves > Passeriformes > Estrildidae > Lonchura > Lonchura striata. The sequence continues at coordinate 111,266,187 of NC_140705.1, forward strand.
TTAAATTGCTCTGTTTTGATGTTACATAAGTAGTAGATGGTGCCCTAAGAAATCAAGTGATGAAGAAAAGATGAATTTTTCACCTGTTCATTAGAGAAACATTTCAGGTCTGAGTTCAGAAGGAAATGTAAATGTATCTTATGATTAGTAAATGTATCTTACAATTAGTAAGGTCCAGCTGTTGTTACTTGAAGGTGGGCTCACATGCTATAAGGGTAAAATATTAGAATTTGGAAAGGTTCTTTCTACCTGCAGGAAAGCATGACAAACAAGAATTACAGCATGCCACATATTTAATTGCATTCACCATGACATCTAGCAGATGCTGGAGAAAACAGGATCAAAAGTTTTATGTCCTGAGGGAAGGTCAGCTCACACCAGATGTACCAGTTTTTTCCCCCTCTTATATAGTAAAAAATGAGCAGTAAATTGATTTAAATCTTACTTGAATCTCCCTAGAGAAGTATATATGTAATAGCATTTCAGCTTTACTGACAGTATAGGTACCTCATTTACCCAAACTCATTCCACCATGCTAATGAGGTAATCCTATTCTGAAGAACAAGCCATTAGGAGGAAAGTTTGTATATGGAAGCATAATGCTTCTTAATGGTGTATACAGAGACTTTTGCTAGTAATCACTGGGGAGTCTAAAATAGGAAATAATGCATTTTTGCCAGTTATATTTTTATATCTTTTACTTTATCAAAAATACAAAGCTTGGGTTAAGCTTGGATACAGGCTTAGAAACAAGAATGAAAATCACCTTTATAGGAGAATATGAAGTGTGGCATGATGTGTTGTGTGAAATGTCATTACTGTAGCACTGGAAAGAAAAATGTATACTTTAGGAGGAGAATCAAAGCTGATGGATGGTGTGTTATCAAAGATGAATTTTGACACCTGCCTATCTTTAGATCTCAAATAAAGAATCTACTCAATTCTGAGTTTGTTTAATCTTTACCTTATAGGCATGTTCTCTGCTAGATAGCCGAAGCTCTATCTTAAAAATGGCAATGGCTTAAGAAAAGAGATAATTAATCTGTGTCCACCTTCAAATTTCAGACTGCTGAAAAAGGGGCAAGTTACTATATCTCTGCTTAGGTGGCAGTTAAATCTGCTGGATGCTGTCAAACGTTTAAATTGATGAAAGAATGATTTTACAGATGGGTCCATCATTTTTGAATGCCACCTAAGAATTTACTGTTATGTAGAGGTCAACTGTGTGCATAGAAATGTGTAGTCACTTGGTGCTTTGGAAGAGATTTCTTGGAGAAAATGTTTATTAACTCCATGTTGTGGTATGCAGCCTTGTACTGTTGAACACACAGAGCAAGTGGTTATCAAAGAGAGGGCATTGCAAGGTCATGAAATTCCTTTCCCTGCTGGGTAATCATACCCTTTGTGGATAACCAGTTGCCTGTCCTCTCAGTCTTGCAGCAGGGTAAATTACAGAATCCCTACAGGTGCACTTATTGATTTTGGCTTGTCATGCCTGCAGGCCAGTTATTTACTTACAACAAGCACAGGGTGTGCAGCTGACTATTACTGGGTGCTTGTCCAATTTAATCTGGCATCACCCAAATGTAAGGATGACAAGATCCTCCTTTTGTTTCCTTTCTGAAAGAGTGGCTGTACCTCAAGCATTTGGTTTTGTTTTCATTTATGCCAATTAACGGTGTAAGTGATGATGGAAAATTATGTTTGGAAATGGCTGCTCCTTCATGGCCATTGGCTTTTCATGTGAACTTACTATTTGGCTTACCTGGTCTATGAAGATGACAAAAAGTCAGGTACACTTGATGAAATAGTAATAAATAATATTCTCTGAGACTTCTGATGATGTGAACAAGAAAGTTTAGTCATTGAAAGTCAGGTTGAGAGATGAGGATACTGACAATCTTCAGCGATTCAGTGAGTTTTGCCTTAGGTGTGGGGAAAGAAGCTGATAACAATAATTGCTATTTCTAGTTTAATTGCCTATCTAAATCTGAGTTTGAATAAGGTTCACAAAAGTAATGAGAATCTGATATTTTCTTGTGAAATTTCAAAGTCTTTCTAATTCCTCAAAGACAGACGAAGTCTTCACAGTCTTTACACAGAGTGAATCCAAGGAGTTCTCATCCTTGCAAGAAAAAGTGGAAGACAATTTCTTTAAACCATCTCGTTTTTGACTTCTACAACCTTAATGCAGAGGATATAGGCAATGTAATAGGTAAGCAAGACATGAGCTGCAGAAAGGGCAAAGCAGAGCTCAGGTGAAGCTGGAAAGGGGAGGTTGAAGGAAACAAACCACAGCCACTCTGCACACTCAGTAAAAAGCAGTATCCAGCTCTGCATTTTACTGCCAGGTAGCATCCTTAGAAAGTATGACCTAAATCCATTGTGCTCTTTGTGAATTGTTTGCATTTTTGCCATGGAAATTGAAGATATAACATGGTAACAAGAAAAGCAATCTTTGCAGACTGAAATTTATGGAGTTTTGCAAAACGAGTTCTCAGTTTTGAGCCTGCAGATTAAACCTTTTTTGACTGATACAGTGTTTTAACACCTCGTAGAATCAGAGCCCTTCCTCATGTGAAATGAGGAGACCATTGGGGAAGAAAAGATCATTGGGGGCTTTCCAGAAAGGGTATGTTACAAATGGAGAGGGGAAGTGTTTGGACAAATCCCAATCTCTGCCCAGGCCTCTGGCAGTAGACAATAACTTTATTGAGGCCAAAAACCCACTCAGGCTTTTCAGGTTCTTAATAATGGCTGATTATATCTATTACAACATGAATTATTTATTGAATAGGCCAAGAAAAACAGACATAAGACTTTAACAGGTTACTTAGTACGCAAAAGAAACACTGTTAGTAGGTAAACGATTCAGTGCACGAGTGAGATACAGCTAGCAAAGAAATGGTATAGGGTAAGATTCCATGGATCTCACCATCCAATTTCTGGTGAGGCATACATATGGTCCTTTCTCCCAATTCCCAGAAGAGTATCCACAGAGATGTGTCTAAACTTCATGGGAGAGGTCCTGCACATTTCCAGGGATTGTGTAGGAGGCTTCTGTCTCTGTAAAAATTGGTGTAGTTTTTATAGTGTAAAGCAGTGTATTTCAGCAAATGACATCTCATTTTTATCTCTCTCTACATCTCACTCTCCAGAAAAAGATGTTTATTCTTAGCTGGGGGTCTCGCCCTCTTGGCAGCAGAGATAACCCCCCTGTTTGGCATCTGTCTGCTGGGTTATCTCCTCCATAGCCCCCAGCTGTCTGGGGGTGAGGTGGGGAATGTCCTTGCAGGATATCCTTGCAGGATTTTCAGATGCTTCCTAATGGCTTTGTTGCTCTTTTCAGCAGACCAGGGAGCAAGCTGTAAAGATGTTCACTTGGTATAATGAATAGTCATTAGTTGATGTTGTCAATAATACATCAGATAAACACATCAGAGGGAATTCCTCAAGCAAATGTTTCTCACTGCAAAAATCTACCACATCTCCTTCCTCCTCAATTCAGCATACAGAATATGCAGGGAAATAAATTAGTTCAGATAATCTATTCACCTAGCCATAAATATATATAACCCCAAAGAACTCTGAAAATGAATGTTTTCTGTTATAAATTAGTGTTTCCCGATATTTTTAAGTTGGTTTTTTTTTTGTTTGGTAGGAAAAGAGATATGTGAAACTCTTATATTACTTTATATTATATATAATTTTTTCCTCATGCAACAATTATTGGATGGGCCTGATTATTTGAAAGTGTTTTCATTCATTTAATGACATTTTCCCCATATTTTTCAACTGTACATGATGAGGACTTTTCAATGTAATAGATTTTTTCTGAGAAAAGAATGAAATACGGCTAATCTGACCCGAGTGCTTTGACTACCTAGATTAAATTTATAATCTGACACAAACCAATGAACCTGGCTCATAAAATATGAATTATGCTGAAGTATTTTGAATAATTGAATAATGGATGTGACTTCTAGCAATATTAAATGCAGGCATATTATTTGTGTTGAAGGGAAAAAAAAACCCAAGGCTGCAGGCACTGTTCTGGGTTTTTTGCTGTCCAGCCTAGTTTTTGGTTCACTGACAGTACAAATATTGATTAATGAGTTCAGTAAAGATGTGACAAAGCTGTTGCTGCTGTCTCATGTTTGTTTTCCCTTTTTATAATACATTGAGCAAGATATGGAATCCTGTCCAAAAGATCATGAGTGATAAAAACATTTCAGTCATGGGAGAAATGTACTGTAATGTCATCTTTTAGCTGGGATTTCTGCCTTCCATCAGCAAGTAGTGATTGAATCTACTAAATGAGAGAAGGCTGTTGTGCCAGTTAGGGTATTATTGAAATGCATTTTGACATAGACTGTTGCCTAAACAATCAAAGATATCAGCAGGAATAGGACACTGGGTATACAGTGTATATATCCAGTCTGTATGTTGTTTAAGCAGCTTGAGGATTTTTTTCCGTGTGGCTTCTGACTATAAGCATTTTCCTAGTCAATGGTTTTGATATCTGCAATTGGTATGGCTTGACTTTGTTCCTTTGTTGAAAAATAAAAAATCATACAAGTCCCCAGAATATTGGAATAAGTACAGAAAATAGTCTTATAGCCAAGTTAAGCTTTGTGGAAACAGAAATCATGTGGAAGTATGTGAGTGAGAAAGAAAGGAGAAACAGAAGGAGCTGTCCAGAGGACAAGTATCTGAGATGGCAGTTAAAGTAACCATGGTATTGTATACCTGGGAAAAAAAAAAAAAAAAAAGAAGTTCTGATTGAAGAGAAAGTGCTTCAATCCTTCCATCTTTGTGGTCACTTCACCTTAGGTATGGTGTCCTTTGTCGCTATAGGACATGTGAAAGCAGAACATGAGCCACTGCTATTTGCAAGGTAAAGAAGAAGGTTTATTTTCTGACTCCAGCTTTTATACTTTTCCAAAGGTGACAGTGGATTGGAGAGTGAATGGGCCACCTCTCCAAAGACATTGGACAAACCACCAGTACATCAAGTTTCTCCACCCCTATGAAGAAATGCAAAACAATAGGTTGTTTATAGAAAATTGTGTGAAAAAGTTTTCTAACAGAATGTAAACTCAGAAGGCTTTAGAAAATCTTAAGAATTAGGGCGACAGTCCTTGCCTACAACAGGGATGCTCACATAGTAGGATATTATTTGTTTTGAGCAGCTGCTTCAGAGTGCAGCCTTAAAAAGGCACGTGAGTTACGAGAAGTTTATATATGCAAAGAAAATCCAGAGAGTGCTTTTTAAAAAAATCCCAGAGGGCAGAAGCCAAGGCAGGCACATGGAGTGCCACCTAGGCCAGGTGACAGCATCACCCTTTCCCTGTCCTGAGTGCACTTATAGGGCTCACAGGGGATCAGAAAGTCCTGACGACAAATCCCATTGTACCGCAGCTGCCCAAGATTGCTGAAGTTATCTTAAACCAAGGCTCATCTGGCTCCTGTCTTCTCCTACCCCCATCTCTGCTCATGCTGTTCTTGCCCTCTTTAATGTGTAACTCTAGGAATGAGCTGAATCCTTCAGCTGAATCAATCTCACACCACCGAATGGGGTGGTCCATTGGGGAAGTTGGCTGGTATGGATTGATGTGTGCTAAGCAGTGCTGCCATCTGCATTTCATATGATGCTTGATTCATGGGCTACTCTGGAAAACTGTTTCAGCTCCTTGTGGGCAAAGGAATGCTGTAAAATACTTTCAGTCTTTTTATTCTTTTTATGCGTTTGGTACAGTGGGAAAAAAGGTGAATGACAGATTTGTTTTGCATTTCTATAAGCATTGATAGCATTTCAAAAAGAATGCAGCTGGAAATATTACGTGGCAAAATCCTGGTACAAAAATATTACTTATGTCAGATAGATTTATGTTGAATTCTCTTAATTGCTACCAGAGCCATGGTAAAGTCTCCAAAATATCTGGAAACGTGGAGATATTAGCAACAGGAAAACACTTTAAAAAAATATAATCACAGCTTTTTATAAAAATCTGGTGATTTTTCTCAGAGAATTAAGATCTCCTTCACATCAACAAGCGAGAAGCTCATGAGGTATATAATTAGTAAGTTCCTGCTTCTTCCAGATTTGTTTGGGCCAATCTGTTTTTATCATGATCTTGGTCTAATCAGATTCTACTGATTGGTGGCTTGTGCAGAGAAGATTTCTCCTTTATTTTCTTTGTGTGAGTTCTATGCTCCTTTAGCAGCCTCGGGATGGAAATTTTTACTGGGGCACTTTGGTTTCCCTTTCTCCCAGCTCTGCTTCTGTGGGGTGGTTGTTGGAGTGGTGCCTCTGTGCTGAGCTATGTTTTTATAAGAGGCATCAGGCTTTCAAAGGATTATGGATAGACTTGAATAAGACTTGTACAGGAAAGAAGTTTCTTTGCAAACAAGCAGTACTATAAAAATACATTTATTTTAGTGGAACTCTTCATTCAAAATCCCTCAGCTAAGACAATACTGAAATGGTGGAATAGGTAAATGTTCTTCTTGCCCAGTTCTTATGGACTCTCTGTTGCTCCCATGGAAGTCCAGATTCAGTTGTCAGCACCCAGGAGAAAGCCACAGCTTAGGAATGTTTCTAACCAACCTCCCAGTCCTGCCATTTCTCTTGTCAGCTCCTGCCAGGAAAGTATGAGATGACACATCAACACCTCCTCCTGTGGCAGGCTCTTCTCAATCCCCTTGGTGACTCCATCCATCACTAATATCCCAAGAAAAATAACAGAAGCTCCTACCCTGGCCACTTAACATGATACTATATTTTGTGAATGCAGGACTTGACAGTGTGTACAGCAATCTGGAGTAGTCTTTTTTTTTTTTTTTAATAATAATTAGCTATCTAATTGCATGCCCATGCCCTGTTGATGCATTTGTACATAATTAGGGTTTATTTGAAATCCTGGTGGTTTAATGGTTTGTCTCCACTTTCTACAAATGAAATTAGAGATGAATTTAATTTGAAGCAATAAAGTTCAAACAAACAAACAAACAAAACCCAACAAAACAAACACCAATCAAAAAAATAAAACAAACAAACAAACAAAACCCTTAAATTACACTGAATATATTGATTAATCCCAGCTCATGCAGCACTGGCTTCTGCAAGTTTTCATCATTGAGGATTTGCCCCGAATCTTGTTGAACATGCCTGAGTAGTATTTTCTCTCTCAAGTAATAGCTGGAAGCACATTGTGGACCCATTAAGTGTGCACCATATTTGTAATAAACCTGCAGAACTAAGTACCAATTACAGGTACATACCTGCCTAATAATTTGTTATACCCAAATTATATCCCACAGTATCTGCCTTTTTGTCTACATGCCAACAATCTCATTTGTCTTGCTCCTAGCCTGTATGCTTAACAAATATTGGACAGAATAACAAATGGTATCATTATCTTCCTAAATGAATATAATGGAGAGAAAATAAAATTAAGAGTGAGGCAGGAAATTGTTAAAATGTTTATGAAATTATTTTTATTGCATTAATGAAAATAGGTTTTCATCTACTTCTGACTTTCAATTGCAGCAGGCATTTGATTAAAGCAGCATCAAGAAATTACTGGTTTTTAAAGTTGTCTCTAGGGACTTGCAAGCAGGTAGATATTATATTGATAAGCAAGAGGTCAAAGACAGTTATATTATCATAAAGGAAGAATATTCTCAAAGTGCAGTTGTGATTTGCCATTTCAGATGCTCTGGTTAAAGATCCATCTGCAGAAGTTACTGAGAAAGTATAGAATTATAGAGTCATTAAGGCTGGAAAAATGAAAGGTAATATGTATTATTTGGTTGTGTTTATATTCTTCCTTTTCTCTGGGGAAAATATCTTTGTGTTTGAAAATTCACTGATGATAAGTGAAAATTCACTGATCATAACTTTCCTTCAGATGCCTCTGTATGTCATAGCCTCATAATTTTAATAGTGTGCTGGGAAAAAAGGGAATACCTTGAAGTGCCAGGGCTGCTCTGTTCTGGTTTGGGAGTCCAGAGAACAAAGAATGAGATCAGGAGATGATGAGCAGTTCCTCCCCTAAGGTGGTGTAGTGGTCAGTGCTCCATGGCTGGTTTGGGTTCGCTCTGCTCTCAGGAGAATCTTTTTCACAAAAAGTGGAGCAAATCTACAAAGCAGTTATTTTCAGAGAAGCACTGGATTGGCATAAAATTATTTTTCTTATTTGAGGGTGAGTGCCACCTGAAATATAAATGGTCCTTGAATGCATTGATGATCAAGGTCAAAGTCTGAAGTGCCATTAGATCATCTCACAGGGTTAAGATACAATTTATGTGAGGCCATGGACATGTGTGCCCATTGTAGCTGTGTCAGTAGAGGGAATTTTTTGCTGGAAAAACCCTCTGCATCTCTAGCAAGATGCCATAACTGTTCTGCCACTGTTTCTCTTCTGCTTCCACCAGCTACTTAATTTGTAGTGTGGAAATATTCCCATTTATTTTTACGTGACATTGTACAGATGGTTAGACCTTATGGGATGCTTAAAATGTATGTTTTGAAAAGATTACCTTTTGGCTTTGTAGCTTTTTTTTTTTTTAAACTGTGGGCAACATTAGCCTAGAACTAGATTGTTTATGAAATAATATTGCCCACTGGCAGTGAAGGAAGAGGCAGATAGTGTTTTATGTCATGGTGACAGCTTTGAAAGCAACTCATTCCAACTATTTAGTCCAGGAGGAAAAAGCTTTAGTGTGTGCCTGAAGGAATTTTGTGCTACAAAACCTACATATAAGTTGATGTTAGAAAAGATTACATACATTGAACAAAAAGATTGATGATCTTAAGGAGATTCAATTTCAATACTGTTCCTTTGAGAGCAGGTACAAAGAATGAGATGTTGCATGTGCCTCGCTGCAGTTATGGCGTTCAGAAGATCCCTAGCAAAGAACGTAAAAATGGCACTAAGTGTTTAAAGAAGCAGTTCTTTTTGTGGTTGGAAAACAGTCAGAAACTAAGAAATGGTAATTTTGAAAGTGTTTTTCCAATATGAGTCCTGTTGCCGTGTGTGGCTGGTGTTCTGGGTTGCCACAACATCAACGTATGGAGAAAGGAAGTTTTATGAGCCATTTATTTCATGTATTTCTTAACTCCTTAGCAGTGACAGCCTTCCTGGTGTTCTTTTGTGTAGGTCTTGAATTGCAGCTGCCTATGATTTTGAAGGAATTGTGATGAGGGATCTGCTTGATGGCTTTTGTTACTCATAGGGCCCTCCTGGCTGGGAGAGGAGCTGGTGGCAGAAGTTGCTGTCCCTGAGAGGCACCACGGAGCCTCTGGGGGATGTTTGCTGGAAGACAGCAGGGCGAGATGCCACCATGGCTCCTCCTCCACGCACCCTGGAGGAGAAACTCCCCTAACCCATTCATTGTTGGCATCCCCAAATGATTCCTGTCCTATTGTTTTTCCTGATGCCTAAGGAAGCCAAGTCTTTGCTAATGAGGCTCCCAACTCTCCTCATGGTCTTCATGCCCAGCTGGAATCTTTGTCTTGTTCTCCAGCCTCATATTTTTCATTCTTCAGTTTTAACGATACCAGTCTGTCTAAGCAAGTTTTCTCCTCTCCCAGTTTACATTTACCCATGGAGGGCTTATCCTTTTTAAGCAGAGCCAGGCCCCTTCTCCCAGCTGCTATCCTGACAGATCTTCCCCCCTCCTTCTCTTTTGTGGACCCATTTCCCACACTGTATTTTAGTTTCTCATCAGCAATTTTTTTTTTATCAATCTTTAAAATGGGATGCAAGTGGCTATTTTAGAATGACTTACATGGCAGTGACTCTGACAATAGATAATCCTTCATTAAACAGCATTTGGAAGTAGCATTCTTGGCAGAGATTTGATAGAAGTGTGAAGCCTGGTGGTGTTTCAGTGGTTCTGTGGATTCTCACTGCAGTCCACCCTGCTTGATCTAGATTTATAAATATCAGAGCAGCTAACACCACTGAGGAGATTTTTTGGCTATGTCCAAATGTAAAGCTGTAAAGTAAATATGAACGTGGAAGTAATGTGCAATATGAACAATTTGCTTAGAGCTAAGTGATCATTCTGCTGTGTATGTTAGATTAATTGGCAACATCTTGGTGTATCCAAACTTGGATTTCAACAAATGGAGAGGGAAAAAAAATGCAGTTTTTGAGAAATGAGTGCTTTATGCATTTATAGTTGCATGTGGTCTGTGATTGCTGAGGTTAACAGCTGCTCATTTCATTTTTGCTGATTTTTCAATCATAAAATAATATCCTGTTCCAAGCAGAGGATTTTAGGAAAATACTGGAACATATGAATAATATTAACAAGTTACTAACTAAATATAATAGGAGAGGTATGCATTTCAATGAATTTAATTATGAATTTAATTTATGGAGTTGGCATAGCATTAAAATGGGTCCTTACTAGTATGCTATCAGACACTGAAAATTATTGCACATCATATTATCATTTATTTGCATTCTAATTTGGCTTCAGAAAAACTCTATTACCCAAATATTCACATAACTATAAAAATTGGACAGTCAGTGTAAGTCTGCTGCTCACTAGCACTGAATGAATCCTAGGTGCTTACTGGTGATGTAAAAAGTATGTAGGCAGATATAAAAAATAAGTAGGCTGAGGAAGTATGGGATTCTCTTCAGAGACCTTTGAGCAGTATGCATAGGGTAATAATGATATCTTAATTAGCAAAAATTACAGCTCCATCTCACTGCTTGAAGGGACCACTTAATAATGTAAAAAAGCATGATTGCATGTTTTATAACCATTACTTTTAAGAACTGGTTTGAAAAGAGTATTTTTTCCATTGGTCTTTACAGCTGTACATTATGGCTGGGGAGGCTATCACTCCTCAAATCCCCTTTATTGGAAACCTGCCCTAACCAGCAGCTCAGGATCTCAAAATATATAAAATTGGTGTACCTCTGTGAGCATCCATTTTTCTTTTTTGTTTTGCAACTGAAATAAGCAACATGATGTAATTTAAAAATGAATATTTTCTTTGCCAATATAAAAATTAAGAGCATGTCATGTCAGATATTTGTGTTTGTTATGTCTTGTAGCATCATCACAATGTTTAATAAATATTTATATTTAGTGTTTGATGTCACAGCTGGAAATTCCATAACCCTAAATAAGTTCACAGAAAATCTGGAAATATTTTTTTATAAGAAGCTTCACATTCACTACTATACTCCATATTTCAAGGCATATTGATTTTTGGTATAGTTGTCATAGTATTGTTAGAAACTGCTAGAAAAAGTTCTTTCCAGCCAAAAAGAGGAGGTGCACTGTAGTTTCTAGCATTCAATGATAATGGTTGAGATTTCAGTACAAAGTGGAGAAATGGACAAACCTGTGTTTATTCCTAGCTCTGTAGTAATTAGCTAATGAGCTAATGAGATATAATTGTTGTCTTTACCTGTTTCTGCGAGAAATATTAACTTAGAAATATTAAAATTTATATCTCACCCTCCTAAAATAATGACCATTCTGAGGAGAATAAGCAGAGAGGGCAGAGAAGATTCCAGCCTGGGGAGAGCATGACCAAAAATGTCAGATAGCTTACAAGCAGCATGATGTGACAGAAATATCAAATATCCAGAAATTATGGCTTTGTTTTGAAAATCATGCAACTAATGGCAGCCTTTTAATTTTTTTTTTTATTAGAGTTTTGGATTAATATGGTGAAAAAGGCGCACTTCATTTATCTGTTGCTAATTTAGTAGGCAAGGATAATTCATAACTTACAAATCTCACACACTATTTATATTTTTTGAAGGCTGATACAATCCCATTTCCCAGATGTAATACAAGCAGGGCATCAGTTCAGAAGCTGCTGCCTCATCCACTTAATTAATAATATTCACCTAGTTTAAAATCTGGGTGAGAATAATGAATTAGAAGAACACAGATGTAGTCAAGAGAGATATCAAACACATATCTAACATCAAAACTGAAAAGGCAGGAAAAAAAATCAACTTCAGCTCTATTTCAAGTGTTTTCTTGGATTTTTAAGTTTTTATTTCCTGAAGCAATGCTTGGGGGAAAACCACTCCATCGTTTGCCAGAGCAGCAGTAGCTGTACACTTAGCACTCAGCAGAGTCTGCATTATTTCACATCTGTTTCAAGGGAAAGCATTTTATCTCTTTCTCTGTGCTGCCTCAGCACTGTGGCACTGCTTCCCATGTAGGTCAAGAGACCATGATGGTGCTGGTCTCTCTATGCCACCATCAGAAGTGTTAGCTTAGAGTCTCGGTGGGGCTTGCTGTCTGATTTTTTTATTTGTATTATTTGGATGCAGAGAGGGTAAATAAAAGGTCTTGTTAAATATAAATGGAAGCATACAAAGCAAAAAAAAAGATATATATTATAAAAAATACAGGAGCAGTGCTCTGTGTGATAGCTATGTTAAGCATCAGCGGATGCAGCTTTTTTCACAGCTGATGTTTTTGCTGCTGTTTTTCCCCTTTCTCCTTGTGATTACACTTTACTCCCTTTCCAGTCTCTTCCACACCTCTTAGCCTTTCCTGACCTGTGTGATATTGAAAGTACATTGAGCATGTGGAAACTCTCATGCAGAGCACTGCCTTCAGCTTCAATGACAGCAGAGATCATGCTCAGGCTCTTCCATGGAATCACTTCCCTGCTGTCAAAACACTTCTTAAGTATGAGCAGCAGCCCAACCCAGAGTGAAAATAGAAATACACAGGATAGGGGAAGCGACAAGATGGCCTCAGGCTGGAAGAGAGTAGTTTTGGTTTGGGTATTAGAAAGAAATCCCTTACTGGAAAGGTGGTGAGGCATTGGCACAGGTTGCTCAGAGAAGTCCTGGGTTCCCCATCCCTGGAAATGTTCAAGGACAGGTTGGACAGTGTAGGAGCAACCTGGTCTAGTGGAATGTGTCCTTGCCCGTGGCAAAGGGCATTGGAATGAGATGGTCTTGAAGATCCATTTCAACCCAAATTGTTTTTTGGTTCTTTGACAGGACAGCAGCTCTTCCTGCTCGGTCTGTGTCCCACTCCATCTCACCTAAAGCTTTTTCGTGTCAACATCTAAAATAATTCTCTGTGTAAACCAGTGGCCTTGAAATGCAGTCATTGATGGCAAAGTTCAGTCAATAAGACCAGGAGTCATGCCAATAAGACCAGAAGGAGTTTGGGTTTCCTCCCATAAAGGTGCAGGTTTTAGTCTTTCAGTGACACTGATCTAGTACATCCATTTCCTTTACCTAAGCCATGGGCAAGACTTATTTTGTAAGGAAGAATACTGTGATATTTTGTGAAATGTCAAGTGATTATGTCAGCAGAGATTGAATATCAGTGGCTTAGCTGAATGAAAAAATAAGAGAGAATCTCATCTTTTATATAAATGAGAGAAAAGCCCAAATAACTCTGTGGGCCCTGATTTCCAATTCCTTGTAGGAGCACATCACAAAGCTTCCCAGAGAGGAGCATGGCTTCAAACAGGGACATTGAAGCCACTGCTGCATCACTCAAGCCTGACTAGTGATGTCCAATAAAGAAAATTATTCTATACATATGATAATAGGAAAATCAGGATCATGTTTACATATACTGCAGCACAATTGGAAAATTGGGATTTGCTGATTAATTCAACTTTTACAAGAAGAAGTGAGACTTAAAATGAGACTAGGTTTGCAAATAGCATATTCATGTCAGATTATTTCTTTTTTTAAAGTAATTTCAGGATTTTTGCCTATGCCATGACTTCAGATGGGATTTAGGATCACTTTTTGTTGTTGTTGTTGTTTCTAGAACAAAAACAACCTGTTTTGCCTGAGGTAGGCAAGACAAAAATATTGGTTATTCTGAAAGAAGAAGCTAAAATAAGAAACGTTCATCTCTCAAAAGATATGCCTAAGTCATTAAAATTACTGCCTAGAAAGAGATTTTGGCCTAAAGAGAAACACAATGTTGGAGCTGGTCCTTCAGTAAAACTTCCAGATATCTCAGATTTATGATTGTCAGGTACTGATTTCTTTCTCTGCTACCCAGCAAAGCAGTAGTTTGACACTTATGCTGCCCCATACCCTCACAGAATCCTTAAGGGTAGGAAAGTCCTCTAGGATCACTGAGTGCAGTCATTAACCCAGAACCACATCCCCAAATTCCACATCCACATGGCTTTTCATCACTTCCAGGGATGGTGATCCCATCCTTACTCCAGCCCTGGGGAAATGGTGAATGGTGATGATGAAAAGGAAAATTAGCCCTTCTGATCCCAAATCAATTTTACCATGAGGTTGTGTCAGGGTGAAAGTGGCTTAAGAGTAGGGAATTAGTTGGGATGGGTGTGAGAAGACAGGCACTCTTATTTTAGCTGTGCAACTCTCATATCCATGAACCCATGTCATTTAAAATTTGTCATCAGTCTCCCCTATAATTAGGGGATTAATAATATGAACTTAGCTATTGCAATTTAAGTATTTAATGTAACTTGGGATGAACATGCCTGCATGTCCCCATCTCCACTTGTTTGTATACACTGGGTATTTTTTTATTAGAATACACCAAAATATTAAATTTCAGATTATAAAATAATAAAAGTACTGGTATTCAGTTCATTTTAAAAGAGCCCTCCTGAAATAAGAAAAATGCCTGTTATGCATCTGAACATGCATGTTATCAAAACAATGAATATACACTTAAAAATAAATACATGAAAGTATTTATTTGTATGTATATATTTAAAATTGTATTCATATTGTATATGTGTCCATGTAGGCTTTTGCTGTACATACTGGATCAGATGCAGGGAGGTCAGTTATACTGAAATTGCTTCCAAATGACACTAATTTATTTGTGCTGTGTGAGGAAAGCTGTGGCTCTGTTGTTGACTCACATCTCATATCCTGAAACACACAGATGATAAACACCAATGAGCAAATAAAATACTCTGTAAAATATTCTGCAGGAGACCTGTTGCTCAATGTAATGACATTCTGAGCAGTGTTGAAACTCTTTGAGGCTAGTGCTTGACATACCCATCTTTGTCTGTTGACAGTGTAAATTTTAATTTAGTGGATTTAATTTGTATTTTAAGTGGCAAGAATGTGTGTTATTGGAGTAATTACTGTAAAGCTCTTTAATTATTGATTTCCCCAACATAGCAGGCTTGATAGTTTATCAGTTATAATGAAGGAAAAGATACACATTAGCAGGATGGATATGGAACAAACAAGCCTTTTCAATAGAGACTTAATTTATTTTAATAGAGATACAGTAATTACCTAGGAAGACTGTTTTCTTCATTGTGACATTAGGGATTCAGATGAATCAACAGGGAGGTGATGTATAGGTATATTGTAGCTATGTTTAAAAGACCACTGTTGGCATTAAAGATGCATAAAACCTTCAGATTTACTCATCTCTTTACTGCTAAATAGAGTTTGGTAATAAAATATATGTATCCCCCCCCATCCCTTTCCATCTTCATTTGAGTTACCCTGGAGAAAAGGAATCAAAATTGCTCCTAGTTAGAGCAGCAGGGCCAAAGGAGTGAGATGAGACCCCATGCCCTAAAGCACACCATCTGCAATTTATTTTCCTAGATAGCTGAAGGTATGGTTAGCCCTGCTGGGTTCAAATGTGTAATTTTGGGCATCCCCCAGGCATTTTAAACTTGTTTTGTGACCTGATAAATCCTGTATCTCTGTATACGACCATCCTGGAACTTTTAACTGAAGCCACCATTATGGAGAACTTGAATTGGTGCAGATGTCACCTTTTCCTCATTTTTTTAATGTGCTTTTGCTACTTTCCATTTCTTGGTGTGCAGTTGTAGCAGAGCTCACTTCCCTAGAAGCACAGCCTGGCTGAGCTCCAGTCCCTGGGAAGGAGCTTAGCTGCCATGCCCACCATCCCATCATCACCAGCCTGTTCCCAAATTCACATAATCCACTTTTAAAAGCAGCGTGGATGTGTTGTTATGGAGAGGTGCTGGACCTGCTTTGAGGCAGATTTCAGCTGCATTATGGACCATAGGTTAGAGCACAGAAGGATGCTCCAAGGGCTCAGGTTTATCTAGGATCTGAGAGTTTTTATGCTATTAGTGTGTATTGATGTCCAGGGAGAGTAAAGATGCCTGTAAGGGCTGTGCCTTTCTCTACAGCTGATAATAGCATACAGAAGGCAAACCAGAAAAAAAAAACCTCCAAAAAGAGCAATAACATGGTGACACCACTTGTAATTATTCCCTGGTTCTAAAATATAAGTTCCTCCAAGCAAGAAGTGTTGTAGGACTTTCCCATGAATGATCAGCACCCCCAAAACACGGTGTGTTTTACAGTCATTGCAAGACTATGCTTTGAAAGATTTAGGGGTTTGTGTTGGGAAGTGTGGGTAGCCTGTCTCATTTACCCAAAGCAGGAGCTGGAGGAACATTTTTGAATCAATATCATGACGCAGAGTAATAACTCCTTAAATGGATTGTTTGACAATCACCTGAAGTTTCAATTCCTTGCTTGAATTTAAGAGCTGTGAAAAGGAAACGAGTGCACAGAGGCAAAGGAGACAACAAATTTGGGCTGTTTCTGACCCCTGCCTGCTGTGTGTCTGCTGGTATCAGAGCTCCATATGGGACCTGGCTGTGCTGTGGGCAGTGGGATGGGGAGCAGCATCCTTTCAAATACACATGTGCAGTTTCTGGTGGGGTTCATAAGTTAATGTCAGGAAAAGTGTAAAAAGCTTCAGTAGCTTTGCTGGCTGCTGCAGTTCCCGTGGAAGTGAAATGGAAGATTTGCTGGTATCTGCAAAGGTTTAAGCTCTGACTGAGGGCAGCTGATCATGAAAACTGCTGTTGTTGAACAGTGCATGTCATAAAGAAAGAAAAGGCCAGATTGTAGCTAGGCAAGTTTTTTTTTATTCTTTCAAAGCCAGTTGCCCAGGTTGTACATATTACCAAGCAAAATAGCCATGTGAGTGTAGATGCATGCCTGAGAGCTGGGAAAGCACAGCTTTTGGCCATGCCTGTGTTGTGATGGATCAGTTCCTCATGCCTTTCACTGTGCTCTGAGCTGGCTGTGGGGCAGGGCTGGGAGGCAGATGGGGAGGTTGAGGGAACACTGCTACCTACAGTGAACAGACCAACAATAATAAACAACTCCTTGAAGACACAAAGTGGAATAGTTGGGAGGTTCATGAAAGGCTGATGCTCATGGTCTGGCTGTTTCACAGGTATCAGAGCAGGAACACAGAAACAAGGAGAACGGGGACTCTGTCTCATCTTACCAACAGCAAAGGGATGAACAGACCTGGATATCACATGCACATAGAAAAGCTTTATTCACATGAATAGTTTCAAACAATTACCCTGAAGAGTTCACATACTTTTACTAGTAATGTGATAATGTCATTCTGGGTGTAGGAGTGACAGTGCTAGAATAAGTGACTACAGACTTTAAACTTAATTAGATGATGATTTGTTTTTCAATGTAAAAGTGATAATGTAGTAAAAACTGAAGAAACAATGTAAATATTAATTTGTAAGCAAGAAACCCTTAGCTACTACAAATCTGCCTATAACTGTATCCATACATGCCTGTTGAGGATAAGGGCTAAGCAAGATATTATAGATCACTGGATTCATACTCAGCATGTGGCTGTATGTCATCTTACAGGAGTTGAGATAGCACTTGATTCCTCTAATTTCTGTGCAACTTGAAAATCTGTAAGATCACAAAAATAAAAAAAGAGCATAGTCATTAAGAAGATAAATGTGAAGAAAACCTTTTCAGTGTAATCTTTGCGCAACAGAGGAAATGCTAAAGTTTTTCATTGCAAAGGACTTGACAGGTAACATAACAACACTACTGCCTGTTTTATATATCTTTGGGAAATATTAGGAGAAGATGAGTGTCTTACTCTTTGTGAATCCAAGATTGTAGTACTTCAGATGGCTGCAAAACTAGGAGTCTAAAAGCAAATGTCTTATTTCTTGCCATCTGGGTGAATGCTGTTTTTTGAGAAATTGTACCCTTTAATTGACTAGGAAAGCTATTTCAGCACCTTGGCTTAATTTCAGAGGAGTACTCAAGATAGTACAATTCTGTGGAAAAGTAATTCTGCATTTTTAGTAGGAAAACATAAACATATTGCAAAAGTTTCTTCTCCTTTGAAACTTTTCAGTAATTTGAGAGCTAATTTTTGCATGTAAAATGAAGGACCCTTGCTGGCCTCATTGGTATTGGTAAATCATTAACAAGAACTCCATGGAAGAAAACAAATATACACCATCTTCTGTAAATTAGTATCCTCAGACTGCTTTCACTTTTCTTTGACTTGCCTATGTGTCAGGCATGAAGAACTGGGTATGTAATTCATTAGTGTAATTATTTTTATAGGCAAAATTCTTAATTTTTTTTTCAACTAGGGCAGAGACTTCTTACATGTTTAATGCACTTATGGCATAATCAGTATGTATGAAGAAGAAGAGAAAGGCTCATTAAAAAGTGGATATCTAGGCCTATTTCTTGTGCACTAAATTTTTGGCCTCTCTAATGCACAAAAATAGTCAACAAGAAACATTTGAGCTTTCAAGGTTGAGGCTGGGGCTCCTGCAATTGGGAAATATGTTCTTATAACAGAATCTCATCCAGTTGCTCAGTCTTTAAGATATCAGACTTCCCTTCCCTTCCCTTCCCTTCCCTTCCCTTCCCTTCCCTTCCCTTCCCTTCCCTTCCCTTCCCTTCCCTTCCCTTCCCTTCCCTTCCCTTCCCTTCCCTTCCCTTCCCTTCCCTTCCCTTCCCTTCCCTTCCCTTCCCTTCCCTTCCCTTCCCTTCCCTTCCCTTCCCTTCCCTTCCCTTCCCTTCCTTTCCCTTCCTTTCCCTTCCTCCCTCCCTATAATAAACACTATTATTTGAGGAGATTTTTTTCTTTCTTCAGACGAAACTTGTGATGTTCTTTAAGCCCTACAATTTTCAAATTGCTTTCACAATTTATTCATTAGAAGTTCTGCTTGTTTTTTTGAACTTTTGGTCACCAAACTGCACCAATTGTCCATTAAATAATTTAAATGTTATTTTTCAATAGGAAACAGAGTTGAATGGCTTGGGTAGAAAATCGCACAAAGATGCAGTGTAATGTGCTTAAGAAACTATGGTAATTGCTTTAATGAGCAATCAAATGTGCATTCTTAAGGTCTCAAGTAGTTTAAAAAAATAATATGCCATTTTGAGAGTGACACATCTTCTTTCTGTTTTGACATTCAGCTGCATTAGCATACACTTGTTACACTTGTGGCTTTAAATCCTGCTAGTCAGATATTCTAAAATCTACTTACACTTTCACCCGGGGCTCAAGTTCCTTCACCTTCAAACCACTTCACACATTTCAAGTGCCTAAGTGCCAACAAAGTCTTCCCTCCATCACAGAATGTGCTGCTATTATCACTTCCCAAGAATACTTTTAGGCGTGCAATGGGTAATTAATAAACTTGAATGCTAATAAGGAAGAAATAATGCTGCTAAAAGCAAAGTAGGGCTGAAAAGGAGTCTTTCATTAGAATTCACTTAAAACACTTAAAATGCACTTTGCTTGCAGAAGTTACCCTAGATAAAATTCCCTGGCCATAGAGAATAATGTTTTCAAATGTACTTTGCCATTCTAAACTTTTTTCCTCTTTTTTTGGATTTCTGTCTGAGTTTTTCATCCTTCTATAGGTTTAAAGAAATAATATATATACTATATATACAAAAATAAATATAACCTTGAGGTAATTCATTTTTCTGTCTTCGTGGGATAAAAAAAGGGATGTACCATATTCCAAAGCTGAATTTGTTTTAAAGGAAGAACAACTGATTTTCAGCCTTAGCACAGGTCTGCCTCTCTTCCTTATTGTTGGAGACATGGATTCTGGCTGGTATGTGCACATCCAGAATTTCCAGTTACCTCAACACCAAGCATTAGCAACTCTCAGTATAATGGCAGCTGATGGTGTTTATCTACTGCAAGATTAAGCTGTTTGGACTCAATTCTGACCATAGTTAATTCTGTAATTAAGCATTTGCCTATGGTCCACTGGCTTTAAAGACCCTCAGTGCTTAGCTCAGGGGTTTGCTAAAGTGCTGCCCTGAACAGGAGCCAGAATTTGTACCCAAAACCCCTTGCTCCTCTTGCCCCCAGGTTGTATATAGAAATGTTCTCTGATTGACAGCACTTCACTAACATAATTGCATTGCTGAGCAGATTGTTTTAATGTCCATAGCTGTCAAAAGGTTAGGTACACCTTCAGGATGCCATCTCCTTCCCTCTGTGACTAACAGTGCTGCCTGAAAAATGTAAAGGAACTGGTATTGATTGGAATGAATTGCAGAATGAGTGGCATTGAACTTTCACAATACTTGAATAGTGATGGGCAGATGACTTAAACCCTCTTAGGAGCCTGCCACTGTTGAAGACTAGGAGGGATACATGCAACAGGATAATGAAAGATTGTTCAAAATATTTGCTTACCACATTAATTCAGTAAGATGTGCCTGCTAAATAGGTGTTTATTGTCCTCACAGATGAAAATTTTATTCTCTGTTTGCTTTTGTGTTTGGAAAGTATCTTATTTTATTAATAGCTAGAAACCCTGTCTGTGAAAAACACAGGCTGGACACAGTGTGGAGGGACAAGATGTACAGCCCTTTCCCTTATCCGTAAATGCAGCATACATGGGACCTAAACAGACACTCCACTTAAGAAATGAGAAATTTATATGTATGATCCAGTTCATTAATTATTCAGAATGATGAATATATTTATCACAGAGGAACTAACCCAAGATTTAATGTTTTGTCTTATTTTACTACATGTTATTATGTTTATTATGTTCTGTGTGTCTCCTTTGCAACATAAATTGCTGTCAATAAATTCATAACTCTCATTGAGACACCCCAGAGTATGAACTCAGTCTTTTACCAGTACAGCCAGATTAACTTCATTGATATTAAAAGCTTATATGAAACAGAAATGAAGACATAGTAATTCTGATGACTAAAAATTCCTTTATGGATATCTGTCCTTGTGCCTCTAAAGCACCCACATGACTGTAAAAATTGCCATAAAAACAGCTTGGAAAATATATTTTGTAAAGCCTGCTTATGCACTTAGCTTCAAACACCACTGTTTCTCTATTAATTCTTCTATACATTTTTCCCATAATAGTAACTGCCATATAAGAAACATATTTTTCATTGTGTGTATTCCTAAGGTCCCAGGGTAAACTATAAATTAGTGGGGAAATAATGAGTTTAAACTAATTCTTAAGTTTAGCTCAAGTAAGAGCTTGTGCTGTTTTATTTACAGTGGTTAGAGACCAAGATATTTTAGGTATCCACCACACCAAATGGGAAAAGAATTGAGCATCAGTGGTGCTTTTAGCCTCTCTTTTCAAGTAAACAATGTTCCAGAGACATTATTTAGCCATAGTGGTGCCGGCCAAGCTGTAAGATTATGAGTTTATTTTTTTAAATTGTTTACTTCAACGTTATTGACTTTTTGGGGCTTTTTGTTCAGCAAAAATACCAAAATTTTGTGTATAGTAATGATTTGCTAGTTCACTTCTAAAGGTTTAATCCAAACTCCATTCTGATGGTGAAATTTTTTTAGGTTGTTTACCTGATGCATAGCTAAATTTTCTGTGCATATGAACTGCAGTGGTTGCTTTTGATTGCAGTGAGAGCTTGGCATCATCATTTAGTCTCTGATAGAAATATATTTTAAAAGTCTGAGATGAGAAAAATGTAGTTGATTTAGCATAACCTGCTGTTTTCATTCACAGAAGCAATTCAGATGTTATTTTAAAGCAGTTGTTTCATTTCTGAGCTATGCTTTCATGCAGCACTTGTCCATAGTGGGTCTATAGGCTGCTAAAAGTGGCCAGAGGAGCACATGCAGGGATTCTTTGGGTTCTTTCCCAAGCAAGGCTTCAGCCTGGTCTTGACTCAACTTTTTTTCTTGTCTGTTCAACCTCAGAACTGTGGGGTTGAATTTGGAGTAGAATCTGGTGCTCTGCTTTGAATCAAAAGTTTAAAAAAACAAACAAAACAAAAACACACAAAAACCCCCCAAACAAGCAAACAAAAACAACCTAAAAAATCCCACTAGGGATTTTGGGAACCCACTTTATGTTTGGGAACAGCTGTGTTCTTTTTAAGTCTTTCTTAAACTGAGAAAAGCCAAAAAAAGAAAAAAAAAAAAAGTCAAGTAGAAGTGAGTGAAAGCTCTTCTGGTTAGATGTTGTTAATATATCATATATGATCTATTAATCCCTGGATTTGCCCTTCTGAGAGGAAATTTAAGGATGAGATGGAAGCAGCTGTGTGCAGCCAGCAGCCTTCCAGAGCCACTGCATCCCAAGGCTCTTGCAGCTTCTGTTTACAGCAGCACTTTTGGTAGGGATGAGAATGAAGTTTGAGTTCCCATCTTTCTTCCTCCTTCAAATTGCTGTTAAATTTTGGGATATCAGTGTTTTTCTCTGGCAACACGATGGTGGATAGAAATTCTGTTTTCAGGCAGCAGTCACGGATGTGTATTTAGTGTTTGAAAATGTTCTTGGCTCCTTTGCTGTTCGGTGCAGTGACACAGCAGTGATGGGGAGAAGTGGTTGTCTGTTCTTCTCACAGCCTGCTGTTCAGAATGAAAGCTGTCTGCTGTGAGCAAGCTGAACAAATGCTGCATGAATTTAATTCACTCTGAAAAGCATATATGGTAAAACACATTTGTTTACTTCATCCTGCGGAATGGGGCCTTTAAGTCTGTTTCTAATTTATTCCAAGTTAGAAATATGAGGTAAATGCAGAAATCATGCATTAATAAAGTCTCTTTAATGTTCCCAGCTGGCATGAGAAATAACAGTTGTGGTTCACTGAAAATTACTCTGGGCCACCAATTTTGATGTGATCTTAGGTTTTATTTTCAGCCATGCAGGAATATTCCTGCGATGCTTTCTTTTTGTGTGTTTTATGGGCAGTTAGTCTTTTTGTTCATCCCTAAAGGAGTAAAGAATTTTTTTTTTTTTTTTTTTTTTTTTTTTTTGTCAGAAGAGAGCATTAGCAAAGCCAGTGTTTATCATCAGTGGAAGAGCTAGTAAAAATAAATACACAAAATGAAAGGACACATTTGCAAGTAGTTATTTATGGAGCAGACAGTGTTGGCAAATTATTTGGGTCTTCATAACAGCAAAATTTAGCAGCCAAAAAATAGCTTTTATTTCTGAGATACTTTCTTCTTTGCTTACCATCAACCCTGTTTCTGATCTCATTCCCCTTCATTTCATCTCTCCATAGAACATGCATCCCTCCACTTCTGGTTTCTCTCCATCTTTTTCTCACTGTGCTATTCCCTGTTTTCTAGTGTCGCCTAGCATCTTTATTTCTCCACTTTACATATTTTTCCTCTTCTGAATCCTATCTGTTCCATGAATTCCAGAAATTCGGTGACGACCATATTTGCAAATTGACATTGCCAGAAAGAAAGTTCTGCTTTAAGCTGTAACTTGACAGTGCTCATGTATTTGTATTTTCAATAAAAGCTGTTATGCCTTGTCAATTTGTACCATATTTTGTGAATGTACTTGTTCCTATTGTAGAATATGGAAGAGAAGAGGAACATGATTAGTATGCAAATCGACCTCTGAAATATGAAAATGTACAAGACCAGAACCTCATTTTCAATAATTTTTTGTATTTTCACCGGAAATAGAGAACATCATCTAGGAAAACAGACAGTTCCATACTCAAGAGAAAATATTATCTAGAAATTAAAATGTTCAATATTTTTTTGCTTCAACGTGACCTACAGAGTGGGGTTTTTTTTACATAGAGCAAGATAGTTGTTAGAAAGTCTATTTTGCTTTATCTCATTGCTCCTTTCCTGTGATCACTTTCTTATATTCTTTGTGTTCTTTCTTCTGTTCTGTTAGAACATGGACATAGGCTGCTACTGCATCCCCAAAAAAACTCCTTAAAGGTACAAGATTAAGCCCATTGTTTTAAACAGGTTTGACAGGGTTCTTTCCCCTCTCCTGAAGGAGGAAATTTTCCTGACTGGCATCTTCATAATGGCTGAGCCTAAACCTGCATGGCTAATGATAGGGTTGTCCTTTCTGAAGCAATTCTCAAACACTGCAGGACTCATCTCTGCAGTCAGGGCCATGCCAGAGTCAAGGGTTGTTTGGTCCCCCAGCATTTCATTTTGCAGCTGCAGCCATCAATGCCATGGGCAGTTATTTGTCTTGCTGTCAACTTAATCATTGTTATTTGAAAACATTGTCTGACTTGAGCTGTGTGACCTGTAGCATTCTCTTAAAGGTCTGTATGCAATTCTTATGCACTATTTAACTTGAAAATGCAATCTGAGCATCAAAATATTATTTGTTATGGGGCAATTGTGAAGCATGCTTTTGTTGCTCTTCAACATATCAAAACAGACCACGGAATTATGAAAATAGCTCAAAACTTTTCCTTTGCTGTCAGGGAAGTCAGGATTGAAACTCCCTTTTGTTTTTCCAGCACTTCCAGAAATGGCACACATCTGAGCCCGTACTGTTAATGAATGCCACCAAGTTCCACCCACAATTATTATTTCTTGTGCTTTTTTTATTGCTGAATGCAGTAAGGGATATTTTTTTCCCCCATGAAGGAAATTCCAATATATATAAGTTGAAAACCTTTAGGAAAATTATTTCCTGGAGAGAAAAAACTCCAAAACTTCTCAAATAAATATGTACAGCATTTAGTTATCATTCAGCAAAATGACATGGTATTTCTTTTTCTTTTTTATGGAATTATGCTTGTCTACTTAACAATATTTTTAAAATGTGGCTTGAATTCTGCAAACATTCATTCCTGTTCAATAAGACTGGAACTTTTCCTCTGCATTGATTACACTTCTCTCTAGCTTTATTCTAGGTTTCTCACACAACCTTGGCAAGTGGCTTCAGCTTTCTCATCATAAATTTCCCACATGTAAAATGAATAGAATAATTCTTATCCCAGGGGGATCCTTGTGGCTTAGTTCAACAATGGGAGTAAAGGACTAAATAGAGGAAGGCACTGTGGAAGTTTGGAATATCACTACAGCTGTGAGTCTACAGGCATTCAGTTGTCACAGAGCAGAGGATGAGAAAATTCAAATCAAAGCCACAGTGCAAATTTCTATAAATGCAATCTACATCTGGAGTGAGAACCAATTCCTACATTATGTTCCTCAAAGAAATATTTACTCAGCTGCAGAATATGTATTGTTTTAGCAAACATCAAAAATTATGGGAGTTTACAACACTCTACTGCAGTAACCTAATTAACTCACTGTTGATGAAATATTTCAGATGCCAGAACCAAAATAATTATATCTGTAGTCTCAACTGAGGACAGTATGCTGGGAAATAGCACAGGGTCAGTTCTTAGGCTAGTGTTAAATTGCACAGATTTGTTGATTTTGGTGGAGCCACACTGATTAACTGCAGCTGAGGGACTGGTCTGCCCCGTTTCAGCTGGAAGCTAGGAGAGAGTTGGGCTTTCAAAAAACAAGCTCAAGTCTTTAAAGTCAGAAAGGTTATACTTTTCACTAGCACTGAGTTTTGCAGAATATGCTGCACTGGAAGAGAAATTCTGGTTCTGAAGTGTGGGTGAAATTCTGTGTCTGTTACTTTGTCCCTTGGGTTGATTAAACTTGGAATATAACTAGCAGAGTATGCTGGTGATTATTCTCTCTGTTTATTCGTCTTCAGTGTATATTGTGGGGTTTACTGCCTTGGTTGGTTGTTTTTCTTTTAACAAATTTAGCATAACACGCTATCAATTATTGAGTGCATTATTATTATCTTGCAATCTGCACTTAATCTAATGCTAAACTATGCCAGAGTACATTTTGATTGAGAGGAAAAAACTCAAAATCTAGCCAGGACATCTCAGATTCTGGTGGAGATCCTTGCGAGTGAACTTGACCAAACAAAGCAGAAAAAGGACAAAAATCTGGATACAGCTCAGAAATTTCAAACAGTTAGATGTTTGTTTTTTTAAAAATTGCTCAAAATTATTTTATTACATATTGGCTAGGGAACAATTACCATGCATGATTTAGGAAACAAGTCTGAGAGTGCTCAATATAGATAAAACACTGTAAAACCTGAGTCATGACTTTATCACCTCTTTGCTTGCTTAGCATTTGGTGTGAAAGACTCAAAAGTCAACTCACAACTTTTAGACCTTCTGGGCCACGTTTGTCAGAACTTCAGAAATACCAACAGAATATTTTATTTCATTGTGTTGGACTGCCATCTCTCATCTCCCCAGTTCAGTCCTTGGCTGTTCTGCCAAGGACTCAGATAATTTATTTGTTTGTACAACTGTGATATTTATTTGTTTGTACAACTGTGATATAGGATTACTTCACACTATTAGGGAAGTTTATATCTCTCGAATATTAAGTGATTTACTTCAAATTCAATCAAATTGCTGTTATGGGAGTTTGCAGAAAAATAGAGATGCATGCTTAAGTACTGTTTTCCCCAGGAACAATTTAGGGGTGGAGTCAGGACTCTCCTGGTTATCATGCTTCATTGCCCTTCATCAATTCAAATGCTCCTCATTCAGCAATTTTTTTTGTTGCGTTGTGTTTTTTGGGGGGGTTTTATTTGTTGGGGTTTTTTTGTGTGTGGTTTTGTTTGTCTGCTTCTTTTTTGGGTTTTAGTTTTGCATTTCATTATGTATTTGCTGACTAAAATCTCTCAGCATTGTCTTATTTTTTGTTATTTTATGATGTTAGAATATTTGCCACACCTCTTCCAGTGGCAGGCTTTTCAGGTGACACCTCCTTATGGTTCTTTTTCTTTCAGTGGAAGAAAGGACCAGGGACTGTCTAGCAGCAACAGAATTAGCCCTTAGACAAAGGTGTTAATGGTGCCTTTTTTCCTTGTAAAGTAGATCTAGGAATGTGGACCAGCTAGTAAAATAAACACCCCCTGTGTTCTTTGGCTTAGGATGTGATAACATCAAAGGCTCATTTATGGTTTGCCAGGCGTCACTTTGTTCACGGGGCTAATTGAAGTTGTCTGGGGATAAATATTGGTGAAAAAGTGGAAAGATCAATGAATTGATTTATTGTAAACCGCTGTCACAAATTTTACCTTTTCCTGCAGTTAGCAGCCAGACTTTGTGTGTAGTGGGGTATGAATGGAGATTTACACAGGCCAGTCATGCTGCTAATTCTTTCAGTATTTTAGCAGATATTGAGCTTTTGATGGAATCTTTAACTTTTTTTGGCTATCAGGTTTCAGATACAGCATAGAAATTAGTAACATATAGAATGTGGTGTCTTACGCTCCTGTGGTATCATTTTCATTGGCTCTCTAGGCTTGGAGAAGTGACTTTTTGTGTCTCTTTCGTACTCTGGAGTGCCTCAGTTTTTACAGTTGTTGTGGCAGTAATCATGTTTATTAATACATCAAGGTATTTCCTTGCTTTTAAGCCTCCCACTCTTCCCCTGTGGCCACAGTGCTGTTCAGCCCTGATGTAAAGGCTGTGGCACTGCGTCCCTATACCTCTGTGTGTGATGGGCATTCAGGAATGGAATTCCTGCCTGTTATAAATGAAAATTTGTCCAGCCAAATTAATATGAAAAAATAAAATATTTATTTTGCAATCAAATTCTATCTAGCCAGCCACAAGGAAAGAACACAGCCAAGGCCAGGGTTGGCTCTGGGTGTGCCACAAGGAGTCAGCCTCAGCAGAGGTTTTCCCCTATGCTCACACACCTCCATCCCGGCACAAGAGGTTTTTATAGGGAAAATTCAGCCCGAGGCCAAGATTTCAGCAAACAGTCTTTTCTTCTATTTAGAGTCGATATGTTAATAAGATTCTCTTTTTTGGTGATGAGGGAGAACAATTCAGTGTCAGGAGTTTGTTGGATTCCTTGATGAAATTTATGGAAAGGCTGCATTCACATGGATCTGTCTGAGGATTTCCATGAGATCCATCTCGGGTTGTTTTTGTGACAATCAGCACCTGGGTTTCCGTATCTCCCCAGCCATGGCCCATCTCCTGGGGAGCTGTACCTTCTTACTTGTAAATTAGTTTCTAATATACACCCAGTCTCCCCTGAGAGGGCAGGAGGGAAATCCTAATATAAATGTGTATACTCTAGCAAATATTCAATATCACATATATCATATTAAAAATGGCGCGAATTATATCTACTACACATAACACTGCCCCATCCCCCCAGTTCTGTTGTGTAGAGACCTGCAGAGATGGGCATGGTGCTCCAGGGAGAAGAATGTAGGACTGAGCATCCCATCCCATCCCATCCACCTCAGGCCTTAGAGCTGTCTGGCAGCACCTCGGCGATAGCAGAGGGAATGTGGAGCTGGTTTCAGGAGCACTGCTGGTCACAGAAATGGGTACAGGTGTTGGTTTGGTACAGCCTGGTTTTAGGTAGCAGGGATGGCTCCTGTGAGAAGCTGCTGGCAGCTTCCCACCACGTCTGGCAGAGCCAATCCCTGATGGCTCTGAAGATGGACATGCTGGACAAAACTGGGCCAGTGACAGAGGCTGATAATGCCAGTGATTACATATTTAAGAAGAAGATCAAAACAAAGTCATGGGGTGTTTTGCTTCTAGCCAGAGAAGAGGAGGAGGTAGAATATGTGAGGGAAACAACATGGAGACACCAAGGTCAGTGGAGAAGGAGGGACAGGAGGTGCTCCAGGTGCCAGAGTCGAGATTCCTCTGTAGACCATGGTGAAGGCCTTGTTTTGCCCTTGAAATATTTCTCCCAGTCCTTATCCCACTCATGAAGCCTTTGGTAAATTTTTTCTCCTTTCCCTCCTTTGCCCAGCTCTGGCTGGGGAGGATGAGTGAGAGATTCTGGTGGTTGCCTGGTGTTGGACCAGTGTCAAAGCACACCAGTACACCACAGCTTTTGCTACACAATCCCAAGACTTGGCTGTTCACAGCTGAGTCTTCCTATGCTGAGCTTGCTTTAGCTTCTCATTTAATATTTAACATGTCAGCATACACAGGCTGGCTGTGAGTATACTTGCAACCAGGGGTGTGAAAATGTCAGGCTTTTCCTAATTTTGGGAATGTTTAGATGCACATAAATTGCATATTTCTTTTAATTTTTGCATTATTTAATAAATCTTTCCAGTATTTGCTGTGTATTTATCTGTTTTTTAAAAACATTTCCAACCAACATATCTTCTGCCATTGATCTCCAGTGGCTACTCTGTGTATGCAATTATCACATTTTTCAAAATGAAGTAATTATTGAAATATATTTCTCTCAATGCTTGCCTTTCCCTTCAGCTGCACCAGCAGTAGAATTTGTTATTAGGTAAAACATATTGACCTTCTTGTCACTGTGGTTTTGCATCTCCCTCCCTGATTACACCTAAGCCCTACAGCTGGATATCCATATTCATATTGCTCTACCACATGAAAAATAGTCCATCTGCATAGACTTAGTAGCACATTCCCACCTAAAAGAGCTTTATCCCATCCATCAAATCTGGGAATACACTTTCCATAGCAGGAGTGATACATGGTGTTGTTCTGGGTATGTCGTTTCAACATTCCGTGTAAAAGGAAAACTCAGAGAATGAAATCTGGGAGAATTAGAGAAAACGGCCTGTACTTCCAAAGAAATGAGGATTCAAAGAGATTAGGCTACACAATGAGCAGAAAGAAAAGTCTGAAATGTTGCATCAACAGTATTTAATTAATGGTTCAAGGGATTGATCATCCTGGTAAGCTGTTCAGAGTGAAACATAAATAATGAAGTATCAGTAATTAAAAACAGTGTTCAAAATTTGTTGCCTTGCATTTCTGATGCGTTTTTTTTTTTACCCTCACTGTAAGACATACTCTGCCTCTGAAATGTGCCTGGTGATAGCTCTTTGTGCCAGGAGGGGAGCTAGAAAACAAAAATGAGACTGCCTCAGGGAGAGTTCCCATGAACTTTGGGAAGGGGGAGTGTGTTTGCTTTAACTGGCCAGAGAATCACAAACTGGGGACTTGTCCATTCTTCCTCCAGCAGACTCCTGTTTCCCATGTTTTTCCTGATGCAGTGGGATGAAGCTATGGAGGTGTAACAACTAATACTCTGCCGGCTGTGAAAAATTGGTGTGGGACACAGGTGGAACAAAAAGCTCTTTCTGCTCCCTCAAAACAAGTCCCATGGAACTCACAGGGCAAAGCCAGGCTGCCTCTCTTGGTTTTCTAAAGATTCAAGTGTATTGGCAAAGTTTTTGAACATCCCTGGGTGATTCAGTGCATCAGCCTGCTGAAAGCCAGCGGAGCCGAAGGGCGAAGGTCATTTGGGCACTTCTGAAAATGTTATGCTGTAACATTATTCTCAAAGATCAAAACCTCAAATTGGTTACACTAGCTTAGATGAAATTACCACTGCATGCCAATCTTCTCTTAAATCACTTTTGCTCTGGGGCATCATCTGTTGTGGTCAGAAGAAATCTTTCTTATTTCTCAGGCTGGAAATTTTACAGTAAGGGTCAAAATCTGGGCTCCCCAGTGTCACGGTTTCAGCTGAGTTGATTAGTAGGTGAATTAATCTTGCTAGCAGCAAAAATGAATCTAACTTGTTTTGAAGCATCTGGCAGTGATGAGGATGCTGGACCCTCAGTCTGTTTTGATGTAGCAAGAAACAGCTCCTGTGTTTCAGAGCTGGAATTCACATACTTTGGATGTGAGCCCACGGTCTGTGGCCATCTATTAGCAAGATTGCTGCTCAAGGCAAAGCTGCCTTAGCTCAAAAACTGGTTTGAACTAAAATCAGGGAAAATAATTCCGAGTTTGGGATTTCTTAGAATCACAGGATGTTTTGGGTTGAAGGGGACCTTAAAATCACCTCGTTCCAACCATGGACAGGGACACCTTCCCCTAGAGCAGGTTGCTGAAAGCCTAGCGAAGAGAAGGAGAAGGGAGGGAAATCCTTCCCAGATGCTCTTGCACAGGAGGCACAGGCCAGACTGGATCTTCACCCCATCTCCAGCCACCAGCTCTGTACATTAAAGTCCCTGCACATCCTTCTCCTCCAGCCAAAGTGCCACTGGAGATTATTCAGCACAGAACCATCATCTTCATTTCCTCAAGCTTATGCAGTTAGGGAGAGAGAAAAAGGGAGAGAGAAATTTTATGCACATAAAAAATATAAGTACTTCTATATTACATAAAATATAAATCGTACAAAATACAATACACTTTTACAATATATTACATACAGATACATAATAATTTATACTTAAAATAAACATTCATATATATATACTTAAACATGGGGAATAGTAGCTGTCTTTGCAACTCTTGCAGTAATTTTGGTTTAACCACAGGGGATCTCTATAATGAATTATACTAGATGTGGAAAGAGGGGTTTGACTCTTTTTTTCATTACATTGGCTTTTTTTCATTACACTGCACAGCTATTTCTCGTATGGATGTGTGCTCTTACCAAATTAGTGTGTTTCCACCCAAATTAATTAAGGATGACTTTCCTTACTGTTTCCATAGGAAGTTAATAAAAAATATTTTCTCCTTTTTGCATGAGTCTTACACCTGAAGGTGCTGAATCAGAATCTGCTATGGTCAGGATAGTTTATAGCAGCAAGGCAGAATTGTCCTATATAAATACAGTTATAACAACTCCCTCATATATCTGCAGAGCTTTAGAAGGGTTCAGCTGATGTTTTATTTACTAATGACAGGATGAAAAAGCTTCTAGAACATTCATAATGCTGAACACTTGAGCTGTGTGAAATGTCTCAGGCTAATTGTCTTGAAAAGTGGTTTTTTCAAACCATTTTTGAGAACAAAAAGCTCCTTTTTTAATGAAGTTAAAGGAAAGAAATACTTAAGGACAGTAAAACATAAGGTACCATATAAACCTATGGTCTCATATATGTGGGGTGCTGAGCATGGAGAGTTGGGTGCTCCTGGGTGCAGGTGATCACACAGGGACCTTTGCCATCATTCATCCTTACTCCATAATAAGCAAAGGAATTTGTTGGTTCATGCCCAACACCTAACCAAAGGTGTCTGCACCTTTGCTTTTCTGTACATGCAGAAACACCTCCAGAATAAGCTGCACAGACCTTCCACAGTGTTTTATTCACAGTATTACAGAGCAGTTAAATGCTGCCTTTCATAAATATGTACTAGATGTGTTTGTGCTTTCCAATTTATTATGTTAGGTAGGGAATATCAGTGCTGCATTTTAAAAGGAACTATTTCCTTCTCTGTGCATTTGTCTTTATATCCTCAAAGAGAAAAAAAAAAACTGTTTTAAATAACTCTCTTTCCACAGAGTGCCAGGGATGTGTTTTAGTGACATTGTTTGGTATTTAATTAAAATAAACAAAGAGAGGAGATATTTCCCTAAGGAAATAAGTTGACTAATTGAGACTTCTCCACAGTGATTCAGAATATTAAAGCATTAATGCTTTTATAAAACTGTCTTTTTGACCTGCCTAGGTTCAACTATGATTAGAAGCTCTTGTCACTTGTTCTGACTTGTCCATATAGAAAAAAATGTGGGTGTTTCCATAATGCTCCATTTTAAGCATGCTGTGTAATAAGGGGGCCTGAATAAAACTTATGAGATGCTTGTGCTACCAGTTACTGTTTCACTTACAAATGCCAGGTGCTGGGAGGGAAGGGTTACTGTGCTCAGGTGAGGAACTGGAAGTTGTTAACTTGCATTAACTTGATCACTTTTCTTAGCTCTAACCTAAATTTTAAAATGGAAAATCCCAGCCTCAGCAGAAAGCATCATGCTTTGTGACTGAAAGGAACTCACAGAATCACAGAATAATGAGGTTGGAAGAGACCTCTGAGATCATCAAGTCCAACCTATGCCCTGACACCACAACCAGGCTACAGCACCGAGTGCCAAGTCCAGTCTTTTTTTAAACATATCCAGAGATGGTGATTCCACCACCTCCCTAGGAAGACAATTCCAGTATTTTATTATTCTTTCTGTGAATTTTTTTTTCCTAATATCCAACCTAAACCTTCCCTGATGTAGCTTGAGACTGTGTCCTCTTGTTCTGTCAGTGCTGCCCGATGGAAGAGACCAACCCCACCTGTGCAACCTCCCTTCAGGAGCTGTAGAGAGCAATGAGGTCACCTCTGAGCTTCCTCTTCTCCAGGATAAACAACCCCAACTCCCTCAAACGTTCCTCACAGGGTTTGTGTTCCAAGCCCCTCTCCAGCCTTGTTGCCTCCTCTGGATGTACTCAAGGGTCTCAATGTCCTTCCCAAACTGAGGGGCCAGAACTGGGCACAGCACTCCAGCTGTGCCCTCACCAGCACCAAGTACAGGGGGAGAATGAGCTCCCTGCTCCTGCTGGCCACACCATTCCTGATCCAGGCCAGGATGCCATTGGCCTTCTTGGCCACTGAGGCACATTGCTGGTCATATCCAACCAGCTGTGGACCAGCACCCCCAGGTCCCTTTCAACCTGAACATTTTCCAGCCACACTGTCCCCAACCTGTAATGCTGTAGGGGATTTTTGTGGCCAAAATGTAGAACTCAGCACTTAGACTTATTAAACTTCATGCTGTTGGACTCTGCCCATCCGTCCAATGTATCCAAAGTAAAACTCCCAAGTAAATCACCTCTCACCTGCAGAGGATGCCTTCAGCAGGAGATGGTGAGGCCCTCCAAGGTCTCTCAAAGTACAACTTTCTGCTCCACTCCAGCCCCTGCCAGCTTTTTCCATGGTGGCTGTGAACTCTGAGCTGTCACTGCTCCTGCTAGCTGAGGGGAGAGAGCAGTCAATGTTCTTAGGGTTGGTATTTGGAATTCTTCCCTTGGCTATCCCTTCTGAGCCTGGCAGGATCCCTGATGCAAAAAGCAGGCTAGAGCTGGTCTTCATGTATGCCTAAAGGCTCTTTATCCAGTCTTTGCAGCTGTATTTTTAACAGAATCTCAGATGTGGGCTATAGACAATATTCCTTGATCCATTTTGGTCAGGATTTTTGTTGCACCATGTCTTTAAGAACTTCCATTTCTCTTTTGATTCTCATGTTTTTTTTAACACTCATTTCATTTATTTATTTCATTTATTTAATACCTAGACTAATACTTATGCATTTAAGTATTTTTTATGTACTAAATATATCCCCAAATGGGAAACTATTTCCCTTATGAAAAATCACTGTAAAATGTAAGCAATGATAATATTTCTGCAGAGATATTTTTAAAAAATGACTGAAAAAGTGGTATGTCCATGGCATAGAAAATGTAAAATGCCTCAAAACTGTATAAAAAGCTTGTCATCCTCTGATAAATTCTTCATGTTTTCAGACTATTTTCCTATTCAACTGAATTAGTTTCAGCTAAAGGCATCTAGAGGCATCTTCCTTATAGGAACTGATGAGATTATTTATCTGGTAATTTCTATGTTGTAATTATACATAATTATTTTTTCATGCAGAATGCTTAACTTTTCTTCCTAAAACACATCTGATAATTTTTATCAGAATTCAACATTTCTGGAAAAGACCAATACAAGCAAGTGATAATGAAATATGTGGTTTCTGTGGATATTTACTAGATCTGTGCAGTCATTGGCCTGGAAAACAACCACATTTAATAGTGAATATGGCACTTTCTAATGCTGCTTTTATAAGAGGATATTGCATTTATAAGAGATATCACATAGTATCTGTGGGTCAGGTGTTTCCTGATCTTGGCACATCAGTGCTCCTCATCAATACACTGTCTGAGAATCATCCTAATGGATTTTGAATGTATTTCCACTTTTAAAAGTTAACTTTTGAAAGTTAATAATTTGGACTTTCTCCTGCAGGAACTAGGAAACAGTGATTCCCATTTTCTCTCTAATAATGATCCACAAATATAGATGCTGCTGAGTTTCTTTTCCAGTTTTCTAATATATCCTATTTGCAGTAATTGAAATTCTTCTGGATGTTTTAGATGGCTTTTGTCTTCTGTTTTTTATTTCAAGAAATTGATCATAAATGGCCTTTAGATTCTTTGGCACTAATTAATTGATTAATTCCAGTTCTAATGAGCTGTTAAAAGAATAATAAGTGGAGTAAACTGTTTGTGACCACTAACAAGGAGAGAGGGCTGACTTTTGAGAGAAGTTAAACTAATTGACTTAAAAATAGTAGAATGGCCCCTGTGGGGGGCAGGCTACCAGCAATCTTTTTTTTTTTTTTTTTTTCCTTACTGAATTCTGATTTTCTGATATGTTTGTACTACTGCATGTGCATAATCTGCCCTTTTCATTAATTATTGGTTCTGTAGTGGCTTCAGAGGAGGGTATTGAAAGTAATGGCAATCTTCCAGTTAGCACCTCTGAGACATGGGTTTGTTTGAAGATTAAAGCAACTCCACACCAGTGGAATTTCTAATAACTATTAGCTTATCCAAATATTGCTATTTTTGTATGGAAGATGACTAGATACCAACCTTCATCCATATGACTTTAATGGAACTGTGCCAGTTTAGATCCATTTAAAATCTGTAGCATTTTTAGGTTTCCTTTGTCATTTTGCACTGTGGAAGCAATGCTAACTTGCAAATTTTCTGCTCTAGTAAGTTGATATTCCATATACATTCTTATACCCTTGTGATTGTAGCAGGGGACAGAAAAGAAGGCAATCTGATTTTTATTTGACTTTTAATCTTACCTGGTTCCCTGCTTACATTTCTGTAAGTCAGTTGTCCTGACTGTGTGTTTTTTTATGTATTAATAAGATACGTGTCTGCTCAGGTTGATGTGACAATTGAAAATGCACTCTGACATCTTAAAACAAAAGTTTCCTGTGTGGTTTAAACCTCAGGGACCTGTTCTCAAAATGAGAAAACTGCACTGCAAATTTCAGAATTGTGCGAAGCAATTGTACCACAAGGACTACGCAAGCCATACCAGTAAAGTGATGAAATAAACTTAATTTGTGCACTTTGTTACATGGAGTCAGAACTGGCTAGGATTTAGCCTGCTTTCTCAGCCTGGAGTGCCAAACTACAGGTAGCTCACGTGTTCCACTGCCCAGCTGTTGGGTGAAAATAGTGTATTTTACAGATGAACTAGAGTAAATATCAGTAAATAACATTGCAGCTTTTTTTCTGATTTTCTGCATTTAAATACTGAATTTCTGAATGTTAATTTACAGCACTGGGATGCATTTAGCAGCTCACAGCCTTGATGCTGATTTCTTCTTGGAAAAGTCAGAGGCAGATTGCCTGCAGTGGCATAGGAATCTGGACACCAAAGCAAGGCTAGGAAGTCTGAGGATGGTGTTTGTGTCTCATTATCAGGAATTCATTTTTGAATGATCCTGAATCAAAAATTCATTTTAATTGTCAACTGTTTTTTTCTGTTGGATGGGGTTCTCATCAACCTAGTCTAGTGGAAGGTGTCCCTGCCTATGGCAGTGGAGCTGGAATGGGATGTTCTTAACATCTCTTCCAACCCAAACTATTTGATTCTGTGTAAAAGGTAGGCAGCTCTTTTGGCCTATGTGTTTAGAAGTGTAAAATTATAATACTTCTGAGCCAGACTTACAGAATTTTCTAAAACACTACAGTTGGTTCCAATCATAGCAGTTCTAGCAGTTCCCTTTCCTTTGCCTTGGATCAGTCCAGGGGGTCAGGGAATATGTTTTAGAGGCAGTGTGCAGTAGGACCATACCCAAGCCTGCTTGCCTTTTAAGCAAATTTAAGTGCATACCTACCAAGTACCTCTTTGAAATATTACTCTCAATTTAGCTCTGCTGCAGGTGTCAAACAACAAATTTCAGATCCCACTTGTGCTGACATTTGCTCTTGGGGAGAAGGAAATTAGATTTCTACTAGTCTGAAACCAGAAACAAATGTTAGAACTGAGAGCAGTTTGTTTGAGCTGCAATTTGGAAGGATGCAAAAATAGCAAGGTTGGTAGCAGAAGCTGCTTTTTCCCCTTCTGTGAAGAAAAGCAGATATGATTCCTTCTTTATCCTCAGATTTTCTTTTTTTCTTTAATGTGTGAGGTAAAAGGAGGGAATTTTCTGATTGTAAATCCACCCTCCAGGATTACCTGATCTTTTCACTTTTGCATCTGGCTGACACTGGTGCAGGTTTTCCTTCCTTTCTGTGCAGCTTGGCAATAGAGGCTGAGGAAGAGGTTTTCCCCAGTGTACATGGTAAAAGTTCCTTACAGGTTTTGGTGCTCAAAGAGAAGCAGAGAAACCACTGTGCTGCTCAATGAAATAGGGAAATAAGGGCAGTGCCAGTCCCATCAGTGAGTCCCCAGCTCTTTCAGGGACCACGTGCAGCCCAGTCCTTCATGAACACATCCCTGTGTGGAAAGAGAGGGGTTCAAAGGTCCCCAGGACTCCCAGTCTCATGACAGTTTTCTTCTTGCCTACTCAGGGAGCACCTTAAACTGATCTAAGGGAAAGGAAGCCAAGCTCCTCTCTGGAGCAAGCAAGAATATCTCATGGGTGTGCTCAGCATATGCCAGAGCTGCACTATGTATGCTAGCAAAGAGTGGGCCCACACTTCCCTCTGTAAAGAACAGCTTTTTTCTGTGTTTATTGATGTTCTTAGTTTATTTATCGAGCCATCTGCCAGGTATGATATGAAGATTTTGACATCAATATGTTATGAATTACAAGTTCTCTTCCTTCCATCATATTGAAGAGATGTGGATAAGTATAGCTGCCCAAAACTAGGGGAATGGGAGGAACACATCCTGCTTTTGTTGAAGAGCAAAGATGGAATGAAAAAGAATTAGAGAAAATGTTAAAAAAGCCTGTCCATCCTCACATGGGTCCTTTAAAGCAGTGTGAAACTTCATAGTTACTGTTTATTCTCTGAGAATAATTGCTCCATCCAGAGCACTGTTCAGCCTGGCCTTAAACAGCACTTATCAGGTTGGAACTACTCTACAATTCTTTGAATGTTAAAAAGCAAGTCTGGTCCCGAGACTGAGGAGTTTGGGGTCAGTTATTTCACCCACAGAGGTATGAATGTCAGAAATTTTGACAGTATATAGGTACCAATATTTT
The DNA here is from genome assembly GCF_050655825.1 of Lonchura striata. Classification (NCBI taxonomy): domain Eukaryota; kingdom Metazoa; phylum Chordata; class Aves; order Passeriformes; family Estrildidae; genus Lonchura; species Lonchura striata. Next base: position 111,304,251 of record NC_140705.1, read on the forward strand.
CTTCCCGTCCTAGGAGCTTATTTTCATAAATCCACATATCTGCCAGGAAATTTAGATACTCAATTTTCCTTTGCCTGTTGAAATTCATTATAGTATATTTGTAGTAAAATACACAGCATAATATATGTTTTGGGTTTTTTAGTAGATACTGTAATTAGTCCCCAGCCACAGGCTCAGAGCAGGTGATTAGAGAGAACATAAGCAATGGATCTTTAAACATTCTTTAACTGTTGGGAAAAGGCAGACATACATTTTTGTGGTACCAAAAGATGGCAGAATCTGTTGGACTTAGCCTGAGAACAAATGTGACATAGCACTGAACAAATGTGACATGTTTCTTCAATGACACTGCCCTGGATATTGCTTGTGCCATTTCTGTTTCAGCATAATTTTTTGAAACTGTCAAAAATCAATGGTTTGACTCTTGAACTTAAATATACTTTTGGAGGCAACTGATCAATACTGGAGATTTACTCTTTTTTATTTTTTGGTTAAAAAAAGCTAGAACTTAAATTTAAAACCAAAAAAAAAAAAAGGAAAACAAAAACCAAAACCAACCCCCACCATCTTTTAACCAGTTTGGATTTGGTATTATGGCTTCTTATCATCACTGGAGGTGGATGTATACATGTGATAATCTAAGTCTTTATGATCCAGATGAGGATGACCAGAATTTCCTAGAATATATTGGACAAACAGAAAATGCAGTACCAAGAATTCTTGAGAACTCTGCCTAATTTGCATTTATGGACTGAAATTGGTTGTGGAAACTGCTTCATGACTGCCATCCCAATCTCCAGCAGCTAAGGAAAAACAATCAGAAGCACCAAAGGAAGCAGCTTGTTAGAGCTAGAATTTCTAGCATCAGAAGGGTGCTTCAATTTTTTTTTTTTATATTGTTATGCTCTAGAAGGGTGATGTATAATATTTGTTCCATCTTTCTTTGACCTTATGGTGACTTTTAGCAGAGTATCATCCATAAATATGGAATTGATCTTCATTTAATTTAATAACTTATTTTCAGGGAGTGTGTTCTCTGGTCCCTTGCAAATGGATATTAAGATATTTTGGCCTCTCAGCCTAGTGCATCCATGTTAGCAGCACTGCAAAAGTATAGACACAAAAAATATGTAGGGTTATTTTTGATGTATTTTCAGTACCTTATAATTATGGGTGACTTCACATCAAATGTCACAGACTTATTTTAAGTGAAATAGAGCAATCTAAGAAACCTCAGAAGAGTGATGCAGAGACAATAATGTGGTGACTAATGAGATAACAAGCACAGTAATGCCACCAGCCAATATCAGAGTGAAGGAGCTGCAGAAACACAACTAATCCACAGGCTGAGCATCAAAATAACCTCTCAAGTGACTTCACAACCCTGGAACTGCTGTAAGGCATGTACTGATGTCTGGTTAAACCCCAAGGCTTAATCTTCTGTGTGTTCCTCCAGGCTAATTTTTTTCTTGTCCCTTTTTCCTGTATTTGATTTTTTTTCCCCCTATATGCCCACAGTGGACATCACCACCTGGCTTTCCTGGTAGGGATGTAGAGCCACATCTTCCTGTGGTCCAGATCATAGCAGGCACTAACGAAGCTCAGCAAGCAGAACATCCAAAGTGGGGCATTAAGGTCATCTTAAGTCTTCCATTGTGCCTCCTTGAGAAGAATGGTGGTGGGACATGATGTTTAGGCATCTCTTTGGTGTCGCTGTCAAGGCAGGATGGGAATGAATAGACTTGACTCAGAAGGCTGCTGAGGGTAAAACTCCTATTTATTCAAAATACGCTGTTCTTTTATACAGAGCTTTGCAAGGATCAAATCCATTGGTCCTGAAGTGAAAACAACCCACCACCATTGGTGCAGAGTGCTTGACACACAGTGATAGAACTTAACTATAAACAATGTGAACAACAAGAGAGACAAAGAATTATTTACATTATTTCCCAGCTCTTTCCCAGGCCTCTGCCTGGCTAGAAACTCTCCATTTCTTCCTTTGACTGAATCTGAGTCACACACTCTGGTGCAGGGAGCTCAAGCACTAGAAAGACAGAACTTCATGAGACTGGAGAACTTCTGGAGTCCTTAGTGGAGAAGTTGCATATAAACCTGTTTTTAAGGCATGTTTGGAGAAAAATTCCAGATGGAAGGCGACTGTTAAGCATTGTGAGGTAAATTGATGTATTAAGAGTACTTTGGGTGATAAAAGTAACCAGCACACTGAGGTCTGACTGCTTTAAAAGTCAGGGGAGTCACAAGGCAGTGGCAGGATTACAGCTTGGACAAAGGGGATGGAACAAGACTTCGGGGGATGGAGTAGTGCTGTGAGCAGCTTCCTTGAAAGAGGAAGGATTGTGTGCAGCACTCAGTCAAGCATTTAGGAACAGTATTTTTTCTTCCAAGGAGTCTTTTGGGGGCTAGGTAAAAGGTAAAGTTGAATGAGGAAGACCTTGTGCACAGGGCAGGCCCATCACACACATGACAGTGCTGTGCTGGAGGGACCACATGGCATTTCTTTTGCACGTGCAAAGAGTTGTTAATCCAGACATCTGTAGATCACATCAACAGTGCATAGCAAGGAGCAGAACACTGCTGCTTATAATTAATGCTACTTAACGTGTAGATTTATTCACAGAGCCAAAAATGTTGTGAATATGTTTTAAGTTGATACTTCAAGTACAGGCAGAATGAAGTAAGGAAGAGGGGATGTCATCATATTTATAAGGGCTCATTATAGAAATGTGTATTTTCATAAAGCATACATCAGAGGCCCAGGGAGAAGGCAGTACCTTAAACAGGCAAACATACCTCCAGCATGGTGTTTGACCCTTGCTTTTACTTCTTTCTCCTGAGCTACTTAAAGCCCACTAGAAACTGTCCTCATTGGGGTATCACTTGACAGCACATCAAGTGCTTTGCTTACAGTGGGATTTTAAAAGGAAGATAAAGTGTAAATCTTTAAACTAAACAAATACCAAGTTGTTAAGATTATTTTATGAATACTTGTCAGTGAAAGGAAAATACAGCTAGGAGGTGGAAATCTTAACATATAAATGTTAGTGTCTGGAAACTGTAAAAGAATTATTTAGCCTATTAGCTTGTTAACCAGATGCTCCTTGCACTTAACCTTATTTTCTAAACTCAGGCCATGCCTAATATTTACCTGCAGGTAATGAGGTGATGCTGTTAGATGTGGAGGACACCTTCTTACTTCTTGGACTTCTATTTTCAAACTTTGGCATTCTAACAGCTTGTCAGGGAGAGACATCTGGAATGTGACTTATTGGAGGTGGCTGTAATTGTCTGTTACAGCTATTTTTTGTGCAGAAGATGAGGGATTTCTTCAAAATTTGTGAAGGTATCTTAATTTCTTAGTTAAAAGTCTGTACTCAAAGAATTCTTTGGAAGATATAGCCTCTGTTTCTCCTTGGTCCTTTTATTCCCCTGGACTGGGGTCAGAGACTAGTTTTAGGTCTGAGAAATTTTACCTTGACATTTACAGTGATTTATAGGATGAGCCTTTCTAAAATGAGACAACACTTTATAATAAGACACTGGTTTAATAGCTGTCTGCCCACAATGAACATTTGCCTTCATTACCATATGTAAGCATCTAGGAAACTTTCACATTTTTCAAGACTTGTAGCCTGGACTTCTTTATTTCACCATTTGTGAAATATATCTTATTCTCATTTATTCACCTTTTCCAATCTGTAATTGTGCTCATTTTAGTCAGGGTTGAAAGAAGTCTCAGCACAAAATCATAGCTGTTCTTTTCATCAGTTCAGTCCTTCTTCTGCCACATTGTGCTGCCTTTCCAAAAATACAGCTCTCTTCTGCTCTCCTGATGTGTCTGGAATAGTCTTTTCCTTTGTATGCAGCCTGAGCCCTGTAAACATGGACACGGTAGGAGTCCTTTAATAAATTAGCTGTTAGCACATTCAAAACTTCTAAACGAAGGGGTGTTTGCAGCAGCCAGGGAGGAATTTCCATCAGATCAGAAGTTGTTATCACACGGGGAGTTACAGCTCAGGAAACTGCCACCACTGTTATTAGCAGCATATCCCTGGCATGCCAGGGGAACCCAGAGATCAATGCTTAACCCTTCCACTGCCCTTGTTACTTAATTGGTCATCCAAAATGAGAGTGAGAGAAATCCATCCATAGGCACTGTGCAGATAATCAGTTTTCTCTAATAACAGAGGTCTCCATCCTCGAAATGCAAGCAATCAAAAGCATTATTTTAGTGCAATAACCTTTGGTACTGAGTCAGATGCAGCAGCAGGAGGTCAGCATGGATACGCTATATCTAGTTTTATTTCCTTCCCTATATCATAGGCTTTGCACAGCAGCTCTAAACAATATGCCAGTTGCATTGGAGATGATGTAGTTGTTGGAAATAGATTTCTGCAGGATTATAGGTGTGATCACAGTGCCTGACTCTTGAGACCTCTCTCAATAACAAGTCCTCTTATTGATTTGCCTTTGTGTTGAGAAGTGAGGCCATCAGAGGAGATGGATATAGATAAGCACATTTCCACTTCCATGAGGACTGGTTAGAGTCTGCTGAAAATCCCATTGCTGTGGAAGAGAAAAATCCCCTATTGCTTTCCAAGCTATTAATCTGTTTGTGATTACTTTATTAAAAATACCTCTGGCTGTTCTTATAGCATTGTCATTTATAGGTTTAACCACATAATCATCTCCTGATATTTGCTAGCTACTTTGGTTCTCATTTATTTGAACATTTTGCCATCAAAGACTTAAGTGATGCATTCAGATAATGGCCACAGGTAGTTGCTCTAACAAGAGAGTCACAAGAAAAATTGCTGGTTTAATACCAGCCTAGGGTGACTATTCCCTGTCAGACTGTAAGAAAAGCAAGTGTCATATTAGTAGGGTAAACCTCACCACTTTCAGGGGAAATCACGTAAATACCAAGCAGACAGGAGTTCAGCAGCAGAAGACAGGAAAAAACCCACAACTATTTCTTTGTAGACTATCCAGCTGTGTATTGGGTATAATATTCCTAGGAGTGGTTGCCTCTGTAAATGGAAACAGACAGGGGAAACACTGTATGCCTGCCTAACCTCTGCTCATGCTAATGAGAAAATCCTTGGCCTGGCTTCAGTCAGTGTTGCTGTTTTTCTTGGAAGGCTTGCTGGGCATCTTACATGGTATGTAATGCACAATGTCTGCCTAAATGTGCTTTATGAAGTGTTTTGTGTATATCTGCTCTTAGAAATTTGGCATTGTCTGTCGGGCTTTTATAGAACAGGCCTTGAAAAACAGCCATCCTCCAAAAAAACACTACCAGAAAGCAGAGACCCAAACAGCCTCCCAACACACCAGCTTTGGTAATTCAATACCACCAGCCATTCCTTTGCTGTTAAGTTGATGCCTTTTGGCCCCTAAAATCATGAGCCAGACAAAATAAGTAGAAAGGACCCCACAGCTTGAAAACTTAAGCTATTTTGGCCTCTAACAAAAGCCTTTTGCTTTCTTTGAAAACGAAAATATATTTGTTAAACTACTTAAGGAGTTAATTTTCAGGCACTGAAGGCAGCTGAGATAAAAAAAAAAAAGAGGGAAAAATAATTTTAAAAAACCCTATGTTAAAACAAGCATTGCAAGAATTTTTTCTGTCAAGAAATTAAAACAGTAGCTTGTGGGTTCTGATTCTGATGCAGATTCAGCCAGCAATGAAGAAGAATGTGGCCCAAGGGGCAAATCCTCCATCCTGCACATCAGCAATGATCTCCCAGTTCAATGCCTGGTTCTGTCCTTTCTTGTTTCCAGGCTTATGTGAAGAGAATTGGGCGTGGGGAGGAGGAGGAATGTGGGGTGTGTGTTCTGCTACCTTTTATTATTGATTTCCCAAAATTAGAAGTCTCTTTCTAATAGAGAGGAGGCTGAAAAGCAATCAATATTGTTTATCTTACAAGGTAGTTCAAACTGCATGGGAAAGTGCTGTAATTCACCCTTTCTCTTGTTACTGATTAGTGCAGTGCTGCACAACAGCTCTGGGTTTTAACGCTGTAAATCCCTTAATTATGCACTCCCCAAATATGTTAAAAATAATATAAAAGTTTCAGTCAGGCATTTCTGGCTTTACTTCCCTCCTCCAATACTCATATTCTGTTTGCAACACATTACAACTTAACTATGTGATTTGTGTTGTAAAGATTTTTTTTTTTTCATTTCACTTTATTATGTTTCAGCAGAGCTGTGGCATCCACTTAGATATCTTTACTGCAATTGTTTCATTATGAGATCATATTGCTGCTGTAGATACATCACAGTAACAAATAAGGGAAAATTCAGGTCACCTTGCATCATTTTGATGAGCTGCTGTAGCCTGACTTGACAGGAGAGAAAAAAGACAAAAAAAAAAAAAAGAAAGAAAAAGAAAATAAAGGGAAAAAAGGAAAGGAAAGGAAAGGAAAGGAAAGGAAAGGAAAGGAAAGGAAAGGAAAGGAAAGGAAAGGAAAGGAAAGGAAAGGAAAGGAAAGGAAAGGAAAGGAAAGGAAAGGAAAGGAAAGGAAAGGAAAGGAAAGGAAAGGAAAGGAAAGGAAAGGAAAGGAAAGGAAAGGAAAGGAAAGGGAAGGGAAGGAAAGGAAAATTTAAAAATTCAATCAAAATACCACTGAATTAAAGCAGATTGAACTTTGTAAACAAACGCAACTTGAACATAAAGGTAGTACATTGTTCTGAAAGTTATGAAAATTAAAACTCCTAAAATCTGTAATTTGTATGTTTGTCTTGTTACAACAGAAATCATGTTTGGTTCTTCTGATTGAAAATATTTTTAATGGCTACTTTCTGTAGCTTGCAGGCTTCAAAATCAGTCCGTGGCTGTACAATTAATTTAAAACAACATTTTCTTTTCAAGTTGTACTGATCACTGAAGGAATCCTGTTTGAAACACCTCCCAACTCACCAGCTTGAATGTGGACCCTCAGATGAACCAATTCACACTCACAGGAGTTGGCAGCAGGCACTGTGATTGAAGTAATTACCTTTCCAGATAAAAGCTGATAATAGGTCAAGTTGAAACCTTATATATAAGAGGCCCCACAAAGGCTTCTAAGGCTACAGGCAAGATCCACTCAAGATTATTTTTGAGTTTTCTTGAGCCTTTTTAGTTAGTGAAGGAAAAGTTAGGATAGTGATAGCTTTGTGACTGGGAGCTCCAGCTGACTGCAGCTCCTTGGCTTGCTCCATGCCTGGCAGCATCACAGCAGCAGATTCTTCATTTCACTGGGATTATTCCCCACTGTAGCATTCCAGGCTCCTGTGAAAGAGGTCTGCAGAGAACTGAAGCCTAGAAACACAGATCTAAGTGTGACTCATCCTGCAGCACATGGGAAGAAAAGTGCAGCAGAAAAAAAAGCTTATTTCCAGAGATCTTCCTTCTGCTGCTGCTTCAAATCATCAGAGCTGCTTCTTTGATGTTCCTGGAGAAAATTACCCATTCTACAAAATAAGATGGCACGTCCCTTTTCAGTGCAGTAAAGAGAAAATATCCATTTAAAGGCATTTATATACAGATAATGGCAGAAGAGAAGTGACCCATCTTCCATGGAGGCAGAAGTGTGCAATGGTCATCACAGATGAGCCTGGCCCAAGTCCCCTCATAATTAAAGAAGCCCAACTGAGTTCAGTGTGAACAGGTCACAACCAGAGCAACCTTGCAAATCATATCAGGGAGTTTCAGCCAGGTCCCCTGCCGCTCCTTTGGTGTTTTTCTGGTGTTCCTCAACTTAAGAGGAAAGGAAAATGCAGCTTTATGATCCAGCTCTTGTGATATTTGATGTTCCTCTGAAAGCTTGAGATTTGAAGGTTATAAGTCAAAGATTTTTTTTTAAAGTTATTTCATGTGTGCTTTTAATATGTTCTAGTCTTTTGTAGTTGGAAAACACAGGTGAGAGCATGACCTGAGTTCCTAAAAGCTCAGAAATGACAAGGCAGAAGAGGTGCCCACATTTATTAGTTTGTGAAATGCTGTGATTTTTTTTTAAGCTGTCATCATGATGAAGGCTGTAAATATGGTGTTTACAGCTACAGTATGTTTTTAGTTCTGCAGGCAGTATGAGGTAGTATGAGCAGAATGCTGTGTTAGTGTCACAGAAGTTCAATCACTCCAACAGAATGTTTTGGTAGGTAGAGTTACTTTCTAAGGAGGAGGATGCCATCTTCATCCTCCACAGTAACTGAAAAATAATAAAAGTCTTCCCCCCCAGTATAGCATCATCTTGCCATTGGTCAAGAGGCAGCTCAAACCATCAAATGATATCCCTTGAAAACTGACATTTTTAGAGATGGCAGATTTGAAATGTTACAGTTATAGGACGACTTCCATTATCTGTATTATAAATCCACATTTTAGACAGTTGTAATTTAACCATATGTAGTAATTGTGCTTTGACACTTGGCATAAAAATCACAGACCTGGAGCTGATATTTTTATAAGAGAAGATAGTTGAGAAAACTGATTTGACTTTTCAGATATTTAGATATGTTTAACTTATCTCTCAGCACATTAATCTTACAGAAGTGAAATTTGAGTGAGTTACCAGACACAAGAATGTGGAGCTTTGGGTGGGTCTGACATGATCCACAGGGAGTAATCATTCCAATTTGATGGTGATGGATAATGTAAATGCAGGGACATGGTCTGTGGGTTTTAACATGGGACTACTGAACATTGGAGTCAGAAGCTAAATCAGGTGGATTTGTCCCCAGGATCAGCTTTGTGGATGCTCCACACATCACATGGATCCTGCTGCATGCTTGTAAGGTGAAATCAGAAGTAATGAATCTGGAAGGAGCTGCTTGACTCCACAGGTGTTACAGTCATGTCCTCACTGTGTGATGTGGAGGAGGGCCACAAATTGTCTTTTCTGTGAGATCAAGAACTCCTTGTTCTCTCCACACTGAAGGCTGCAGAGAACCAAGTTTGCAGCGAATAGGTTGGAGTTATTAGAAAGAGCTGCCAGATAGACTCACATCACTTCTGGGAGTTGATTGTTGCAAATGAAATGGTTTATCTACTGTATTTGCATGAAATATGCTTTTTTTCTTTCTTTTTAACCCACTCCACCTACAGCAGATATACAGCTATTGTAGAGTTTTACATGAGTCTGTAACTTATTATTATTGAATAATGTATGTATCTGGAATCCTGATAGGGCCATATGGATTTTTTAACACCAAGTATTACTGAACCTTTGGAGCAACTGCATGAAAGCAAGGTGCCAGGCAAGAGGCTTTGCTGTGGAAAATTGCTGTAGCCCTCCAGGAGCCACAGTGATCTGCACCAGCCCAGCCCACTGTGTCACAACAGCTGACCCTCCTCTGCTTTCCCTGCTCTTTCCCTATTTCTGTCTAGCTAAAATGAGATAAAGGTGTTGCTTTCTGAGTGGGAAAGAGTGAGAGCTCACCACAGAGCCAGGCAGAATTAGAACAGGAGCTGAACAATGTTTTGACAGGCTTGGATCACCCTTCATTTTGAGCATGGGGCCCCCCAAAGCTCAGCTGGGCCATGCAAGTCCTGCACAGCCACATGATGCTGGGATTGGTGTGGGATGTCACTGTATTTACCTTATAAATAAGATGTGCAGTGTAGCTGCCCCCCAAAAAGGTTTGTAAGCTGACACAGTAAACCCTGTAAAAGGTTTCATCTCTTCAAAGCCAGGCAGTTCAAATATCCTTTCTTTCTTTTTAATAATCTCCAAATTACTTTCTCTGTTTCAAGTGGAGCAAATTGGTCTAAACTTTACAGAGCAATGTTGACCACATCAGATATTTCTCACTTTTGTTCTTTTTTCTCCATTAATTAGAGAGTAAAAAATGATGCTGAATAAACACACCTATCTGTTATCAAATGTAGGGGATTGTTAATAGTGATGGGTGCAGTGTTTTGCAGACAAGGTTCTTGAAAACTCTTTAAATCTGAACATCCAGAAAGACTTTTACCAGATAAATTCTTGGCTAGGTTAATCCCACACAGACTAATTTCTATTATGGCTAGGCATGTGTTTAAACAGATACAAGGCATGCATAAAACATCTCCTGGTTTGAGATCTATAACAAGGATAGAGAGTATATTACCACCAGGTCAGCCAGGAAGCTGGAAACATGGAGCTGACTTGTTCACAGGTGGTACTTAGGCCAGCTGTAAGTCATCATTGTTCCTCTTAACTAATCAGGAGAATGATGTAGTTTTATTGGTGTCTGGTTATTTTAGACTTTCCCCTGTAAATGTGATCCTGAAGAAGCGATTTTGTGCAAGGCAGGGGTAGCCAGGCTTATTTTTTCAAGACAGATGCAACAGATGTACTTGTAGGAATGACACATGGCCCTTGTGAAAGCTCTCTGAGCTCTCATTTGGGAAGGAAAACTCATGGTCATGGCATCTCCTCAGTCACAAAAGATAGAGGAGGGAAAAACAAAGTCCAGTCAGAGAGGGATTAGAGGGAAGCATGTCACAGCAATGATAGGGATAGATAATGATGATACCATCAGGTTGTTACATAATCATCTTTTCACACAATCTCCTTTCCACCAGGAGATCAGAAAGCAATCTAAGCTCTCACAAAGATGAAAGGGAGTCCCATTCTTGTGTTGCATCCATTACACCTGTTGCATCTTGTACAGGTCAAAGAGAATGAGTTAAATCACAGCTAATACTAGTGAGCCACTCTTCTCAAATATTCTGTGCAAATGAGGAGAATGCAATAACGTGTTTACAATCTCTCTATACAACACTAATTACAGAGTTTTGAAGGGACTGTATACCTGGTATATATTGTGAAGGACTCAGTAATGAATGTGTTGCAGAAAATTTCCAGCTGGAGTCCAGATAGGACCATTTAAAGATGTTTTACTGAACAGAAGTGCCAAATCTCTAGGTTAGGGCTTGGCAGTGAACCAAAAATACTTTCCACAAGAAGTGATTATTATGTATGATTCATACAGTGTGTCCACATGGGTGAAAATAATACTGTTTAGCTCTCAGTGCTTAAAGTGCTTTTACATTTTCAAAGTGCTGTGCACACATTACTTAATTAATGGAATAAAGTAAGTTACGTTTTTATGCATTTAGCATTGACATTTTGACAATAAATGGTTTTGGAGACTTTATATGCATCAGTGCATTTGAGCAGCTTGTATAAATTGTTCTGATGTTCTCAATTTTATTTGAGCAGCATCTTAGTAATTTAGATGCATTTTACCTCATGATGAGGAGATAGATAAAACGAAGGTTATCTGTTGACAGTGACATACCATAAAATAAGGCAACTTCTTGTCCTTTCTAGTAAATCATAAATCTGCTTACTTGGTCGTGCTCTGCAACCCACAGCAGAACTAAACACACTGGTGGAAGTCAAAACCCACTAAGAGCCATAATTTGTATTCTAACTGCAGAAACAGAGCTCCATCCAGAAGATGGATTTTGTGGAATTGGTATACCCAATGTTTGGCACGGGGACTTGGTAAAGAGCTGGAACATCTGCTGGCTGTTTTCAGAGGACTGTCAGCCTATTACCATCTATTAAAATTAATTTTAAAGTGATCCCTTAGAGATGAATCTCATTTTTCCCCTATTGATCTTTATGAAAAGTGTTGGCATACTGTCGACATTTATATCCCATTGGTTTGGGGCTTTTTCCTAAACAACATGTATTAGACTTGCAATGTCCTCTGTGGAAGATATCTGTCAATTGTATCAAGCTGGATTAATGACCTTTTACACGAGGGCATTTTGGCTGGATTGCTGTCCCAACTCACACTGCCAAATCTATAATTTATCTGCTCCTAAGCACAGATCTTCCTTACAGACCCCAGCCTCTCACAGCTGCAGACATCCCAAAATCAGGCTCTCAGAAGCAGCCATCCCACGAGTTGACCCAGTCACCAACTCCAGTTCTTGAGTGTTTGGGAATATTATTTTGGGAATATGTTTGGGAAGAGTATTTTACACCCAATTTGCCTGACTTGCTGCTCATCGTTCCTCCTGACCTCATTTTTGATCAGCAAGAAACATGCAGAGGTTGCATTTAGATCATGCAGACTCCTGGCATGGATTCTTTCAGGATGCTGGGAATCAAGCATTGCAAAATCTTACAAAAATAGCTCATCATTCTACAGTCACTATTTTAAAAAATGGCATTGTTTTGTTGAACCTACCTGAGTGTTTCAGGCACAAATAGGGTGTTCCTCTAGACATGCAGTAAGCAAATCAAATGATCCTGAGTTGATCTCGTTTTTGGAAGAGGCACAGAAATGAGCATCCTGGGAATGGAAGTGTTTTTTGTAGCAGTACTGTAAATTTCACATTAATTTTTTTCTGGTTCTGTCTTTTTCTGGTGGCAAAAAGATTATCTCCAGTATTAGAATGAGACGCATACAGTATTTAAGAAAATCAGCCTTTGTCCTTGGAAAATGGTCTTTAATAGCTTGCATTAGTGAGATTAATTTGATCTCTACATGACAAATAATTTAATCATAAAACATTTTCTTCAAGGAGAGAGATTAGGTAATATTTACATAAATGATTCAGTACAGGTTTTAGTACGAGCAATGGTTTCAGAGCTGTTTCAAGTTATGCCATATGGCCTTTATTCTTGGGAATGCAGGTCTGTTAACCCTTTACTTTGCTTCCACAACAGGAGTTTTAATCACCTCATTGGGTAGGAATTAATAACTTTCTGTACTAGTGTTATCTCTACCCATGCTCTTCTCAAACAGAGACTATACTGAGGTGCTGGGAGGAGAACTTGCAGTACATTGCTGCAGGTTAGGTGAGCCCTTTTCTTCTCCTAAAAGTGCAGCTTTTACGACATCTGTTGAATTTTTGGAAACCTGGATGTAGTCAGACAAAATTGGTGACCATGTGCTGCTGTCATCTTCCCAGCAGGGTGGAAAGCATTTGGTTGCACTGCCCCAAAACCCTTGTGAAATCATCCAGCCTTTGGATAAAGAGTGACAAATGTGAACATTAATGCAGGATGAAGGAGAGAGATGTAAATGAGAATGATAAAAGGAGTGATAGCAAACAAGGGGAATATTCAGTGGGAATTTTCTCCTGGACTGCTCTCATTTACAATAGGTTTGAGAGACTTCATCAAATCATGTATTTTCAAAAGCTTCCTGAGGTGAAACTTTCTGGGTTCAGATGCTTATATAATTTTGTATATGGGAGAAATCTGTCCCCTTTTGATGAAAATATTTTTTAAAAGCTGCATTTTCAACCAACTTTGTAAGATCCAGCCAGATTTCCTTTCCAATAATTTGAAAATAACATGAAAACAGCTGGAAAGTATCCCAACCCCTGAGGTGGGGTGAAACCTTTTCTCAGACTCAGTGAGAAAATTGCTGCTGAGTTTAGCATGACTTCCATTTTACCCTGCCTGTAACAGTGCGCTTAAATAGTTGTTTAAACCATCATCATCTTCCAAGAACTGTTTTTCCTGCCCTTTTTCTGCAGTTCAACTATTGTGCACCCTTCAGGAGCCTGAGCAGCAGCAGTGGAGAGCTTTGTTTTCCAGAAAAATGGATCCCCATTGCTCTTCCTGCTGGTTCCCAGTGTCATGCAGTGCTGCCTCCTCCTGGCACTGGCTCTAGCATTCAAAATTAAATTACTCATCATTTAGCCACTGGAACAATTAGCCCAGAGAAATTGTGGATATCCCATTCCTGGAAGTATTCAAGGAAAGGCTGTATTGGGTCCTCAGCAATCTGATCTTGTGGGATATATCCCTGTCTGAAGCAGGGGGATTGGAACTAGATGATTTTTAAGGTCTCTTCCAACTCAAATGTGTGATTTTTTGATTCTCATACCTGTCTGAAGTGTGGGAGGTACCATTACTTGGTCTGTCTGTGTGATTTTAAGTCCTGGGGCTGTTTCGTATTCAAAATCTTGCAGCAGCCACTAGGACAATGGCAAGGAGGTGATCACATTTCTGTGTTCAAAGATATTTTGCTTTTTGAGTGGTGGAGTCTGAGCAAATAGCCCTAATTCTCCTGCTGGATTTGAGAAGGAGTGGGAATTTTACCAGTAGATATTATATGGTACTGCAACAAAACTGTCAAAAACCACCAAAACCATGAGCATTTTCCAAAGTGACACCTCAATCCAGCAAAGAGCTGGAGCACAACAATCTTGGGAATTAGTCTACCACAGGTTCAGTGCCCAGACAGGTTTAGGATGCTCATAATCATAGGGAACTTTGGGATATTTAAGTCCAACTTTTACTAAAACGATAGTGAAAAACTGATGTTGTAAGGTAAAATGTGATGCAAAACTTGGCTTATGGGATCACAACACCCTGCTTGATTGTGTGCCACAATTCCATCTTATTCAGCGAAGCTCCACAATGAGGATATAATGATAACTCTAAGTAAGCTGATGATTTATCTCCTCCATAAGGCATGGTTGTTGTAAAACTGCCTATCAGATATTTTCAGAGTACTATCCTTCACAAGCCCTTATTTAATGCAGTTATATTTGCATGCACACCCTCTCTTCCCATTTGCCATTTGTCACTGAGATAGCAAATTACATTCATCAGAATCCATTCATTCCCCCGGTTTCGCTGAATACAGGAATATCTTGGCTGTGTCAGCTGCCCTATGACTGGGAACTGTGAAAAATGGAGGTCGCCTTCAGATATTCCAAAAGTGTATCTTCAAAGGACAGTAGGAATTAAGCTGGAAAAGATTAATGGGTTTTATGTCATCGTGTTTGTGTGGCATAGAAGTGAATTGTGCAGATTGATGGATATCTTGGTAAAAACAAATGCATTCTTAAACTACTCTCCTGGCCCTTCCCTGACAAGTTTTAGTGACCATCAAAAGAAATATACTGAGACATTCCCTTAAATCCTAGACTAGTTTTACAGGTTTTTTCACCTTTAGGAAAATGAAAAACTTTTTGTAGTTGAGAGCAAAACCACATGTGGACTATTAAGGACTGGTTATTTTACAGCCTGTCTGTGTTTATATTACCACTACAGGACTGTCACATCTTATTTGTCATATAATTGTGCAGTAAGTAACTGGGACATACTTAAATGGCTGACAACAAAATTGTGAATTCCTGTGAAAATGCTGCTATAATTTCTTGTTTAAGATTCAGGATGGTTCTTCAGGACAACCATTCTGCTTGTCAGGCAGATGCTTTGTTCACACACAAGAAAGGACAGCTCAGCACAAAGAAGGCCAAAAAGGAATGCTCTACCTGCCCTTGAATAATACACTGTATTAAAAAAGTATTGAAGGTATTCACAGAGTGAATTCACTCACAAAGAACAAGTAACTTTTAAAAAACAATCAATGTATAAGGGAAAAAGACTTATCAGTATTGATTCACACAATACATGGATGCACTGAAAATATATTTCCACCAGAGGAAAAGCAGTGATGTGCAGTGAAGCTTGTGAACTTTTCATATGACCATTCATGGGAATTTTTTTTTTTTTTTTTTTTTTGGTCTGTAGCATCTTTGGTCAAAAGAGAACAGGAGAGAAAAAACCCAGGGTTCTCTCTATTTCTGCTGTTCTTGTTTCTCTGTGACCTTGGGCATGTCAAATCTTCACCTGGCAGCAGGGATCTATCAGAACTGTCACAAAACTGTAATGCTGACCTGTGCTTGAGAGCTGTGGGCAAAGTGGTTCTCCACTGGAAATTTTGTGGGTTTTAATGTGCTTCAGTTATGTGGAGATAGGCTTGGGCCATAGTGATAACTGCACTGGTGTGTCTGGTACCTGTGTGATACTGGGAATATCAACAGCCCTCAGCTGTTGAATATGAACAGACCTGTAGGATCAGGCACAAAGGACAGGGAGAGATGTTCTGACCATATTTTGAATTTTTACTGAGCTTCAATGTTAAATGAAGCATTTTGGTTTAGAGGCGGAGATAGCTGCAAAGCCTTATGCACTAGGATGTTGTTTGTATTAATATTTTAAGTTGGTAATAAATTTCTGGTGGGGTTTTAGTTGATTTTGGTGTGGTTTTCTAAATTGCCCTTGGACTTTTAATTATCTTTCACTCCAAGCTAAATATGTGTTCCATCATGAAGCAGGATATTAAAGTACTAATAATAACTTTCTAATTCTGTTTTCTAACTACAGTAGGACCAGCATAGAAACCATTCCACTCTGTGATAGGCATAAATAATTTTATAATTCATATGGTTTCTATTTTTTATTCTTTAATAGCTAACTAAGTAATATGATAGTTTAAGAGTTGCTTCTTCACAGCCAGTCCTTCACAGGTATTTACTCTTGATGCTATATCATAACTCTCCATTAATACCATTATTTGCAAGTGGCTTGCAGTAATGTAATTTTTTATTTAGGCTTTTTCTTTGTATTCCAAAGAATTTCCAAATTCAATTCCATGAAAACCAGAGAGCAGTACTCTGAAAGAGTACACTTCTCCCTGTATTAAAGGGTAATCCAGAGATGTCCCGTTTGCTTGAAGCTGGGCTCATTTGTATGATTGCAAGGTCAAGTAAACACAGGGTGTTTTGGCTCAGGCCTGCAGTGGATTTGAAGCTGTGCCAAGAGAAAAGCTCTTAAGGCTAGGTGAATGGCTTTGTGAACATCATCACACAGTTCGTTGATTGTCAAATTCACCGTATCACCAGTCTGACACCTCTGCCCTGCTTAAATCCTGTTCCGAGGATGAAGGCAGCACCAAAGCTTTCTATTTGCCATAAAAACTTAACTGAAGTTCTTTTTAGGAGTAATTCTGTGATTACAGACCATGATGTCATGCCAAAAGGAGCAGGCAGTCAGCTAGGCTTTATGCTCTAATGGTTTCTGTGAAATTAGTAATAATACCAGGAGGCTGATTTTTAATTTACAGTGCTATGAAATTAGTATTTCTAGGGCCTGAAGCATTCAGCTTCAGAAAACATGTGAAAATTTCTGGCATCAAGCCTGCTGGTCTCCAAGGGGAGATGCAGTCCTCTCTTCTCTGTTTGGTCAGACAGGCTGCTATCTGGACAGCTGGCCAGATGTTCATGGTGCTGGAGAAAGGCAGCATCTCTGGCAAAGTGGATCACAGCTGCTGGGAGGTATATGGCAGATGGCTGTGTTATTCTACAAAGCTGGTATTTCCATCTGTTGGCTGCAATAGGATTACCAGAGGATCAAATCAGGCAGAGGGCGGGCTGAAGGGGAGACTCAGCATCAAGAGAGAATATCATCTACCAGTTCTTCAGCAGGGCAGAACGAGGTGTTGGTCTCTGTACTTCAGTTCAGTGCATCAGCTCAGTTACAGGCAGAGAGCAGCTTTGTCAGAAGAACAGAAGAGATGGCAAATAAAGTCCCTGAATATAAGCAGGAAAGAGATATGAACTTCAGAACAGAAAACTGAGCCCTTGTCTCAAAAGTAGAAGAGATTTTACATCATGTGGAGGGACCAGCTAGAGCACTCAGAGCCTGGTCCTAGAGTGCATTAAAAATCTCTTGCTCCTTATTCTGAGCTGCTCACAGCTGAGATTTTGATTCTGAAAGCATACCTTGAAAACCTGACTTGGGTTGCTTTGTTCTCACTGCTCTCTGCAAGGGAAGTTTTGCCAGGCAATGAAAGCTAACAGGGCTGCCCATGAAATCATGGTCCAAACAAAGGAAAATGTCCAACATTGTTGAATCATAAGAAGGTTCAGGTTGGGAGGGGCCTTACAGACGATCTCATTCCAAACTCCCTGCCTTGGCAGTCTTTTGCTAGACCAGGTTGGTGAAAGCCCCATACAACTTGGAATGTTCAGAGCTCCTTTCTTACAGGCAATGTAGTCAAGGCATATTGAGGGGTTCAGGCAGCCCTGAACTGTCCCTGGTGAGGATATCTTGGAGAATGCGACATTTAGGATAATTAAATGTCTGTATCAGAAGAACTTGAACTCTTGAGGAGGCAAATTTTCTGTCTGGCGCTACAAATTATAGGTGCCAATCCAATGCTGAAGTCAATGAAAAAAATCTCTGGTTTGCTTCAGTGAGTTTTGAATTAAATCCATGTAATTTTGATAGACTAAAAATGTTTCTGCAAGCCTCTGGTGTTCACTGTTGCCTTATGACAATAGGGCCTAATGGGATGAGGCAGGAGTGTTTCATGGCATGGATTTGCTACACCTACAAAGAACAAAAAGCTGCTGCCTTCTCTTTGTGCTGTGTTATCATTCATTTGATGTAGGATTGGGAAACATTTTATGCAAGTTCTCATTGTTTTTCTATTGTGTATTTTCTGGTAAGATTTACGTGATGATGAAACTTTTTGATGCATATAAAAAGCAGTCACTTCCTGCTAGGTAAATGTCTTGGTGCTGGAGACATGCATGAAATACTTGGGAGTGCTTAGGTTTGTTTTCATTGCAAGCTGTTATTTTGTTAGGACATGGGGTGGCAATGACATGAAAACACTCATTATATAAAATAGTCTAGAAAGCCTTTTGATCAGTGTTTTGCTTCAGATCTGTGTTTGATATATCCAGCTCGTTACTTGGGTATGCATACAGCTATACCAATGAAAGCATTTGGCATGTCCTGTGGATTTTGCTTGGCAGTAACTCTTTAAAGCAATGTTTAGGTGCACAGCCAGGTGTTCCTGTCCCCAGACAGAGAAATGAAGCTAGAGGAATCACACAGCCTGCCTGAAACCACAGCAAAAGAGCTGAGATAAAAACATAGATATATCTTTGATGCTAAATATATAGAGAATCACAGACAGGCTTGGTTTGGAAGGGACCTTAAAATTCATCTCATTTCAGCCCCCTGCCAGGGCCAGGAACACCTTCCACTAGACCAGGTTACTCAGAGCCCATCCAGCCTGGTCATAAACACTTCCAGGGATGGGGCAGCCTCAGCTTCTCTGGGCAACACCTGGGCCAGGACCTCACTACCCTCATTGTAAGGAATTTCTTCCTAACAACTAATCTTAATCTCTTCTCCTTTAGTTTAAAACCATTCCCCTTTATCCTCTCTCTGTATGCCATGTAAGGAATTGCTATCTTTATTATACAGATATAGCTGTAAATTCCTACTATAGCAGCAGCTGCATGCAGAGATGTGCATGTAAACATGCGGTGTCCTCCCACACACTGCAGGAGAGGGCAGGGACCTTTAGGATAAGTTTAAGGGACCCTCAGCAGCTTTCCATCATTCCTGTACATGTCCTTGAGCACCCACCTGCCCAGCCTTCCATGGAGCTCTCGTAGACCATCAGTTGTCTGTGAGTGAACTCACCAATAAATTGAAAACTCACATGTGAAGTGCTCCCAAAGTTATCAACTAACAAAAGCCCAAATATCAAAAACCAGGAAGAAACTTCTTTGTTATTTTCTTTGCACTAAGATCAGTGCTGCTATTAGACCAACTGTGCTTTTATATCCATATCACATTAATTGAAAACACTAGTGAAGATATTTTCAGTTCATGAGATATGGCTGTGTCCTTCTAAAACTCTGGTGTTAGGGTCCATTCTAGTGCAAAAAAATGTGTCCAAGGCCAGTCTGAGTGGGGCTTGGAGGAATCAGGTCTGGTGGAAGGTGTTCTTGCCCATGAAGGGGGAATTGGAACTGGATTATCTTTGAGGTTACTTCCAACCCAAACCATTCTGTGATTCTAAAAAGATAGCCTGAGTCCTGTAACCCCTTCACAAGTTTACTAATTCTTATCAGGTGCTGCTAACAAAACCACCTGGAAGCTATTCCCATCAAAATTAAATACGGCAAGGAAAGCAGGGCCCAAGGTAAAAAAAAAAAAAAAAAAAAAAAAAAAAAAAAAAACCAAAACAATCAAATGTACTCACAGCCTTGAGCTGTGAAGGTGCCTAAGTGAACAGCTCATGCATTTTAACGCCCTTCTCCCTGTGCTGCAGTGCTCTTGATTTTGGGGTTCTTTGATCCATCTATTCATAGCTGCAAAGCGAGCAGAATTTAATCAGGCTCCGACAGGGCATGGTTGATTTTAACACCAGCCTTCAAAAAAAGAGCTGTCAATCATGGATGAGCTTTAATACCTTCAACCTGGAGCTCCTTTACAGTTCTGCTGCAGTTGAGTGGTGCTTGGGCAGCAGTGGAGGAGCTGGGCTCCTGCAAAAGGCACTGGGGTCTCATCTGGGCATATCAGGAACCCACAGGGGCTATTCCTGAGCCTCTCTAAAGGGGTGGTGTGACGCTCTAATGAAGCTGGCATGTCCAGGCCACATGAGAGAAGAGATTTCCTTGTTGAATAAGAAGTGGATTTCCAAACTATGTGTCCCAAAAATCCTGCTGAGCTTTTGTGGGCCAGCAGGAAAAGCAGGTTGATAGTCACTTGGATTAATCCTTTCCTTATTGTAGCTGGAATGGGCATAGTGAGGACAAGATTACTTTCCCTATGAAATCTCAAGTTATTTTAGCTTGGGATGTTAGATAAAATAGCCAATAACTGGCAGAGTGATAGAATAGGGGTTAATTTCAGATTTACTATCTGCCAACACATGCCATGCAATCAGATAAATACAGGATTTCAGCTGTCATCACAATATCTTATGCATACTTAAAAATAGAGCAGTTTTTCACACATCAAGAAGAAATGGAATGGGTTTATATATAGGATGTGTACAGTCAGGAGGCTAGAAATTTTGAAATAGTCTGCCAATTCTAGAGAGATTCCCTATTTAAATTAAGGAATCATATTAGAAGTAGTAGAAATTCTCATGGAGAAGTTTTATTATTGCAAGCTGCACTGAATAAATAAAAAGGGAACATCTTGAGAAGTTGGAGTATACAGAATGAGGCAAATTTCTGTAACATTTTCAGCAGAGGATATGGGACTATATAGAGACTCAGAAACTTCTTTGTATAGGAATATCCTTCCTCCTCTGCTTTATACATTTCTGTCCTTGCTCTTTTATCTGTTCTGGTTCATTGGGCCTATCACTTTTAATGCTTGAAAATCTGCAAGGCAGAGAGAGAAGATGACAATCTAGCAACACCCCAGCAATATCCTAATCAAATTTTCACAAGAAAGCACTTGCTGATTAAAGCCTCCCTCCTGAAGGCATCCACCTTAGGCAGAGCCATAGAATTATAGAATAATTTGGGTTGGTAGGGACCTTAAATTCATGTCAAATCTCATGTAGGCAAAATGTAACACTTCTTGGCAATGATGCTTTACATTATGATTTTGTGAGTGGGGAGATGAGTATGGCTTTTTGGCTTGAGCCCATAACTAGTATTTGAGTTTTTTATTATATCCCTTTATAAGAATAGCTGATGCCATGGTCCAGAATATTTTTAAGATCCAGCCTGGTTTGTTTACGAGGGATGCACAGAACAGCTTGGCTCTGTAGGCATTATATGAGCAGACAGCAGCAGGCAGTTTTCTTGCTGAAAAATCTGCTGATAGGCTTCCCTGCTCTGCTGCTTTCTCTCCTGCTCACGAGCCTCCTTCTTCCTTAACACCAGCATAGCTTGCACCTTCAGTCTCATAGAGTGTCATAGAATCAGTAACCTTGGAGATCTCCAGGGTCCTCATGTTCAACTTTTGAATGAATTCAACTTTTCCCACTAACCCATGGTGTAAAGTGCCACATATACTCATTTTTTTATCATTTCTAGGGATGGGACCTCCACCAGATCCCTGGGGAACCTGTTCTGGTGCTTAACCACTCTTCCAATGAAGAAATTTTTCCAAATGTTGAACCTGAACCTCCCTTGGTGCAACTTGAGGCCCTTACCCCTTGTGCTATTGCTAGTTGTGATGTTACATAGCCAGTCTGATCGTTCAGGTGACATCATCCCAGCCAAGGTTTTGTCATCACATTTTGCTCTGAGATGTCCTGGTTAGTAGCTGCTGGTATTTTCCAGCATAACCAGTGCTTGCCTGCTCTCATTCCCTTCTGGATCCTACCAGGCTGTGCCAAAGTGAGCTCAAAAATGACATCCTGAGCTGTTCAGCATAATGGTATCTTTGAAGGCTTGGACTTCACTTCTAAGACCAGCTGCAGCAAAAGGACAGCATTTTCTACTGAAGATAAGGGAAAGAATTTACATCTTGAGAGCATTCCTCTCACTGTTTCCCTGCAGGAGGGAGGCTTATGGTTCTTCCAGCACATGCAAAGGCACTCTTGAGGAGTTCTGCTGTGACAGCTTGTCCTATTGCCTGTGGAGACACTGTGGCAGCATAAGATGCCAAGTTTCCTATTGCTTGGGCCTTATCTCATTGTGGTTAGCCTCTTATGCACATCTCAGAAACAAATGATTGCTGGGTTGCAGGTCCCTCAGCTCAGCTGTAAGAGGGTCTTTTTGTTTTCCCCAGCCCCTCCAAGCTGGGTTTCAGCTACAGAGGCATTTTGTGCTGGGAAATGCAAATAAATAACACAAAGGTATTGCAAGGCTAAAGTCCAGTCTGGGTGGTTTTCAGCCTTAAAGGCTTTAGATTTCGTAGTTTTGTTTTATTTAGCTTTTTAATTATTTTTGGTCTGTTTCAGAAAAGCTATTCACATACAGTGATCTCCCAAAAGAATTTATTTGAACTTAGTGGTGGGTGGTGCATACATTATGGGCTGTGGTTTCATTGATATGCTCAGCCTCGCTAAGTAGATGGCATATTAAATGTTTTATTTACCCTGTGTGCTACCTGTCATCTAATCAGCTTTTGTGTTTCTGCTGCATTCTATTTGTATTACAGTGAGAATAAGTGGTTTCATGTAAATTAAAACCACATGAAACCTCTTAAAGCCATTTTAAAATACTAAATGGGTTTGCAAATAGGTTTGTCAGACAAGGATTGGAAAAAAAGCTCCTTGCTTACCCATTTACTCTTCTGTATGCTTATTAGAAGTCCCCACATGACTTTTTCATCAAACATTGCATCCCAGTTCTCATCTGGAATGCCAAAGTCATTTATACTGTGCTTGAGAGCAGTTTGCATAAACAAGAGGCAGTTAACAAAGAATACAGTTGTGAGCTGTGATTGCAAAGGTTATATTATAAATTACAACACAGATGTACAATAAAGTCAAGATGTGCAGCCCTGTTTTCTTGTTTGCCTGAAGCATAAAAGCACATTGGCTTAAAAGTTTCTTTGTCTTTATTGACTATTGTTGCCAATATGGATGATTGTGATGCTTTCACTGTGAATCGTTTTGTTTCTTACAGGTGGATCGTATCATCTTCTGCGTCTTTTTGGAGGTTGACTACAAAATTTTCAAGAAGAAAATGGGCGAGTTTTTCCCTCTAGGTAGGTACAGTAATCAAGCACCATTTTACTTTAAAAAAGCATGCAGAAAAAGATGCAACAGTTGACATATTTTCTTCTTTCCAAAGCCAAATACTGAAAATATGAATTTTCTTTAAAGATCAGCTGCACATAGAGGCTCTGATCCTAGACAAATGCAGATATTTAAAATGTGTGAACCATTTAAGCTACATCTAATACTACTTTTGCATGCTCAGCACAGCTAATCTCTTCATTCCATGCTATATGTGTATCTTTTCCCAAAACTTGGTGCATGGCTCACCTGACTCTTGAGAAGGAAATTATTTGCACTAATGTATATAGCTCATATATACACGTATATTGCTTTTCTATACACTTTTTACAGACTTTGGTCTTTCATTAACAATGATGGAAAGGTTCCTCTGGGTCTGAAAAGATACTGCAGGGGTTAGAGTCCAACTGGGTCTCAATGAGGACTTTAAACTTGCGCTGTCCAAGTGTAAGAATGAGTGGGAGAAAGATGGCTCTCATTGGAGCACTTGGGAAATGTTAGCCATTCATCTTGAATTCCACACAGGAGGTTGCTTTCTAGATTTAAGGAAACCTGGTGGATAGTAAATTTGCTAATCCCCCTCCTCCTACAAACCTGTGATTTATTTTTATCCTACGTTATTAGAAATCTGCTCTCTGTAATTTTAGCAACCCTAAAATTCCTCCCATTTTATTTTGCTTTGTGCTTACATCAGTCCAACTGTGTGTGAAAAGATCCAGAGTTTAGTGGTTTATCTCCCAATACTCCCCATGCTGTCCTAGTGGAAATGGTCGTGGAGTAATTGGTGTGAACAGAGTTCCATTAATTTCACAGGACTCTGTTGTCACTGTAGCCTTAGTGGTTTTTTTCCTTTTGCTTTGTCTGGTAGCATGGAAATTGTGATATTTTGGTCTCATCTCACTAGAACAATGCTTTTTTGTAGATGACTTTGTAATCACCAGTTCGCAGTGATTGGCAGCTGAAACTTAAAGACCTATTGAATTATTCAGGTAGCATCAAATGATGTCTAACCACTTAATAATATTCTTGTCTGAAGCATACATAACATGCATTTCAAGAAGCTGCATTCATATCTAATCCAGTCATTGAGTGATTTTACTTTTTGTCAGCATGACTAACCCAAAGGATAAAGTGGCAGTACCCTGCCTACTGTTGCTGGCTGTGTTACTGCCCTTCAGATTAAGTAAGAAAATAATATATAGCATCAATTTGTCAACAAATCAAGATCATTAATGCTCACTTTCATCTCTAAGGCCATGGAAATTGTGCTGTAAAACCTGGTATTATTTATATAAATGTAAAACCCACCTGGGTTTGAAAGTTTGAGACACAAGAAGATGCTTTAGAGCTGTATCATGACAAGCCTAGAGGCAGAAAGACAGCAAAGTGGAAGATTTATTTTAAATGGATTTTTTTTAAACCTGACATTATTGAAGTCCTGTCTTCAAAGAACCTGTGCAGCTGGCTCTTTTGTTATAGAAAAACATATAATTTCATTTCACCCCGTTATGTAGATGATCTGCCATACTGTAGCTTTAAAAGTATGTTTATTCTCATCTATGCAAAGGTTTTATGGGGTTTTTTCTCAAACAAAAATTTGGATTCTGATATGTGACCATAGACAGGTGATCATGTTAGGGACCCTCTAAATCCAGTGTTCTGCCTATGTGGCTATAAAAAAGGTTAATCCAAAATTTACAACTGTCCAGAAAAAGTTTAGTTCTCAGTATCTGAAATTCAGATAGATTATTGTAGGATTAGATTAATAAAATCTCACTGTAGAGAAATCCCATCTCTCTGCAGGACTGGTTTCCTGCACAGAAGACTTAGCTAACATGGTTCTGTGTCAAGGAGTTAGCAGCTGCCTCTACCTTTGGCAGTAAATTCCTGATATTTTTACTGTGGAAGAAATTAATGAAATTGGTGGTTTTGTTTTGGTTTAAAGGAAATCTATTAATTTAGTGAAATTAAAGTCTTTAAGGACAGACTTGCTGTAAATTCAAATTGTTAGGACACTATCTAAACACTCACAGGAGAGAATAACACTGAGGTATTGCTTTAAGCTTAGAGAAAAAGCATCAAGACATTTTAAAAGTTCATCTTGTATTCAGAAATATTATGAAATATATCTACTTTAATAGATGTGGACAAAAATGCTTAGAAAGAAGAATATATTCATAGAGTTATATACATAAATAATTATTACTTTAAACCCACTGCATTAATAAATCCAAAAAGACATGCAAGTGCTTGAGCTAGGTAATGAAAGTGGTAATGAAATGAAGCTAGAATTACACCTCAGTGCATTAGAGTAAGTGGAATATAGATATAGGGAAATCGTTCCATTAGTTGAACATATCATTAGGCCTATTTTGCAAGTGGAATGCCGAAGAAATTAGTCAAGTAATAATATTGATATCAAGACAACTGCCAAGAGTCTTGTCATTTTCAAACTTTAAATATATGGAGGGAAGAGACAGACTTTGAAGTAATGTCATGTCTTAGCAGTGCAGGAAAGCTGTGCAGTAACTGAGCAATTGTAACTGTCTCAGCATTTCTAATTCAATCTCAGTGATTACAGAACCCAATCCAGAGCCAGCATGCTCCAAGAGAGAGCAGAGCACCACTTATCTTTGATTCAGACATAGGTTCTCATTCCAGTGCTGTCCAGGAAAGTCCTGGTTTGGTTAAGTAAAGGGTCCTTGTCAAGGCAGAATTTCCTATTGATCCTCAGGGTATTTGCTGAGAAGATTTTGTATATTCTAGTAAGAAAAGAGAAGTAGAAAGAACAAGTTCATTTGCTTAAGATGGATCACTGTTTAAATATATTAAGCATTGCCACAGTGATGGGGTTTTTTTCTTTTTATGAATTGAGTCCTATCTCTTTGTGCAATGACATAGCCCAGCTATTCTCCCTTTGCCTCTGTTGGAACATTCCTTTGGCTTAAACTGAGAGAATGTCTTTCAGGAAAATAAAATATCTTTGCCTGCGGTTCTGGCTCATATGTGTAGCTTTTACATTGCTGGATTCATTGCTAGTAGTAGTACAAGTGAGTTTTCTGGGAAAGGAACTGCTACTTAGATACTTTTTTCTTTTGGAATGCATTGTTTTTCCTAATGGAACTCTCTGGAGTCCAGACATTACTTTTCTTGCTAACTAAACATATTTATAAGACTTACCAGAAAAATGAATCCCCCTTGAAAAGTGAGATTTGCCAACATTTACCTTGGAGTGATACATACTTCTAAGATTCTATACATAGGAGGAAAATTAAGAGCATTTGTAAACAGTTGCCAGTTGGAACGAAGATACCTTTTTTCTTTTCCTCCTGTATTCTGTGTACATAAAGCTACTTAATATGTCAGACAGATAATCTTGTAAGGACCTTTGGCAAATGCTTATTTTTCATGGTGGCTGTCATATATTCTAAACGGTTTATCTTCAATTGTAATGCTTAAAGTATTTCTAAATCTACCACCTGTTACCAATGGATTGGAGAGGAAAAACATTTTTTTTTTTTCTGAAAATGTTTTTTAGAAATAGTGCTATAAAAGGAATGCCCTGTGAAGCTGCAGCATCCAATGTTATGTTACTTCTTGGTACTTTAAACTGAGTAACAAAATTACTTCACTAAAACATTGCAAAAATTTTTAGAGAAAGGACATTTGCAAAAGGACTTTCACAAAGCCAGTTTATAGATGGAAGGTGCATGCTTTTGGACTCATGTCCTTTTAGAGCTAATGAAAGGATGCTGAGCCCAGGAGTTTGTTGTTGTTGGGGAGTTTTTTGTTTGTTTGTTTCATTTTTGAGCCGTTATCAGTTGATGTTAGGAAAAAGAGAGAGAGATTGCTTCATCTTGAGAAAACCTTTTCTCCCCTCTGTTACAGGCTATGATATTTAATGCATTTTCTGCTTTCATCCTGGTTGATGAAAACACAGTTTCCCCTACCCAAACCATATGGATGAGAGCTACTGCCTTATAATAATTCTCCTATTACTTCAGGAGGGTGCACAGCATCCCGCTTGTGCATAAATTGTGCAAATATATTACAATTGCAGAGGAAATTCATTGTTAAGAGATCTCCCAGGCTTGGAATCAAATTGGAAACTGTCTAAATGGCTGAATGAAGGCCTTTGTATTGAAAAGGCCAATCTCTGCACTAATACGTGAGCGAACTCCTAAGCAGTGGGTG
Source organism: Lonchura striata (assembly GCF_050655825.1). Taxonomy (NCBI): domain Eukaryota; kingdom Metazoa; phylum Chordata; class Aves; order Passeriformes; family Estrildidae; genus Lonchura; species Lonchura striata. Next base: position 111,331,719 of record NC_140705.1, read on the forward strand.
TCATTTCTGTACTGGTATTGAGAGGCATTGCTCTCTCTGCTTACTATGGCAGACTGCACTGGGGCTGGAGCAATCCTCTGCTTGAGCAAAGGAGTCATAAGTTAGCCCTCAGCAAGTAATCCAGTATCAAATGGATAATTCATCTGATAAATTTAGCCTCTCTATTTGCATTTGCAGCGTTCATGAGCCAATTCGTTTCCATAATTCATCACCTGAATGTATTCCACAAAATATTTTCCATGGGCTTTATTTTACTCTGTGGAGAGGTGCCAAGCAGTTAACTGGAAGTGCCCAATATCCTTTATGGGAGGTTTCACCTGGGTAGTGATTTGCCTCATAAGTCACAAGGCTTTGGTTTTCTGACTGGTTCAGGCTGGAGTACAAAGGCCAATGGGGCCCCACAGAACTTAGGGAGTAAAATTTGGAGGAGTTTGATATCTCTTTGGCTTTCTTCCCCTGATCAATAAGGGCCATCCTGAAGGTTTTGGTTGCAGCTGCTTGTTCTGTCTCCATGCGCGTTTTCCAAGTTGTCTTCACAGCTGATGAATGCCTGTGATCTCACAGGGTGAAACTGGAAGCAGTCAGACCATCATATCACTGTCTTCACTGCTTTCCCTCACAAAGCTGGCAAGGTGGTGTTTGCTGTCTTGCTTCCCCAACACCATAGTGTCGCTGTCGAGGCAGGACAGGAATGAATAGACTCTGACTCAGAAGGCTGCTGAGAGTAAAACTCCAATTTATTCAAAATACACTGCTCTTTTTTACAGAGCTTCACAAGGATCAAATCCATTGGTTCTGAAGTGAAAGCAATCCACCACCATTGCTGCAGAGTGCTTGACACACAGTGATAGAACTTAACTATAAACAATGTGAAAAACAAGAGAGATAAAGAATTATTTACATTCTTTCCCAGCTCTTTCCCAGGCTTCTGCCTGGCTAGAAACTCTCAGTTTCTTTCTTTGACTGAATCTGAGACCCACACCATAGTGATGGAGGTGTTGTATTGCGTTGCTTAAGGTACTTTTATTTCTTGAAATCAAAAAAAACTTTTGTCCCTTGGAGATCCTGCTTGGGTTTTCAGGTAGTGATTGTGCCATGACCACGCATCCCTTTCCTTTCCATGGCTGTGTATCCAGCCATGGAAAGCATAGCAGGGTACCCCTCAGTATTTATGCAGTCAGAGCCATCCAGCCTGCTCTGGACTCCATGCCAGCATTTAACATTCCCCTCAGGTTTTGAGTCTTGTGGCAGTCTTGTGTTGAGGCAGGGATGAGTGAGGAATTTTTGGTGGGTGGAAGACAGCAGTCAGTTTGGAGACGTAATGGCACACTGATTCAGGTGGGTGCAAAATGCTCTCTGTATCCCTTTGAACTGTCTTTCTATTGGAAGATGTCATACTCGGATGGCTCCTGCAAGGCCCCTTGCTGAAGGACTTGGTTGCAAACAGCTGGGGAGAAGCACAGCCCCAGTTTCCCCTGATGGTTCCTTGGCCCTCAGGAGTAGAGGCTTCCAGGGAAGCACTGCCCATCTGGGGGAGGTGGAGAAGCCTATGCACTAAAATGGGATATTGCCTTTGCTCTAGCTCTCTCCCACAGCACCTTTGTCCTCTGATCAAGTACCCTACAGTGTAAATAGGTTGTTGTAAAAATTGTTCTCAAAAATTTAAAATAGACACCATGTATAAAGTTCTTGTCCATTTTGAAACATGTCTGAAAACAACTTACCTCAGAAAATGTCAAAGTCACTTAGAGCTAAGTGTGTTCATAAAACTGTAAACCAACATTTTTCTATGACTTTCTGTCTATACTTGCCATGGTGAAAGACTGTGCCAGTCCTACCACTCATTGAGGTTGTCAGTTTTGCCCATTTTGCCAACATCTCAATGTAGTACAGGAGAGTGGTCAAGCTCAGGAGTGATGCTAGAAGGACAGAGTATAGAGTTGATGGTTCAGATACTGTTTTCAGCATCTTAGGAGATATGCAGATCAAGAAAGGATTCCCATCACCTTCCAACATAGCAGTGGGTTTCCAGAACCTAAAAAAAAAAGTTTATGGGTAGTTTCCTGCTTCCTTTTGAATCCTAATAAAACTTCCTGGTATGATATAATCAGAATTATTTTCTGTCCAACTGCTGACAGAGAATTGCTCTAGGCTTTGTGTATTGCAAGTACTGGTCACCTAAAAATATGGTTTGAGAGAGGCTTGTCATACTGTCTGCACTATGGTCTGGAAAGCTGTTCATCTCCTCGTTCCTGCTGGCAGCAGGAACAGGGCATGTATCAGCAATGGGACCAGAACCTGTTTAAGAGCTGTTGTCAGGAGCTTTTGCTTTGCTAAATGGAGGCTCATCTTCTTTGCTTCTTTGCATCTTGAAGGGATTTTTATTGTCTCCTTCTTTGAGACTGACAACAGAGCCTACAATCCATCCAGAAGCCTGGGAAAATGGTTGTTTCTGTGTACTTCTCCACTCATTCCAAATCCATGAGCTTTCCAGTTCCTGGGAGACACCTGGATAGGAGCTGCATTGAAACAGCAAAGTGGCAGGTAGATGAGGATGCCCTTGAAGGCACAGGGGTCATTTAGATGCAAGGATCAGGATGCTGTGCATGACAACAGCATGGGGGAGCACAGGAAGATGATGAGCCTGGTAATTAGAAAGGTCAGTATGGACTCTTGTAACACAAGGAGTGCAAGGTGTGCCAGGAAATTATGAATCTTGATGAAAACAAGCAAGAGGAAGTAATTTTTCCACCCAACATACAGGTTAGGATCTAAGAGTACTTGATACAAAGTGCTGCAGAGCCTGCAGGTCTTAAATACAGTTTAAAAAAGGATTAGCTCAACCAACAGAAGACTGGTGCAACAACAACTATTAATCTTCATGGCCTGTGTGTAACCTTAGGCTCAGGGAGTGACTGGGAGAAGTGTGTTGCTGTTCTCTTCTGTACTCAGCCCTTCACGCATGGATGCCTGCACCAGAAAATGAGCAAGCAGCTTTTTCTGTATAATACATTATGTGAATATATCTTTGATCAGGGATCTTTTCTTCCTACTCTGTTGGGTATTGTGGCATCTCATTAAAGCATTCCAAATGCATTTAATGTCATCATCAAAAATATCCAGTCCTTTCTGGCCACATACTCCAAATGACTTCATGTGCTCAACTGCTTCATATTTCCAAGGAAGCAGTTAAATTTGGGGTTGTCTGGCAAGCACATTTCTCTCCCTCTCAGGATTTTTCATAGAGGTGCACAGAGAGAAATGAAAGAGAAAACAATTTCTATTTCTGCTCCTTGTTTTTCCTATGTGGAATGTGTTTGGAGAATTGTTTACCTGGAGTGAGTGCTTGGTTGGATTCTGGTGAGGATTGTTTGAGCCTGATGGCCAATCCAACCCACTTGGGTCTGGACTCTGGAGAGAGGGTCATGAGTTGTGTTAGAGTCAAAGAAAGTAGTATGTAGTTTTAGTATCCTCCTTTTATGTAGTATATGAAGTTATTTTAGCATAGTTGTAATAAAGAAATCATTCAGCCTTCTGAATTGAGTCAGACATTGTCATTTCTTCCCATTGAGTTCACCTGCATTTACAATAGCTGTATCATTTGGTTGCCTCTGCCATAGATGTTGTTAGCAGCTTGTATCAGCATGATGAGATGTTGTTAGCAGCTTGTATTTGCAAATGTATGACCGTATGCAAAACGTGCCATTTTGTGTGTGACTACTAGATTAACATCCAATTTAGCACTTGTGTGAATGAAACTTTGTTATTTTCAGTATTTTAGGCCCGAGAGGAAATACTGAATATGTTTGGATTTGTTTTGTTTTGTTTTTTTTTTTTATGAAACCTGATACCTCTTTCCCCAGGGAGTGCCTTGTTCCTTTCATGTAAGGTAGAAGCATCTGGCAAATAGAAGTCCAGATCTGATGCTGGTGTGAGTACCATTTCCTTCACTGGACTAAGGTTGTCCAATTCCCTCAGTGTGGGAATAGCAGTTACTGCATAGTCTTTGCATGCAGCTGAGGTTCATATGCTTTGTGTTTTATAGCAGATCAGGTGATACAGTTCATTAAAGAGGTCATCTATGTGATGACAAAAAAGCTGCAGTGCCTAAACTTTTTTGGAGATTGGTAGTAAGAATTTCTATTTGATATGGCTTCAAAAACTACAAACATATTCTACATTCTGTGAGGCTCCAGTGTTGTGAGACTGGTGTAACTAAGCAACACAGGAAAGAATGTACAGAGTGTATCAGTGGAAGTTTCTTTACAATTGGACAAAAAAAAATTAATGAAAATTGCTCAGTATCAGGTGGAGGTTTATGTAGTATACTCTGAAGGCAGGATTGCATGATGAAAAGATAGAAATAGGACCAGAAGAAATACTATTTTTACTTCCAAAGCAGAAGTATGGACCTTTTCTTGTTAAAGATCTATTTGTTTTATCTTTTTCTTCTTTTTTCTTCATCTTAGGAGCACTGAGGATGAGAAAATATTTTGTAGAAAATATAACTTTTTACTAGGAGAGGAGAAAAGAGTCAGGCCTGCTTTAGTTGATCTTATCTGCCAGAGATTTCCGAACCTGCTTTTCCTCAAAGAAAATACTGTCCTTTTTTGTGCTATTTTCTGTCACATTTCCCCAGTGGAGAACTGAGTTGGAGGAATCAAAACAACCAAAAGAGGTTGGGATATCATAGGTTATTGCAAGCCTCATATGTATGTTTGGCCTCAAGAAACCTTCCTGTGTGGCTCACTGGATACAGCAACTCTTATGCTAAGGTGGACATAAAGCCTGTACACTGCTTTTGGTTATCAGCAGTGGTTGCAAGCCACCAAAACAAGTGATTTTTCAGTTACTAGGAATTATAAATAGATTAAATGAAATACTATCATAAATCTCCCAAAGGTTGTGAAGGTGATCATGCAGTCAGGTAGGAAGCTTTGGGATCAAATTTTGGAAAGAAATGTGTGGGAGAGAGAAATGTAGACAGCAAAAACTTGCTTGGTCTTTTCAGCTGCTGGAAACCTGGTATTATCATGGGTTTGTCTCAGGTGGGTACCCTTGCCCACATTGTTGGCTGCTCTTGAGAACAGACAGAAGAAGTTTTTCAAGACTGACCTGAAATGGGATCCATTTTCCTCCAAGGTGTGATATTGCTGTGCTGCTCCTTCTCTGTAATCCCAATGGAAATAAATAGTGCAGGCAGATCATGGAATACTTGCTTGACAGTAGAAACACTTTGAACCAGACCCCTATTTTTGCATTGCAAATAAGCTCAAGAGGATGGCTGAAGCTTTCAGTGCTGAAATTTTGGGGGGTTTCTTTTGGTGTGAGCTTCTATTTTAAGACATCAGCACTATGATCACCAACCTGTCATTTCAGCCTCCTGTACAGCTGTGCCCATCTCATTGCTCTCTTTGGGAGAGTGGGATGTTCATACAAGCTGCAGAGGGGATTTTTATCCATTCCCACAGTGCCCTCCCAGTTCTCTCCTGGTTGTGGTCAGGACATGGAGCCACAGTTGCAAGGAGGAGGAGACTGAGACATGTAGTTTGACTAGAAATAGGGAAATATCTGGAAATCAGGAAACTGCAGAAAATGCTCAGTAAAAATAAAAATCCTGAAGGATGCAATTAAGCAGCTGAGGAAAGATTAGAGGGAGGCAGGGAGAAGCCAGCAGCATGCAGTGCTGTTGGGGAGTGACAGCAGGATGCAGGACCTGAAGGCAGATAAAGCAGCAGCCTCCTGCAGCACAGATTTGGTTCTCATGGAAGGGTTTCTCAATGTGCAATGTTTGTGCTAACAGGAAGGAGAATGCAGATGGAAGCGTGAGCAACAAGGAAGAGGTGGTTTAATGGCTTTGGGGATTACTGGTGGTGTTTAGAGCCTTTCACCTCTCTGTTCTTAACATAAATCTTAACACAGATTGATGATTTTAGCCATCTCACTTGTGTTTGCTTGTATGCCACGACTAGGGAGACAGGGAAACAACCTGACCAGCAAGGCAAAAGGCAAAACAAAAGGATCTGACAGAAGGCATCCCCTTCTCCTGTATCAGTAAGAGCAGATATGGTGTAATTATTCCATTTCCCAAAGCTCAGCACATAACAAGGGATAGGGCAATGAAAGAGCCACAGGTATGTGCATGACCCCAACAGGGAGCCTGTGGCTTACACAAAAGCTTTTGCTTTGAGCACCTTGCTCCCAAATGTAAAGCTCTCTGATCTTTAGAGATATAGTTACCTTGATAGTCTGGGAGTTAGAGAGAGACTCTCAATCATAGGTTGACTTTCAACTGTAAATTATTTTGCATTTGAGTGGAAACTTCTCACACACATCACCCATTTAATACCTTAATTTTATGTAGTATACCTGAATTTATAAACTGGAAAATTTTGCACACATTTTGGATTAGAAAGTTTTTTTATCTCCTAAGCTTTCTAAATACTGATGTGACTTTTCTTGGGGACGAGCTGATCCTTTCTGGTAGTCACTGTCAGTTTTCCTCTCACTCCAGACTGCAAGGTCAGTCATTCCTTTTCTAGCAAAGTCATCTTGGTAGAACTTCCTAAAACCCAGGGCTTTAATGGGGGAGCAATGTGAAAGGTCATTGTTCTCCTTCTCCAGCCAGAGGAGTAACCAAGTGTGGGTAGATGTGTACACACACTAGAGCATGTTTTGCTGGTCAATTATTTTTCAACAGCTCTCAAGTGAGGGTGAGAGGTACAGAGGATCCCACCTCTGGTCTTTCCAGTGGGGGAGTTTGGACAAGAAATATTGACAAGATGTATTTAAGGAAATGTTTGCTGCTGTCAAAGATTCACTCTAAGGTTCTCCTGTGGTTTTATCCAATTTTTCTTTGGGATTGACTGTCTGTGGTGCATATTTCAAACCAAAACAAACCTTTAAATGCTTCCTCCAGATGGGATAAGATATTGTATAGGAAAACAGTAAAAAAATTAGAAAAACTAAATAAACAAAAGAAAAACAAAATTAGGTATAACAAATCTAATTTATGGTAATATTGGTACTGATATTAGGCACGTAGCGCTTCAGTAAAAAAATATTTTTACTTATTCAGAACCAGTAACCAAGAAACTGCCCTTAATATCATCCTATTCAGGGGGTAAGTGAATGCATTTTGGGTACAGACTTCTAAACCACTGGTTTTTAGCTCTAATAATTGGTATTGGCATAGAGCTCTGTAAGCTAAACGTGGTGTTTATCACTTCAGCTGGCTACACCAAGGCCAGTGAAGGAGAATGTTTTATATTTAACATGGAAATGCTTCTACCAGATGGATTAATAATTGAGAGGAATACTTATGGACACATAATTATTAATAAGTGAGAGTAATAATTATGGACACATGAAGTGGCTGGGGATTGCTGTGTGCCAAAGTGAAACTCAGATTCATACCTAGATTGGGGTAAATTTTTTAAAGGCACACCACAATGCCTCAGAGATTGTATCACCAAGTTATTGGGAGCCCAACTTCCATTTTCAGAAATGATGCAGAGAGTTCATTGCCGTTCAGCAAGCTGTTGGTACTTTTTCAAAAAAAAAAAAATCCAGCCTTTAATTCAAAATTAGTTCACAAAAGCAGTCTTTGTCTCTTCATAATTACATTGCATAATGACTTCCCTACTTTTTAATAACATCAGATTTCTTGTCTGTGTCCATTATCACTAGCTTAGAAACTATTCTGTTGCTTTGGGAATTTCATATTCCAAGTCACTTACAGAACTATAATTAGGAACTTTTACCGAAGACCAGGTGATCCATGTATGTTAAGATTCTGCAGATTTAGTCTCATATCTTAGATTAATTTGAAACCTTATCATGCTGGTTTCATTATAAATGCTTCCATGGAAAGAACATGTTATTGGAAACTGAGTAATTAATAATCTCTACGTTGCCAAATGTTTTCTGAGCAGTTTGTTGAAGAATAGCAGAACTCCAGTTGAAAATCCTAGCTCTGTTGAAGCCAATGACAGAATTCCCATGAGCTTTAACAATATTTTTCATTTTCTTATCTTAAAAATTACTTGTCAAAACTTCTTAAGGTTCGTATGTTGGGGGTTAGAATATTTTCCTTTTGTTTTCTTTTGCTTAGGATATTTTCTCCCCTTTGTTGCTAAAAAACAATCACAACTGGTACATAAGAGAGAAAAAGGATGTAGCCATAGAGGAGGGGTGCAGCTGGCTGCTACTCCCATACCTGAGGGGTTTTCTCTTGGGAAGGCCACAGTTACCAAAAGATTTTGGGCTGGGGGAAGGGATTGGGCACAGCCTCCAGCTCTCACTCTCACTCCCGAGGGGGAGAGAGGCTGCAGTTGCTGTGGGGAGAATTTGCCACCACTGTGGGGTTTTGTCTCCTGCTAATGCCTCTGGTTTTAGCTTTCCTGTTTTTAGATTCTATTCTGCTTAGTGTGTGGGTCTGGGCTTCATATTAGGGGATACTGAGCTCTTCTCACAGAGTAGGGAGACAAAACAATTCCTTCTCCATGTGGGGACCCAAGGGCAACCAATCCCGATCTCAGACCCAAGAACATGAACAGCAGTGGACTGAAGAGAGAAAACAAGAAGGATGGGACTTCATGGGATAAAGCTATAATTGGACATTTAGTTCCGATATGCTAATGGACCAAAACTTATAAAAGTGTGAGACCCCATGACCGGTTGTCCACTTTTGTGACCATTTTAAGTTGCACTGCCCAAGGTGGATCTACTGAGACCTCTTAATAAATACCCATTTTATTCTCTATCTCTGTTTAGTCTCTGTTCTAGGTCAGCCTTCACACGGCATCACTGCTGCCTTCTCCATCCAGGAGTAGAGCTCTGCTTGTAAAAGCAGCGGATGCACTGGGACAATGCCCTTATTAATGCCTGATCTCACTAAACAAACGACCCTCACCACAGATATTCCAGTGCCTTGGGGGAAAACCAGGCACCCTGAGCCCCTGCCCCATCTGAGGGAGCCTCTCCTTGCCCTGTTCAGGAGCGGGGCTGCTGCTGCACAGCCCTACGGCTTCTCTGCCATTGCTCTGGGTTTTTTGCTCCACTAGAGCCCCAAACTCTCCCCTGTCTGCTGGGACAGCCCGGGGTTCCAGCTATAGCTGCAGAATTTTTATACATTTTGTTTACTATGCCAGGATCCACTTTTTCCTGCTTGCTGTTTCTGAGGTTCCTGCTAGAGGTCATTTCGCTATCAGGAGAGGCACCGTGTGCTGCTGTCTGGTGCTGCTGCTGGCTGTGTTTGTCTGCCTCGTGATCCCTGTGCATACTACTAAAGATCTGTCATTCCTTTCCCATTTCTTTGCCTGAAAGCCCCTTACTTTCAAATTTATAATAATTCAGAGGGAAGGGGGTTGTAGGTTTCAGATTCAGTCAAAGAGAGAAACGGAAGCCTGAGAATCTGTTGGAAAAGAATGGAAATAAGGTTCTTTATCTCTCTTGTTGTTCACGTTGTTTATAGTTAAGTTCTACCACTGTGAGTCACTTACTGTGTGATATGTTTTCACTTCAGGACCAATGGAATTGGTCTGAAGGAAGCTCTCTATAAAGAGCAATACATTTTGAAATAAATCAGGGTTTTTCTCACTCATCCTTCTAACTCAGAGTCTCCTCATTCCTGTCCTGCCTCAACAGCATCATCGGGTCATATTCTCCTTTCCAAGGGAGGTTCCTGCCTTCCTTGGCAGACACCTGTCTTTCAAATCATGACAGTGTACAAATTTATATTTGTACAGTAGAGGCCTATGTGCCCTTTTCACCTCCAAAGCAATTGTTTGAAGAATAAGAAGCAAGGAAGTAAAACGTGCAGTGGCTTTTTTCAGTCCTTTGGGCCAGAATAAAATGTACTCAAGAGAAATGTAATCTGTTGTTGTTTAGTGCTTTCTGAAAGTTCTGCTCTCCAGATCATGTCTGAATGAGAAGAAAAGTGGAAAAGAGTGGATGCAGATCCATCTACTGAAGATTCAGAATCATGAAAATTCTTACACTCCTGTCTTTAATACTTGTAATTAATTACAATTCCCAGGAGAGGCCTCTATTATTAACCAATTTTTCTGCTCTCATGGTAATTAGAATAAAGTTTCAGACTCCAAATCTTGGTGAGACCAGAGCTTAATCCTTATAGCCAGTCACAGCATTTGGATCTTAGCAGAGTTTCTGATGTAAAGTTCTAACCCTGTAAATTTGGACCTGAATATTGCAGTTAGTTTCCATTTAGTATTGCTTATTATATTGCAAAGCTCCTTGGAGTTCATGTGGTGGTCAATCGTGATATGCACATATACCAGTTTGAAAGATACTAAGCCTCACACAGAAGCTGTGGGCTTGCTATGGAATTTGCACATGCCCACATCATAGAATGGCTGGTTGGAAGGGACCTGAAAGGCCATCTGATTCCATCCTACCCTGCCAAGGGCTGGGACACCTTCCACTAGAACAGATTTTCCAAAGCATTTCCAGGGATAGGGCATCCACAGCTTCTCTGTCAATTTGTTCTACTGACTCAACACACTCACAATGAAGAATTTCTTCCCAATATCTCATTTAAACCAGCCCTCTGTTAGTTCAAAGCCATTCCCTCTTGTCCTGCCCTACAGGCTCTGGTAATAAGTCCCTCAGCATCTCTGTTTAAAGGATACAAATGGAATCTGCATGAATCAGGAACATAATTGACAGACATCTGTGATCATTGAGCTTTCCGTTAGATGATTGAGGCTGTGGGACACTGAATTACCAAGGTGTTAACTAAGGCTGATAATTTTTTTTAACTCAGCAAAACAACTTGTAAGAAATTCCCTTGCTACCAAAATGGAACTTTTTGCAAAAGGAATCTTCTTTCCTTATCTTTCATCTTAAGCTTAAATGTTATCTCTTCCTAGCTAGCCCAAGTTCGGTCTTCACAGATTCATTTTGTTCTTAAACCAATTTTCCTGTCTGGCAAATATTTAGTAACTTCTTTATGTGGTTTTCTAGTGGGGTATCTAGTTCTCTTCTTAACATAGCCAGCTGTTCCAGGGAAACCAAGCAAACTGAAACTTGTCAAGTAAACCAAAAACTCTGCAGGAAAGAGAATGGAATTTCTTATTATGCCTGTCTTTATTTGCAGAATTTTGTAAATTATGTAGACTTTTATTCCCTGTCTTTATTCTTTTCATTACCTATATGTGGTAGTAACCAGTATCAAAACTTTCCTCCCCATCCAGCTCCAGATTTTGATGCAAAATGTTAAACAGGAGGTGGTAAACTAAGATATGGGCAATTTCAAACATGGAATATTTCATTTAAGATGTTTGCTGGTATTCCCAGTAACCTTTTTCTTTTTTTTTTTTTCTTTTTTTTTTTTTTTTTTTTTTACAGGTGATGCTAATGAAGAAGGGCCTCAGCTGAGTGAAGAGAGAGGTGAGTAAAGAATATTTTATGCTAATATATATTATTTCTCTGAAGCATAAGCCCAACTGAAAAAATTCTAGAAATTAATTGCCTTAGTCAAGATAAGCGGTGCCAATCATTATTGCCAATGTTACCATAGTCATCTCTGGTTTTTACACAAAATTGGGGTGTACCATCCCTGATAATAAATAGTGCATGGTAACACTGGCTGAGACTACTTTTTTAATGTCATCACCTTATGAGCCTTTGGGAGATATTTCATTCCTTTTTATCAATAGCTAGTTTGAACATGAAGGAGAAATAATAATAATTCTTTAGTCTCTTTGCCTGTAGAAAAGTGTGAATAGAACAATTCTTGAGTCATTTACCATTCTGAATAGTGGCAGTGATATGTTTGCAATGAAAACAGTAGCAAAACTCTTCCACAAACTCTTAAATACACTGAGCTTGGTCTGACAGTGGTTCAGAGGATTATTTCCTGGTCCTCATAATTTACTGTTTAAAACAAGTGTCACTGTTTAGGGTTTGTGGATGACATAAAATGGAAATGATGAATAGATATATGGGGAAGAAACACCAGAGGAACAAGAAAGGGAGAGGACAGAGGATGAGATAACTCCCATGAGGACAAAAGCTTCCATTCAGGAGATTTCTGCAAGTTTTTTTCAAGGAAGCTTGTTCCAGTTAATCTTGACCAGGTTTTTTGTAACAGACTTCCACCACAGCACCTTCTGATACTTCCCCTCCCTCACCTGGAGGTGCTATGTCAGAGGTATTGATGATTCTGAGATTGTAGAAAGTCTCTGTCTTTCAGCCCCGCTGCCAAAGCAGAAGCCATAATTGGTCTGTGCTGGTTTCAAGGTTGTTTATTCTGTTTATCTCTAACATGTTCTGCTGCCCTGCCCAGCTCTGTCCTGCAGGGCAGCGTGTGGGGCTCTGCCCTCAGTGGGATGTTACAAACATTAAATACCAGAAACTCCCTGGGCTGCATTTACAAGAACGTGCCAATATCTGTCACCTACGTTGGACAGTGTGTCCCCAGCCTGAACCAACAGAAAAATGCCAACACCACAGTGAAACATGGAGGGCATGAAGAAGGAGAAAAAGGACAAGACACACCCAATTTCCTCCAGCTTGTCCCCTTTGGACCCCTTATCTAGAATCCTAAAATTTTACTTTTGCACCCATGCCACACTTAATTATTACTTATATCAAACACTCAGAGCTTGTAATTCATCCTGTAAGATTGAAAACTCTTTTCCATGGACAGAGATCACAGCCAGTGTCTCTGGGGGCTCTGTCCAGGGGGGTTCCTGACCCCTGCCAGGGTCCCAGACCTGCCAGGGCAGCCAGAGGGATGTTCTGGATTCCCAGAGTCCTCAGTGAACATCTCCTGTTCCATATGGATTTCTGTGCAGTGCATCTCCTTTCAGGTGCAGAGTAGCTCCCTCTGCTCCTCTGCCTCTCCTTCCAAGCTTCCTCCAAGGTCTCTGTGACCCTGATCCCATCACGGCCCAGTGACTGTGCAGGAACATCCAGCTCTCTTTATGAAAACATAAGGAGTTCAGGTCAGACTTTAAGCTTAAGGTCAGAAAGGAGTGCCACAAGGGGAGAGGCAGGCATATACCAGCCAGAAAACAGAGGTAAAAGCTCTTAAAGCAGTATTTTGACTACTTAAATTGGAAAGATTGTCCTAAAGACAAATGGATTATGATCATTTATGCAACTACTTAATTACCTGAGAAATTAGAAATACTCAAAGAATGGTGCATATACAAAGGTGTGAAAACAGATATGCACAGATATGTGTTATACTGATGGATTAGCACATTCTTTTATGGCTGTTCTGGCCTACTGATTTTATTACATGTAATTGTAATTACATTTTGGTGTCAAGATTACTGGATAGGAAATTTTAGTAATTTTAATACAGTTAGTTTGATTGATAAAGTTGTAAGAACATACATAAAAGTGGAAAAAAAAAGGACTTGTCATTATATAACAAATATTTGCCAAAGATAATGCCCCTGTTAAATTTGCAGTATTCATCTAACATTTCTTATTTAATTTTTTATATTTATCATGGCATGTATCTTTTTAGAAGCCAAATTATTTTTCATTTTTTGTCTCGTTTTTATGGAGATTATGCAAATTAAATTGGTGTGGGTTTTTTGGGTTTTTTTTAAAGCATTTTAAATTAGAATTAAAAGGAATGCAATTCTACTTTTTTGTCATGTATCCTTCCCAGCTTCATTAATTTAGGTAAAGCTACATAGATACTCCGGGAAATTATCACTGAATTATGTAATTTGAAGAAGACATTTCTTTTGTGCATATGAGATAGATCAGATCAGAGCTGCCTTCGATGGTCTAGGATGCTGTGAGCTTTAAGAGCACGTCCTTGGTTATTTCTTTATCAGAAAATTATTTATTTATTGGAGATATTTTGGGAATCAGTGCATTGGTTGTAAGCAGTTAACACCTACAGGGCTAAAAATAAGTGTATTTTGTATATCCACCCCAGTAGTGAAGCAGATATACAAGTTATTCCCTTTTGACCTGTTTTTGCATGGAGTTTTTAATGATTGTAGCATGTGTCTACTGGAATTATAAATACAAGCATAATTTTTGCATTGAGGGGAGTTTTCATTTTTATACTAATTTTTTTTCAGTTTGGAGGATATCTACTATTTACTCTTCAAAGGGGAGAATGGAGAAGTACCTTCTAGTCACCACTACAAGATATTAATTGTATAATCATTTTTCATTCCACTTGACTTCATGGGTCATGACTGCAGCAGATGGAGTCAACAGCTGGCACCAATACTGACAACCAATTTTTCCTTGAGCTGTCCATATCCATTTGGGGTGTTTTCTCCAATTGTTTTGCTCGAAGTGAAAAGGAGAGGTTGGATTCCTAGAGAGCACATGTTGCAGACTAGACATGTATAGGAACTTTAGCTCTAACCCACAGCAATACTCCTAGAGCTGGGGGAGGAGAGGGAAAGGGAGGCAGAGACCACACTGGACACAAAACAAAAACAGAAACAAAAATGGGTATAGGATAAAAAACCATCCTTAAGACAATTTGCTAGATAATGTCCATTAGTATCTATATTCATTCTATAAAATCAACAAGCAGGAATGACAACTTTGGCAAGTTTATCATACAACATCACTGCTTATATTGGACATAGTAGAATAAGAAAAAACATTTAAAAATAAAAATAATCCACTCTTTCTAAATACACACACTCAAACCCACTCTTCTAATGGCATTTGATTAATAAGCTTTTAATCTAGCTGTCTGTTATTCTGAATGCTGAGTCTTGTAGTTGCTGGCTTAATGGCACCACTTAATTTGAAGTGCTTTGAGGTTATCATGTGTCATGCAGTTGGTGTTAGCAGGGTTTGAGTCAAAAGGGCAGATATAGAAATAGCAGGTCTGGGCCTGTGCAGGTCTACATCTCAGCTTTACTTTGTGAATGATTCCCTACATAACACAAGGATCAGATGATGCAGTAGTTAGTTTTTCCTGAGTGTTTTTGTTTCATTTTTTTTTTCCCTAATGTTAAGATAATTGACTTATGTCAGCACATAATAATGATATTGTTTGTTGACATAAATCAGTTCTCTTACCATTGCTATTGCAATTTAAAAAAAAAGGAAAAAATAAATAAACATTCAGGAAAATCTTTCAATTCTGAATCTGAATCTATATTCTCCCTCAATCTGTTCAGCTTCATTCTCTGCCAGATACCAAAGCCTTTTGACATCATCTCTTTGTTGCCACACTACTGTCATTTCCCATCAAGTAGTTATTCCTAATAAATGCTCTGCTGTTTATCCTGTTTCTATCCTGATTGTCCTGATGAACCACCTATTCATTTCCTAGAAGCCACAGCCAGTTAAAACAACAAGGTGAAGGATCTCATTCACATTATCAGGGCTTAAAAACTAATAATACCCTATGACAACCAAGATACATAAATACAGAGTTTTTTGGCATGTTCCACTGTATGCACACCCTTACTCTTGGAGATTGATTTTTGGAGGGAGACTTTATCTTTTATTCTTGAGATGAAAATAGCAATCACGTGCAACAAGGCAAATTTGGGAGTTGTGAAGGATTTTGAAAATTGGTTACTTGGAGACAGACTGTGGGATTTACATGACTTGCTGACCCTCTGAATTAGCCTATAAAGAAGAAATATGTCTCCCAGTAGTAGAGCTCAGAAACCTTTTTGCACAAATGATCACAATTAGAAAATATTTTAATATGATCAGTTCAGACACCTGTCCAGATCTGCTCTTTTTAAAAAGAAATTTACAGATAAAATTTCAGTAATATTTGATTAACTGTTTGGAAGGACATACACATGGCTGGAGAGCAAAAAGGGCTAAGAGTTTTATTTTGACCATTGTAAACACAGATCATTTTCTGTCTCTGGAATAAGGGATATCTGCTAAAAATAGTGAAATAGTGATTGAAATCTTGTTCTCCTGGGACACTGCCTTTACACCATTTTGTGAGCATTTTGAAGGCTTTTTACAGAGTGCATCTGTGCTAACAATTCTGACTTCTCTGAATGTACAACTCCTCCCTCTCCATCTTTGGGCTGTCAATTAAGATGTTGGTTATATTACCTGATCTATTCAAATAATCCTGAAAGACCTGGCTGGACATTTGCACTTTACCTGGATTGACATTTGATGTGTGAGACTGCAGGAAACTTCATGGATTGGTTACATGATAAAAATCCTCAGTAGAGGGGAAGTGTTGATTGAAGCATTCCTATTGATTCAGTCCCCTCATGTGAATTATTCTCAAACAAAAAAGAAAACAGAGCAGATAGTTCAGAGTGGCATTTTAACCAAAGAAGCCATATGTTGATATGGTCCACTATAAATATTCAAGTTTGTTTTTTTTTTTTTTAAAGTGAGAGGATTGGTATTAATAAGTCTTCACAAGTCTGGTTATTTTCAGGATGTCTCTTTTGTATTACAGTTCTTGTTGAACTCTATCAGCATTGCTCCTGAGCCCCTTAAGGGGTTGACAAAGCATGTCTTTATTTGGCAGGCTTTGCCTTTATTTTTCCCCACAGATTTTCTTGTGGTTACTCCTGCCTTCTTCATTTCAGAAAGAAATTCATCTTAGCACTTGAAAACTCTTGTTTTCCTCAAAATACTGTGTTCGAATTTCAAATTCAGATGAGCAAGCATGATGGCATGACACATGACATGTCCTGTATTAAGTGCTCCCAGGAACAGTCTACCACCAAACCAAACCTCAAGGCTTGCTCTGTTTTTCAATAACTGGCTTTATTTACTGATTGCTAAGGGCTCTTCATGCTCTGAGCTGTGTGTAGTTCTAGAAAGAAGTGTAAACTCCCTTCTAGTAGAAATTCATAAAAGCGATGTTCAGATTGGCTTTTTTTTTTTTTTTTAATAAGGCTCTTTAATTAAAATTAAGGAAGTGAGACAGAATTTCACTACTCACATATAGATCTCAATTTTGAAATTTTTGCTGCCATTTTGAGCTGTCCTGCCACCTTCCCAATCCATGTGTCTTTTGGGTTTTTTGGGCATAAGTATGGTTGGCAGAGAATATTTCTGTGTTCTCTGGACTCAATTCAAAGCCAATGATTGACTCCCTTTTTTGTCTTTTGGATGAGCACAATATTCTTAGAGTTATAAAATATCCTGAATTAAAGGGACCCACAAGGATCCTTGAGTCCAACTACCCCTTGAATCTGCAAGTTCCTTTTTCACATCCTAACTTGCCTTCATACCATCTGTTTCAAAATTTTTCAGCATTTTGGTCCTAGATATATGTAATTGTGGAAAGGTAGAAGATAAAAGGGGAGAATCTATTGGTCTTAACAGAGACAAGACCATCATGAGAGCTGAGCATCTCCTTGTCAAGAGCTGTTTAAAACTCCAGCAACATAAAGAGTAGATGATTGTGTGGCATATATGTGACAGCAGGAGAGACCTGGGAGTTTGTGAAACACTTAAGCAATTTATAAAGCATGTGTAGGTAGTTTTTTCCTAGTTGGTAATTAGCTAATCATGAGCCTTATTTTCTAGTGGCAACAGCAATAGGGGTGAATAATGTGAGGTCATATGTGTTCTTAAATTTCCTGGTTACGAGTGGTCAAGGTTTATTTCCAGCACACAAAAAAGTAGGTTTTCTTTAGGCTTCTCCTGCAACCAAGCCCTCAGTTAGCCACAAGGAATCAGGAGGCTTGACAGAAAGTCAAATGACAGAGAGTCATTTTCCCATCACGGTTGAATACATTCAGTAGGAGCAATGAATTGAGTTTTAATTGTCTGTCAGTCACTGCTTTCGTGGTTAAGCAGCAATGTTTAAAGAATGTTTTAATTAGGGAACCTGCTTGCATTAAATGTCTTAATTTATGAATACCTTTATGCCTAATTTCCAGCTTGGCCTCCCTTTTTATTAACAGGTTTTCTCTGCTACCAGTTTGTGCCTTGAGGTGTGTCATAGCAAACAAACAGTAATGCCATCATTTATGTTGACAGGATATTTTGAAAATATTGTAGAAAAAGTTCATAATATTTGAAGTTTAACCAATTGATATTAAACACTCTGTGCTTCAGTCCATACAAGTAAGGGAGATCTCACATTTAATTGACCTCAATTTTTGCTCCCTTTCCTCCAGCTTGATATTGCCCACTCTCTGAAAGGCTGGAATGGATTTTTTCAACCCAAACATTTCTATCTTGTAAAGCTTTCATTTCCTTGACTTCACTCTCTGTTAAGGAAATTTGTGAAATTTGTGAATTTGTGAAAGCTGTGGAATTTGTTTCCCTACCTTTCATTTAATTATTAATTTCAGTCTATATTCATTTGTTCTTGTGTTAAAACAGTGAGTGGAGAATTGAGCTGAGAAAAAAGGTCATTTAGATCAGATTATTTCTCCACAGTTCCATAATGCAGTATAATAAATATTATGCTTACAACTAAAAATTAAAACATTATTTGGCTGAGGGTTATGATTATTGTTTCTGTAGTGCTTGTGAAGCAGTATGTTATTTAAGTATGAGCTTTCTTCACTGCTGTCCTGTGAAAGTCTGAGAAAGTCCAGACCAGGCTGGAAGCCACATATTATAAATTTCATAAGAGATGGTGCAATAATTTAAATAGCAGAAAGATAAGCATTGAGTACTGAATGGAGTGCTAAGATAAAACATACAATTGTGATATCACACATGATAATATCTGATCCAATGAAACCATTTCCAAATAATGTATGTAATTTACAATGTTTTATGTTTAAAGAAGGCCAGCCTTCATCTCCCACAAAGAGCAAAGAAGAGCAGCCTGAGGACCTGCAGGATGATGCTGAAGGTAGGTGGTCTAACAGCTTCTCAGGGCTATTAATCAGTTCACATTTTGAGGAAACGTTTGTTTTGAATTCTTGGGAAAACTTTCAGTTAAAAATGCTCTTTGCACATACTTGAAGAGTTCTTTTTGGCCTAGATAAAGGGATTATAAGTCTTCTGAAGTATATTTCATCCTAAGGTAGATTCACAATTACAAACCCTGTTTTTATGTGATGGGCTGCTGATTATTGGTGATACATCTTAATAAATTGCTGCTGTTTTATCTCTAACCAGTTCTGACTTCATGTAATTGAAAAGCCCAAGTGTAATCCATGTTGTGAGGAGCTTGGGTCATAGTCTGGTTGGTTAAATTGGTCAGGTACCTGCTGTGAAACACGGAGTGATAAAATCCTCGCTTTCCTTTTCTACAAGAAATTTTGCTGTTTTCCTTTTTACAATGTTTATGTTTCCAGACCTTACACAATGTAGTACATCTCTCTGCAGTTAGAAGTCACAGGTGATTAACATTATGCCTATAGTGTTGTTCCTCTGAGGATATTTTTGTCCACTTGAGTCTGCTCAGGGAAGCTTGTCCATGTGTATGAACATTAACGTGGTCTATGTTGCTCTAAAACTGGATCAAAGTAAATTTTCCTAATCTCTATCTCACTGGTAGAGTTCTTTATAAACTGTTAACATCAAAGGCTTATTTTCAACGCTTTCAGATTTGTAGAAGAGCAAAACACCCCAATGCTGAAGAAATTCCTCTTATGTGACATAGATAAAAGAATGAACCTTCATTATTAATCCATGACACTTCCTTGTCATGGATTATTTTAGACCTAATATACTTCAAATGACCTATCTAATTTTGTATCTCAGTGGCTCCACAATCTTCAGCATTGTGACTTAGTGCTGTGCATTCAGCTCCTAAAGTTTTCTGACTAGGGTATAGTGTGAGTCACAAAGAGCAGAAAAAATGTTAACATTGATCATTTTAAGTAACTGCTAGTAACATGCTGTCACTAACATTGTGACTGGTTGTTACAGGCAGGTCATTAAAGCAAGAGCTGTCATCACCTGGAAGGGACAGCTATTGGAGGGACCCATGACATTTCATCACACCTGAGTGTCTTTCCTTTCATGCTGCATTGAACCCAGTTTAAATTAAAACGCCAATTTTATGTTTGAATTAGAGAATTCAGTGATGACAAACCACATGTCCATTTTTATGTAGGCTGAACCACGGCTGGGATTGTGGTGACACCTTCAATGTTCCTAAACAGGCAGAACAGCAGTTGTTTTATGATATATTCTTACATTGAGTGTGGCTAAAACTTTTCATTGCATCAATATCTTGAAAAAAAAAATAAAATGGAAGGGAGAAAGTATTGTCAAACTGTAAGGTTTTCCTTCCATTCAAAAATTAACTGATGTTGTTTCACTCTTTCTGTGGCTCCCTAGGAACAGTTTCCTGTTTTTCTGTGCCTATCCATTTTTCCCAGTGACCTGCTGTTCACTTTGTGAAGCACAAATAAACGTGTAGGAAGGGCAAAGTAAACAGTATGGCAATAGAATTATTGCATTACTCCTGAGCTGTAAAATGCCTGAATTCCTTGAATTTGATGTCATACAGTAGATTTTGCTGTATAGATTTGATAGAATTGAAGTCTGTAAAACATAATCACTGCTGCTGGATTTAATATAGCTGGTGGCAGAGCTCCCATCTGCTAGGCAGGAAGCAAACCTGTAATGTTTAGGATTGAAAGTTCAGATTTAGCCTTGAGTTGTTATGATGGAGAAAAGAATAGGTGATTAAAGTGTTTGCTGAGGGGCCTGTGGAGAAACCTGGGTCAGATTTCTTTGGCATTACCTGTGCCTCTGGAAGAGGAGACAAGAAGTTGGGATCTAGACACTGAATTCCTGTCAAGTTGCCAAGTGGCTGGAGTCTAATGTAACACACCTGTGAGCCATTTCCATTGCAGTAAATGGGATTTGCACACATTTGTCTGAGAGGAGGATTTAGTTCTCCTAATTATTAGCTGTTGGTTTTTATTAATTAGAAGAACTTTTAATGGGGAGCCTTGAAGATTATAAAAGTTCTGAAGATGTGACATGAACCATAACTACATATCTGAATATTTTTATTTAGGTAGGGGTTTGTCTTCACTTCCAAGAAGCTAGCTTTTTTATTTTCTTTTTAAAAGAATAACTGAGTAGCTAATGCGTATAAACATTCTTGAATAAAACACAACATAGGCAAACGCTGCCTGAGGTCGACTTGGTTGAATTTCCCTTAGGGTAAAACTGAAGTGCTTTGTGGTTTGGTGTGTTTATACTTTGGGATAATTCACTTTAAGTACCCCAAGTTAAAGAGGGAGAGGAAAGGAAAGGAAAGGAAAGGAAAGGAAAGGAAAGGAAAGGAAAGGAAAGGAAAGGAAAGGAAAGGAAAGGAAAGGAAAGGAAAGGAAAGGAAAGGAAAGGAAAGGAAAGGAAAGGAAAGGAAAGGAAAGGAAAGGAAAGGAAAGGAAAGGAAAGGAAAGGAAAGGAAAGGAAAGGAAAGAAGGAAAGGAAAGGAAAGGAAAGGAAAGGAAAGGAAAGGAAAGGAAAGGAAAGGAAAGGAAAGGAAAGGAAAGGAAAGGAAAGGAAAGGAAAGGAAAGGAAAGGAAAGGAAAGGAAAGGAAAGGAAAGGAAAGGAAAGGAAAGGAAAGGAAAGGAAAGGAAAGGAAAGGAAAGGAAAGGAAAAAGGGGGAAAGGTCACACACAAAAAAAGTAAACAAATATACAAAACAAATCCCCACAAAACAAATGAAAATCCCCAAAAGCCCAACCCCTATCTTTTATCAATAAAATCAAGTCCAAATTTAACATAGGATATTATTTTCCCTTTGATAACAAGACTAGCTATAAAATAGGTAACAAATATGCACTGAGACATGGGAAGAGCACAGTGTATTTCCTCTGCTTGGTTGTGAGTGCTGTTTTAGATTGAAGATGGGAGTACAACTTGCAATGATAGCAGCCTTGTGTCTGCCCTTGTGGCAGTCTCTGAAACCTATTCCACTGAGTTCAGCAATATTTCTGCTGTAATATTTTTCTCCAGCTCACCAGGCTGATTCGTTGGCTAGAGGTAATGGAGCAATAGCATTGCAGTACATGTTAAAACCTCCACAGAATATTGGGGAAAGTAAGTTCCTTTATTATCACCCTCTTTGCAATCAAGGAAAGGTGAGTAAGTGGCTGTATGTAAGGAGCTTGTTTTGCAGTAAGCTAAAATAAACACTTGACATGCTAATGAAAGCAACCTTATACCAAACCACTAAAGTATTAATGGTCTCTGTTATTATGCTATTAGCTATATTGTTCTCTCCACACTGTTGGTAGAGAAAAGTAAGTGTGAACTGCACAGCAGATTCTTATGTCAGTGGTTGTATTCCATAGATTTTCACTGCAGAGGTATTGTCTGTGAAAATGGATAGACTAGGAAACCTCTTTTACTCACAGGTTCCCTGCAGTATTTCAGGTTTGACATGTGCAAATATGCCAAACAATTTTCTTGCTTTTCATTCTTTTTTTTTTCTCCTGCCACTTTCCTGCATCCTGGGAGAGTAAAAGCTGCCAGGGATAATTTTTCCTTTCCCTCAGTCAGGTGCATTCATAGATTGAGTGATTGTAAATTGTCAGGTGAACAAAATATGTTTGGTACTAAAGAAAACATATGCATGTTTTACTTCAGTAGCTTCATAACACAATCTTAAAGTGGTTGCATAGACAAAATGGCAGTACTTGTCATAACATAGCAGCCATGAGTTGGCACAAATACCACAGTCACCCATTCTCATCCTCCTTATTGTCACCAAGCAAAGGCAAGCCATTTATACAAAATCCTAACAAAACAAAAATCTTAAATGTTCCTTGTGTCTCTTACCTACCCCACCATGTGTCCTCCCATACGGTGTGTGCAATAGGGAGAAGCAAAACTGTTTGCCCTTTCCTTCTTTACGGGATTTCTCAGATATGAAGCAGAGCCTGCCAAAGAGCTTCCCCATCCATTCCCTCCACGGCCTGTGTGAGACCAATGTTGCATCAAAAATGAGTAACACATCTAGTAGGAGTAGCACAAATGCCTGCTTTTTCTCTTCCTTCAGCAGAAAAATAATCAATCCACGCAGCAAAAGCCATTTTCTTGCCCTCCTTCAAGGGATGTGAAGACAGAACTGGAGCTCTGGAAGTTGTCTTACTCCAGCTTCTCTCATAAGCTGCTCCCCAGATGAATGACCAGATTCCTCCTGATAGATTGATAGGCTGTTTGTTTCCCAGGATCACCTGTGAAGGAGCGGGTCTGTTGGAGTTATTCATCCAGGGTGAACTTTGTCTGCTTTCCATTCACTTGGTGGGAAGGAGAACAGGTTGATGAATGAGCCAAACCACAAAGTTCAAAATGAACACAAATCACCTTTAACAGAGTTGATAGTGTTGGTTCCTTTGCCTGATGGAGTCACCACAATTTGGCCTCTTGGCATTCAAAGGTAACATCACATTTCTGAGTGTTACGTCAGAAATCCAGGCTCACCAGCTGGCACCTGCCTGAATTGGTGGATGCTCTGTCCATGAGAGATGTCAGTCTGACATATATAATAATATATAATATTATACGTTATATATATATATTATTATAATAATATATAATAATGAGAGATTGAAGTACACAGCAGAAATGAGGCAAAATAAAACTTCATGTTAATCTCGACAACTCATTGGTCCAGCAGGTCATGGCCATTCAGTTTGATTCTCACCAAGAGGGAGACACCCTGGTTCCTCATCCCTTCTCCCAAAAAAAGTTTTTGTGAAAAGGCAAAAAGTGCATCATCTTGAGACCAGGAAATAAACCTCTGCTTATGGCTCAATCTTCTAATTGTGAGATTAACATAAGGCTTCCCCTTCCTGCTTCTCCTTTATTTGCCATGAATTTTCCACTCTCTGGCTTCATGGAGAGGGACCCACCATAGTCCATGGCACTTGGCTTGTGCTACTTCCCTCCAAGGTGGGCTCAATCCTCTCTGAATGGTGGCATGCACACAGATGGCTCTTTCTTGCCAGTATGCAGAGATGTTCTAAGAGTCTTCTAACACTGTGCAGGCCTGATTGTCTGTCTCTTTAAGGTATTAATTAATATTATCTAGATTTGAGTTCTTAATATATTTTAATATGTTCTGCAGTTTATGGCAAGGGGTTCTTTTATCCTGTGATAAATTGTAGTTACAGTCATACTTTATATCCCACGGGGCAGTCATATTCTTCAGTAAAGTTTTGCTCCACTCATAATCTACTAAAAATGAACATTGAGATACATAATTATACTTAAAAAAACACAGTCGTTTATTCAGCCTTAAAAGTGTTGCTTTTTATTAAGATAGCTTACAATTGACTGTCTTCTTTTTGCCAGCAAACCTAATCTTTTAATAAAATGTTAAATGAAGATGAAGTAGTACAGAAGAAATTCCCTGGGAAGGATGTGTATCAAACATATCTGTGATAAGTTTCACCTTAATGCAGATGGGTTATGTTTAAAAAGTGGTAATTAACCTCCATCCTTTGTGGATGATAGCTTCTCTTTTTGCTTCTGTTTTGAAGTCCACCATCTGTCCTGACTGATTACAGCTTTCAGAATATTAAGTGATCACCTTGCACTTAGCCAGGGGTAAAGGAGGATGTTATCTGTATTTTCAGTTGTATTTTCTCCTTGAGCAAACATTTCTTAGAAGATTATTTTCATTGGTGAAGTGGCTTCTGCTGTTCCATTAAATTGCCATGCAATGTCTGTGCAAAACTCAGAAAACACAGCTCATTTTGGTCTCCACAGGTGATGTGCAGTCCTGTTGCGTTGGCCATTTACCCATTTGGGTTTCTTTTAGCAACCCAGTGTATGTTTGTGTAACAGCACCAGAAAGACACTTGCAATTCCTCTTTTCACCCTGGATGCTTCGGAGTAGATTGTCTTCCTTCTAAGATGAGCTAAGGTGCAAAACACTAAGTTACTGCAGTGACTAATGCAGTGTTGTCAGAGAAGAATTCTATCCAGTGAACACCTGCAGGGGGCTCATCTCTCCAAGGAATTCATTGCTCATTTTTAAGCATGATGTAAGTAACAGAAAACCATCCTGATTGCTCGGGTCTAGTGCAGGAGATGGGGCTGGTCCTTTCATTCCAAAATGCTGATGCTAAGTAGTCCATGGTTTTGTTTGCATTTTTTGAAGACTTTTATGAGTGTAGTCTTCTCTTTGGCTTCTCTGTCTGTTTCTTCAATTTGTAAAAATCAAAATAGGTCTCAAGCTTTATTTTGACTGTGGCTTGGAAAAGAAACCATGTGGCTGTCCCTTGTCCTGTGTAGTTACTCAGACTTCAGGCACACTGTAAAAATATGAACAAAGGGTAAATTTATATAGTAATGATAAAATTTGAGGATTTATTTCCACTTGCCCTCATGGGGTCATTTTGTTTCTCTTGGATAGGACTAACTGTAGGGCCAGGAGTCAGGGGTTCTTTATACTGCTGTAAACTATGCATCAGCTCACAGGAGCAATTTCTGTCCCCTTTTAGACACTACAAGCACAGTGGCAATACTGTGCAGCACCTGTACTGTACAATCTGAGTCAATGGAGAGTTAGACCCAGTGAAAAGCCAAGTGAGCACAGTGTGTGGGGTTTTTTTGCATCAAAATGCCAATATTATCTTTGTCCTCTGCACAGACTGCCTGTGACATCTCGGGTGTGATATCCATCCATATTCTGGTTGTGTTGGTCAGCCCAGGCTTCCAGGAGATGTCTCCCTTCATTTGTTCTGAACCATCACAGGAATAGTGATGCTCAGCATCTTTGCAATGAAATGTTCCATGTTCCTTGCCCAGCACCTCTCTTGCACAATCTGAGTTAGACCCAGTGGGAAGCCAGGTGAGCATATTTCCAGCACTGAGCTGAGATGAACCAGCATGCTCCTGCATTCCCAGGACTTAATTTTGTGCTGTAGTGTTTCCCTCTGGTTCTTCCCTAACCAGGGGGGTTACAATAAAGCTGAGTTAGCTGTCTTCTGACCCACAGAAGAGTGAAGCAAGGGGGACATGCATGGTGACTTCACCAGGCTTTAGCCAAGACTATTGTATTTCTCAGGACGTTAAATATATTAAATACAACAGTTTTATTTTTAACCTCTGAGATAAGCCACTCAAGCCACAGTTTTCTCATTCTCTTCCCACACTTCTGGACAAAATGCTGCATGGAAATGAAGCACTATTATTTATTGGACTGACAGCTTCACTGGACTGGGTGCATTCACAGTAGCATGTTCAGGGCTGCATCTGCAGCATGGTAATTTCTTGAAGCAGCACAGAGGGAAGAGTCTCATAACTCCATTAAACAATTACTGCAGATAACTCATTACTAACCCTTTAAAATTTACCCCAAAGGGGTTATATACAAGTAATGATTAAAACTGACCTAAATCATAATTTAATTAAAAGAAATTAAAATGAAAACTGAAAATGTTCAGCAACCTCAGGCCACCACATTAATGATTCACTTTAATGTGTTTGTAGTTCTGCAATAATGGCCTTTGTGTCTATGTGCTTCTTGGTTTATGTCTAATATTATTTTACTACTGGAATAGTTTGAAAATGGTTGCAGGCTGTATGATCTCAAGTACTTATATGGATGCACATGTGTTTTTTTCTCACATTTTAGGGGTTTCAGTGAAGCCAGCATATCTACTTGTGTGCAGAATGCAGATCAAGGCCTATATTTTTCACTTTCTCATTAATTAGTTTCTCTGCTATACAATAATGACATATTCATGTCATTAATACGATTACCAAGGCAGTATTTCTGTGCTGTAAAAAGACAGTTCAAAACTGGCGTCCCTTGTCTGACAGATCTCGGTTGTGCTTGTATTTGTTTTGCAAGAGAGAAGCACAGGTCAGGCCATTGGAGAGATGCCAAAGTCACTGGCCATGCAGAAAAGCAGAGGATGCTCCTGAACTTGCATGGCAGAGCCATTCAGAGGTGTAATAGGATCCAGCCTAGTGTGCCAGGATGTGGCACTTGCACAAATTAAGATGAAAGCCTCAGGTATTGGCCCTTTGTCACTTTTATTTCTACCCCAGGAAGGAGGAGGAGGTTTGGAGAAACTGTATTCTAAGCACTGACACTCTATGGATGATAGAGTGAATGATATATATAAATTAATGATTCATATAAATGATTCATATAAATGAAGCTTTCTCTGTAGCAAAAACAATTTTATTATTAATAGCCTCTGTGTTCATGAGTTGGACTAGATGATCCTTGTGGATCCTCTCTAGATCAGGATATTCTGTGATTCTGTGTTGGAGGGGTAGAAATGGACTGTTTTGTACTGATTATGCAGAACTTCTTCCTTGAAATAAAAACATACAGTATCTGCAATTCTGATTTCTTCTGAAAAAATGTCTTTTTGCAGCAGTTTTTGGGGCACGGACTTTAGCCTCATCTCTATGTATGTCACCAGCTGCTTGTGAAGAAAGGTGCTGCTGAGGAGGAGTAGGTGTGTGAGCAGACATTGCACTTCCTCAGCTCTGAAATGGGAAGAGCCAAGAGGCCAGCAGGCTATTAATATTTTTGTCTTGCCATGTTTTGTCACAAGAACAGTGGAAGATGTAAGAAGCCACATATTTCCAGGCTCTAACAGAGAAAATGTTAAGAATACTAAAACCTGCACCAAGGGTTTGTTCCCTGACCTTTCATCAGGATCTTGTCCCAGCCCTATCCTGTCTGATGGCTGGCTTATTATTTATCATATTATCTGCTTCATGTGGGGGCTGCCACTGCAGCTGGCACCTCACTAAGCATGCTAAATCCCTCTCCAGAACAGAAAGTGGGCAGGCACTCCTGGAGAATCCTCTTTTCTGGTGGAGTTAGAAGTGTCACTTACTCTGCCAGCTTGCTGAGCATGCTGATTGATCCTTGTTTAGCCACTTTCCTACCAAATATAACATCTGGGGAGGGGGAAGGGGAATAGAATTTCTTGATGATCTCAAAGAAAATGCCAAAGAAGACAGCAAGAACCTATCAGGCAGTAGTCAACTTGGCAAGAGAAAGTAGAATATATGGACAGAAGAAGGTATTTTAGTGTCTGATGTGCTTATTTTGTTTGTACAGTACTACTGTAATCCTCAAACTTCTATTTTTTATAACTGAATCTCATACCAAGGGGAAAGAAACAGATGTTCTCATTTGTCTTGTGATGGGGCTTAAAATCATTTACATTTTCTGGCCTAAAATGACACGACATGTCATTTGCCACTTCTTGTATCTCCTTTGGAGTGAGTGACAGATTGCTGTTCAATTACCAGTATAATAGAAAAGCAAATATTGTGAGGACAGCTTTCACCTAAAGGAAATACAGTCACTGATTGCTGCAGCAGTGGGAAAAGAAGGATGGCAGATACTGTAGAAGCCATCCAGAGGAAAATACTTTTTTATTATAAATAATGTCGTGGGGAAGACTCAATGAAAATGTACTGGCTCTGGCTTTTCTGCCTGGAGGAAAGGAGAGCCAGGGGTGAATAAAAATATGATGGAAAAATTGTCTCAGTACTCTTGTAAAATATATTTTCAGCTCTTTGCCTTGAGGACGTGCTCCTTAAAGCCTTTCCATTTGCTCGGCACCCAGTTCCAGTGAAGAGAAATAACTGCAGAAAGACTCTTCATCAGTCAAAGACACTCAGTGAGAGACTCATTAGAAGGGTTTTTTTAAAGTAGAACAACATGTTTGTCAAAGACTTTGGGATTAGTCACTTCTCTACTCCATAGTTTGCTTTCTTGTCAGTGTATTCATGCTCTGCTTCCTCTCCTTCTCACAAGATAAACATATACTCCAGATCAAGCAGAGTTTTTAACCATTCCTTCTGCAAGTCATTTATTTGAGCATCACTTGTCCAGTCTTAATTTTTAACATTTCCTTTTCTCTATTTCTGCCAAAGTCACTTGCCAGGCACAACACTTACTGTCAGTACACTGATCAAGATGAATTTTCATGCTATGATCCAGTCACTCTACTGGATTGGGTCAGAGTACAAGATAAGTTTCTGCTTAAAGTCTTTTACATTTTTCTTTCTAAAGGAACAAAATGAAGTGAAAACATTTTGTAACTTAGGTTCTATGAGACCAACTCTAAACAATTAATGTCATGTGAAATAATACGTTTAGAATTGAGATAATGTGGTTTACCTGATAATCTACCAAACCAGATGATCATTTAAACTTTCTCTTGTAGTTTAAATTTTCTCTGAGTGACTTAAGCAAGAGATATAGTTCCTTGGTAATAAATATGAATGAACCCTTGAAATAACTGGTTTTAGTCAAATAAGTTGTGCTCAGAGTCATAATAATGGATGTAGAAACAAGTATCATCTGGAAATGGAGTTTTAAATTGTGAATGCAGTAAGGAATAGCTAGAATTAATTTCATTTATATATCAGTAGTTACATTTATGTCTGACCTGCTTTTTCTGGTTGTGAAATTCTTTCTGCATAGGGTGAAAAAATGTTACACTTGACCATAATTGAATCCTTGAAGCTTTGGCACTGCTCATTTTACAGTGGTGCAATAATCTCTTTTGGTCTGACCTATTGGTAAAGATTTTTCCAGTGCTGCTGCACTGCTGTGTTATAGGATTCTCTTGATTTATGGATTGCTTGCTGCATAGCTTGATGGCACCAAGCCTGTGTTTTAAGAGAAAAGGGGTGGGGCAGATAAATATTTAGCTAACTTCTGGGTTTTGTTTTTTTTTTTCCATGTGGTCCTCCTATTGTGTGTGGACAGGCAGAACTGTGACTTTGAAAACAATACCTTTTGATTTCAAGTCAGGGAAAGAAAAACCCTGCAGCTTTTGTCAGTCCATTCTGGTCATCTGCATAATGCAATTTTTTACAGGAGCTCACTAATGTGCTAAGAAATCACTATGGCAGTCATCCATTAAGGTCGGAATTCCTACAAAGAGTTACCAGGAGGGCAGGAAGCCCAAGTCCCCAGTGATGGCCATCAGCTGCACCCTGCCCACCTCTCTTCTCTCAAGGGAAGGGTGTCCAGTTCCTGCTCCATCTCCTCTCCTCCTGAGAGCAGCTCTGTGCAGGGCCAGCCTTGGAAATCATTCTCCACTAGTCCCATCTGCTGGATGCCAGGAAGAACTGCCTGCTGGAAAGAGGGAAAGCATCATACCTCAGCCTTTAAATATCTGCTGGGTGCAGTGTGCTGCCAGATGGACATCTGCCCGTGGAAAATACGTGCTCTGTCTTCCTTGCATCCACCTAATCACATTGGACCACTGCTATTGCCACCACCAGGTTCCATGGGTTAAGTGAAAGCAAGGTGGCCGACACGAGGAACTTTAGCTGTTTTGTTTTAGAGAAGCTGTAATCAGAAAACCCATCAGCCAGCAAAGATCACAGAAGAAAAATATGTGTATCATTATCAGGACATTTCCAGGCCTGGGAATGAATTTCCCTTCTTGCAATGTATATGCTCAGCAGGCAACTTTTCAAATAATCTCATTGAGGCTGGTGCTCAGCTGTTCTTGTGGTGCTGCAAAGCAGGGAGTGTGGCCATGGCATCTGATCCTGCGTGAAGCTCTGCAGCCTATCATGTTATTATGAAGCTAAAAGAGCCTTTTCCATCCCTGAAAATAGAGAATTCCTGATATATTTCTAATTACCCATTCTCCGTGGTTATTTGCTATTTGGTGCCTGCCTTCCAAAAGGGAGCTGGAGGGTAGAAAATGGATAATGAATGTGAAGTAGTGAAGAAAACAGGGAATGAATGTGAATGTAAAAAGGGGAAAAATTCATTCAGTCCTAGCAATCTTACTTTGGTTTGGTGTGCTCTCTTCATTACAGCCATTTATGATGCTTTTTTTACTTTACATTAAGTGTCATAATGGCTTTTGCTCTAAAATTCAGTTCAGTTGATTCTCACCTTCCATAGGCATTGAAGTAAGTTCTGCAGGTCAGAAGCACAGCCCAAGAATCCTGTTGAAATGCTACAGGAGGAAAATAACCCTAGGAAAAAACCTCTTTATAAAATACGTAGAAGTTCAAGCAAAAATTTTATTTATTGTGGACCCTGTTTAGGGAAACATCCCTCTATTTGGTATTGTTATTTCCAGTGAGCTTATTGAGAGAAAATCTATAATCCTCATCTTGAGAGAAAAAACATGACTGGTTTAAATGGAACTGGTCCTGTTGGCAGGTTTTCTCAGCTTACCTTTACAATCTCTCCTTTTTTATCACAGTGCTTTGCTTAAATTAACAGTTTGTGCTAAATTGGTTATAATTAATATTGCAGTGCTCCAGGTACCAATAAAAAGATATATCATAAATAATTTTTCTGTGTTTTCTTCAATAGGTGGCAATGGCACAGTGGACAAGGAAAACACCGATGAAAGTAAGACAGAGAGCCAAGAAGCAGGTTTGTGCCCAGCTCCTTAAAGGCCTGTCAGGTTTTATCCACTTTGGTGAACAATAACCTTAGTCAGTGCTTTTGAAGGGAATGTTTGTACACTTTCACCAGATTAGCTCAGGTCTTGAGCAATTCTCCCATTAGAGACTGAATCTTCATTCATTATGAATGAATGTGCTGCAGTGCAGGAGTGCAGACCCCTCTCCAGCTCACCAGCTCTACATTCTTCCTTTCAGGTGACTAATCTAGCTAATCGTCTCACAAGGAATAACTTTTTTTTCTCCTCTCTGGATAGAATAGGAATGAAGGAAAGAAATTTGGGGAAGGAGGAAGCAAGCAGCAGGCTCCTTCTCATGAAAATTCAACTCCTGAATATTTTTAAAGGGTATTTTCAAGTTTTAAAAAATTGCCTGCACAAGTCACAATGGTTATGAAGATTTAAATCCATAGAGAAAAATATTACATATGCTGTGAGTGAATGTCAGAACTCACAAATGGTGGGTTTTGCAGGTGTCAACGCTTATAAATTCTAGTGAGTTCAGTATGTCAGAATATAGTGTCACTCCATGCTCACAAGAGATTTTTTTTTTCTGTTTGTTTTTTTTTTTTTCCTGTTCTGTTTGGTTGTTTATGGTTTGCACAACTCTGTTCCTTCCAAGAGACAGCTAGAATGACTTACTTACCAAAAGACCTGAAGTGGCAATCGAAATGTCTCTCTATTACCTTATTTATTAAGTATTTCTTTAACTGTAGTATTACGTGTAGCACACAGTTTTTCTCATTTGATTAGGATTTCTTTCCCATTGTAATGCGGAATGTTCCTTAAACATATTTAAACCAGAAAGAATAAAAGGGTTTTTCTTTGGAATTTCTTGAGCTGAAGGTAGCCAGTCAGCAAACACAGCAGATAAATTTAGACGGCCTGGGTTCCTGACTTACCTTATTTGTTTCCTGTATTGTGGTAATGAGAAGTCCACTGAATGAGGGTCTTTTTCTCATCCTGTGCATTGGCCACTGTGTAGGTAGAAGGGCAGCTTTTCTCTCTGCCTTCCACAGGTAACTGTTCTTCAACTGAGTGTTGACATCTGATGTTGCCTGTACGTGTTTGAAGCCCTTCTGTGCTTCATGTCCTTTTTGTCACCTCTTCTGCCTCTTAATGTGGGGCAGGCAGTGCCAGGTGAAGCCAGAAGCAAACAGTGTTACAGAATGAAATAGATTCCCATGGACCTCAGCAAACTTTATCCTCCCCAAGATAAGGGTATGGTGGTGTTTTGTAAGTGCTGGAGGGCAACCACATATCCTACCCTGGTTTTTCACTTTCATGCTAGTTGTATTTTAAACAGGCCCAGGGGACCAGGGAGAAGAATGAGCTATTCTGTGTGAATTGAAATTCTCTTTTGAATCCCTGACTAGACTGTGGCATATCTTTTTTCCTAGCAATTTTGAGCTTTTAACTTTACCAAGTACTACTTGACTGCCAGCTCACCTAAGAGCTAAGACTGCCTGGAGCTCCTGGCTCCAATTGCTGAGGTTCCTGTTAAACCTGATTATAGCTTTTGCAGATGCCCACTGTGCTTGTCAGTGATAGTCACTCTGAGGGTGTGAGTTTGATTGAATAAAATACTCTTTTTTTTTCCCCCCAAGAGAATTAAGGAATATTTGCCTCTTGAAACTACTTCTTTGCTGTAGGTGTTTTTAATGCATTATGCTTTTCCCAAAACTGCTTGTTATGACTTGTTGCAACATGAGCTGTCAGAGCTGGTTTATCAGAGCAGTGATATACATTCTTTTGCTATCTTGTATTGGTACTCATGTTTCATTATTCTCATGAAGAGTGTCAAATAAAAGATCCAGATATTTGAGGTCCCAGATCCAGAAAATTTCATACTTTAGGGACACGATTTAGGTACATACCTAAATATAATGCCATGCCCACTCATAGCCCAGTACTCAACTCCTTGACCCTGGGCAGATGGTGTTGCAGGAAAAAAATGATTTGCCTTATCAATTTTCCCTCCTGGTTCAGATAGTCACAGGAACAGAGCGCCACAATTAGCCCAAGTTGGTTACAGCCATTTAATGAGTCTCTGCAGTTTTCTGCTCTATGCACTGCAGAGAAAAAGCATCACCAGGAGCTTTGAGGTTGCTGCTTTTTCACCCCTTCTTGGCAGTAGAAAATGACCTGATTTTCCAAGGTACACAGTTGTATGCTTAGATTTCTAAACACTATGAGTGACCACTTTTAGGAGCAATTCCCCCCAATGTTAAAGTTCTTATTTGTATTATCTAAACCAAAGGCATAAACTTCTTCTGAGTGCAACAAATCATATACTGCGATATTGTGAAAGAAAATATAGGACAAAAATTTGATGCTTTATCTTAGCTGGTCCATTACATAAGGATTTTTATATTCTCATTATAGTGAAAAATATCATTATATTATAAAGAAAAGTATATATTATAAAGAAAACTATTGTAGTGGAGAAAACAGTAATATTCTGAAAAGACTGAAAATTTTAAACTGTGTGAGGTTTTTTTAAAGTCTGACCTCCAGTCTGTCATCAATGAGCTTCACAGTTAACACGTGGAAAAACAACAAGGCAGGTGGTTCTGAGGTCTTATTTCAATCTAGTTAAAAGTACTTGATGGCTATATAAGGAAAATATTTTCCCAGAATCATCAGCAACAAGTCTTTTGAAAGAAATTAAAATCTAGACATTAAAATGAAAGTTTATAAAGACTTTTAGAACTACAAAAAATAGCAAGAAAATAAAATGTTTTCACTTTCACTGTTGATTTAAGTTCAGGTACCAGTTGTATCTATTAACTACAATAGTTTTACCTGCATGCTCTACTATTAAAAAACTGCAAGCTGCAGAATTTTAGGGACTTTCTAATTTCAGACCTGATTCAAGAAAGCTTCTATTTTCAGGAAAGCATTTGCATCTAGTCATTTGGATTCCAGTAGGATTCATAGACATAATTCAATTTAAGAATGACTTAATTATTTTTTTTCAAAATATATGGGTTAAATGAAAAAAAGAAATCTCAGAGCAAATAGAATACCAGTGTACCCATTAAACCAATAGCTGTTCCTCTCTCTTTATTATGAGAAATTGAAATACAGATTTAACCTGCCTGTATTGGAATGTTAGATTACACCTTGCTTGGGGAAGATGATCAGACCAGTAATAGCCAGTGAATGGATGGAAGCCCAGTAAATGAAATTCAGGTCTAATGTCTTGTCTCAATAAGGCATAACACTTTTTTTCAGTAAAGTGGTTCATCAGTTTTCTATTTAATTAATAGCTTCTCTTTCATTTCCTTTGTTCTTGTAGGTGAAACAAAACCTTCAGCTGTAGCCAGCCTATCATCAGAAGACACTGAGCTCAGTGAGAATAAAGGTACAGACTGGAAATTGGATTTTCAAATATCCTCTCCCACGAGGACATTTCATGAAACTGTTTTTTCCTTTGTCTGGAAACAGCCAAAATAACAGTTAAACAATATAGAAATAGGTAAACGCTTGGATTTTCATTTACAAAAGTCTTTGAAATTAAGTACTTGGTACCAACTGTTGTGCTGGTAGGAGAGACATCACAAATTTGTAAGTCCTCTTGTTGTGGAGTTAATACAAAAATATCATACATGACATATCCAAAACAAGCCCAAAGCTTGGGCTCACTGGGGTGATTCACATATATTTAAGCATGCACATCTATCTCAGCAATATCAGCTCCCTGTTCAGTGCTCTCCTGATGCAGGAAAAGAAAAACACAATAGCTATAAACACATCAGGAGGAGACAGGAGGAGATGAAGTCATAACAGAGGGGCAGAGAGTAATGTTTATCTTGTGCAGACTGTGCTGGGCACTCAGATAATTTAGTTTGTAATAAATATTTAAAAGTGTCACAGGACCAAATGATAGGGTGTTTAGGAAACAAGAGAGATTATCTAATTTAAATGCTTCAAGCTGAGATTTTTCCTGTGGAGCTGTTGGTTTACCAACAGATAGGAGCCAGTGCACAGCTGTATTGTTTTTGATATTCCTGTAATAATCATGCTATTAGTTGCTTGTGCTGGTCTACATTTTTAGCATTTTTGTGGGGGTACATTAGGAAGAAGTCTGGGTGAAATACAAAATGTTTGCTACTGGTAATCCAAAACAGGAGTTATGCTATCTATAATAAATGTAGCCTATCAGTATGACCTTCAAGAAAGACTATTAGAAAATTTTCGTGCATTTTACTGAGATAACATAATTATTAACATCCATTAACTTATTTATTTTAAAAGATTTAGTGTTTAATTCAGCATTGCTTCTTGACTCTCTTCTCGTTTTTCTAGATAAGTGTGACAGGGTGTGAGATCCTGCCCTTTTGTTCAAAGCCACATGCTGGATAGCCTACATACTTACCTGATTATGAGTTCAAAGCCTTGTGCAGGTTGATTTAAGTGCTCTTGTAACAGATTGATTGATGCTGCAAAGAAAAAAAAGAACCACAAACCTTTGCTGTAGCACTGGCTTTTGCTTTTGATACATCACAAATTGAAATCCTGGCAAGGGTAGTGGAAGGCAGAAATAGTGATGGATTCAATCCCAGCATGGTTGGTGATTGCCTGTCATTAATTTCTCTTGTTTTGATGACATTTGGCCTGTTTATGTCTTCTGTATCTGGAAGACTCCCCATTTTGTCTTTTTCACAATGTGAGGGTCACAGAGAGGCTTTGGGTTTGGATTTTCCTTTTCTGTCTGCAGTCAGGTGACAATCCCAACAAATTGGTATTTTTCCACATGCTTGTTCCTAATGAAGAAGATGACTGTCTTCTGATATGCTTCTCAGTGTGTAAGCCCTCCAGGTTTTTACACCATTGCATTAGAAGTCTCTTCTTAGGAAAGAAATTGTCTTTGTGTGATAAGTCCCACTGTTCATATAATATATTAAGAGTATATCTAGTGTTTTCCCTTCTTCTCTTGAGAGGCTGATGGAAGAGAGAGAGCCCTGAGAGATCCAAAGTGCATTATCTCCTTGATGTCCTACCTCTCCTCATAAGAAAGATGGGAAGCATCTTGTAGGAAAAAAGAGTGAGACAAAATCTCCTCCATATATTTTGCTTGTAAAATTGTACAAGTTAAAAAAAGAAAAAAACGAAGATAAAAGCTAAGACCACGTTTTCATATTTGCTTGCTAGTTTTTTTTTTTTTAAATGGAAACAAGAATTTTGAACAGCAAGGCCACCATGGCCATGGTTTTAATCCTTATTTCCATTGGTAGATTTTCAGTTTGCAGATCTTTACTGTGAGGGTGATGAGGCATTGATAGAGATTGCACAGAGAAGCTGTGGATGTCCCATCCACAGTGTTCAAGGCCAGGTTGGACATGACTTGGAGCATCCTGGTCTAGTGGAAGGTGTCCCTGCTGGGAGGTTAGAATGAAATGATCTTCAAGATCCCTTCCAACCCAAACCACTCTGTGATTCTTCAATGCTTCTATAATTTCAGATTTTTGAGAGGTTTTTAAAATAAATATCACTGTTATAAAAAATGTGCTACTTTTTGAGAAATGGCACTTTTACAAAATCCTGGCATTTCTGAAAACACCTGATGCTCCCGAAACAAATTCCAGCTTTCAAATTGTTTGCCCACTGAGTTAACAAGGCTAAAACCTCCAGGTTCTGGAACATATTCATTTCTCTCATATTCATTTCATTATCTTCAACTAAATGAACAGGACATAAAGCATTTAAAGAAATTATGTTTTCCCAGTCCTTTCACTTAATTACTGTAAAAGATTTATGGAAAAGAAGTCTAGCTGCACATTCCCAAAATGCATCATTTAAACCACTCTTTCTTGCTATGAAAGTTTAGCTATTTTAAATGTCAGCTCACTTTGAGTGCACTAAAACAAGGATTTTGAGTCCAATTAGAGTTGACTAGCAGTTTTTCTGCTTTATTTTTCCTCCTCATATTCCTGGGATCAAAATATAGCCAGTATATTGACATAGTTATTGTTCTAAAATGTGATGATATTCAAAACAAAGCACATCCATCTCTGCTACTATGAAGATCTAGTATTTCTGTTGTATGTCAGTCCTCTTTATCATTTATTTTTAAAGGAAAAAAGGGAGGATGTGAACATGAAAGGGATTTTTATGATAAGAGTGAGGGACAGTGCAGGAATTACACTTGAGTGGCTTTGATTAAAATGAAAACCTCTTGTGAGACTGCAAATCTCACATTAAACTAAAAGTATATGTCTTCTGTTACCATAGATAGGTACTGTCCAGGAAAAAAAGTCCACAGTTTGCACACGATGTTTGAGCAAACTGAATTTTTGGAGTGTTCATTTGTCTCCAGAAAAAAAAAAAAGGGGAGGGGTTGGGGTGCAGGAAGGGGGAGAACAGTCATATTTCAAGAATAACAGGATTTTCAATGCAACACTGTAGAGCTATCCTCTTATTCCAATCTGTGCCAAGTTTCTCTTCCCACTATCTGCAAATTTTACCATCACAATTTTGCCCTTAAAAACTTGCATGCTTACCTATGATCTCTTGGGGGAGAGTTGACATCTCCAGGCAGCACCTTTGCAAAAGTTCTTCATTACTGCGCATATGGAAGTAGATCCTTTATATACAGCATATTTCAAGTGAGAGATGCTTCTTTCTGTGAAGTGTAAAGGCAGAACAAAGTGATTAAAGTCATTAATGTTTGTGCAGCAGATAAAGGGTGTATCAGGAAGGCTGCACTCAATCTGGTATGTCTGTACAAGATTATGCTGGGGCTACAAATTCATTTTAAACTGACCATGAAGTATGTAGAGATTGGATTGAAGGATTGAACCTGTGCTTATGTTTTGTTAAAGAGAGTCTGTGTACATGCATGCATGTGTGACAGAGAATATGCTGCATCTTCATCTCAGTTGACCCTTTTACCAATCACTATTTTAACCCAATTTAATGATTAGACTTTCTGGCAGGAAAATGTAAAAAGGAACTGGATTTAATACAGGTGAAGCATAAATCCCTACTGTGCAAAGTTTCTGTGCACAATACATTTATTATAATTCATTAGCACTTAATAAGAACTGAATTTCATTTGAAGGTCAACTAAATTAAATCATATACTAACTAATTTTAAAAATAAATAAGTGATTGATTAATTATTTCCAGACATTCACCAAAGTCTGGGCTTCTGTGGGAGTGCCATTGAAAGCAAGTCACTGTTTTTCTGCATTCTCTGGAGTCAGATTCAGTTGGCTGGAGGGCTTTTGTTTTCAGAAACAGAATTAGATATATGACTTGGCTAAGGGTGGGTCTTAAAAATTCTCTTTGGGCAACCCAGAAGCTGGTAAGTATCCTGACTGTAAAATGTAATGGGTGTAAATTCCTCTTTGGCCAGCTGTAGCTCTCAGTATGGAAAAATCATGATGTCCTGAAGATGGAAATGATTGAGAAAGGATAAACTGAAAGAGCATTTCAAATGCAGGGGAGCTGTGCAAATTGACATAAATTAGTCATTGGTAAGCACATGAAAAAGACTGACTGAAAGGCCAATATGTTCAGAAAGAGGTATTTAAAATCAGTTCTTAGGTATATATTAAGATGTCTAAATGACTGACCTGATTTTGAGCACTCAGCTACCAATGAAATGTTTTTACCTCACCCTTGGGCTATGATTACTCCTAAAGTTTCAGCCTGGAGAATTTCAATTATAGGTAACTGGAAAAGAACCTTTTTGAATGGAAGAGTTTCAACACCCTCAACCATACCTGTGGCTTTGTATACCTCCTCAAGCAATAACATTTTTCTGTCCCTTGGTTAGAAGGATTCCTGTGAAAGCCAACTGGCTAACACAAGCTAATTTGTGGGGTTTGGGGTTTTTAACCAGGGATGTCAGCACCACCATCCAACCAGTCACTTATTCTCTTAACACCTTCCACAAGGCTCACTGTGAGCTGCTTGTAACGTGGGTTATTCACTTCTTCACATTTCATCTGACCTGAGTTGTGCATCCAGATGGGGTCCAGCCCCTGAACTACTCAAGAGGTGTTTCTGCTCTACCCTTCACCAGTACTGGCACCTGCAATAGTGAACACTAATCCACCTTATTTAATCCTCCTTATTTTTGAGTGTTATCTGACCTAGAGCCATTCAGCTGTGCTCCCATCACTCCAGCATGAGATCCTGCTCTTTCATCTCCTCCCTCCCGTCCTTTCCCCTGGACAGGCTCTAACCTTACAGGTTTTTCTCAGCTTTTGCATTTCCCAGAGCCCTGTACAACAGGTCCTGCTCCTTACATCAGGAAAAGGATGCCCACAGTTTTTATACTAGCTGCACCTGGAATTTCTCAGGTGGACAGAAGATGAGATGCCCTTTCTTCAGCTTGAAGCACAAGCAGTTTGGAGAAGTATTTGGTGGTCCCACCTGCAGAGATGAACTTTTTGGTCTATTACCTGAAATCTTGCTAAAATATCTTTATGAGTTGTTGCACCTAAAGAGATCTGGTTTACCAAGCATTTTTAAACTTGGGCTTCAATAAATCTAATCTGTTATAAAGATAGATTAAAATGAAATCTTGGTGGATATAAAAATAACATTTTAAAGTCAAAGCTCAATAATTTCTTCCTAACTTCTCATAAACCATCATTTTATAGTACTTCATTTTGACATATTTTCCTCGGTTTATGAGGCAAAAGAATACCCTAATCATGTGGAAGCCTCCATGCACGCCATTACCTATAATTTTAGATGTCTGCTGGATTTCTTTCACTCTGGAAATATTCCAGTCATTTATCACAGTATCATGCTTAAAAAAATAAAATGTACTGAACCTGCTTCTTTCCTAATGACCAGCATTTTCCCTCTTTGATCTTCTTACAGCTCCCTAAAACATGGTGATTTATCTATGCTGTGTACAGGACCCAGATGTTCTGCACATTAGAAACTGCTCAGTAAATAAGCCATACAGAGAGTATCTGGGGAAGTGAATTTTAGAAGAGCATTAAAACCACTTAACATTCAGTTCTTAGCATCTCCCTTCTTCCTTAGCTTTTGCAAAATCGTGTTTGAGTAGCATTGCCTTATACAGTCAAAGGAAAAAATGAATGGCATGGAAAAGCATGGGGATTTATACAGGATTTAGACAAAATAGTGCCTGACTATTGGCAGGAAGGATAGGGTTGATAGTTTACTGCAAGCTGTGGGCATTTTTTGGAGATTAATTCAACGTACATTTGATAGGAGCGGTGAATATGCTTGCAGAGTGTTCTGATCAGTTTATTTAAAGCTGAAATATTTTGTAAACAGATTGTTAAAGACTGGGGCTAATTCCCAGGTGGACTCAAGCATGCAGTCCCACAAGACACTTGTTTCAATAAAATGTAGGGTAGCAGAGATAAGCACTCCTGACATAGACACTGCCACTCCCGCCAGCAAGGAATTTTGAGAACCAAGGGATGCTCAGACTTCAACCATCACTTAAGCTCCTGATGTGCAGTAGATAAATGTGGCCTATCTTTGCCTTATTTACACAATTAAACCTCCTGTTTGACTCATGCATGTGTGATATTAGGAACTGTGTCCCAGTGTGGTATTAGAAACAAGGTTTTTTTCAGTCCTGACTGGAGGAGTCTTAACTTTTACAGTCTCAATTTGTATTTACAGTGCCCAGTGTATAAGTTATCAAAAATACTGTACTGTGAAAGAATAGTCTGGCTTGGATTCTCTGGTATGACTTAACAGATAATTAAATATGTTGGGAGAAGGCTGACATTGCTTTATGCCATTTTACAAAATCAAGTGAGTAAGAGGTGAAGAAAGGCCTTAGGGACAGCCAGTGCTCTTGTAGGCCCTGAATCATATAGGACTATAATACTGGCTTTACACAAGGCTCCAAAGGGCTAAGTGGGCACAGAGGATCAGCTGAGCCTGAGGAATATCACTATCCTACTGAAAACTTGCACACAGAATGTGGTGTATCATCAGCATTTTTATTGATCACTGCCTTTGGTTTTACACTTTCACTTTTGCTTGGCACAGATTTGCTTCATAAATCTGGATTTATTCCTTTGTTTTATTTTATTCTTGTTAATCCTAAAAGTAAATCTGTCTTTGGACATTTTGGCTTGAATATTTAGTGCAATATTTGGATTTGAAAAGGAGTAACCTTTGATATGATCTTGACATTAAGGATTTTGGAGCTCAGAATCTGCATGGTAAAACCAATCAAGACAGGTTTCTGCTGGTGACGTAAAATTGAGAGACTCTTACAGCTAGGCAGTAACTTCTGTCCATTGTCTGTTATTTTCAGAGACATGCTTTGCAAAAAATAACTTGCAAAAATTATCATTGTAGATGGCCTGGGACAATTTGGAATTCAGTGAAGTTACATTGCTTTCTCAAACACTGGAGCAATTGGACAACTGTTTATGATAAAAATGAAAGTTTAACTCCAAATTACGATTCCTTGAGAATGAAGCCCATGGGACAGACTGCCAGCTGTGCCAATAGGTGGGAATAGTGTGGTATGGAAGACTGGTGAAGTAGGGCAAAAAAAAAGTGCAGCAAGTATAAAGTTTCGCAAATTGTACATCAGTGAGTTATTCTACTTTCAAACTTTGTTTTTTTAAACTTATTGTCATGCCATGAAAGAAGTAAGAAACTGTGCGGGTAATTAAATATTTGCCTTGGGGGATTATTTGCAGTTAATTAAAGCCACACAATTTCAGCACATACCTTTCCTACAGATTATTAAATTTGGATCAGTTATTAACAACCTAGCTTTCTACTTATCCATCAGAGATTACTTTTGGACACTTTCAGGAACAGAGTTTTACAGGGGCATACTTGGGTATATTGTAAGATTTGCTCAACAATGTTGTTGAGAGGGACCTTCCAGAATTTAAGTTGTAAAAGCACTGCCAGGATGTAATTTATTATCACGTGCTGTAGATCTTTTGGCACTGTCACTTACTTTTTCCATTGAGCAGGATTTTAGAAATCATCTCACATGGGAACAAAAACACTGATCATCTCTTGCTGCTGTTGTGACCTGGAGTGGACTTATCCCTATGTTTTGCACATTTAGATCAGCACTGGTTTTTAATGAGGTTCAAAGAGAGTTCTTTATCCAGTGAAATCTGTCTGTGAAGAGG
The DNA here is from genome assembly GCF_050655825.1 of Lonchura striata. Taxonomy (NCBI): domain Eukaryota; kingdom Metazoa; phylum Chordata; class Aves; order Passeriformes; family Estrildidae; genus Lonchura; species Lonchura striata. Next base: position 111,374,111 of record NC_140705.1, read on the forward strand.
ATGAGCAAAACTAAATCAAGTGTCTTTTTTGCTGTATTACCTGAATGCATGGAATTATGCATTATATATTTCTCTGTCCCCATGCAAAACTGGCTGTTGTCAGAAAATGTTTGATGCAACAAAATGATGCCTTGTGTTTATGAAGACCTCAGATAGCACAGCAATTGGACTATCTGCCAAAATGTAATTTAAGTCTCACTGTGGCACTGGTTCCAAGCATTGCTTTGGGTAGTTCATTTTGACAGTCTGCCCCAAAAAAAGAAAAGCACTCTCGGCCTTGGGAGCTTTGTCATCAAGTGACATGAGGCTAGGATTTGCACAGGGATTTATGGGATTTAATGTTTCTGGAAAGATTTAAAGTTTCTGTAAATTCAGCCATGAAAAACTGTTATTCTAAATAAATAATAAATCACTTTATTTATCAAGTAGATTGTTTCTGCTATTTCTCATAGATTTGTGCCACTCCACTCATTAGGAATATAATTCTTGGTAGTGCTGCTGATTATTCTTATGCATCCTTCTTCATCAGCTCCTGGTTTAAGTCTTGTACTGCCAGCAAAAAACTGCTCAGTATGGGCAGGGATTCTGATATCAATTTGAATAATTGGAACCCACAAATACACTTCTGTAGTTTATAAGACTGTAGTTAAACAGCTAGAAAATCAGTCAGTGTATCAAAATGTCAAATACGAAGCTGGCACCTAAGAGCTCCTCTAACTCAAGTCTACTTTCCCAGCATGAAAACTGCTTCAGGATTTGTTTGTTTGCTTTTTTTCCTCAGATTCCCCAAAAGACTCCAAAGGCACGCAGAAAGGTGATTCAGTGCATCCTGTGGGGTGTGAACAAGATCAAGCCAAAGGTAAAGTTTTGTATCAAAGTTTTTTAGGACAGCCATGATGAACCAGTGTGAAACTTGAGTTCTTCCAGTGTCAGCACCCAGTGGGTTTAAGCCTGACTTCTGCCACCTTAAGGAAATGCTGTTGGCTAATGGAGGTTACGTGTCAGCCAGCTGTGGGACAGTAACCCCTGATGCTACTGGGAAAGCCACGTGTCTCTAAATAGGTTTAGCCATAATGATCCTGGCTGCACAGCACTGTTATCATGTCCTCCTGTGTTGTTATTGTGGTTCTGAAAGCCTGTGGGGTGTTTCTGTTCTTTCTGCTGACCATCAAGTACAAGTGCTTTACAACATCTCCTATGAGAAAAACAATGTCAAGGCTGAGCTGCAAAAGAAGAAAAACTGTAAGTGCTGCAGGGTCAGTTTTGACCAGCTATCTAACTAACCTAATGTTTAGTACTGTTAAATGACATTTTCCTATATAAAATGTGTTCAACATGGTTCACTTACTAGGAAAAAAAAGTGGTTCTTGGCTTAGAAATACCATGCTGTGTCTAAGGTTCACTTTCTGTTTTAATGAATTGCCTGCATGCAGCATCATCCTGATAGCATTTTCTGTTTGCTGTATTAACAGGACAACAGGATGTTTCTGCAAATGAGGAGATAAAAACTGGGGCAGATTCCCAAGGCTCCTGCATGGAAATAGAAGGTACTTCAGTGTCTTGAAATCAAAGAGCAAGATTAACAAGCAAAAACACTAACGTAGAATCACGGAATCATAGAATGTCTGGGATTGAAGGGACCTTAAAGATCATCTAGTTTCAACCCCCTGCCATGGGCAGGTACACCTTCTGCTAGGCCAGGTTGCTCAAAGCTGCATCCAACCTGGCCTTCAATGCATCAAGAGGTGGGGCATGGGCTGTGTGTGTCTCTGGGATTGCAATGAGTCCCAGTGAGGACCCATGTTTGGAGTAAGCACACGGGATTTTGTGCTAAATCCCAGAAAGTCCAGTATCTTCAAGGCTTTTCTCTGAACGAGAGCCCCTTGGATTTCCTTGGACAGCTTTTTTATTTGTATTCATGGAGGAAAAGATCCTTTTCCTCTGCCAGTGTTTTTAATGGCAAGGTCTCTAGTGGGTGTTAATCCTTTCAAGTCCATTCTGAAAAGCCTTACTCTTCATCTTTTTATCAAATTTATTCAGATCCACCGTTGAACCAAGACACAACAGAAGCTGAGATTCCTTTGATACTTGGTGCAGAGGAAAAGGAAGAAGGAAAAGAAGAAGAAGGAGGTGAGCCTATTATAAAGCAGATGGAGACAGAGAATGCTGCAGGACTCATGTTATCCTTTTCTATTGTAAGGAAACGTGAAAAGGACACAGAAGTGTTCTTTTTTCCTCTATGAAAAAATCTTTTTTTTGTCTTATCTTTGTGTGTAGTTTTTATATATTGGACTTGGATTTCACTAGAATGCTAAGTGCAAAAAAGTGCACACTCAGGTTCAAAAGTGGCATTTAAATACTCTCCTCACTTTTGTTTTTTTGCCTTTAAGCCCATAATGCAAGAAGCATTTGGAGTATTTGAATAAATGAGTATGATAGTTATTTGTGAGATAAATTAATAGAGATTTAACTAAAGAGTAACTAAAACTAGTAATTCTAAAGAAGAAACCAATATTTGGATTGAGAATGCAGTCTTCTGAGGCAGTAATTTTTTAATGGTAGTAAAGTATTTGAAATCTTGGGAATACTTTTGCAAGGAAATATAGAAATTTAAGTGTTGGATGCTCCTGGGAACCCTGCAATCATCTCACCATTTGTAAAGGCACATGGTTATATAAAAATGATGTATTATGTAAATAATTCTCTAATTTTAAAGTAACTGCCAGTTAATTATATGGTCATTTGTAGAGCCCAAGGATGAATATTACAGTTCCATATTAAAATGCAGACATGATTTTTATTGAAAATTCTGGTCAATACTAACTGTGTTGTCCTAATTATGAAGTCCTTTTCTCAGCCACATTGACATCAACTTAATTGCAAATCTGAATTAGCAATGTTGACAATTTTCTTCACTGCAAAGCCAGGTTAATAGAACCTCTTTGTTCATATACAGCTAAACAATATTTCCATTTCTATTTTTTTTCTTAAATTTTAATTGCCTATCCAAGTTGAGACTAATCACATCTCTTTGTTATCATTTGTGTTAATGGTATTGGTTTTGTGCTGTGTTAATGATGGTGAAGGTAGAATTGATATAATTCTTACGTTCAAATTCAGGTAAATGGTACCACACTGCCTCAGTTGCAAACCCAGGTTATGCAGTACAGGCTCACTCTGATTGCAAATACCAATCCTGTTATGTTAATCTCTGCCAAAGAGAAATTATTAATGTATTATTTTATGCATCAGCACAACTAAATTGTTAGTGTCCCCGACAGCTAGGGACTGTCATTTAGTTCTCAGAAGAGAGATTATATTTCAACATCTGTGCTACTTACTATTAAAATATGCAATGTTAAGGAAAAGCAGGTAATGTCAGAAAAGGATTGTTCTTGGCACCTTTCCTTTTCCAGCCCTTGATTTAAAAGTTTCAAATACTAAGTAAAAAAGTTCTTGCTAAATATTTTGGAACTTGTTCCTACCTGGGGTCTCAGGTGTTGATACTGTGCAGGATTCATCTGATTCTCAGTTTGTTGAAGTCCATAGAAGTAGTGTCATCAATTTAAGTGGTCTTTTGGTAAGTTCTATGATAAGAGGAGATGTGTTGAGTGTGTGCAGAATAAGAGCACAAATATTCTGTTCAGCTTGTTCCAAAGGTACTGTCTTTGGTACAGGAAAATAAATGGGGTGCTCTTGCAGAGCAGGAGCAGAGAAGGAAATAAAAGCTTTCCTTTATCTTGTTTTCATTCTTGTGGGTATAACCACCCTCATAGCTCATCTTGCTAGTTGCTTCTTGTTCTGGTGGGCACAAATTCTACCACATGGGTTTTGAAAATTTGCCATAAAATGAAGTGGATCTGGACAAAAAGAGGTAAGAAAAATAAAATCAGCTGAAGATCAGACTGATAAAATATGTTTCCCAATGAGAGATTCCTCTTAATGGAAAGAGATTGCCTGGCATTAAAAAGAGATTTAATATGTGATATTATTTTATGTAACCTAAGTGCTACCTCCTAAAGTAATTCAGCTGAAAGTTTTCCAACAACACACACAGTACATTTGATATAGGATTAAATACTGTATTTTTGTGCAAGAATGTGGGGAAAAGGCTAATGTGGGACTGCTAGTCCTGTTAAACAGAAATTCACAGATCTTTAGTCAGTTTGACCCATTCTGGATATATATGCATAGCCAAATGTTGCAACTACTAAATTCCAAACTACCTGGTCTTTCTGTTCTACATGACATTTTTTTGTGTGTGTTTTCAAACTCAGCCCAGAGAAAAGGGTGGCATGTAGCTGCCTCTCTCTTCTCTCTGTCTGACTGGGAGCATTATGGTCATCTGCCATCCCTTCAGTCCTCAGGACTGGAGCTGTGTAAGCCACTAAAGGACCAACAAAGAACAAAGTCCCTTTTCCAACCTAAAGCTGAATTTCTGCGCATTTACTGATTGTGTCTTTGTGGCATGCAAGGGAGTTTTTCAATGATGTGGTTTTCTATGGAAAAAATGTCTGTTTCTTGATGTTTTAGAGACGTGTCAGTTTACATGAACTTCTGACAAACCACAGGTTATCTTCTGATTTAGTTGTGCAAATTTTACTGCCATCTCGTCTCTGTGTTTTGGGTTTTTTTAAAGCTTGGAGGGCCCTTTCTATGTAGCTCATTTCACTTCACAGCTCCGGGATCATGCTGTAGTGTGAATTCCCAAGGAGTCCCAGATCCCGGGGTTCTGGGATACTGGGAGCCCAGAGGAATGAATAACCAAAATCTTGGCAGTTGCACTCTTAAATCCCATTGCCAGCAGTAAGAACCAAGCCAGATCACCCTGAAGAATATAACAATGTGAGGCACTGTGTGTTTCATAAAAACCTGCTGTTGCCTTTCCCAAAATCAGTAATAAAATATCACATGTGCCAATTTATTCCCTTTTTTCCTACTTCAACTTGAAGTTATATATTATAAGGGAGCAGCTAAAGAAAAAAGGCAAGCTAAGATGCCTTTTTTATTCTTTTTCCAACTACTATTATGTGCTCATTCTAGTTTGCAAAAGAAAAATGAAAATCTATGTTTCTTATAAGATTGGGGAATATTCTCAAATCCCTTTATTAAAAACCAGAGCAAGTGGTGATCACTGACCTATTTGCTGACTATGTAAGTGCACACATTTTAACAGACCTTTTGGCAGTCTCTTTATATGTACACTTTCAAGTAGTCCTGTTGTGTTGTAATGGCCATGCACTCAGCACTTATTTGTAGGTTTAATCAGCACATTTATTCCACAACACATGGAAGTAAATCCCATATTTGAGTGAGTATGCAGCCAATTTCTCCTCTGAGCCCACTTTCACCTCTGTCATCTTATTTCCCCTCTCTTTCTATCTCCCTTCATTGCAACATTCAGTATGATGATTTCCCTCACTAATCACCCTTAGAAGTCATTTAACTCTTTGAAGGGGCAGGATTTTTGTCAGAGCACTAGAAAATGAACTGTTATTGCTGTTATTTCTCCGTTTTCTCTCTTCTCTATTTGGGCTGAAATATCTCATCATCTTGTACCAACTTGGAATATTGTTTGAGCTTGAGGTGTGATGTTTCTCCACATGAGAGAGTGGCTGTGTAGAATCCTCACCTGAACCATGAGGTTAGGGCTGGCTCAGGGGCAGGCTGGGGGAGGTTTCCATCATTTGCAGTACATGTGATTTCCTGTGTCAGTCTTCTGATCAGTGCTTGCTTACTCTCAATTTGAAGTCTGCCTAATTTCAAAGTTGAAGTCTGCCAAGTTCTGTTCTAGCTAAGCCCAGTTTTGCTCAACATTCTTTGTAACATGAATAGCTGTAACCTGTAACTCTGTAGGCACCACTTTGTCCATTCTTCTCTTGTCCATTTTGCTTTAGCAGGAGTGATAATTTTATGGTGGAATCTTGGAGAGAACAAAATATTCCAAAACCCGGGGAAAAGAGCTCTCATGTTTTACAGCTTCAGTCTCAGGCATTTATAGGATTTTATACTCATTGGTACAGTTGTAAATAATGTCAGAATAATGACTTTGTTATCAAACACTCAAAAAATTCAAAAAGACATTGTGGCTATAGAGAAATGAAAGAATTCTTGAGAAAGATATTTTTGGACAAATCTGACATTTTTATTACTGATTCATGGCAATTTTATTGCTTAACCCAACTCCTTTAATTCTTCAAGTGGAGAAAGATGAGACATTTTTGAAAAAAAGAAATAAAAGCCTTCACTAGAATCTTTAAATAGGTAATTTCTCTTTGTTTGGAAAGAAAATAATACTTTGAGTTGCTGTGGCTTCTAGACTACTTCTAGTATGAAGGCTCCAACTTCTTTTATTCAGCTGTTCAAAAGGAGAGGAAAAAATACCCTGAACCAGATATAGTGCAATTGATTTGATAAGAACCCATACTGAATAGATCAGATGCCATTTTTTTTTGGTATGTTACACCATATTCAGATGCTAAATATTAAATATATCTTTAAAATCCTATTCTAATTGATACTGATGTTTGGCAAAGAAAAAGAAAAGTGCACCATTGGACTTTTTTGCAGAAAGGCTGGAAAAGCTGTGGAACCAGAAAGCTGCAAATGGGTATTTAAAGCTCTAGGCTATGCAGAGATATGGGCTGATGGGAAGCAGGAGATGGGACTAGCAGGAGGTGCACAGAGAGCTCAGGAACAGAAATTCTAAAAGGTATCTCACCTACGAAGCCTCACTTTACAGACCTTTATTTTCTTGAGAACTTCACAAAACTCCAGGGAACTTTTCAGCTGCAGTATCAGCCAGTTGAGGAGATTTTGTGAGCAGATTCTGTTTGCCAGCCCACTGTGCTGAGTTTGTGGCTGTCCAAGGGCTGTTTGGTCTGCATCAAGCACTCTGCCCTCCTGAAGAGATCATAGCTGTGGCAGAAAAGGATATCCAAGTAATTTCTGAGCCAGGTGTGTCAGAATCTGTGGTATTGATGATTCTAAGATTGTAGAAAGTCTCTGTCTTTCTCCCCGTTGCCAAAGCAGAAGTCATAATTGGTCTGTGCTGGTTCCAAGGTTGTTTATTCTGTTTATCTCTAACATGTTCTGCTGCCCTGCCCAGCTCTGTCCTGCAGGGCAGCGTGTGGGGCTCTGCCCTCAGTGGGATGTGACAAACATTAAATACCAGAAACTCCCTGGGCTGGATTTACAAGAACGTGCCAATATCTGTCACCTACGTTGGACAGTGTGTCCCCAGCCTGAACCAACAGAAAAATGCCAACACCACAGTGAGACATGGAGGGCATGAAGAAGGAGAAAAAGGACAAGGCACACCCAATTTCCTCCAGCTTGTCCCCTTTGGACCCCTTATCTAGAATCCTAAAATTTTACTTTTGCACCGTGCCACACTTAATTATTACTTATATCAAACACTCAGAGCTTGTAATTCATCCTGTAAGATTGAAAACTCTTTTCCATGGGCAGAGATCACAGCCAGTGTCTCTGGGGGCTCTGTCCAGGGGGGGTTCCTGACCCCTGCCAGGGTCCCAAACCTGCCAGGGCAGCCAGAGGGATGCCCTGGATTCTCACAAGGTGAAGCTCACCTGCATCCTCCTAGCTCTCCTTACACGTTGCAGACTGCAGAAGAGGAGTAGTTTGGCCCCACTGTTTGTGTGGGGGCTTTGGCAGCTGTGAAGTGGGAAGTCTTTACATCAGCAAGGAGGTTTCACTGATGGGGCAGGATGGGGCAGCACATGGGATGCAGAACTCCTGCAGGGCTTTTCTGATGCTGCTTCCCTGAGAATGCTGTGCAGCACTGTGCATTGGCAGTCAGGGTGGTTATTGCACTGTCAGTAGTCTGCTCTAGATATTGATTTCAGTCTCTCGAGGGGAAAAAAAAGTTGTATTTATTTTTCTGCCACAAAAAGAATCTGTTTCTTTTCATTACTCTCCACATCCCAGGTTCTAACCTGAATGTGCATAAAAAATAGGTGTTGCAGGATTAATTTGAAGTTTTAATTATTTTTCAGCCATTGCAAGGAAAAATAATTTAATTTTTTCTGTGTGCTTTTCTAATAAGAAAGTAGAACACCTAAGGAATTTTTCAGCTTAAATCTTTTGCTTGCTGTCACAGTCATTTTGTGTTACCAGACATGATGGTGAGGGTAAAACACATAAAGCCATAAACAAAGAAAACAGGAATACAACAATAGGGAATACTGTAACAATGATAGCATTTATGGTTTATTATCTCTATTTGATTGTTTTCTTCATTTCATTTAGAGTAAGCAGAACAGAAATATTATTATGAATTAGCAATTTTTATTGCATTTAAAAATATCATCTTTTTGTTCCTGCTGAAAATGTTGACAATGCATCCTTTGTTTAGTTTAATTAACTTATGTTGCAGCACTGAATTGAATCACACTCAGCATTAAATCAAGCAAAAGAAGCTTTAGAGTGCTTTTCCTTATACAGAAACTAAAAAGAAAGAGGAGAAATTAAATCCTTGAAGATGCTGTAGGTGGAACTGGATTTTTTAATGAAATATATTGAAGTGCCATTTTCATTTTGATTTTCCATGTTGGGAATGCCAAAAAATATGAAATCAGTAAATCCCAGTGAAAACGCAGATGCTATGATGTCATTCTTAGTCCTCATATGTTTATAAAAGTATTCCATGATATTGCATGTTTTTTACTTGTTAGCTACAAGTCTTGAAGAGCTTTAAGATACTGATAAGGTCCTTTTCACATATGAAAATTGAGGAGGTAATAGAATCTGTATTCCAAATGGTGGGGTCCAAGTCTAGCAGGCTTTGGTTCTAGCTCACTTCTGCAGAGAGCCAGCAGTGCCTTATGGAAACAAAACATGTATCTCTTTTAAACTATCTCAAACAGCACCCAAAAGATGAGGGAAATGAATATAGGAGAGAGTCTGACATCTTAGAAAGAGTTTCCTGTAACGTATTGAAAAAGTAGGACTCACTGGCCAAGCACTGCACTGTTACAGATGGCATCATAGCCATCAATATTTCTGGAAATAAGTTTTAGCACCTCCAGAGATAAGGCACCACTTGAACATACACTGCACAGCTACAGAGGTATCTGTTTGAACAGTGAGCTTAGCTCCTGTGTGCCACAGTAAGAAATTCAATCTTCCAGCAGACCAAAGGAGTGCAGGCAGTTTCACCAGGAAACAATTTGATCCCTCACAGATAAATGTCTTTGTGCCATCTTCTACAAAAGAGGTCTTCATTTTGTTAAGCACTGATAAATTTTAGATTCTTACTTCTTTTAATAAAGTTTGTTTATGATGGAATACACTCATCCAACTGAGCTGGCTCTGGAACTGGAAATTCTGTACTCCCACGTGCTTAGGTTTTGGATGGATGTACAGCCTTGCCCAGGTTATGGCACAATGTTATAGCTGTTTCAAATATTCAAATGGCCACCCACTTAGGGCAGCAGGGACACAAACTGCATTTCACCAAGGATTTTCATAAAATAGAGTGGAGTCCAGTCATAACTGTGTGGAAACCACAACCAGTGGGACTGGAGTAGGTATAATTGGAGAAATGTCTTTTTTTTTTTTCAAGTATAGAATAGGAAGGAATTAAAAGAAAACACCATATGCCCTAGGATTGAAAGATTCTGTGGCTTGTTCTTTGAGGAGTGGAAGAATATTTTCACTTCACTGCTTATTTCTGTAGTTTAGCCTAGTGCTGTGGTGAAGAGTAAATCTATAAGAAGGGTAGCATTTACTCACTCCATACTGTCACGTGGATCAAGAGACACACTCTGATTCAGCTCTGTTCTGTTTTCTCTTCTGTGTATTCCCACTTCTGCTCAGCTAGTGAGGTACACCATGGCTTCATAGCTGCCCTTGCTTCTTCTGCTTGGAGAAGGAGGCCAGAGCTGTACAAGAAGGGACTGCTACAAAGTGAGGGGAAATGTCTGTGCAGCCTTGTAAAGTAGAGGTTTCTTTCCTAGAGCATGAATTCAACTGAGATTAAAACTTTTTCACTGCAGCTGACCCAGAGCAGGAAAAATCCCACTCAGTCTCTCTCAGATCTTTGAAGCATAATGTTTTCCTCTGGATTTTATCTTCCTTTTTTCCTTACTTTATTCATAACTTTTTGGAAGTGGGTTTTTTGTCCCCCCCACCTTTCCCTAATGTGGTTACAGATGAGTGTTCTTTTGAGGTCTTGCCATCTGGAAGAGTTTTCCTCTGCTTGGTTGGCTTTTATCACATTTTGCCTCCAGATGAGCATGCAAAGTCATCACCAGCATATCTGGTCCATGGTATCAGCTGACCTTACCTCTAGCTACTCTGAATGACCTGCCAGGGAGAAAGCTCTTCCCTCCTCCATCTCTGGGACTGCATCTGGATCAGGCAGCTGGATCATCTCAACACGTTGGTGCAGAAGTGCAGCTCTTTGGGACTTTGTTATTTCACCAAAAGCTCGGCATCTCCTTTTTAGGGTGTTGCATGATCTCTGAGGAGCCTTTCCTGGAGCACTCCTGTGTGCTGTGCATGTGCTCATAGCTGCAATTAAAGCAGTGCTCTGAATTATGAACTGTGAGTTGCAGCTGCAGACAGTCTATGGGCAACTGCAAAAACACTTAGTTTTGTTTTAGAGGTCCAAGAGAAATATGAAGAGTATTGGAATGGTGGGTGTTTTTAACTTACTTGTACACATGCTTCAATGCTTATAATGTACTTGATTAACACTGTGCTTTGTTGAAATAGTTGCCAATGATTTTCCTCCCATGTTCAGACTTCTGATGTCTATCCTGAGTTCTCAAATCCATTGCTTTCTACAGCTAGCAAATTTCAACCAAAAGATGACCTTCATAACTGTTTCACTGTTGCAGGGCCTTTACACTGAAATTTTGGGGTATATAAACCCTTTTACTCATTATTCCCCTTTGTGGATGAGGATGTGCCTTTGCTGTTTGTTCTGCAGTCACTTTGCCAGTTTTCATACCTACTGCAGAGGACTACACATCCTTTATTCTATTTACATCATCCTAAAACCTCTCAATACTTACATTACTTTACAGCCCTTGAAAGACAGCTTGTCTACACATTCAGCATTTTCTCTGTGGAGGAAATAAGCAGCCACTTACAGGCTATACCATTCCTACCTGCACAGAAAAATTGGTTAAAATCTGTTCTGGATTTTGAGCAGAAATAGTCAGTAACCTCTTCTCCATTGGCCCCTGGGTACAGCTAACAATGGTGTATAGTCAGGGGGTCAGGATGGCAAATTCACTGTATCAGGGCCTAGCAAACATTGAGATTCCCAATTTGTGGCCAAAAGCTATTGCAGTTACACAGTTACACCTACACAGTGTTTCATCAGGTAAAGCACAACTGCTGGTCATGTTTTCACGGTCTGACAGCCTGAAATGTAGCACAAAGGTGTCAAATGAGAACAAATGGGGATAGCTCAGGTGCTTCAAAATAAGATGTCAATATGCTGAAAAATCAATGCCTGACTCCAGCAGCTCAAGCCAAGGAAATTAACTTGCCTGATTCCTCCAGCTAGAAGGAAGATTAGTAGGAAGCTGACAGACTGAGCAGGGAGGTAGCGCAGCTGGGTCAGAGCATCACCTCCCTTCTGGAGGTGTTGCATGATCTACCTTAGTATGGTGCCTCCATCAACCCAGCTGGTCTGGAGAGGTCACAAAACTGAGGAGGACTTGCTGTTATGAATGTGCAGTAGCTTCATTGCTTTTTGTTTTGCTCTTTTCTGAGCATTGAAAGCTCTCTACAGGTGACAAATTCTTATTCTACAGGTGACAAATTCTTATTGGTGCTGTCCCAGTAAAGAGAGGGGCTTCCCAGATGGCTGTCTTGCAGAAATCTCTAAGAAACAAGGATCAGGGGTGGAACCCTGCCAGCATTAATTCAGATTTATTTCCAGCATGTTCTGATCAAGAGAGTATGAGGCCAGGGTAAGCAGTGGCATGGTCCCTCTCCCTCACTTGGGTTCAGCCCCTCATTGCTCCAAGTTTTGCATGGCTGCTGCCATCAGACCTCAGTTAAACCCTTGGCCCTTCTTCTTGTGATCTCACCTCACAGATCCATGGTGTTTTGCTGTGGTCCTTACCCACACACCCAATTCCTCCTTTAGATATCAGGAGCTCCTGCCTGGTGGTCACATTGATCTAAACAACTAGATTGCCAAAAGGGACCAGAGCTGTGCTCTCATTTTTTGGGACTTCTTCCTTGGGACAGCAGATATTTTACAATTACCCTCACATGCATAGCTAACAGCTTCCACACTCATATTGGTCGGGTAAAACTGGCATCCTCTGTGGTTTTTGTTTACCTCTCTGTCTTCCAAGGCAATAACTGTCCAGTGTGTGGTAGGTACAGCTATTGTGGTCTTTTTAAAGCCTTGTCAATGTTCTTAATGCCTGTATCATCATAAATCTGCTTGCACATAGAAACCTGAGTCTTGAATTGCAGATGACTGAGGTTACTGGGAGGTTACAGACATGTCTCAGTAACCACACAGTTACTGAGTTATAGTATAGTATCCAGGCTTCTGCAGCTGGAACACAGCTGTTTTCAGGTAAATGTCCAAACATTTGGATGCTTTTGTAGCTTGGCTTTGAATCTTCTGGCAAAGCAATATGGGCAAGTTTGCTTTAAAAAGAAAAGAAAGTTAAAGGAAAAAGTCTTTAAACAATATTCCTAGTATTGCCTGCTTCCAGCATGGCATAAAATAGATTTCCTGGATGCAGTTCCACTTGCAGATCCAGCTGGCTCTTGAAGTGTGTGAGCATGAAAAGCAGATGATAAGAAATACATATATATCTTGTACCTATCTAAAGGAACGCAAGTTATCTTAGAAATTGATGCATATAGAGATCACAAAATCTGCTCATGAAACTGTTCTCTCTGGCATTAAACACAGCCAATGTTTAACAGTACTAAGTTAAAGGTGTGATGTTTAAGACACAGGAAATCTTTCCAAAGTGAAAAGAACTTTCAAGGGGAGCCTGGGGAGAGATATCCATGTCAAGATTTGGCTGTAAAATATGGTTAATGCCATTTTTTCTTATCACAGCTGCTATGGGATATTTAACCACCAGAAGTAGCCATGACCTGAGCCTTATATCTGATCCTGGAAACAGCAGTGCCATGCAATGTATGAACCATTTCCTTCTTGAAATGAGGTCTACCATTCAAAGATAGATACAGCTTGCTCTTGCCCAGCTTGTGAATCCAACTAGATCGCCAGTGCACAGCTGAAAAAACTAGAGAAGGATCTGCATGTAGGAGGGAAGGAAATCAGCTACACATATTCACATTCCAAAAGTGAGAATGAGCACAGAATGCTTTTGCTTTTTGGCAAAGCTTTGGTCACAGCTTCGGGTGTCAAAGCCAGTTTGCTCCTTGCTAACCTGCACCTGTAATCAGCTGGATACATATCCATCTCCTCCAAGAGGAGAAGGCAGGATGGCATTGGCACTTTCACACCTCACAACTGACAAAGTCATTTAGAGCAAAGATAGTTCAGATTGTGCTCCAGTGTGTCCTAAGTTTACCCTTTGAATGTTGTGATTTTTCTCTAGCTAGTCTTGAAGATAAGAAAACACAGCTGAGTCTTATCCAGGCCTGAAGAGGCTGGAGCACATCAGCTGCTTGCCATATTGCTGGAACACCTGTGGCATTTGCTTTGAAATCTAAATGCAGGCTGTTCACCTGTATTGCCAAGTACAACAGAAGCTTCCTTCTGGCTGGCAGGGTGGTATTAATTTAAAGAGAACACCATCTGTGAAGCCTTGGAGAGCAGCAGTCAGAAGAAACAGGTAGGGAGGTCACCAGGAATAGTCTTGCACTCCTCTGGGGGCCTTGCCACCTGCCTCTATTACCCATCATTTCTAATTAGCAGATGTATCTTGGGGAAAGCTACTCCTGTTTGCTTTCCTGAAGATGCTGTTCTTACTAAGAGGTATTATTTTTGCTGAGCCTTGTGAGTTCATTTTGTAAGCTTTTGCAGGCAATTAGGGTGGTAATGGTCTTGGTAGCCCAATAATTAAGGAGTCCTGTACCTCCCTACTGCAGACTGCCCCTTGTATTTCCTTTTTCTTCTCAACACTACTGCCAGATAGTTGGAGATTTTTCACCCTTTCAAAAGCTTTGTATTTCCCCATCTCATCAAGCACATCTCAGCAATGCTTAATTACCTAAGGCTTTTCAGGCCCCCTTATTTACCTCCCAGAAGATAAGTTAAGGACTTGAACATTTTCAATAAAGTGCATGGAAAGCAAATCCTTAAAGGTAAATCATAGGTGCAGGAGAATGTTATTTAGTATTATTTAGTTGTTTGTTCTTTCTTCTGTCTGTCTGTCCTCTTGTCCATACATCCTTCTGCCCAACCTCTTCTTGTCTTTCAGAACATTCAGGGATGCCCCTTGTTTTTTGGCAGTGGTTGACACCAGCTGATGTCTGGTACTATCCAGAGAGCTCTTGCCCTTGGGCCAGTTCCTGAATACAATTGGTTTTAAACTGTTTTAATCTGTTTAGATCCCCTGGATAAAAAATGGCAAATATAATTAGCCAACCAGTACTAGGAGACCACTGAGTTAAGGTGTTTTGATTTCAGGTTTGGGATTCTTCTTTCCTTTGTGTAATTCCCACACTTGTTTGAAGCTAGCTTGTATGCTTTATTTACAAGATCAGCATAGTTGAAATGAAAGCCTGGTTAATTAACAGAAAAATATATTTGCATCTTGCTTTGTGTTGAACATTGAACATCATTTGTTTCTGCATTGTCACATATGCTCTTTTATTATTAATCTTTAAGCTGTAACTGTACAGCTGCAAATGAGATTAAAAAAAAACCACAAAGCACAACTTTTTTCCCTTCTTCCCTACCTCCCTCCCTCCCTATAAAACGTGAGAGCTAGCTGCTTAACCATGTGAAGCACAGATTTTGTGTGGAATTCCAAATACCTCAGAGATAACTGTCACATAATTTTGCCACATAATTTAATTCAGTGTTTTGCACTTACAGGTAGATGAGAGCATCCATCCATCAGGTGTTTGCATCGCTAGAATTAAATGCCTACTAGTTTATCTGCTCAGGAGATAAATATTTATAGATCATTAAAATGGTTAGCTGTATATACATGGAAATGTCCGTGGATGATGGGGGGAACTGTGTGAGAGGGTTTCCTTGCAGTCACAGAGGATGTGACCTCAATTACTGCAGTTTTCTCCCTGACACTTTCCTTCATGTTGTACATAAAGTGGTTGCTGCTGAGCGCTCGCTGCCCAGAGGAGGAAAGTGCCTTATCTAAGGCTAGATTAAAATGCTCTTCACATGCTATTCTGACTCTTGGCATTTTTTAAGCCACTGAGGGAAATGAAATGCAAAGAGTGTGTCTAAATGAATGCACAGTGTAGGTTTGTGTCATGGGGGAGTGTTATCTCTCTAATGGTGCTCCCTCCATTTTCATAACTCAGGCTGTGGCTGAGGAGGAGCACAACTCCCCAGTGTATTAACATCCCTGTTTACAGACCCCGTGGCAATCTTTGAAGTGCTAATTGGCTTCCTTTTAAGCGAGTTGTTGCATTTTTTTTTCTATTTATTTTCCACTAAGTGGAATGTTAGTATTTTTATGATGGCTGGTGCTTAGTGGAGCTCCTCTGTATAAAGATAACAAGTGAGTTATGCGACCTGACATTCTCCCTGGGACTGTGCTTAGAACAAAGCAAGCCAGTGGCATTTCAAAGCCTGCTTTTAAAGTAGCTGGTTATATACTCTGTTTATCAGAATCATTAGGAAATGCCATTTCTCTGGTATTTTGCACCTTCTCTTAATTGCTAGGGAGGTGGAAAAATCTTTGGCCAAAAACTTATGGCAGGGTTGTTGGAACTAGATGATCTCCAAGATCCTTTCCCAAACTATTCTATGATTCTTTGACCCCAGGACCCAAAGGACACATATGCAGGAAGCTGAAACTGCACCATGCTTTCTGTATCCCTGTGCTGTCCAAGAGCTTCAAGTAGTTGGGTCTGCTGCAGGCTTTGGGAAAGAAGAGGTGAGCTCTAAGTCTTTGAGAGAAGCTACTGCAGGTACAAATTTCCAGGCATGCTTTGGAATTGACATCTCGATTTTCCTCTTCTTGCCATGCTGCTGGGAGTTGCTGAGGAGGCATTGCCTGGTCAGCAGGGGCTCCCCAGTTGCTCACTGATCACCCCTGCTGCTGATAACACAGAATAAATCAGAATTTGGAGGGTGTGTCCCGAGGAAAGCTGGAGGAAGGGGCAGGGAGCTGGTCCAGCCTTGGCTGTGCTCAACTACCATGGCTGAGGACACTTAGAGGGACTGTCAGCCAGCATCCCCAAAGCCTTGGTGATGAGGTTTGTGATGATGCTGTGTTTCTGCAAAATACTTTGTCTTTGATCCAATACTCTATATAACCAGGAATTTTGTTTTGGCAAGAAGGCAGCTTTTTTCCCCACATTTCACGGATTTCTAGTTTCTGGAGACTTCACAGTCTTGTTGCTATAAACCATCACACACTGAAACTGATTGGCCCACTAGCAGCCCTTGGCAAAATTTTTGAAATAAAGCCACCTTTTTGAGGCCTGATATTCAAATCACTGTTGTGCTCCCCTTGGGAGGGATGGCCTTTTGTTATAAGTGTTGCTCTGTCAGTGGAACTCTGCTTTCACATGGCTACAACACCAGTGATCCAAGGACTGCAATGATATCATCACTACTGATGAATGTCAAAAAGCACTGGGGAAGCCATTCTGTGCACAGAATGTGATCCATGGCATGTGATCCAGTCCTTGTAATTTCCTTCAGCTGTTTGCACAGTTCTTTCATATGTGGGCTGTGAAAAGAGCTGCATTAATTCAGGGTTTGTAAATCGGAGGACAGGCAGAAATAAAATGAGTCTAAACTTTTAGACTTGCTATAGTAAATATGCTATGAGATGAAGAGTAGATAAACTGAATTTAGAGAACTTTAATTTGGGTTCATTTTTATTATAATTTCTATTGTACATTAATGGTTACACTGTTAAGTTGTCACTTAGAGTATGAATTGCTCTCTGTTAAGGAAATGAAGCTTAATGAAGAATTTTTCTGATAGGAAACATACAGAAGGATAAGCAGGATCTTTTTACCTATTAGTACTAATTAGTACTATTTACTACAGTCCTAACCAGTGCTATAGTACTATTAGTACTATAGTACCATTTACCTATTACTACTAATTAGTACCTAATTAGTATTAATTAGGACTTCTACTATCATTAATAATTACTGCTGTATAGTCCAGTCTCTAAACTTAAGCTGGAAACGCTGTGCAAAGTGCCCTTCACAGTTTTCTTTATCCAAGGAATGCACAGCCTAAATTCCATGATTTTGCAAGCGCATCAGCCTAATTGAGGTATCCCTTTCATGGACTGCCAACACAGTGGCACCACTGTCTTATATATGGATTCTCTGTGACCAACCAGCTTCTTCCAGCTCTGCTGCCTAAAAAATAGCTTGCTTGCCTCTGCCAGAAGTACTTGTGTCATGAATGACCAATAAACATATTCTTAAATGCTTCCTGCTGGGTAATCAAAAAGCAGTTCCTCCTTATTCCTCCCTCCATGAAAATGTCTGACAAAATTGAAAAATACTAATGTCATTTTAAATTTGGGGGGCAGGGGGGGTTCACTTTTCTTATATTTTTTTTAACAGCAATCTGGTAGCTTCAGTTTATAGATTGGGCAAGAGCCAGCAACATATCTCTGGAAATATTTGGCTTCACAGGATAGATTTGTATGACTCTCTGAAAACATTACATTTCTCATTATACTATCTGTTCTTTTAAACCAGGAAAAACAAAGCATAGTTTGATTCAGGAGAATGTTTTATTAGAAATATTTTTATTAGAAATATTAGAAATATATACATGTGCCTTTGCAGTGGGCTCCCTGTACAGCAGGACCACCCCCTGCCTGCTGAATGCAGTAGCAGCAGTAGCTTTGTCACAGTGTCAGCTTCTGCCAGTCTCCAGCCTGGGCTAGACACAAAACTTCCAAATTAGGGCAGGTTTTATCAGGCTGAGGATCAGTGCTTGGGTGCCTCATAAGATTTTCGATCAGTTCTCAGCACTGTCACAGATATCCAGGGTGACTTGAAACATCCCTTTAAGGCACCAGGCTTATTTCTTCCCTACCACCCCAAATAATCTCTACACTTGTTAAGTGAAATGCCACAGGCTTTTTGGACTTCAAGCACATCTCATGTATGGACCTCTTTTTGGTGCTTACATCAAAATAACTGGGCAGCTAAGTTGGGAAGACCTAGATTTGCTATGAGCTATAAACTTTCTAGGCAAAGCCCAATTTTCTGTCTAACAGACCCTCCCTTTTTAGGGTCTGTATCATTTATAACAGGTTCTATGTCAAGAGAGCTGTGCAAGGTGTTTATTTCCTGTATTTTCTTAGATACATAAACATCCAGTGCATTGTTGTGAAAGAAATTTGTTTGGTCTCTTCAGATTGTCAGATTGATGTATTGTAGTGCACTGAAGTGTAATAAAAGATTGAAATTGTACAACTATTAGCCATCTAGATTTTTAAGCCTACTCAGAAAATCAAGATATATATCTGAAATATATTTATATATATTTAAAGAAATACAATAAAGCTTGTTTTTAAGATGGTGAAATTTGCTATTTTCACTGCCCAACAAAACCATGATTCAAGGCCAGTAACTTGATTCTAGGTGACACCTCTCCTAATCCTTTATGGCTTAATCCTTCAGTTTTATCTGTGACTCTGAGGAAATGTCTGTCAGGGCTGAAGTCACCTGCATCAGGAGATTAGCACTTCTGAATTCTTTTGAAATCTTCAGTAGTTCCCATGATAGTAAGAGCTGCCAAGCTATTTGTAGAGATGGGCAGTGACAATCCTTGCACCAGTGTACAAATACTTGCAAACCTGGGCCATGTGCACATTTGTAGAGAGCACACCTGTTACCTCTAATTTCTACCCTTGTGCTGAGTGCTGGCAAAAGCTCTGTATTACCCTAACTGTGCGTGTTCCAGAAGAAGAGGGGAAATATTGCTGCTTTTTGACACAAGGCTGGAACCATTATGTCAGGTGGGTTTTTTTTTTTTTATTCCTAAGCTCAAAACACTTGAAAGATATATAATGGAAAGGCTCCAGGCATCTGCAGGCTTCTAAGCTAAGAAGGCCTTATTATGAATAAATCATAAAGCATGGTCAGAATCCAGCAATTTGAAGAATTTAGCTTGAGGAAGTGTTTTTAGTGCTTGTGTGTCCCCCTGCTTTAGCAGGACAGAAGCCTGCCACTACCAGCTGCTAATACAATTATTATATTCTGGTTTAATTGTAGAAGTCTTGACTTTGGTGCTAAGGTTGCAGATACAAGCCCTTATGTTTCCTGGCACCCCATAGGAGGGAGCTCGCATTCCAGGAAGGGCTAAGTACTACAATACTGGAATTCTGTGCTTTTTTATGGCCTGTGGAATTTCTGAGTATCCCACAGCCCCAGCTGCTACATCCTGGCTGACCTACAGAACAGCTCTTTGTAAGGAAAGAGCTTGCCAGAGCTCACCCGAGGCCGGGGGTGGCTCCGTGTGGTGGAAAAGTCTCTCCTCCAATCCGAGCTTCCAAAGAAAGGCTCAGCAGTCTCTGTTGTTTGGTCTCAAGGTTGTTTATTGCAAGTTATCTAAGAGATTTTCTCCTTGAGCTGCTGTGGTTTGCTCACAGCTCAGGCAGAGGCACACACACACCCTGACATCCTCTCTGACCCCGACTGCTTCTTCTCTCCCCACCCAGGGCTGCTGCTCTCTTTTATATGGTACATTACGTGTTCCATGTTTACAGTTTTTCCCCAATGCCTATTACCTATATTAAATGGTGCTTTTCTATCTTTTATATGGTACATTACATGTTACATGGTTACAGTTTTTCCCAATGCCTATTACCTATATTAAATGGTGCTTTTCTGTCTTTTATATGGTACATTACATGTTACATGTTCACAGTTTTCCCCAATGCCTATTACCTATATTAAATGGTGCCTTTCTACTCTAAACCAATCTGTGAGTGCCAACATCACCAAGAACATGGAGGTAAGGAAGGAGAAAGAGGGAGGACAGGGCAGGCCCAAATCCCTCCATCTTAAAACCTCTGACCCCCATGTACAAAACAGAAACCCCCCTGTACAGGACTTAAACCCCCCCTGTACAGCACTTAAAAATTCTTCCCTCTACTTTGTAACTACTTCTACTATAATATCTAAACTTTTGTGGCTTCTTGTTCTTCCTGCCAGGCTGGTAAACTGTTCCACAGCTCAAACCCAAAATCCCAGCTGTTTCCAGCTGCCTTCCAGGTCTCAAATGTTCTGACCTGGGCCCAGAACATCCAAAAATGTCTGAGGGACATTTTGAGTTCCGACAAGAGCTCAGGAACTACAAAGAGGATTTGAGGAGGTGTTACTGAGTAGTTTCAATGAAAATTATAGTTATCTTTTTAGACTCAAGTCTGCTAGTTTTCACTATAGACACCAGTTTTATTAGGGGTTCTACAAATTATAAGAATTCCCTCAAATTCTGTTGAAGGAAAGAGAATGGAAAATCCAGGTTGTTGGTTATAATGTCACTAAGCTTTCTAAGCACAGATTAAAGAAGTGGTGTCATCCTTAGTGCAGTGAGAATTGGCATGGATTTTTAAAGTCCGTCTTTAGGATTCAACATAGGTGCCCTGAATTTCAAAAATGCTGAGCACATCCAAAACACTTTGTGAAGTGAGCCCCCTTTGAAGCCAGATGGAGCTGCTAGAAGCTTGAAGCTTTTGAAAAAAGGGATCAAAACTCCCTTTTAAAGTGCCCCTAACATTAGTCAGCTATTGTTGAAAGTGTTGGCCTGTGTGTGCTGGCATCTGGAACAACCTCTATGTTAAAAGATAGTTTGATGGACAGAGGGGATATGATTTCTAGTGCTAAAGGGTAAATCCTGCATTTTTTTGAAAGTGATTTCTCTGATAAGAAACACACTGAGATAGTTTTGTCCTCCTCTTTTTCCCCCCCTCTTTTTTTTTTTTTTTTTTTTTTCTTAAGGACTTTTGTTCAGACTGTGTTATATGGTTTTGGCCTCCAGTTTCTCTTTGGTACCTTGAGGCATAACAGAACTTTGAAAAATTTTCGATAATATGGAGTGAAGGCAGGATGGTTGAGGAAAAACATGCCTCAGCTTTCAAAAAAAGTTGCTCCAGTTTTTACCCAATGTCACAGTAATGATCTTGGCATCTATTAGAAAAACTTTGTTCAACTTCATATGCCTCTCCTTGTTGTAAATATTGTGTTCCATTTTAAGCTGCAAAATTTAGATTGGGTTCTCTGGAGAAATATCAGGGAAGAATCTTTCTCCCACATTGTATATTGTTATTGCATTTCAGTTAGATCCATACACCCTCAGCTGATGTCCACCACTACTTTGAAGCTCATTCTTCGTAATTTTGGTAATAGTCTCCTTGAAAAGGAATTGAACAGAATATTTTCTAAGGTTGCTCTTTTGCTCAGCAGTGATTTCTTTCAGAAGCAGGAGCCTCATAAATAAGTGGTTGCAAGCCAGAAGGATGAGAAGCCCCATCAGTACATGATCATGAGCTTGGGCAAAGCCTCCTTTTGGCCTGTGTGGATGGGTGGGTTCTCCATGAAAGGTGAGGGTGCTTCTCTGAGAGGAACTCTTCTAACTTTCAGCTCTTGAGCGATTTGAGGTTCTCTGAGGTTCTTCCCCTCTTCTTCCCCATCTTTTCTTTATAATTTCAATTACAAATATTGTTTCTGTTCACTACAGGTGCTCATCTGGTTCTTGCCCTGCTGCTCAAGCTGAGGACTGACTCAGTCCCCTTTATGTTTAGAGTTACTGCTTTGGAACAAAATGGAAAGTTTCTTTCCCTTTTTTTGAAACAGTGTCTGGCAAATCTGTCCTGCTTAGGAGATCCAGGATCTCTTTGCTATCACAGTCTGCTTTTCTGTGGTTTTCTCAAGGTCATTTGAAGTGCTCTGAAAATACAGTGAATACAAGATTGAAAAGGAATAGAGGCAGAGTGTGTGCTGCTGATGGCAGCACAGGCTATTAAGTCGGTTTTTAGTGGGTGGACCAAAGGGAAAGAAAGGCCTATTAAAGCATTTGGGCTCCCACATTGGTTCATCAAAATTAAGGCCAGGAATCCTCACCAGAGATTAATGGTGCAGAGAGGAATTAAAGCTGCTGGAGAGAGCTGCTGTGCTGCCAGGTGTGTGGTGGTGAGCCTGGTGAGTGTGTGAGAACAGAGATATTGTGGTGGGAGTAGAGGTGCAGATGTCATTCTGGCAGGCAGCTTTCTTTCCACAGGCTGGCTCACATGGCTGTGGAATTCAGAAAAAATTGTGAATGCCCAGCAGCATTCCCTCTGGTAAAAGGTGTGCCCTAGGAAATATGTAGATGTTCTAAGGCTTACATAGAAGGGTCCCCGAGTGCTTTAATTCCTCACACCTACACAGTTTTCAGGATGAGGCAGGTAGTGATCAGGAACTGAACCAAATCACTCATGAGTTTCACAAACAGCAGGAAAAAAAATGACAGAATGGTAAAGGGAGGTAAATAATCATACCATATCTGTTCCCTTCAATTGTCATAATGCTACTGAGCATACTATTTGCCTTATTTGTAGGCAGAGAAGGAGCATATGTGTTTTAGAAGCCATTTAGGACAGGTGATCTACTAGTTTGATCACAACCAGGCAACATTTTAGTTGTGCTAACAGCCAGCAATTGAGGGATGAGATGAAATTTTCTGGGTGCTCCAGTTCAAACATTCTATGCTGCAGTCTTCTTCTCTGATGAGGGTTTGACAAAAAGAGCATCTGGAAAACAATGACATGGCCTTTTAAACATTTTTCCAGATTTAAAAATCAATCAAAAAGGCTTTTCTTAAAACAATGTATCATGCATTCATCAAGTGTGCAGGTTTATCCTGTTTTTAGAGAGAGGCAAAATACACAAAGTGCTCCTGTTGGACATGAATAATTTTAGATGTTTCAAATTTGTATGGCTTTTATGGACTGTATTGCTGAGTGACACTCCTCACTAGCCTCCCATTCTCACCTTTGGAGAATGGTTGCCACAATGGGATTTTACTAACAGTATGTTTAATAAAAGGCTTGAAGGGGATAGAGATAAGCAGATCTTAGACACTTTTAAATTGCATTTTTTTAAATTGGTGTTCAGCTTGATCTGGGAATAACAGTGGCTGGGAGCAGCATGATGCCTTTAGGTACAGTAGTGTGCATAAACACAGAGCTGAGCTGACACACACTGCACTGAAGTGAAAGGGAGATTCATCACTCTTTGTTACTCTGGAAAACAGAAGTACAAACAGAAGTTTACTCTGGAAAGCCAAAATGCCAAAAAGGAGGTTGCACATGCCAATTAACAATGAAGGGGCTGCAAAACAAATCCAGAATGATGCTCACTCAGTGCCTTGAGAAGCCCAGCAGACCCTCCTTTGAAATCTGCATCCTGGAGTTTTCTTTCATCTCTGTGGAGCATAATTGCTGGGGACAGGGTGGTGGTTGATCGAGGTGTGGTAATTCTGATATAACAGATGGAGTTGTTTGTTATTTACTGAGCCATGCTGCATAGCGAGAGGCGTGGTGGTGGCACGGCCATTCCTGCAGATTTGGAATTGTCAAGCTTGACCTGTGCTATTGCAGAAGGACAACAAGGGAGAAAAGTGCCCTCCAGCCCAAATGTAATGAAATACAGATGGAAAAGGTCTCCTGTTTTATTTCTTAGTGCTCCAAGAGCAGCAGGTTGGGTGCTTATACCTATAAAGCCATACAAAAAGACAGCATAAGTATTTGATGTGGTAGAATCTGGTCTGATTAAAAAGGTCAGTCATCCCAGATGGATATCAAACAGGAGTCAAACAGAATCCTTGTATCACAGACAGCTTCAGTTTCTAAATGAGGCAGCATTTATAATGCCACTAAAATACAGCAGTAAACAAAATATGTGAAGGCTTGACAGTCACATTAGCAAAGTGCTACAATGAAATGACTGGAAAGAAGGAAAAAAAACAACTCTGGCTATTTGCAGAGCAAGGAGATGGGAACTGGTTTTGACAGAAGAGAATGCAGCTGTTGGTCAGAAGAGTTTTATCTGCTTTTGGGCGTTTTTTTTTTGGTTGGTTGGTTTGGTTTTGTTACTGCAGATGAAAAATGGTGTGTTCCAATTTTAAACGGAGAAATTTGGATTTATTCCTTTTTAATGTGCCTGACTCTCTCAGAGTCTCATGATTAGGGGAAGCATATTTACAACTAAACTCAAAACAACAGTGGGCATGAATTGGAGAAATCTGGATTGTTCAGTATAATTCTAACGTGGTTTTCCTATTGCATGACAGAGGCAATTTTTTCAAAGTATGTAACACAAGTAGAAGCAACTCCTTTATGCATAATTTACAACTAATGAATTTCTTCAGGTTACACATTGTCTGTGGGCAGGATAGTATTTTATTTGAATTCCTGCAGCAACACCCAGAATTGCAGAGCAGACTAGCTATGGGAATAATGGCATTGCCATTTTGCCTGTAAAAAGAGTAGTTTTCAGGATTCTTGTAGTATTGCCAACTCTTTTCTCCCTCAAATATTCAGAATGATCTTAGAGCCAGGATTTCCCACTTATTACAAGACTTCTGTAATTGGGGATTTTTAAAGATTTAAGTTACCATGGAGTATGTGATTACACTGACAGAACCAATTTACACATGAAACTGGTTCTTCTGTTTGTCTTAAAGGGGGTCTCTGACATTTTTAACAAGTAGAAACTAATAGCAGGAGCCCAGGTTTCTTGTTCAGAGCCCACTTGACATCCCTGACCCACATCTGGATGCCAAGGCTGGTCTTGAAGGTTCTGCCAGAAGAACCCCCCCCTTGAAACTCGTAAAAGAGAAATAAGCATCCTTAAGGTAGGCAGCTCAGAGCAGAAACTGAGTTCTTGGGTTGTTACAGCTTCTAAGCCTGGATTGTTTTTGTTGCTTGAAATAGATGTAACCCTTGTGCAAAGGGAGAAAGAGGATGATGAGGAAGACAAGGGTTATGCTTTTTACTTGTTAGAATTTATTGGGGATTCGTAAAACAGATGCCTAACCTCTATATTTGGGCAATTTGAAAATCAATGCTAACGTACCAAGAGCTACCACAAGAGCTTCGTGTTAGTCTTGCAAACAGCATGTGAATTTAGAGGGGGAAAAATAATCTCTAGAGAAAATGGTGTATTAACTGTTAGCACACAGAACAAGTGATTATTAAGGAAAAAAACGAAGAGATTATATAAGTGTACACAGATTTCTGTCTTCCTGGTATATACTTGTCTTATGCATTGGGAAAGGCTGGGAACCCTGCTTGCCTGTGCCAGCAGCCCATTGTTTGTTAGTGCTGAGCTGATTGTGTGACCAGTTGGCAAAGGGTTCAGGTAATGAGCTCTGGCAGGAGCACAATTGGAAATGAGAATTGATATTGAAAGTGGTATCTCCTGGGCTCCCTCTCCTTCAGGAGCCCTCAGCTCCTGCATGGAGACCTGACACCCTTTGCTTGTTTGTGCTTTAACCTGAAGGAATTAGATCAAGGGAGAGGCCTCATGAATAAATTGGTTGTCAAGGCAGTTTCTGGTATTGATCAAATTCTGCTGTTTATGTGAATTGGGCTGATCTCAGAGTGAGCTTGAATTGACTCCACAGCAGGGGAGCTATTTTGGATAATACCATTTCCACATGCATGGGAGTATAGTGAATATTCCTGCGTCCATCCCATAGTAATAATGAAGGAAGAAATTACATTTATAGTAACTGAATTTGTAAATTTTCCCAAAAAATGAGATGGTAAACTGTGAAAATCTCTTCCCAAGATTTGCAGTGGTGCTTAGCTTAGTAAAAGTATAAAACATCTTCTGTCTAGGTTGCCCCTGAACATTGTTTCCCACTATAATTTTCATGCTGACAATATCCAACAGTGAACTCCCTGTGTAAAAAACAGAAAAACCAGTGATACTGCAACAATCCCCTCCTAGAAAGATGGGGAATCAGAGTTTCAGACATGGAAAGAAGGTGAAAAAGCAGAACAAAAATCCCGTGAATTGTTCAAGGCCAGGTTGGATGTGGCTTGGAACAACCTGGTCTAGTGGAAGGTGTCCCTGTCCATGGCAGGAGGATTGGAACTAAATGTTTTTTAAGCTTTCTCCCAGCCCACCTGATTATTCTGAGATTTTTCAAAATTTTATTTTTCACAGAGCTGCTTCCCTCAGATAATCAAAATGTATCACAATCATAATGTCTGTGTATCTTCCTTCATTAATCAGTGTTTTCATGGTCCCTCAAATTTCATATTGATTTTGCCAGGAGAAGTCAGGTAGGGATTTTGAAACACCTGTTCAGTCTTGTACTTGACAAATTCCAAATACATATTACTCATGTAGGGTCTCCTGGGTTTACCTTTTGCATGAGGCAAAAAGACAGGTGGGTGAGCACTGGGAAATTTTGGGGATGTTGGTACATAAAAAACCACAGGAGATAACCACGCTCACTCTCATGAATTCCCTGGAGAAACATCTGGAGCTGGATGCACCCACAAAGGGGCCATTTCAGGTAGATATGCAGCATTCTCAGTCACAGATGTTTACAGGCATTTTGTTTGCATCCATGGGGAGATGATTTTAAACCAGTGAGAAAGAGGTGAAGCTGGTGATATGATGATCCACTGAAAAGCTTCTGCATCAGAAATAAAGTATGTTAAAGTGATAAGTAACATTTCTATCACTGTAAAGTCATCCATCCCCCAAGTTTGGTAGGACTTTAGGTCAGGCATTGGAATAGGCTGCCCAGGGAAGCAGTGGAATCCCCAACCCTGGAAATGTTCAGAAGGTGAGTGGATGTAGTACTTGAGGACATGGTTTTGTGGTGCACTTAGCAGTCTTGGGTTAAAAGTGGGACTCTTATCTTAGACATCTTTTCCTACCTTAATGATTCTCTGATTCTGTGATTCTATAGGTAGTGTGGCAGAAGTTGCCAGTAAAAATAGCTTTGGCCATCCCAGCAAGCAGAGAGTAAACTAAAGTATCCATTATACCATTGTTTTACAGATAAAATTAGAAGTAAAAGTGGCTGGAATTGTCAGTAGTAGATACATCTTTATGGACAAAATAAATGTAGTACACCCTGGTGAACTTAAAAACCCCACTTTAGAATTCCACAGGAGAAAGAAGGAGGTTTTTGAGAGACAGTGAAGGTTTCATCTGTGTTGTTGAACAGATAAATTATTTCAGTTTTTGAATGAAATGTTTCTGAAATATCTGAGTCCTCACTACTCTCTTCTGTCTCGTTACAACCAGCCAAATGCCTGGATCCCTTAGTGACCAACCACCTGATATCCTAGAGTTCAGTCACAGGATGAGTGCAACAGGCTTTACAGAAGCAGAGAAGTAGCATGATGGAATGTAAATAAAAATTGGCTTCTTAGCCAATAGCAGAATAGTAGAACTCTGTCTAAACCAGGAAATTAATTGTTTTTCCTTTTCAAATATTGTTAGGAGTTCGAATCTAAGTTTCGGCTTCTGCCTGAGGCAGAAGAGATAAAAATATTGAGTTACAGTGATAAAATGCATTTTCCTACATTCATATTCTAGTTTGTGTCTGGCTACCCAGTGTATTTGAACACTTCACTGTATTTCTCTTCTTTCTACTGGCTATAGAAACTTTATAACTGTGATTAAGTCCCCATCATTTACTTCATTTTATGAAGAGAAGGGATTCTTTAAAAGTGATGAGAAAAGAATGGTGGGGAGGCAGAAGCACGCACCACGATGTGATTTTAACAATCTCAGTTAAAAAAATAATTTGAATTACTAAAAATATTCAGGCAATTGTTTTCAAGTCATGTTCTCCCTATATCCTTTGTCCTCTTCTCTAGTGGGTGCCATTATACAACAGTGGAGTCTACAAAGGTAAGAGCTTGCCAGAAGGGAAAAAAAAGCCAGGCATGAGGAGTCTGAGAATTAGATATTAATCGGATACTGTGAGTATTGATTTTTCTCCTTCTTTGGCTTATATTATAGGGATACAAGAGCAAGAGGAAACTTCCGTGGAGCCTATGAAAATTGACCTTGCAAGTCAAGCAGCAGATGTTTCAAATAAGGATGGTATGTTGTTCTGTTGTTTTCAATTAATTTTTTAGAGTAATGGCTTTAATCTGACAAAGAGTGTGTTTAGGTTGGATATTAGTAAGGAATTGTTCACTCTGAGGGTAGGGAGGCTGTGGAACAGGTTGTCCAGAGAGCTGTGGATGCCCCATTCCTGGAACTGTTCAAGGCCAGGCTCGTGGAGGCTTGGAACAACCTGATCTGGTGGAAGGTGTCCTTGCCCAAGGCTGGGGACTACAACTACATGGTCTTTAAAGTCTTTTCCAAGCAAAACCATTCTATGACTCTGTGTATTGTCCTGAAGTTGCTACCTAGCATTGCCTTTCTGGAGTTTGTTTGTATGTTTCCTCCTAAAAAAAATTGAGTTACATTTACAGTCTCTTCAACTGAGTCTTTCTGAGAGTTTGCACCATCTCTACTGACTTGTGAGTCTGTTGGAAGTAATTTTTAGCACTGTAGGCCTGCTTTTTAATTTGATTGGCTTAATATGTTCAGTTATGATCTACACTTCCTTTTAATTAATATTTTAGACCCAGTGTAATGTTGGTCTTGAGGTCAAGAGGTTGGGGGTCTAACTGCAGTCAGAGGATTATTTCTGAATATTTTTGTGCTGGTGCCCAGCTCCATCAAGGGGGAAGTATTTGGCAGTATAACCACTCTGAACTTGTATGTTAATCTCATTCTTGCTCAGCTGGGAGACTTTTGCTGTTAATAAAACAACCACAATTAATTGACCCAACAGCAGTTTCAGTCAGGTTTGTGGACATGATCAACACACAATTCCTGACCTGGAAATTATATTCCTCCAACATTGATCTTGGTGAGCCAATGACCCATCTGTGTGGCAATTTCTAGCAAGGCCTGAGTACTAGGATGCTACTCAAAATCTACAGTGTGTAATATCCTTGTAAACAAAAAATAATTCACCTCCTTGACTCATCCTGTGTTTAAAGAAATTATAGTGGGAATCAGCATATTGGTGCTTAGGCTTTGGTGAGGCCTTTTTCACTCATTTTGGTCAGCTCTTGCAGTTTTGTTGGGTTTTACACAGAGGGGCATTTTTACTGCCCCAAACAGCAGTGGGTTTGGGATTGGGTGTCCAATCCTCATTTTTTACCCACAGACTACTCTCTGTAATGAAGGCTATTTTTTAATTCTTTATTTAACCTCCTCAACATTGATATAATATAAATTGAAGGGACACTTTTATACATCTTAAACACAAACCAATTATATTGTTCTTGCTATTAAGAATCTGATGCTGATTTCCTTTATCTGATGTCAGATTGTGCTGCATTATTTGAATTGGTGACTGCTTAGATACTGGTCTGTAAAGAAGTTTGCAAGCACAGGAAAAGCAAACTTGCGTAATGAACTTCCCTTTATTAAAAATGCTAGAGGTTATGCTATTACAAGTAGAAGTGCAGAATAAAGCCAAATTAGCCTTCTTGACTCATTCTTTGAACAAACCCAAAAGTCATAGCACATTAAAACATTTGAATTGTAAATCCATGGGACACTTTGGGCTACTTAGTGAAAACAATACAAATTTACTAAAGGAATATTTTAAGGGATTTCTGGCTGGAAAGGAAAGTGATTGCATAGCTGTTTCAATGTGTGCCCATAGCACAGGACAGCAGGACCAGCTAGCAGTTTCTAAAATGAGGATCTTGATAGCTTTCTCTGTTTCAAATTTGGCTTATCTTTTAATGTCTTCTACATATGACTCATCTTGTACCTTCCTTTTCTTTTAACTTTCTAAATTATATGAAAGAACAGGAAAAGTGTATTTGCTTAAGCTGCCAAAAAAGTACTTCACTTGTCAGGGAAGTTTTTATTTCTAGACTACTTAAATTGCTATTAGGAGTATGTTACAGAGTGGTTTTCCTTGTGGACATGTACTGCGTGTTTTAGAAAAAAACAAAAAAAGAAAGAAAGGCTCAAACTCATTCCCTTTAACAGTAATTTTTAGGTAAATTGCCTATTTTTTCCTCTGGTCCTCTTCTTTCCACCCCAGGAGATCTCATTGCTTCACAGCTGAAAGCACAGGCATGTATCACTGCATCCCCCTTGGCAGCCCAGCTCTTGTGGTTTAATTTCATGTTCAAGGGCACAGTGGAAAGTGCATTAGAGATGCAGAGAATTTAGACAGCTTAGGTGGATCTTGATATTGTTCATCCAGTGGGCAGGTCCATGAGAGTGATATGTTTGAGAAATTACTATTATTTGAGACCTGGGATTGGTTCTCCATCAGGAAAACTGTCAGAAGGTGCAGAAGGTGGATTAGGGCTATGTATACAGACACATATTTGTCCTGCCCATTTCCATCAGAGCTAAGACCCTTGTGTATATTAAATGTCTTGTACTCAAGACAGATTGCTGATTAGTTTTTTTAATGATGGCAATCCCCACCTTTGGTGATTGGGTTCTTAGATGGCAGCCTTCTTTTTCCTTCTTCTTTTTCCTTCTTCTTTTTCCTTCTTCTTTTTCCTTCTTCTTTTTCCTTCTTCTTTTTCCTTCTTCTTTTTTCCTTCTTCTTTTTCCTTCTTCTTTTTTCCTTCTTTTTTCCTTCTTTTTTCCTTCTTTTTTCCTTCTTTTTTCCTTCTTTTTTCCTTCTTTTTTCCTTCTTTTTTCCTTCTTTTTCCCTTTCCATTTCCCTTTCCCTTTTCCTTTCCCATCCCCACCATACCTGGTGGCAGTTCCTCCACGTGTTCTTGTGCTATGTGCTTCCCTGCTGTGCACTTTTCCAGCTAAACAGAAGGAACTGTGTGGAATCATAGTGGCATATGTTGGGGTTCACTCAGTGGGCTGCAGAAGCCCATCCTTCAGTCAGACCTCCCTGTCCCTAGCAGAGCTCATGCAAAGAGCTGAGCTCCAACACAAATATGTAGGAGAAGGTTCATCTGGGATGCTGACGGAGCCTCACCACAGGTTTCAAGTCCAGATTTATTTTGCAGGTGGTTTCTGTGGAACATGAGTGAAGGCTGATGGTATTTTCAGCAAATACTGCCAGTGAGACTGTCCAGCATGATGGGGCTGGGAGGGGATGCTGCTGTCAGTGTGCAGCAGCCTTCTTTCAGTGATTTTTTTTTTATTAAGCATCCTGTCTTTTCTATGCAAATATTGTTAAAGAATATATAAAGCTTGCTAAATGTGATGTGCATCAGAGCTGTGTAATCAGGAGAGGATACTTTTCATATTATTCATACATACATCCAGGAAGCCATTACAGTATCTTCTCTGCATATGGGTGATGAATAATTTACAAATAATTCATCAAAACTGTAACAGGTACATTGATATAATATTGATTCAGAAAAGACATCATACTACCTGGCTGGAAGTAGCATCGTTATTGATTTTGGGGTTTTTTCCTTCCTCTCTCCCATCTTAATTTCCAAATCTTTTACTCATGTTTGAGGTTTTTCCCTGCCACCCATATCAAATGCCTCACAATCTACAGGTGATAACACAAAGTAAAGAAACAAAAAATTATTTTACTATAAATGTCTTCATTCAAATTCAATGCAGAACAAATACTAAATATTAGTCTTAAAACTGCAGGTATTTATGTTTAGCCTTGCTATGACCAATCACACCTGCCATAATTTAGATTACAGTTTTGAGAAATGTCATAGTGAAATTATTTTAAGCCTTCTATTTAATTTTTTAAATTTTTTTTTGTTTGATTTTTTTTTTGTAATTTTAAATTAAAATAAGATTGCCTTTTAAATGGATCTTACACTAAGAAACTATTATTGTAGGAATATAGTGGCATTGCCTCTGAATTCTCCCCTAGGTTCCAGCAATTTGCAGTTCAAGAACTTCTGGAAGCAGCATCTCTGTAACTGAGATGGCATCAAAAGTGTCACAGCTTGGCTCCTGTAATTTAGGGACATGATTTAGTGGGACTTGGCAGTGTCAGGTTGGACTCAGTGACCTGAAGGGTCTTTTCCAACTTAATCATCCTATTTTTCTATGGAAATGGATCTGTCTTCATCCTGTGGCTCAACCCGAGTCCTACCAAGGACTTTGTTAGAAGTGGATGTTTGAATCTGAGGGTCAAGGTTTGAATCTGAGGATCAAGGTTTGAATAAAAGGTTCAGGTTTGAAATCAGAGGGTCAAGGTTTGAATCTGGGGGTCAAGGTTTGAATCTGAGGGTCTCCACTTAGTCCAGCAAGTCTAGGCCACTCTTTGGTAATACCTGTATCTCTGTGGCCTACAGAGACATGAATGTCCTTCTGCCCTTGAGCTGGACTCCTTGCTTAGGTGCCAAAGTCGGACTTTTTGGATGGATGTGGACCAAAGAGCAAATCTAGAGCCAGAGGCTCACATTTCTAGTGATGCTAAAGCCTTCCTCCTTGCAGGACTGCTTCTCATAGTGTCCAGGGTTAGGATGGGTCCCCTAAGAGACTTATTTGATGACTTAAGAGATTTCTTAATGCAATTAATGTCCCTTTTGGTTTAAAAGTAGTTATTACTTCACATAATTTAACAAGTATCATTAACAGAGTTTAATGATCATCTCGTTTCTTTTTCAGCTGAAATGAATAGTCAAGTTGAAAGTATAAACGATCCAATGGAAACAGAGCAGAAACCTTAAGTAACAGGTAAGATCTTCACAATTATCTTTTCTCCCCTATTTTCCATACAGTTTCTGTATAAAAACTTGCTTTGAAAGCAACTGAATTAAAGTTAAAATTTAGCAAACATTAAAAAAAATAGGAATACCTAATACAAAGGAGAAGTAATTGTCTAATATGGCCTGTATTGCATCAGAAAAAGGAAAAAAGCAAATATTATAGCAGCAGTCTGCAGCTGTAATGGATGCAGGTAGTGCATGGTCTTAGATCATTGTAAGGCAAAACAGCACTGAGATAAGGAACAGAAGAATAAGTGAGCAAACAATTTTTGGCATTGCTTTGGGAAATGACAGGCAATTTATACTGATTGGAACAAAGCTCAGTTCTGTATGAGCTGTGTTCTGGGAACAAAAGGTTCACATTGTAAGGGGTTTGTTGCCCTTGTGTCTCCATACCTAATATCTCTGCAGCAATACCACTGAAAAACAAGGCAAATTCAGAGAGCTGTCTTCTGGAGCTCTGCTGCCTTTCGGAGCTTTTTTTGGCTTGCCACACTAAATGATAGTACTGTGGCTGGAGCAGTGGTGGCTGTAGAGGAAGTGTGTTTCATAGGCATAAATAGCATTTCTTCCAGACTAAAATGAATAATGTAGTGGGAAGATAGAAGTCCAGGTCTCATCCCTAACAAAAAGAAGCAGGAGCCATTTCTCCCTCAGAAGTGATTTTGAGTGCACACTGCTTCCTTTGGGGTAGGGTTTTTGAGAAGTACCAATATCATCAACAGCAACATCCTATATTTACCCTTGTAATGGGGTTTCATGCAGCACAAGAACATGGTGTACAATGTAACATCTGTAACACAGAGATTTAAAACACAAGGTCTTATTATTGAACGTGACTCTTGGCCCTTATCAGCATACAGGTGATGTGCTACTACACTGCTGGAGTGAGAAATATCCCTGATAGTGTCCCATTTAAAAAGTACTGAAGTAAAAATAGGATGCACCCTCAAAATATTAATTAAAATGCAGCACCCATAACTCTTCCTCCCCCTCCCTTAGCTTTTTGCCCAAACAAAAAAGAGGAAATAATGAAATCCTTAACTTAAAAATACATCGATATGTTAATGACCTTCTGTTTTAAAAAAAAGTTATTTGAATATTGCAGTTTTCATGTGGCCCTTAAGAAATCTGTTTCTCATGCTGCATTTTCCCATAGAAATGATCATCTGTGAATGTTTAGGGCTGGAGTAGTTTTTGTTCATGAATTAGCAATCAATTAATAAATCTCTTCAGTTCCACTGCAAGATGTGGCTTTGCAGGCATCTTTCTATGCAAAGGGGCCAGATCCTGGGCACACCAGGTCTTGCTCAGCAGTTCAATGGCATGCACAGAATTAGAAGCAGGCGTCAAATTCATTGTAACTCATTGTCAAAGTCATCCAAACTCCGTTGCTGCTGTTTTAATTACTAGGAGCAATCCCCAGGGAGGATTGATCAGCCTGTTAAACCTCATAGAATCTCACAAGGGTCGTTCTGGAGTGAAGGGGGTCCATCTGCTTCCTATTTTTAGTACTTTAATGTGTTGTTTGTCACCAAAGCACCTGCCAGAGCTGGTATCTCTGGTATGTTCTGGAAAGCCAAGACGCCCTGATGAGCACAGGTAATTTGCTCACCCAATAGTAGCTGTTATACATAAGCTGTGTCACACACACACACATTGGACAAAAAATGAAACCTTAGGCATCTGTTGCTGGAAACATGAGACGTGGGTTCTGTGCAGACATTTGAGAATTTCACTTTTTTCTT
Organism: Lonchura striata; assembly: GCF_050655825.1. Lineage (NCBI taxonomy): Eukaryota > Metazoa > Chordata > Aves > Passeriformes > Estrildidae > Lonchura > Lonchura striata. The sequence goes on from NC_140705.1 coordinate 111,408,726, forward strand.
TCTGCTTTTCTCTCTCCTGCTGTGTCAAAGGAAGGATGCAGGAGAGGAGAGACCCATGGAAACCCTACGGGCAGGCGCTGACATCCTCCAGCATCATTCTTGGCCGAAAAGAGCACACAGAGATGATCAGCGGGTTGGGAGGGGGGGAGCTTTTGGGGGAATGAGTCTTTGCTATTAATTTCTCTTTGTTCTTCATTGCATTTCATTCTGTAAGTCTGTTGGAAAGAATCATAACTTCCCAGGTCTAACAATGTTTTGCAATTAACCCTGTGTTTACAACAGTTTCTTCTGAAATGTGAGTCCCTCTCTTATCTTGGGTCTTTTTTCCTCCTGCATCATACCATCAGTAGCCTGTTTCCAGGCCCACCCCTTTTCTAGCATCTTTATCTTCTTTCCCATGTTCAGCCTATGCTGTGCCACGTCCTTACATGTGAATAACACATGTGGCCTCAAACAGCCAATACCTTAAATCCTGCTTTTTCCAGTTAGTTCTGCACATCTCAAAACCAGTGCTGTAAGTATGACCTTTGGGTACAGGTAGACAACAGACATTTCATCAATGCTGGAAAGACTCTGCATTGGAGGCATCTTTAAATACAGTTCCCAGCTTTAACAGCTTCACACAGTAGCTTTTGTGAGCCCTCATTACATTTTCCACCACATATGCATGGGTTTTTCTTTTTTTTTTTAAAGCAATTAACAGTTATTTGAATAAGAATGTCTCTCCATATGTCAATTTTTCTGCCAGTAAATGCTGCACTGAAATTTTTAGAAAAGGAACAAAAGGTTTTCGTGTGCATATCCCAACTGTACTGTAACCAAAACTGATGGAAAGTACACTGGATGGAAGAGCATGCAACCTGTGTCCCTAGTGGGATGTGCTACAAACAGGATTTTTAAATGCTGCTAAGACTAATTTGGTCATTTTAAGCACAGTAATTGATTCTAATTTGATAATTGTGATAAAATAATTGGTTCTGTACTCCTTTTTTCACCCAAAATATTCCTGAATCACAGAACAGGTATTTAATATCTGGCCATGAAAAAAAGTAAAAAAAAAAGGTAAGACATATCTCTATCCTCCTGTGATCTGGGTTCATCCCAGCTAGAGCAGTTTTAATGATAAATCCTGTGATGGAGTAACAGCAAGTCAAGGGTGACCTGAGTGTACCTAACATGGGCTATGACAGTCAATGGTTGTTGTTAATTCAAAACGGTGTCAAGGAAAAATAAGGATTAGAAAGGAAAACAGGAAAAGCATCAGGGAAGGGTATTTCTGTGTGCTGTCTCCAGTGGTACATTCACCCAGGTGTGACTAGCGCCAGAGGGGCTCTCAAGGAGCTTCTTCATCACCTGGAGTGGATGGACAACTCCAAATTGGATCAATTGTAGGAGTAAATGAGCTAATGTTAGTCTATTAATTGGTTTGAGAATTTCATTAAGATTACCTGTATTTGGTAGCTACCATTCCTTTGACTCTTGTTTCCTCCAAATACTCTTGAAGGGACTCCTTGTTCCCTTTGAGGTGCCTCTGATGCTCTCCTTTCCCAGTCTTGGGGTCATGCTTGGCAGAACGTGTCTTTTGGGATGTGGACTCTTTTGCATGGTCCCTGGTGTTTCTGTGTATTTCTCATACTGTGTAATTATAATTGAAACAGGCTGTCATAATAGGTCAGTCAGGAGTGGATAAATGCATCAGGAGGTGGTGTAACTGTGGGAACTCCAACAGCCCATCCAGTCCCTTGAATGTAGTTCTGTACCCCTTCTGATTGTGCTTCCCCATGGCCAACATTAACATTAGCCAAGAATCTTTTTTCACCAACTTTGGCTTTAGCAAGGGAGCCAAAGGGACAGCCCCACAGGAGGTTGGGTGGTGAGGTGTGGTCATTCAGAAGGAGATAAAGATTCCTTAAATGTCTTGTGAAGACTGACTGGCAGTTAAAGAAAAAAAATTAGCTGCAAAGATGCATCATATTAGATTCTCTCTAGCCCCTGCCAGTAATATCATTTTGCTTTTTATTTAACCTTGGTAGACAATAGCAAGTCTTTGAAACAACCATTTGCCCAATGATGTGTCAGCAAAGCATGAAGTCCAGAAAGTGTAAAGCAAGGAAACCTATGAGTAGATTAAGTCCTTACTGTACTATTTGCAGCCTTGTTCATATCTGTCTTCCTTTGGGTGGGTTTTGATTTAAGTTGTTGGCATTTTTCACTACTCATAAAGTGAGTATATGTTGGCAGCATGAGTTCTCAGCTGTGTTAATAAGTTGATGCAGTCAGTCTCTGATGTTCTTCTGGAGATGCAGAAAGGTAAGGAGCTGGTTTTGTAGAAGAACAAATGTTAGTTGGAGAACGACCATACTGATATTTATGTCAAGAATTTTGATTTAAACTCAAAATGTATTCACAGTAGGTGGTGTAAAGGGAGTAGCAGCTTTTGGGTGCTGCTGTTTGCATTCAACGTAAGAGGCTGTGCTTGATTGTTGTTTCTCCTGTGTCTGAAAGTGCTCATCCCTACCATTAGGCACAATATTCCTCAGGCTGGTGACTGCTCCCATGATGACATCCAAAGGTGATACTGAGACATAGTCTGTAATAATGGGTCACTGCAGCTAATTGTCACTCTTTCTATAAAGCACTGAGAAAGCCTCTCTTTGAATTAACACTGTTCTGCTTTAGGACTTGAATTAAATTATATTAAAAAAAAAAGTTTTCTCTATATGCAGTGCATGCCAGCTTTGCTTTTAAAATTACAAAATTTAACAGAGTACGTGGATCTATTTTCTTGGGGAATAGGGATTTTTATCATATTGTTCATCCAGGATTTGCCTTACCCTGACATTTGTGATATAAGTTTTAAAAAAAATGTAAAAATTGAAAAAGGTAATTTTCTTGACCAAAAAATATGTTTTTACTTCAATGCAAAGAAATGTAGAATGTTGCTTGCAAAATGTCTTCTAATAGATGGTCTAGTAGTTATCTGGGTTAACATATGCCTTTCTTGTTACTTTGTCATTTACATGCTCAACCTGAGTCTCGTTACTTTCCTTGTAACCTAAAGAACCAATGCCTTCATAACTACCTTGTTAAAGCAAATAGTTAATAAAGCTTGTCCTGAAGAAAAGGCAATGCCACTCGTGTGTTTATGCCCTCCTCACCATGCCAGTGGTGCAGTACACTTGTCAACGAAGGACATTTTGATTTGGTAATTTTGGTTGTCAACGAAGGACATCAGCCAAGGACCTGCAGCCAGATCCTCATTAAAATTTATCATTTGACAGATTCTTGTAACAACCAGATATCTCCTGGCAGAGGGGATTTTTAGAGGATCTTACAGCTCAAAGGGGGAAGGCATCTTGGCTGGTCCCAGCACTGCTCAAGAGATGTTACAAAACCTGTCCTGTTGCACTAAATCCCAGCATCTGTTATGTGTCAAAGAATACTCCATATAAATGCAATCCACAGGTATAATAGGGAATTATGTATATTACATGTTATCTGTTCTTTCTACCATCCCTTATTTAAAAAATGGATAGGTAGAGGATACCTTAAAGACCATAAAAGTGGTTTTTTTTTCTCTTTCATGACACTGACATAGGTGAAACTGTGTGTACCAGCCCAGCCTTACTCTTCTCAGCCAAGGTTTTAAACATCAATAACTGAAGGGAGGGGGCTGGGCTATGTGGGTTCAACACTCTCCAACAAATGGCTTCCTTCTCTGAAATTTCACCTTTCCTTGTGTGCAAACCCTTGGACTGCTCAATGGAAGAGGACAAGGTACAGGAGATGCGTGGCTGTGGGGAATGTCTGCGTTTTTGCTGTATGCAAGCCTCAACTGTATGTATGGTCTGAGTTAACCTGAGAGAGAGAAGTACCAGAAATAGCTTCTCACTGTTTTCACTTTGTGTCCAGAACTTTACCCACACTGTAGCCTATTTCTGCTGTAACAGTGTGTGTGTTTTAAGAGAGAACAAATAAATTGCCTTCTTAGCTAAAAGTGCTGTCCCTCCCACCCTTCTTGACTAGCACAACGTCAAGAGGAAAAAGTCCATGCCATTGGAGTATGAAGAAGGTCATGTGTTTGAAGTGGCACAGATCTTCCCAGAGACGGATGTTTTTCCAAATGATGTGGGTTAGGAGAGTGTTCTTGACAAATTTCTAAAACAGGACTGAAAAGGGAAGGTGTTGAAGTGGTGGATTTGTGCCTGGGAAAGTCTTCTGTGGAGCTGATCACATTGGGTGTCAATCTTTGTCTACAGAATCAGAAGCTCTATTACCAATTTCCCTAATCAGCTTCTCAGAGAGAGTCTCCAAGAGAAATTGGGTTACCTTTCAGGATTTCTATGTGAATATCCTCAGAGGGTTATGTACATGTTTTAAATTGGCTTTTATTCCTCTCCCTTAGCCCCCCTCACACAGCAGCTTCTAAAGGGGCCATTATGACCTTGGTTTATTTGAAAGGTAAAAACCGTGTTTTGGGATTTTAATTAGTCTTGAGGTTGGGCTTCTTTCTTTTCTCTCTCTCTCTCTTTTTTCTTTTTTTTCTGAAGTAAAAGTGTCCAGAGACAATTAAATACCCTAATTTCTCACTCCACTAAAATTATCAGGAACTCCTTAAAGTAAATGTCAAATCACTATTAACTGTTTCAGAATTCAATGATAAAATATTTATCATAATGAATTCCTTCAGGGAAAAAAAAAAATCATTCCTGATGAAAATACAGATGGTGGAGGAGGTAGTTGGGGAGGTTACTCCATCTGGTGGCAGCTCAGGGCTCATGGTTTGGGGGGCTGCCTCTATTTGCATTACACAGGTGAAATTTTCCTCCAGTTTATACCTGTTGAGCATCATCCATTCCCTGGTAGAAAAGCAAGTCCATGCACTTGGTTGATGATGGAAAATGTGGTTGGCATTTGCAACTAGACACACCTCACCTATTAAAAATAGTCACCAAGATCTTCCTGGTTCTCCCCAGCAAAAAACAAAACAAGCTTTGTAAAATAATTTTCAGTGCAAGTCTGGGTCTCAGTGCTGACACCAGCTGTTGCACAGGCCAGAGAACCTCTTTGGCCTTTGCCCAGTACGTACAAGTCCTACTTATTTCACACCAGTTTCCAAGTACCTGCTTGGCAGAAGTGTCCTTCTGGATGGGAAATGTAAGCCTAAATTATCAGACTTTAATATATTTTTAAACTATATCGCAACAGCAAGTCAGGAAAGAGTTTTGAAATGAAAGCAGGAAGAGAGAAGAAGAGATCAAATCACAAGACAGTTGAAACATGCAGCAGAGACCCAAAAATCCAGAAGTACACAAATGGGCATGGTGAAATTAAAAATCCCCTCTCTGCTCGATGTGCCCTTCACAGCACCCCACACCAGAGCAGAGTGTGTTTATTTTTTTCTGCAGAAAAGGGAAATGAGAAGCCAGGTGCTGAGCAGACATTAATTACCTCTTTCCCCCAGTCAAAGAAAATGTTATGTGTTGTGTTTACAGTAAATAGTGTGTGTAGTATAAGATTCAATATAGTTCATTATGATAAGAAGATAAGATATATTATGTTTCATTATGTAATGTATTGTATCTTGCTAATGGCATTTACTAGACAAACAACATAGTATTATATAATTCCTATATGGTATGGCACAAATATAATATATGATATAAAGGAGTAGTATATAATAGAATAGCATAGGGATATACTACATAATACTACTGTTATATTTTATACTGTTATTATATACTACTGTTGTGTGCAGTTCTATCCCAAGTTACATTTATTTTATATAAAATACCACTATTGTGCTAGTGTATATGTAGCTACATTTACATTGAATATTAAATATCATATAGCTTATATGTTATCTATAATATGTGTTCTAAACCACAGTATTTGTAGTAGACTGCTGCTATATATTATCTCCATGTTAGATGATACCTAGATGGTTTAGTTTATGTAATACCAAATACTTTGTGTGCAAATATTGACTTTACGTTGCAGCTTTTACCTGTGTTTAGGGATTATATAAACCCAAGGTTGATATAATGAGTTTTCTATACAGCACACATTTTGTCTAATTAAATTAGGTGTAATACACATACAGTATGTAATAACATACACTATACAGTCCAAAATACATTAACTAACAATCATCTGCTATATATAGTTTATATTATTATGATGTTTATTATTGTGTTTATATTATATGATGTGTGATACAGTATTGGGATATGTTTTACTATAGGCTGTATTTTATATCTTGTATGTATCTATTGCACATATAGTATGTCATTTTAGATTTTATTTTTTTTTTGGCAGTATATCCACTTAACAAAATTGAACAAAATTCTCTATAAAATGTCATGTAGGATCTATCACATCCCAAAGAAAACTCCCAGGATAGCTATATATGCAATCCCCATGTATAACATATAATATGTAATAATGTACACTAGATTTTATTGAGAAACTTTATAGCAGAACAATATTATGACACGAGAGCAGGAATCAGAGAACAAACAGGACTCTATAGTGTAGTTGATTTCTATCATGAAACAGAAATGGAAGTTTTAAAAAATATGTTAACAAAAAGCACTCCTAAGTGTTGTTTTGTTGCTGTTTCCAGTCAAGCCTAGCACAAACTGTAAAAGAGGAAAAAGTAGAATTTAATTTCAGAAAAAAAAAATAAAGGCTTTAGTCCCCTAGTCCCCTATAGCCTTCAGTGGAAGGGTGACAAAACTTGTGACAGAGAAAACATTCTGACAGACCTTCACACTTGTTTCTTTTCCTGACACAAAGGGGGGATCATGTTTTGGTTTGTTTTTTTCTGCTTGACTACATTAACATGCAGTTGGATGTGGGGCAAACTAAAATTTTTTAGCCCAGTGAGCATCACAGCAGCTCCCTGGAGCTTGAGCTAGCCAGCCACTAATCCTATCTCCCAGCTGAGGGCTCTGGAAGAACAACCATTGTCCAAAGTTCAGGCCAACATTCCAGCAGGATGCTGGAGAATTGGAGGGGGAGGGAGATGGGGGAATACCTGTGTGCTTGGGAATGGGAGGCAATGGTACACAGTGGCAGACAGAGACTTTGATCCAGCTGTGGAGAGCACGTGGCAGCCCCAGCAGTGTGATTCCAAAGAGTGAAAAGAAAGAAAAAACACAAGCAAAAAAACAAAAACAATGACACTTTTATTTAGCCAAAAAGAGAAAAGAGAGATGGAGCTGTGAGCAATGAAAATGCCTCCTGCTGTTTTAGCCTTGTTGTGGATGGAGAGAACAGGACTGAGATAAAGCATTGCCTCCTTTGCTTCAGCAGAATTACCCAATTCATGAGGCTTTTTTTCTGCTGGTGGATACAACCTGCTAGACCTTCCCTGCAATGACTGGCCTTGTATGTCAAGAGAGAGAGACAGAATTATTGACACTGCTTCTGCTAAAACTCTGACTTGCATTGCTGAACCCCAAGGAAAAGAAGACAAAGATGACATATGTTTTTGGGCTTCCCAAAAATGGCTAAAAGAATAATAGTGGCACAGGAAAGCAGAAGCTCCCATGGGGAGTTAGGAGGGGCTGTGGGCAGCAAATGCCTGTTTTGGTTCAGCACTGCTGCATAGCACACACATCTCTTAATTCCCCTATCCCCAGGGAGCTGCTTGGAAGAGATGATGTCCCAAAGACATCAGCAAATCCTGCACTGCCTCTGTGATGCTGGGTTTCCACGATCCTCTGAACCACATCATGAGCCTGAGCCTCTGGTAGCTGGCATCTTGTTCAAACCAATATGGAAAGAAAAACTGACCTTGGTCGACACAACCCAACACTCACTGTCTCCAGTCAGCTGTAACTAACCAAGCTTAAACAAACCACTTGTTTCAGTTAAGGTGCTGCACTTTATAGCAAAAAAAAACCTCAAACACATTGCCTCCATGCCAGAAGCATCCCCTTGTCAGAATCTGTGGTATTGATGATTCTGAGATTGTAGAAAGTCTCTGTCTGTCAGCCCTGCTGCCAAAGCAGAAGCCATAATTGGTCTGTGCTGGTTTCCAGGTTGTTTATTCTGTTTATCTCTCACATGTTCTGCTGCCCTGCCCAGCTCTGTCCTGCAGGGCAGCGTGTGGGGCTCTGCCCTCAGTGGGATGTGACAAACATTAAATACCAGAAACTCCCTGGGCTGGATTTACAATAACGTGCCAATATCTGTCACCTACGTTGGACAGTGTGTCCCCAGCCTGAACCAACAGAAAAATGCCAACACCACAGTGAAACATGGAGGGCATGAAGAAGGAGAAAAAGGACAAGGCACACCCAATTTCCTCCATCTTGTCCCCTTTGGGCCCCTAATCTAGAATCCTAAAATTTTACTTTTGCACCTGTACCACACTTAATTATTACTGATATCAAACACTCAGAGCTGGTAATTCATCCTGTAAGATTGAAAACTCTTTTCCATGGACAGAGATCACAGCCAGTGTCTCTGGGGGCTCTGTCCAGGGGGGTTCCTGACCCCTGCCAGGGTCCCAGACCTGCCAGGGCAGCCAGAGGGATGCCCTGGATTCCCACATCCCCTTGATTAACACCAGCTTCCACCTGCAGTTAAACATCCTCACCTTCCCCTCCAGGACTTGGGCTGCAGCAGCCAAGACAGGCATCCATAAAAATCATCCTTTGAATCAGACTTCGCTACCAAGTGGGGAGGACTTCAATTCAGAGGGCAGAAGAACACATGGAGAACTTGGATCCTTTAGGAAGTGAACCTGAAGTTACTGTCCCAGAACAGCAAGAGACTCCTTATGCCTGAAAATCAAAACAGTGGAGTGCCTCCCTCTTACTGCTGCTATTAGAGCAAAGTTTGTATCACTTAGGAAAGCTGACAGCCTCTGAATACTTCTGGTTTGTGTGTGTGTCTGAATATTTCATATATTCTAGAGAGAATACTTGACCTTGAAGGGTAAGGGTGTGCAAGGAGTGGTACAAGCAAGTTTCATGTCCCTGCATACTCATGCTAACACTTGGGAGAAAGGTGAGAATTAGTGGCTTATTTATTGCCTGGCTTTTTACACCCTTTTAATTTATTTATTTAATCTCATGATTTTCAGTTAAGCTTTTCATTTTTTGCAGGAACACAGAGGGATCTGAATGGGATTAAGAAGGGATGTGTCACATAGCAAATATGTCTTTGGCTAGTCTGCTCTCTGCAACCCTCTATGGCACCACAGAATCACCAGCAAGAGCAACATGACTTTGCAAGACATCCCTCATTACACTGGACACATGACTGCATTTTATCCAGTTTTCCCAAAGCCAAAATTTATTTATCCAAAATTATCAACATACAGAGAGCTTCCTTTGTTCTTGGATCTGGGTTGCACAAAGGTGAGATGGGTGGCACTGTGATAAACATGTCTCTTTGAAAAATAAGTTAAAAAATCCTACTCCATCCATAAGAAGAGAATTTGACATCACATGATGAAGCCATGCATGGAGTTAGTTTTCACCCTGGTTCCCTCACTGTTCCTTGCCACTTCTCCTCCAGGACAGGTTGGGGAAAAACTGGATGGGTGATTCCATTAGCATCAGACTTCATTACTGAAAATCAAGGGATAGGAAGGTTAGAATAATTATTTATATTGCCTAGTAATTTATCAAACAACTTGTTTCTCAACATGCATTGGTCCCTCATTTCCTACCTCTTTTTAGCCACACAGGGGCTCATTCCTGACCTGTGAACCTGCAAGTCTTCAATTCAACACTCCCTTGCCCAGGCTCACCCTCTGCATCCACTATTTGATTTGTTTTATTTTGCTCTGTTCTATTTTATTTACATGGATCACCATAGCCAATTCTCTAGCTCCATGAAGTGATGAGGAATCCTCCTACCACAATACATTATTTTGGCACAGAGCAGGAGGAAGATGTAGAGGAGTCAGAGTAGCTCTGCTGGAGGGTCTGTATCATCACATGTCCCTGCATTCAGGAAACAGGCCCCAGGGAGTAAAATCAATATCAAATTGACATTATACAGGAGAAACCATGGTGCATTTGGAGTCTGTTTCTCCCTGTGGTGTGAACATTAGATCTGCAGAGAGAAAAAATATGTTCTGCAGCTGATTTCTAGGAAGTTTTTAGTCTAATATCTATCAAGATTGGAACTTTCCCTGTGGCATGTGGTCCAGGAAGAAGAAAAACTGCCCATGCAACACCAGCAGAGAAGCATGCCAGGAGGAAGAAAATAAGGGAAGGCTAGTGGTACAAACAAATTTAAGCAATAAATATGGCCAGGCTGCAGAGAACACTCATTTGTATATAATTAATGGGGATCTAGGGAGACCTTTAGCTATTTGTAATGAAAACTGGAAACTTACCTCAGAAAGTACAGCAGCAATGTTGTGGGTGTGATAGCACTTCCCACCACTGCACCCAGGGGCTCTGTGCTCCACAGACTCCCATGCTGCATCCTTCCTGCCCTATGCTGGTTGTGCTTTTACTGTGCTGGATGATTTATCGCCTTGCCTCAGGCTAATAAAACACATTTTTGTGCTTTCTGGAAGGTAAATCAAACATTTTCAACCTGGAGAAAGCCAGAGAATGTGCAGGCATTTACTGAGCTTACAAGGCCTGCACTCCAGTGCACTATGCCAGTGTTTATGTGTGAAATTAATTTGCACGATAGAATTTTTTAAATTATGCCTCATTAGTGCTCAGCTATGCTTTGTCTTTGCACAGCTGGGGAATCTGTGACTAAACCCACACTGCTAAGTTGTACAGGAATTAAACTGACCCCCAGCAGGACTGAGTGCCACCTTGGATGTGGCCTGGAATTGAACCTGAGCACTGGGTTCAGACCCAACCTTTCCTCTTTTCACATTGGGTAAACCCTAAAAATAGAGAATTCCAGTGCCTGGAAAGGGCTCTGTAGCTGGGAGCCACCTGGAGCCTGTGCCTGTATGGGGAACTCAGTCTCTTGCTTGCAGAGTGAATGGCAGTCCCAAGGTCCTCTGGCCCAGGGAGCACAATGCTTAAGAGAGCTGGGAATGCCTATCCTGGTGCCCAGTCCTGTGTTGGAATGCAGCTCCTAGACTCATAGACTTATTCTCCCAAAATAACCCTCAAATCACAAGGATGGGGAAACAGAACATTCACAAATGCTATCAAACAGATGAAGAGGAAATTAATGGGCATCTTATGGGGCATCTTACCTTTATTATTTTTCCCTCTAAAGAAAGGGGGTCGAATAAATTTTTGTTTCTTTGAAAAGCATCCCTTCATTTTTTAGAGCCGTTTGCCATGATGAATCAGACAGAGGTTTGTTTTGTGGTTACCCTGCTGACCAACACTACAATGTAGGCTGTGGTCTCATATCCCTCTCAATCCTTCTCTGCTCTCTTGCCTCAGTGACATCCCCCTTTCCAAATTTCTGTTGCTTTTATGCATCTGCATACAGACAAAATAGTACCACCTTCTCCATGTTCTCCCCTTCAAGAAGCTCCAAAGCTCATCAGGGACCCATCCTGACATGAAATGCTTTGCAAAATAACTAAGTCATCTCTAATTAAGTGCTAGATGACAGTATTCATTTAAAGATGTCATCTCAATCAGAGCTAATGATGTGCCAATCCATCATTCAAATATAAACTTCCTGCCTCTCCAGGAATCAATATCTGCAAATAAAGCTACTTGGCAATTTAGATGGTTTAATTCTTATCAAAACTGCAGAAATCAGAAAGATCTCAAGAGGAAAATTTAGATGGGTATTTGAACAACCTGTGCTGGTGGGAGGTGTCCCTCCCTATGGCAACGGGTTTGGAACTCAGTGGAGAAGAGAAGAGAAGAGAAGAGAAGAGAAGAGAAGAGAAGAGAAGAGAAGAGAAGAGAAGAGAAGAGAAGAGAAGAGAAGAGAAGAGAAGAGAAGAGAAGAGAAGAGAAGAGAAGAGAAGAGAAGAGAAGAGAAGAGAAGAGAAGAGAAGAGAAGAGGAGAGGAGAGGAGAGGAGAGGAGAGGAGAGGAGAGGAGAGGAGAAGGGGAGGGGAGGGGAGGGGAGGGGAAGGGAAGAGAAGAGGAAGAGAAGAGAAGAGAAGAGAAGAGAAGAGAAGAGAAGAGAAGAGAAGAGAAGAGAAGAGAAGAGAAGAGAAGAGAAGAGAAGAGAAGAGAAGAGAAGAGAGAGAAGAGAAGAGAAGAGAAGAGAAGAGAAGAGAAGAGAAGAGAAGAGAAGAGAAGAGAAGAGAAGAGAAGAGGATGAAAAAGTGGCCAATTATCTAAAAAAATCCTCTTTAGAAAGTCTGAATCTGTCAGAGGAAAAAAAAAACCTTCCACAACTTCACGGGATTTCCAAGCCATTACAATGAAAACAAAATTTGGAAGTGGCCATCATCTCATCAGGGCCCATGTCCACTGTTCATGATTCAGGCTCCATCCTGGTAACCTGTGGGTGAAGGAATCCCATTTTGAAATGAGGGAAAATCTAACTTCATCTGCTTCTCAGGGAGCTATGACAACCCTTTCTTTTGGCAATTTCCTCTCTTTGCCTTTCTCAAAGAATGTTGTGGTCTCTGAGAGACCACTGCTTCTCAGAGAAACATTATCACAATTAGAGAGCCCCTGATTAGATCCCCCAGTAGCCTGATGCACATTTGAATAACACCAGAAGCTACTCAAAAGCTCCAATGTTCTGCTGAGAAGTAATTGGACTATCCCAAATTTTGACACTTAAATGCTTAGAAACCCTTTCTGTCATTTTCTTTACTGCTTTACTTTTTCCAGGTCTTCCTACAGGGTAGAATTTGTGGAGGACTGGCAGCTTAAGCTGTGAAATGAAAGACAAGAAGACACCAGCTGGAAGCTCAGAATGCTTGTTTAGACATTTTTGCTGGCTGCTGCTGGGTGGCCCCGAGCAGGCTCATGCTACATGTTACCCAGGGATTATTGCCCTTTTTTTATTCTTCTTGGGGAAAATATACCTTTCTGAGGGTTTGGGAACATCAGGGGAGGCCCTGCAAGTAATCATTGCCAGGGGAGAGCTAGACAAACACAGCTGCAGGGAGGGCATAAGACTGCATTAGGTTTGTATGTACTTTAACTCATTGGCAACTAAACATAAATAACTTTGTGACAGGAAAATAACCTGAGGCAACGTATGCTACAAGACAGGGTGTCTCAGCATGGTCAGGTCGCTGCTGGAGACATTTGAGGCAGATTTCCTGTGCAGTGTTTATGAAGATTAGAAGAATGGAGAAGGCCAAGAATTGGGGAATCATTTATCTTTGTACATCTCCCTGGGTCAATTCTTCAATGGGCTCCTCAGTTGGTCTATCATTCATGCAAGGCAAAGCCATATCCATCTTTGAACCTGGGTAATCATCGTTGGGCACTCCAGGACCCTCTGGATCCCAGTAACTGTGGTGAAGTAGGACCCAGAGGGTCATCCACACAGACATGTGAGTGCATCCAGGATGGGTCCTGAGGCACCTTCACCTCACAGTGCAAGCAAGGCTCCCTCAGGCATCCATACCCCCAGTGTAGATGACAACCTGGTTAGGTGGAATAGCACCTCTGAGTTAATCCTCTGAGCTGGAACTCTCTCCTCTCTGTGAACTTTACAGGAGAGAGGCATGTCTGCCCCTTGCTCTGACAGAGGCATCTCTAAGTCTGGATGACACTTAGGAAGGACCCAGCATTGTTGGTGTCCAATTGGGAGCATCAGAGATATTGTGTTCTATTGATTCTGGATCACATTTTTCTGATCAGGATTATTTGGGGTTTAGCAATTGGAATTTGTGAAAGTTCTGATTTGGGACATCTAGCTCTGCCCCTAACCCTGACAGAACCCATGATGACAAGGTGCACTTCAGTCCTGCATGCTGTTTCATTAGCACACCTCCCTGCAGGGAGAGGCAACATCTTTAGTGGGCACAGATCTCCTTGGGGTATCCCTGGTGTGTACTGGAGGGTCAGCTAATCAAAGAGGCCACAAGACACCCCCTGCTCATCCAACAGCCTCAGGAGTGACAGGATCACTCAGGGCACGAGGCATGTGCTCATCAATCACATTGCTTTATGGTGGCATTAAAATATTGTAGCACATAAAAAATCCTAAGAAATGGTTAGTTTGGGCTTGGAGACTGTCTGTGTGCAGCTGTGGATGGTGACAGATGGTGTGAGTGCTGGAGGCTGCATGGACACTTGCAAAGACAGTGCTGAAAGCAAGCTAACAGCACTAGTCCCTGCTGCTGGAGTATGATGATCATGCTCTGTGCAAGTAATCTGTTCTCCTTCTAAAATCCTGAAAGAAAAAAAAAATAAAAAACAACAACAACAACAAAAAAAAAAAAATAAAACAAACAAAAAAAAATATAAGAGTTCTTATTGCAGATTAAGCTTTTTCTGTCAATTTTGACTCAGAGACAAATTCTGCTCAACATGAGCTTGCAAAAACACATATTCACTAAAGGAAAGAGCATACGCAGATACAGAAATAAGATGCACATGCATAAACCAAAACAAATACCAGAAAATAAAGCAATAATTCTCTTCTTATGAAATCAGAGCATTGACATGATAATTTTCCTCATCTGAAACACTAAACAACCAAGTCACAGCTAATTAGCTGCAATATTCATCAGATATGCCATATTGATTACAACGTGCTCCGAAACCAATCAGTATTTCCATTTTAGATATTGAGCCATAAGTGAAGCATCAAACATAGCCAATGTTTCCTGATTGCTATTGATAACTTTACACCCTGTTCAAACACCCAGAGGCCAAAAAGATTTCAAACCCATCATCCTAGCCCTTTAACACCACATCTCTCTTCCCATCCTTCTCGCTATCCTTATTTTGGGGGATGTGCAGTGTATTGTTATTTTGGGGAATATGCAATGCACTCAATGCTGTATCAGCCAGAAATGTGGTGACAAAACCAAAGTAATGACTGCTGGTCTCAGTGGATGCTTAACTGGCATTTAAATGCATTTTTAAATACTGGAAGGGGATCTGTAAGCAGTGGATCAGCTCTCAAAAAGGGAGAGATTTAGGAGAGAAAGGGAGAGATCATTCAATTTTTAATCTGCTTTTAAGAAAAAAATTTAAATCAGCCCTCTTCAACTACCAAGGCAGTTCACTGGAACCTGCAGGGGGAATGGCAGGGGCCGATCCAGCCAGGCAAGACCTTGGGAAAAGCTGAACCAACAAGAGAAAGGACACCAAATTCCACCAGCTTAGTCTGCTGTGAGGTGGAGACCAGCACCAGAAGTTCAACAGGTTCCCATCTGTTTTGCCTGAGCTGCTGCATGAACTCCTTTTTCCCTTCCCTGAGACAAAGGAAAAGCCACAGTTTTTCCTTCCCAACCACGCAGCAGCCAGTGTGTTTTTCTTCCCTGGGCATTTTTAGTTTTATGTTCTGCTGTGGGAGGTAAGGTTCTGAAAGTTCAATATCTAGAATTTCTTCACTTTTTTTTCCTGTGCTGTGCAGGCACCTTGTTTGTTAATAAACAGTTGGGGTTTTTTCACTTTCACCCACTGGTATTCATTTCTTTCACTGGCAGAAAAAGGAGATTACTGAATCACTTCTCTTGAAAAAACAATGCTCGTTCCAGAGCGTTTTTCTCCTAAATTTGTCTCTAAACTGAGACACGTGCCATGTGCTCTGGCTATCTTGTGTTTGCTTCTCCATCTTTGACCTTTCAGTATCTCGTGGATGTGTCAAAGTAGATTTTTCCCGGAGAACTATCACAGAAAGGAATTGGCTTGCACAGCCCACTCCAACATTTCTGAGCCAGGACTGAGGTAGCCTTATTGGCCTCCATGGGATGATAACACATTAAAAAGCCCCTTTTGCCATCTCGTTTATTACCCACAACGGCATTGCATGGAAATATTAGAAGATCCAGTATCCACAGAGATAGGCGAATTTTAATGATTAACTGAGGCACTATTAAATTTGACTTCACTGCTCCACTGTCATTATGGAATTAGTATTAACAGCCATGTACTTCCTGCAAGATAAGTAATGAGACTTGCTGGATATGACAATGCCAAGGATCTGGATCTCTATAATTATAAACTCAGTTCATATAATTCAGAAAAAAAAAAAATAAAAATCTCTCATGAGCCTCAGTTAGTTGCCAAATTGTGCTTGGGTCCCTGGAATGTGAAGCCAAATAATTTTATTTTTCCTCCCTCTTGTCTTCTCTCTGAGTCTCTTGCTCTCTGTGGTTGTTTTTAATTAAGCCTGGATAAAATTAGCAGACAGAAAAATCAACAATTTTAAAATTGTCTCATTGCAGGATGATGGCAGGACAGCTTCTTGAAAACTCCATCAGTTTTTCATTGCAATGGCCATAAAGAGTGCAGTAATGTCGAGCCTCCTGGATAACCATGGCTGCTTAGGAAAAGAGAGGACCAGAAGAGAGTAAATCCAAGACTTGTGGCATTGCCCTTTCCCCCATCTAAGTTCTACATATGTATGTTAAAATTTGCCACTCCTTGCTTTGCTGGCAACTCCCTCCACACAAAACACATCCTCCTATGGTCTCCACCAGCACCATATTGTGTGTCATTCTTCTTTGGCCTTTGACTTCATTTCTACCTCCTTTCTGGCCCTTTTCAACACCATTCTGACTCTATCCTTTGTTCAAAGCATCTCAATACTCCAGTGAATAGCTTGGTGCTCTTGGAAGATCTAAGCTCCCCCCTCATCAGTTGTTTTGGCTGGTTTTACTTTTCTGTCATGAGTATCTGATCCACCCACTGGAGTTTCCTATTCTCTGGTAGCCATTTATGCCTCATCATCTCCTCCACAATTGCATTTTTCACTTTGTCTTCTCGATCTTCCCAATCCTTCTAAAACATTTGTTTTCACATGTATTTCAGCTTTCTCCTTTTCTTTTCTTGTGCTGGTGTCTCATGTCCTTACACAATCTTCAGGGCAATGCTCGCTTTTAGGTGATTCATCTTCCTCTCATCCTGAGGACCTCCCTGCCCCTCAGGCTCTCACATATTCAGTAGATGAACAATTGACTCTCTGGACACATTAATCAAGTAGGAAATATTTTTCCATGATGAGTTGTGGTCCTCCTCTGCCAAAACAAATATCCTATGGATGGCAGAGGGTCTAAAATGGAGACTCTTACAGTACAAAGAGACATCTTGGCTTTGATCTTTTTTCTTCAATCTTTTTATCCCCAGGGATGATGGATGAACATAGTCCTTGTTCCTACCATCATTTCATATTACCCATATTGGCTTGATGTGTCACCTTCTGCCCAAAATTGAATTTTTTCTCCAGTCCTGCATGTTCTCTGTTATCTTCTAGACATGAGTTATTTATCACTGACCTTGAATAGCAGCTCTTGCCCCCAAAAAATCTGTTTCACCCACCTGCAAATTTACTTTAATTTCCCTTTTTTTCTTTAGCCTAATCACAGTCCAGACACCTGCTCTGTATTACACAAAATACAGAATTGGATTTTATTTTACACCCTCTTCTTCTTCACAAGATACAGCCTTCACAAGATACACTGTTTGGCCACCTGTAGGGAATGTCTTTGTGATGCTCTCTTTTTCCTAACTTCCCTCTCTAACATTTACAACAAACACATTTGATACAATTTTGAGATATCTTTTTTTAAGAGAAAATATGGGTGGGTATTTTCACTCCAAAATTCCCATCAAATTCTCCTTTTCCATGGTTCCTCTTCATAGACACAACTCTACTGATTTGACAGTGTCTGTAATGCATCCTAGAAAAGTTGTCCTGACCTGTCCCAGAGCTTCCAGGAGATGCCACTATGAATGTGTTAAAGCTGATTTTAGAGTCAGTTCTTCAATTCTTCAGTCAATTCTTCAGTGTCCACACTGGCAAATTCTTGTCAGGAGAGCTGAGTATCTGGCAGCAAATAACTGTTCCAGCTGTGTTATTGTTGACAGTATTTCTATAAAGTCTGCACCAAAACAGAGGGAGAAGTGCAGCTGGCAATGCAGTTCAATTGCTATGGATTTATCTCTGGAGAAAGAAGGGATTAACAGACTTTTCTTAGATGACTCTGACTTGTGCCTCCTCCCAGACAAAGTTTGATGGTTTTTTTCAAGACATACAGCTTTGGGATTTAAAAGAGTAAATTGGCAGTGGTATTGTAATGAAAACACAAAGCAGCACAAAGGCAGAAAAGGCTGCTGGGATTCATGAATTTGGGCCCTCACAGTGGGAATAAAAATATATCTGTGAATGAAACAAGATATTCACTATTTTTATGGTGCAATTAAGAAAAAAAAAAAAAGAAAAGAGCAGGCTAAAGATTCCTTGTGGCCACAAAAATCTGTCTTTGTTCAATGGGGTGTTGATTTTATTTTTGAAATTCACCCTGTGGTGCCAGAGTTCCCACCTCTGTATTGTAATTGCAGATGCTGCCTGTGCTGCTAAAGGATGGAGTTTCCAAGTATCCCCTAGAAATAAGTGTAAATTGCTGTAAGTCAGCACCCTTGAATATGTTTCAATATTTGAAGTCAATTTCTGGGACACTCGTGGCCCTGTTGCTCACCTGCCTGTGCTTTCTCCTCTTGTGCCTCCTCTTCTGCCTCTTGTTGCTAGCAGCTTATCTCTGGCAGCCCAATCAGGACTTTTTTTTTTATCAACTGCTGTGAGTCCATGACCAAAACAAACCTGGAAATATTTTGAACAGACAGATGATGATACAATGGGTCCAAGGTTTTGCGTGACTGTTATTACCACGCACTGTGCTTACCTTTCTTCAGCAACAAAGCTACAAGAAAAAAGACAGAAGCAGAGGGGGAAACTGCATTTTCTGGCATCAGTGTTCTAATTTCTCCTTTCTGCCATTTGCACATACTTTTTTGTCTACAAGAATAGAGGATATGCCCTTCACAACAAAAGAAAATGAAAGTTGAGCTGTTCAAGTCTTTTGAGCATCCAAAGGAGGTGCACGAGGATGGTGAAAGGTCTGGAAGAGAAGCTGTATGAGGAGCAGCTGAGGTCATTTAACTTCTTCAGCCTGGAGGAGACTGACAGGAGACATCATTGCAGTCTGCAGCTTTCACACAAGTGAAGAGGAGGGGCACTGAACTCTTCTTCCTGGGGATCAATGACAAGACTCAAGGGAATGGCCTGAAGCTGAGCCAGGCGATGTTTGGTTTAAAAATGAGGTAAAGGTTCTTCACTCAGAAGGCATCTATGCACTGAAAGAGGCTCCCCAGGGAACTGTTCACAGGACCAAGTCTGACATATTTTCAGAAGTTTTGGACAATACTCTCAGGCCAATGGTGGGGTTTGGGGCTTGCTCCCCGCACAGTCAGGAGTTGGACTTGATTACCCTTGTGGGTCCCTTCCAACTCAGGATATTCAATGATTCCCTCTTTGTCTCCTGTCTTCCAGGAGATATTTGGGTCACCCTTCAAGTTAACAGACAGCTGAATCAGGGAACTCTCCTTTTCTTTAGAGAAAAAGAAAGAAAAAAAAATAGCATTTTTTGCACCATTCAGTGTCCACAAGTCAAAAGTTACCATAGAGAGATCCATGCTGAATTACGTGGCATTACTTAGTGCCAAAATCAAGTATCACCTGGTGGTTCCTATAGCCATTTATTCCCTCTGACAGAAAAAGAAAGTGGGGATTTACATCATGGTAACTCTGCATGTTCCATTGCACAGCTTCTCTGGGGGCACATCTGGATGGTCCTCTTGCTTCTGCCTTGCTGCCCAGATTGCAGTAGTAAATACAATTTCCCAGCACAGCTCAAAAGTTGTTGCCCATTGGTTTTTCCACTTCTCTTTTATGTTTTATCCAAAGTCACAGGTCCAGACAATCAAGTATTTGGAACCCTTCCCTGGCTATTTGCTGAAGAACAGTTTATTGTGGAAATTAATCTTATTAAAGTGTTAATTGGCCTCCTTTCTTGTGTTTATTAATTTATTATTTTCAGCAGTTTGCAGAATGAAAGTGTTTAATGTAACAGATATTGCTTGCTTTTCTTTGTGTTTCTTGAGGCAAAATTGGTGTCATCCCTTGTCAGAACTCAAAATGTCCCTCAGACATTTCAGGAGGTTCCAGGACCAGGTCAGAAGCATTTGAGACCCTGGCAGGCAGCTGGAAACAGCTGTGATTTTGGGTTTGAGCCATGGAATGATTTACCAAACTTGCAGGAAGAACAAGAAATCACAAAAGTTTAGATATTATAGTAGAAGTAGTCACAACGTAGAGGGAAGAATTTTTGAGTGCTGTACAGGGGGTTTAGTTTCATACATGGGGGTCAGAGGTTTTAAGATGGATTTGGGATTTGGGCCTGCCCTGTCCTCCCTCTTTTTCCTTCCTTACCTCCATGTTCTTGGTGATGTTGGCACTCACAGATTGGTTTAGAGTAGAAAAGCACCATTTAATATAGGTAATAGGCATTGGGGAAAAACTGTAAACATGTAACACGTAATGTACATATAAAAGATAGAAAAGCACCATTTAATATAGGTAATAGGCATTGGGGAAAAACTGTAAACATGTAACACGTAATGTACATATAAAAGATAGAAAATCACCATTTAATATAGGTAATAGGCATTGGGGAAAAACTGCAACCATGTAACACGTAATGTACCATATAAAAGAGAGCAGCAGCCCTGGGTGGGGAGAGAAGAAGCATTCGGGGTCAGAGAGGATGTCAGGGTGTGTGTGTGCCTCTGCCTGAGCTGTGAGCAAACCACAGCAGCTCAAGGAGAAAATCTTTTAGATAACTTGCAATAAACTGCCTTGAGACCGAACAACAGAGACTGCTGAGTTTTCTTTGAAAGCACGGGTTGGAGGAGAGACTTTTCCACCACACGGAGCCACCCCAAACTAGGGATTGCTCCAGCATTCCCTAAGCTTCTCCAGAGCATCTCCTCATAACAAATCTGAGCATCCTGCCAACTTCCCTGACACGGTGGGAAGTTCACCCTCTCCCCAGTGGCTGCTGCACTTTTTTTGCCAGCTGTGTAGCAATCCGTAGATACAGGGTCATGAAACGAAGCTTCAGGAAGGAGATGGGGAGCTGCCTGTAGGTGACACCTGTTGATTGGTGGTGGATTGCTGCTGTGGCAAATAAGGGAGATTTTCCTATTTTCCTTTTTACCCTCTGCTCCCTGTCACTCACTTCTTCAGCTGCTGGACTCCAAAAATACTTTCTCAAAGCAAAGCGATGCTGCAACATCAAAAATAAGAGTAAAATGATTAACAATAACTTCAGATAATCAAGGAACAAGATCAGAACCAACTGTATAGCTGTGAGGCCTTCTTAAGGCAGAAAGTTCACAGGATGAATTTCAAAAATAAAAATATATAGGAACAAGCAAGCTTAATTAACTTGCCACCTAAATGAACACTATATGGACAAATATTCTGTACGCATGCACCATTCAGCAGCATGTTTAATTTGTTAAGCACAAATGGATTCAAAAAGTGAGCCTCTTTATCTTCATTAAAACTGATGAGAATGAATTGCAAGATGTGGCATTATTATTCTGGCATGATTCACTTCACGTGGAAATCTCTGAAGCATTAAGGAGCACAAATAGGCTGCAGCATGGCCACATTATGCTTTGCCATCACCACCTTGACAAATCTGAGCCTTTTTCCTCCTGCACTGCAGGATGCCTTAAAAGAATGTCAACAGCAACAAATAAAAGCAGGCAGAAAGCTCTCTCACGTAAAAAGGTATTAGAGAAATTTGCCTTGTATTTTCAAGAAAGACTGCCACACATACCCAGTAAGCAGATGCCTACACAGCTCTTCAGCAAAATATTTGCAAACATTTGCAAAATATTACATCATGTTCCTCATTTTATGGCAAAATAGGTTATTAATTTTGGAACTGCTCTTTCTAGGCTTACAAATATTTAAATTAACTTTTCATTCATTAAAAAGAGGTAGAGCTGTGTAGAGCTGTGTCACTTTTTGCTCGTAAGTTTTCTGTACTACACACCCTTCCTTTGGGCTCTCTCTCCCCTTGTGCTGTCACTGCTCACAGAGCTTTTCAAGGCTTCCTGAAAATGGCCATTACTTGAGCCATCAGTCTAAATTAAGCCAAAAAAGAAATTTAAGAGTGAGCAAAGCTTGCACACAGATTGCTCCAGCCAGCAGGTGCCTGTGGGCTGGGCAAAACACCCTTGAGTTTCCTAGGCATAACCAAAAGTCTTTGAATGCCAATACCCCAACAAAGTCCTACGAAATGCTAATGGCCTAGTGACAATGATGTCACAGATTTGGGAAAAGGCATCTATGGGATTGTTAATGAATTTGCACTGTGTGGACAGAAAAGTGAAATGCTACAGCTGGCAGTAGAGACAGTTTTTAGCAAGTCCTTGCTTTCAGGGTGGAACCTGTCACTGCAACATCGGGCCCCTGGCCGGGTAATAATTAGCATTGACTCCATGATTCACAGAAGGCTGATCAATCTCTTTATTTTATTATTATGTTATAATTATTATTATATTATTATATATAATTGTATATTATATTTTATATATATTGTTATATATAATTATTATATTACTATATTATTCTGTGTATCATTATTAAGATACGCATTGCTTTTATAGACAGTTACAATGCACCTGGACCTAATTGGTCCACCAATCCAAGCATCATCATCATCAGCTAATTAAGAAACCACCCTTTGGTAACAAATCTCCATAACACATTCCACATGTTCACAATAACATGTGCAGCAAGCGAAGACAAGAATTGTTTCTCTCTCTTTAATGCACTGTTGAGGAAGGATGAGGAGGGAACCAATTGGTCATTAGATTTTGAGGAACCAAAGGCTTTTTCTAGTATTTCAGTCACAGAAGGAGACAGCTCTGTTCTTTTTCAGTGGAATTTATAAATGTGGGAATAAGGAAAACTTCAGAAGGAAAGGCAGGGAGAAGGGAACAGGCTGGCTCTGACCTTTGGGGTGGCTGCTCACTTGCTCACTAGCTTTGCTGGTATTAAATCTGTAAATAGATGCATATATCCAGAGCAAGGTTTTTCCTTTGTGTGTCTGCTTTCTAAAAAACTGGTAGGCAAACCAGATTATTCCTTGGGTGTTTGGCTACATCACAGCTTCTTAGGAAGAGATTTGCATATTAAAATGTCTTCTCTCTGCTGGAAAATTCTCCCTTGGCACCTCTGGGTGCAGTCCTTGGGCACCAAGGAACAGAGGAAGGTTTTATGTTGTCATGTCTGTCTGCAGAGGGATAGGGAGTGAATGATGGGACAGAGGGAGCACAGGAAACCCCCCATTCCTTGAGACAAAAGAGCAGGCAGGCACCCATCTTAATTTAGAGAAATTAATACTTAGCTTGTCAAAAGACCTCAAGGCATCACTGAATACTTTCAGGGGAAAACCCATGCTGGGGAGCTTTAATTAAACTAAACAGCTGGCAAAAAAAAATGGTAGTAAAAAAAGGGATAAAAAATATGCAGTGTCAACAAGATGTTAATCTAAATATTAATAATTAATATAAACCTGAAATCTCAACAGGGATAAAATCTTTCCCTGCTGTTGCAGAATGCCCAGCTCCTCATCCTCCATATCAGATGATTTAGGATTAAAAAATCTCACCCTGAAGGATGGGGAAGAAGTGTGCCAGAAGGGATTCATACTCTTTTTGGAAGGGGGAGAAATTTCACATTGGGAAGCTGGGTTTGCTCTCACTGCACCAGTGCTGGCTGGTGGCCAGATCTGCTGGTGCTGCCTCGCCTTGGCTGGGAGCAAGGTGCCAGAATCACCCCATCTTGTATTTTGGAGAGTACAGGAATGGATTTTTCTTTAAACTGTCTCAGACAGCACAACTTGACTCTGTCCAGATTGTATAATCTTTCCCCAGGCTTCTCTGGACAGTGTTGTGATATTTTGCTTGGTACAAGGATTTTGCTTCCTTTTCCCTGCTGACTGTCTGAAATTGGACCCTCTTGCTCTGCTCTTGTTTGGAACCCCAGTCTGAAAAATGCTGGCACTCGATTTTCTCTCAATTTCATTATTTTTTATGGTCAGCACTGAATAAATTTATTTTTGTCTGGAAAGTTGTCTCCTTTGTTTAAGTAAGCATGGGGGAACCTGAAAATTCTTAAAAATAAAGTCTTATAAAATAAGCAGACACATTCAAATCTGAGTACTCTTTATTTCACAATATCTATCATTCAACAGCAAACTTTATGCTTTACACTACAGGACACTGCAGCTCCTAAATGAACCTGTGGATTTCATAATTCCTCAAAGAGGGGTTTGTCACATGACTGAGGCAAGCCTAAAAAATCAATGGGTGGATCAATTCAAGTGAATATTTTACCTCTGCAAAAGGCACAATGCATCATCCACCCCATCTCATGGTCCCTGACTGCTGGGGAAGGTTATCTAGGATACTGGCTGAAGTGTATGGAATAAGGATTTTCAGAGGAGAAGGTTCAAAAATTAACTTCAGGGTTAGTTTCCTGATCTTCATGGTTACAGGGACATGAGTTCAGTGACAGCACATGCCAGAAGTCCCCCAGGCCATGGTGGGGATGTTGGTACCTGTGCCAGCTACCTGCTCCTCAGCCACTCACCTCCACAAGTTCTGTGCTTTGCATATTGCCAATCCATGAGAACTTTTAAATAATCATTGTTTGAGGGAGGGATAATTACTACTTCTTATTTTTCGCACTGACATCAATGCTATCACAGAAGCCTAAACACACACTACCTTTTCTGAGGAATTATCACACTGTAACACAATACCTTTGGCTCTTATTGATCCACCTGTTGAGGATTATGCAGAGCTGTTGACAGATAAGACTGAAAATATGAAACAGTCTCCTTGGAGTGCTGGTACCATACAAAGCTTTTACTGAATACCAATCTGAACATTCAGACTGCTCCTCACAGATAGCCTAATATTTTTCTATGTTAGCACTCCACAATGAAAGGAATCAATTATATCTATCTGTCCATATAGATTTGGTGCTATGTTTTTGGAAGCCTAGTCTTGTTCCTTCATTATTGAGCAATCAATAAAACATTTCAGTAGGAGCATTTTACCATTACATAATGCAAAACTTCATATATGTTTGGCTTCAGCTGATCCTCTGTGTTGTTCTTTTGTGAAGGTTGGATTTATAAATATTTTTTCCCTATGACTATGAACTAATTATATAAAGCAGCCCTGACATGGAAATCCAATCTGTTCTTTCACGAACAGAGCATTTTGTTTGCTGCTTATAAGGAAAAACAGCAACAACAACAAAAATTAGCAATAACGAAAGAAAAGTCAGATGTAAATATTTCATATATTCATTTTCTTTGAATTAACTGTGACTCTTCAATAAGCTACAGAATAATTGTCACAGCAACACTGGCAGCTCATTGAGGGAGCTAGAATTGAAATTCAGTCCTAGCTGTGCAGGGGGGGCTGCAGCAGTGTCAAAGGTTAGTGTGACTGGAGTGATGGTCCAGCCAGGCTGTGAACACAGGCAGTCCACAAAAAAAAATGTATCAGTAAGACTTTACAGCAACGTTTGGGGCAGTGGATGCTGCTCCTTATCCTCCCAGGTTTTCTTAACTTGATCTGCTTTTTCCTCAGAGAGATTTATCACTCTCTCTGCATGGTCCCTGCAGAGCTTCTTCAACACTGGTCTGCTAAAAAGAGGTGAATAAGACAGTGAATTTAAGCAAAAAAACTTCAATAAGACATGTTTTGCCAGTTGATGGGTGTGACAGAAATATCACAGACACCAATGGAAATAATGCTCTCTTTTTACTATTATTATATTAAGGCAACACAGAAATAAAATTATACATTTAATACATTAATAAGGTTACTATGCACTCAGTTCCAGCAACATACAAAATAAGTAAGATACCAAATCATTACTATATGAGAAAGAGAATAGTGACTGAGAAAGTTCCATCACCAATTGCTCTAACACATTACCACACCCAGATCTGCAAGTTGCTGGGGAGACCCTGCTGCAGTGACAATTTGGAGAATTTTCCCAGGAACTGGGAGGTCCTATCAATGCATCCACTCCTAAATTGCTGCAGAACGGTTCAGCTTTTACAGACCCAGATCAGCAAGTCAGAATTACTTGGGTATCTTGCTGTGCAGAAACATCTGATGGTACACTTCCCAAAATCCCCAGAGCAGGGCTTGGCCAGAGCCCACGCCAATGGCTGGGAGGATTTCTTAAAATTGGTAATACTGGGGAGATTCTTTTAGCATATCATGCAGACAATTGCACAAGATCATGCAAAAATCTCTAAAGCATCTGGTTTGGCATTCAAACAGCTAGCAAAAGTGGTTTGGTGAGTCTGTTAAACAAGGTTTGTCTATTTTTAAGTAACTAGCATAGGTGATATTAGTTATATCATGCACAGGAATAATTTGTAAGTCAGTTCTGGCTTGGACCTGTTGTCCAGACTCTAGCACTACAAAACCCCATTTTAAAAAGTAATCAGAACAGAAGTTTCCAGATTCCCTAGAGAACTTGGCATAAGTCCCCCAGGTCAGCATGAGAAGACCTGAGATTTTTTTTCTTTTAAACACAAACATGCTAGAACGCAGTATGGGTTTATCTAGTTTTATGAAGGAGGTTTTCAGCTTTTAAAAAATCTTTGTGAGGGAAAACTGTACCTTGACTTTGGATTAAAAAATCAGCATTCTCCACTAAAAATTCTTTTTGAAAACAAATTGTGTTTTTACAATGTGTTTTCTCACAAACATTTTGTGCACAAGAAAACTCTGAGCAGCTCTCTGTGGGTTGTTTTTATGCTGTGTCTAATGGCATATTGCTAATTATAAGTACCCATAAAAACCTATGAACTATACATCCAAACCACCAAAAGACTATCTAAAGAAATACAACGGTGATTATATCTGCCATATAGTTTCTGATTTCTAGGATTTATTTTAGTGTTGTTTCCCAGCCTTTTTCTGTAAACATGAAGGGTATAAACTTGGAAGGAGCAGGAGAGAGGGACACTTATTTTTTGGCATCTGGAAGATAATGATAGTTAGGATTCTGAGGAATGACCTAGCCACTGTTTTCTAGGGCTTTTATGATATTTCTCAGCCATCTTTACTTCTCTCTCACTTCTTTTAGAAGAGGTCAAAAATCTGTACTCTTTTCCAGGCTGCTTTTTCACATTAGTAAGGATGGCAACATCAAGTCCTTCTGCTCTTTCATGGTGGCTGTTCTGACTGGTTTCTCTCAAATTAGCCCTAGCTGAGACTTCTGGCAGGAGCCTGCACTTTGGAGGGAGCAGGGTGATTCCTCCAAAGCCTTCCTTGCCACCAGCACAGCCTGCTCAGCACCGTGCTCACACTCTGTGGCTTTGCTAAGATTTAAAGACTCCCCTGCCTCCCTTCTGAGGTTGGAAATAGAGGACCATGTTTAGCTTTTAAGGTGTGTGAAATGCTTTCAGGCTTTACCTTCTGTCAGCCATTGAATACATCAAGCTCTTAGTGCCAGCAAACATACTCGGTCATCACCGGGTAACAGTGACGGTGAGCAGAACATCAGGGTGTAAAACAGGAAAAGATGAATATCAGTTAAATTTATGCATCTGTTAAAGAAAATGTCAGAGACACTCAACAAGATGTTGACAGAAATGGTTTTTCAGGATTTACTGAAAGCAAGTTGGATGCCTGCATTAGACCCAATACAGTTTTCCCCACTCAACAACACAGCACATTTATCGATCTCCACTTTTCTAGTGTTCATGTAGTTATTGCTACTAAATAATGAAACAAATAGATATATGATAGGCTAAACATACTTATAAAGCATAGCAAGAAACCAGGTATTATATTACAGAATTATAGTCTTATATAGGCACTAACAACATCCTGGGCAAAACCCAAAATAATGCAGTTTTTCCTTTGTAGTTCTGCAAAACACAGTGAATCCAGAGTCGTTCACTGACCTCTCCTTAAATCCAGATGGGTTGTGTTCATTTTGCCCCTTGCTGGGTTTTCATTTGGCTAGGTGCTTGTAGCACCTGTGCCATAAAAACACCTATGAACAATTAGCCTTCTGTAAAACACTTATAAATTGAATCATGCAGTAATCTGTAACAATTTTTGCTGGAGAAAAAAACCACCACATCTATTAGGAGCACTTCTAAATGCATGTTTGAAATTCATAAATATTGAGTTTTGAAATTCTCTCTTCCAGACTCAATTACTCTTACACATGTGAACTCAAAAAACTGGAAAGAAATCTATTTTTAATTAAGGCAAAGAGGCAATTTCCCACTGTATACACCTAACTCTATGTCTATAAAAATAGGTCCTTTCCTCCCAAGCCTTGTTCACAGTATGTGTGCCCTCCCCATGGCCTCTCTGAAGGAATGGTAGATTTTAATCCCTCACATCTACAATTCTCTCTAAGGCCCTGATAGTTTCTAATAAAGGAGAATAAATTATTGATATGGACCTAATGTGTGTGATTGTTTCTGTAAAGCAGCTCACAAGTACTGAATTAATAAAAAACAAAATCAAGGGAATTGTTCTAGTGCTGCAGCATTTGTTCAGAAAGCTTTGGTCACAAAAATGTGTGGCCTAAAGTATTTCCTAGTACTGGGGAAACTGAAGTGTTGACTGCATAGCAGTTATAGCTCTTGCAATAGCTATTGGTGTAAACTGGTCAAAAGAAGGAATAAATC
The DNA here is from genome assembly GCF_050655825.1 of Lonchura striata. NCBI lineage: Eukaryota > Metazoa > Chordata > Aves > Passeriformes > Estrildidae > Lonchura > Lonchura striata. The sequence goes on from NC_140705.1 coordinate 111,437,388, forward strand.
AACTTAGTAATCAAGTCAACAAGCTTAAAGTTTACCTTTTCCCCTAATGCATCTGGCAATGGCTACTAAATCAAAGACATCATAACAAATTAGCAAGCTATGTTACAGCAAAAATGAAGTTTAATGGCACACATAAATTGCCACATTTTAAAATCAATTCTTTGCAGTCTACTTCCTTAATTATTTAACAATGGAGGCATAATGTAAAGAGTAGCTCAGAACAAAAAAGGAAATTCCCTACTAAAGTTGGCAATGTGGAAAGGACTTTTTGCTCTTCAAAACCCTCTCTACAATGCTACAGCATTCTCACACTAATTTCAGTTGGCGTTTCAGTGCCACTTAAATTAAACCACCAAAACAAAACATAACTCCAAATGAACAGATTTGCTCGTATCCTCCTACCTTTTTAAAGGTATGAAATGGAAGACAGGAAAATTACTAGGAGATAATAAAATTACAGGATCCCCGTTCACACAAATAGGGGCTCCTCTTGGGAATCAAACCCAATATATTTTGATGTTCTTAAAATTGCTATGGCTCCTTGCAAATTTTTCATGCTCTTTTATGTCTCCATTGATTATGCAATATCTTTAAGATGCAGAATGTCTTCTCAGAAAAATGTTGACTTTTCTGAACCATTTGCCTTCTCCAGGAAAACAAAACATTTTCTGGTGCAAATCTGGCCCATTTGAAAACATCAAACACCAAAGTAGACATGAGGGGCAGAGAACACAGACCATGTATAGGCTTTTATGCTGTGTTCAATACAATTCATGTTCTTGTCTAATTTTATGCTGCTGTAAAACAGAGGACACTAGTGGTGTCATCCAGCAATTCATGGAATTACATTCATATGAGCAAAAGGAGGAAGAAAACAAATTGCTAAAGCAGCTGCAGAGAAACAAGATGGGTGTCCAGGTGTGCCTCTGAGGACAGAGGTATTTGGAAAATTGGGCAAAGGAGAGAAATGATGAGAGGATATATATCTGAAAGAATGAAAACATAGAGATGACTACTGGGACCACTGCTGTCCAAGGAGAACAGCAGCCTTTGTAGAGAGAAGGGGTCAGAATGACTCCTATGAAACTACAATCTGTCTGCAAAGCCAAAATTATTAAATTGTCTATGTGATTAAAAGCTGCTATGCAAAGTTGAATACTGGCAAAACAAAACCATGGATAAGAATCACTTGCTAGCTTACATAATGCTGTGACATCAACAACATTTGTCAGGAGCATTTGGCACTTGCCCGTTCACCTTGGCATTCATTTTCAGCAGATCTGTGTTCCATTCTGTGCATATGTGCCTCTGTGATTTTGAGGGGTGAGCCCAGAGAAGTCAGTGCTGACTTCTCTGCAGATGGGCTTTGCCTCTGAGGCGTTGGCCACTGAATCTGTGTTTCTCAGCCACTCTGCTGGGCCTTGCACAGGATGTCTGAGCAGCCCTCCCTATGTGAACAGTGTCTGCTTATCCTTGTGCTCACGCCAGCTGGGATATGAATGTTGCATTGGGCTCACTGCAGAGTGCCTAAATACAGGCAGGAGCTGTGTGTGCTCTTCTGAGGAGGGGAAACCAAGCTGCCTAACTTCACCTACTGCTGCTTGCAGGAGAGCTACCTGGTTGTCACTATAGGACACGAGAAAGCACAACACAAGCCACTGCGATGGCAAGGTAAAAAAGAAAGAAGGTTTATTCTCTGACTCCAACTTTTATACTTTCCCAAAGGTGACAGTGGGTTGGAGAGTGAATGGGCCACCTCTCCAAAGACATTGGACAAACCACCAGTACATCAACTTCCTCCACCCCCACGAAGGAATGCAAAACAATATGTTGTTTATAGAAAATGTGTGGGAAAGTTTTCTAACAGAATGTAAACTCAGAAGGCTTTAGAAAATCTTAAGAATCAGGGTGACACCTGGTATTGGCTATACTGCCATGGTGAGGGAGCAAACCAGCCAAGGGCTACATGATGGGGCTGCTGCAGCATCCTAGAAACAACAGGTAAAATGCAAGAGATCTCAGACCCACACCCAGAAATTCTGTGGTTGAAGGTGAGTCTCAGTTTTGCAAGTGCAGTGCCAGATGTGACGAGGCCATGGAGTGGGTCAAGGCAGCTGGGCAGAGATGACACACTCCATATTTCCTATAATTCACTTCACATCTCATTTCCTAAAGATGAGACCATAAAGTGCAAGTGATTTTTCTCACAGTGAAGCGATACATAGAATAAATAATTAGACTCCACAAGCTGGGGTAGTTCTGAAGTGGGTATGTACTGTCAGCACCCAGCACAAGTGAGATATCTCTCCAAAAACTTGTGCACCGAGCCTCGGTCTGACCCACACCTTTATTCCCAAAGGTGTTCCATATTCCATACATTACACAACTTTTCCATGCATATTCTACCCCTGGCCCTGCCTGTCTTTTATGTTTATAGCTTTACCAACTCCCAGCACAGAGGAGCAACATTACACCTATGGTCTGGCCCAGGACAACCTGGAGGCATCTCAGCCATGTACAGAAATACCTCAAAAACCAGATTTGTCCAGAGTAGCTAAGACCCCCAAAGAAAACCTGAAAAAACAGGTAAATTTTATTGGATTATTTATTTTGTCTTTGCCTACTTTCTCTGAACACTGTCATAAAGCCTTGGGCATTATATAAAGGTGGACTTCTGTAAGAGCTCAGGGCACAGTTGAGCACATGGATGCTCCTTCTTCCTGGTAGATCTGAAACCTTTCTTCTATATCCTTCTCCCACTACCAAAAGTTTTTTCTTTTATTTAAAAAAAAATTCTTAGCTATTCATTCTAATGAAGAACAACAATTAATGAGCAAGGGGTGTCTGGGACTGTGCTAATGGAGTGGCATTACTTGCTGTATCAGGTGCCAAAATAGCATTTATTAACCATCTCTGCTGAGGCCTCAAGAGTTCAAAGGTGGATTTTACAGCTGGCACACCAAAAGGGCCAACAAGAAAAATCCCACCATTAAATAAACATTTACAAAATATGTATTAAACTTTAACGTCCCTTGATACAGATAGATAATAGAGGAGGATTGTTGGGATTGTCTGGTTTGTGTTTTTTCATTTGGATTTGTTCAGATTTAAAGACTTATTATGAGACTCAGGATCAATAAGAAATGCTTTGGTGCTTTTTATTTATTTTAAAGAAACTACAGGCATAATGAAAAGTTTTAATCTTATTTCAGAGATGTAATTTAAAAAAACACAGCTTCTAAGAAGGTCAATATGGCTTGATGACAACATTGATTTTTGGAATATTACTGATACACATACTGAGGGGTTTCTTTTAAGATCACTTTCATCCCTTCAAGACCTCTGCCAGATATAATTTGATTGGTAAATACCTACTCTAAATTAAACTCACACAGTAATTACAGTGCTTCACCACGATATATCTGAAAATTATTCAGAATGGTTAAGCAAGTAATAAATTTACTTTTACTTCACCTTTGGGACTAGAATTTTGTTTGTGATGTTTACAGGGCACAGAGGATCCCTATAGTACAAATTTGGTCCTGCTGAGCTTCAGGTGTTTTGAATATTGATTTGCAGGCAGAGACAGTTTTCATGTTGGTTTTTAAACTGACAAACTGGGTCTTTCATGCCTGCAAATTGAGGCTTAGAGTTTGCTGTCTGTCTCTCATAGCCTTACTGTAATTCATGCTTAGCCAGCACTTTGGGAACTTCAATTGAATTGGTAGGGGTGTTTAATTACTCATTATTGTATTGCCCAGAGAGAACACCAAGCTTGGGGCAGGGATCACCACTACAGAATATCCTTCTGATAAATCTGTCTCACTGATTTTGTTTTCATTTATGGGACAAAAAACTGGGAGTAGCCTTCTGCTGGGGCTGGAGTGAGAATGAGCTTGCAGGAGGGCTCACTCAAAAGGACAGATCAATTATCACTCAAACACCTTTAGGTTCAGCCTGCTCTGGTCTGTGTGTGGGGATAAATGGTCTGGCTTGCCTTAGTCCCACTTTACCAGCAGAACCAGCATTTTCCATGAGTACATTAGCACATCAGGAATTCTGCCAACACAACAACCTGCTTATTGCATCTCCCACTCAGCCCTTCCATGGCTCATTTAAGTGATTTCACACTACTCTTGCATGCCAAACAGATTTGTGGCTGTAACCTTGAGGGGAAGGAAAATAAATAAAAGTTTCATTCTCACAGAAGTGAAGGATTTCCAATGGTAAAGCAGCCCTCACTCAACAGGTACACCTTGTTAATGGCTTTCACTAAAGAGCAATCCTAGCTGTGGCTCTCCTCAGTGATCCTGTGGTGATAGATATGGATTGAAAACAGTCTGATTTATTAATGGTAAATAACACCTATGACTGCAGCAATCCTAAATAATCATGTCCCCCAAAGTGTATGGCCTTCAGAAATGCTTTCTGAGAGATGAGGCCCAGCTAATGTAAATGAGTATCACCCCATTTTGGGGGACTTAGCAACACCAAAGATTACAGAAGATGATCTCTTAGCTTAAGAAGTAGATGCAGTGCCACATATGAGTAAATTCTTGGCTATTACCATAATTTTAAAAGGTGTTAATGAACACCAAATCAGGTTAAAAAGCTATTCTTGTATCTTTATACAGCAAAGGAGGTGCCAGTGCTGGCAAATATTAAGGACACATCAGAGTTGCTGCTTCACTGCAAATGGAAACTACTAATATCATCATCTTTCAGCTCAGGAAGGGTAGATGAAGTATATCAGAAATAAAAAAAAAAATTAGTAATCCCCATTGTATAACTCTCTGCCATTCTCTCAATTAACGTGAAATAATTCCTGTCCCACACATATATGCATAAATATGTAAAATGTACTTTATTATTTGGCATTGCAGCTCGCTGTCAATTTGAATTAGAGACTCTCCACAAAGTGCCAGGCAGGAATTTAGCAATTTAGCTCATAAAGGGAGAAAAATTGCCACGCTTTATACAGTGCTATTTTCCAATCATGAAAGGTAAACATTAATAACCACCTTCAAAACTAAATCTCAAGCAGAGGAATGCACAGAGGAGTATCAGGTCCTGGTGTTCATCTCACCAGAAGTGGTAATTCCTTCCCTCATATCCCAAACTGGATTAATCGTCTTCAATACCAGCATTATGAATTAACTTTTCATTGACTTCAGGATTTGAGATGTAAATTAGTCTACACGTGTGAGTAAAAAATAAGTTTAATTTTTTTCCCCAAGCACACTTTTTAGCAGGTGGGTGCAGGGAGCAAGCACAGCTGATTGCAGTATGATGCACCTTGAGCTGCCAAGGGAAACATCCTGTGCTCCTCCAAAGCCTTTTATTCCTCACAGGTTCTGAGATGAGCTGATTTTAAGCATAGCCATGAAACCTGACAAGCACACTTTATACTCCTCAAGCACATCCTCAGAGCATCACCACCTAAATCCTCTGGCACCTTTCCAGAGCATATTTCCCTTAACCCTTCCTCTGTCTGGGACGTTTGAAGGACAGATGAAAGCAACAGTTTGCTCAAACAAATATTTTCTAATATCTACAGGAGAGTGGGTTATCAACTGCAAATCAAAGGCTTTATCAGCACAATTGTGGATCATAGGAAGAAATAAATAGGAAGAACTAAATAGGAAGAACTAGAAAATCTTGAGGAACTGGGAAAAGTTGAAGCAGAAAGAAGCTCCAGGCACTTGAGACTTAACAAAACATTTGACCTGTTTGGGGGTGCAAAAGATGAGTTTGTATTGAGGGGAGGTAATGTAAAGCAAAAAATGGCACGATTTTGGCAAGGGAGCTGGTCTGAACCACCATCAGCTCACAGAAAATTTCCTCCTAAATGGTGGTATAAACAAATACTTACAGTGGAGCCAGAGATGCCAAAATCAGTGCACAACCATAGCTGCTATATCTACTTTTACACAGCAGTGAGATTCCTGGAGTGTGCTGCTTAACTCTTATTGCTGCTGTGATTTTGTTTGCCATATAAATTGTATCTTGGTGCAAAATTATGCCTATTATTTCTAGGCAAGAGGAAAGGAGCACCATGGGATGAGATCCTGAGTGAATCTGACCACAGGATTTGCTTGGAGATTGCGTTTCATCACTTCCAAGCCTTCTTATTCAGAGTGACCACTGCAACCTCTCCCAATAGGTGCTTATTTACACACAGAAATCATTAAATGATCATGGATACCCTTGGAAGTGGTCAAGACCAGGGGCCATGAGCAAATTGATCTAGTGAGGGACATCCTTGCCCATGGTGAAGGGGCTGGAACTAAATGAACCCAATCAGTTCTAGGGTTTTATGTTTATTCAATAATTTTATTCCTGTACACATTTACCTCAAAGGAGCTTGGCTTTACTCAAGCAAAAATCATTTTTAAAAGCTATCAGGAGGAAGGCACTCTATTTTGTTCTAACCTGGATATTTTCTTGAAAACTTGTGAGCCAAGTCAGCTGGGGAATACATGGAGCTGCTCTTCTTCCTGGGGGATTTCCTGGCTCAGTCTTCTTGCTGTCACTTCTCAGTTGTCAGTCCTTTTCTGTACACATGCCCTTCTCCAGATCAACCTTCAGGCAGGTGAAATCCCCAGACAGATAATTTTGGGGTGAAATAACTGGATAGCAGAGGGCTCTATAGGTCCCACTGAGAGCAGTGCATAAGTACAGACCATCACTCATGGAAAAGTGAGGCAGAATTAAGAAAAATCACTATAGGAAAATAAGACCAAATTAGCCCAAATTCACAGAAACACTCTATCACAAGTATATCACAAAAGACAGTTTCACATCTGAAAGGACTTTTCAATCCACATCTGAAGGGTAGTATAAAAATGTTACAGGTTATTTAATTTGGCCTTTCAAATAGTATAAATTGGCAAGTCAGCCCCAATATTAATCACAAGATAGATGTTAAGTCAAACCTGATTTCTTTTTGTTGGATTTTTCAGCCTGGACTGCCACATTTCTGACCATTTTTCTTACGTCATGAGGACTGAAGTAAAAAAGAAAAAACACTTTTTTGATGAAAGCTGATACTCAGAGAGAAGCAAAAAATTCCCACTGCCCGTGGTGCTCTGTAACCCCCAACACCACGAGACACATGGTAGGAGTTCACAACACCTACACCTCTGCAGGGCAGTGCCTCCATTGCAGTCTGAGCTCCCATCATTGGATCACTTCTCCCAGAAATGCTCCTCTGCAAGGTCTCACACTGCTCCCTTTGAAAGTTCATCAGATTGTGTTATATATCATGATACACAATAACAAATAAAATGCTATTTGCCTTAACCCCAGAAGGCAGCCTTTTAACCAGAGAATAATACATTTTTTACAAGATTTCTTAGCAACATGTTCAAACATACAGAAAATTACTCTTTGAGCACAGTGAGTCTTGGTATGAATCATCATCTTCTCCAGCTGCTTAATTACTCTGAGATTATGAGTTCATATGATGGTCTGCACTTTTATTTATGAAAATATCTATTCTTTTTCTTTTATGTGGAGCCAGGACACACTAGGAGGCCTTTACAGCTGAGCCCTTTATGCCTACAATATGACTTAGGTAAAATATGCCCTCAAACACTTTTGGATCATGATGGATTTAACTGCTAGTGATCATGGTCTAATCACAAAGTGACTTTGAAATACCATACATTTGAAAAAAAAGGTCGAAGTTTTTCATGAAACAGGCTTTGGGCACATCCAAGTGATAGGGAGGAATGTGTCTTGCTGAGAACAGCACTTTGAAGTTGCTCCCATCTGGATAATGAAGGACTAAAGAACAAATGAGTTAAGCCAAGTTTAATACATAGATGCACCCTGAGCACCCTTCATCTGTGGAGCACCCAGAGCATTTCAAAAGGGAGGAAGCATTTCTGTGCAAAGGAGCATTAGATACAGCTCTGCATGCCCCCAGCCCATGTGAGCACGTGGGCAACCTCATTGTCCTAGTTTAGGGCAAATTTGGGGAAAACCCCTCTGGAAGGAGCCCCCAGAAAACAAACCCCCATGGCCCCTCTCTACCCAGGTCCCAGTCTGGAGCAGGTTGGATGGTATTCAGGAAAGGGAAAGGGAAAAGGGGAAAGGGGAAAAGGGAAAGGGGAAAAAAGGGGAAAGGGTTAAAAAAAAGGGGAAAGGTGAAAAAAGGGGAAAGGGGAAAAAAAAAGAGAGGAAATGGGAAAAAAAAAGGGGAAAGGGGAAAAAAGGGGGAAGGGGAAGGGGGAAGGAGAAAGAGAAGGAAAGAGAAGGAAAGAGAAGGAAAGGAAAGAGAAGGAAAGAGAAGGAAAGAGAAGGAAAGAGAAGGAAAGAGAAGGAAAGAGAAGGAAAGGAAAGAGAAGGAAAGAGAAGGAAAGAGAAGGAAAGAGAAGGAAAGAGAAGGAAAGGAAAGGAAAGGAAAGGAAAGGAAAGGAAAGGAAAGGAAAGGAAAGGAAAGGAAAGGAAAGGAAAGGAAAGGAAAGGAAAGGAAAGGAAAGGAAAGGAAAGGAAAGGAAAGGAAAGGAAAGGAAAGGAAAGGAAAGGAAAGGAAAGGAAAGGAAAGGAAAGGAAAGGAAAGGAAAGGAAAGGAAAGGAAAGGAAAGGAAAGGAAAGGAAAGGAAAGGAAAGGAAAGGAAAGGAAAGGAAAGGAAAGGAAAGGAAAGGAAAGAAGGAAAGGAAAGGAAAGGAAAGGAAAGGAAAGGAAAGGAAAGGAAAGGAAAGGAAAGGAAAGGAAAGGAAAGGAAAGGAAAGGAAAGGAAAGGAAAGGAAAGGAAAGGAAAGGGTCAAAGATTCCAGGGAAAGAATTGGACTGCTTAGCTAAACTAACTAGGAAGCAAAGGCAAAAGCAGAAGCAAGCAAAAGCAAGCCAGCCAGTACCAGCCTTTTCTAGACACAGACCATGGGGGGAGGTGAGCCGGCTGATAACAAGGCAAAACAAACCTTCACTTTCAGACTCAGTTCTGAAAGCACAGAACAGAATATCAAACATAAACAGAACACAGGACTGGAGATACAAACACCATAACATCATCCTAGGACACTCATCCACATGGATGGCATGCAGCAGATTTGTAGCCCTGGGTTAAGAGATGCAGTTATCAAAAAGGCACTGAAGACTCATCTCAGACTGGTGGATGCTACGTGGGAAATACCACAAGATCTACTATGAAAGTGCTTGCCCAGAGAAATAAAGTCTCCTCAAAACCAGAATTTATTTTCCAGGTGGTGCTGCAGAGAAGGAATCAGGCACATTTTCTAGTCCCTAAATTTAATTGCTGTGTTAATTCTTACCTCCCTTTCAAGGCCATTGCCAGTGTGGCAATTGTTGCTGCACGCTTCTCCTGCACCCAGCTCTATGTTTGCACGATGGGAATGCTAAGAGCTTTTGAGCTTCTTCTTCCCTCTCACACAGGTGGGACAGATCCATACTTCATGCCCCTTGGGGAGGTCAGAGAAGAGATTTCCATTTGGGAAACTCCTCCCTGAGTTATACAGCCCCTGATGGAGCAATGGATGCAGCACCCTGAATAGATAATAGATAATTAATTACAGTGGAAAAAAGGCAGACACTCCTCAAACATCTGTGCTTTTCCTTTTTAAAATCAGAAGAATGGCAGTAAATAAATAAACATATGGAGGAATTGAGGACAAAAAAGGTAAATAATGCCTGCTGATCCCCTGGAGCTAAGGGATTCCCCAATCACCTGCAGAAACACCATCTGAGAGAAAAGCACAGACAAAAAATCAAAGTGAATATATTTAGCTCAAAAGAAATTAGATGCAAACTGCTGGCATTCCAGTTTGAAAAGCATATCCTGAGAAAGGATACCAAAGGCTAAATCCTCTTTTTTCAATTTGACAACCCAACCTCCATTTGAGACTATGTCCAGGAAAACACCACTTAGCTCACCAGAGGAGCTGCAAAAGACAGCGATGCTCCAACACAGGTTTTTAGCTCTGGACATTGCTGTGTCACTGTGGGCAGCAGGGGATGCATAAGGAGGTGGCAGAATGCTTGTTTGCAGAACTTTTATGGCTAGTTGACATTACTGCAGAGCTCCCCAGACAGTCTCTGGTAGCACTGGATGGCTGAGCCATGGAAAACTGTCTAATGCTGCCTCCCGTGGTACCCAAAAGGGGCTCATATTCCTGACAGACTCCAGCAAAGAAGTCACAGACATAAATATATCTAAATGTGTTACATCTGAGCAAAGACACTTGCAACGAATCTTTCTTCAGCCAATATAATTGCCTTAGACGTTGCATATTTCCTTTAATTTCCACATCCATTTGAGACAAGCTAAATCCCTAAGGGACCATCAAAGCATCTCACTTAAGAAATATCAACATATACCAAGGAAAGCCTTCCTTTCAACCAGAAAGACCAGTTGCAGAAGCTCAAAAGGGCTTTTTTTTGTTTAGTTATTCTCTGTGTTTAGCTCATCCATCCAGGGAAGTAATAGGATGTGAAGACAAATTGCAGGAGAAGAAGAATGTTGTTAATGATTTCCCTTTCAACCGCTTGCTCAGCTTTACCTTTGCTGGGAAGGATTACCTGTTGCTGACAAAAGATGTCATCTTCCCTCAGATTAATTGCACTCAAATTAATTACTGGCATGGACCAAGACTGGCTATGTGTAACATTATTTCAGCCTGTTAAATCTAAAAAGTTTTAAGCAGAACTTGCTGTAATAGAACAGCACGTTTTGTCCCATTAGATATAGACTTTCGAACCCCGTTACTCACATCTAAATAATCCTTTTAATGTGATCTGAACCACGAGGCTTAGATTTTCAAGCTTTTTCTTTCTCATTACATGTTCTCCCTTTATGTCTGCTTCTCCTGCTTTCCAACATGATTCATCACAGCATGTTGCCCCGAGCTTTATTAGGTGACTTGTGGCAGCCCATTTCCCAGCTAAGAGCCCTGCAGGAGCAGTGTTCTGTGCTGCTGAAATTCCATCCCCCTAAAATATGCCACTTTCATGATTGTATTTCCCCACAGCTTGTGCTGAGTGCCTCACACTCTATAAAATGCTGTAGCACTGCTGCCTTCACCCAAGGTCCAGCAGCAGGCACATGCTGAGGATTGAAGCCAGCTTCAACAATCCTGTTTAAGATTTCGCTGATGCAATGAGGACAACAAACATCTCCATCTACCAAAGCCTCCAAGAAAATTCATGTATGCTGTGCTGCTGCAGCCATCAGGTGACACAGCCTTAGGGATGATGCACTGGTGCCAATCCAAAAGGGAGAGCACCACAGTTCTGCCTCTGAGGTTTTATGACACTGGGGTTGGGATTAGCCTTAGCTTCACCACCTGTAAATTTTCACTGAGTTCAGCATTGCCAGAAGTCACCTCTAGGTCAGGGGTGGCTCCGTGTGGTGGAAAAGTCTCTCCTCCAACCCGAGCTTCCAAAGAAAGGCTCAGCAGTCTCTGTTGTTCTGTCTCATGGTTGTTTATTGCAAGTTATCTAAAAGATTTTCTCCTTGGGCTGCTGTGGTTTGCTCAGAGCTCAGGCAGAGGCACACACACACCCTGACATCCTCTCTGACCCCGACTGCTTCTTCTCTCCCCGCCCAGGGCTGCTGCTGGCTTTTACATGGTGCATTACATGTTACATGGTTACAGTTTTTCCCCAATGCCTATTACCTATATTAAATGGTGCTTTTCTATATTTTATATGGTACATTACGTGTTACATGGTTACAGTTTTTCCCCAATGCCTATTACCTATATTAAATGGTGCCTTTCTTCTCTAAACCAATCTGTGAGTGCCAACATCACCAAGAACATGGAGGTAAGGAAGAAGAAAGAGGGAGGACAGGGCAGGCCCAAATCCCTCCATCTTAAAACTTCTGACCCCCATGTACAAAACCAAAACCCCCCTGTACAAGTATTAAAACCCCCCTGTACAACACTCAAAAATTCTTCCCTTTACTTTGTGACTACTTCCACTATAACATCTAAACTTTTGTGGCTTCTTGTTCTTCCTGCAAGGCTGGTAAATCATTCCATGGCTCAAACCCAAAATCACAGCTGTTTCCAGCTGCCTGCCAGGGTCTCAAATGCTTCTGACCTGGGCCTGGAACATCTAAAAATGTCTGAGGGACATTTTGAGTTCCGACACAGCACCTGCCTCATTAGCGATGAAAGAATGAGAAGTGGAGATGACAAATGAAACATTTAAACATTTCACTCTGTCTATACCCAAACCTGGCACTCAGCAATGCTGCAAGTGTTCATTTGCCAGCAGCCCAAGAGACCGCCCCGAGTCAAATGCTGAAGGAATTTTTCACCAGCAAAGCTCTGCCTGGAGATCAGAGGAGCAGAGCCAAGGAATCAGCTTTCCTCACCTCTAACTGCAATCTGCTTTGAGAGGCAAAGCACCTCTGAGTTTGGCCAAAGCTCTTTACTGGCTAAACCAGGAGTCCTGAGCTTAAAAATAATGCTCATTGATGAGCATAAAGGGTTTTATTTCACTTTTCTTTCACTAAGCCTGATGCTTGATAGGACAAAACTGAGCATTTGGGATCACCGTAAGCAGAACAACTTTGCATACAGGGAGCTTAAATGATTTCTCATATAGCCACAGGGCAAGACACAATGATTATACCAAACAGCTTGGCATTTTCCCTCATCTCTTCTGTCTTAATAAATCAATAATGTGGAATGCAAAAAGTCCAGAAGGCCCTTGTCAGCTACTCTGAGGGGACCCTGTCTCTGGCCACATCCAGACCAGCCTTATGGTCATCATGGGATGACCACAACATGACTTTGTGGCTGCTCTGCAGAGCCCCAAACTACAGGCACAACCACAGGACAGTCCTGTTCATGGTTCTGAGCAAAACCCAGACCCACGCAGTTCCTGCCAGGACCAATCCTGGAGACTGCTCAGTCAGAATCGGAGCTGCCATCCTTATGCAGGGCTTACTTAGGCAAAGCTCTGTTACATACCTCTGGGGTGTCCCACAACTAGAACCCAGGAGAAGACAGCCTGAAGGAAGACAGCAGGATCTGCTTCACAAGCCCCATGATCCCATGTGAGCCTCTTCCTTTGGGCTGCCACCACAAATCCAAATAAACACAAAGCTCCACAGTGCCTGATCAATATGTGATCAGCTGTGCCCAGCACAGTTCAGCTGCTTTGTGACCATCATGTAGCTCCGTTACCAAAGGTTCTGTCAATATGCTGGCAAGCAGCAAGAAAGTCAAATTAGTTCAGTTCATACATATTTAAGTACCTTGACCTATATTATCAAGCTCAGGCTTCAAATATTTGTAATGGCACAATTAGCCCCGGGCACGTTATCTCACTAGTATCAGCAACTGTATATATTTGTCTACAAATCACACAGAGGGGTATTAAATGTTGCTGTCACTGTTGTCAGGGAAACAAACTTCTTCTAAATTTTTAATTTTTTAATTTAAAATGCTGTATTCTAAGCAGGGATAGTCATTAAAATTGTATGAGGATAAAGGAAAAACAAAATCTCGTGCATATACCTATGGCAGAATTGATGTACACTGTAATTACAGCAGGTTACTGAGGGAAAAATGGAGCTTTCATGCAAGACTGTGGTTATGAATGTTTCTGCACATTACTTATGATTGCTGTTGCTTAAGAAGAAAAAATAAGCTATTGTGCATGTGTAAATTTCTGTCAAAAATTTTAGGTTAGAATACACAATTTACCTTGTGTTCTGCAATTTTAATGTAAATACTAAGATCATCACCATAAAAATGGTTGCTCAGTAGAGACAGACTTACAATTACATATAAATGGTAATTTGTGCAGTAAGATGTAATAACTGATATCCTAATTTAGTACTTTAACAGAATGGGTGGTACAGAAAATGCTCCCTCTTTGAGCAAATATCTTCTAAAGCCTCCAGAGATGGACTATCATATCTGCTGGGAAAATTGCTGCAGTGTCTTGTCAAGGCATTTCTGTAGAAGCAAAACCAGGCAAGATTAAGAGGAAAACAACATAAGGCAAGACCACCAGTCACCAGCCTTACAGACCCTAGAATTGTAATCTGTTTCACTGAACAAGAGACAATACATATAAATATTTTTTGAGCCCATCCCTCCAAAAACCTGGATGCCCAAAGATTTACCATCCTCTGCAAATCCAAACTCACTGCCAGATTCTCTGCACTTTCCATCTCCTTGTGCTAAACCACATCCAGAGTTTTCTTTTCAAATTAATGTGTGGTCTGTGTAGCCAGAAAATGATGCTGTGTGCCCAGTCCTTATTGGAGCAGTGCAGGAAAAGAGTCAAATTCCAGTGCAGAGCTGGGAGAAGAGATGGGCAGCACTTGTCCAGGGCTGCCTGCACCCTTGGGGTCCTCCTCACCATCTGGCCAGGACTCTTCTTCCATGCCACACAGTAAAGGAGCATTTGGCAACAGAGCCAGGAGGGAAGTTTGTTTTTTCTGTTTTTTCTGCTTTTCCTGGCCTTGTTTGTGTTACCTGAGCTAATGGCTGGCAAGGAGGGGCTCTCTGGGGTACCCACGCGGCTGCAGAAATCCTGGCTTTGATTTCTCCAACATGCAAACCATCTGTCAACAGCTCCCACGCTGGGAGCAGGGGCAGGGGATGCCTTGGAGCCTTTCAGCGCTCCTGTGTCCTGGCATGGCCCCCTGGAACTGAGCTGTGCCCTCACCTGAGCTGGCCCCACCTATGCACATCACACAGCCAGGCTGGCTGCTGAGTTTTTCATAATTAGCACTTGGATTTGGCCTATGGCCTGTTAGCATGGCATACTGTTCTGCTGGTTTCCACTTTATTCTTTTTCCTTTTCGGAGCTGTGAATTTGTTTGGTTTTCTCTCAAGTCTGTCCCTGACTAAGAGACCTAACAACATCAGTTCTTGGTCATTTTTATAATGGGGTTAGTAATGGTAATGGGGTTAGTAAATCAACATAATCTAAAGCATTAGCTGCAGATTTAACCCCTTGCTGTGTCAATACATTCCCAGCTTCAGTGAGTTCCACTTGATGGAGTTGGAAAACCCTTGATGTTTTGCACCAAGGGGTTTGAAAAGGGACTAGAGTTCAGTTTCAGTTACAAGCTTAGGTTTAATAATAAGGGAATCACAGCTTTAGGTTACCTGGAGACCAACCAGTATAAAATTGTCCCTGAAGGTCTATTTCTGTGTGAAGGTGAAAACAGGGGGTTCACATCATAAAGCAGGAAGAAGAGAGAGGAAACACAAAAAAAATATGGATATTCCAGGTTCATTTTTTTTCCCCCACATATTGCACATCTCTGCAATATGTAAGGGAACAGTAAAATTGCACAAGGCAGTGAAAAGGGATCAAAATTACACATGCATTCAATCAAAACAGATGCAACTGAAAAGTGATTTACTTTTAAAAGGGCTTGAACAAAGGAACCTGAGGAATGGAACATCACTGTAACCTGCAGAGAAAACACAGAGCAGCTCCTTCACCATGACTTGTGGGAAGTGGTAGGAAGTTAGCAGTGAGTCCTCAGTTTCATCAAGCAGGATAAGCTGGGGAGGGGTTGTTAACACTTGGCTCTTGGGGTGCCTTTCTTGGTCCCCTTTTGCCTCTACCATCCTGCCACCACTAATTTCTTTTGAATGGAGATCTGCCAAGGGAAGAAAAGCTGAATAGTGATTATTGGCCAAAGTACAAAGAAATCAAAGGCTCATAAAACAAGTAACTTATTTTTAGTTCAATGTATCTTGTCCTGGTTTTGGCTGGGGTAGAGCTACTTTTCTTCCTACAGGTTGGTACAGTGCTGTGCTTTGGATTTAGGACAAGAAAACATTGGTAATACACCATTTAGCTGATGCTAAGCAGTGCTTACACTAAGGCAAGGACTTTTCTGCTTCTCAAAGCACACCACTGTGGAAGAGGCTGGGAGGGGCACAAGTGCTGGGACAGGATTTTCCAGACCACATGGTCCAACATAAAACTGGGGAAAAGCTGCTCAGGAGCCACTGCTTGGGAATTTGCTGGGCAGCACTCACCAAGTGGTGGGCAAGCAAGAACTTAGAACTTTAAAACTTGCAAAAGAACACGGTAACATGAAAGCCTTGTAATTTCAAAGTTATAATAACTTGGAGGGAAGGGGATCACATTTTCCATTCCAAGGGAGCTTCCCACCTTCCCTGGCAGACACCTGGTCCTTTAAACCAGGACAGATACCAAGAAATTTCTAGCAGAGAGCTCTGTGCAGCCTTAATAACCACAGCTTAAGTCTTCATGCCTGGATAATAAATCATTTAACCCAAGAAAGTCCTGTTGTCACTGATTTTCCAGAGTATCATCAAGGCAATCTCATTTAGCAGCCTTGTCAAAGGTAGTAATTCAAGAATCTTCAAAATGGTATAGTGAAAATTATTATGTGGCTTTTGTCCTGCAGTGTGCAGGATCCCAGATGAGTGCTAATAAACAGGTCAAAATTTGCCTTGTAAAATCTCATCGTGCTTTTAAAGGCCAGATTACTCAATATTGACTTTTAAATCCCACCCTTGATTTAATTCACACAGAATGAAATGCATGCTGCCAATACACCCAGCAGGGTCCCAATTCCATATAACCCTGTTCCACCACTACAAAAGAACAGGGGTAGTGAAATCCCCTTGCATATGAAATGAGCTGTGCTGAGAGATGCTCTCAATTTGCTGATAGACTTGACAAATTTGAGCAATTCTCTCTCCGTTCATTAAATAATGTTATGCAAATGTTAATACAGACTAAGAAGTTTGTGATACCTTTTTTTTTTTTTTTTTCAAACAATCACTTGGGTTTGTTTTGTTTGTTTGGTCTGGGGTTGTTTTTCTTTTATTTCCTTGCCAATTTTTTTGCGTACTTCCATTCTCCATTGCCTCTCCTAACAACACCAAGAACTACTCACACAATAGATACAGCCAGAGTCTGGCACATAATTAATATGTTAAGAGGTAACTTCATCTGGGCACATAAACCTGAGCACCTGCTGATGCAAGCAGGTGCCACAATCGATATGCTCAGGCAGCTTGGAAGCTTGTCCAAGGTTCTGATTTTACACTTTGCTCCTGTACACACTGCAGCCTTTCTGTGCTGGAGCCCAGAGGGTGTCTGCTGCACCTCCTGGAAGCTCTTGCTTCCCAGAACTGGCATATTCTTTTATCTACATTGCATTAATGAACACTCCCAAGCTCAGAACAGGAGAGATCTGAACACTGGACAGACTGAGATGTGTATTTAATTGTTCACATTCTCTTAATCTTTCAGAGAGCTCTGCTGCCTCTGCGTTGTCCAGCACTCTTCTCCTGTCGCTCAGCTACTCAAATAATGAGAACTGGAGGTGGCTATGGATGAAAATGTGCCATGGCTTGTTTTTTCAGCAGTAGAGCACTGCCTCCTTCTCTTGAACTCAATGAGAAAAAAGAAGTCATTAGTTTCCATAGAACAATTCTTGAAGCTCTCATTATCAGTGGATTCATTTTGCACCTATTATCAGCATACTACTCCTCACCATGGAAAGGAGTAATTTGCAACCCTTACATCTCCAAGGTGTTCCAATTTGGGAAAAAACCAAGCACGATGCAGAAGTCCTGAAAACACACTGATTTCCCAGGCAGAACAACGACAACACCATTAACAATTTTCACTCGCTCATTTTTGAGATTCTGATTTCTCTTGTAATTCCCAATATCAAAAATCAAGGACACCAATTTTTGCAGAACACAACTAAAATGTGGTTTCAGTTGATGATCTCTGATCCATGCCTTTAAGGAAACAGAAAAACAGGAAATAAGAATAAGTTATCAGAAGATAACTACCATTTGTCATATAATAAAGGATTTGCTTTCTCTTCAACTCTTCCCAGCACATTCTTATAAACCATCTGTAAAATAAGACTACAGACTGGAAGTAATTGAAAACTTACAAAAAACGAGAACAAGCCACCCGGACAAAACTGTCATGAGAATATAGAAGAAGCTAGTAAAAGAAATTGAGGACTTTGAAAAAGTCTGTAAACTTTTCTCTTAGACCTATTTCTTTTTCTGAGACCAGTTTCAAAAAACAACCACCAAAGTACTGCCAAAACTCTGTGTGAGAGCAAAAGCTGTGCTACATGCTCCAATGTCAGCATAATTCTGGAGAAAATTGTCAGTATTTATAAAGAAAACAAAGTTGCATAGAAGGAAAAAGACACAGGGTTTCCCATGCTGCCACTTGCATTTTTGCTTCTAAGACTTGTTACACACTGCAAAACATGAGACTAAATCCTGCCTACATTTTGTCAAACATTAATGTTCACCCTTAATATGGTTTCCCAACATATTCCTTCTAAAACTCAGTTTCAAAAAGATGAAAGAACAGTACTGTTTGTGATCAGGTGTTTTCAGCCAGTTGGATAAACTCATTTATGGATTTAACTGCACTAAACAGGTGGCATAAGGAAGTTTCCCACAAAATTCATTTTCAGGTCACAGTTCACTTTCCCTACCTGCTTCTTTCTCAAGTTGCAACAGAGGAGGTCTAGATTAGATATTAATAAATATTTCTTTGGTGAAAGGGTAGTCTGGCATTGGGACAGGAAGCCCAGGGAAATTGTACAATAACCAGCCTTTGAAATGTTCAAATAAGGTGTGGGTGGCACCTGGGGACATGGTTTATTGGTGACACAGCAGCTCTGGGGTAATGGTTGGACTTGATGATCCTAAAGGCCTTTTCCAACCTTAACTGATTATATTTGATGATATTTTTGTTTCTAAACAATTTTGTTTTCACTGTATTAGGAATAAAAAGGTATATCTACAGCAGCATTCTGGTCTGCTACCAATAATAACAAAGCAGACTCTTAAAATAATAAAACAACAATTTGAAAAAGTGGAGGGATGCAGTGTATTAAAAAAATTCACTTTACAGCTTTGCCAAGAAAATATATCTTTATCAGACTTTAAGCCTTTAACTGGTTTGGGGTCTGTACAACTGAATTGATCCTAATTGCTCATGAAGCCTGTCTTGCAAAGGAATATCTTCTATTTCCCATTTTGAGGGTGGAAGCCAGAAAGTTTTTGCTCTTTAGCGTATCAAACATATTTTTTTTTTTTCCAGAATCTAATGAAACACAGAGAAAATAAACCCAAGGATGGACATAAGAAACTTGCACGTTAAAAATAATTTATTTTTTTTCCAATTCTGGGGCTTTGGTGAGCTGGGAGTATATAAAATTTCAAGCTCTATCACAGTCTAATACAAACCTATTTCTAATTTCCACCTAGAGGAGCGAGGAGATTTCCAGGAGTCATTTATCAGCAGGGCTTTGAGGGCTGCTCAAAATCTTGCCTATGAGCAGCAGCATATTGAGGGGAAAAGCACTTCCAGTTAAAGGAGAGCAGGGACAAGACTAACAACAAGGCTTTCCTCAAAGTTTTTTTGCATTTAATCATGTTAGGCAGGAAAGAAAAAAGCCAAGCACCATCTCCAGTGTACTTTTTAGCCTTTTTTAGAACAATCCTATTGAAAAACTGCTGTAGGCTCAGCAAAGATATGAACCAAGCAGTTTGGTGACTTTAATGGAGGCATGATTTCAATTGCATGGATAAGTGTGATGGCCCCATTATAGTAAAGTACTTAAACACACACTTTGTCTGAAATATATATAGGACTGATACATAAGTTAGATTTTACTTAAGGACATTTCTCAATTACTTAGGCACTTGGAAAAAAAAAAAAAACCACCACCCATACCAGGCTTGAAAATAACTTTCACAATGTTGTTTGAAAGTGTCAGTATGTTGAAAATAAAATTAATGGACAATTTTAGAGCTTGAGAACATCTACAGAGAAATGCAATTGGAACATCTTTAAAATGGCTAGCTATATGCATTTCAGCTACTATTGAAAACTTCTCATGAAGTCTGAGTTTAAAGACTGTAGGTTATAAACAGCCATCCTATTTTTTACTGATGTAATTATTCAAAGATGCCTCTTAGCTTAGCCTGAGCTTGCCATCATTGATTAAACCCTGGATACCAGTGAAAGATAGGTAAGAAGGTGGGAAAAACTGGTAGCCAGGGCTTGTGGTCCTAATCTCCTGCTTGCATTTGCAGCTCTGTAGCTTTTAACTTGATGACATTGTAAATAGAGTGATTAACAGACCTTTGTTATTTGCAAGGTACACATTCAGCACTGCAGGTCAGATAAACTAGACAACATAAATTAAACATCTTATAGGCAAGCTTACACCACTGGAACATCTGGTCCTGAATCAATTTGTACTGTTGACAGGAATACAGTACAAGTCTTCTTTTAAATTCAAGTGAAAAAAAAAAAGAATATTAAAATTTTTCACTTGACTTAACTCTTTATCACGCTGAGTTTTTCTTAAAAAGGGTCTCCAAATCCAAAGTGACAGAAAATACCTCCTGGAGTCCTGCTTGCTTTTGCCTTTTCATAACCAGCATTCACCATGTGATGCAATGGATTTCTGCTTGGCACACTGGTAGTTTTGCAGGAAAGACAACTGCAGGAAATGGGTTTAGCAGTGCAGAAAAGGCAGTTTACTGTTTTTTGGCGTGCTACATCCTTTCACAGAAGTGGCACACAGGAAATAATCTCTACAGTTACACAAATTAATTTTTCTAAAGACTCTGAGACATTAATTCTTTATCATACCTCATT
This sequence comes from Lonchura striata, assembly GCF_050655825.1. Lineage (NCBI taxonomy): Eukaryota > Metazoa > Chordata > Aves > Passeriformes > Estrildidae > Lonchura > Lonchura striata. The sequence continues at coordinate 111,458,029 of NC_140705.1, forward strand.
GCAATGAGGTAGGAAGGGGAACAGGCCAAGGGAGAAGGAGAAACAGAATAACCATTGGCTTTGGAGTGAGATTCAGAGCCATTTATTTATCATCCCTAATTCCTGCCTCTGAAGCACTTTTATAGGCATCAGAGCAAGACAACCACATGCACTTACCAGTCTTCCATCAACCTGCTGCACACCAAACTCCAGTTACTCAGCTCACCACAGGGACCCAGCAAGCACCAAGCTCCACTTTCTGACCTGGGAAACACAAGCAAAGCCAAAAGGCAGAGTGAAGAAGGAAGGGAAGACACAGCCTTGTGGTGAGGAGGATGAAATGTGCACGGAGGGCCCTGGGAGAGCCTGGAGAGGTGTAAAAAAGGCACTGGGATCACAAGGTCAGGTCCCCGCCAGTGATCAAGCACGGGCAATTAATGCTCCAGTGCATGCAGAAATCCAGGAATGTCCAGGTCCCAGTGAAAAAAACCAGTTTGGGAGTCAACAGGTTTGATTGGAATGCTTACCTTCCCAATCAAAGGCATTAAGATACCCAAGTCAGTTAGAGTCAGATAAAGTCAGATGTATACAAAGGCAATAAATCCTACCCTGCTAACAACAGGGCCTAGAAATTTTACCCTAACTTTTGTTTTCCCTTAAATGAATTAAAATTATAAAAATACTCTCAAAATTGAATTTATCCATTCTATTTTTTTCTATTTCTTTTAAAATTTTAATTAAAGATGCTTATTGTGGCAGGCTATGCTTAGTAATGGAACCCATTTATCTTTATACATCTAACATAGAATCATAGAAGGGCCTGCTTTAAAGACCTTAAAAGTCCTCTAATTCCAATGCCCCTGCCACAGGCAATGACACTTTCCTCATGCTTCTCATCAGGTTTCTCACAACCCCATCCAGCCTGGCCTTGAGCACCTCCAAGGAAGGGGCTGCCCAGAGCCTCTCTGTGCAACTTGTGCCTGTGCTCACCACCCTTATAGTCAGGAATTTCTTCCCAATATCTAATAAAACCAGCTTAAGGCCAATCCCACTATTCCTTCATGCCCTTGTCTCTCTCCAGCCTTCCTGCAGGCTCCCTGTAGGTATAGGAAGGTGTTCTAGAAGCTCTTCCCAGGCCACCAAATTTGTCAGGCGTGATTTGTCTTTAGTGAAGGCATATTGGCAGTCACTAATCACCACATTATTTACCATGAGCCTTGCACAGTTTCCAAAAGGACCTGATCCATAATCTTGCCAGGCACTGATGGAAGACTTACTGGCCTGTGGTTCCTTGGGTCTTCCTCTTTTCCCATTTTAAAAATGAAGGTTTCCCTTTCTTCAGCCAGGGGGAACTTTCCCAGAGTGCCATCGCTTCTTAAATATGGTGAATAGTGCCTTAAACACCTCCTTGGCCAGTTCCCTCAGGACTATCAATGTGTAAAACACTGCTGTTCCTATAATTTAGGTCATGAAATAAAAATGCCACCTGTGTTATTACTTTAGGTTTTCATAATAACTTTCAATGACATGAAATAGTTTGATTACCACAACCCACCAGTGGTCAGTGATGTCAACTCAGAAAAAATGCTTCACGCTCTGGACAAATGACACACAAAACTTACCTTTCATTATGCACTTTTAATAAATGGAAGTAATTCAATTCTGATTTTTATACAACCAATTATACATTAACATGTACATACTCAATTCCAGTCACAGTGTAGACATATTTTTGAATCTGCAGCAATATAAAATGAGTTCTACCTGTATATACATGTGCAAGTCTGAATAAGTCCTGAGTCATTTTAAAGTACTATTATTTAAATCCTGTAAATTTTAACTGATGCAAATAAACCTCAGGTTTTACAATATTGTGAACAAGCTATTTAAAAAACAATATATAGCACTTTGCACCAGCTTTATGCATAGCTATGAGCTCTGTACAGTGCAGACTTTCCATTTACAGTCTGAATGATTATGAAATCTGAAAAGATGTTGACCATGTTATTTGGTAACTATTGCTTCCTTTGCTTCTTTATTAATGGCAAATTATTTGTTCAGCCTCCAAACAACCAAGCGTGGAGGACTCTGACAGGGTTTAATTATATTCTTTCTGCTGCATATATTTTTGTAAGCATTCAAGTTACCCAGGCCCTTTAATTCTTCTGAGAAAAACTATACAATTATACAGTCAATACTCAGTGTATCTAGAAGGGAAAGAAAATGAAACAACAGTGGGATATGATCATTACCTTAAACATGAAACTATGCTATAAAGCAACAAAAGAGGAAGTGTTCTTTAAGGAGCAGCTTGGACAGAAACCAAAAGGCTGCTCAGAAACCTCCTCTGTCAGCACAACACACCACCATGGTGAACATGAGATGCTCTCCAATGGCCAGAACAAATTATCTGAGCAAATGGGGAGGAAGCGCTGCTGCCAAGGAGGGATTCCAAACTCATTACGAGAGGCAGAATCTTTGCACAGATTAACAGACCAACCTACACAGAAATGTCTGTACAGCCCATGCCAGGAGGATGCAGGCACTGACGTGGTAAAGGACACAGCTCAGTGTGGGGGCTGCCTCCAATTGGCTCTCTTTGGATGCAACTTTCCAGGAATGGAGGAGACACTTTATTTCTTTCCCTCATTCCTCTTGCACAAAAGTGAAGGCACCACTCCAACATATACTCCTCCAGCATAAGGATCCTGGCCCAAAACTTAGCTGGTCCCATGGCTGCTGTAGTCAAAAACGCCTTTCCTGAAGAAGGGTGAGAATTCACAGATGGTGTATTTTGACAACGTCAGCCCCACTTTATCAATGTTCAGTGGAGATGATGGAGATTTCAGCATTGCAGAGAAAAAGCTCCTGAGGTATTTCTGTGGAATGAAATATAAAATGTCATAAGGTTTACTTGATCACATTTATTACAACCACTTTGAAAAATTAAACAAACAGCAAAAAAACCCCAAAAAATATTTCCATGGGATGTGAACAGTCCTTTCAATAACCATCAACATTTATAAAACAGTCTACTGAAATGCCTGTATTAAGCTCAGGAAAAGCAGAAAGTAAGTATTTTACACTTCCTTCTTATGCCCAGCTTGACAACTCTTTTATTCTGTGGTTGCATGATGCTTCCTAGTTTATTCTGCAGTCATGTAACCATGACATGCTAATACTATTGTCTAGCACTACCAAACACAGCAGGTGCAAACCTCAGATCCATGCTGCAGGATATTCACCACATATGGACACAAAAGGATTTTATAAATCTTTCCCCAATAAAGCTTCCACAATCCTTGCATTGATTGGGGTTTGCTTTGATGACAGCTATCTGCAGGAAGATTTGCACGAATTCCATATTATGTCAGAACCTACCAGTATCTTTTCATTAAGTTGCCCTCAAAATTTCCTGGTTTTTTTTTTTAGGTCTCACTAATGAGAAGCACATGGGAGACATTTCCTTCCCTTCACATAAGTTAATATTCACATTTGTACCTAGAGAAACTGGGGGATGTACATTGACACAGTTAGTTTTCACAAACCTGAAAAAGCCTCCATTATATGTGGGTTCATTCAGATGCAACTTGCCAGGTATGTGTGACTTAATAACTTATAAGTTTTGAACTTCTGAACAAAACACTAGGTAAAATGTTTGATCAGATAGATACTACAAATGTATCCAGTGTCACCCAAACACCTGCAAGAGAAATCTCATCTGAAGCACAGGGATAAACTCCTTTTCTGTCCTACAGACTGACCACAGGAAGAGATAACTTTCAAATCATTTGTTGGTCTTCAATTCCATGGGATATATATTTACAAGCCAGAGAAGCACATTCTTCTCTGAAGAACACAACATTTAGTTATTTGAATGCAGCAGTTCTGGGATCATAGAAGTGTTTTTTTCAGGAAACTGTCCTAATTATTCACTCATTTCTCAAGAATAATTCCTCCAAACTATAACAATATTTTTAAGAAAACAGCTGTTTCAATATTACACAAAGAAAGAGAACAAACAAAAAAAGCAAACAAAACAAAAAGCAGCTGAGACAAAAACTATTCTCTTGGCAGAAACAGTGAAACTTTCAATTTCATTCAGATCTGCCACAGGTTGTATTAATGTTCATAAAAAAAATTCATTACAATAATGCCTTCAAAATGAACTGCAATAGACTAAGAGGTAATTTAAAGTGAGAAACAGAGAAATATTTTTCATAATTAGTTCTCAAAGGAGGCTTCTTTACAAAAAGTCCCAAACCAGTAATTCCTGAAGGATGAATATGGTAGAAAATCAAATGTAAAGCATAGCATTCTGTTAGCATTTTAGCACTGTGCTGAGAAGTTACTGCAATAATTCTAGTTTATGACTACCAAAGGCCCAAAGGTACCAAAATATCTCACTGGACACATCAAAAGATTTACTGCATTCACCTTGGTATGTATGGCCAGATAATTGACTGTGATGCTTTTTCTTTAAAGCCATTACTCATTGTTTTGGCATGATAGCTCTAATGGCAAAGTAAAAAATCCCTCTGCTCTAAGCACACACTTATGTGACACATGAGGAACAGCAGGTACACTTCTTTTCCACATCTGTGCTCCAGAGTTGATGAGTGAATATCATAGATTCTTTGAAGACAAAAAAGATCCTTGGGAAAATGGCAACAAGCAGATAGTAATAGATAATGATGGAATTAATTTTGTATGAAGGTTTCCTGCCATATGGCTTGACATTATGAGCTCTTCAACAACCACCTCTGAACAAATTAGCTGTTTTATAAAACCCAGATCTGCATTTACCCTGTTTGCAATGCTGGCATGTGAATACAGCCCAGAGCTGCTGTGCCCTTGACACAAAGAAGCTGCTGCTTCATGGAAACACGGGCTGCTCTGCCCAAAGACACTGGCTGGGAGAGTTCCCCTGCAGTGAGCAAAATGACTGATGGCAGAAGTGCTCACACCATAAGCATTGATCAAAGAGTTGTGGCAGGGCACTACAGGGGAAGGCTGTGCTGTCCTGCCAGCTGCAATGGACAGCAAAGTGGAAGAAAGTGAGAAAAAGAAGACTGGTCCTTGCAACGTACAGAAAGATGCTTCCCAAATTCAGATGTGACAAGGAGAGTCACAGCAAGCTGGGAGAGGGGCAGGAGCACATCAACACCAAGTGCCAGAAATGACAAAAAGTTCCTTAGAGATGCAGAAGAGATTCAGCATGGACTTTGTCACAGCCCAGGAAACCACTGCAAGCAGCTGGAGTAGGAGCAAGGCTGATGAAAGGATCTCCTCTGCTGGCACTCAGTGGACAGGAGCAGAGCTGTTTTCATATCTTTTGTATTAGAATCCAGTTCCAGCAGCAGATACAATTTTTGTCTATTTACTGTCTATTTTGTCATAACTCTGTTGTTTCTAGAACTCTTTTGCTGTGTCCTCGAAAAACAATTTCTTAGCAGAGACTGTCAAGCTCAGGATACCTTCACAGGTCCAAATTTTATACATATTAATGATGTGATTTCCTACTGATAGCAACATTGTCCCTGGCATGTAAATCACTGTGTAATAGCTACTAGGTTTGTATGATTATCTAGGAAAGAAAAAACTAGTTAACTGCCAAAATATTCCAACACGCTTCATTTTATTACTCATTTTTGTTTGTTAGACTCTGGCCGTTTGTTCTGGATTGTTTAGCCTGGTAATCAGTGTTCTTCCAAATGCACTTTGGAGTTTCATTTCACTAATAGCATCTGACCTGCTATGCTGCTGGTTTGCTGGAAAATATCCTGATGATACATTTGTAAATGGCTTGATGTGGGGGCACAACACCTGGCACTGTAACAGAGATGTAAAATGGGCAGCTCACACACCCCTCACGTTGGTTCTTCTGGCTAAACACTCTCAGGAACAGCAGCTTAGAGAATGGAAATACTCTGCATGTACAAAACAAGGACAGAAAGCCAGGTTAAAAACTCATATCTAAGACAGGAAAAGCAGTGGTGTTTGCCCTCTCTGAAGGCCATACAACCTTCAAGCCTGCTAACTTGAAATTTATGACAGCTGTACTGGCAATTTTTAACTCTGCAAATGAAACTAAACTGGAGAAAGTGGTATGAAGCCCAAAGGCTTTTCTTTCTTTACCTAATCTAAGTAGTTTTCTCTCCCTTTTAATTATGTGAATAGCAAAATGGAAACCATTTAAAAAGCTTATTAAAAATCATTTTAATAGGGTTCACCTTTTTAGCAATAGGCCAGTGCTCATCTTGTGCTCAATTCATCAGCCCAACAAAGTAATTCTAATAATTTTTGCACTACTTTGTGATGTGGGAACTTCATAATTTTATACATTTTAATGTAAAGCCATAACTTAATTTAAAGTTATTAAAGTTACTACAATCAAAAAGCTTTCTGAAATGTGAAAGTCTTCTTATCATACTTTCAATTGTGGCATATTAAAGAGTAATTCAGTTCAGTGACATTGTTCTCCTAATCCACTACTAACAGTGATAGCCTCAGAGACCAATAGCAGAGCTGAGCAAGAATTGGATTTTTTCATTAAAAATTTGGTGTGTTTAAAAACTCATCAACTCTGGTACTTTCAGAAAGTAAAAACACTTTGAGCTTTTGTTTTCATACTGCTATTTCTAGCAATTTCCTAAAAAAAAAAAAAAAAATCAGTGCTTAAAATACTTTGGAAGACATATTTTAAAATTGGTATTAGAAATGCCGCCTGCTAATATATGCCAAAGCTGAAAGCGCCAAAAAGTTTAATAGGAAATCTTACAAGGCTCTGGGGACTTTTTTAGACAGTTCTGTGAAACAAAACCACCCTTTCAAGACCTACATGTCAATTGGACAGTCAAAAGCTTTACCACAAGGTCACAGATGATCACTGATGACAGAGGCAGGACTAATTAACTTGCTCATTTAATTTCTAACATAGGCTTCTCTCTCCCTTTAATATAGATGCTAGTTCCTCCCTGCACCAATCACATAATTATTCCACTGACAAGTGTTAAGTGCTGCAGGCTTTAAATCAGATCTTGATTTGAATTATCCACAGAGCAAAGCATGCACAGGTATCACAGCTCTTTCTATAGGATACAAATCCGATTACCAAAAAACCCCCAAAGCCAGACAGATTGAAGCATATCCCCTCAGCCTAAAAACACATTATGTTGTAATTAGGTATTTTGCACAGTCAGCTCCTCCCAAGAAAGACTCTGCCCCAAAGCAAGCAGACAGGCACATGCTTCTAATCTGTGATCACAAAAACAAGGATCTGTTTAAAAGACAAGGCATGCAAAGGGAGCCTGCTGGAATGCAGAAATGAGAGGGCATGACCTCCTGCATTTATGTCCTAAAAAGATATTGTTGGGCACATGCAAAGGAAAATCAACATTTTGAGATCCTTCTGCAAATTAACCCATTTTCACTATTTTGGACATTTCAATTGATGTGTTGAAAAGAAAAAAAAAATACTTCCAAGGTGGTTTTTCAAAATACCAAAAACTGCAGAAATGCCAGCTGTTGTTTCTAACTACATCCTACTGGCAAAAATAAAGCTGGGCAGAAATGGCACTGACAAGTGGTGGTGTCCCACAGAGACTTCAGGTTGGTGAAAAGCCCTGTCTAGGGACATGTTTTATACAGAATGCAGCAAGAAAACATACAAGTTTCCAAGAAAAATCAGATTCAAACTTTTCATTGGATCTGCTTCTTCCTTGTGGGTTTTTTTTTTCCCCTTTTTTGGGGCATTTTTTTTAATGGCAAAGAAGAATTAAGACAGTGTATAGGGAGGTAAGTTAAGATTGGAATGTAGAAGATGGGAACTCATAGGAAAGAGCTGCAAGCTAAGCCAGCTCTGCTTCATCCAAGACATGCACTACACCTCAATCACCAACCAGGACTGGATTATCTGGGTCAGGTATGGAAGACAAGGACAACCATTAGCCACAACGTAATTAATTTACAAACTGAGCTCCAAGGGGAATTTTTCTTATGCAAAATATCTCAACATTACATGCCTAGGTGTATTCAAGCTGTCCAAACTGAGGTGCTTTGAAGGCAGTGATGCCAGCAGGCTCCTCTTACAGTCTGCAAGCATAGCCTGGCCTGGCAGGTCACAATTCAGCTCACCACTCTTAAGATTCCCCCTTATGTCTTCCACTCAAACCATCTCCCCTTCCCTCCGGGCCTACCTAAGGCTCAGGGAATTTTTCTTCCACTTGCAGCCTAAAAGATGGGAATGACAATAATTAAGAGAAACAAAAGATGTGGCCACAATGGGGAGGAGGGGGGAAGGTGTGCAGTTGGCTGCAGTCTCTTAGCTTGGGTGTCTCAGGGAAAACATGGGACCCCTAAAAAAAAATCAGTGCTTAAAATACTTTTGGAAGATACATTTTAAAATTGGTATTAGAAATACCACCTGCTAATATATGCCAGAGCTGAAAAGTTTAATAAGATAAATCTTACAAGGCTTTGGGGACATTTTTAGACAACAGTTCCTTTTCTGTGAAATAATACCACCCTTTCAAGACCTACATGGAACCCTGACCCCCTTCCCCATCTCGAGGATCTTCTGGCTGTTCACAGGAGCCTGGCTGCCACTGCTCAGCCCCACTATTTTCTGCCACTGTTTTGGGTTTTTTTTTGTGCTACACTTGAACTCAACACCCCATGTCCACCCAGACCTGCAGCTCCTGCCACTGCTTCAGGATTTTTGCTGCATTTTCTTTGCCACCCTGGGTCTGCTGGGTCTGCTGTTCCAGCCTGCAGCTCCAAAGTCCCTGCTGGAGTCCCACTGGGGAATTAGGACTGAGTAATGGCTGCCTTAATGCTCTGATAGGTCTCCAAGTAGTTTCAAGTCCATTTCTGGATTTATTAAATTTGAGCAAGCAGGAAAAGAATTTGCAGATAGCAAGACTATAGAATATGAGGTACCATTGCTTTGGAGGACAGCAATCCAAAATGATGTGGGACCATACCACATTACAAGTAATACCTTCACCTCCACCAATTCCAGATTCAGATCAATTCTCCACTCACCAGATATAACTTGCTCAGAAACATTTTGGTCTTTTGTGAGCTTTTCCTTTTTCTAATAAAGAAAACACAGAGCTTCAATTCTTTCCCCTAGCACCTTGACATATATTGCAAGATATTATAAAGCAGATTTGAGTAAAGTAGGTGAGCAGAACAGCTTGTGATATTCAATATCAGAAGTGATATCTCAGGCCCCTCAGGAAGTACCTAATGTCACCTGTGGATCTGAACACATTTATCTCCTGCACATATCCTTAGGTCACTCTGTGCAGTTGTGATTTTTTCTGTGTGTGTTTTTGTGGGGAAAAGACTTACTGCCTGGGAGACTACCTGCTGCCTGAAGGATCTTCTGTCTGTGAAAAACTTGGAGAGAAAATGTCAGTAATTATGATGGGATCACCTGGCCCATTATCTTCTGCTGAAAGACCCAGATGGCTGGGCTCTCCTTACAAAAAGCCCTGCAAAATTAGACACTGTCAAAGCTCTGCAAAGGCTCCTTGAGGAACCTTTTATGCAAATTTGACAACTGCCTCCAGAATGTGACTGTTCCTGGTGCCAGAGACCTTGCTCAAGTTGCAGACAATTTGTCTATGCATGTTTTAGGAGAATAAAGACAGAGCCACACGTTTGAAAATGGCAAATCACCACGGCAATAGTCACATTGATGCTGGCTGATTTTTTGCCTTCTTTCTTTAATATATTCTCTGTATTTTTACACATTTATTTGTAGCTTTGTAGCCTATTATTGCATTGACAGCTACTTTTCCCAGTACGTTTCCCTGCCCTAATAGGCAGAAAGCAAAACGCATTCCAAAGCTCCCATCCTGTCTTGGTTCTTCTTAGGAACCAAGTCCAAGAAGTGACTTTTTGGGACATATTTTTTATAAACTAGTTCAGTTTACATCTCAGCAGGGAGAATTGCATTACCACTTGTGCTCCTAATTGGTGATTTTTATCAATTATGCTAATTTGCTAAACTTGTAAAAATGGTATTCACCCTATGGGGGGTGGGCTTTTGTGGACATTTTCCATGCCCGCCCCTGGAGGCCTCCAATAAAGACCAAGCTTTATATTACCTCCTCTACTAATATTAACTCAAGAGTGTGTGTTGTTTCATTTATAGGGTCTTAAGGCATCAACATCATATTAATAGAGGGAGAAGTGATTTGCTTCAGGTTGGTAGGAATCAATTAGCCTCATGGCTGGATGAACACAAACCAAGAATAAAGGATTGGTTCATTTTAATCAAACCCTTCCTGCTCACTTTGATTAGGTCTAAACAGAAGCAAGGCTTTTGACAGGTAATGCCTAGTAGTCAGCAAATAAAATAAATAAATAAATAAATAAATAAATAAATAAATAAATAGTCTAAGAACATCCCAATCAGTATCACCTTACCCTGTGTTTGCATGTCTTGAAAGTCTATGTACAACTCCAACACCCACACCAATTTTCATCTAAAACAAATTCCACATTGTGAGTTTCCCTTCACAAAAATAATGCAAGTAGGGCATATTGTGCTAGGTCACTTTTGGAAAAAATTTACTAGCAAGTATCTTGAGAATTTGACTATGACACCATCAAATTCTTAACTTGTTAGACTGAAACTGTTAGCTAACAATCTCCATGGGAGGAGATGAGATTGAAAGCTCCTACCAAAAATGTAATGTAGCTCTGTCCTGAGGTAATCCATAATGTTATTGTATTCCAGATCTATCTGCAGCCTCCACAAAATTGTTACTGTACCCCACAAATGAGAACTCTGTTTGTGGAGGGGTTATGATCATTAATGCTTTTAAAACTGTCACTTCAGACAGCTTCCAGATCTTTTGCCATGTGGTATTTGCTTTGAGGGCTACCTGGATTTTGTTCAGGTAAAGGTTTCCCTTCGCTTTTTGGGTTCTCTTTCTCTTTTCATTTTTTTTTTTCCCTTGGCTCAGAGAATTAGCCATTTTTGAGCTGCCTTGGGGTAAACTCCACAGGCATCCACCTGCTGCCACTGAGAGGGGCAGCCCCACTCCAGTCCAAGCTGTCCCAGCTCACCAATGGCACCTGACCAAAGAGAGAGGACCGCAAGTCATCCAAGCTCACCCAAACAAGCCTTGCCTTGCCTACCCTGTCATCTCTTGCCACAAGGGATGTGAGGTCCCTCCATGAGCTCTAGCCCTTGGTCTGGAGAATACCTGTCAGACCTCCAGCTGCTGGTGAGCAAAGCAGAGCGGGGATGGGCGTGGGAGGACGACTGACACCACCTTTCCCTTTGTCCTTTGAACCGTGCATTTGGCTGCAGAGTGCCACCCTGGGGCTTTGGGGATGTCCCCAGCATTTTCAGATCTCTCTTCATTCTTGGGAAAGTCCACAAGATTTATCAATTAGTGTTGTACATTTTACACAGTCCTGGACAACAGCAGGTACCAATTGCCACCACTACAATACATCATAAGCAATTCCCTATCAACTGAGACTCTGAGATTCCCACACATAAGATGATCCATTAGCTCAGGAGCCAGGGAATGACCATTAAGACCCATTCACCCTTTAATAACCCCTATGGCTTGTGCAGAAGTTTGATGGGGAATGGAGGCTGTCATGGTGCAAATGAAGGTACACCACCACTGACTGCTGCTGTGCTGGACACGTTTGAACTTCAGTAGGAGCCAGAGCCCAAGGCAGCAAAGTGATGCCCCTATTGATGCTGCTAATGTGTTTTTCTCCATTCCTCTAGCAGCAGAGTGCAGGCCACGCTATCTGGTGAGCCACAGAAGCTACTGAAGTGATGCCCCAACACTTCTTACATGCACAGACACCCTCCTTACAACACTCCTTTGGGCATGTTTAGAGGTACCTAAATGACTTTGGAACTAAGCAGGTAAGACTCAAGCTTCTTTAAGCAGCTCAATTGCACTTAAAATTACCAGGACTTAGATTTTTAGCCTCTTGGGAAAGTCTCTATGTTTTTCATGTACATCATAATGCAGATTCCTTGAATCAGAGTTAGATTCCACCAGAGTTGTACAGGTAAAGCAGATTTTACCTCTACGCCTCCAGAAGTGCTTGAGTGACACTAAAATTTAATTTTACCCAAGGTGGTACTGAAATTTACTCAAATTCATATACCTTTTTGTATTTTCTTAATGTGCAAGCACTCTGAGAGATGCCAGTTATGATTCCAGGTGAAACTGCTCTCTTGGGTTTTCAAAACCCAAACTATTCATTATAGCTGTTTGGAGCATTTTTCTGTGCAAGTCTAATGGCATGAGCACATTATACTGAATTACTATTATGCCGCATCAATTGAATAAACTTCTTAAATCAGTCTACATCCCAAATTACAATTTTATTCTGCCTATAATTTGTTTAAAATCCACAGGACTTCTTATTTCTTACAATGTCTAAATGGTAAAAGCTTATATTTACTGGCTTTAGGCAGCTCTAATGAAAACTGAATTGTAGGCTGGCGGGGAAGCAAAAGAAAAAAGGCAGCAAGGGCTATGATTTACAGGTAGTCTATCAGTGTGAGTCTTTGTGAAGTGAATGACCATTCTGAAAAGGATCAAAACAGACCTGACTAGTGAAGGAAACCAATCTCTTCTCCAGAGCACATGCCAGAACAAATCCTGTCAAAATTTATTTAGAAAGAACAAGAGGATTGAATTTAGCATGCATCCCTAGGCTGGTAGTTGTGACAGTGTGTCATCTGCTGGAGTGGGCTTGGCAAACACCTCCAAACAACTTGACAAACCACCCTCTGCTTCCTCTGGTGAAATCCCATGCTGGAGGATGACTGGTGCTCTTGCTCAGGAAAGGGGATTCAACCCAGTGTCCTTGGGTGACCACTCCTTTTATTCATCTGCCCACATCTGTATGTGCAGAGCCATTATGGAGATTGCAGTGAAGGTACACAATTTCAAAACTTGGTTTGTAGGAATATGTTGGGAAATTTATTCTATCCTGACAGCAAAACACATTAGGATGTGGAGCTAAACTGGAGTTCAAACTATATGCTGCCCCATTTTCTAAACTTACTAAATGATGATAAGCATACCTCCTTATTTTCTGATACTCTGAACTATCTAAAAAGGAAAGGGAAAAATAAAAAAGTCTTTAAACTGAAAATCCTATTTAATTATTTGGTTGTAATGGAGATAAATATTTGATCACAAAAGAGAATTTTTGAGGTAGGGTCCTGAAGCTATACACCTAAAGAAAGAAACAACGAAATTCTTCTAAAGATATGTGTGCATTATGCCAAGTTACCTCTAGTAAACTCTGCAGAGCAAGGCTTCAGACCTTTTAAATTTTTGAATTAGGCCCAGAATTTGAGCAAATGAGACCACACTTTCCATTCCTTTTGCATTCAGTAGCCTGTCAAACCAGAGCTTAAAATTAACTCGTCCAGAAAATAACCTCAGGCTATTGTTCCTTCTAAATGACCATCTTTATCATGTGTTTTGATTACAAGAATAATGTCTTGCATTGTTGTGTGCTAGCTGAAAGTCTACAATATTTAATCAAAGTAACATTTTATTTGTATGGGATCAATGGCTGACCTATGCAATGTTCTGCTTCTTTGTATCTAGTGACTGTAACCAATAGGCAAAATTAATTTTATTTATTCATTTTTTTGAAGCCAGCAGGGTCTTACACAAGAAGCAGAGCCACCCAAAAAAAGAGATTAAATGCTTTGCAGCTGAGAACTGCTGCAAAAAAACCAAAAACCCTCCTCTCTGAGGGTTGATGCTTCAAAACCAGAAAAGCCATGTGCCTTGGGCTGCCCTAATGATGGGGTGACAGATGAGAACCTGACACGGGAACTTGCTCTCAGATGCCTCACTGCAAAGTCTGTCTGCCAGCAAGATTTCAGTGCTGCTCCTGAAAAGCAGTTCTTTTTGTTCTTAAATTTTTCAGTGGTTACTAGAAGATATGAAAGGCGCCTGGTGCAGACTGACTTTGCCTAAATTAGAAAATTATCTATGACATGGATTTTATGCAACTGATATTCACAATAAAGCCCAGCCACACACTCTCTTCTCTTGTCTTTGTGGATGCATCTCTGCTCTTTCCTTCCCTGATCCCACTATATCCCTACTCCTCTAGTGGGAAATTAAAGCCATCACTCCAAGATATTGCATTCTGTAGCCCAGACTGGGTATGAAACAATCCTCTCTAGGATTATTCAACACCAACATTGGCAGCAGCTTGCTTTTGCACCAGCAGTTCTACTGGTGTGCATTCATATCTGTGAAAAAAGAGAAGTTTCCTTTTATTTTCCAGTAAGTATCAAGTTGTATTCTGAATGTGTTCTAAGTCCATCTTACCTAGATTCTGCTAAGAGCAGTAATTACCACCACACTGTCAGAGGCAAACACTCATTCTTTAAGAGCCAGGCTGGTGAGCAGCTGCATAAAACTCCTTTTAGAAAGCTTTGGCATTAGGGATGCTGTAAGCTGATGCCTATGTCTAATAATTTCCCTTTAATCTCTTTGAACAAACATGTATACTGTAGTTTTGAAAGGTCTTTGTTACTAGTGTCAGTCACGAAAAAATATCAAACAGAAATGGTAATTCTAACCCCACTTGATAGGATATTTGCAATACAGACAATCAATTTGCCTATAACTAGCAGAGGTTCTCTTAGTTAAATATATTTAGGAATGGGACAGTGAAACAAAGATTTCTGGGGAGCACTAATGAAGTTCATACTGAATATTCAGGTGATGAATAATCTAAAATCACATTAAAATGTTTCTGGTCTTATGACTTCAAAGAAAACCTCAATGTCCGAGGCAGATTTAAACATTCTGTTTGCTCGAATTTGTTGACAAATATTTTGAAGGTTTTTTCCTTCTCTGATGTTTCTATTGCTGGTTTCCACCAAGGTATTAATTCAAAAACTACTAAGACACTTAACTAACAAGAATCAATCCAAGTTCAAGAAAAAGGTGCTATTTCCAGTATTTCACCTTTTCCTTAAGAACCAGATTCCTGAAGCCATCTCAGCATAATGTTACTTTTAAAGGGGAAATACAACACTGCTAAATTTAAAGCCTTATTAAAAAACAAAACAAAACAAAACAAAACAATGCTATAAATCATCACCTCCAAAGGAACTCAAGTGAAAATACAAACTAAAAACTAAACAAAGAATTTGACTTCTTAGTTAATCTACTTTTGGAAGGTTAATTTTGGCTGAAGGTAAAAGCAGTATTTCAGCCAGTTTAGTGTCTACAATACTTTCCCCAGACAGTTTTACAGATTGGACAGCAAAATTGAATTATGCAGCTCTTTCAAGATTTATTTCTGCCTCCTGCATTAACACCTATCATTGAAATCCTCATCGGCAGCCATCAGGAAGTGAGGAGGACAATTA
This sequence comes from Lonchura striata, assembly GCF_050655825.1. Classification (NCBI taxonomy): domain Eukaryota; kingdom Metazoa; phylum Chordata; class Aves; order Passeriformes; family Estrildidae; genus Lonchura; species Lonchura striata. The sequence goes on from NC_140705.1 coordinate 111,473,420, forward strand.
TTAATTTTAAATAAATTGAGCATGTCTATCTTTTAAAGAGGTTCAAAGTACCAAGAAAAAAGAAGAGCAGAGGCAATGCCAGGAAGATGTATATGCTTCTAGAGAACTCGACATAGGCTCACATTACCACACTGTTAACAGGCTGACTTTTATCCCCTGAGCTCTGTAAGTGGCAGCAAAAAACAACACAAGACTCCTGCCAACTGCTGAGCTTTATTTCTAGATCACAGATCACAGGAAATTCTGAACTGGAAGTGATCCACAAGAATCAAGTCCAACTCTTAATGGAATGGCCACTCTGGGGATGGAACCTACAAGCTCGGTGCTACCAGCACCACACTCTAACCAACTGCTGAACCCTAAAATCCCCACCAGAGATTTTGCTTGTTTCTCCCTTTGCTGTCTGCAAACCAACCTGAGAACAGGGAAGAGGAAACAGGGAACAGAGACAAGGAGACAGTCTGAGGCTTGGGGGAGTTTTTGTTCTCCTTTAAGCAACAACCTGTTTGGATTTTGTTGGCATAAAAATTGTTTTTTCCTAAAAATACTGGTGACAGCAAGGGCAAGAAAGAAAGTCCACGAATGCAAGGCTCCTGACCACAGAGTCAAGAAAGCTCAATCTGCTGTGTCAGCTTAGACTCCTGCCCAGTTTCTCTGGCTGCACAATGGGAAAACAGGGCTAAAAATAAATCTTCATTACAACAGCAAAGCACAAGTCTAAGAGAAGAAGAAAAAAGAATAGTCATGGGAATGGTATGATATAGGAACACAGCATCCACAGAAGCTGGGATTACAGGAAAATTTCTTTTTAGTGTTATTCACAGAGCTAGCAACTCACCAAGGAATAAAAGATATTTTGCAGTTAAAACAGGAATAGATAGATTCACTGACTCAAGTATTTCTTGTGGCAAGCACTTCCTTTACAAAGCTTCTCCTTAAAAAAATATGAAAAAATGAATATACATTATATGAATTCACTTTAAAAAAGGATCAAATACTCTTACCTAGTGATTTCTACTTGCAAGAAAGGATAGATACACAATAACTTCTGTTCCTCAAGTTTACTCAGAAGAATTCTTGGCTGTGTCATTTAAGGCAGATTTAATCAAGCAAGGTTGGCTCTGAAGTGAATTTACAGTCTTTAAACTGCAAAACAATTAATTTAGAGTTTTGACCTGCAACAGGTCCCTGATGAAAAGCTAAATTAATAGATAGCTACAGGGTATTTCGGGTAGATAATTTTAAATACAATCTTAAGATGAATAGGTAAAAAACTTGCACATTATTTTCCAAAGCTCTATGGTAATGTCAAATACAGTTCAAAAGACTTGATATTATACCAACAAATGCCAAAGCAAAAGTGTTTACAGTGCAACCATATATCATGCTGGAGATCAAAGTCAAGTAAATTCTCATGTTCATCTCACACAAAAATATTTCATGTCATGTGCTTTCCTACAAACAAGGCAATGTGAAGCCTTCAGTTAGTTAGCATTTGTACCAGCTAGGATAAATAAAAGAACTTAATGTTATACACAAACCTTGAACTTACTGTGATTTAAAAATCACAATCCTTATAATTTGGGGCTTTCTGGATTCTTCTACCCCAAGTAATTTCACCTCCATTATGATTAAATATGCCCACTTCTAAACCCAGGCTGAAATAAGGTCTACATCTCAATCTTCAAACACAGCAAACTCCACAACAGCCAGTCCTTCTGATTCTAGCTGTCTGGAAAGGTACCAAAAACCCCACTGCTCTTCTCAGTTCTTCTACTGTGGCAAGAATCCTAGAGATGATATGTAGGAAAACCAGAATTCTTCCTAAACTGTCTTGCAAAGGGACAAATCTAATTAGGCACAAGGACCTGCAGTGGCTGAGTGATGACCTGTGGAAGCATTGAACTACCCAAAGTTATTTCAATGCAAGAAGTTCAGAAAAAATGATATGGAGTTCCAACCTATTTAAGATGCATGAATACCTAATGTAAAAAAATGTGTAAAGAAGAGCAGAGCAATTTCTTTATCAGCACCACCAGGACAACATCTCCACCAATAATCTCACAATCTTGGAATGGCCAAGGGGCACACAGCAAAACATATTCATGTGAACAGTTGCTGTGGGAACCCAGGGCACAGGGAATATTTCTCTGCTCTGAGGAGTCCAGACCCCCAAAGACCCACAGACTTTTTGACCTCATTCATGGAGAAAGCTTCCAGGATTTCAAGATAAACTAGAGTCCACAAAAGTGTGAGATAGATTGTAAGAGTAGTATGGCATGTCACTTGGGGAAGGAATTTAGGTTTTGGGATTTTTAGTATGTTGTAAATGGGAAAAGATGGAGGTTTTAGGGTGGAGGCAGGTTGTTTTTCTTTGCCTTCTTCTTCTATATTCTTAATGGGTTTGGGTGATGTCTTGTAATTGGGCAGGAAAGTCTGCATTGAGGGCTTTGAGGGATCAGTTATTGGGTTAAAAAGGAAAATAATCTCGGTGTCATTTCTTAATTGGATAGCTTAGTCTTCAAAGGCCTTGTAACAAGAGATTGTTGGCCATTTTTGTGGTGCTTTTCCAGCGTGCAGTCTGGTATAGATGGTGTGCAAAACTTTAGATAAGATAACAATAAACAGGAAGTTGAAGACTGAAAACGTCCCGTGCGTCTCCTTTTCCTGACACAGAACTGCTCCAAGAGGGTTTCCCCACAACAGAACTCCCAGGGAGGGGCCCAACATGGGGCCAAGAAACTGATAAACTGCCATATATTCTTATGTTTGCAAAATATATAGGCAATAAATTTTTAATGACCAAACTTAGTTAAAATAGATACAATATAATTTTAAATTAAATCCTGGCTACAGAGCTGTAAGTACTACATGGCCATGAGCAAAGCATTGCTATACACAGCAGTTTTAACATTAAAATCATTACAATAAAATCTGTCAGTAAACCAATGACAGGTCAGGAAGATTAAGAGATTAATTTTTTACTGGTAAAAAATACGCAAATTAAGTACTAGTCTGGAATATGGGCATAGCTTTATGCTATCTATCGAGGACGTGAAAGAAAACAAAATTTATTTTGTGCTTCTTGTAAGACAGCCTGACATCAGAAGTCAGTGGGAGGATGTTTTGTTGGTAGATCAAAGAAAAGGTGATGTACACAGAAAAACTTCAAACCACCTACGAAAAGATTCCAGTTGTAAGCAATCTACTTTTATATTAATTTCTCTAAAGCTCTACCTAATGCCATTTTAGCTCTACAAAGAATATAATTCTTAATGACTTGCATGATCAAGTAATCCCCACGTTTCTGCAATATAGTTGCAGGGTGTACAGTTTAGTCTTTGATCATGCCTCTTCCTCTTCCCCAAAATCCGACCTCCTGCCCCTGGGCTGCAGTAAAACATGCACTAATGTAGAAATATAAAGACCTAATGTGTGATAGGAGTTCAAAATCATGCTTTTCCACACAACACTGCAGAATTACCAAAATAACTCAAACCCTCAAACTCAATAACCTTGTCCACAATAAAATTAATTTTTTAAATTAATTGAAAGGAAAAGTATACATTCACAAAGCTGGGTTACAAAATAAAGCTCAAAGATGCCTAAATATCTCTTTAACTCTGTCATGAGATATTTGGATTAACTATGATAAAATGGTAAATCTCCAACTAAGAGATTGCATTTAAAGTAGCAGTATTTTTTAATCTTGTCTTGCACAGAGATCAGCTGTTTACAGTGAACACTTACCTCACCCACCATCTTTCTCCCTTAAATAAATCTATCTCCTATGAACATCTCTAAGAGCTCCTTTTTTATTTTTTCTGGATTAGGAGTAATTTATTTTTTAAGAGATGTTTCCTCACTTTGCAATGTGCTGCTGCCATCTCCTGTGTTAAACAAGGCAGCAAGTAACTCCTTACTTACAAACAGGCTATTTAATGTTGATCATATGGGAATGGCTTCTATTGGTCCAGCAGGGAGCTTTCCTCCTAAACACAGAAAGCAGAAAAAAGCAGAAGCCTGTAAAAAGTTGGTATTACCTCTAAGTGACATCTTCGTTCTGCAATCACTCGCTCATCCTTGTTTCCAAAGAGCTTCTTTGGAGGGAATTCTAAAGTGGCAACCTGGAAGACATTAAAGGATGAATCAGCACCAGAAGTGACAAGCTCAAATGAGAAAATTCTGTTTAAACTAAAAAGCAACCAGGAAGAAGAAACTGCCAAATATTCATGAGCTACACTATATGCTAATTAGAAACATCACATTGTGCATTTCTACTGAGGTTATTGCAACCCACTCTCTAGTATTGCTAAGATAATGATGCATTTTGTCATCAGAGAGTGACTGAAAGAAAATTTAGGAATAGGACTGCCACTGTTTACCCACATAAATATTAAAAATTTGCAATCCAAATGTGATGTGATAGTATCATATAGGAAGTAAGAACAATTTCTGCAGGAAAGTGTATCTTAAAAGACTGTATTTAGTCTCTTAAAATCTGTGGTCTCCAACTGTATGGTAGTGCAATTTGTTTGGTTTTACTTATGTTCTATCATAAATGTAAGATCATTGGATCTAAGAACTATCAGTGAAGTCATGCTCTGGGAGATGCATTGCTGGACTCCAGCCAACACCTGACCTGAAGCTTTTGTTGTGCCCTGAACTACCACTTCTTGTAACTCAGCTGAAACTCAATGTGTGGCCATGCTGGAAGATGACAGATTCAATTTCTGAAGAGAATTCACACATGCAGGCAAAATTCTGTTTTATCACGCTGAAAATGAGAAAAAGGCAATGGCACAGCTGCTAAAAACAACTATTCAGATCTCTCCATTCAGTTCTTTCCAGAGAGGTGTTCAAAGTTATATCCTCATTTCTTTTTACATCCTATGGTGGATGGAAGGGGTAGGAAGAGAGAGAGAGAGAAAGAGAGAGAGAAAGAGAGAGAGGAAGAGAGAGAAAGAGAGAGAGAAAGACAGAGAGAAAGAAAGAGAGAAAGAGAGAAAGAAAGAGAGAAAGAAAGAGAGAAAGAGAGAAAGAAAGAGAGAAAGAGAGAAAGAGAGAAAGAGAGAAAGAGAGAAAGAGAGAAAGAGAGAAAGAGAGAAAGAAAGAGAGAGAGAGAAAGAAACAGAAAGAGAGAAAAAGAGAGGAGGGAGGGAACTGCATCCCCTTTTTATACACCTATTTAAAAAATGCTTGAACTAATTAAACCCAGGTATGTCTGGAAGACACACAAAAGACTCAAGAGTTGGTAACAACTTGGTCTGCTAAGCCACTGCTGGGAACAATGCAGCAGAAAGCAAGTCCTCTCCCCATAAATTGTGTTTGCACTTGAAGGTAAATCAAACCCATTTTTTTTTCCCAGCACTTGCATCATGAGGTAGAATAATGCAACCTCCCACTGGAATTGCTGGAGTTGTTTTGCAGGTGAAATCCCTCTGTAAAATTGCCTTCTGCATTAATTCCCCAGGTTGTTTGATGATATTGAACCACTAAAAAAGATGCACCATTTTCTAGTCTATCAGCACATACAGGACTGTAGAGAATTTATGGCTGGTTACAGGGAGCAGACATATACAGATTTAAATGAGGAGTTCCATCATTAGCATTGAATGCAAGCATCTTTAAAATACAGAGGAATTCTGCAATACAAATGATTTATTCCTACTCTCTGGTTCAGCTCCAACTTCGATAACTTTAAAGAAATGTCTAGACATCTTAAAATGATAAAAGTGATGTGGGGCACCAGAGGACATGGAAGAGATGTCTGCACTCCATCAATCTTGCCAGCATGTCCCAATTATATTCCTCCAATTTCTCCAACCATATTCTTCTCAGTATGCCTGCTTCTTCATGTTGGCAGGACAAACAGTACACAACCAAACAGTATCATATTACAATGTCCTGGGGACTTATTTTCACTATATTACTCTCTACTTCACCTATAAATGATTCTAAGGGCAAATATTTTCAAGGACTTCAAAATCCCACATCTGCAGAAATTGCATTTTACTAAATAGTACTGCATCATGACACTACCAGGAAAAGGCAAGGTAAAACAATACCACCACAATCCCCTCCTGGACATGGGGAGATTGTTTTTTATATTTATTTGCTAATAAATATTTTCATTATAGAATTTTAAAATAGTGTATATTAAAAAACAATTTGCACAATGAACCTACCACTACAGCATCCTCAGACCTACTCTGTGGAGTCAAATCAAGTTTTAAATCAGAAAATATTTCCTTTTCTAAATTAAGTTCCATCTGAACAGGAATTTGGGGGGTAATTATTTGTAACTTTGGGATGAGCAAGCTGTTTTCTTAAGCTTTCTGAGTGCATCTTAGGAAAAAAAACAGTTGTATTTTATAAAATCAATGTGTTTTGTTTAACAATTTCAAACAGAAATAGCTACTCACATTGTTTTAACATTCCTTAACTCCCAAATCACCACCATGCACATGTCTCTGAAACCAAACCAATCAAAGTCCATTACTACAATCATGAATTTAATATGCAAGATAAAGGTCTCAGCCAGTAAACTTTGCTCTGCAATGTTCAAAGTCATAACATACCTATATGAAAATCATGAGTTTATTGCTGGTCAAGAAGTGAGGATCTGCATACTTTGTATGTACTAAAAGCCACCAGAATGTCAACATGCCAAACTATTTTTGACATACATATATCTAGTTAATATGTTTGTAATATGCCAGTGTTGCCAGTGTGTGTATAGAATACGCCTATTTGTACATATATATGTCACTTGGAAGGATTTTTTATCTTGCAGAGCTTTGTTATAAAGGACTAATCAATGACTGCAGATGGCTATCCCACAAATAAAATACAAAGACCATTTCCAACACACAACATCTACATAACAGAAAATGCTCCAGCCACAAATTTCATCATCACTTCAGTAAATCAGTTATTTCAACGGGCTCTACTCCACTACATGCCCACAGTCAAATGCCCAAATGAGAAAGAGACATTCAAAACTCTGCAGGCTTGAGTTTCAAGCTATCCAAACAGTTAATGCAAACATGACAGCACTAGTTCCCACCTACTTTGCAGCTTGAAAATTATCTTTGCAACATAAGGAATGGACGTATCCATGCAGGGAGGTGAATTATGCAGTTCTCTATATGATTGAAATTTCAGTGTAATAGGAAGCCAGACCATTGTACTATATTTATATAAAAATGCACTAATAGTAGGTTATCTGATAGTGTGCTTATTATACATATATATACACACACACCCCATTGATCTTCGACACTCTGACTTATTACTTTAATGTGGGGAAAAACATGTTGGTGCAAGAGCCCCACAAATATACAGAGTGACAATAAAACATTCTTATCTCGTCATAATTTTGGTTCCTAAAAAAATGAAAAGAAGCTCAGCAACACAAATACACTGAAGTAATGATAAATGTTACAATAACTCTCTATAAAAATCCTCTGTCCTAATGTATGATTTGATATACAGACTCTGAACATAATTGTGTGAGATTCAGCACAGCAAGGTTCAATAGAATTTTGAGGTTTATTTAAAATACTTTATTCATTTAAGCCAAAGTGCAGTAGCAAATATTTCAATAAATTCAAATTTTACTATCAGTTGTGCTACAGCACCTTTATGAAACTGTAAAGCAACTTCAGTGGAAATAATCACTCTTACAAGTTAATGCACACAGTACAGTATGTGACTGGGCAGCATTTGTTCTGGCTCTGAAATATGTAGGAGATCCTGCAGGTATGGATTTTGCATCAAGATGTTTGCTTTGGCTCAAACACCGTAAGGGAATCTCAAACTAGCCAGATTCAGGAGTATAAATTATTCTTTCAGAATTAAATATGTGTCTCCTCTGGCCCCAGTTAATTCTTCAAGGGTCTCACCCTGACGACGAGATGAACATTTTGTGAGCATGCAAGGTGTGACAGTGGAACTCGACAGGTAGTGAGGGAAATCATTCTCCTTCCATGGAATTTCTGCAGCACCCTCCTCCCTCCCTGTCCCACTTCCTGCAGTGGCAATGGAAGCGTTTGGCAAATAGTTTTTTTTGGCAGGGATGCTTTGTCATTTTCTAGGGCTGCTGATGAGGTGATGTATTTTCTGCCAGGGGAAATTAAGAGGCATATTCCCCAGCCTGATAGGAAGAGAGGGCTTGAATGATTTCCTGAGAAGCTTCTGTATATAGCGTGCAAGATTTCTAATTTTTATTCTGACAGCAGAAGCATCTCACTACTAAAATGAATCACTGCATCCCTGCAATCCCAATTTCATTATACCCACAGGAGTGCACACACATGCATACTTGTACCATGGGCAAGGCTGGGACTATGCTTAGACCCAAAAGGTAAAGCCAAATCTTATATTTTAAAATAGTGCAGAGAGACCTCAAGACTGCATATCAGCACTCCTACTCTCTTTTAGACATGAAACTTTTTACAGTTAATGATGTTTATCCTACCTGGCAACTGTTGCTAGGCAGTAGCAGTTGTAGAGAGAAGCAAACAGTAATTTGCAATTTACTCCCTAATTTCTTTACAAGAAATAAAGGCCACATGTTATTTCTAGGTCTAGCATTACTTAGAGGCATGTTATTTGTCTGCCTCAGCACTATTACCTTTAAGAAACAATACTTACCTGCCACAATGGAGTATTTGTCAGTTAGTACAATCAAATTTAGACAGTATTAGCTTCAGTCCTCAAGCAGAAGGTATTTCATACCCAGTACATGTTATTCTAGTAAACTTCAAAAAAGCTGAACGGATTCTTCTTCTCCTCCCACATTCTAGTCAGAAGACTGGTTTTTGGCAGGTGTTTAATGCTGGTAAGAGCAGATGGCAGAACAGCAAGTGACCCTTTTTTTGTCACCTAGTCTATCTTACATTCAACTCTGATCTTAAGATTCTGGGAGCAGCACATACCTAACAACACCTATATGGAAGCAAACCCTTTTCAAGGGAAACCATACTTCATGGTCTTTTACTACTGAGCCCCAGGGAGAGATGTGAATTTGGAGACTGGCCTTTTGGAAACCAAGATAGTGAAAATGAAGGGTCCAATAGCATGAAATGCTCTGCCTGGGATGGGGTGCACTCTCATTTCAGAACCTTTACTGAAAATAGTCATCAGCATTTGAAGGGTGTCCTTTAATTTCTATTATAATCTGTTGGAGACTCTTCACTGACAGTGTGTCTCCTTAGGGACCTGCTGGATTTAATTCAGTTCGGGGTTTTTTTAGTACAGCAGAACAGAACACGTTAATGAAAACTCTTGCACAATACTTTGCAGATGATATTTCAACACACAGCAGACCAAAGTAAAACACCACATAATACAGCCATGTAGGCTTGTCACTTCTGAAACATGAAATTGTTCCAAGTGTTATGCTCCCTAAATATTAAAAAAATTCCATTTTCTGACATCAAGCAAAAATCTGCAGGATTGAAACATCTCATTATTTTTGGCTGGCACAGTCTATGTTTTAGTGCCTACAATAAGGTAAAAGACTTTTTAAGAAGAAAAACAGGGTAGACATTGGTGGAATCTGAGTCATCTTTAACCTTTCATCTCATATTCTCTTTTTACTTCAATGTTTTGATACATTTAAATGGGGGGAAAAGGGGGAAAAAAGAAAATTAAGGAAATGCTAACTATTTAAAAACTCAGTTATCTTTAGTTTTCATGTTACTTTTACAACTCTGAATTTTCTCATTTTTCAGAGTAGTTCTGACTTTTGATCCTTTGTACCAGAAATCTCTATCACAGATGATAAAAATCAAAGAGAAGAACATGGCACAGTTTTGCAGCCACTGTGGCTGCACCTGACTTGATTTTGCAGGGAGTAATGAAAGAAAAAACTCTTACTTTTAGTTTTTGAAGCTTAAACAAAGTAACTTAAGCCTCAGTATCTCAATATGTACTAAGACTCCCAGAGTCTAAAGAAACTAGACAGAAGCTGTATTTTTAACTAGGAACTTGCACCAAGTATTTAAGGATTTGTCAAAGTGAAAAAAAAAAAAACAAAACCAAAATCAAACCACCACAAGCCTAATTTCTATATTTTTATTTATATTTTGCCTGAAATAAATTACCTTTTCTACATGATTTCATAAGAAAGCAGTAGGCAAAGGTAAAAAGTTAACACTTACTGGACAGATTAAAGGCTGCTTTATAAATTCTGAAAAAAATCAAATGGAGATCGAAGAGAAATCATTTGCTATACTATCCACTAAAAATGAAAACAATAAAATAACATATGAAAACACCATAAGTCATATTTTCAGCTAATATAGCTCAATGTTTAAAGCTGAGTGGAGAAACCTCTAAACTTATTCTCCTTTAAACAAAATAGTAACAGAGTCGTACATTGTGTAAACCCTTCAGTGCTCTCCCAACATGTATGCTGCAGGTAACTCATTCCCTCAGAGAAGGATTAAAGACATTATTTTCCATAATCAATTAATTAGGGAGAGGGAATATCCAGGGAATTATTTTCTGGATATTTACCTTGTCACCTGCTTTTCCTCTTCTATTTCTAATATTCTCTCTTTGCTTTTTCCATCTCTTCCCAACATGTTCTTCCCCACTTCCAGCTTGTCTCTGTCTCAACACTATGTTTCCCTCCATTCATGCATGACCTAATTAATTATTTTCCTTACTCCACTGGCCATTTGCAATCTTCTCTATTATCTGCCAGAAGGGGAGAGGGGGATTTGATATTCTCAAGAGGCAGCATAGCCAAGGATCTGAAGTGGACCTACATCAGTCTTCAAATGGAATGAACCCCCTGGAGAAGGCTGAACAGCAGCAACAGAAGTCACCATTTATTAGAACAAACAAGGGTAATTGACCTCTTAAACTGAGGAAAGCTCAAAATAGGAACAGGAAAAAGGGTCCTCCTACACAAAGGGTCTCTGCAGAGGGGTCCTCAGTACCAGCCCAACAGTCAGTCAATCCTTCACTGCCTTTGAGGGGAGCAAACTCTGCTCCCAGGGTCTTGGCTGTGTTCCTGAGAGCTGGGGAGCTGCTCTCAGCCCAGCCCTGCTGTGTCTCAGCTCCCAGGCTTACAGCTCTCTACTGTCTTCCCTCCTTGCTGCTACAGGTACCAGGGCTCTCACTCAAAACATACACAAGGGAATAAGCATCTCCCTCCTCACCCTGTGTAAGTCTACTCTGAAAAATCTTAAATAAATTGGGTGGCAAATACTTCCCTTCTGACAAATCCAAGAGATTGCAGCAACGTACTAGTTTTGGGAATTGGGTTTTTTTTGGTGGTTTTTGCCCCCTAGTATTTTCTCTACACAAGTTATGCCACAATTTGGTTTCTAGTCCCTTCACAGCACAGCTTTTTCTCTTCAAATAAGCTGCTTTGCCCCACGTACATAAGAACATTCTTTTCTTTCTACTATCCATCCTTTTTGCTCCATGGCAAATGTTTACCCTTTTCATTTCTGAACTGGTTTAACCATTTCATTTCTGGCTGGCAGGGGCAACCCCTGGTTTGCACGTTGCTTTTTGCTTGGCCCCCAATGCCAGCAGCCCAGTGAGTTTTATTCCCAGTCTGTTTTATTCCCTCCAGCACACATCTCATTGATGTCAGAGTGCACTGGAGACCTTCCTAGGGTTAACCTGCCAAGCAGGCAATTTGGCAACTTGTCCATTTTACTTAGATTAGCTAAAATTCCTTGCATTTTTCCTACTTATCTCACTGGAACACCATGCATATTTATATCTATAGCTTTATCTATAGCTATCTCTCTATCTATCTTAGTACCAAGAAGCACAAGCACTTACATCTCCCATAAATATATGCAGTTCTGTTGCAAGTCAGGATGCTGTGACTAACCCCAACAAAATTGATATACACTAATAAATGAGCATCTTCTCAGGACACACAAGCTCTCACAGCTCTGCTCTCTTTAGTTCTGGGTAATTCTCTTTGAACTTTCAGGATCTTTTGCCAGTTATCTCCCCCAGATGGGCATAATTGTTTTTCCAAAGAACATTTCAACTCCGCCTGTCCCACTTAAGAGGGACAAGAACATAAAAGGAGAAATTCTCCTCTGAACCACTCTGAAACCTCCCTATGATGATGCAAAATGACCAAATAGGATCAGACACTAAAGATGTCTCACTTTGAATCATGCCTACCTGTCCATCAAACAACCATTTGCAATTATCAAAATGGTTTGAGAGTTCTTATATCCATGTTCCTCCTTCAAACCAGCAAGATGACCAAGACTTAATCTGCAGTTTTGGAGCTGTGGTGAGATGTGGAGGCTGTGGCTTATCAACGTAATTTTAACTACATTTCGTTTGCCTCCTGCTACTGAGAAAAATCAAATTAGCTGAAGCCAGAGAGATTACCTTGCACTACAGGAGTATTTTTCTTAAAGCAATTTTCGACTATTCAGAATAATAACATACCAAATTAAAGCCATAAACAGGGGTCTATATAGTATTTGACAAATTACTTTATTGTTTGGTCCCTCATAAGCAGTACAATAATATTTAAATACAGAATATCTATGAAAATGAGCAATAGGATGTAACAAAGTTCATGTAAACCTTGCATATTTCTATAAAAATATGCAGTTTGGGGATTTTAATATTTTATAAAAATCATAAGCTAATATAGCCAGACCATCTTTCTAAATAGAAACCCATACCTGTATAGTTCATAGGATTACCAATGAAGGAGAGACAGACAAAAATTGGCCCAACTGGCAAAGAAAATATTTTAAGTTTCCCTTGCAGGATGTAAAAAGACAAAGTAAGATAGTGCAGAAGCAGCATACATCAACCAAAGGATATAACAGGTAAATCAGACAAAACCAAGTAAGAATAACTGAATTTGAGTTGTAGATGTGTTTGGAAAATAAACATGAAAATTCCTAACATACTATGTCTTTGCAACCTTGATTTTTGCTCCCTTGTTCATCTATCCCTTGCCCCAAGAGAGAAGTCTCTGGGGCAAAAATATCAGCGAGGCATGGCAGACCATCATCTAAGGGTATGTGCTAACCTAGAAAGTAATTGGTCAAGTTAATACCTACTCCCTATGCTCTTAGGTCATGATTTTGCCAGCTAAACATCAATCTTTCTTCATGTAGTCTCATATCTTGGTTACTTCTTTAAAGAAATAGTAAAATTTGCTGGTCTTGTGAGGCTGTGTTTTCAAACTTCAACACATTAATCAATGTTTATAAAGGTGTGACTCAAACCCCTCTTCTCAAAAAGGCTATAAAGTTATTTTCTGGAGATCTCTGTAGGGTTTATTTTTCTTTCAAAAACAATTTGGGGTTTGATTCATTATCTTCCTGCTGGGATTTCCAGCAAGGTCAAGGCTGTACCTGCAATAACACAAGGTGGGCCATGCATCAACTCCTACCTTCACCATGGCTGCACACAGCCTTGCCCCAACTCTGCATGACGTTCCTGCTGATGTACAGTGCCTATTGGGCCACTTGCACTCCACACTGAGAAGTCACAACACCATTTTTAGATTTATGCCACAGGAACAGGCTCAGCTCTCCCTAAGATTTGCTTGTTGCACACGAATTCATCTCTGTGACATCTGGCAGCATTGACGACACATCCCCATCTCACGTGGCTGACTGATGCCATAAATTTCAGTCACCCTTGCCTTTGAGAAGTGTTAATAATGAAAACTCATCAACAAGCACTAATGATTTGTACTGCTGACTAGATGGATGCCTTTCTGACTGCTCAAAATTAATGGCAGATCTCAGGGTCTTAAAGAACAGCTGTCACAGAGAAATACACCTGCAAACAAACATGCAGTATGCCTTCAAATGTGATTTGTTAAAAGACATAAAGTGCTAACCCTCACAACAAAGTGAACTGATTACAAGGAAAAGTTAGATAGCCTTCTGCATCATTTAAAGTGCTAAAACCAGAGAAAAGGAAGTGCAGGCACGCAAATGGGAAGCTTAAAAGGAATGACAGTCCCCCCAACAGCAAGAGTGACTGATAGTCACACAGTATACACTCATTTTTACTTGTGTCTGCTCATACAGACACTTTAGAACTAGCTGCTTTATCACAGACTTAAAAACTAGCTGTAAGCCTCATACAAATTTTCCTTCCACTACTGCTGTTGCCACTAGGTAAAGCTTAAAATGACAGGTAACCAAATAAATGTAATAAACATAACAGATATGTTTTCAGGAGCTTGCTTGGCAAAGGATTTTGAATGTACAGGGCAGAAAAGCAACTCTGGGTACAGAAAGATCACTGTTACTGTCAGTTTCATGAGGAATAACATATTTAGTACTGCTCTTGAGAGTCAGGATGGTGGGTAAGAATTTTTTTCCAAGTATAACATTTCTTGATCAAACACTTAAATGCTTCATAAGCAAGACCCACATAGACATGGAAATCTCAGAGATACACTCATGAAAAAGCCAACACGACACTGAACCAACATTATTACTTAGGGCAGGGGAGAAAACAGGGATGTATTTTACAATTGCAAGATTTTGGGTGTAGATTATTATATCAGTAATTTCATAATTCCTATATATTAGATGCCTTCTAGAACAATGTTTTTTTTCCCAACAAACACTGCTTCATTGAGTCCGTGTCAGAGCCATGTTGTTCCACCTACACAAGTTTTAGTAACCCAGGAAAACAGAGGAAAGCCAAAAAAAATACATCAATTTTTTTCATTGTTTTTTACAGCAACTTTACAATGTGTTACAGCACATATGAGCCTCAGGTACAATCATGCTACTCTACCTATTTAAATAAAACCCTGCAGTACATTAATTTGCAATTACTTTACATTACTGGTAGTATCAAAAAACTGAACTTAAAAGGAAACGTCTATTTATTCCCTGATTTAAAAATAAAATTGGAGTTAGAGTTGAACTTAAAATGAGTAGTTTAAGGATTTAAAATACTGCTAAAGCTCTGATTCAATTTTTTTTCCATAAAGGATATAAGAAGACTAGGACATGCAGTGTTCAGAAGCTGTTTTAAAGAAATTTTAAAAATTTCCTAGAAAATATAGAGTATACACTCAAAAAACTTCAGAATACCTGCACTGCTGACAGCACAAATATCAAAACATCATTAATACCCTGTAATACCTACAGTTAACTATGACAGAAAATAACAAATTCAACAGAGAAGAATTTAGCCAAACAAAAACATGCTTTTAATTCCTTTTATTATTCACAGCATTTTATCCAATTATAGATAACCACGGATTAATCCAATGTTTTAACCGTATGTCCCAAAGTTTGGCACCCATGAGTAGAGTGCACTTTCATCTCACCCTCACTCACAGCACTAACATTCTCACACTGAATTTTGGTTTTCAGACATGGCCAGACAGCTTACCCTCCAACACTATTATTCCTGGCTTTGGTTCTGAAATATGTCCTACAGTAAACTGGACAGCATCCTCTGCTTTCAGTCTTCTCTTGACAACTTCAATTCCAAACCTGCAGCTCAATATTTTTCCTGAAAGCCACTTCTTTGTGTTTATTTTCATATTAAACCACAAGAGATTGTATTTTATTGATTTTTGTCATGCAGGCATGTCTAATATATTTTTTGACTTGGGCATTCTTGCTTTAGGCTCTCTAGAGGGATTGACAATTCTCTTCTGTAAGATGGAGCTTTCTGTACATTGTGTTGCTGAGACAGACAGTAAAAAACCCTTCTCTTTTTTTTTTTTTAATATATTTACATTACAGCAGTGAAGAGAGCTTTACAGGCAGATCTCTCTTTGAATACAAAACAAGGCATTTAGAACCAAATTTATTAACTCTACTACCATGTGTGCAGACCAGAGAAATTTGTTTCCTTCCTTTCTTTGAAAGTCAAGTCATTTTTAACTGAGAAACACAGTATTATTTTCACCATATTGAGTCTGAAAGGTCATTAGCAGGAACATGATAAAGTAATACTTAAAAAAGACCTTTAAACAAAAAATGCCTCTTGTAGCATGTAAAAATGCTAACCTTAAGGGTGGTTTTAGAATCATAGAATGGTTTGGGAAGGATCCTAGAGCCCATCTTGTTCCAACCTCCCTGCCATGGGAGGGATGCTTCTAGACCAGGCTGCTCCAAGCCCTGTACCACCTGGCCTGGAACACTCCTGGGGATGATGCAGCCACAGCTTCCCTAGGCAACCTGTGCCAGCACCTCATCAACCTCACAGGGACTAATTTCTTCCTGGGATCTAACCTAAACCTACCCTCTGTCAGTTTAAAGCCATTCCCCCTTGTCCTGTCACTCCATGCTTTTGTCCATGTCCCTCTCCAGCTCTCTTGGAGCCCCTTTAGGGACTGGAAGGTGCCTAAGTCCTCTCCAGAGTCTTCTCCCTGTCACTGTCGAGGCAGGATGGGAATGAAGAAGACTGCTGAGAGCAAAACTCCAATTTATTCAAAATACACTGCTCTTTTATACAGAGCTTTGCAAGGACCAGCTCCATTGGTTCTGAAGTGAAAACAACCCACCGCATTGGTGCAGAGTGCTTGACACACAGTGATAGAACTTAACTATAAACAATGTGAACAACAAGAGAGATAAAGAATTATTTACATTCTTTCCCAGCTCTTTCCCAGGCTTTTGCCTGGCTAGAAACTCTCAGTTTCTTCCTTTGACTGAATCTGAGACCCACATCTCCCCACTAGGCAGCTCCCTCAGTCTTCATGGGAGAGGCACTGCAGCAGCCTGAGCATCCTTCCAGCCTTCCTCTGGACTCTCCCACATGCCCACCCAGCCTGGCATGCAGCTGGCTTTCCTGGCTGCAAGCACACATTCCCGGGTCACACTGGTGGCATTGGCAAACATGCCCCTCCTCGTTAGGGAGCTCAACACTTATGTTCTTTTACTCCTCTAGTGTAGCTAGAGAAACTGTAAGCCATAAATGTGTGTTAAAATGTGTAAAAATTGTTACTAGATACAGAGGGGGAGATTTTTCAGAAGCTTTTCTTTATTGCAGATGACATCAGGTAAGAGTCATCTGCATCTCAATCCCATTTAGATAATGCATCACTAATTTGATGAATACAACAATGCCTAAATAAACAGCTAATATTCTTACTGTGCTGCAAAATCTGCAATCTGTATTTCCTTGTTCATTCTCCTGGTGGTTCCAAAGAGAGGAAAAATCTGAAATATCATATTCAAAAGCTGCCTCATAAAGCACAAGAGAGGCATGGCATGACTCTCCAGATTAGAGAGTGAAAAACGTTTAGCAAACAGTTTCACATATGCAGTTGTGTCAGTTATACCACCTAAATGTGTAAGAAAAAAACCACAATGGGCAGTACAGTTGGAGCCTGACAATTTTTGTTACTCTCAATGCTATTTGCTCAAAATTAACCAGGGTATTTTCACAAAAACTAGAGTTTGAGCTGGGTCACTAAATCAACTGATATGAAAGTGTGGGAGTCCAGAGCATCCCTCTGGCTGCCCTGGCTGCCCTGGGACCCTGGCAGGGGTCAGGAACCCCCCTGGACAGAGCCCCCAGAGACACTGTCTGTGATCTCTGTCCATGGAACAGAGTTTTCAATCTTACAGGATCAATTACCAGCTCTGAGTGTTTGATATCAGTAATAATTAAGTGTGGCACAGGTGCAAAAGTAAAATTTTAGGATTCTAGATTAGGGGTCCAAAGAGGACAAGATGGAGGAAATTGGGTGTGTCTTGTCCTTTTTCTCCTTCTTCATGCCCTCCATGTCTCACTGTGGTGTTGGCATTTTTCTGTTGGTTCAGGCTGGGGACACACTGTCCAATGTAGGTGACAGATATTGGCACGTTCTTGTAAATCCAGCCCAGGGAGTTTCTGGTATTTAATGTTTGTAACATCCCACTGAGGGCAGAGCCCCACACGCTGCCCTGCAGGACAGAGCTGGGCAGGGCAGCAGAACATGTTAGAGATAAACAGAATAAACAACCTGGAAACCAGCACAGACCAATTATGGCTTCTGCTTTGGCAGCGGGGCAGAAAGACAGAGACTTTCTACAATCTTAGAATCATCAATACCTCAGATTCCAACATGAAAGGATTCTGCTTGAAAGACCTACTTAATCTAGCAGCATATTCCTGACAAAGCCAACAAGAACAAGCTGTTCTTCACAAACCCTTGGAAGGCAGTGAGACTGTCACTAACAGCTGATGATTAATGGAGTACATATCCAAAAGTCCACTGAAGGAAGGTAGTAATAGAATAAAGAAACAACAAAACCCCCAATCCTCCCCTCTGCTTTTCACTAAGACAGACATAGGGCTCAGGCTTTCCTCAAGTCAACCAATAGTCAGGAACAGCTAAGAAGTGGCTCAGTCTCAATGAGCACCTAAACCTCCAGCTATATTGTCTAGGAATTCTTCTCAGAGGCATTCCTCGCTCACAGATAGCTCTTATCCACACAAAACTGTTTTACTGACAACACAACATGAATATTTTGATATTACGCAAATGCAGTAGGTAATTGAGTAGTGCTTGAAAATCAGATTATCAAATGATCAAAGGAATTATTCTATCGAATAGTTCAAAAATTATGAGATGATGGACTCGCATCTCTCTAAAAGATTTCTTTTCAATTTCTATGTTACTCATGTACAAGATTTTTTGCACAGCAGAATCAATGCAACCTGGCATTTGATTAAACTTATTTCAATCTATCAGAAGACTGATAAAGCTCAGAGAACTGTTTGGAAGCTCACAGATTTGCCAGGGAAAGACCAAAAAAGGCCAGGTCTCATCAACAACCCCAGGAGGAAAGAAAGGAAATGAGAAGAAATAGAGAGAAACTGTATCTCTGCAGAATCATATCTATCAAGCCAAGAAAATTTTGCTGCATGAATCTAGCACCCAAAGCAACAACAAACACGAATTAATCCCCAAACTGGGTTTTTACAAGGCTCTTACACATTCAGATTCAGTGTTATGACAAGAAATTGTCACAACAATTTCACACACCGAAATTCACACACTGATTTCATTTTCCAACTAGAAATAGATGGAGAATTGTGTATTATGCTGGAAGCAAATATGCTGGAGGGTTTGCTGTTGTCTCTGATGTTCCACTTCTGGTTAGCAACTATGAATTCAGAGGGACCATTTGGAATAAATACATTTCCCTGTAATCAAGCTCTCACTGAACTACCTGATATGGTTAGCAGCGATGTTTTTCACACTTCACTTATTGGAATGAATTCTCCTGTTCATGTTGTGAAAAATATGCTAAAAATTTCTTCTAAAAATTTCAGCAGTCTCATGCTGCAGAAAGAAAGGCCAGGTGAAGTTTCCAAGGATCTACCACTTAAATCTCATCTGTAAGTAGTGGAAAAATTGGGTTGATATGGAAGTATTACATATATAAACTGGCAGGCTTGCAGACTGCTCTGAACATAATAAAATTAGGAAATGGAGCTGGAAACACGCATGTGACAAAATATGCTTCCTGTGTATGCACTTCCTGGCTGTTCTGGGTGATAAGAATATGAATGTTAAAATTAACTGCATCATAATTACCATAATTTGTACTGAAAGAAGGCAAAGGCTATAATCACATGCTCATATAATAGTATTAAAGGGTTTACACACAGATACGTGTTCTAAAACTTATTACCTTTTTTTCTTTCAATATTTATGGAAAGATGTATTACCAAGGCTATTAAATTCCCAGGCTAGAAAATAAAAATGAAGGGTTGTCCTTACTTTAGATTAATATTTCAAAAACTATTTTCTAAATGCTTTTCTACTTATAATTCTGCCAGAATACATATCATGCATTTGCTATTTCCATGCACATCAGTGTAGCAAATAATTTTCATTTTCACCTGTGCCCTAATACACAATTTCTATTAAAAAAAAAAAAAAGGCATTTAGACTGTTTATACATTTTTGGTGCTTGGTGTTTGTCCTATGGTTCTCATATCAAGTCTCTGAGTACTATTATAATTTACCATTGTTAAAAACCAAAACTACAGTACATCTGTCTTGACTATTTGGAAAAAAAAAAACAAACCAAATTTGCTACTTCACATCCAGACACCCAGAAACATTCTTCCAGTTAAGCCAAAACACATCAACAAGCCTATTTCTTCACTGGAACAAATTTTCAAAGAAATAGAAAAATCTCAAAATATTGTTAGAGACTATGTTTACAAAGGGCCATAGGGCCCCGTGAAAGAACCTGAACTGAGAATCCACATCCAAATAAACTTTCTAAATAATGAGAAAGCATTTGTGGCAAGATATGTACAATCATGTTCAGTATTATATGCTACACCCTGCTCTCTCTAGTGCATGTAACCCCTGATTTTAAATTGCTTCTTATTCTCCAGAGTTTCTAAACATCAATGTCAACAATGAATGAATTTGTGAATAGATTGGGACTTCACTCACTGAAGGATCAAGACTTTGGCATAAGTTCAGCAGGTTTCAGAACAAAATAATTTTCAACATTGTCTTAGGAAAGTTCCTTTATTTACAACTATACTACTCTGTGCTATTTAAAACCGAACACTAGGAGAATCCAAATATCCAGCATTTTGCATTCAATGTGAGCATACTACCTACAGCTTACATATTAACTATAATATATCGTTACTAATGCCAGTAAACTAGAAAATCCAATGGTAAAATCAGCAGTTTCAGGCCAACCAGCTCTGATGCAATAAGCTTCTGACTGCTGTTGCCAAATTAGCTCCTAAGCTCCAGGAGCTCACTAGTTACATGGCAACGGGCTTGCCAGCCCTGCAAGCCAAGTACCTCAGTCACAGAATATTAACATAAATTTTGCATTAAATAAAACTCTACAGCTGCAGAGTTATAATCCAGAACTGGAGCAGTCAGTCAAGATCCCAGCCCAAACACTGCCCTAAGTGCTCTGCACAAATCTGATGCCTTACTGCTCCACTCCTGGTTTAATATCTGTTTGCATTCTTCATTGGAAGGGAGAATTCTGCATGTCTGATAAGCCATTAAAAATAATTTAATCAATACATGAGTACACAGAAGTTGCCTAATTATCCTTGAGATTATTGGCGAGGGGCAGGAAGACTAAAAATCCCCAAATTCACACCAACCATGTTTTGAAAGTCAGTAACATTTGTCTGTCAGTGATCAATTCCAGAATCCAAGGATGTTCTCCTAAAATTAATGACTTCACCTCAAATTCATCCCCTCTCCATTATCTGTGCCAGCTGTTCACGTTGAAGATTTCTTCCACTTACTACTTATCAAGAGCACCAGATGTATGGACCTCTTAAAAAGGAGAGAGAGATCCTTCCCTGGCAGTCACCCAAAAGAGGAGTACAGAGTCAAAAGGGAAGGACAGTGAGATCAGCCACTGGTGGCTCCATAAACAGTTTGTGACTCTTCATTAATCATTACACAGCTGAACTACACCTGAACAATAAGCAGTAGTACAAAAGTGTATAAAATGAACTTAAGAAACAATTAAAAACCCAGTGTCAGCTCTATTTTAATAGCAAATATACACATTATGTGTTGGGTGGTAGTGAGTATGGATGGAAGAAATAGGTATTGCTGTCATTGAGATGCAAACATTTGTCTTTCTTCACCAAGATGCAAAATACTTTGGATGAAAAACAGTCTACTTTCTGAGTTTTGAAAAATCTGAAATATTACACTGTACTTAAAAATGTTTTAAAATAAGCTTGCAACAAATGTTTTGATTTCTGTATGTTTTCGAAAACATCCATTTAGTACTTCTGAAAAATCTGAAAATTATTTTCTGCTCTTTGAATTTCATGCAATTCTAACAGGTTATGACCCATAATTATTTTTAAACTCTAAACAGTCCATTTGTGCCTAGACCCCAAAAGACAAATATATACTTATACACAGGCCTCCATGAATTAAATACAGATATTACAGAAGTTATTACATTCTGTTAAATAGGCTAGAAGTCAATAGCTGTGGCATTCCTACTGAACAGGACACACACATGGTCCTTATGTCCATAATGAATCTATAAATGCAAGCATGCCTTGTAGCTTCTCCTTGGCAGCTCTCCAGGGATTTTCTAATATTTTAAGTCAAGAATCACTATTAGCAATAAAAATGCCTCTATGGAAGGTGCTTTCCTTAACAACATGTAGATTTTTATGCATACAGGAACAGTTTCCAAGATGACTGACAGGGAACTCAATAAGCAGAGGTTACAGTGAAAGCCCCATAAAACCTAAATGCAAGTGGGACTTAAGGACTCCCATATGAAGGAGGGATTTCATAAACCCTGGATTTTGTTAGGAGAAATACAAATAGGAGCTGTTTCTGTTGAAATAAAGTAGAGACAAGAAAGTGTTAGGAGAGTGAGACTTCCCTTGCAGCAAGATGTGGATCAGGAAGGAAAGTTTTCTGCAGAAACCAACATTCTGGTGCTATTCCAAAACCAGCAACTGGTAAGAAAAGGTGAAGACAGAGGGAAAACCAGGAGAATCTAACTATGGAAGTTCTCACTTCTCTGTTGAGAATGAAGAGTCCATTTACTCTCTTTCTCTAACAACAAACAAAAAATGCATTTATTAGAGAGACTACTGCAACTGAAAGCCAAGTATGGTCTTAATTAAAAATCCAAAAGTAATAAAATGGCCATTAACAATCTAGCAGTGCAAGAAAGCTGGAGCTGGGCAAATGACAGTCATGTAGGTCCCCCAAAAGAACAAGACACTGTTAAATGCTTGGTAATTATCTGTCACTGGCTCAGTCTCATCCTGCTGCAGTTTCTTAAATCTCTCAAAATTTGCATGTGGCACATTTTAGCCCCTTAATTACATTAGAAAAAATATGCAGATATATAATATATATGACATCTTTTAAGATCAGAAGATATTAGGTAAGTTTCTGCTTTTGAAAATGATACTTTTTTAAAAAAAACCTTCCTAATATATCAGTTTGCCAAGATATCCCTTTGGGAGTTCAGTGGCAGAAACATGAAATGCAAGATCAGCAAATTATTAAAATACTGATATAGTAACTCAGAGCTGAGCAACTAATGAGCTGTAAAGTTCACTTCTAAAAGCAGGACACTCATATATTAAACATGCCCACAGTATTTTCGCTGTTCATTATAAATATTAATTTAGAGTGGGAAGGTGAACTGTGCAAAATAAAACTCAACTCTGATAAATTCTGATAAGATCCTTTTAAAGATTAAGTTTCTTTGAAATAATATATAGTGACTAAATACACAACTCTGACAAGTTTGGTATTAAAATGCATTTTAGCATCATCCTAAGTGAATCCTAAATTAGCTCAATGACAGATGAGCAGAAGCAGACAGATGAGTTTCAATTTACCAAACAAACTGAACTGCTACTCATATTGCAGAACTAATCCAAAATCACCATAAATTACAGCTATTTTAAATATAGGTAAAAATATGGAAAGCCATCAGTCATTCACATATGCAACACTGTTAATGAAATTCCTTCAAATAAAACAAATGCCTAATCTTTACTGCAGCACACAATATTTTGTGTCTCATCCATCACAACATGCTCTTCCCCTCTGATAAACAAGGACACAGTAGTTTGTAGAAATGCTGACAAGCAGAAGAAACCCACTGTATATTATATTGGTCTCTTCTGCCCACAGACCTGACAATCCCTGCCCCAAGTCTGAAGGCAGGAATGGACACAACAGCCTGCACTGTGCAAAACAGAGAAACATTGCTGGTGCTGCAAGGGTTTCCAGAACAGGAACTTATGTGACAGCACCTATAGAAAACCACTGGCTCACATGAGCAAATGCTTATCTTGCTTGTCCTGATCTTTAGCATGCTTGGTATTTAGCAAACATGGGTGGATTTGAACCTCTCTGATAATTTGGTGAAAGTTGTTGTGAAGTGAAAGCTCCATCAAGGCTGGAAAAAGACACTTTTGGCAACCTTGTAAGACTTGGTGCTTGCAGTGACCTACAAAACTTCTTCACAAAGGAACAGATAGATTAATGGAAATACCATGTGTTTCCTACATGGAAATTAGACACTTATGCTTTGGCAGAACTAACCAATAATTCTGTGAATCTCAGAAAGTTTACCTAAGACACAAACATATGGCAACACAGAAGTGTCAATAAGGAACAAACTGACACATTAAACTGGCAAATGTATTGACCTAGCAAGCAAAACCACAGAGAGAAAATGATAAAAGAAAACAAGCTGCCAAAAAAAAATGTGCCTCTATAAGCTACTAATAAAGTGTGCAGTGTAGAGAATTTAAAATACAGATAAAATGCACAGGAAAAATATTAACTATGAACTGCTAACTACAACAAAAACAACTTCAGCTGGGAAGATTCCAAGTTGAAGCAAAGTTTGTGCTTGTGCCCTAGGCTGGGATTTTATCCTGTTATACACGCTTGGATGGTGGACTTCATTTTGACCTAATAATAGTACTCATGCTATCATGGTTCTTCCAAACAAACAAATAAGTAAGAATAAAAAAAACCCTACTCCTTCTTGAAACACCAAAAAAAGCCTGAATTTGTACTGTCAGTCACAAATGCTTTATTCAAAAAGGTGAAATTAATATGCTGCAGCACATGGGACATTTTAATAGTGGCTTAAAGAACAGCAGATTCCTCCTGGATCCAGTTACTACCTACAAGAACAAAACTGATCTCCCCCTGATGCAACCATTAAAGAATTCAGTTATTCCTCAACATACTGGCAGGACCAATAACCAACTCTGAAGAAGACTACTCTAGCACATTTTCTTAAATGGGGAAAATCAGTCTACACAGGAATTCAGGTGGCCCTTTTTCATGCCAATTGGATGACTGCCTGGCTCTTTTTTCTAGAGTTAGATGGAATTAGGATATTCCTGTTGACAGATTATAACTCTAACACCCAAGAGGAAATGGCAATTTATTCAAATAAAAAAATTGTACACAAGCAATATTTTTAAAAGCATATATGTAAAGAGAACATTTCAATTTCCCATTAAAAACTCAGTTTTACCTTAAAAGAAAAATCTGTAATTTAAAAAGATGACTTAATTTTTTTTCTCTTTCTCCTTTTTCTTTTTTAAACTTTTTCTTAGATATTTAGTGCACAGTAGTTTTCATTTCTGGTTTTCATACTGTTCTGGAATGGGAACAATCTTGAGCCCCAGACCCAAGGTCTGTTCCATGCTTATTTCATTTTTAGCTTAAAGCATATGTTAAAGAAGACCAAGAAAGCATGTGCACACTATTGCATGTCTCTCCTTCTTTAACATATTCCTATTTTTTAATATACTGCCCAAGCTTCTTTACTTGTGCTAATTCTCAAATCAGGGTCACTTTCATGGCTTGAATGATTTATTTCTTCTAATATCCAAGGGAACATGTAGGAGGGAAGAAAAATGTTAATAATTAAAAGTTAGATGTGAAAACTAAAAACTGCAATTCCATAAACGCTCTCTCCAATGGACTAAAGCTTCATCAAGCACAGTTCCTCCTCCTAAATGCCCAGAGTCTCTGAAGTAGTCAGATCAATTTTTCATTTTGCAGAAACTTGAAAGTCACTATTACAAGAGGGTATCTGTGAAGCAACGCTCTTCTTTCAAAGGAGAAGTTGTCAGGACGACAGGATCTGACTACAAGTATCTTGCAATGAAAAAAACAGCAACCCCCAGGGAACGAGGCCAGACAGCAATAAAGGGAATTTGTGGCCAGGAGCAACACACAGAGTCACAGTTTCACTGCAGCATCCAGCCTGCATCGAGCACCCCTGCATCTCTGAAGTGCTGAAGGGCTTGTCAGTCTTACAGGACAGACATCTGAGAGCAGGCACAGAATCATAAAATCATTTGGGTTGGAAGAGACCTTTAAAGGCCATTGAGTCCAGCCCCCCTGTCATGAGCAGGGACATCTTCAACTAGATCAGGCTGCTCAGAGTTCCAACTGACCTGTCCCTGAATGTATCTGGTGATGAAGAATCCACTGCTTCTCTAGGCGTTGTAAAAATTGTGCCATTGTAAAAATTTTCTTTCTTACATTTTATTCTGAATCTGCCTTCTGCAGTTTAAAACCATTACTCCTTGTCCTACTGCAACAGCCCTGCTGCAAATCTATCCCCATCTTTCTAATAATCTACCCCCATTTTTCTAATAATCTATTCCCATCTTTCTAATAATCCTCCTTCAAGAACTGAAAGGCTGCCATAAGGTCTACCCAGAGCCTTCTCCAGGCTGAACAACCCCAGCTCTCAGCCTCTCTCCAGAGGAGAGGTGCTCCAGCCATCTGATCAACTTAGTATCCCTCCTCTGCATCCAGTGCAAGAGGTCCATGTCCCTCCTGTGCTGAGGATTCCAGAGTTGGATGGCTGGGTCAGAGGTGGAGAATCACCTCACTAGACCTGCAGGACCTTTTTGGTGCAGCCCAGGACACAACTGGCTTTCAGGGCTGCAAGTACACACTGCTGGGTCACACCCAGCCTCTCATCCACAGCAGACCCAAATCCTTGTTGGCAGCACTGCTCTGAATCCCCCCATTCCACATCCTGTACTCATACCAGGAACTGCCTACACACAGGTGTACTTGGCCTTGTTGAACCTCGTATGATTCCCATGGGCCTAATCCTCAAATTCATCTAGGTTCCTCTGGATGGCATCCCATCCCTCATGCTTGGTGTCATCTGCAAACTTGCTGAGGGTATTGCTTGTTCCTTCTGTGTCAGCTAATGGAGATATTTAACAGCACTGGTCCCAGTATGGAATCCTGAGGGACACCACTTTTCACTGGTGTCTATGACCATTGACCACCACCCGCTGGATGTGACCACTGAAGCAATTCCTCATCCACCAAAAGAGTTCATCCATCAAATTCACCTCCTTCCAATCTAGAGAAAAGGATTGTGGGGACCATGTGTGCTGGGATGATCCATAATTTTAGTGTATTCCATACCTACCTGCACCCAAGAATTGTTAGTCTCCTTAAGACTCTGCAGCCAGAGACCCTGTGTGTGTGAGGAGGTGCTGTTGTGGGTATTTTCCAAATTGGTCCCCCCAGGAAGCTTCCAAACAAATTCTGCATGGAATTTGTTTTGTGGGCTGTTTGGTCTTTACTCAGGTAAAGGTTTTTCCTCCCTCTTTGGAATCTCTTTTAATTTTATTTTTTTCCCCATCTCAGAGAGAGTGCAGCTGGCAGGTTTGAGCTGCCTTGGGGCGAGTTCTGTGGGTGTCTGCCCATCACCATGGGCTCCAGCAAGCCAGTCCAAATCAATCAGCTGCCTGCTCCAGGAGAGAAGACTATGGGAGCAGAACCCCTCTCTTTCTGGCAGCTTTGGTTTCACAACCATAGCCATCCACAAAGACTGCATTTTGCAATTAGAAACCCTTTCAAAGTGAATTTGCTAATTCTGCTGGCAGCAAAAAAAGCCAGGGAGTTGCCAGAGCCAGGCCACCCCATGCCAGCATCCACAGACCGGTGCTTTTCCCCTCATCCCACAGCCACAAGTGCAGAGCACAGCACCAGCAGCAGAGCCTGAGAACAGGAGGAAGCAGCAGGCAGACCCCACAGGAGCTGGCAAGTCTTCATCTGCTGCTAGAACTGCTCTGTAAAGCTCCTGCCTTCCAAGAGGGATGTGATGGCATCTTGTCCCTTTGTCCTACAAGTCTGAGGCTATTGCTGCCTCAGGAAAGGTTATTTCTGGCATTTGGGGTCTCTCTTTGTTCCAGTGGGGTTGTGAGTTTTTTGCATTTTGGTACCTAGAAATTACTGACCTTTTTTTTTTCTTGCCTGTTGGCATTCTGTTTGTTAGTAATGTGTTATTTTTCCACCTACATCTATTCTTATCTTATTCCTTAATGGTGGGAAGAGACTGGTTGGAATGAAGGGGAAAGTTACTCATTTCAGAGTAACATTTCTCTTTAAACTGTCCCAAACCAAGACAGCATGTCAAAGACTTTACAGATGAAAAGAGATGACACCCACAGCTCTTCCCACGTGCATCAATATAGCCACTCCATCATAGAGGGTCATTAAATTGGTCAGGCAGGAACTACGTTGGTGAAAGTGTGCTGGCTGTCTGAAATCACCTCCCTTTCTGAGTGAACACATCTCAAACCACTTCTTTTCAAGTCTCTACCATTTTCTGTAAAAGAAGTTTTACCAGAACTTACCTCTGGGTACTTCAGTTTTAGAGTTCTGTGCAATTCTCGAAAACGACTGTACCGCCGAAACACTGTCCAGGTCTCATCCAAGACTGTTATCTACAGCAGACAATATAAAAGGAAGAAACAGAAGTAAACCCACGCAGTGTAAAATCCATGCAGTATACAAGGTTATAAGATTAAAATGGACAGTTCCTGGTTGTCTTAAATCCAAGAACTTTTATAAGTTTACTTCATTTTTCTTTCATTATGGTGACAGAAATGTATTTAATAAAGAATACAAAGCAGAAAACACTTGAATGCATTTATTCCTTAATCCACAGTGGTTTGACAAGACTGTAAACACATAAGAACATCTCCAATCCCTTCTAGGTACACCTATTTGACTCAGTATTACTATCAGTGGGTGTTCCATTAATGAATAAATAACATCCAGAGTTATATTTATATTTATAGTTATATTCTTATAAATAGATACTGACAATTAACAAATACACATTACTTGGACAAACAGAATTCATTACCACATAGAATGGGATTCCAGTTTGTAGGATAAAATATTATACCAGCTTTTAGCAGAAGATACTCCTTTAAGACACTCTTGGTCTGTGTCTTCAAAATGGTGATGAACATTCCATTTATACAGGAAGTTTTCTTAAAACAAACATAATTACTTGTTGCTGTTCTCGACTTACAAAGTCCCGCAATTACTCCTGTGGATAAGAGTGCATAACAACAGGAGCAAAGAGGAAGGGCACACAAAACTTACTATCAGTTATTTGCAGAACTGAGATACTAAACAGTATCTGAAATTGGGTGACATTAATTAAGGACATTTCTAACTGGGCCATGAAAGTGTTTTGACTAGAGCATTTGACTTTACAGTCCAAAGCCAAAGACTTTGTGCAGGTCTGGTGACCAAAAGCTACCAAGAAGCCTAGCTGCAGGGTGAGTGAACATTATTCTACACTGACTAGCAGAGATGGAGAGAGACAACTGGCATTGCTGAAAACTGAACACTGCTGCTTTTTGAATCAAACAGGCCTAAAATGTGGCATTACCCCTCCCTAGGTATGATTTTATGCAGGAAGATAAAAAATAAGCAATTTCACAAAACATGTCTCACAAAAACACATGCATTTTAATCTTAAAAGTGACTCCTAAAATTAACAAGTATTTCTCTAATTATTGAGTGCAAAAAAAAAAAAGTTATGGAGGCAAAGAAAGTTGCAATGGAGTAGGATAACTGAGTAAGAGAAATAGAAATCAGAGTGACAAAGCCAGAAGAAACCAACTACAAATGCTGCTACCCCACATTTACAACAGACTCACCTCTGGTCCACTCTTTTCCATCCCTACTGCCTTTACTGTTGTATTTGGAATAGGGATATTAGGGGAAGTGTTTTGAAAACCAGAAATTATTGCATGTTTTATGACAAGAGGAATGAGATTTGGATTGGGCTTTTTCCTATTTTTACCTCAATTTTAAACTAAAGATTAAAGCAAACAAAACCAGCCTTCTCAAAACTTTTCACAAACATTATAACATAGGTTTTTCTAGCATGTAACCACAATGAAAATTCATTGTTTCATAAAAAACTTGTCTTTCATATCATGAATTAGCTTCACTATTACAAGTCACCATCCCTGTAAGTGCTCAAAAAAGTGGATGTGGCACTTGAGGACTTGGTTTAATGGTGAACATGTTGGTACTGCTGAGTTGACATTTGGACTTGATGATCTTAAACATTTTTTTCAACCTTCACAATTCTGTCATTTTAGGACCCCTGCACAACAGACTACATTCCCTCAACATATTGTTAACAGTGTCTCAAACTTTACAACTCAGGTGAACAGATTTAACATTCATAGGTAGGTTTAACTAAAAAAAAAAATTAATAACTCTTCGGGAATATGCATGTTATACTGATCTCAATTAACCAATCAACCATCATGTTCTGAATAATTAAGGCAGAGGACTGTGTGATTTCAATGTTTGAGTAGACAATGGTCAAGTGTAATAGCTAATCATAAAACAAAGATGTTACTCATGCTGCATACTTTTTAATTCTGTCATTTAATATTTCAGAGTTGTGAAAATTCACTGTGATCATGCCATTTGTATATGATCTTTATTTGAAAGGGACCTATTTTTCCCCAGGGGTTTTCACAGAAGAGGCATGTCATGCTGGCTGTGCATCAGAGAGCTGTTTGGTGATAGGGTGACACCAAACTTACCCAAATCAAACTGCCTGCAGCCAATTATTTATTAGCTTTCTTCTACAAAGTTTAATAACTTGTTAGAGATGGACAGGAAGGAAAACAGCAAAGCCATGCATCTGTGCTGCTTGAGAACTGTTTTTTGGTCCTTGTCATCTTCTTTGTTTACTTTCCACGTTCTTGTAATGAGACTTGCAGGTAATTGCAAAATTTTATTGTTGCTATAGCAATTGAAAAACAAATTTCAATGCTAAACAAAGTTTTAACTGACCCCTAAAGCAAGCATTAATGCTATTAGGACAGACAGAATCAAACTCCACTTGTATAAAGAGAATTACAATGCACCTGGCATAGAAATAACATTTTTAGAATATGACCTTTTACTCCTACAACTGATCCAACAAGTCTGGGCTGGGATTATTTTCCTCCATTTAAAAAAAACTGTATGACAGACTATATGCTCTGTGGGAATGGGAGAGGGACATATGCAGGTGTTTTGAACAAGTAAAGCAATTCTGAAAAGCCCTTTGCTTTTTACATAGTTTTCTAATAGAGTTAAAAGTATTTTCTTAAGAACAAAAACCATATGGTTAAGTACATCTGCAAGATAGATTTTGGAATATTCTTATCTAGGCACTGCTGAGATCCTACACTTGCCTCAGAATTGAGGGTTGTTTTGTTTCTCTAATTCTCTGATTTCACCATTTCCTAGGTAAAGCCTATAAATCTGAAAGAAGATATCACAGTCGTGTCTCCTCATCTTTTCTTCTCATGATGACTGATAGAAAATAACCAAGGAAACATTTTCAATCAATTGCACTGTAAAGCACATCACAGAACTTGCCCTCTTTCTGCTCTGTAGCAACACAAGTAACACCATGACTGGGGAAGAAAAAAGCAATATTCCACCTCATTCTGAAAGTAATGAGAAAAAAAACAGGAAATACCTAATTTCTTTATCTAGGCTGGTTAAACTGTCTACAGTCATAATGAGAACTCGTATTTCTTCACATTAACCTTGCTGAAACTGCTCCTCACACTAGGAAAACAGCATCTGAAAAGCTAGAAGTTTTCTAAGAACTTCTTATAACCTTTTTTCTGTTTTATTATTGAGGGTATTAATCGGATAATGTTGACAGAATATTAAACTTCTTACTAATGTAGGCAGTTATGGGGCATGCATCATTTTCTTAAAGAACTATGTATCAATGAGAACTAACTCTGCTTTACTCCCACTCTGCAACAGTTCACCCAACTCAGAAATAAATTTGGCCTAGAAATGTGGACTTTTTGAGCAGATTCAACACAGCATCTGGCTGAACAGAAATGGGACTGGATCTGAAGGAAAGCACTGACAGGATGTATCTGCCTGGATCTTTTCTTATAGAGTACTTGTCAGACATCACTAAAAGGCTTTGAAACACAAGAAAGCCAGTTTTGAAAGAATATCAAACAGGATAAATAAACAATGAGGAAAAGGTGAATGAGAATGAGAAGGCTCATCTACAACTTTCAGTATTGTTAGAGGATGCCTGAAGGGCTGTGCTTGATTACAGACTGTTTCCATCACCTGCTCTCAGGAAACACTGCCTGTCTTTATGAGAGCTGGAATTCCACCTTCCCTGCTGCCTTGCTGCTCCTTCTGCCAACCATGGGCACTGTCCATAACAGATGCCACTGGTTTTATTATTTTATTTATTATTTCTTTTATTTATAAAAGCTCTTCCCACACTGTTTCTAGCACAGCCTTTTTGAAACATCCTGACACAACATGAAAGGAAGGGGGAAATACATGAATAGTTCTCTGGCATGATAATTCAGCTCCAACATAAATATAGTGAGACCTGATTAAGGTATTATTGTTTCATCATGTCTTTAAAGACATAAAACTGTCACTCAAATGGAAGCTTTTTTGGAAATGAATCAATTCATACAGAATACTTAATGGCAGTCTAGCACAAACAGCTCCATGACATATTCCTGCTGCAAAAGAAGGTGCTGTCTGAGCTCTAATAAATTATTAGTTTCTTTCTGTTTTGAATTCTCTCCAGTCAGGTCTTGTAGGACCCACTCAACATCTTTAATTGGGATCTGTCCCCAGTGAAAGAACCTGAGTGGACAGAACATCCTGCTGGCCTATTCCCATACACGTCTATATCGACAAGATGCTGACCCTGCACTAAAACAAAATATTATTGGATAATATGTTAGGGTTGAAAGACCTATGAATTGACCATGAAGCTGCCAAAGAAAGCAGAACTCATTCTTTCTCTTCTGGCATTTAACAAAATAATCTTTACTACTGCATGTCACAAGAGGAATCGTATATATTTGTTATATAGAGAAATTCATTACATTTGTTGTTACATACTACATATGCAGGATTTAACTACAAACACAATGACTAGAAACATCTGTTGAAGAAAATACCTCTGAGATATCTAGGATTCACAGTTCTGGGGACTGTCTTAAAATTCAACTCAATCATCACTTGTCACTTTGTCAGGTTCCAGACTGCTATGACATGCAGATAGGTCAACTACCCATTTTCCCAAAAGCAAGAGAAACCTTGCTGAAGAAAGCTTATTTAGGAAGTAGGAAAGGAAATGGGATTAGCAACACCTCAGTCCTTTCCCACAATTGACATATATTTCAGATGACCTGAAAATAAACTTGAACTAGGTGAAGTAAGGCTGAAATCAGGAATTATCTGACATGGTATTCTGACCTGTGAGGAAGAGATTAAATGAATAGGTACATTTAGTCTCCTCCCTCTGCTACATTTTCTTGCTTTTTAAGGCTAAAAAAAAAAAAAAAAAAAAAAAAAATACAAGCCCACTACTCCAGGTGTTCTAATTTTCGATATGTCCTAGGGTGACATTATGAGATTTGTATCTCCAATTGTGTGTTCTATTTATGCTGGACATGATATTCTATGCCTTCAAGACAGGCTCTGAGAGTGAAGGCGGGGAGAAGAAGAAGCACCAGGGTTTGTTGTCAGCCTGCACTCACTGCTCCACATTCTGCTGGAACACAGAACTCCACTGTGTGTCTGGGCAAGGACAGAGCAGAACAGAGCACTCTTTTGCTTTTTATATAATTTAGCCAGCTGAGGCAGAGAAGTTTTCCCTGGACTGTTTTTGTTTTTTTTGCTCTGGACCAGGACCCAGGGAGCACTGAGAGCTTTCACTTTGTGACCTACTCTGGGCAGCACTGGAGGGACTGAGAACTGTGAGCAGCCACAGGAGAGACTTTCTCAATTTGTCAGCTCTTCAGAGCAGCAAGTGAGCTTTGTCATCTGCTATTGTTCATTTTTGGGTGCTGGGGAGTGCTTCTCCTGTTTAAATAAACAGATTTTTTCCACTTCTCTCCCAGGAATTTTTTCCCAAACCATTTCAGGGGAGTGGCTATATGGGTTTGCTTTCTGGGGGGGGGGGTGCCCCTTTTGGAGGTTTTCTCCCAAATTTGCCCTAAACCAGGAATAACTGTAGGAGCTTCTGGAGATTAATACAGATCAAAGTAGAGCTTGGAGTTCTGCACAGAAAACATTTAAAACAGAAATGTTTGTGGCAGGTCTGTGGATTGTAGCACGGAGCTAAATCCTGACTACAGCAGAAGTAATCCACTGTGACAGAGAGACCTGGAGGGAAAGGAAAAAGCATTAGCTTTTTCATTAGATTGATTCATGTGATGGAATGACTATAAGAAACATCTCCAAAACTGCCAAACTGCAAATAGTCTTTCAACTGCTCCTTTATGCTAAGATTTTGTAGAGGCTTACATGGGTTTTAGCAGTGAAGGGAGAATACCTGGAAAATAAATCCACCAACATATTCAGAACAAAAACTACCTTTTTACTTTAGCCATCTTCACTAACCATTACCTAGTCTAGTAAATCACATGTGCTGAAAACTGAGTAGGAGAGTCCTTGGGGAAGTTCCATGTGCACTTACTCATCTCTCAGCATCTCCCTGGCTCCAGGCTTTCACTAGCCCCAAGAAAATCAAAGTTCAACAGGCAAAAGGAGCTATTCCACCCACAAACAGCATGGTATGTTTCAAAATGAAAATTTAATTAGCACAAACAAAGCTAAGACTGCCCATCTTAATAAAATCCTCTTCAAAAGAGAGCACAGTTCAAAAATGGTCCTTTAGCCTGAGAGGAAGGTCACTCCTCCACCTCACAGCAGCTAATGAAGCATCTGGCAGCAGATTCAATAAAGGAGGCTGTCAGTTTTGGCTCCAATGCCATGCACATCAGTTATGCTACACATATGTCCACCCACATTGAGAACACATTTCCAATTAGACTTTAGATCTTGCTTTGAAAAAACACTGGCTGCATACCAGAGGAAACAAAATTAATATGCTTTTTTTTTCCCCCTCAGCATTTCTACACAGAAAATCAACTGAGAATTTGGAGAAGCAACACCTTGGAAATGCAGAGTGGGAAGAATCAGAACAATAAAGAGAGCATGAAAGGGGTCAAGCCTTTGTCTTGCATATGTGCAAAATACTTAAATAAAGCTTTCACAATTTCTTTATTTCAGGTAAATATTTCAAGTCTAAGCCTTTTTTATAGGTGACACTTGCATCTCAATAAAGGGCTTTCCTATACCAATATACATATAATCCTCATCTCTGGAATTCTTCAAATTGAATTGACATTGGCTCTGGAACTGCTCACCTCAAGAATTTGGCCATTAGCCTCTTCTGCACAATCAACCCACTTAGAAAATACTTGTCTTTATAGTGTCCTATACTATGCATTCTTCTGAAGTCTCTTATTTAACAGTATTGAGGCCACTTTAGAGAAAGAGAACCAAAAATTGCACTTAGTGGAACAAAAGCATTAAAGAAAAGCAAATGATAGGCACTTACCTTTATTTCAAACTCATAGTGTTCATCCTTTCCCTGCCCACACAGGACATACCGTGGGATACTAATTTTAATTGGGTCCTTTAGGTCATCTGGATTTGCTCCCAGGGAACGACAGACCATCCGCTTTCATGCACATACCAAATAGGGAGAAGAAAGGAAAACCAAAATCACTACATAAGGAAAAAAAGAAAAGAACTTCACTGAAAATGAGATAGTGTTCTTGGTCAGAGGAGCAGGCAAAGAGGAGGCAGAAGTTACTTCTACAATGAAGGAATTGTTTGAAAACAAAGCGGATCTTGTCTAATAAGCAAGCCCTAGCATATTTTATGCATACAAAAATTAAGGTGAAGTGTATTAAAAATATTCCTTTATTTGAAAAAGCATTTTCAGCTTAGATATCAAAAACAAGGAAAAGCAGAAGACTTATTACCTCTCTTTCACAAAAAAAAAAAAAATCAGTGTATTAATCAAGCTTTCACAGTTAGCTCTAATTTTTGTACATCTCTATCTTTCATAACAAAACTTTACAACATCATGCAAAGCTGCAAGGGTCTAAGCAATTCAGAAAGCTCTTAAACTTTAAAAGATTTCAAATTGATTTTATAATTAAATAAGTAATCCACAGTCAGAATAGTTTCCTACATTTTTCTTAATCATATCGGAATCCCAGAAAACTCAACTATGATAAATTTGCACAGTCTGGACAAAACAATCTAAAAATTTATTTCTAATGAGGGCTCATTCCTTTGACAGCCAGATGGAATATATAACTCTGAAATTATGCCAGAAAGAAAACATTTTTGCAACTGAAAAGATTAATGCTTTGCAGACACTATGCCCAAAAGTAGCATAAGCATTCAGAGTGAAAAAATAGAGAAACTGCCTTTAAGGAAGTCCTCTACTTGCTCCATTGAACATACTTGGTCTGAAAACCTTAATGAACTGGCACTTAAATAAAATAACAGCAGCATGACAAATATAAGTTAACAACCAAAAAGATTGAAAAACTATCACTTCAAAGTTATGACTATGTTATATATTTGTATTTAGCACTGCCATCCATCACTTGAGCTGTAACTGTATTTTCAACATTCATCTTCTTTGTAGCAACTCCTGGTGACTTCCAGTACACATAAGACTGCGTAGGAGCTGGAGAAGAATTTGAAACTCATTCATAAACACCTCTGCCTGTCACAGAGAGCCTTTTGACATCCTCATGGCTCTCAAGAAGAGGAGGCTGTTATTGCATTGCCAGTCAATTGTAAATGACAAAGTAATTTCCCTTAACATCAGCATTAATAAGAGTAAAACAAAGAAAGTGAATTTTTATTCCACTGAATTAATCTAGAGTGTATTTACCACAAACTTTAAAAAAAAAAATATTTTAAGAAACCATAAAAACAGTTTATGTTTGAATGGAAAAATATTTTCAGTGACCTTTTTTTCACAACAAATATTGTCTCCTGTCCATTTTGCTCCTCTGTAATTACTGCCCACATTACTAGCTTTCCAGCTAAAACTAATTTCTGGAGCACTGAAATGTAAGCCTCTCTTTCCTTGGGGGAAAAGAGAAGTTCATTCCCCTGAAAACAACATCATCTGTTCTAAAATAGCAATAAACCATAAAGCCACTCTTAAAGCCACCTCTGTCAACGTGTAATTTATTGACAGTCATTTTCAGAGAACTATTACAAACAGCTAATAGAGAGGAAAACAATCTCAAACAAGAAGTGTTGAGGAAAATGCACCCTAATGCATTAAATAATGCTTTGATATTCAGATACAATGATCTTTATTTTTACTTCACATAGTAAAAATAGTAGAAATATTGAAATAAAATATACTGCTATGAATTTCTTTTTCATGAAAGTGCAGAGTATTCATTGAGTTAGATTTTTTAAAAAGCAGAGAAGAGAAAAAGCATTATTGGGAAACACAAACTGCACAAACATTTAACTTTGGTATATAATCAGAAGATAAATTGGTTTCAGAGACTCATTTCCTTGGACAGCCTTGATCAAGGCAGTTCTCTCAGAAAGTGCCACTCAATGCTGACTTTGGGCAAGCCCAGAAGAAATGCCATAGTGGTGTCAACGAGGGAGCCACTCCTGAGCAGGACTGACATGATGATATTGCTCTGTCTACTCATTTCTGTACACATTCTTTGTTAAAAATACCCCACAATACCTCAAAATAACGTGACACATTTTGCTCATTTTTGGACTTCCTTAAGGAAGTAGAAATATAACAGCAATAATTCCCATACCCTTTATCCAAACAAGTGTTCATCCTTCCAGACATAACTTCCCTATCCAATGCAAGCTATTTCTTTCTAAATCCCATGTGAGTTACATTATCATGTCCTAACATATGGCAAAAACAAATGGGAAATGTTCTTGTACTAGGAGAGAGACTGAAGTCTAACTCTGTGTAGTAGATTTCACCTCTGCTTGGCAATATGCTTGCAGAATTTAGAATTTCAGATTAGATGCCACTGGTTTTTCTGCCAAGAACCATCTTCCTCAAACAAGGCAGATGGCATATTCAAGCACAGGATTCAAAAGATATTCAGCTCCCCTTAAAAGGGAAGAAACAAAAGATAGGAGATAACAGCTTATTTATTATTCAAGCATCTGACAGGGGTAACTGGTAAAATACACCTCATCCTAAGCTAGAGGAAAGCCTTACTAATGGGAATATTCTATCAATGTCCAATAGCTCAGTTTTTTCTTGGGATGCAGTCATAAAAATACTGTAAAAAGGCAATCTCACAGCATCAACAACCCCATGAATAAGCAAGCAAGAGAATGATGAAAGTAAGGCCAAGAACATTACATGGACAGAACTGTAGAGTTAAACTCACTCCATCTGTCAGGCAGTGTCCCCAGTTGTCAGCTACATAATTGAAGCATGAGAAACCTGAAATGTTTTGGTAGACCCCAAAACATCTGTCTTGCCACAGAAGTATCACCAAAGGCTGAAATGATATTAAAAGTACAACTCCTTTTGCACTTGTGACAAATTTTGATATGAAAGTGCAATAGACCTTAAATATAAAACTCTGGAGAAAAAGAGAATTGTCAATGCTAATATTCCCAAAATTGCATGTATAAAACCTGTAAACATCTGTAGTATTAAGAGCATACAGAGAAAGTAAGATTAAAAAAATCTGCAGATGTTTTGAAATATTGAGATCAAGGGCATGTAGTAAATGAGGAGCATGAAAAACAAAGATTATCAAAAAGATTAAGGAAAAGACAATCAAGGAGGAATAGAGAAGACGTTAATGAAGATAGATAGTATATGGAGGGAGCTAGAAAACACAGCCAAAATGGAAATCATAAGACAGAGCTGTAATAATAGTTTTCATCCACCTACCATATAGCATAGAAGCATTTCCCAAGTGAGGAAACATGAGGTACAGCATACCAGAGATATACAAAATGCGAGCACTCAATTAATAATTATTATTGCTTAGATGTGTTTACATAGTCTGTGATATTCCCTTAGAGCTCAAAGGCCCCTTTTTTCTATTGATTAAAGAAAAAAAAAGGAGGGGAGGGGAAGGATTTTATCAATATTTATTAGGCTTTTATTTTGAATGTATCTTAACTTATTTGGATTTCAATACCTAGGCAAATGCATAATTAGCCAAATGGCTTCTTCACTTGAACTGAATGTTAATTTCCAGATTTCCGAAGGGACATGCAAACTGCTTTGAAGAATTGATGGGATGACTGTCAGCTGAGTATTTATTTCTTTTTCACAGTATTTAGAAAAAACAATTCCTGAATCAGGTCCAACCTTGTTCCTTTTAGAAAACACAAGCTCAATTTTTGTGCACCTCTCTTTGATGGGCAAAACTGCACAATGGATATCATTCAAACTGTAAAACCAAATGCTGTCAAATTGTAATTGCTGGCACGAAGCATCCAAAATGTCAGGTTCAGAAAAAAAGATATTATTTTCCTTTAGGAGACTTATATGAATAATTGTAAGAACAAGATTCCTATACACAGTCAGCTTAGCACAGTCTGATGTAGACAGCAGTGAATGAATTTCACCTAATGAAGGTTTAATACTTCCCATATTTTCATAAAGTAAACCAGGTCAGCTAACTCAGTTTGAAATTTACAGGGCAATTTGAAAAAACAAATTAATTTATATCTGAAGTCCAATCCAGTGAAATCTGTATCAAATCATCTTTCAAGAATGGTGAATTAAACAAACATCATCATCCAAACAATCCAACTGTAATAATCAAACTTCTCATTTTGTCACTGCAAATTCTTTGAGTGAAGTGTTTGTTATAGGTAAATATTGTGAAGAAACCATCTTCAGCAGAACACAGAAGACAAATATTCCATCCAGCAAAGCC
Source organism: Lonchura striata (assembly GCF_050655825.1). Lineage (NCBI taxonomy): Eukaryota > Metazoa > Chordata > Aves > Passeriformes > Estrildidae > Lonchura > Lonchura striata. The sequence continues at coordinate 111,513,032 of NC_140705.1, forward strand.
AACTTGAATCTCTTTTGTAGTACTGATAGGAACCTCATGAAATACTGCCATGGAACTCTGGCAGGTGCCTTGTTCAGCTGACAAAACAATAACATACAGAATGGAACCACACAAAGCAAGCAGATCCTGGCTCTGGTTTCCTGCAACTGCCAACAGACACCTTTCAACTCTCAACCCTAACAGAAATCTGAAGTAAAGCACAGGTGAAAAATTCCAGTACCTTTTCCAGAGAATAGGCTGAAGCTTCAAAAATACATCAGGAAAATGCACCAAGTTCTGTCTTAACACTAAACTGATTTCTAGCTCTTTTTTTTTTTTTTTTTTTTTTTTTTCCCAATGGCATGCACATTCTTCAGGGGATTTTCTCACCAAGGCATCAGAGATCTCCATGCTTATGCACATTGTGAGAGCCTCTTGCACAGAGCATTCAGGCTGAATGATGTTTTCAGTATGAGCTTTAGCACCACCACTAGTGTGGGATATGTCTTGATTTATGCCTGACTTGAGGAACACGTTTACTTGCAAGTTTCTTATAAATGGCAGATTTTTTATTAATAATATTGCTTGGGCACATCTCTCACTTGCATCACACAAACTTCCTAACTCCTTAATTTGTTTAAAAACCACTGCACTGCTGACCAGCTGACTACTAGTATCTTTGTAAAAGTAGGAAAACCGACTGAAAAAATATCCCAAAATGGAAGTGTGTTCAGGTCTTGCATCAGAAAAAGAAGATATTGCCTTAAAAGAAACCAAATCAGAGGCATTGTGTGTTGGAAGCTGAGAATTACTAGACTGGTCTTCAACTATTGGCTGCACTGCCTTTATGGGCTGTTATCTTTATAAGTTTTTGTTTCAGAATGCACATTAGACCAAGAAAAGACAAGGCACAATATGCTAAAGCCAGTTTGCTCATTAGCACCCATTAAGGATCCTGCAGAAGACATCTGTTTCAAGTAGGAACAATCAGATTCAGCTCTTGAGCTGTGACAATCTGACAAAGTAATTATTTTATCATCAGAATGATTGAAATTTTCAACCTTGTGCAGTGAATAAGACACATTATTAAAGTCAGAACTATGTAAAGAAGTAGATTAGACATTCTGATACAGAACATTCTCACTCTTTATAGTATTAGTACCTTTAGAGTGAATTAAGCTACTTCTAATGTCACAATGACATGCAAAGCTCTCCTGCTCTGAGTTATGCCTTCATTCTGAAATGCCTTCTTTGATGTACAAGGGGAAGAATGTCTTCCAGAACTGGAAAATAAATCCAGCATCTCTGTATATGCCTTCTGTCTGTCTCTTATGGTCTCTTACTCCTGCATTTTCTCCACACAACTCTGGAGCACAATTGCCATCTTTAGACAGAAATGCAAAGCCACAGTGTGGCTGCCACTGTTGACTTTTCTGTTAAAAAATTCCAAAAGAAGAAAATAATCTCTTTGTAAAATCTTCTGACCAAAACATTTCTTTAACTGAGAATTGATTTTGATTAGATTGATACAATCATTTAAAATTGGTACAATCTCTCTGTCTCTCTCAAAAACCCAAGAGCAGTGATTGAGATCTGATTAATGAACAGCTGATCTTTTCAACCCACCCCTCCTTGTTCTCTGTACAGTGTCCATCACCTGGATTATAAATGCTTTACTCAAAACCCCCAGAAAAATCAACAGGTAATGCAGAAACTCATAAGCCCTCAATTTTTTTCCCCACATATGCACAAAAAAAGTAATCCCACACTAGCCAACAGATTGCAAAAAGTCCAACACAGCTGAAAAACAACAGTGTAAGAGTCAAAAGAAGTACAATTCCAGTTGTAAATATGGTGGGAAGGGTCTAAGCCTCAGATTAAAAATACATAAATACATGTATGAATCCTAATTTATAGACACCCTTACAGCAGTTCATTGTGAGTCAAAAGTGTATTCTGAATTCAGACAATCATTTAATTAATTGAATTCAAATTAAATGTAATTAAATGCTCATTAAACACTTTTCTCCTCTAAAAACAATGAAAGGACAACTGTTCCAAATTCAGAATCATGGCAAAACAATGTAGAAAGATCTACCCTAACACCACACCTTTCAAACAAGGAAAAGCTAGGTACAATCTGAAACAAAATCACTTTGATTCCAGCTGGTAAGATGCACCACCATCTCTGCTAGTCATTAATCTTGCTGTGAATTCAAAATTCTAATTATGCAGCTAAACATTATGAAATTTAATTACAGGGCATGACATAATTTAAGACAACCATTTCATTCTGACAAATTATGACCTACCTCATACTTCAACTTGCGTTGAACAGTGCTGTTATTGTGCCTCTCATTATCCTAAGCACAAAACAAGGTACAGGAGGTTATTAAAAAGTGCCTTTCTTGTTTAAGTTAATTTAAAAGTATTAGAGGAAGAGACATTATAATATACAAAAATAACAATCCATATTTATCAACACACTCTTTGGATCAATTAGATTACCAGTTTTTGAATAGGCATTTGTAAGTATGAAATTCCATCCAGAAGAACCTTAATTTTCATGAGTTAAATCTTTTCTGGCATAAAATTAGAATTTTATTTGCAAACTTCTTATTGTAATTTACACACTCTTTCCTGCCCAAAAAAAAACCCCAGAATACAACATAAAAACACCACTGGAAATAAATATATTATTAAAATTTAAAAACTTACTTCACACCTCATTTACTGTTTACTTTTTTAAAAACTTTTTGGTAAATTAAGAGTAAGTAAACACAGCAAAACATGGAAATTACTGAATGGCAAAACTAAATCAGTGGTTAGACATGAGCACTTGAAGGTCAGGATCTCCCACCCATTTCTGCTCACCTTGAAACTTTCTGAAGACCAGGACACACTAACATGATTATCCTCAGCTTTATGATGAATATTCTGGAGCCTTCTCTGCACTTCTTGTTCAATAAAGGCATTTATCCTTTAAGACACAGAAAAGTGTGTGTGTGTATGGAAAAATAGTGTATTTTCACATAAAAATCAAGACAGAATAAAAGGCTCTTTGAAATGTCTTTAACCCTAAGTACTGCACAGCTCTTAACTGGCAGGATTAATGTTAGACCCGTTTTATCCCTCCTTAATTTTGAATGAATTTTCATCTAACAGGTAAAGGTTAAATATTGTAATTAATTAAACAAATTACTGGACCACAGGGTCAGCCACTGCTATGAGTGCAGCTCCACACAAAAGAGGCAGTGAGGGGACAAGTGATGAAGAAGAAAGGCTGGGCTTGCATCATTTGTAACTTAACAGTTTGCCTTCACTGCTGCTGTGATATCAGCAACTTGGACTAACAAAGGTTTGGTCTTCAAACACAAGGGATGTTCCAAGGGCTGATACTAACAACTGCCATGTGTAAGTATAACAAGGGAAATTAAAGATTTTTAGTGATGCCAGGCAGCTGTCCTATTAAAAAAGTTTAACACAATTAAATTTACTTTGTTGCCATAAGCATAGATGAAGCAAAACCATATAGACAAGTATCTGTAAACTCAAAACCAATTTAAATACCTTTCAACCTACAGTTTCCCAACCCTTTATTCTAAAACAAACTGCACAGGAGCAACAGCTGAGACTATTGGCTACGTACAGCAGAACATCAATTTTATTTCCAGACCAGTCTTGCAGTGCAATCGCAGTATTTAAATCAAATTCAACCCTGGCAGAATGGTCTTTCCAAATATTTCTTTTCTAAAGCTCTTGTTTGCATTCCATTTCAGGAATGCTGATTACCTACCTATCATCAACCAGTGGGGCAGCAGGTGCCTGTGCCTTTGTTGGGCTGGCAGGGGAAGTGCTGTGGGAGACTCTCTCATCTAATATTCCATGGTTTCCTTTCTGAGCTCCATCACCCCCATATATTTTTTGCTTCAGCTGCTGAATTTCATGGTCCAGGCTATAAAGATATTGTAACATGTAATTTGCTTTGGTTTAGAGTTGATTTGAATAATTCTGATGGGAAATAATGTGCCTACACTGGTATACACTAATATTTATGAAGGTTTAAAAATCGTAATTGTTCTTTAAGCACATTTAGACAGGAAAATACAGACAGCTCAAAACCACATTCCAAGAGTAGTATTAAGTCAAATAAAACAACTTCAATAACTTCCATTGCAAGAGGTATCTAAATCTGTACATTAAATATTAACTCCTAAGACCTAACCTAATGAATGAATAAATACTCATTTTTACAGAACTCTAACAATGACCTCAGATATTATTTTCCAGTGTGAATGTAAATGAAGAAATAAAAGGGTAAAAAATTAAAAACTCCAAATACAGCACTAATACCAAAAAAACCCAAAGAAAACCTAAAACACTGATTTGGTAAAACTTCTCTATATAATCTTTAAATTGTGTCCTAAACATGTACATTTTCCAGTTGTTCCATCTGTATATTTGTTTTTGAAAATTCACTAACAAAATAAACATATAGTACTTATTGTATATATACAGTGAAGAAATCTTTTGAAACCTCCTAGCTTTCTTTAACAAATAATTTCAGTTCCACCTGGATTTATGCACAGAACACAACATGTAAAATTGGGTACTGTGTTTTGGACTAAAAACGCCTGAAGCATTTTGTATGAAATAAGAAGCACTTATTGCAATATTCATCATGTTACAACAAAGTAATCTTCAGAACACCCTTGTCACTTGTAAACTAGCTGAGATTAGATTAGTAACACAGTAAAAATCTTCCCCAATTTCATTACAGTTTTTGTCTCTAAAAGTAATTGTTTTTCTAGAGGTTACTTAATAATCAAATAATAAAAGTAAATAAGTTCTTGCTAAAACAGAGAAACTATGCAAACCTGGGATTCTACCACTTCTGGTACAATTGTATGTATCTAAACTGAAGTGCAGTTGTATATGCCATCCTGGAGGTTAAGTGAGAAAATTAGAGAGATAATGAATGCTGAGGCTTAGGCTGAATTTTTACTTCAGTTTTAGAGTGCTTTTTGCAGCACTGCCTGAAGCCATCTATTTCTTTTGATTAGCAGCAAAACAATCTTGTGTCCTGAGGATAAGTGGATGAAAGACAGCTGATGTATATAGGAAAGCGTTTGCATCCATGGAAAATCAATTTAACTACAAAAGTCAGATTTACATTAAAGGAACAAAGCTCAGCTCTTGGTTTGTAAACATTCTACTATGACAAGATATTACTTATTTAGCTACAAACTTAGGCAGCTTTGTGATGCACCCACCAGTGAGTATACGGAGCTGTGCCCTGCCCCTTGCCTCAAAGATGGCTCTAAATTTGCTTTATGTTCCTTCTAGTGCCCCAAACCTCTGCCAGTAAAGCCAAAATGTGTGTATATATCCCAGTTAATCTCAAATTATCATTTTGGGAGTAATCCCTGTTGTTTTGGGGTGATTCACAATGATATCAAATACCAGAATTATCTGTGGCCAAAAACTGTTACAGGGTCTTTAAAATCATGAAGCCACAGACCTTGAGTGTCTTGTGGAATTGGGGGTGCAGGCATTTTAAAAAGTTCCCCACCTGAGTTTTTTCACAGCTTGTGGAATTGGGGGTGCAGGCATTTTAAAAAGTTCCCCACCTGAGTTTTTTCACAGCTTTTCACAGCATGGTATTTGTGTTGCTGACTGCTTGGTCTCTGCTTAGGCAAAGTGGTGTGGTGAGGTCTAGCAGTTTGATATCTACGAGTTATTTTCTTTTTTCCCCTCTACCTATTGGCATTTTTTTTCCTTCATAAACTAATGCTTTTTCACTTTCTGCTATTAGTATCAATTTCTTATAAGTGGAAAGGGATTGCTGGAACTCTTAAAGGAGACAACTCATTCCAGAGCATTCTCCTTTAAATTACTTCAAACTAAGACACCTGTAGGTAAAAGAATTTTGAGCTTCCATATGATTCAAACAAATAAAAACATTGTATCTAGTAATGATGGACTTAAACTTGTATAGCACATTTCATTTAAACATTTTCATATAGTTAACTGATCTGAACCAGAGCACATCATTACATAATGGGATCTAGATAAACAATAAGAAACATATATAATTCATATGCTTACTATGGCATCATACACTGTGAAATGCAAACTCAAACAGAAGAGCAGTAAGTAGCCTGAAATGTTTAACATACTCTCATGTATCTTTAGATCTTTTTCTTGCCTCAATGTTCACAAAAACATACTGAATTGAATATATCAGGCCCATGGGTTATTCACTTAAAGACTTCAAAGTTTTATTTAGCCCGTGCAAGAGGATTTTGAAGTAAATAAGAAAATAAAAAAAAAAAAACAAACCAAAAACCAAGGAAAAAAGACAAAAAAAAAAAAGATCTTTTTACTTCCTTGGTATCTTCCCCAAACCTCAGTTTTCTGGCTGACAACATTTTTTCACTTATCACACAACCCTATATTTGTAGAACCTCCAGTTGTTAATAGCTCACTTTAGTCAAGTGAGATGCTTAGTGTAGAAAATGAGACTTCATGTTCACAACAATTATGGGAAATAATGGCAATATACACAAAATGATGAATCAGTATTGAAAATGCTTAACTAAAAGCCAAACAATGTAGCTATAAATGTTGAAAAAGTGACCTCTACACAGTCTATATAAAGCAACTCTTCTGATAATGGTTTAAAAGGCATGGAGTACAGAAGAGCTCTTCAATCTGTCTACAGGCAAGTTTCTTCTTTTAGGTGGTTTTTCCATACCTGTTTGAAGGGCTTATGAAATAATATTCAGATAAATTAGTGAAATATTTTAAAAACAGATGACAAGTGCTACCACAGGAAAAAGAATAAAACTGATTTTTTCACTGACAGTCACAGGTTTTAAAGCTCCAGTATAAGCAAATCAGGAAGCACATTTAAAAATGGCAATTCTGCACTTTTTCCATACTGCAAGGATTGAACACATTAATCTTAGTGAATTTCTGCTCAGGGCAAAAAAACCCCAAAAAGATTTCTTCATCTTCCTCCACAGAGAAAGATCCTTCCTTACCTGGCTGACTTTTCTCTGAGCCTCCCATATTTAGGCTAAATGTAATGCAAGATATCTTGAGTATAACTGATGACATTGCTTCTGTGCCTAAAAGGGATTGTCACCACACTGGGCAGTATTAAAGCCTCTGTATATTTTCCAATAAGCCTAAAAAGCAACATCAAATTTTACATGGATATAGCTTATTTTTATTTAGCCTTGAAACCAGGGCTATTAAAAAATCAAATATTTACCCCCATTTACTTTTACTACCAGAAGGGTTCAGTATATCACCAGTTGAGAAGGACACTCGGTAACCGTAACAGACTCCAAATCTTGACCAAACATCTAACTTGTTACTAATAAAGAAAATAAAATGTTATACTGAAATAATTTTAGAGAAAAAAGTTGTTAGATGGTGCATTTGCTCTAAGGGCAGAACATAAAGATGTCTGACCTTTCTACATAGGTAAAGCAATTTAAGTACTGTGGTGGCTAATGCAAATAATATCCTGCTGAGGATGGGATAACTATCCAAACGTACCAGAACTTAATAAATGTGCAAAAATCCTTTAAAAAGCAGTAGAGCTTCAATTTTGGGTAAGCTACTTGAAACTCATGAAGAAACTTATGAAGAAGTACTGGGACACTGAACAAGCTGTGCTCTCAACATCCTAAGTGTAAGATTATTCCCCTGTCAGAATTCAGAATGTCCCTCAGATATTTTTGGATGTTCTGGGCCCAGGTCAGAAGCATTTGAGACCCTGGCAGGCAGCTGGAAACAGCTGTGATTTTGGGTTTGAGCCATGGAATGATTTAACAACCTTGCAGAAAGAACAAGGAGTCACAAAAGTTCAGATATTAGAGTAGAAGTAGTCACAAAGTAAAGGGAAGAATTTTTGAGTGCTGTACAGGGGGGTTTTAGTTTTGTACATGGGAGTCAGAGGTTTTAAGATGGAGGGATTTGGGCCTGCCCTGTCCTCCCTCTTTCTTCTTCCCTACCTCCATGTTCTTGGTGATGTTGGCACTCACAGATTGGTTTAGAGTAGAAAAGCACCATTTAATATAGGTAATAGGCACTGGGGAGGAACTCTAAACATGTAACACGTAATGTACCATATAAAAGATAGAAAAGCACAATTTAACATAGGTAATAGGCATTGGGGAAGAACTCTAAACAAGTAACACATAATGTACCATATAAAAGAGAGCAGCAGCCCTGGGCGGGGAGAGAAGAAGCAGTCGGGGTCAGAGAGGATGTCAGGGTGTGTGTGTGCCTCTGCCTGAGCTGTGAGCAAACCACAGCAGCCCAAGGAGAAAATCTTTTAGATAACTTGCAATAAACTGCCTTGAGACCGAACAACAGAGACTGCTGAGCCTTTCTTTGGAAGCTCGGGTTGGAGGAGAGACTTTTCCAGCACACGGAGCCACCCCTGACCCAGGGTGAGCTCCAGCATTCCCCTTTGGTGGACAGGTTCTGATAAATGGAACCTACTGCCACACTCACCGTTCTCGGTCTTGCTCAAGAGCTTTTTGTTCAGCTTCCAGACTTGCCTGCAGCCCTGCCTGTTCACCACAGCTGTTGTTCAAGGTGGCCAGCTTCTGTTTCTGCTCTTCAATTTCAAAGTCTATGGTGGAACGACGCTGCAAAGCAAAATGCCTCCTTTCTAACTTAGCAACAGCTTGCTCCAGTGCCTCTCTCTGCTGCTTTTCCCTTGATTCAAGGATTTCTTTTTCCTTTTTCCGAACCTTTCCTTCCTGCCGGGCTACATTGGCTGTGAATTCAAAGGTTTCTTGTAGCTGCTGCAGCTGATTTGTGCTAGCCCTATACTGGGCAAGCCGCTCTTCTTTTTCTTCTATTTCTTTCTCTATTTGATAGAGAGTATTATCTAACCCTAACAAGCCCCTGTCAAGGACTTCAGAAGCTCTTTGTTTTTCCTCCAGCAGAGCTGGCAAATGATTGCTCTTCAGGTACTCAAGCTGGCGTATTTTAGATTGGAGCCTGTATTCCACTGGCTTCATCTTGTCAACTTCTTCAGCCTTGAGTATGCCATCCATAGAGTTTTCATCATCTCTCTTGAGATTTAAACATTCTTCATCTGCAAATTTTAAGGTCTCCATAGCTCTTTTTTCATCTGCTATTTCCTTTTCTAGGTGATCCATTTGTTGAATTAAATCTTTTTCCAAAATAGCCAGCTGTTCCAGCTGTTTTCTTTTAAACTCCACAAAGTCACACTGTGCTTTTTCTAATTCTTCATGGCTTTCATCACCTTCAGATCGGGCTTCCTTGACTTTCAAAAAAGATTCTCTGATCTCTTCAAGATTTCTTCTCTCTTCTTCTAGTCTTTGGACATCCCCTCTCTTCAGGAGCTCTATCATAACCTGCTTCTCTCGAAGCTGTTCCTCTAGGTGAGCCACCAGCAGCACCTGTTCTCTTTCCTGTTCTTCAAGTCTCTTTTTTTCTAATTCCAGCTTCAGATACTGCTCATCTTTTTCCTTTTTCAGTTTTTCTAGTTCACGAAAAATCTGCATTTTCTCTACTTTTTCATTATGATTAAGTTCTTGTAGTCGCTGCAACTCCTCTTTGACCCGGGCAAAAATTTCTTCCTGCTGCTTTTTCTTTTGAAGCTCTATCTCCTGTTGTTCCCGCAATCTCTCCTCTTCAAATTTTTCTCTTTCAGCCAGCAAATCCTTTAACCTGCTTTCAATGTGAACACTTCTTTGTTTCAGACTCTCCTCCTGTTTTCGTATTTGCAGCTGAACTATTTCTGTCTCTTTGCGCTGTGACTCCACTTCTTGCTGCATTCTTACAAGTTCTGCTTTGTCAGATTTTTGTTTTTCTTCCATCTCTTCTATTTGTTTCCTACAGTAAAACATTTGCGTGAAGTTAAAAAGGTTTGGACTAAGATTTTTGACTATATATAACCATTTATTTTTTTATTAGTTTTGTTTTGCTACAGGTTAAGATCCTTCATCGCTTGGAAATGACTCAACACATGAGACAAATCAAAAAGAGATTCATGTAGTCTGTGTCAGTATAAAAAGCTGTGGATATATAAAGTTATATGAAGACATGTTATATAGCACTTGTGTTATTAAAAAATTAGACTGTATTAGTTCTGTCAAATCAAATAAAAATATTAATAGAACATATCCATGCACACAGTGAAGAGGAAATATGTATTTTTTTTACATATATTCTCATGAACAAAAACTTGTATAGAAGGACTTGATTAGCAACTTGCCTCACCAAGTTTAAGCCAACAGATGAATTAAAGCAATGTTTTCAGTTTAGGTATTTCAAACTGGATTACTGATAAACGGGATTATAAAATTTGACAAGTTATTATGTTCTGTGTAATCTCTCTTACTTAAGGGTTGCCATTATCCCCATAATGCAAGTAGAGACAACCTGCAAGTCAACTGGTTATTTTGCCAGAATAATTAAAGAATTAAAGAATTAAAGCAAATTAATTTCTGCACAATCTGAATTCAAATTCCACCAACATAAAAAAAAAAACCAGTAAGTATCAATGATCCTGTGTTGAGTTAGTTGCTGAATAGTATCTTTCAGTGCTTCCGAATTTTTCTGAGTTTATTTCACTTAGTCCAACTGCATAAAGAGCTCTATCAAAATGGAGCACAGCACCTGAAGCTGAGAAGGCAGAAAGGTTTTCAGCTTTTGAATCTAATCAGTGCTGAGATCTGTAACAAGGCACAGCTATCACTTCCATAGTCTTGGCAGGTATGATGAGCCAAAACAATCAGCTCAATTTGCCAGCTAATAACAATGCTTTTGAATTTCAAACCAACTTGCACATAATATTCTGAAAAGCATGATTAGTATGCTCATTCCACACCACAGTTAGATATGAGAAAAACAGAATATAACACGTGAGTTTCTATCACACTTCAATCCAAAGATAAACCATTAAAAAGAGATATGAATTAAGAAGGCAATTTGCCATCTTTTAAAGTAAAACCATGAAAATAAAGAGCAAGGCTAATATATTGTATCTGTAAAATCTATCCAGAGTTTCTTTGCTAAATATCAGTTAGCTCCAATTCAGCTACTCAGGATTGTCTGCTTGCTGAATAACACTGTGATTCCAAATTCATGATATAAAAGAGTTTATAACTTGTATATATAGACGCACATACACACATAAATACCACAGAGAACAATGTTACCTTTTACTTTCTAATTTTTCAAGCTCCTCTCGTTGCTGTCTCTCGAATTCTAGCCTGATTAAAAAAAAAAAAAGAATACAGCAAAAAGGTTGTTTCCTGAGTATCACAAAAATAGGAAGGCGTGATGCAATTTTCTGTCTGTTTAAATGATAATGATTCAAATGAAGTTTTGTAAGACTACTTCTTACATAACATAAAATAGTTACTTCAAGGTTACAAATTAGACATCATGCTGACATGAGTACAAATAGAAAAAAAATTAAATTTTGGGGAAAAAGTATTCAAAAAGTAAATTGAAGCAAGACATATAGATGATTAGCATAGCCTCTGTGCATTAACTACATGCAGACATGGCAATCAATACACAGAAATGTAATTTCTCTACCTTAGACAGATTGGTCCTTTTACAGGGAAAAGACTGCCATGGGAGGCAGGGGGAAACAGAGCGATCAGTTGAGAAAAGAATTGATAGAAAAAACACATTAGCAGTACAGAATACTTTAAAATCAACAGTGCTTTGTTTTATTGGAGGTTAAATTGGTTAGATTCATAGAACATTTATCATATTACACCTCAGAGGAAGAATGCAAATAATTATTCTTTCTAAACATTTTTCAAATGCCAGTAACAGCTAAAGTAATTCTCTTTAACTTATCCATTTCTGACAAGGGAAAGGGCTGCAAAACTACAGCAGTGTGTGCTAATAGTTCTGCCATTTCCTTCTAAGAAAAAGAAAAAAATCCCAAACACTCCTAGGATGTAATCAGGGGGAGTTGAAAAACCCCAAACAGCATATTCAAGCAGAGAACATGATTCAAACCCATTCATTTAAAACACATTGAGATTTTAATGCATTTAGTTTGACAAGGTTCTGAATAAGCACGGGAGAGTAGTTTATGCAATTGTTTTATATCAGCTTTCAATACAGGTGTATACAAGTATTTTTCTTCACTTCATTTCAAAGATTTATTTAAGGAAATTTTTAATAAAAATACTAAAAAAGCAGAAAGAACCTATATATGTATTAAATTACTCAAGCAAATATACACACATTCAGTTATTTCAGGCTTGTTAGAGCATAAGGATAAGCAGGTTAGTGAAACAGTCCATATACTGAAAAAAATGCAATACTGCACCACAAGACAATTTCAAGTTTTTGATAAACTGCAGTTTAAGATATCATCACAACAATTATAAAGATAGGTTTCTAAAAATAAGGAATCTTTAATATTTCTTTTTAAAGTCATAGAAATGCATACAACAAAAAGAAATTGCCCTTGGAAATATGCAAATATTACACTAATAATCTAACATTTATAAAGCTATTGTAAAATACCATGATTCCTGCATGTTCAAGAAGCATATTTCTAATGGCTGCAATAAGGGAAAATGATTACTTTTACACATTCCATATTTCATTTTCCCCTATTTCTCACTAATTCATTTCAAAAAATGTCTTCTACAATCCCTAAGTGACTAGCCAGTGTAGATTTTTATACCCAGATCCAGGCATTCATGCTTTCATGTAGCTGTCTCACCAAGAGTCCCATCACATTTGCATTAAACTAAGGTGGGCACTTTACAGCACAAGCATAGATGATGATAATTTAGTATTTCTAATTTGATCACAGTTGCTGCAGCAGCAATGCTGCAGAAATCCACGAAGTGGATGCAAAATCCACAGAGTGCTGAAAGGGAACAAGCAGCAATCTTGGGGGTTTTCAGGAAGCAAAAACTTAATCCAGTGGTTAACATGTGCTTTGGGTTTTCCTTCCCCCCTTTTTTTATTACAGCTATACCAAAAAAATTCTCCCTTTGGCTGTGACCTGCTATCTGAAATTCAGAGCTTTTAGCTCTCACTTCTTACCTAGGGCTTGGCTGATAAAATGCCATAATTATTTCAATCCAAAATAATATACACCCTGGGGAATATAGCTCTGGCTTGTGGAAATGCAGGTTTCCTTTGGGCACTATTTGATGTAGACCATCTTTCCTTAGACAGCTGGCAAAGAACAATTTGACTGTATTCCCATGCTTTGTTAAGCCATAATGAAGGAAAATATTAGATCAGCTAACATAACATGCAAAACCTTTTGGTGTTTTGACTGTCCTATAAAACACATAAGTTGGCAGATATATATTTTTATAAGCATAAAAATGGTAACTAACTTTTGACTGAGATCTAATACAAAGAAAATGAACCATCACAGCAATCAGTCTTGCATAAAAACAGATTGGTGATGAAAAATTCTGTAATCTTATCTTTGAAGAATTGTCCCTAAAACCTGTAACAGTAGTGTTATGACAATCAGTTTTAGCTTAGATTGAAATGAAGCTGGAGGTGCCCAAAAAGTTGTTTAGGAAAAAGGAGTGAATTGTGCAAATCTGGTTCTTTCTTCAGGGAAAATGGTTCTTCCCCAAAGAAAAATATGGATCATTACCACTCCAGTCAACAGCCTCCAAACACAACACTGAGGTGTTTTAAAAATGCATTGCAGACCACTAAATACTTCTGTGAAGAGAAGAGTGCTACCTGGAGATGCCTAAGGTGGTCTGAGCTCCAGTGAAGGCTCTCCAACAATGAGGTTACTCACAGTGTCTCCATTCTCTAAGGTTCAGCCTTTCTTCTGCAGGGCTAAGAATGTTTCCTTACCTGGCTGCCTATTTTCTTAATATATTTAGGAACTCACCACTTTTGAAACCTCTGGAATATTTGCTTCAAACTCATTGTGGGCTCAAAGTTATTTCAGGACAGAAGAGAATTTGGAGAGGCAGGACAGGCCTGACTGAAGTAACCTTGCTTCTTTAAAAAGCTACTACAAAAGAAAACCTCAGCAACACAAAAGAAAAACATTAAAACCACAGAAGCTATAACAAATCACTGTCAGTTTGAAGAAGACTGATGTTTTTGTGTTTAGTCTATCCTAATAAAAATCTTTTTCACATAACCTCTATTTCCTTTATTCATGTGAGCACTACTGTGACTAGAAAAAGCATATTAGCTCAAAATTAAAAAGAAACACACAGATATTAAAGACTAGAATCTCCTTTTTCTTCTTTTGTAGATCTACCACAAAGGAACTTAATCTGATCAGTGTTGAATTAAACAGACACAGTTTTCCTGGATAGTGTGTCATATCTAGTGGTAACAGCAGTGCAGATAAGCTGCAGAGAAATTAAGTCAGTTCTACCAGCACAGTACTACAGCAGCTTAATTTGCACAGCACAAAAGTGCAATCTGATACTACATCTGTTTGGAAAGGCTGAGTACTGGCAGGACTACAGATGTTACAAAGCCATTCAGAATGCCAATTAATGAGATTAGTTACAAAAAATAACAAAGCAAACCCCCCGTACTAAACTGTCAGAGGCTGAAGTAGTTCATGCCTCAAACATTGATTAAAAGTTGTGCTTGTTATAACAAAACCTGCATAGAGAAGCTACAACCAAAGAAGCCTCCCTGAAGATACCTGACTGGGACTTTGGACTGTAAATTAAATCACTAAGATTACATAAAGGGAAAACCCATTCTTTAATCATCTCAGGCCTGGGAGCAAAAAAAAAAAAAAAAAAAAAAAAAAAAAAAAAAAAAAAAAAAAACAAAACCACACAAAAAAACCCAAAAAACAAAAAAAAAACCCACACCAAAAAACCCAAAAAAAACCACCACATATATTCTTTCCTGGCTGAGTTTGCCAGGATTACACAGAACCATCCCCGAAATTAGGGGGAGTCAGAATCCATCAAAAACCCCACAAAGTGCCTCCCCCCAGAGTCATTCCTGAAGCCTCACACCACAGGACTGCACATGATGCATCAAAAACAATGGCAAACTCCCCCCCAGCAGGGAGGTGCCTGGGTTTTCCTATTTAGCCTGAGTGTGTATTAACCCACTTATTATTACTTATACTTATTATAATTAACTATTCTATGCTTTTTGGGGGGCCTTCACCACCAAGACCAGCTGGAAAGGATCAAAACAGCATCGTTGGGATCCATGGAATGGTGATATTTTCCTCGTTCTGTCTCTGCCAAGCCCTTTTTGTCCCCCCATATTTTTTATTTCTTTCTTTCTCTCTATCTCATATTTACTATCAAACAAAACCCATACTATTGCCACTGGCATATGGTCTCATTTGCACCTTAATTCAGGCAGAGGCACATCTAAGAATTTTAGTAACCAGGTCATGAAATAAACTCATGACAAGACCAAGGTTTCTCATCAGTAGTTTTACAGTTACAGTATCATGCAGCTAAGAAAAGGTCCACAAATGAAATCTTCTACATAAATCTACATGCAAAATTCCATTTTATCCAAAGCTCATTATCTGAAGCAGTGTTCCATGACACTAGATTAAAGACAAAGACTGAGAAAGAAGTTGAAAAAAGAATTTTGCACATTAAGCCAAAATTTTATGCAACAAGATAGTTTCCCACATATGGGAAATCAAGAGCCAAACAAAAAGGCATACAAAAGAAAAAAATATCTATCTGAAAGCACTATTAAGGACAATGCTGTTTTTCACATGGAAAATATACAGGAAGGAAGATCCACCATGCTGCTTTCACAACTGAAGGTAATACTCCACAGGCTCTTCTGCCATGGATTGCCAAACATGCTGGATCTTACCAGACTCTTCATTGCAACCTACAAAAGTTGCAAATTTAGCTACCACTTTAAGTTATTAATATTGAAATTGGAAGGAAAGGCTAAATTAACAACAGACAGAATGCTAGTCAGCCACAAAAACTGCACAGGAAAGAACCCAAAGGGCCAGCTACTCAATCTTGGCCCACACTGGTGGTCAGCAGAATAACATCATGTTGAGAGAAAATGATACTCCAATCTGGTGTAGGAAAGGGTCATGGCATTGCTCCTGATAAAACAAACAAATAAACAATCCCCAACAAACTAGATTTAGTCTAGGATATTCTTTTCCATTCTGCACTTTTGCAGAATGTAAGATGCTCCACCCCACTTCTTGGGCACAATTTACCCTGCCCTTGATAATCAGATTTATTGAATGTTTCATCCAGGCTGAACATAGCCACCACTAAGAAGAATAACCACTACAGCATCAGCATTTGCTTGGCAGTATTCTTAGCTGGAAGTAGAGAATTTGGAGTCTGCTTTATTCAAAACATATTTAACTTGCATTTATCCCAGCCCCGTTACCCTTACAATAATGCCTTCTGAACCATTATCTTTTTGTGACCTGGCATTTCTTATGCATTATGAGCCTTAAGCATAATCCTTTCTTGTGTTCACAAATTAAGCAGGAAAAAATATCTATTTGTCCAAGACAGTTCATAAATATCAACTGAATGAAGACTAGAGGGAGAATATCAATAATTAACCCTCTGCTTACTGTTTTTAGTTTAGTAAAACACAGGCATGAAATGTTCAGGAATATTATTTCACCTAATCTTATTCACAATTTCAAGAGCAAAAGTACTCTCTCAATCACATCTAAACAAGGAAAATTCACAAGAAATGTTAAATGGGAAAAATGGCAGTGTTTTGAAAAATTGCTGTGTACATTGACAATCTAATAATATTATCCATACTGTTTGATTTCCAGAAAAGCAAGGCAAGATGCAAACTGATAAGAAAAAAAAAAAAAAAGCAGAACTTGCAATCTACTCCATCATCTACTAGACAACCAAGTAACTCTCCAGATTCTCTGTTTCTGGTGGGTTTTTTTAGGGTTTTTTTAATTAAAAAATCCTTTCTGTAAGGCATGAATTTGGCATTATCCGAAGACAGTAAGACTGCTTTGGCTGGGAAATTATTTTTAAGCACACTTTCAGCTGGGTGTTGTCCATGCCATTATATTTTGCTGTAAATCTGAGAGTCTAGTGAGGCAATGCTGAAACAATCCATCCTACTCTATGCTGATGCAGAGTTAAGGTCAGTACTGTCCAGTGTAATACAAATATTCATAACAATATTATAACAAGATAGCATTATCAGTCAGGGAAAAGCCCAGGATAACTCAACAATAACCAGAGATAACAAAAGCCAGAACCCCAACTCACAAAAAACAATCCTAGCAACTGTCACTGAAAGTTTTTATATTCCATTGCTTGAAAAGCTGAAGAAATGGAAAAGTATACTTATATTATGGGGTTTTTTTCATGTTCTTTATAATCCCTGTCTGAAAATAGAATGTGATTTATTAGCAACCAGTTCACAATCGAGATCTCTGGAACTAGCTCAGCAGCCAAAAGTAACAGTTACATTTGAAGCAGAGTTATTAAACACACTCCTTGTCTTTAAGATATCCTTTAACTAGAAGTTATTATTACCATCCAATCTTCCTAAAGGATAAAGAGAGATTCCCAAGTAAAACTTGGGAATAAAGTTGCAGTATCCAGGGATATAATTCAATTTACAGTCAATTTTTCAAAAGCACATAGGTGGTTAAATTGCCTCATCTCATATTCAAAACACAGGCCCTAGCTATGGGAAAAAAATTAGAACAAAACACCATCAATTCTCTGTAAGTCACTTTAGGAACAGTGAAAAAAAATCACTAAAAACAGCTTCTTTACCATAAGCATTCTATTGTAACTGCATAATAAAACTTTTTTTCCATATTTTAATTTGGCCACTTACTCAGAGATACTGGCAAAGAACACAAGACATTAATTTCTCAGCCTTTTAATGCTTGTATTGGTATTATATGTACTCAAGAAATCTTAATTTTCAATTCAAAATGCATTTTTCTCAGGAAAAATAGTTAACTTATAATTCTGAAGAAAATACAAACATAAAATTTGCCATATCATTATTTTGCTTGAATTGCTTTAGTCATAATATTTCTGGAACATGTCAAACAGCTAAAATGAATAATGACTGAAATTACAGCAACTGTATTTTAGAATATACTCACCCTGGATTATAAAGCATAACTGCTGACAAATTCTCACAAGATTTAGAAAGATCAGTCATAGACAAGCTGAAGGAAGATAGCAGTCCACTCTAACAACAGACCATAAAATAAAAGTATTAGATATGCTTATAAACTCTTACTTTGATGAAATATTAACTAAAGCACATGAAGCAAATGAAAAAGGGCATCCTATAACAGTCAAGACATGTCTATACTAGAAATAAAATTGTGATGAGTTTTAAATTTACCACACACCGATTTAATCTCACCTTTCTTTTCTCTCTTAGCTTAGCAGCTTCTTTAGGGTGGTTAAAGCGAAACATATTGGTTCTTCCAAGTAATATAACAGCACCTGATGAAAAAAACACACACCACCAAGTGACAACATTCTGCAGCTGAAAGCAGCAGGTAATCTTTCAGACACACAACGTGCAAGCAAAGACTTCCATTAAGCAAGGACTAAATGAAAATGCATTTTGCCAAGTGACTAACCATGCACAGTCACAGCTACCTTAACTGATGCATTCAGTGTATTCCTTCCTCTTCCTCCTTAAACAAAAATGAAACCCACACATGCTCACACACTGCATGAATATGACTGATTCCAGGTCAATCATGTTCATGGAGCTCAGTAAAAGAATAAGCATAGGGAGAGGAAGCAGCTGCCCCAATTTGATCTCTACACTCTTTAACAGCACGACTTTGGAAGCCACCAGCAGATGCAGATTTAACAGGAACATCCACAAATGTGACCAAGAACAAACTTGTCCATCTTCTACTGGTCATGTTTGAATCCAGCTACTCTAAAAGCTCCAGATTTCCATTATTTGCACTCTCACATTTTTCTTCTCCACGTGGAACAATGAAGTTTATTGTTATTCAAAACAGGACTATTAGATTTTAATATCCAACAGCTATTTTCTGATGGAAGAACCTTGAATAATTAATTTTGGTCAATGCACAATTCTTACTGTATTTAATCAGTTAAGGTATAGTCACAAATAAAGAGATTCTGAGCAATTCTTACTGTATTTTAAAGACAATGGTACCAAGATTAATACTTCCTTACTAAAAAGTATGTTGTTATAAGAAATGATGTCTCACTAGTGTCATAACATGGAAGTCTTCCAAGTTCACCACCTCAGATTCAAGCATTTATCTGTCAGTCAGTACAAAGCATTTTTATAAAGGACTCCATTACACTCACAGTATAAAAAACTATACTTAAATTCATCACAACAAATTCCAAATTCTTACCATCTGATAATGACATGATGTCCTTAGCAAGGAATGCTTCTCTTAAAATTAGCTTTATTAGGAATATCAACTCAAATTAGGTAATCCAGTCTTAGCAAATAAATGGCAAAAAGCACTATAATCACTCCTTGTTTTCTACACAATACCTCAGTTTTGGATAACATTTGCAGTTTACCTCAGTCAAATCTCAAAAATAATTACCTTTCATAAATCTGTATGAAATTCCTTCAGTTGCTTTCAAGTGAAGATAAAAGTAATTAATTGCAAACATTTGTGACCACTTCACTAGGTGGAAGCAATGTAAATAAACTAATTAAATTTTCAGAATTAATAGTTACAGATATGTGTCCCTAAATTCATAAATTTCAAGGAAGACAGGACAGAGAGACTTAACAGGAAGCACATGAGAATAAGTCCTAAATGATGGGTCATTTGAACAACTCCTAGATTTTTCTTTTAAGTACAGAAGAGTTGGCAGTTTGGCCCAAACCCCTGAAAATGTGTTCTGAGGTGAGGATATATTTAAGGTAAATGACAGACTGTAATTGTGAATGTTAACTCAGTTACCTTTACAAAAACACCACATGAGCCAGAATTTGCAAATGATCGAAGAAATCTATAGGAGGAAGTGGCAATTAATTACCATGCCTCTTATTATTTTTGAACTCTATGATGGTCTAAAAATTTAACACATTTTCAAATGAACAGCTAATAGTGATGAACGGAAACATTTAAATATATCAGCAGTTAATCAGTGTTACCTAAAAGCAGGTATTTAAGGACCCTGGCACTTCATGCTGTGAGATAAATACTAACACAGCTGGGATACATAGATTCCACACAAGTCCTTAAACTAGTGATTTCATCAGTTTTGCACACCTAATGTCACCTTCCTCTCAGACTCATTCTCCTTACACACACAAAAGGTCAGCTTAGCCAGATGCTTTTCACAACTTGGCAACCCTAGCAACCCTTTCTCCTTTGAGTTGCAAAGTTTTACCTAAAGAAATTTATGAGGGGGAAAAAAGTCATGTTTCCACTTTTAGCAGGACAAAAATCAAGTTGTATTATGCACCTGAAAGAGGGAAATAGCATCCAAACTCCTACTTTTTTCTGAGGCACACTGAACATTTTCTGCCTGCAAAATGCCGCAGGATAAAGATGATTAAACAAAACTCAATTTTTACTGTTTACAGTGTTATTTGCTATTAATGTCAATGTTTCTGTTGTTAGGAATTTATGCTTAGATTTACTCAAACCTACGACCAAGGAGGCTGGGCTTTTTTTCCCCTGTAATACAAACAAACACATATGCCTCTCTCTTTGCATGAAGAAATAGGCACTCTAAAAAATGTAAGTCAATGTTATTTCTCTACACCTTGCTTTCTGCAAGCAGCCTTTATAGAAATATTTGTTAGAGTTCAGAAAGGATGCAAGAATCCCCTTGTTTAACACTGCATTCTACTTCTGTTAGCCTAAGCATACACTGAAATCTTTTCAGGAAGTAATGCGAGATTGTTTTTCAGCAGCTGAGCTGTGTCGCAGCCTCACTCCTAAACAGAAGCAAAAAAATGACATTATGCTAGGCAATACCTTGGTTGAGGTGTGTGGGTTCTGTAATCTGAATCCCATTCACAGAACACTGTGCTCCATTCAGTGGGATGAGGTTCACAGTACCATTGAGATTTTCAAAGATGCAATGCTCACTTTCCAGATCAAGGCCATGAAGAACTAAACACAAAAAAGTAAGATAATATAATTAGACTCCTCACAACTAGTAAGATTAACATGCTAATAATAATTTATTAAGAACACATTGCACTACAGATCAGAGAGTATATCTTCTCTTTATTCTGGACAATGTTTTCTTCTCTCCTTTATCACATCCTGCATGCCTTAAATATTTATTGTTTTATTCTAGTGGAAAGAAGTGTGCTGGGTTGGTTTTGCATTACTTTTTGTGTAATGGTCTTTATTGCTGTGCTTTGATGCTTGATTAGCAAATGCTTCTTTCTTTCCAATAAAAGCAGAAAAGTACAATTCACATATTTGTAAAAAGAGATTCTTTGACCAGTTTCACAAGGAAATAATGAAAACTTGTAGACCTTAAGGCAATCATGCTTAAATCTGAAAAGACAGGATATAAGATGTCATTTTATACAAAAAGATGGCTGAAGTAAAGTTCTTAAGTCCCATGACATTCAGGGCTTTTATCAGTTATGCTACTTTCCATTTTTCCTTCAAATAATGTGTGAGTATGTGCTTTGCTTAATACCACGAGGCATCACAAGTTTGGTAGTTTCATGGAATTTATTAGTGTAATTTAAATCCAGATAGCTTTTGACCCATAAAAATTTACCAAAGTTATTTGACTCTCAGATTCTCACCCAAGAATTAAAGGATGCAGTTTATTTAATGAAAATGCCTTCCAGGAACTTATGTAAAGCTTATGTGACAGGACAGTCCAGATCTGGCAGTTAGTTGTATTGGTAAGAAATCAACAGAAAAACCAGTAGATTTTTACCAATTTTCAGAATTTTTTTAAACTCAAATCTGAAGTCCCAAAACTATCTTACCTATTCTAGTCTAACAACACTGTCATTGTACAAAGGTTAAGAGTAATTGTGACAGGTGCTATATGAAAAAGGACAGTATTTTTACAGGATGTTACTTCAAGAGAAGAAAGAAATAAATTAGTAACAAGTATATGAACATACTTAAAGCCCACAAGCCATGCTAGAAGTCATGCTCTTTGAAGCAAATCCCATGCAACTCAGCTTTCAGAATTTCTAAAAATTAAAATACACAAACCACAGAACAACTAACTGAGAAAGGGAAAAAAACATAGGAAGCTAAATTCACATATTAGGATACTGGAAGAAGAAAGAATATAAAAATGCCAAATTCCATACCAATGTCCTGTTCTGTTATAGCATCTTCTCGGCCAACATATGTTTGGCCCTCCTATTTAAGAGAGAAATACACATTATTTCCAGTTGGAATCTCCTTATCTCCCCCACAAGTATATAATTTATCCTTCCACTTTCTCAGGGTAACCTGAATGAAATATATATTTAAACATACATGAAAAAAAGGAATCATGTAAAATTTTCAAAATGCTTTCACAGTCTTTATTTTATAACATTATAAGCAAATTCAAGTTTTAACTGTCAGGTGCAGAACCACCCTTATAGTTTTGAGACAATCTAGATTTGGTTTTTAAGGTCAAGCTTTATAACATTGTTAATAACAAACCAATACACACAGATAAAAATATCAAACACCTATAGCTGGGTAACCAGTTGACTCTCAGGATAAACTTAAACACATACTTTAATTTCATAATTTCCAACCTCTTAAGAGCTTTTCTTACTGCAGCAGACAAGCATGAAGAGCTTTTCTTACCACAGTAATGTAATGAGCACGATATATAGATAGCAAATCAATACTGTAATTTTTCTACTGAAAAGAATCACAAGGCATATAAAGGCTACAGAAACACAGATGTGTATTTACCTTCAAGTGGTATAAGATGATACCAGTACTGAGAAGATCATCATCAATGCCAATGAGATGAGGCAGCTCAGAATCCAACACAACACCTATCCCTTCTTTCCTCAGAGCCAAAGTTTGTTCCTAGAAAGGACAAAAGCCTATTTATTAGGATATGCAAGAAATACCCTTCTTCCTTCTCTTTCCAAACCACATTTAATGTAACTACTTCTGTGTAATATCACACAAAAGGAAGAGCAATTTTTTAGAGTTTTTTGATTTTACATTTTAAACGTGACTTCTTTACTTTCATTAAGCACTCCAAGCTTGCTGTTGAGGAAATCTGTGAAGGTGTTATTTGAAGGAAACCAGACAAGCAGCTGAACTATACCACAGAAAGAACATAATCAAGAGTGTAACAAAGCAACTTTGTCTAAAAGCAAGCTATGTGCTACCTTTCACAATGGTAAGGAGAATTTCAAATTCCTCAGCATTCAGCACAGCTAAAGAACAGAACACTGAAAACTTTTCAGAAGTCCTTTCAATAAGCTGAACATTGCACAATAAAAACCTCAGACTCCTGACAAGTCAGTAAAACTAAGCAGTTGAAATACCATGCAATGGAAGAGAAACACTGCCAGTAGTAAATAAATATAAGAAATATTCACAGCACATAATTTCAATTCTTCAAAATTCCTTTGGGCCACATGGTACAGGTTGAATCATCATTCAGCAGGACTTCAAGTGGGAGATTTCAGCCTTGGACAAAGTAATGTATGGTGAAGTACACAACAGTCTATGCATTAAAAAAATTAATTATAGCTTTGAAATAAGTTTTAGTATTTAAAAAGTTCAATTTTCAAGTTGAAACAGAATCCTATTGGCTCCTAGGCCTGGAAGATTATAAAAATAGAAATTGTGAATGTCTCCACACACACACAGTCTTTCAGGACAAATGTGTTTTTCTTTGTAAAAGGGCTGAGCTCTGACAATCCATGAAGCAGAGGCAATGTCAGCAAGTATTCCTGTGTATTTCAAGGAGCACACTTTTCTCCTGGTGGTAATAAAAATGGAAAATAAGTTTTGTGACAGCTGTATGACTGCTCCTTTTCCATGTCATCACATGCCTTCTCCAGAGCCAAAAAGATACCACACAGTTTGTAAGAAAAAACAATACATAGATTGCTATATGTATTTTCCCAAGTACAGCAACTTGCAAGTCTAAAGAAGAAAGCAAATGTAAAATCTCATTTCCCTGCAGAAAGAAACTGTCGTCAATATTGATGCTGTCTAAAAATTTCAAGTATGGATACATCTGGGCAAGATGAGATGATGATACAAGATGTAAGATTCTGCAAAATAAAACTGGGAAATGCTACTCTGGTCACAGATGAGTTAAAAAGTTCTCCAGCATTCAGAAAGAAAAAATAAGCTGTGATTCATGTGCAGCTCAGACATTTACAATACACCCAGATATTCATTCATATTACAAAAGAGTTACATCATAAACCTAAAAAATACAGCTTAATTAATTGTTCAAGTGAAAAAGTAATTTCAGCCAAAAATACATATGACATATTAGGTATTTACTGGGTAGCATCTACTGTTATACATAATTTATAATGTTCCCACATGACAAGGATGAAGACAAAACCCTGAGGACTGGTGACTGGTTACTGCAAGCACCTTCAGCCCAATGGAATTGATAAAATATTAAAAGCTGAATACTTTTTCCACAGCACAACAAAGCATTTGCCAATGTTTCTGACAGAGGAAAAAAATAAAACATCCCAGGAGACAAAAAAATTATCACTGGGTGAGAAAAATAGCTCACAAATAATTAAGAATAAAGAAACAATATGATTCTTTATTTTCCAGTCTTTCAATATTCAACACATTCTTATTATAACAAGAAATTAATCATGTATAATTGTGATTTAAAACAGATGGATTGCTTTTTTATTCAGATCTAAAATTAAAGAACACAAATTAATTGAGTTTCTAGAGTTACATTTTGTAAATGACTACCGTTCACGCACAGAATGCATCCTGTTAATGGAAATTTTATAAAAAATGCAGCAGACAGTAGCTGTGATTAACTATGATATTTTTTAGCTTAATACAGGCTGTAAATAAGCTCTTATCTTCAGATACAATTTACTAAAGCAACCTGAATCTTAATCAGATACCTGGAATAACTCCTGCACTTTAATCGCTTGGTTTAAAATTTAATTCCAAATTCAAAAGCTTCTGCAAGGATGCCTCCAAAAGCCAAACTGTGCACTTCTGCCCCAAAATGAAATCACAGAAACATCACCAACAATAAATCTTCATTACTCTGTTCTCTAACAGTGAGAGAAGGAAAAGAGCCAAAATAAGTAGTCAAACTGTCCCTCTTTCATCCTCGACAGCATAGGAAGAATGTTTTTGAAGAGGGACAGACCTCTTTTGAAATAAATTGAAGGTCTCTAAGCTGTTACAGGGCAGAGAAATTATTAGGTTTAAACCACTATTTGATTCACTTCCATTTGTGTTACATAATTTTAAGTGGTGAATCCATAACTCAAATTACAAGTGCATGAAAGGTCACTCTCCCTATTAAAAATTACTAATTCAGAAAATTTATGAAAATCTCAAGATGCAGTTGAAAAAAGCTGAATGTACCCAGATCTTCTTAGCTTGAATTATCTTTGAACAGAAAAGTATACACATACTCCCTCAGTATTTAAGATGTGTTCACAAGCTGGGGAAAATAAAGCAAGTCAAGTTATTACCCACAAAGGAGCACTTTGGTTGGTACAAGTGGCCACTGTGGTAGGAGTAGAAAAAGATTTTCTTCTTTGGGAGCTGTTAGATCAAATGGACTCACTTGAAGAGCAGAGACTCAGAAAGTAACGCTGAGATAGAATAAAAAAACCCACATCTTTAAGTCAAAGTTAAAATAAAGGGATTATAGAGTATATTTAAATTCTCATCTCTTTGAATTCAGCTCTGACTCAGCTATCAGAACTAGCCTGATACAGTAAATTCATTTACATTTATATAGAGAGATATAAAAACTTTTGTGAAAACTTATTTCTTCTGTACTGATGTAGTAAGTTTACTGTATTAACTGACACAGTGACACCACTAAACAGATATGACCTGGTAGTTTAAGAACAAATCCATGACTGAAGTACTCACTTGGGCTGAAAAGTTCATCATCATCATCATATACAACTACCCATTATCAAGACCATTGCTGTGACACACAGGATGTCTTTAAATGGATCTCTTGGAATGCACACAGCTTTACTTTTTTTGGCCAATACTGAATTAAATTAAAAAGGAAAGTAAGTCCAAAAGGCATTTCTAACACTCCTTTACCAATCTAATAGTAGAGGAAAACATTATGCTGCAATTGTCCCATCACATATTAAAGATGTAATTAGTGCACTGCAGTGAACAGAACCTCTCAGGGGAGTTCAATTTTTGTCAAACTTTCCAATGCAAAAATGCAATTCCTTTATTCAAATATAAAACAGATAGCTGCTGGCACACAGTCCTGAGAATACACTGTACAGACACTTTCAGTAAAACATGACAATTTACTTAGCCAGCGTGATGTTCATATTTCTACATTTAAATTACGGAAAAAAACCACATAATATCAAATCAAAAAATTATGTGCAAAAACATGCAATGGCAAAAGTCTTGGCATTAATATTTAACCTGACTATGTATGATAAAATTCTTATGCTAGTAGGTATTTTGTGTGCATTTGATTTTATTGAAAATATGCTATTATATCCCAAGTTCACAAAAATGTCTGACCTTCCTCAATGGCCCAGCACTAACATTAAGTCCTCTATAAAATGTATAGATGTAAACTGCACACAAGCTAAGTCCTTAATTCTTAATTGATCTTCCTCCAGTTATGCATTCAATTCACTTTGCATTTCCTTTAAATCACTGGAAACAAATGTTTCATGCTTAAAAAAAAATATATATTCCAGTGTTCAGAATTCAAATGTTCCTGAAAAAAATTTCCAAACCCAGCAGATATGTGGTATTAAAGAGACTATGGAAACAGAGAGAGGAAATAGGGTGAAGCAGCCTCAGCTGGTCATGCCATAATCAGCATGAGTGAAAATTCAAAACTTCTCTCGCTGAAGTCAGAAATTTGTATATTCACCATTTGAGGATTATAGAAGATTAGGTGACTTAAAAATCACAGTTCCATTGCAGAGGTTCTGGACAAATACAGGAAGCTGAGGGCACAACTGCTGGATTACAGCAAAGGATATATAGGCAAACCCACTTCAAACCCAGTTCAGACATGTGTGATCTAAGCAGGCTAAACTGCTTGAATTTCCAGAGTTAAACCTTCCACAAAAAGAGAAAATGAGATAAAAGCGTGGGCAAGACTGTGGTGAATGTCCAAAAAACCCAAGTGGGGAAATTCCCAAACAAACAGTGCTCACTTGATGTTTCTTATATGTAGAAAAGTAAATAGTACTTCTTAAGTAGAAAAGAAAAATGATTGTCAGGAGTTCAAAACCAAAGAGCAACCCCGTGTTGTTATATACAAGGACACTGCAGACACCAATAATTTACATGGCTGCAAGAAATTACCTGGAAAAAAGATGAGAAAAGGAAAAGTACTTGTGGACAAAGACACAGGATATCTATTGCCTGGGGTTCCCTAACTTGAAGAATCACAGACACAGAATGCATGCAGTGTTTTCTGGAGAAGGAATGCTATCTGCTTGCCCTGTTTATACTCCAAAACTGAGTGCAGCTGAATAAACCATAACTCACCTACAAGGAACTTATTCCCATCATTTGGGTGGTATAGTCCTAATGCAGGCTTTGAATGGATTAAAAATTGCAGGATATAAGAGGAATATACTGCAGACAGACTTCTGTTTCTGTTTATATAATATAAATTATTAGAATAATTCTACATATTATTCTTCTCAAAATGCTACATAAACAGAATGACTATTTCTCAGAATTTTCAACTGCATTGCATGCTAATTATTATATTTATAAAGATGACAGCCAACTACTGAAGTTGCACTCACAGTATTAAGAGGTAAGTGTAGAAAAAAAAATTAGTAAAGCTGCCAGTAATCCTCAAAAACATAAGAAAGCTGATTTGATTGGTTTTGTAATTAAAGGAAAACCTCAAGAATTTTACTTCTGCCTGAAATGCCAGCAACATTTCTCCTATGTGAGGAGAAACAACTGAAAAGTGACCTCCTGTGTCACAAGTGCTGTGCCCAAACCCCGTAACAAGTAATTTTATAGATTGCATTCAGACTCTCATCCATTATATAATGCAAAATTATTTCAAATATTTGGTCTGACCTTGGTAATAGCCAGTTTATACTCATGCACTTTGCAACACTATTGACATTCAGCTGAAATAGTAATTTTCCTTCTGCAGCCTTTATTCACTGACACTGGCAGCAGTGGTATTTATTCTCTGTACTGTGGTTATACTATGCCAAACTCCAAGCATTTCCCCTTAGGACATGACCAGGCTCACCATATCCCAGGGTTTAGCACTCCACTTCTCAAGGTCTTCTTCTTTGCTGACTTCCATAGTGTATTCCCAGGCTGTATAAAATTTTGCCAGCACCATCATGTACACGCCTCTTTTCCACTCACTGTATACAATATCTATCTGATCCTTCCAGATTTATGTGTCCTTCATGCAGATGTAGCATCTCATGACAGTAAAGTCTCAGGTCATCCTCCTCCTCTTCCACAGTGTATTAAGTCCTTCACATTGCAAACAATTTACCAAGAATGACTCTCCTGTTATCCTTAGACTCACCCAATCCTCTCTCAGATGCTCTGCCAGAAAAATTACCTTTAATACCAGCTAACTTCATCAGTTAATACATTTAAAGAAACCATTAAACATGATTAAGCCCAAAAATGTGCTCCAGGACCACCTCCCCAAAACCCCTACAGCTTCTCTCCCCTCCCAGTACCACTGCTTCCATCACACCCTTGGTATAAGCGTTTTTAGTATATTTAAATCCTTACTTCCACACTACATAAATAAGGAAATAATTTCCTATGCATCCCAGGGTCAAATGCCCCATCAACATCCACCAACACAAGAACCAGTCCCCCACTGTTTCCAGCAGGGATCATTGTGAAATAGAACTAGATCCAGCACATACTGAGCACACAAACCAGGATCAGCCAGCTCAAGACGAAATTACAGACAACATGACAAATATCTATTACATAGGAAACTACTATTTTAAACCAAAGAGAATTATGACTATGATTTTGAAAGACATGGCAGAAAAAAACCCCATCATTTCAAAGAAGTCTTCTCAAGAAAAGCAAATCAAATTTTCCTTACTAGTCCAGCAAATATAAGCTGTTCAGAAGACAGTATCAGCCAAGTTTTAGAGTCCTTCCACAATTCACTTCAGCATAATAAACTTAAGTCAGAGCAACATTTCTGAATTTATCATTTGCATTTAGCTTTAAATGCTTATTTCCACAGGGTAATAAATAGCAAATTATTTTCCATTCATTTTATTTTGAGAACAGAGTTTATAATTACTTTTCTGGAAATTGATGAAGGTATGATCACTTTACCTTTTTTCCTAGACATTATGTGCTAGGTTTTGCTAGGTCAGTTAAAGAAAATACAAGCTGTCACTTATGTGATGCTTTTAATGCAAATTAAAGGCCTATTAAAAGGTCAGAAATCATAAAAAATATATTCCATTTGATTTCAAGGCAAACATTTGAGGATATTACAAAAAGACAGGATAGAGTGCCCTTTACAAACTATCAGTTTGATTTTATTTACCCAAAGCATAAAATAATTGGTGCATTAAGCTGGTACAAATAGTATTAGCAACTGGTTTCCATCATACAGTGACTAGGATTTTTGCTATTATTCTTTTGTAAAGGAGGTAAACTCAGCTGGGGAAACTGAACTTTTCTTATGAAAATGTCTTCCCTTTATTCCAATTCCAGAAAAATAGATTTAATCTAAAAAATATACTCCAATTCTATCATTAATATTACACAAGATAAGCATATAAAAGTGCAGATATAAAAACTGTATAATTATACACAGTCAATGGCTTGAATTCTCTAAATTCAATCATTTCTAGTGAAATAATTGAAAGCCAGAAGACAGACAGGAAATGTCCATGTTTTATATAACCCATCCTTATATTACATGTAATGAAACTACAGTTCATTTCACAATTTTAATAACAAAATGAAAATGAACAAGTCATTCTAACTTGCAACATCCCAGTGCAGTAATTAAACTGCTTTAAAGGACAATATAAGAAGACACCAAAAGCTTCAGCTGTAATTGCAATACCATGACCTCAATTTAATCATATACAATAACAAATCACACATACAGATGCCAAACAAGATCACAGCACTCCTTAAAAAGGTAGGTTGAAAAAGAGGATAAACACTAAATATGGGGAAAAGGCAAGATGACAAGAGTAGAAATCCAGAAATATAGTCACAGAAAATAGGCACCATATGAATCAAAGCAAAGTGTCCTTTAAAAATAAATTAAATAAAAGCAATCTATATAGAGATATCTATAATCTGGCATCAGTCCCTAATATCAAAGCCAAAAGAATTATCATATCTAATAAAAAACAAGAATACTGAAATCATATTTCATAGCCAAGACAGGCATCCCAAATATTGACTGAAGGATGAAGTTCCCATCATTTTTTTGGTATGTTCAGCAAAAAGTGAACTGAAAAATTCAGAAGGGAGGAATCCCTTGCACTGTGCTATGTAATCTAGACTACAATACATTATGGCATTCTTGGCAGATTGCAGTTGTTGCCACATTTGAGTATTTTTAAAAATTAGGGCCCATTGAGTCAATGAAAGGGAACTAGAACAGCTTTTCCAACTACTAACAGAAAAATAAGGCTTCCTTGAAAGATGCAAACCTGCTCTACTTTTAGGGGAAAAATTCAAAGTAATCTACTCAAAGCTCAAGAAGCAACCACTGACAATTGCATTTTGGTAAATGATCTGAACCTTAACTTGGATAGCCTTTTTTTGCATTCTGACAAAAGTGTTCAGGAAAATACTTTTTGTTAGCTAATATAAAACAGTAACAGAGGAAGTAGTGTTCTCCAAAGGAGGTATGGCATTTGCTGTATTTGTATACTGTAAGAAATGTGGCAAATTTTATTTCCTCAGTGGAAAAGCTTTATGTTATTTTTAAAACCTGAGATTTGAAAATATGAGTATGCAAATGCTGTGTATCACGGCAGCCTTGTCTCTCACCTGAATTCTCAGTGACTCCTGCCAGGTACTACTGCACCTCAAAACTATAGATCTGCTGGAGGTGATTCATTCCACTATGTAAATGACCTCAAAATAAAGGATTAATGCACTGATATGGTGTAAAACAGAGCACTTTTTAACAACTTAGAATGATTGGCAAGTGAATAACAGCAGCCATAACAGATGGACAACAAATTCCCTCTTTCATTCCTAAGCCTTTGAGGCATACAGTACACCAAGTTTCATAATTGCAGAAATTATAGAAGACCTCACAATGGGTCTAAATCTAACCATTTGAACAAAAAGCAGAGTAGATGTTTGAAATATTTACTTAAATGCTTCATTATCATAAACTATCAGGAGCACATGAAAAATCTTTCAAAAATGCTGCCAAAAAGGACAGAAGTATGTGACAGAAGTAACCTTGAATTTAACATGTACAATACATCCTTTCCCAATGAAAACAAGGTGACAGGTGTATTAAGATCAACAACATCACTGCAAAACAAAAGCTATTTCTTGAAACCAGGACAAACTTTGATATTGCTTTGCCAAAAGCAATCTATGGCATTTAACATTTAAATATGTTATTTTATTAATAGATTTACTGTGCAAAGTAGCTTATACTTAGACAAAACTACAGAGATTTAAACATAAAACCAAATATAACCAAATTCTCTCCCAGGCATATTTCAATTAAGAGTATTAATGACTGTCTAAATTCAGCTAATCGATTCAGGTCTTAAGAGACCAGCAACCTGAAAGGAAAATGGCCAAAAGGAAATTCCTCAGGAGGAAACACTCTCAAATTTCCCTAGGTTAGGGATACAGTAAGATACAATTTCCATGGGTTAAAAGAAACTTAACCTTAAAATTTTCCTTTGCCTTTCTGTTGTGTTCCCTGTCTATGACTGTAACTCTGGAACCTATCAAGGTCCATCAGACCACAACTTCCTTCCTTCCACAAGTCATTGCTGGGTTTTGCAGCCATCTCTCCACTGATTAAAACCAGAGAAAGAAATAATAGAATGAAGAATAGAAAGAATAGAAAGAAGAAATAGAGACAACAAGGTGATCATGTAATTAAAGACTGTTAACAGAGACAAATGGCAGGCAGACTACTGTAAACCAGCTGGGCACTTCAAACATCTACATTTTAGCTGCTCAAAAGCATGACTTCACACTTATCACATTATCAGTTGCACTTCTCAGTGGGAAAATCTTTCCTTGCAAAGTTGAGATACTTAACCAAAAAGACAAATGGAGCTGTGCTTTCTTATTAAGGGCCAATTAACAACTCAAATGAACACCAGAAAACTGAAACTATATGCTTTTCTGTCACACAGATAATTCTTGGTTATGTGGCAGTCTGCCTGAGTGTAAGATTTACTGTTTTCCCCAAAATTCAGAGTATCCCTGCAGCATATTAACTAGCAAATTAACAAATTCTGCAGATCAATTGGCATATCAATATTTCAAAGTCTGGTTTGCTCAGTTCTCATCAAAAAGCTGTCATCACAGAAGCACAAATGACAGGTGGATCCCATTGGGGAAAATAAAAAAAAAACAAACAGAAAAGCGACACAAACAAAACACAAGCAAACAAACAAACAAAAAAAAAATGCAAACAACCCAGACAACTATGGACATCTATGGACATGCCATTCCTTCATGCAAAACACAATGCACAATTGGGTATCCTGCCTGGGTTTTTTAAAGTTTCTGGATAGCTCATCTTGTTCCTTAGAGCAACCCAACTTTGGATGATGCCTGGAAGAAGAGATTTTGAATTGTTTCCCTTGACCAGAAATTCTTCTTGAAAAAACCAAGACACAAATCATCGCTTTCAGAAGATTCAAGTATGTTCTTTTCATGAGTCACATCAGCAGCTTTTTAGGCCTGCTATCATAGAATCACAGAAGCATTTGGATTGAAAGGGACTCTCACAGGACACCTTCCAACTAGACCAAGTTGCTCAGAGCTCCATCCACCACCTTGTCAAATCCTTGTGCTGACCATGCCATTATTTAGTCAAAAGTACAAATCTGATACTGAGCCTGAGCTCAGGAATGCAAACGAAGGAGAATGCTAAGAAGCTTCCAAGGGCAGATAATAAACCAATTTTACTCCTTATAGCATCAAACTGCTTCTTCAGATAATCAAAGGTCTGAGCATCTTTGGATTGCTACAAAGAAATTGAAATGCTGTTCTTGATGTTTTGAAGTATAACCCATCCCAGATTTGTTTCCTTATGCTCTGTGAACACAGCAACAAAATAAGAACAACAAGGGGCAATGAAAAAACAGTTGAAAATAAAAATAAACTTACAACCTTTGACAGTTAAGGGTTTAGAGCAGTATCTCTTCAAGAAGATACTTTTTAACAGACATGTACCATAGAGAATTTCTGATAATAGAATTAAACATATTCAGAACAAATCCTTCAGCCACAGTTAGTCTAAATGTTGCAAATACGACTTTGAAAGAAATTATATGTGAGTATTCAACAAAAAGTTCTACAGAAGTTGACATTTTGATGATGATTAAG
The DNA here is from genome assembly GCF_050655825.1 of Lonchura striata. NCBI lineage: Eukaryota > Metazoa > Chordata > Aves > Passeriformes > Estrildidae > Lonchura > Lonchura striata. The sequence goes on from NC_140705.1 coordinate 111,546,717, forward strand.
TCCTTGTCTGGTCTGTTGTGGATTGATTAGTTTTCTAATTATGTTTTCTGTATTTGCATAAGGGCAAAAATTGCAGACATAGAAATGATATTCATGGATGAACTATTACTAGACCAGAAGCTGCCTGAAACCACAAGTCTTTCGCTGAAAAAGTTCCTGCAAAACAATGAGACTTCTTTAACAGAGGAGGAACTTGTGCTTGGGAAAAGAAAAAAGCAAGTGTCCTACAGAATTGTGTCTAAACCCTGAGTTTCTAAGATATTCATACATACAGCCAAATCCACTTCAAATGGGAATTAGACACCTAAAATATCTTCAAGCACTGATACTTCAGTACCTAAAACAGGGATAACCTGAAACACTAGCCCATTACCCTCTAACAAATAAAACTGAATCTGCACTCCAACAAGATTCTTACTGGATGATAATCACAGCTGACAAAATATTTTTATGTCCTTCTGGGAAGATTGTACTGGAAAGAGAAGGATATTAAGTTACATTAGTTTGTCAGGGTTCAGTATACTCTATCTCAGTAACATTTTCATACTCAGAGGGAAAAATATTTAAGTGTACCAGAAGAAAAAATCCTGCATAATAAAGTAATCTTTCTGTGGACCAACTGGGAAAACCTGCAAGAGTCAGAAAAAGTATCTGGAAACAGAGGCATGTTCAGAGTGTTGCAAAATGTGGAATGTGTAAAATTTTCGTAAGAAAGCGTGTCCTTTAATGTTAAATCTTTGTTACACTTTCATGTCTAATCAACAAGAAGGGAAATTCCACCTGTAAATCAGAGAGCAGCACACAAGCTCTAAGTGGTGTCCAAGTGTTAGAAAAACAAAGTTCTCACTGGTAAAATTGCCTAGTTAAGGTTTAGGGCTGGACATGCTTCAGTGATCTCAGACCTAGGAGGAAGTTAACAAACCTTGGGAACAGGGATGTACCACTTATAGTGGGCCCAGAGAATGCAAAATTTATGGGTCACAAGGACATATGGCAGAAATTCCAAGATAAGAAAGAAAATAAACCAGCTCACCAACTGTGCTGAAATCAGCTTAGACTGGGTAAAAGCTGATTTGGCAGGGGCAGATCACAATCACCAACCCTAGAAATCCACAGACCCAAAAGAAGAGAAAGCCTGAGCATACAGACCAGTTCACATGGGAAGAGAGAGAATCATTAACCAACAGAAGAGGGAATTAATAGGAGAACTAGGTGACTTGTAGCCAATGTACACTAATTCCTTTGTTTGTTAAAATGTATAATAAATAGCAACAAGTTCTGACAGCTGCTGTGCTTGATTTGTGGAATACCACCAGGTTGAACAACCCAGGGTTGTTCAACTCTGAAATAAATGTTCCATGTCTCTAGTGTGCAATTACTGGTTTGTTGCACACCAGGTAGTGCATCTAATTTTTGTGGACAAGAGCTTTTCATGCTTGCACTGAGGGTTTAAACTACCAAAGGCTGAAGAGATGGAACAGACCCAGCCCTTACTTTTGAATGCTGCATTGCCATCAGAAGACAGACACTTCATCAATAGTTTTCTAGACAACTAGCATATACATAGTAACCTCCCAATATAAGAAAATACTGGATGCCAAGAAACACTAGAAATGCCAGCTACTGATAAGAAGGTTGAAAACGGAAAAAGATTTCTCTATGCATAATATTGCTTAAAGAACTAAAAGAGGAACAAGGACATTTTACTTCAAAGTATGAGAAAACATTTCATGAGGACAAGAGGAACAAGAGATAGAAGGGGAGTAAAAAAAAAGTATTTCAAGAGATGGAAATCTGGTTTGGGCTCACCAGTAATATTTCCTTAAAAGGTGAAGGAATAAGCACAACTGAGTATTTAGCTTGCTATGTTTTCAGTGAAAACTGGTTACATGAACACCCTTCTTGTTCTATAGACTGGCTCCCTTAAAAAGACTTATGATAAACAGATCAGCTGTTTACAGATCAAAACACTAACAGCTGAAAAAAATTCAATAGTGTCTAATTCTGACCAACAATTCCAGGGTTAAAAAAAAAAAGTGTTCCAAGAAAACAACTCTGAAATGTCTGAGATTCTCACTGAAGCCTACACATTAAAGTAGGAAAAGCTCTTTTGCTCTGTATTTTACCAGTGAAACTGCTCCTCATCTTAGTGGGTGTCTGTTTAAAAAACTTTAGTTTTTCATAAAGCTGCATATACAATATCAAATTTATACCCCATGTTTTATTTCAGTTTGACACAGACATGGCTTCTGGATATCAAAATAAATTTTGAATCACTAGCTTCAAAATCACTGAAATTTTGAATCACTAGCTTCAGTACATGCTATTTGGGAGGCAATGCTAAGAGAGGAGGGGATATGGAACACACCATCAGTGGAGGTGGATGCTTCAGAACTTGTGCATATGCCAAAGTTATGTTTGGGTCTATCCTGGGACTTCAACAAAACATTTTTGAAAATTAAAAATAATGTTCTTCCTTTATAGGCAATAAATTATTTATATAGCCATCCACGAAAGGATATATGATTTCCTTGTGCATATAGATGTTGGGTGAGGCACAAAATCTTACTGGGTCTTCTCCTTCTAGATAATGGAACAAGTATTAACACTGTACTATTGGCTGTACTGGTTTCAGTGCATTTAAAACAAAAAGTTTAGTAGAGGTAAGACATTTCATTCTTCTGAGACAAAGAAACTTCCACTATCCAAAACTACAAAGAAAACCACCACTGCAGAAGCTTCCTAAGCAGTTTTCTTCCATTTCCCAGAGCATTAGATCATAGCACCCTCATCAAGCAAGAGATGCCAATTAAAGAATCTGCAAAAAGCAAGATCAGAAAACTGCAGTTTTGCTGTGAGCAGCTTACTGTGAAAATGCAGGTGCTCCTGCAGCAGCCCATCAACAGCTCTCTGCAATGAACACCAGTCAAAAAGGCCACTGCAGAATGTAAAACTGCTTAAATGAGCAACTGCTAAGACACTGAAGCTAAAATTATGGAAAATGAGTGATGTAAAGAATAAGGAAATTACAGGAGCAGTTCTTAGTCTCATGAGGTCAGCTTAGCCTCTTCATTTTTCATTGTTTCTCTTTCCCTCTTGGAACAGATTGCCACATGCTCACTGCTGACATACAGCTGGCTACTAATACACAAAAACCCTACTATTACAGTGGCACCCCAAAGCACCTCTACATTTAATGTCCTGCAAGGATTTATATAAGAAGCCTTAGCACAACCAAACTTATTTTTCAAGAAATTTGGCCTTCATTCCTGGAATGCCAACAACCAACTTAAGCTGAAATGCCTGCTCCTTAACACTTCAGACTTTTTTTTTTTTTTACAGAGAGAGCTACTTCTGACATCTGAGAAAAATCCCCTGAATAGAGCTGCAGGATTTGGCTAATTGTAAGCAGAGGTTCTTATTTTGGCTTTCTGGACACTAGTATCTAAAATCCTGTTTTCCAGTGGCTTATAAAACTTAACCCATCAAAGCTTCTATTTTCCATGCTGTAGTATCTGCTGGAGGCTGGTTCCTGTCCCCACTAGCCTGATCTGAGGGAAAGCTACTTCTGTTTCATGAAATAAGGCACCCAGAGCAAATTTGGTTTGTCCCAAGTGAAGGAGGCTTCAGAGTCTCCTGTGTGTGCACATTGAGGACACACCAGCCACAAAGGGCAAGTAAAAAATAATAAATCTGCATATAGCATATAGCAGATTTACTGACTTTTGGGGCAGAGAACAAGCCTTTTCTTGCCATTATGCCTCCTAGCTAGGAGACAGCTCCTCCACCCTCAGTATTCTTCATGCTGTTAGCTAAAAAGGGGAAAAGGCCTGGCTGGAAGACAAAGAGACAAGCTATTTTCATTCATCTCTTCTTCCATATGCCTTACAAAACAGCCTTTAATTACATGCTAACATATTTTCTACAGGACCTGTAAATAATTTATTTCATAGACTTTATTCTGGGAATGAATCAAGAAAGCAGTGGACTATTATCTACAGGACTTCTACCTCATTTGTTGCTAAAGCTGGATGATAAATGAATCAGGGAATTATAGAGAGGTAAAAAAACCCTAGGCTCATAGCAACTACATTTATTAATTTTAAAAGCTATTTTGATATTTTTTTGCATGTTTCTAGGGCAATGGGAGAATTAAGTGTTTCACTTATCTAGAGTTCTGTTTACTGTTTACCTAGGTAATATTCATCTCTAATTCTATAGAGATTAATCTAAAGAAATAGACTGCTTTAAATCTGTGGATCAACATGTAACCTGTGCTATTGAACAGAACTGGAGGAGGAAGAAGGACTATGCATACCAGCAAGCAACAACCACCAAGGATTAAAAACAGACTTCAGGACTAGCAACACAACAGTGAAGACTTTTGCAGAGGAATAGTCATAGTTATATGGACATTCCTGACATGTGCCACAGCCACAGTCTGTGCTGCCACCTGTGCTTAAGACTGTGAGCCAAGGCTAATGGGCAGCTGCTATTTAAGATGCAAAGTCAAATGCACAAAAGTACCATGAACTCAAAGGTATCAGAATCACACAGCAATAAACTCCTAAATATACTACTAAAATCATCAGCAGAATAAAATGGTTCCAGCATTTCATATCACGTTGTCATTAGTAACAGCTCGTTTGTGAGGCAGATATAAATCTGGGGTTCATCTAAACTGTTGATGTTAGAATGCTTCTTTTCCATCCCATAGCCAAATCCAAAGAGAAATTTACATTTTTTCTCTCTCTTAATACTTCTCTGCTGATCCTTTGGGAGAAACAGTTTTTAGCATATATTTCTTCTTCTTTCAGGAGCTTCCACTGATTTCAATTTAGACCACCTTCCTGGTAAAAGATAATTAATAGGAAAGCAGAACAAATGCCCAGGAGGAACTGTTGAACAAGTGGCATCTGAACTGTAGAAAGGATTTCAAAAGCAACCCATTCTGACTCCCTTTCATTTGAAAACCACCTACAAGCTCTAGTGATCCATTAAAGCTAAGCATGGACTGAATAATCTATAAATGCAGGGCCACACTTGGAAGGACTGAGAAGCACAACTGTAATCCCCAGTTGTGCTTCTGTTATGGCTTAGCTGGTGAAAAGTGAAAAAAACAGTTTAAAATTGAAACAAAAAACAATCAGTAGCCGTAGGCATCTCTTGATCACAACGTTCTAGCAGAAACTGAAAGTTAAAAGTGGTCAGTCCACCACAAAGGCATCACAAGCAGCTATAGCATCTGCAAGAGAAAAAGGAGATTTCTTCATCAGATGAACACAGGTGGCAGAAAGACTTGAAAGCAGACAATTATTCCTTTTGAAATCTACTTTTGATTGCTGCACTAAGCATTCCTCAGGTGGCTGGGACCCTTTCAATACTGCTTCTAATAGGAAAAGAGCTACAGTAGATAAGTAGCACCAGTTCCCAGTTCAGCATTTTTTTCATGCTCTGACAACAGCAAGCCAAGGCTGAGACAGACAAACTTACCTAGTAATAATCATCACTTAATAATGATATCTGTTTAGTCATGAGGTATGAAAATACAATGTTTCTTTAAGGTAAAACAAATCATATTTGGATAATCTCTGTCCAAACCCAAATTCCAAAGGAGAAATCTTCTGACCAGACTAGATCATGTATGAAGTACAACCACTGCTTGTAACTGCTAAACTTGGGATATAAATATATAATGCACAAGGCCAGGAGTAATAAAACAAATCCTAATACTACTGAGAGCTAAATTTGATATTATTCATGACTGCTCAGCTGTGGGTAGATAATGTAAAAGGACCAAGAACAGTAAACACTCCCTTGTCAGAGAACTTTCTTAAAAATGATGAAGAAAACCAAACTTATTAAATTTTCATGTACTGAAGCTCAATTATAAATCTACAGAAGTGATTAATCAAGAGAAAAATGTTAGAAGAAGCAGTTATAAATAAGAACTGCATATCATTGCCACTGGTGTTTCAACTGCAATATCCAGTGAAAGTAATTAGCAGAAGTGGCCTGGTGAAGGACCTTTGTGCCCAAAATCCTGTTTGCCTTCTCCACTGCATTACCTGAGAAAATAAAAGATACTGCCTCTCTCAGAAACTGATCTTTTACATCTCTTAAAATATCAAGGATATAAATTTAAGAAAATAAATGTATTTTAAAGGCGCCAGCTAAATTTCTCAAGCATTCTAGATATACTGTCAGTTGAAAAAGAAGGTTGAAAAATGCACTGAAAAATAATTGCAATAAATCTTAATGTACATAATCACTTTGCAGTGCATTACAACTGTGAATTGTTATTTAGAAGTGATTTTGTCAGAACAGTTACTCAGGTTCTTCAGGACTTGCTCCTAAAGCAATGTTTTGGCATTCTCATAAACTTATTTTAGTGGATGAAAACAGCAATGAAATTCAAGATACTGCAAATCATTTTCCCTTCAAATATCTGAATTAAATCCAAATTAAGCATGCAGAAGAATTTGATTACTGTATCTGCAGTGACATCTAGTGCAAGAAATCAAAACCACAGTCAAACAGGCTTCTCTAAGAAAAGATGCTATTTTCATTGAGTGATTACTGACCAAGATAAACAAGAATAATTAACATCAGCCCTCTTGAAACTTTCATAATATCTCTTCCTCTGCACAGCACTCACAAGCCAGCTGAAAGCAATTCTATCAAACATAATACGTTAATAGGAGACTACATAATACGTTAATAAGGCGTTTTTCTTTTTCATACAAATTCATGTATTACCTAATTGCTGGTGGACAAATAATTGTTGAGAAAGCTAATATCCCTAGGAACAGAGCTGCTACTCTATTTATTCTATGAACCTTTCCAACAGAAAACAAATTCAGCAGCAACATCTGACTTAAATTCTTTCTGCCAGCTCCATTGCTGTGTAATCCTGTGTTAATTTTGCAGAGATTTTTAAACATCTTAAAAATTCAAGCAGGTGACATAGCTTTTAGAAAGGAAACAAAAACTGGAAACATGCAATAAGGGTTTTCTGATACAAACATATGACAAAAGAAGTTATAAAATATTAAATAAGGTTTGTTCAAGTTGAAGTAGAGATGAAATTCTCCCTTTAGAAATAGACAGATATGCTTCAAACATTGCCAACAACAGACAGCATAAGCAACACCAATATGTCTAACAAGTTTACAAAAATGATTCACTTACTGAAGTAGAAAAAGCCTTAGAAACATTCCTGTCAAATTCCTGCCAAATTAGAAAATTGCTGAAATAAAAAAAGCCTTATTTATTTACTTTTATTTACTGAAATATTTTACTTAATTTACTGAAATTTACTGACATTTAATTTCAGTAATTTTATTTACTGAAATAAAAAAAGCCTTAGAAATTCCTGCCAAACATACAAATAAATACATATGCCAAAGCTGCAAATGCACATCAGTCTTATAACACCATTTTCTTCATCTGACCTGTAAATACAGCCAATTTTAGAACCTGTTCTCCACAGGTATGTGAGCAGAGGTCTTGAAAATTCACATGCACTTCTTAAGGGCAGGAATAAAGTCTATTTACTTTTTAGAAGTCCTAGAGTTTGTTTTTTAGGAGCACAAGAGGCTCTATAACTCCTTTCCCCTGCTGCCATCAAAAGTGGAAGGAGCCACTAGAATTTTAGGTGAAAGCAGAAGGTGCTAATTGAGAGCACTTCTCACCTGAGGACTGAGCTTGTTAAAGCAATGATATGAAAGAATAAAGGGAAAAAAATGCTCATCAAAGGGCAACATACTGGAGTAGAACACAAATGAGAAGAGGAAAACCAGACAAGTGGGTCACAGTTAATAGGTAGTAACAACAAGGCATAAAAGAGCAAAATTGTGATGTATGCCCAGCAGTTCAGGCAGAAAAACTCAGACAATAGTGTTTTAATACCATTCAGCAAATGTGGTTTCAAGATTATCTGGCTATGAAAATAAATGTAGACAAATGTGACATTTATATAGAACACAACAAACTGCTCTTGACAGAGCTCACTATGGGATGCAAGCCACCATGGAAAGCAAATTGTTAAAATAAAATATATTTGCTTGTGTCACCCTAATCTATACCTCATAATGAGCAACACAGCTGCTCTGTGTCTTTGCTGCATATAGTCTTTGCTGCATATAGTGTCTCCTAGTGTCTTTGCTGCATATAGTCAAGGTTCCCAAAGAAAGAAAATTCCCCTGCTTAGACGATTATGTCCACCAAAATTTGTATTAATCTGTATTTATTCATCATGGTAAGTCAAGGGTATATCATTTTCCCCAAAAAAAGGCATGATATAAACAAACAGTAGATGTTAATGCTTGAAGATAAGCAGTTTATCTACAGTTTTCTTCCTCATGTATTAACAACCATTGTTAAGACATAAATATGCACTATTAAGCAGTAGTCAACCAAACAGCACAAAAAAAGAAAAAGAATAATCAAATAAATCTTCAACAGTGTTCAGTAACATATCTGCAAAGCATGTGGGAAAGTGCTGCAGCAGAATTATTGATGCAAGTGAGGTGGTGTCACTAAATCCAACAGGATAAAGCCAGCTGAAGTAGTGATTAGTTAAACTATTGATCACACAAATTAAACACACGCACAAAAAAATCCCTTCTTTAATAGACTCTGATGATAGATCCCTCTACATCCTCTGATATTGGCTGACCACCAACACACAAAGCTAATGACATGGTCAGAATCAAACAACAGGATAAGCAAATAAAAGGGAACTTTACATCTCCTTCAAACTGAAAATAATTTTGAAAGAGCATTTAAATACCTTTACACTAGCTATAAATTACATACAATAAAAAGGCAACAGCTCAAAGTCATACCAATTTCTACACAAACAGAAAATGGGAAAGAATTTTAAAAGAAAGTTGGGAGGAAAATCCAGCAGAGAATTATATAAAGGAGCACACATTTTAAAAAGATTCTTCTATAAGCTGCTAAAGGTTAGAGAAAAAAATTGAAATGCACAAAGCATGACAAAAAAAGGTGACACTAAATAAAAAAGATCTCTAGGAGAATGACAACATATGCAGTCAAACAAAGCAGCCACATCAAAAGAAGTTTCGTACCAATTCATTAAATTACCAGTTGAGAGAAAAGTTGGATAGGTTACTCTAACATCTTAGATCCCACGATTGATCTTTAGCAGAACAGTACAAAAAGGACTAAACTAAGGAAAAAAGCAAACAGGATTTCCTCCCTCCTCCTCTTCTTTTTGGGAATGTATATGAAAGAACATTAGAAGAAGGCAAAAAAAAAATCACACAAAAATCCAATGAGCTTGGATGAAAGCTAAATGCTTCAGTTAAGTGCTGAGGTTGCAAGACATCTGAAGACAGAGAAGCAATGTAAAGCAACACAGTTCTTTAAGGTGCAATCTTTTGGTGATATTTAAAGAAATAACCCAAAGCCTGTGGACTTTAAACCAAACACTATCACTTTGGGTTCTGATGCAGTATTTCACCCAATGGTGAAGCATCATCCACATATTTATTAAATTTATTAAGCATTCAAATAAATTTGCTTTTATTAAAAACAAGGACAGGTGACAGTCATACTAAGTAAGGTTAGAGTGTCAGTTTGTATTACAGTGAGAAGACCAAGGATGAAAACAAACATCACTACTAGAAACAACACTGGCACTTCAGGCAGATCAACACCAAGAACCTGCCACGCTACACAACAAAGAATCCTTCATATGGAATCAGCACAAATTTAAGCCCTGATGAATGCAGTGTCCTAAGCTTGGAATGCAGAAGATGAGAAGATTTGGGCTTTAGGTGTGAGTTGACAACACTTCAGACTCCAGAGGAAGCCACCCACAGTCACCCCCCAAAAGGACTCTTCCAAAAGCACAAAGGAAAAAGAGCTCACTATCAGTGCTACCACCAGCAGCCCAAGATATGTCCAATCTATCATCAACAGGATGAAAGATTGTACAAGATGTTCAGAGCTGATAGTGGCATTCAGCCACTGCACACTATGCCAAATCCAAAACTCACAACATTTGCAGATAGGATAGTTCAACATACTCAGATGGAAAAAAGTAACTTCAGGTTAACTATGCACAAATGTCAAAGGGGAGAAAAGCCACCAACAGAAATAAAGAAGAATACTGGGATGCACATGTCAGATGCACATATGGTACAGTGCTGACTAAAAAAAATTGAATTTTAAGATGTCTAATACTTTTTATCAAAAACCTGCCTTCACATTGATTTTTCTGTTCCTTAGTACTTTCTAGATGGAGAGTATTTTCCATTCTCTATGAATTGTTTTCAAGGTAGCATTTTGGATGCTGCTGGTCTAATTTTAAACAAGGTCAAAAATAACTGGCAAGGGTAAAAAAAATTGAGAAACCTCTCCCTTGCAAAACACCATTTATTTGTCAGGCATCTTTGCCTGATGAAAGCACTGTATTCATTGAAAGCCAGGTAACTTTTTCCAGCAATTATCTGTTGATCTAGTGGAAGACACCAGCATGCCCTATGATTCTTACTTGTATTTTACAAGGCATATGCAAAATCCTCTCAATTATTTTGGATTTAAACATGAACAGATTTTCCCATCAGCCTGTGAGATCAATTCAAAATCATGTGAACTTTAATATTTAGAACTTAGTACAAAAAAGCATAACTACATAGAATAAAGTAGGGAATCCCATTCAGCTACAAATAAGTGTACTTGCATCTTGTAGGCATATGCCTAAAAGATTTAGAACAAAAAGAGTTAGAAACTAAAAAGCAAATGGTTTTTAATTCTCCAAGCCTTTTGCAGATCAGGAATTGGAAGGCACCAACTATCTCTGGATAGCAAAGCCAGGAAAGAAGGTTTTAAATGTAATACAAACATGAAGTTCTAAGTACCTTAATGAAAAATTTCCTTTAAGTTACTGAATTATGGCATGGGGAAAGTAGCAGATGTGACCTCAGTGATGTGGACATACAAAGACAGTCTCACTTCTCATAGTGCCAAGCCAATCTGTTTTTACAAATTACAATGTGTACAGTGTCTGTGTGCAAGGGAGGGACGTAAATGACAAAACAAAAACCCCAGTGAACTCACAGATAATCCATAACAAAAAGCACCACTGCCCTCTGAAGTTTAAAATCTGCTTTCTGGTGACTCAGCCTGGCAAACTTCCAAAAAGCTCTTTCCCACTCATATGCTGTCAGTGATTTCACGAATCATTAAACAAGAAGTGAATAAAAATATGGATCACTTTAGTGAAATAGTGTAAAATAGAACAGTACAACTAAGAAATCTTTCGCAGATTTTCAGGGTGTTTGGGTGACAAAGTTTAATCAACTACCTTTAACCCAGAAGTGGAATATAAGGCATATTCATACACTCAAATATCATCCTATGAGAGTGCAGTTCATACCGAAGCTGCAAGAATCATGCTAAGAAAGGTCAGTACTAGAAAATCAGAAATTACAGCTTCTGTGTTTAAGTTCTTTAGATTCACATATTTAACAAATGCAGCTTTCCCTTGTTTATATGTATTGTTCAGTTAACACCTCCATTGATTCTATATTTTATGTGCATGAATCAGTGCATTTCCAACATAGAGCTTTCAAAACTTCCCATCTGCAACATAATGTTCACTTCCACAATTGACCAAAATTCACAAATGCTGCATGTGACAATGGACTTCCCAATCTACAAGTGAATAAAGAGAGAATTAACAATGTTTTATGTATGTATAGATGCTTCAAAAAAAACCCAAAATAACATAAAGATGTAGCCAAAACATCTCTGATGAGTATGAAATTGATAATTCCCAGTTCACTGTCTAGACAGACATTAAACAGTCCATTCTGTCAAGCCAACTGGTAAGTAGTTACCAACCCTGCTCCATTCTCTGTGCTATACATTCTTCACAGAGCCATTCAACTCATGTGGAAGTCAGATGAAAGTGGTGGACTTGAAGAAAAAATTTAAGAAACCAAAAAGTGATATAAGAAAAATCAAGTTTGAGATCAGCGATATGGAGAATTAAAGAATTACTTCTAAATGCTTGCTTGAATTGCACTACAAACAAGCTATGTTCAGCAAATCCTGAAAGCTTAAGCCTAATTTTCAAATTTTTTATTTAACAGAACAGTTAAAACAGCTGGCAACAAAAATATTAGTTAACATGTTAAAAAACAACTTGTGGGAATTATTACTCTGCATATGTGTGCATGCACATATGTGCTTGTACAAATGCATGGAATCATCAACTAGCCCATTAAAATATAACCTCAGCCAGCCACCTTAATGCACCAAATACCAATATAAAATTTCACCAGGACAATGGAAAATCCATATCTACTATGCACTGCATCCACTGAGATACCCAATGTGAGATAAGAAGTGATTATTCACAGGCCTTGTGATACCACAGAAATACCAAGGATATGAGGGATCCATTTGTCCCTGGCCCAGGCTTTCTGCATTTGTAATTCAATAAAACCATTCAGCAATTTAAAGATTTGTTAGAGAGAAAATGTTTTGCAGTGTGTGGTCACTATGGTAAATAACACAAGGAGCCGAGCCAAAGAAGATTACTTAGAAAAGTTTGGTTTTTTGTAAGGAAAATACTCGGTCAAATGCCAAGAGGAAAAATTATTTATTTGCCTTACTTTCAGAATATCTTGAGTTTCATTCCATTTGTTAGTCCACTCTTTGGTCAGTTCTTGTACCTATGAAAGAAAACAAATTTTGAAGAAAATTACATCTCTTCCAAATTTCTTGATAAATGCATTCTCAAAGAAGTACTAAGTATCTGTGTAATTCTTTGTGAAGTTTAATACTTAAGCATTTAGAAGAGCACTGATGCTCCTGCAATAATTGCCATTTTTACAGTACTTCTCCCTCAATACACTTATTTACACATTTACAAAATTCTTATTTACACTGTAAGACGAAAGGAAAGTCTGGGATAATTAGTTTAAAAAACTGTCTACCTTTAAATAGTTTCATAAAGTGCTTTAATCCTACGAAGTTTACTGACACAGATTGTTCCCTTAGCTATAACAGGACAGCTCCTTTCCCATGGCACAGGTAGGCATGTTAAGGCAAAAATCCCCTCCAGAGGATGGCATGCAGAGGAGGAGGCAGAGCAGCAGGCTTCAGGAGAGAACCAGAGCAAAGTTTGCTGCAACTCAGCAACTACCCACTTCATTGTCATCTGCACACAAGTGAGAAGATGCTTGCACAGGCATTACAGACAGGGAGAGTGCTGGGTATAAAATCATTTAGGTTGGAAAAGACCTTAAGATCATCACGTCCAACTGTTAACCCAGCACTGCCAAGCCACTACTGAACCACATCCCTCTGAAGGGCCACATTTATAGGTCTTTTAAACATCTCTAGATGGTCAATCAATCATTTCCCTGGGCAGCTTTTCCCAGTGCTTGATAACCCTTTCCATTAAGGAATTTTTCCTAATATCCAATCTAAACATCTCCTGATGCAACTTGAGGTCATTTCCTTTAGTCCTATACCTGGGAGAAAACTGAGCCCCACCTGGCTACAGCCTCCTTTCAGGTAGCTGGAGAAAGTGAGGGTACCCCTGAGCCTCCCTTTTCCAGGGTTAACAACCACAGCTCCCTCAGCCACTCCTCCCTCACTTGTGGTCCTACTTCTCCAGCTCTCACTGTCCCTCTCTGCACTCACTCCAGCACCTCAGGGCTCTTTTTGCAATGAGGGGACCAGAACTGAACACAGCACTCGAGGTGTGGCCCCACCAGTGCCAGCACAGGGGAAGAATCACTTCCCTGATCCTGCTGGCCACACTACTGCTGAAAGAATTAACCAATTTTTGAACCAATTTGCAACAGCTTTCAAAGCAAGTTAATACACAGGAAAGAATTAACACAGAATGATACAATAAAGAATGGAAGATTGCTACTCAGAGAAATGACAGTACCATTATACTAGATTATTCTGGATGCTGTGAGTTATCCAAACTCAGGCCAGGTGCCACTGGCTTTCTTGGTTACCTGGGCATATGCTCACTCATGTTTAGCTGCTGTCACCCAGCACCCCCAGGTGCTTTTCTGGGGACACATTTCACATTTTGCTCCAGGCTGTGGTGCTGCCTGGTGCTGTGAGCCAAGGGCACACAACAATTGGGTTATTGAACCCAATGCCACTGGCTCCAGCCCATGGATCCAGCCTGGCCAGATCCCTCTGCAGAGCCTTCCTACCCTCCAGCAGATCAACACACCCACACACCTTAGTGCCATCTGTAACCTGGCTGAGGGTGCTCTTGTTCCCCTCGTCCAGATCATCCACAAAGACATTAAAAAGGACTAGCCCACATACTGAGCCCTGGGGAACACCACTGGTGACCGGCTGCCAACTGGATTTAACTCCACCATTTCTCTTGGTTCAGCCATCCACATATTTTTCTGAAACAATGCACCTGTGCAAGCCATGAAGAGACAGTTCCACCAAGAGAATGCTGTGGGAGACAGCATCAAAGGCTTTCCTAATGTCCAGGTAAACAATATTCACAGCCTTTTCCTCACCCACAAACCAGGTCATCCTCTCCTAGAAAGAGATGATGTTGTTCAAGCAGGATCCACCTTTCCTAAGCCCATGCTGACGGGGCATGATTCCCCTGGTTGCTCTTTCCATGTTGTGTGACTAGGCTCAAGGTGACCCAACTCCATGACCTTCCCCCAAACTGAGGTCAGGCCAACAGAAGGCTCAGGATTTGTCCTTCCTTTCCTGATCAAGCAGTTGTCCACCTCGTTAGATAACTTTCATATACACCATTGCACAAAGAAATAATTATTCTGTGCAGTTGCTCCAAACATTTCCCCATTTGCCACCTGCAGCTATTTTTTTTGGTCTTTGCAGATCAGCTCCAAATTCATCCATGGCAGCTACAGAAACTTATCTCTACCTGCATCTCAAGATTTCAACAAAGACAAGTAAGCACACTTTTCAATGCATTACTGTAATTCCTAGTGTTGCTAACCAGAACATTAGAACAAAATAAATTTCAAAAGATTAAAGAAAAAAATGAAGGAAGTCTATCACAGCTCTATTCACCATACCAGAACAATTTGTATTGCTCAGAAACACTTAATTTCATTTTTAATTAAATCTTTTAAATGAAACATTTTTAAATTAAACTACTCCAAATTATTCCTATATAAGGAAAATCAACTCATTAAAGAAAGTCACCATATACTTGTCAGGCAATATAAATATGGTGATAAAGTCTTTAAATCCATACAAACAAATTAGTTATTACACTCATTCAATTATAAAAAAGCTATAACCACTGCAACATTTACCAAGAATTTTCAGTAATTATGTCTGTTGTAATTATCATGAATAGTAATCACATAACCTTTTAACAAGGCTGACAAAGGTAATAAAATACACTTGATAAACACCCCAGACAGCAGGGCCAACACTTCTGAGCACGACAAGCAATGGTTACTGTCAGAACATGAATAACTTATTCTAAATAGCCTACAGTCAGCAATTTACATTACTGAGCTACTCTTAGATAAAAGCTTTTTGTTTGTACTCAAAAAGACTAGGGAGATAAATAAAACAGGATTTTCAAAGCAATACATAAACTTTCTAATTCTAAAGGTCGAAGCAGTACCACTGTAAACCCAACCATTTAAACCAGGTAAAGAGCTGTTTTTTCTTAAAGTTATCATATCTACATTTGATTGGCATCTTTTGGCAGTATTCAGAACTAAATATTTGCTGCCATGTATTTGAATAATTCCAAATATTTCCCTCTTGCCTCTTCCAAAGTATGACTTTTACTCTCTTTTTTTGAACCGATTTGCAACAGCTTTCAAAGCAAGCTAACACACAGGAAAGAATTAACAAAGAATGACACAATAAAGAATGAAAGATTGCTAGTCAGAGAAATGACAGTACCATTTTAGCTAGATTCTTCTGGATGCTGTGAGTTATCCAAACTGCCTGGAAATTATTTGCAGCCTCTACATTTGAAAAATCTTGGTGAGAAGCACACTGTGAAGTACACCTAGACCTAAGACCCTCCCTTGAAATGAGAGATAATTAGGCACTTCATATAGTTGTACACATCAGATTTAAACACTGAAATTTTCTAAAAACCTACCCCACACTGCAAGTTACAAAATACTTCAAAGCATAGAAGAGGAGACCATTCTCCCCATAATCTTTTGCTGATTTTTCTACACACTTAGTATTTTGTTACTGTGATTACTTGCTACTTCTTACAGTGATTTAAGTAGCTTTTCCCCCTCTAGTCTATTTACAAACATACTTTTTTACTAAGGCAAGCTGGTCAGGGAACAAGTCTTTTCATTTCATTTTCATAAACAGAACTGCTACATAAATATAAAAGATGTATTTTGTTCTTAGTTGCAACGTTATATCAGTAGGATAAAAAAATTACTTATTCACACACCTACTTTTTTTTTTTTTTTTTTTAGCCTCAAGGCAATGCTACTGGTTGGAAAAAATTTAGTTACGCACTAAAAAAAAAAAAAAAAGTCTTAACAATTACAACCACTCCTGCATGCAGACCACCTACCTTTCTTTGATGTTTAAAAACTGCTTAATGAAATTATAACTCACCCTTGCTTCATTCTGTTGAAGCTTTTCTTCCATACTTAAAGCTGTCGGAGAATCCAAGAGTGCAATCTAAAACCGTGAACAGTAAACATCAATTCAAAAAGAAAACAGTCACAATTTCTGGGAGAACCAAACGAAATGCAATTGTTGAAGTTTTCTGAGTCTTTAGCATACTTCAATATATATAACTTGAACTTTAATATTAATCACTTTATCTTATATTACTGTAAACAGAATAATCAAAATCCTGTCAAGGCAGGTATTTCAAATACAAATTGGCTTGAGAATACTGTATTCACTCACTACATACAGATGGCCAGACACAGGGAACCCAGACACATTTATAACAAGTAACTCCTAATACAGCTTTCTTTATATTTCTAAAAAACATGAAATTTTGTTATGCATGAATACTTATCCATTTTTCTTTAGTATGTATACTGCTTTATCTTTAATAACTATATCTTAGCGTAACTGGCCTTAAAAGAGGAAAATTACTAAACACAAACACACAGGCAGTACTCATTGTATGTGACCTTCTACACTGAATCTAGAACCATATTTTGGTAAACAGTATCTTCAGATCTACAGAAGCATTTGCAATACAGTGTTCTGGTGATACAAAGAAAAAGAGGAAATAAATTATGCAGGGATTTATACTACTGTGGATACGTAATACACCACCTGCTGTTTTATCAAGCATCAGAAATTTAATAAACTTCTCTATTGTCTCCCACACAGCCATCTACTACATCCTACCACTGAACAAGATTTATTCTGCAATAACCACTATTTTACAGATTGAAACTAGGTCAAAGCATTCAAATTTCAAGGGGGTCCAAGGAACATCTACTATGCTAACTCTAAGTCAAAATATCATTTGAAAATAATTTGTTTTCCCCTCCTAAAGAATATGAAAAAAGCAGAAGTAATTCAACCCCATAAAGAGTTTTTAAACTGTTTGTAATGAAGCAGAGCTCTCTGCTTCAATCATCTACAACAGCCATTTCTGCTTCCAACAGTGGTTCCCATCCTGTTTTTCAGCAAATTTTTTATTACATGAAATCTAGCTGAAGTCTACCCTTCTACTAACAGTGGTCCATGATGAACTGACATTTCAACCCATACAGACCATCTATAACAAAATTACATAGTTCCACAAATCTAAAGTAGTACTTCAGATACTTCCAAACTATATTTGTTCAAGTATGAAATCTAGCAGATCTGAATGGCATTTTGTAGAAGAGACAACTGGCCTGAACCAATTGGATATTCCTTATTGTTATTTTAGTTTGACCACCCTGGGAACACATGAGAAACTAGACTTAACTGAGCCTGTGCAGCAACTGTTTCCAGCAGATCACACTGATCAAACAAGAAAGAGAATCATGTAAAAGTGAAGCACAGCATTTTTGTTTTCTTACATTACTACTGAAAATATTTTTACATATTTAGAATGTTAGGTGCCTTCTAATGCACTGCACAGCCAAACACAAATAAAATGTATTGTTTAAATTAATTCATATTCTACATTTTTATATTTATGCATCATGAATACTTTAAACCTTCTACTTCTTTTGAGATACTACACAAAGTACCTCTTCAGTTCATCAGGATAGACCCAGAAGGTGTGCTCCTCTCAGTTTCCTTATGCTCTGTTGACTACCTGT